>NW_026972134.1:0-1293125 GCF_036711695.1 Zophobas morio | reverse complement strand
TCTTGAAACGAAGCGTGTTGAAATTAGAAAAACTTCGGTTTTTTTCCACACAATTCAGATTTGACATTTGAATTAGAAAATTAGACAGTTGATGCCAATCTTAAATTTCTAGTGATCTTAAGATTGCAACTTAACCACAGAAAAGTTTCTGTCAGTTACTTCTACCGAACGTGAATGCTTATCAGTGATGGTATACCTAGGGAAATTTCCCTAAATCTAGGGAATTTCATGCTTGTTCAAGGAAAAAGGGATTTTTTATTAAAAACCAGAGTAATCTAGGGAACTTCAAAAGGTTAATGATATTTGTTCAAATGTTAAGTCAATAGTTTCGTTATAAGTGCAACTTTGGATAAATATTTAAGTTTATAGATCTATGATTGTTTCAATTGTGTCGCCCTCTGGGAGCGTTTAAATTTGAATTAAACAAATTGGTACCTCAATTGGCGGTACCGTTTCTATCGACGCAAATTATTTTAAAATTACTTAATTAAAAATGGGTCTTTTCTCCAATTAAACGCGTCAACTCGAGATTATAAATAGAGCCCGAGGCAACTTTTGCGTCATTCTGAATAATAATTTTATTATCACTGCTATTGTTATTGTTGTCTGCAGTTAACCTTTTTTTCTTTTGTTATATGTAGTACTACTTATTTATATTCATTTTTAATTTTTTATGTTTTTTTGTATTAAATATACATAAACTAGTATGTTCTTTTTTTACTAAACTGAACTCAGACAACACACCATATACACAGTCCATATATTTGATATAAATGTTTTGTGCTAACTGCTCTAAATATTTAAATACATTTAGGGAAATCTAGGGAAATTTTGACTCAGAATCTAGGGAAATATATTTTTTTTATATACCATCACTGATGCTTATTAGTAACATATATCTCTGAAGTGCCGACTTCGATCTGGGAAGTCACGTTTTGCGTAGTTTTTAGCGGAATTCATCCAGAGATGGCATAAGAAATTTTCTAACGTTAAACCGCTGGTAAGGATTTTAGGAATATCGTCTTATATGGATCAGAATTCAGCATTTAGTAGCCTACTAAAACAAATGAAAATATCTTCAATAAACCTGTTTCAGAGTATAAATGTATTAGATTTTGGGAAGCCAAAACAAATAGGGATATATTTCAATGCATTGTTGAAACTGACATTGACACTATAATTTGAAGTGTGTTAATAGTAGTGTGTTAGTTGGTTTAAATTCGTGCTCAGTCTTTGATGACGTGAATGTTAAAAGATGCTACAAATGTAATGCTTTTAATCATATAAAGAAATATTGCAAAAATAATCCTACTTGCTCTTTTTGTGCTGGCTCACATGAACTGCACGACTTAAATAAAAGTAATCTTGATCTAAAAAAATGTGTTAATTGTCTTAAGGAAAAATCTGGTGAAACTACCCCTGATAATATTGATTGCTCCCATGCAGCCTGGGAATATAGGTCCTGTTCTGCTTTCAAAAATATTGTTAATAAAATAAACAAAGATGTTTTTGGACTAAACCATGAAAGTAATGTTTTACGTCAATAATAAGCAGCGGTAAGAGTATTAGACATTCCTCTATACTCCTGTCTTCCTGAACTTCATCTCTTCTGAACAACAATACCCAAGTTACTACTGCAAATGCATCTACTAGTCATAAGAAGAGTATGATATGTTGTGCATACCAAAATGTTCGTGGTCTTGGGACTAAATCTGTAGAATTCTTTAATAACATTGCATCTTGCAACATTGATGTCATTGCTATAACTGAAACCTGGAGAGCTGATGACATTTTTAATAGTGAACTGTTTCCCAATAAATATGTTGTCCATCGTAAAGATCGTAACTTAACGTCAGAGGGTATATTTCGTGGAGGAGGTGTACTAGTGGCGCTTAATTCTTTTCTCAAATTTTATGTTCTTGATTTATCTATAATTACAAATTCTGTTCCTGCAGTTGACAATGTTGGCGTAAATTTATTTAAGAAAGCTTATAAGAAACTTTTTATATTTGTGATCTATATTCCTACATCTGCATGTTTCAATGATATGGAATTATTCTTCGAAAAATTCAATTCCACTCTTCAGTTACTTGACAGTGACAATATTATTAAACTGGGGGACTTTAATGTTCCTAATTTTATGAATGGAATTACTGATCGTTTCAGCCGATTGTTAAATAATTTTCAGCAGTTCCATAATGTTCGCCAATACAACATCTATAATTTTCGTAACTGCATGCTTGATCTAGTTTTCTCAAATATCACCTGTAACGTTGATCAACTTTGTAACTCGTTTGTATATAGGATCCTCGTCACCCGGCGTTGTACATTAAATTAACTCTTCCAACTAGTGCCTATTCGGAATTTATCATAAATGATAGTTTAAATTCATACAACTTTAAGACAGCTTATTTTAGTCGCCTGTATGAAATGTATAAGTAGGAATATAACAAACTGGAAAGAGAGTGCGAAAAACCAAGAACTGCCAATTTATTTAATAGAACGTGATGATCTATGCGGTCAAAAGCCTTGGCAAGGTTCGTATGTATCACATCAACCTGTCCTTTATTATCGAGAGTTTTCGAAACAAATTGCGTAATGCACCCCAAATTTGTTATTGTCAATCTCTGGTTCACAAAACCAAGTTGGTAAGGAGAGATAATATGTTTGATAGTTGAAAAACTCATGATTCAAAAATGTTTGCAAAGTCGCACAATATAGAAATGGTTTTATAAAATATAATGTAAAGTACATGATTCCTGGCAGAAATTTTGACAGATACAATATGAATTAGTGGATTGAATTCATAAACTTGACACTGGATAATCTCATAGGAGAACGTGTTATGTATTGCAAGAGCTACTCCTCATCCTTTTGTACGACCGGTTGTATGAAAGTTCCTACAGTTATCTTATTATATTATTGTAGGTTGAAGGAAAATATTCGGCGTTAAGATTACTATCATCAAACCATGTTTCACTAAGGCAAACAATATCATATTCACATTCACATAAGCTTGTAAAAACTTCACCACTTTTGTTTCTAATAGAATGAACATTTTCATAATAAATAGTTAAGTCGACGAGACCGTTAGGCTTTGAAGGTTTATATAAGACGGCGATATTACTGCCGAATCAGAAGAAATGGTACTTTCAACAATGCGTGCAACACCTTTAATATACTGTATAATTAAATTGGTTTCACCCGCTAACTGACGTTTGCGTAGTTCATCGCAAGTTGGTTAGGGTGCGTTTATGTTGGAGCAATGATAAAAACGAATAGCGCAACAATACGAACGCAGAGAAAAGATCCAAAAATGACTCTTTCTTGGTGTGTTTATGTTGGAACTACGATAATAAACGATGTGAGCGTAGGTATGGAGTTGTCGGTTTGCCATCTGTAAGTGTCGTACAAAGTGAACGAGTAAAAATGGGGGATGCAGGTACCACTTCCTCATCAGAAGATGACGATGATCTACTACTTATGTCGAGTGCCGAAAAAGGGTACCTAAACAGCCGTCTAAAACAAAGACGACAATTTGTTGCATATTCCACAAATGTAAAAAGGTATTAGTGTGCAGAATTTCACTATTTGTATCCGGATCTAAGAAGACATTCTGACAGATTTTTTTCAATACTACGAATGACAACAGATACTTATCTTCGATTACATTAGATCAACGCTTAACGCTTCAACGTCCATGCTGTTTGTAGTCAAAAAGTCTGAACTAGCGTGGTGGGAGCAAAGAAACCAAGCGAAGAAAAAGACAAACTGTATTCTCTTCATTCTTGTCACTGTTCGCTTACGCACTGCTTCAATATAAACGGTTGCATTTAATTTAATGTATTCATTTTCGCTGCTTTGCTCTTATCGTTGCTTTCTTCTCTTAGCGTTACTCCAACATAAACGCACCCTTAGGTGTCTTGTCATCGGTCACAATAATATCAGAGAACGAGGATTCCTTCAATCTTAATTTTTTTTGAGTACAAGTCTGGCAGTTTCAGTATCTTTGACGCGTAAGTTTAGAAGTCTAGGTCGATTCCCGGATTTCCTACCAATGCGAAAAATGTCTAATGGAGAAACCGTCCCGTTAGGATCGATTATCTCCAAGATGTCATTGGCGATATTTACGTCAGTAATATTTGCATCACCCAGGACATTAAGCAAGATTATGTTCTTCGACCGAATGGTTCTTTCGACAGTCAAATAAACATTTTGAGAATGAGCTATTCTGATCCAGTGTGAGATATTTTAGGAGTAATAGTAACAATTGTGCCGATTAACGACTCCGTTATTGTCAAATCTTACTTCATCGCTGAACAAAACCATGAATAAAAAATTGTATCCAAAATTATGTGTGATATTGCATAAAATTACAAAATTGGTTTCTTCTAGGTAAATCTTCTTCCAGATCTTGAATTAATGTTACGTGATAAGGGTGGAACATATTAGCTCTTAAAATTTTTGAGACGGATGATTGGGATATTCCCACTTGTCGTGCTATAAATAAATCTTTGGCTCATATGCCGGTCATTGTCTACGGCTTCAATTACACGAATTTCATTTTCTACACCAGTAGCGGTGCGTTTTCTATTTTTTGTTTCTTTCGGGCAATTTTGACTTAAAGTTTTCTCTAAACATTTGACGATTTGGTCGGATGGATTTCGCCTATATTCATACCATAAACCGAGGTGATTAAAAATCAACAATTATCCACAGTAAGTAGGCTTTACCGCGCCTCTTTTGTTAAAAAACAAGCTGTTCTCTTCTTTTCGCAGGTAAGCGTTGAATCTAGGGGTGCCCTTGTCTTTTAGTCTAGGACAAACGAGCTGAAGCAAGAAAACCATAGTGCACTTTTGGCATGGTTGCATGTATAGCGATTCACTCTGCGGTTAAAGCAGTGATGGTAAAATTGTTGAAGCATTGCATTTACATGTATAAGAGGAACTGAGATACTGTTTTTTACTTCCCGAGCGTAAGCAAAGGAAGTATTGTAATCGAGTCCGTCGGCCGACTCTCTACTTTTACGTTTTCTCGATCTTTCATGACCCCTAGAAGACGAAGAAATAGGTCTCCCATTTCCGTCTGTCTGTCCGTCTGTCCGTCTGTCCGTCTGTCTGCCGTCCCCGATTTTTATTAGACAGATAATCTCCGAAAGTACTGGACCGATTGTTGTGAAATTTTGTAGTTATATATATTAGGAATACCATGTAGATGGTAAAACGCTAACCAAAATTTGTCTAATCATCCTCACCACAAATGTGATGACGTCACTTCAAAATTGTACATAGTAAATGGGTTTTAAATTGTACAAAATAATATAGTCCTAAACATGTAGTTTACGACTCCGAATTGAGTTTTTACCCGAAACGTCCAGATTTTTGGAAAAAAAATCAAAATTATAAAACAACATTTGGCAATTTATTTTTGAATCTGCTAATCCGAAATCTTTACTCAAAATATATTTGGTTATCCCCTCCAAAAACTTGATGACGTCAGCTCAAAAGTTTGCCAAATAAATCCTAAGTAAAATGTACAAAATATGATGAGTCTGTGCTTGTGATATATTACTCCATTCATATTTTTTGAATTTGCATATACAGGGTGACTCAAAAAATTAATGAATGCGTAAATTTATTTTACTGATTTACTCAGAAACTACAAAACCGAATGGTTTGAAATCTTGAAGGTGTTTTAAAGTTATCATAAGCATGGTAAGTTTTTGATCAAAATGTATTTGCTCATCCCCCCTAAAAAATTTATGACGTCACCACAAAATTTTGCCGAATAAATCCTATCTAAAATGTACAAAATATGGTGAGTCTCTTCTCGTCATTTATCATTCCATTCAAATTTTTTCAATTTCCATATACAGGGTGACTCAAAAAAATGAATAAATGCGTGAATTTATTTTATTGAGTTAATCAGGAACTACAAAACCGAATGCTTCGAAATCTTGCAGATGTTTTAAGGTTATAAAGAGCATAATAAATGTTTAGTCAAAATATTTTTGCTTATCCCCTCCAAAAAATTGATGACGTCAACTCGAAAGTTTGCCGAATAAATCCTATCTAAACTGTACAAAATATGATGAGTCTCTTCTTGTCATTTATCACTCCATTCACATTTTTTGGATTTGCATATACAGGGTGATTCAAAAAAATAAATGAAAGCGTAAATTTATTTTATTGATTTACTCAGGAACTACAAAACCGAATGCTTTGAAATCTTGAAGGTGTTTTAAAGTTATCATAAGCATGGTAAGTTTTTGATCAAAATGTATTTGCTCATCCCCCCTAAAAAATTTATGACGTCACCACAAAATTTTGCTAAATAAATCCTATCTAAAATGTACAAAATATGATGAGTCTTTTCTTGTGATTTATCATTCCATTCATAGTTTTTGGATTTGCATATACAGGGTGACCCAAAAAATTAATGAATGGGTAAATGTATTTTATTGATTTAATCAGGAACTCCAGAACCGAATGTTTTGAAATCTTGCAAATGTTTTAAGGTTATAAAGAGCATAATAACTTTTTAGTCAAAATATATTTGGTTATCTTCTACAAAAAACTGATGACGTCAGCTCAAAAGCTTGCCGAAAAAATCCGATCTAGAATATACAAAATATGATGAGTCTGTACTTGTAATTTATCATTCCATTCATATTTATTGAATTTGCATATACCGGGTGACTCAAAAAAAATAATGAAATCTACTGCGAAAAAAAAAACATAATAGACATGTAGTCGTCACGTTTCCGACAGCGAGGGAAGTACTGTCTAAACTCTTTAGATCAATTTTTTTTAAGGTAACCTATTTCTTTACTACATATTTACAATTAATAAAACAAAACGAATAATTTGCTCTATTGTGGCAGTGATTTTGGAGAATTATCATTTCTTAACCGACCGACGGTTGAGAAACCCTGGAATCTGTCAATGTTTCGGACGGTTTATAACTTAGGCGAACGGAGTTTTGAAATACACTATACCCGGATATCTTCTTGCGTAGATATTATTTTCATTATTTTCATTTTTGTACACATGTTTCAGTACCATATCTAGTATTTATGCATTAATGCTGCAACAGAAGTTTTTCCGCATTCTCCAAAAATTAAGATCATATCAACCCTTTCATCGTTAGTGTATCTAAACCGCATCTTATCGCAAATACTAGAAACTTCCCCGACCTCAAAACTGACAAGAGAATTCTTGCAAAAGTCAAAATTAACTACTGATCTCTGCTACTAGGTAACTCTATTTGTATATTCATAAATAGTTATTTGTTTCATTATTACTATGTTAGTATAATTTAATTATGACCAGGCCTCGGATCTTATGTTTTTTGCCTTTTTATATCTACTTCAGGCATTGCAGCGAAATTTATATATTTATCCGAATTTAAAAAATTCTGTTTATTTAACGCCCATTTATTACTACCTAAAATGCCTAATTTACCGTTAGAGATCTAAAGTGTTAAAAAGACTTAAAATGGGATTCCACGACCAACGAAGCGGACGTGTTTGCACAATAGAGATTTTCCGTGAATTCATTGTTTTGGCTAGCAGATTATTTAAAAATGCGTTGTAAACAACGCCCTTGAGTTTAATGGTACGACGTTGTTGTAAAGACGTTTACAAAGCGATGATGGTAACCAAAAAAATTAGAGAGTTATTCATTTTTAGTTTTATTAAATTTATTTCATCTAATGAAAAAATAATGCTCAACTTCCGTATTTACTTTATAAAACACCAGATGTTTGGAGCGTGCATTCGGAGTTTCCCTTTTTTCGGTATTTATGTTTATTGCACTTCACATTGGAGCTTTAGAATTCCAATATTTCCATTCCAGTTGGTTCTCAACCACCGAAACTTTCTCCTGTATCCGTTACTCACTTCATTTTATGAAAATTTCTGCCATTCAGTGTGGGTTGCATTTACACTAGGTAAGTTAATATCTAATAAAGTAATCGTTTTTATTTTTACGTGTTTCTGTCATTTTTGATAACTGTACGTAGATAACAAAAGTAGTTTTTTTCAGATAAGTTGGAAAGACCACCATTAATCACTGAAGATACTCCCGCTGATTATGAAGAATTTACTGTGATTATTTTTGAAAATGAGGCGCCATAAAATATTGCAAAGGTATGTTACTGCAATTTTTTATGAACTAATGCTAATGAACATAACTTTACTCTAGACTTGAAACAAACACAAAAAACAGGTGCGAAACGTAAGAAATGCTAAATGAAACGAGTGAAAATAATCTCCAACATGGAAACGTCATCAAATCTGACAACTGAAAAAGAAAACAAAAATATAAGATATGCCGCCAAGACCACAGCTAAACAAATTTTAACGAATTAGAAGATTATCTTTGCCTGTTAGAACAAGCAGATTTCTTTGTCCTTTGTCCGGTGACGGTCCGGAATCTCGCCGATAACGTGTGGGGTGGCGGCGTACTTGGGTGCCAAGCTTTGGTTCGACTAGTATCACTGATGTAAGAAACACGTCTGGTCGACTAAGCTTATGCATCGACCTTCACGCCGCCGGGCGTGGCACCTTCGGTTAGGAGCGGCGGTCGCTCGGGCGCCAGCTCCCTCTCCGGGGGAGGGAGCGCCGGGGTGCTCTAAAGCCGGAGACACGGAATTCAGGTGGTGAGCCTCCGCGAAATCACGAGAATAAAGAAAATAAAACGGCAAGAAATAGGGTTTATTCCCTGCCACCAGCTACACGGTCTAAAATAGTCAAACTACGGCTAAATAAGTAACAAGTGAAATAAACAAAAAGAATTAAACGTCCGGCACGGTCGTTCCTCCTGGGCGGCGACTTCCCTCAGGATGGGTTCCTCCTGGCTCTAGGGGCGGCGACCTTGAGAACTGGAAATCGCACGAAGACGGCACGGCGACCTGGACGGTTACGACTTGTGACGCCGACAAAAAAAAACCGGTGACGGCGACACGGTTTCTCGCTCGGGGGTGGCGATTCGAAAACCGGTACTAAGACGGGCAGACGACCCAAAAAGGTACTTACGGTGGTCGGAGGGTCGAACTGCTCACTTCTCTTCAGTACTCCCAAAAACTCTCTTCACCCAAAATAGCCACAGCACCTCCTGACACCCTGAAGCTTCAGGCAAGAATCCTCTTCCTCCGCCGCGGCGGCGCGGCGATGGTGAATTTACCCCCGGCTCTCGCGGTACGCGTCACGGTTTCCGGCCCGCGAAAATTCGCTTCGTTACAATACATATAACGTAATGTGAGATATTATGTACCGCTACATGCCTATAATAGTACGATACTTTTTGGTAACTTACTATACACGGCACATTTCGCTTCATTGTACTAAAAAGTATTGAAAACGAGATTTTCCTGATAGGCTACACGTTTTTGTCAATGCAACCATTTTACGATTATCCGTTAGATTCAAGTAAATTTAGCATTTTTAAAGTGTAGAATTTGTTTTCTGCGTTAAGCTGTAATTCCTTAAATTTAATAATAGCCAAGTGCTTGCTATTGCCCACAGACGAAAAAATGATTGCATTGCCATTAATCCATGCACTCTAACGGATTTTTCTTTTCAGTGCAATACATTGAGGCAAACTTAAAAAACTTAGGTTATTAATATGATTGTTAAAACAGAATTAATTTTTAACGGTACCTTTTTGTGTGTTGGGGACAGTCAAATCGTCGTGAATTGGATAGTTTTACAGTGCATTTTCAATTCAATTAATTCCAACAATGCGATTCAATTCTCTTTTCTCTTTATTCTAGTTTTTTTATATTTTTGTAAATAGATTTGTTTGTGTTGTCAAGACTCATTTATAGTTTATTATAGTTTTCTTTTAATATTCTGTGGAACTAAATAAATTTCTTTGTGTTTTTAAAGATTTTTCTTTATATAGCATATTTTATTGCAACGTTTATTTTTGATTATATATTGTACATTTTCCATTTTTTTTGTTTATACTAATTATACTCGTAATTACCTGTATGTAGATTTGTTTGTGTTCTTAGGAGTGGTTTATCTTTAATTTGTTTTATTGACATAATTTTTGATTTCTTTTTGAAGTTCATTGTTGGTTGTACAGAACTGTAGTAAATTTATTTTTTTTTACACTAATTTGTTTTAACTTTAATTAATATATATTTTGTTTTGGGGTTTACCTGGTGATTATAACGAATTATAATATTTTATTTAAGGTTAACAATATTAAAATACAAAATGATTTCAGCGTTTTATTAATTGCATATTTCTTTTTTCTAAAAATCAAAACATAAAAAACGTCTTAAAATGGACAGTAAATGCCGTCTCTAAGACGTCAGTACATCACGTCAATAGTTCGTTACAAAATGAGTCATCTGGACGAGACATTTGACCGTCATTGGTACATCAATATCACGTGAAATCTTTGGTCACTATGACGTAATTGATGACGATTTATTCACGTGAAAGAGACGACATCATGTTGCCTGGGTGGTTTGTATCAGAGGATGCTTGATACATGATAAAAACTGGTACTAATTTGAAGGTGTTTTATGAAAATATAACACACTCAACATGTATGGCACATGGGTTACATTTAGTGTATGAAACAATTAGACTGAATAAGAGTAGAGTTTTATAATAACAGTTTACCAAATACACCTCTTCCAACTGAAACTGTATTAACCAGGTGGGGCATTTGGATTCAAGCAGCATTGTTTTATGCAGAACACTTTGATGTTTTAAAACAAGTCAGTAAATATATAATGGTTTTTTACTATCATTCTTATATTGAATATTTTTAGGTTGTAATGTCATTTGACTCCACAGATGCACAAAACATTAAAAAAGCTCAAGAATTTCTGAATAAAGCACACGTTAAAAATGAACTCTTGTACATTAAAACTCACTTTAAAATTATTGCTGATGCAAAAGAACAATTAGAAGCTATAGGTTTGAAATTAAACCAAAGTGTGGAAATTGTGGAAAAAGTGTATACATCTTTGAAAAACACATCAGGAAACGTGGGGGAAATGGCGTTCCAAAAATTATGTTCTCTATTAAAAAAAATCCAGGATACGGTTTTATATGTTCCGTAAATAACGTAATTTGCGGTAATGGACATCCTACCAACAATACATACATAAATGAAAACGTAAATTGTTCAATATTTAATTTTGCACCCATCACTTCTTGTGATGTGGAACGCAAGTTTTCAAAACTTAAAAGTGTTTTAAGCGATCAAAGCTGTACATTTACATTCGAAAATTTAGAGAAATATATAGGGTAAGGTTGCCGATATCGCACCACTTTTTCGAATATCTCCATTTAAAAAAAAAAACAATATTATTTTCGGTAACGTTACTAATTCTAACACATTCCTTTATATATTGGGCATATAAAATAAAATTGTCGTACTTTTAAAACTATATTAAATATTTTTTTGAAGACATTTTAGAAAGCCTTGTATCTGGTGCGATTTAGGAACCTAGTTTCCCAAATCGCACCACGGGGTGCCTAAAATGCACCATCTTTAAATTGATGCAGAATAGAAGAAGAATAGGTAGTTAATTTGTTTTTCAATACAAACTCTTTAATAGAAAAACATTACAAATGAGGATTAAGATAAGCATAAATCACACACAAAGGATCGTTTGAAAGTTTCCCCCGAAAATCCTGCACAGCTCTCATGCGCTCATCTTGAACATTTTTGGCACAGAACCATGTCTTCGATGTTTGCCTCGCAGCAAAGAAAACAGTACCATTCGTTCTTATTGACTATTATCTTAAGATTTTTCTTGGGCTTTTGAAGGCCACTAGGCCCTGCTCGAGGTTCCACTTCTTCGGATTTAAAATTCTTTTTACGTTTGTTAATTGGGGTCGTTGAAAATACATTCTTCACTATTTTTCCAGCATTCGTGTTGTTCTTTTGCGCTTGAAACTGTTTTGAGGCTTCAAGTTGCTTCTTGTTGGGACTGACAGTTAAAAGCATTGCTTTTTGGGCTCCTTTGGTTCTTTGTGTCTGATATCGTTTGCTTCCCTTTGGTAGTGCACTTATTTTCTGTATGGGTACCACCAATAGATTGCACACTTATCACAACATTTATTTAACCCTATTTTTCCGTTTTTATACTCTTCTATACTTCTATACATCATACTCTGTAGATCCCATAAACCATATTGTCTGTTGGTCATTTTCTTAAATCTATACGAAAACAAAAAAATGTTTACAGAAATGGCAAGTTCCTGAAATTGCACCGGTGCGATTTAGGAAACTTCCAATAAGTGCGATTTAGGAAACTGGACATTTTTAAACACAAAATTATAAATAACGTTAACCCCTTAAAAAATACTCATTTTAGTGTACGGACTAATACAAACACATTATGTACTTTCGTGATACGCAAAAAACTGTTTATAATAAACACTCACCTCTTCAGTAACTCGTTACATACACCGTCTGAAACTTTGTTCGACTTATCGTGAAATAAACTTTTCACTTGGAAGTTATGACAGAATAAAGTTTCCTATATGATTCTTGCACTGTCGGCGGCAAATTTGATTTAGTTTCCAAAATTATCGATAGATGACAAGTTTGGCTGATAGTTTACTGTAAACTGTTGGTGGTGCGATTTAGGAACCGGTGCGATATCGGCAACCTTACCCTAGTTTGCTTTTGTAACTCATTTTAAATACCTGAATTAATTTTTTATTTTCTGTTAAATTGCTTTAATTTGATCGCCATTTTTTTGCGATAACTTAGACTGAATAAGAGTAGAGAATTAGTGGACGTAACTATAGATCGTTTGTTTATTTAATCATTTTTTTGTTTGTTATACAAAATATCTGTTTCTATAATGTTTTGTTTAATGTTTTTTTTTTAAATATATATTTTTTTGATGTATGCTTTTTCGTTTTTAACCTAAACTAAGATTTTTATAATCTAATTCGTCAATTTTGAGACCTAAAAATGTGTCCTTTTATTCATTTTTTAAAGACCTAAAATCCAAAGCCTAATTATGACGTTAGTTGATGGTGACGGAAATTTGACATTTTCGTTGAAAATGGAAGGGTTTGGTATGTGATTAACTGAATAGTAACCAGCTTGAGGAAACAATACAAAATAGTTTTACAACGAAAAATTGTGCTGATACTTGTTTAGATATCAATTAGTTGATAAAACTTACATTCAAATCAATAATATGCATGTGTATTATCTATTTCAGATCGCTAGAAATAACTAAATCTAGTCACTTTATTTTTTGAGCTATGTAATTATGGGCATCATTTTTCCACTTTAAAATCGGCTTAGAAGGTCAAGCCGAATGATTAATTTTTCATAAAATGTCAGTAATGTCAGTCTAAATAAATTAATCTAATTCATCTACAAACTCAAATTTTGAGTCATCCATTTTTACTCCAAATGCTTGAAATTTACGGCAGTATGGCTTTCAGCCCTAAATTGCGAACTATTTTGTAATGCTATGTGTTTATTGTAAAAGTCTTTGCCTGCACCCTGCCAGCCCCGTAGGAATGTACTGGTAATGGTACGGTGGAAGGCAAATCGGTTCATATCCCCTAAACCCCAAATAATGTGACAAATATTTTGGCATTTTAAAAATTTCGCGCCACCTCTTAAAAGGCCGCCAACCGTTAAGTTTTAGAGACTACAAGAATGCATCTGAATGACAAAATAAATTACTGTCAGTCATTTCTAGCGATCTGAAATGGATAATACAACTTTTTAATTTATAAATTTCTCCATTATTGCGTAAGTTTTGAACGCCATTGCTGAGTGTCTATGCAGACAATATGTCAATCTGTAAATCGGCCCTAAGTCGTAAAACTTCTTAAATGAATGTTTTCACGTTAATGCATATTTTCTGTTATAAAAAAAATTTTCAAGAGATTATCTGTGTATTACTTTAGTTCTGCATTGCCATGTTATATCTTGCCCGCAGCCCCGTAGCTAGAAAACTTATTCAGGGGGGGGCAAGTTTGTCGACAGAGGGGGCTTCATGTAAATATATACAGGGTGTTATTGAAAGGTACGTACAACAAAATTGGCAGTTTTTTGGAAAGTCTAAGGAGTCTGAAAAACGTATTTTGTGTTATCAAAATTATAAGGGGAAAATTAATCCTTATCCAACCGTTTTAGATGCTATTGAAAAATAAATAGGTAAAATTAATTTATTTTACTAAATCCTAGCAACTCTAACTATAAAACTTTTGTTAAGACTAAATGTTGCTATAGAAACGAAAGGTGATCTTTTTATCAGAGGCGTACAACGAATTTGGACATAAAATTTTAATAATGTTTATTTCTAAAGGGAGAACACATTTACTTGAACTTTTTTTTACTTTTAGCATCCAGACTTCAAGACCAATTGCCGATTTTATTTTGTACGTACCTTTCAATAACACTCTGTATATTTTAATAATACACTCAGATAACTACTTTATTTTTTCTCAGTTTTTACATTTGAAAGAACATTAAAATAATTGTAAACATCGATTTTTTACGCTATTAAATTTTCGTAAAAACCTGTCGAAGTCCAAAGAATTGGTACGGTACTTTTCAAAAGCCAGAAAAACCAAGTTTTCCAATCTTTGATGCGTCATTGAATGCGCCGGGCGATCTATTGTGGTTAAAACAAAGAATGTAGATTCACAAACAGATGTACTGCAAAAAATTCGTGCAGTGGCCAATAACACTAGGTTGGTAACAACCAATTTGTTTGAGTTTATTTTTTTGCATGTTTAATAGTAGGCTATGGAATAAAATGTGACATAACAGTTCATTTGACCGTATAAAAGGTCAACATCAAAGTTAGGGTGATATTGTCAAATAACATACCCTGTAAGCATGACTTGAAAAGTTGATGTGGCAAACACAAAACGCTCCAAAATATAAATAATGCAAGATTACTTAAATATTTTCTACTTAGTCAAATAAACAAATTTGTAAACTCATTTAACTGTCCACCAAGAACCAACGTGAAGGTGTAAGGAACTCTTGCAAGGAAAGGATGGGAATGATAGGACAAAAGGAAAGGGAAACGTGGACAGAAAAAACTAACATAACTTCTAACAAAAAACAAAATTAAAATAAACTTTAAAGAAAACATACAGAAAAAAATCAAATGCAACATAAAATAAATTTAATTTGATTTATAACAAAAAACAAAACGAAAAAAATATAAAATATAAATACTCTGGATTTATTTTAAATTTTTTATAGATCAATTAACGATTTACTCAAATCTGGAACTGGCCGTTTTAATGCCTTAACTGCATACAATTTATCATCACACGTGAGAAAAAAAAAACAGAACTGCCATTGTCATTTAATGTTAGTAGAGAAAAAATCCGATTTACTCGTAATTTTAAATAACGATTACCGAAATCAAATTATGACAAACACAAAGCACTAACGCGACACACGCAAACATAGGCACTTTTAAAACAAAATTCTGTTACCGAAATTTTGAATCAAGTTATACACACACAGATTTGTGGAAAACAATCAGCGGCCTAATTTTGAATATTTCTGCCAATGCAGACTGCATTGTAATCGCACGTTCTCCGCGCGCAAATATTGTTGTCCATCTCTTTTGCAAGCACGGAAATGAGGCTAGCCTCAATTTTGTCTTTTTTCAACTCATACCGCTTATGAGTGGATTGCAGGTTGCTTGCCTATTAACGACATCATTTCTGGATCTGCTGTAGAGACAAGCTTCGAGTCTGCCTCATTCGCGTCCCAAAATACATGTTGTGTGGAGTATTGAAGCGCGCTGTTTAATTAAGGGAGCAACGTGTAGCTACCGAAATAAAAATAAGAATATAATTTTTCATATTTGTTTTTAGTAATTTTAGAAAAGACACAAATTATTGGCCGAAATGTGTCGGTAAAATATAATAAAAATCCTAATAAGGCGTAAAATTTATTGGTGAGGCACTGCCTCACCTGCCTCATAGGACAAGCCGCCCCTGCCTGTAAGAATATAAAGGGCGGGCGGGTGGGGCTAGTAAATATGCATTATATTGAAATTTTATTACTAATTTGAAATTTATAATGCGTAAATCTTCCAGGGGGGGCAACCACAATTGCTAGGGGGGGCTCAGCCCCATCTTGCCCCCCCGTAGCTACGGGGCTGCTTGCTCGTCTATAAGTGCGTTGGTTGGTTTATACAGGGTTTCTACAAATGATTATAGTGTCGAAGTAGATCATGGATGCGTGCCGCCTGTCACTTCATATGCACTTGAGTAAATGCCCAAGGACGCACGACAAATGTTATACGCATCTAACTATATAACTGGTTGCTTAAATGCTTCATATCATATGACAAGATGACAAGAAGACGTGGTATGATATCACGCATTTTGTGTGACGTCATGTGGATGTCATTACCTCAAACTTTAAATTCTGGCTTGTTGCATGTTCGTCTTATCACTATCAACGAACGATGCCAAATTTTAAACACATGTAATTGTTAGCACCTGATTGCAATTTAGCACCTTCGAAGTTAACCCATGATTAAAAACTGAACCGAATCTCAACGTCTGTTATAACCTCACATATCACTGATAAATTGACATTTGATAACTAATTTTATTGATGTTTTAATCTTGGAAGTCATGTATGTATATTATTTATTTTGTTTAGTAAATAAAACTATTGTCGTGTAAAAATAACCAAAGATTATTTCCTGCGTACTTGCCTTTTTCCGCTGCTTGTTTCCACTCTCTGGTTTGTTTAATTATTATCTAGTGTACTGATGAATACAATTTGCGTAAATATAAATTTTCACTTTCATCGATAAATACCTATTATTATTATTATTAAAGATAATTTCCCAACGGAGCAATTCTTTAACAGAGAAAATATAACAAGTAAATACGCAGATTTTAAAGTACTCAGATTAGACGATATCGAATAGATATTTTGTTTAACTTTGACACCGGAATGAAATAAAAAGAAATGAAAAAAATTACAGACTTAAATATGTATTTTGATCAAAAATTTGACACGTAGGCCCCGAGTTGACAAAATGTGAAGCCCGGTAGCCTCTTTATCTTTATCAAAAATTTTAAGTTATTTAAAGTAGTCGAGTAACACCTCATTTGAAAGCTTTTTCATTTATCTAATAACAGAGGATAACAATTATAATAATAGAATTTTTAATAATAATAGAATTTATTTCTACAGGTAAAACACCCAATTACAGGAAATCAAAGATATTCGTGTTGAAAGAACTTACATAAGAACAATAAAGAAAACTTAAAGATTAAATATTAAGACAAACGCCTAAGAACAAATTAACCTATAACTAAAATATTTAATTTTGAAAAGTAACAATTGCCTGCTCAGAAATAACATTAAAGGAATCTGCAAATAGATCACAATGAAACGCAATATTGTTATAATAGATACACATCAGTGCAATAGGTGATTTTACTAACACGTTAGATTTAGGTTGAGTACAATAAAAGGTTATAAAGAAACTTAGGAACAATTATTATGCGTCTAATAAATAAGGAGTTTAAATTAAATCTATTTAATAAAGTGTTGTGATCAAACCTTCTAGGTGGGTAGGTACTCACCGTCCACAAGAAAAGACAAAAACTTCAAAAATCTACGCTGTACTGATCCCAGGTGCAAAATATGTATATTATAAATTGGAAACCATATAATCGCGGCATATTCTGTTCTAGATCTAACTAGGGTACTAAATAAAAGCAGCAGTAACGAGGAATCTGATAATTCTTTGCAATTCCGGTAAATAAAACCATATGTAGCGTAGGCTTTAGAAATTGTTTCATTAATGAAATGTTGTACAAAATAAAAGTTTTTATCAAACAGAACGCCTGAATCTTTAAATGAATCTACACGTGTTAGATCGACGCCATCAATCTGATAATTAAACTTAATCACATTTGTTTTTCTAGAATATGAAACCACATAACATTTAGACTTATTTAGTGACAGGTTATTGCGACAACACCAATCAAAAATACTATTTAAGTCATGTTGTAAAACAACACAGTCATCAACTGAACACACCTCATGATATATTTTAAGATCATCTGCGTATAATAGTTTGGCACACCATATTGTTTCCACGATAACAAAATGCTAAAAGCAGAAAAAGTGGTGGACCTAAATTTGACCTCTGAGGCACTTCCGATTCCGGGGAAGATGGATCAGAAACATGATTGCGATACCTTACAAATTGTTAGAAGAATAGAATATCTTTATTCTTGCACAAGTACATTATATAAAACAGGGCAAGAAACGTCAAATAAATAAATAACAACAACAATAACATCGTTTACAATTATAAAATTCTTCCAAGTTGTATGGCTCTAGTTGCACTAACATTTTGCACAGTTCCTTTTTGAATATATTCAATTCTTGTGTTTTTTTTTTATTGGGTCAATGAGATGATTATACATTTTAATTGGCGCATAATAACAGTTTTTTTCACTCAGCGTAAGTCTGTGCTTTGGAAGCATCAAATTGTTGTTTCGGGTGTTATAGTTTTGTTGTTTTTTGGAATTTCGAAATCATTTCGATTTTGATACATAAATACTAATAGCGAATAGACGTACTGTCCTGTCACTGTAAGGATATTGTTGTACCAGAAAATTCCCCGACAGACTCCCTGAACTTTAAGTCGAAAATTGTACGTAAAATATTTTTTTGTAAAATAAATATTCTATTGATTTCTGTACTTTGAGCCCAAAATATTATTCCATATCTTAAAAGAGAATGGAAGTAAGCATGATATATCATTTTTTTTTGTCTAAGTATGTTTTTAGTACGCGGAGAGAATAGTGGACTGTATTAAGTTTTTTTGACAAATATTCTACATGATCCTTCCAGCTCAAGGTCGAGTCTGTTTCGATTCCCAAAGATCGGGTAGATTTTGATAACCTCATATCATTGTCACCAACCTGTATTACATTTGGTAGCTCTAAATTTTGCTTAGTCTGGAACGTAACAGCCACAGTTTTGTCTTTGTTTAGTACTAATTTGTTATTATTGAACCAGCTGTTTGTTCGGCACATGAGATCTTCGACTTTTCTTAGCGTTGAAGGGAAATCTTTTCCACAGGCCAACAAATTTGTATCATCCGCAAAGTTTACGACACAGCTGTTACCGTCTTGTACCTTATGCAAATCATTAATATATATTACAAAGAAATAAAGGTCCAATTATACTACCCTGCGGAATTCCCATCACAACTTGCTTTGCTCGAGAAACATGTTTTGTGTTATCTTTTTTTAAAACAACCCTATGATATCTATTGGAAAGATACGACTTGACCCAAGCAAGAGCTGGCCCCCTGACTCCATATTTCTCTAATTTTAAGATAAAAAGGTCGTAATTTAAGCAATCAAACGCCTTCCGTAAGTCAAGAAAAAGTCCTAAGATTATTTCTTTTTTTTTGTAAGCTGTCGATTATTTTCCTCAAAAACTGAAATACCGCAGTATCTGTCGATCTTCCTTCCAGGAAGCCATGTTGTTCGGGGCTAAATAGTTTATTCTTGATAAAGAAATTTTTTATTCTATCATGCATTACTTTAAGGAAAGGAAGGTAGCAAGCTTATTGGCCTGCAGTTGCTAATGAAAGCATGATCTCCTTTTTTGTAGACCGGAATTATTTATTTCGGCTAACTTCAACTTATCAGGAAAGATCCCAAACTTTATAGAGTTATTTATTATACAGGGTTAGTCACGAGAGAATTACTTCTGAAAATTATTTTTACGCAACCCAAAATACTAATACCCTGTACCACTTGATATTATCTAAATTTAAAATGAAATGCCTAATCTATGATTGCCTTGACTTTGGCAGTGTCACTTTGACGTTAATTAATTAAAAAAAATTGTTTTCATCATTGACTCGCCTCTAGAGCCCCATTGGATCGACGACATACAGTCAGATCAATCTGGGCTATACTGAAGCCGTAAGTGCTCTACTAATGTTGTTCGCCGCTAATGTACATGTGTTAATTCACCATGTCTGCGTCACCTAGAGCCTCTTCGAAGTGCAAATCTGCAGCCTCTGGACTTCTTCGGCCATCCATTTACAAAAAAAGCCGTAGCATCCCCCCAAAATGCCCAACATTTTCAACAGATTAGTAGTTAAATTATTTACTTACTTGTTTGAGTTTGTGTTGTAATCTTTGAATAAAATGCCGTAAAAGAAATTTTTAGAAATAATTTTCTCGTGATTAATCGGTTGCAAAAGATCAAGAGGCACACTGACAAATTTATTAGCGGCGCCGGAGGAGATTTCCGACTGGCTGCGGTACCACCATGGACACTCGCGTAACCTCCTTTTCCACAATTGTCAAAATGAGATTGTCAAACTCAAAGCAATCATGGATTAAGCATTTCATTTTAAATTCAGTTAGTATCAAATGGTACATGGTATTCGTATTTTGGGTTGCGTAAAATTAATTTTCAGAAGTAATTCTCTCGTGACTAACCCTGTATATGCCAAGAGAGCGGCAATTTGAAAAGCACAACTTTTAATAATAACGTTTGATACATCATCATAACCACTACTTCTTTTGTTTTTAAGATTATTTATGATAGTAGCGATCTTCTATACAGTGGTAGGATAGACGTACAGAGATTTTTCGTTACAATTAATATCAGAAGGATGATAACTGGAATTAGGATCTAGATTATTTAAAAGGGTTGAAGCTGCATTTGCAAAATAACTCGCCATGTTATTTACTATTTTATCCGGATTGCCTAATAATATTACGTCATTATTGCTATAGTGATTGCCTCGAATTTCATTAACCACGTTCCATACAGATTTGAACTTATTTTCTGCAGTGTCAATTTTTTTTTTGTAGTACTGTTTTTGTGCACATTGCAAAACATTATTGTACTCTTTTTGAACTTTGTTATAAATAGTACTAAAATTAGGGTCACATTCTTTTACTACATACAGTTTGTCAAGTTGTTTTTTAAATTCTTTAACTTTCTTTGTCTGCCTTGTAAGTATGCTTTTAGTAGTGTAAGCAAGGGTGTACAAAAACCAAAGACATGTAATTTCCGTATCAATACACTATGATCGATTGTATCAAAAGCTTTATGGAAATCAGTGTAGACGGTGTCTACTTGTCTCCGATTGTCCAGCACTTCCGCTACGCTTTGACTAAAAGATGAGAGATTAGTGACAGTTGACCTTTTTCTCATGAAACTATGTTGACAAGGAGTAATTAAATTAGCAACATTGAAGTAAATCCTATTAAAAAGAATTGATTTAAATTTTTTTGAAAAGTTACACAAGATGGAAATCGATCTATAGTTCTCAATCATCCTCGTATCACCTTTCTTAAAAACTGGTGTAATGTAAACTTGTTTCCAAAGATGCGGATAGTAAGAGCTATTTATTATTAAATTAAATAATATGTATAAAGGTTTGGTAAGGGCGGATGCACAGTCTTTTAGTAAAAACTTGGAATTCCATCTATGCCTGCTGTCATACTATCTTTAGAGTTTTTAAGAGTTCGTAAAATTTCATCTTCGGTGATGTTGGATACAGAAATAGCTGTATTGTGGAGCGTTGATACGTCATCCATGTTTTGGTATGGATTTGAAGAAAGGTAGACACTATTGAAAAATCAACTAAAGGCATTCACTATTTCATCTGGTGTGGATATTTCACAATTGTTATATCCCATTATTGTGTTACCTTTCCTTTTTTGAATGTATCCTCAGAAATTTTTTGGATTTGTAGGAAGAGAATTTTCTAAAGTGGTAAGATAATTTCTGTAGGAAACATCTATTAAATTATTACATAGTGATCTATAAGGTCGAAAAAGATTGCCAAAACAATTCGAATTTAGCTGCTTGAATTTTTTATGATAGAAAGCTTTGAGCTTTAAGCAGTCGATTATTTGGATATCGAACCAAGGTGGATAACAGTACTGTTTGTTTTGGAAAGTCCGGATTTGAGGAACTGCTTTTTTAAAAATCACATGTAAATTTCCATAGAAAGCTTGGCAAGCCATATCAACGTCCTTGAGTAGTTGAGGTCTTTAGTTTAAATTGTATTATATAATTAGGTCGCACTGTAATGCATAATACAATGAATTTTTGTAATTTCAGTTCTCTATATTTTTTGCAGATTTTGAATATTGTTAAATGTGCTTCATACGAATCTCAAAATGAACAAGCAACAAGTTAACCGGGACCTTCAAAACATTTAAAAATAATTGACAAACGTTGGTAGTTAGGAAGGGAATTTCAGCATAAAAAATTATTACTATAAAATGATCTTGTTGATGGTAATGTAAACATTTTTAGATGCAACAAATTGAAAAGTAGAGGAGAAAAGTGCCTTACCTATTGTTCAAGCTTCCGCTACAGTTGTGATAAAAATACTTTCCATTGCCCTACTCAAACTCACTGAAAATGTTAAAGAAGAGATTGAGAGACTTTTTAATTATGATTCTCGTAATAAACCAAAATATATTCATACTTCTGGAATTGCAGTGTACAGCAACGCGAAGACAGAAGACTTCGAATTTCGTTTTACTTTAGTTTAAGATGGATAGATGGAAACATTTTCAAAGAAAATTTATCGCCAACTATGTTAATTGCCGCTGCATTAACCAGTACGTATTCATCAGGAATTCAAGAGAGTTTTTGCACACAATTTAACTGTTATGTGCTCCAGCTTCAGGTAGAGCAGACTCTGCGGAAGCTTTTGGAAGCATTTGGTTATTTTAAAATATAACATGTTTTTCTGCACGGTACGCAATGCTGTCTATTGAAAAATCGGAATGGAAACGTGGAATTTGTGATTGTCCATCATTTTTGAAAAAGAATGTATGTAAACATGTTGTTCGTTTAGGTTAAAATTAGTAACATCCCCGCTAGCCGTGAAAACAGTCCCAACTAGGGAGTAAAGAAAAATGGGTCAACCTGCGAAAGACAAAAAACCTTTATTAATAAAATAAAAACTGTTGTTTTAATTATTATTCTTTAAATAAAAGCATCATCTAGGTACTCTTTTTTATATTATATATATTCTTATTATTAATAAAAAGCGTTATTGAAACAATGAAGAGTGCATAAATTTACTGATTATTCCATATTTTTCTTAAAATTTTATGTTGATTTTTACAAAAAACTGCTTATCTGTTCCTACAATTACTGATATGTACTTTATAGCTACTATTGTTTACTGAATATTCATTAAAATGTACCATCGCCAGTTGGATCAACCAGACATATTCGCATTTCAACCGAACACGTATTGTTTTTACTAAACACGGTGCAATTAAATACTTGCACATTGTACTTGCAACTTTTTATTTTAATATTTATAATTTCTACTGAACAAACTTATTAATGTACATAACAAACTACTTAAGTTACCTAAAAAAATGCATTTTATACTTATTATTTAATTACAAGCTTTTTCAATTTACCCACTGACATACGACATGTGCGGTACTTTATGGTCTAGAAACTTGTTATATAAATTTAGAACTAATATAATAATTTATATAATTGAAATGTTAATTAATGCCCAACTATAAAAGAGTGCGAAACTGGTGAAATGACTCAATCTAAAATCTGAGTCGTGTTATATACTTAGTTTGCATTCAACATGTAAGTTGTTTAAGATATTTTCTTTGTCATTTTTATTGAGACACCACCCATTGATGTTGCTTAAATTTAGTAATAGATATTTATTTTATTAGGAGTTTAAGTGATACTTTATGTGGCGAGTATGGACGATTAAACGCCGAGCGATAGCGAGGCGAATTAAGTTCATACGAGTCACATGAAGTCACTTAAACTCCGAATGAAATACAATATTTTATTTTCAAACGATTAATCTTCTTTTGAAATGATTATTTCCTATCTTCTTGCTTCATTAAGGAATTGCCTTGATTTCACTTACCATGGTTACTATGGTTGACAACCACTATGATTTTCACATATTTATACTCCGACGGAGTATAAATGTTGTATTTATACGCCGGCGGAGTATAAGTAGTAGTTATACGCCGCTCAAACACGGTGTCATAGAAATGACACTTAAACCCGGGTAAGAGCGTCATATAAGTGTCAGTTATATGACGTTTGAAAATAAACGGTTTTTATTTAGAAAATGCTAATTTTCACACTTTTATTTCCTAAAATGCCAAATCTTTGAGAGGGTATGATGACTGATGTATCATATATTTAGTTCTATGTTACTGAATCTAAGTGATTCAGATACATAGTAGAGATATGGATGTACAGACAAATGTTTTTCTTTTTACTTCCCGTGCGTAATCGAAGGAAGTATTGTAATCGAGTCCGTCAGCCGACTCTCTACTTTTACGTTTTCACGACCTTTCATAACCCCTAGAGTACGAAGAAATTGGTCTCCCTTTTCCGTCTGTCTGTCCGTCTGACCTTCTGTCCGGGATTTTTTTAGACAGATAATCTCCGAAAGTACTGAGCCGATTATTCTCAAATTTTGTATCTATGTTAGGAATATCTTGTAGATGGTAAAACGCTAACCAAAATTTGTCTAGTCATCCCCACCAATAATGTGATGACGTCACTTCAAAATTCTACATAGTAAATGGATTTTAAATTGCATAGAATAACATAGTCCTCCGCATGTAGTTTATGACGCCGAATTGAGTTTTTACCAGAAACGTCCAGATTTTTGGAAAAAAATCAAAATTATAAAGAAACATTTTGCAATTTAATGTTGAATATGCAAAACCGAATGTTTTGAAATCTTGCAGATATTTTGTAGTTATGATAAGCAGTGTTGGGGACAGATACTTTTAAAAGTATCTAGATACAGATATAGATATATGGAAGATAAAAGTATCTAGATACAGATTGTTTTCGATTTTTTCGAAATGTATCTAGATACAGATACAAGAAAACAAATACTTTTTGAAGCTATGGCGAATAAAATAACTGAAAACATGTTTATGTATTTTTTTATGTATTGTTTAATGATTTTTTTTTAAATTAACAACATTTCGAACGTATTCTCACCTAAATTATTTCTTCTTGGTGTCAGAATTTGGTTTCCGCTACGAAACACCCGTTCCACAGGTGCAGAAGAAGGGATTGTGGTATTAAATTTAAAAAATAAATATTTTAGTATAGCATAATTATTCAAGACTGAAAAATCTTTTCTTTTTTCCTACAAATAGGTCATGGCTTCTTTGTTTGATGTGTCGCAAATTGTGCAATATTTATTAAGTACGCTTAAAAAGAATATTTTTTTTGTTTTTATTCCCATACTACAGTGTCCAAATTGTGTTTGAGGATATCTAATAATTATCTCCAGCATTAAAATTAATATTTCAAAAGAATACGGGAAATGATTATTCTGTGCTGAAGGTCTGTTGTTCGCAACCTATCATAAATTTTTATTCTTCAATATCGGCTTACGATCTTTTTATGACCATGTCCGGTAATCGAAGAATTGCTGGCAAAATAAGTACAATTTCTTAGAAAGGTATTTAAACCCCTTATAGGATCAAAGGCTGCCTGGCAGGCCGGAATCACCAGACTGCAACTTTAAATTTTCAGATTTTTGTTGAAACTCATTTTGTTTTAATCTCGTTTCACGATTTCTGAGAATATATCACGATAAATTATTCTACCGAGGGTTGTAAAAATATTAATTTTATTGCCCAAGATATTTAGACTTAAACATGATCAGCACATTCTAGGGCAAAACGGACCTGCCAAGCCCGCCTCGCGTTAGGTCCAAGAATGAAAAAGTGAAGAAATGACACATGTGGCAACTAGAAAAGATACTACATTTCTCTGAAAAATAAAGGTATAAAACAGTAACAAATATGCGATTTATGCGAGAGAAATGTATGTATTGAACATTCGATTAGTCGATTACAGAACTAATTTGTGTTAATTAAAAAAATTAATCATTATGTAATACGCAATTATTATTTTCTAAAAATAATAATATACTTTAAATAAATCTTTTTCCTATTAAAATTACTCTTCTTTAATAATAACTAGACAGCGGATTTCTGTCGGGCTACGTCACGATTATAGGTGGGGACGCGCTGGATCGCCGGGACTCAGTAGCGGGTGATAGATAATCACTGAATTTAATCGTCACTTATTTCATAAATACAATTAACGATTTATTAATCAAACGGCTAAGTAAATGAGAACGGGAATTAACAGCAGAGTGCAACGAAGCAGCGTTATTCTAGTCTCAAATAAACGAAGTGCAGCCCGTAACTGCAATGAATTCCCATCCCGTACGAGCCGTACTGAGTTTTTGGCCTTGCCTAGCCCGACAGAAATCCGCTCTCTATTAATAACACAAATACAACCAGCGGGCCTACCGGACCAGGGTTGCTCAGGTACACAGATAAAATGCATTGCCCCGATAAGGGTAAAACGCAGTGAATAGTGAATTGTGGTTTATGGTTTTTAAAATACCATCTTACCATGGCTTAGATTTATTACCCCTCAGGATTATATTTAAAGATGTATAAGTACTGAAGGCTACAATGTAGGAAATGATGGTATTTAAAATATGAAAATTTCCGTGACAGAACACTATTAGTGGACCTCTTATCTCCATTTTTGTTTATGTAACCAAAATCACCAACATGAAGTATCAAAAATTACTACTAGTATAACTCAACTAATAACTACTGAAAAAAAATTGAAATAAAAAATGTATCTGTATCGGCGCCATTAATTTTGTATCTAGATACAGATATTTTATGCTTAAATTCGATTGTATCTAGATAGAGATACTAGATACCTAAAAATGTATATAGATACTTTATTTATATATAAGTATCTAGATATTGCGCAACACTGATGATAAGCATGATAAATTTTTCATCAAAATATATTTACTTATTTCCTCCAAAAAATTGATGACGTAAGCTCAAAATTTTGCCGAATAAATCCTATCTAAAATGTATAAAATATGATGAGTCTGTACTTGTGATTTATCATTCCATTAAGATTTTTTGGATTTGCTTATACAGGGTGACTCAAAAAAAATTAATGATTGCTTGAATTTATTTTATTGATTTAATCAGCAACTACAAAATCGAATACTTTGAAATCTTGGAGATTTTTTTAGGTTATCATAAGCATGGTAAATTTTTGATCAAAATGTATTGGCTAATCCCTCTAAAAAATGGATGACGTCACCTCAAAATTTTATTGAATAAATCTTAGTCTATTACTTAAATGTCCAAAATGTGATGAATCTATACAAATTTGCTGTCCCAAAAAATTATTGACTTAGTCAATTTATTTTATTCATTAAATCAAGAATTGCAAAACTGAAAACTTTTACAGACGTTTTGAAGTTATTGTAAGCATGGTAAATTTTAAATCAAAATGGATAATTTCCCCAGTTCTAATTCGGTTTTATGATAGTACTCCATTGTGTAAAAGTTAACTTCCTTAAAAACAGAGTACTACTGCCGGTAATGGGACAGTCATAAATAAGGATTTAACCATGCCTTTACCATTATTCACAATAATGGTTAAATCCACTCAGGATATAACCGTCCGTTCGGTTTTATGATAGTACCCCATTGTGTAAAAGTTAACTTCCTTAACAATAGAGTACTACTGCCTTTTCGCATGCATGTCATAAATAGGACTCCATATTATTGTAGCATATTTTAATCGCTATCTTTCTAGTGAGCATTAAAGTATTTTTATTGCTGAGAGGTTTTCGATTTCTCTACAGTTTCTAATTATACGTTATACTTATAAGCTGATATGGTGCTACAAGCCTAAGCTTTATGTCGAAAGTAATACTTAAATCACGAACTACATGTTTCCTCTCAATGATAGTATTACTTGAGTAATAATCAAACTTTATATCCTTTTATTCTTCCTGGAAAAAGACATAATCGTGCATTTTTTGGAATTGAAAGGTAACCAGTTAACGGAACACCATCTAACAATTTTATCGAAGTTACTCTACAGCCTTCTGCAATCAGTGGGATCTTTGACTTCTGTAAAAATGTTCACTTCATCTGCAAAGTCACGTTTATGACGTCCTCCTAACAATATTTTTGTTGATCAAATTAAGAACGAGTCACCACATTTCTTCGAAAAGTTCAGAATACGCACGTCTTTATTTAGTAACAATTATAATAATAATGTTCAGGACATTTTCTTTGACTGTAGCTTATTTAATAATATTTGTCTTCTACTCTGAGGTAACAAACTCATTCAAATTAAACAAATTTCTACGTGACATTCTTCCAATGTATAAACAAATATTTGAAATTAACGATTGATATTATTGCTTAGATACCATTTTTTCCGTCCGTTATCTGCTTAAAATTATGAATATTTTACATTTTCCGTATTTGTGCAATTTTCAAATCCTTTACAATTTGCGCTCCCACGGTGCAGGAATTGCGAGGGTATTATTTATGCCGCTGGTTTTTACTTTATAGAGGTTATCACAAAACAAACATGGGGAAATCTAATTTTTTCTATGACTGCCTCTAAACTCGATAGTTTACACATCGTCGACGATGCGTAAACTTGCTTGTTAAAATTTAGTGATTTGTTTACACACTAAATTGCTGCTACCAATAATAAAAGCAAATGTTAAATATCCCAAGTTTTAGATCAAGTTATTCTATCATTTAATACTGTTCAACATGAAATTTGGACCAAGTTACGTCTACTCTTGATTCAGTATTTACATCAAATTATGGAAAATAAAAGAATCAGTTAAAATCAACGAGTTATTAGCGTAAACGTTGGGCACTGTCATGGAAATAGCTATTGCGAGAATGCTCTGGAAATATTAGCCGTCATAAAACACGAAGTAAATGTCAATTTCAAGTTTGATTCTTTATTTCCCATTTTAGCAAATTTGCATCTTGGGTAAGTAGTAGAAAACCTCGATTTACTCTATTTCATGCGTAATATAAACTATTTTACGAAAAACGCTATGCGGACTTTATGTAGTGTAACTAGTGTATAGCACCATCGCTTTGGTCGATGTAATGTTAAAAGCAACTATGTTAGCAAAAAATGACGTAAATATTGGAACCTTTTCAAAAGTTATAGCATTCCTCAAAAGAAAAAATTGGTCTAAAGAGTTTAGACAGTACTTCCCTCGCTGTCGGAAACGTGACGACTGCATGCCTATTATGTTTTTTTTTCGCAGTGGATTTCAAAGAATTCGGTTTTGTAGTTCCTGAGTAAATCAATAAAATAAATTTACGCTTTCATTAATTTTTTTGAGTCACCCTGTATATGCAAATCCAAAAAATATGAATGTAGTAAAAGATCACAAGTACAGACTCATCATATTTTGTACATTTTAGATATGATTTATTCGGCAAACTTTTGAGCTGACGTCATCAAGTTTTTGGAGGAGATAAGCAAATATATTTTGACTAAACATTTATTATGTCCTTTATAACCTTAAAACATCTGCAAGATTTCAAAGCATTCGGTTTTGTAGTTCCTGATTAAATCAATAAAATAAATTTACCCATTCATTAATTTTTTTGAGTCACCCTGTATATGCTAATCCAAAAAATATTAATGGAGTGATAAATCACAACAGACTCATCATATTTTGCACAGTTTAGATAGGATTTATTCAACAAACTTTCGAGCTGACGTCATCAATTTTTTGGAGGGGATAAGCAAATATATTTTGACTAAACATTTATTATGCTCTTTATAACCTTAAAACATTTGCAAGATTTCAAAGCATTCGGTTTTGTAGTTCCTGAGTAAATCAGTAAAATAAATTTACGCATTAATTAATTTTTTGAGTCACCCTGTATATGCAAATCCAAAAAATATGAATGGAGTGATAGATCACAAGTACAGACTCATCAAATTTTGTACATTTTAGATATGATTTATTCGGCAAATTTTTGAGGTGACGTCATCAAGTTTTTGGAGGGGATAACCAAATATATTTTGACTAAAGATTTATGATGCTCTTTATAGCCTTTAAACATCTGCAACATTTCAAAGCATTCGGATTAGCAGATTCAAAATTAAATTTCAAAATGTTGTTTTATAATTTTGATTTTTTTTCCAAAAATCTGGACGTTTCGGGTGAAAACTCAATTCGGAATTGTAAACTACATGTATAGGACTATGTTATTTTATACAATTTAAAACCCATTTACTATGTACAATTTTGAAGTGACGTCCTCGCATTAGTGGTGGGGATGATTAGACAAATTTTGGTTAGCGTTTTACCATCTACATGATATTCCTAATATAAGTACAAAATTTCATAACAATCGGTCCAGTACTTTCGGAGATTATCTGTCTAATAAAAATCCGGGACGGCAGACAGACGGACAGACGGACAGATGGACAGACGGACAGACGGACAGACGGACAGACGGACAGACGGACAGACGGACAGACGGACAGACGGACAGACGGACAGACGGACAAACGGACAGACAGACGGAAATGGGAGACCTATTTCTTCGTCTTCTAGGGGTTATGAAAGATCGAGAAAACGTAAAAGTAGAGAGTCGGCCGACGGACTCGATTACAATACTTCCTTTGCTTACGCTCGGGAAGTAAAAAGGTTGGATATCAACCCAAAAAGTTTTAAATACTAAATTCTGAAACAAGCCCCAAACGAACAATTTCTTATGATAAAAGTAAATATTTGATACAAAATTCTCTTTTCACATTATCACAAAACATAATTTGGCATTTTCTGGGCCTGCCGACGTCAAGAGCATTATAATCTCGCACCACAAGACATCACTGAAATCCATGATTCTCTTGTTATAAAAATCCCAGATACCAAAACCCATAGGCCCAGGACGTGTACTGTAATTAATCCAGATCTAAACACTGATTATTTATTTGACTTTTTATGAAAAATATTCCGCTTTGCGTGCAAACAAACCTGTAGGAGAAAAAAGATGTTTTTTAAAATATCAGAATGGACGCTGTGTTAATCAGGTTGTAGGGATAACTCCACTCGGAAGTTTACCAAAAATCATAGCCTGCTACCTTTCTGAATTTGGAGAGCCCTCAACTATACACAGGCCACTGCTTTCGGCGTTCATCTATAACACTATTAGCTAATCAAGGGGCATATCTTATGGGAATTAAACGCCATGGAGGAAGGAAATCCTTTAATGTAGCAGAAGGCTACATTGATGATTCAATTTCAAACAAAATGAACACTATAAGAAAAATTTTGACAGATCCTAAACCAGGTACTAGCACTAGTGCTTCGAGTGGATTTGAGAATATTCAACAACATGTTATTGAACACTTAGAGGAAAATGTTATGTCAGTTATGCAGCCGCTAGAATCAAAATTTAACTTTAGCAATTGTACCATTGGTACTATTAATTATAATATAATAGAAAAACAATAATTTGACAATTGTAATGTCGTCGTTATTTATTTAATAAATAAGTCTCCATTTTAAAATATATTAAAATTTAACTTGGGATTATTATTATTATTGATTGAAGCCGCAGAAAAAAATTTGTATGCATTAAGTGTGTAAACTAGCTTTACGACATTCGTCCAGCAACACTTGGTCTCATGTCGTAAAGCTAAAGTTTACACACTAAATACATAAGTAACTATTATAACTTTTCAGAGAAGTACTTAAGATATGAGGGAAGTTTTTTATATTCGTATCCAATAGAATATACAATACGGTGCAATGTATGTCATCCTATCTCCATGATACTCAAAACCTCAATTTTGATTAAGTTCAAGATATAAATTTTTCGAAATTTTTAAGATACTTGTTTAATTTACGGAAAAGATATCTGAAATTTTGACAGAAATATTTGTGATAGATCACATTGGATGGTATGTGTGGAGTTTATCACACAATTGTATTATAGCTCTTCTCATCTCAGCACACAGAACTACTTGTTTTTTCTTTTGCTTTTAACTTGAATATTTTGACAAACTAATCTAACATGACACTTCGTATTGTGTGCAAAAAATAGTGAAATTAGACAAGTCTGAATGTGAATATTGCAAAAATTTACAATCAACAGGTGTTGTTTCAAAAGAGATGACAAAGACTATAAATATTCTCATAATTGTCAGAAATTTCACTTTCGAAGTAAACTTTTTAAGGAATTCAGGCAAGGATTCTATTGCGATTTCTGGTATTTCTGGCCGCTATCCTAGTTGCGGCAATATCGAAGAACTACAAAAAGCTCTTTTCGCTGGACAAGATTTAGTGACAGATAATCACAGTCGCTGGTCTTTTGAATCTTTAGGAACATCGCCCCGGCTAGGCTTAGTCAAAGATTTTGAACACTTTGACGCCGATTTCTTTGGAATGAATCCAAAAGAAGCAGATATTAATGATCCACGATTACGAAAACTTGTAGAAGTAACTTTCGAAGCTTTGATGGACGCTGGTTTAAATCCACAAGAACTACGAGGCTCAAATACGGGAGTTTTCTTAGGCATAAGTCAAAATATATACTCGGATCTAGGCTTCAAAGGAGGAATTGTGCAAAGATCTGCAGCAGTTATGGCAAATATGGTATCTTACATGTTCGACTTTAGGGGACCAAGTTACGCTTTGGATACAGCTTGTTCTAGCGGTTTGTATGCCCTCAATCAAGCTGTAGATAATATTTTGTCTGGAAGATGTTCAATGGCGATTGCGTGTGTCGTGAGTCAGTATGACCCAGCCGAAAGCGTAGAGATGTTAAGACTTGGAGTACTGCATTTAGAAGGAGTGTGCAGATCCTTTGATTTAAACAGAAAAGGCTACGTGAAATCGGAAGCTGTTGTAGCTATAGTTTTGCAAAAATGCGAAGAGTGTAAAAGAATTTATGCAACGATTTCTGGTTGTGGTACCAATGTTAATGGTTTCACAAAGGAAGGACTTAACCATCCTTCTCGACAAGCGATTAAAGCTATGTTTGAGGCTGTCTTCAACAGGTTTAACATTGATCCATTAGCTGTGAATTATGTAGAAGCTCATGGTACTGGAACTACAGTAGGTGATTTAGAAGAAGCGGAAACTATTGATGAATATCTGTGCCAAAATCGGAGCCGCAATTTTCCATTGCTCATTGGTTCTGTCAAGAGTAACCTAGGCCACAGCGAAACTGCTTCGAGTTTAGTATCTATATCGAAAGTTATAATTGCTATTCATAAAGGGATCATTCCTGGGAATTTGCATTATAAGAATCGAGATCCTAAAATTAAAGGGATACATGAAGGACGCTTGAAGGTGGGTTTTTTAAGATAGGCATGCTATGCGCGTTTGTTTTTGTCACACAATAAAATTAAGGTTATTTAGGATAGAATTTCACGTTCAATGACATTTTCTAATTATGTAGGTAATGGACCATCATGCACCCATACCTCAAGGTCTGATAATGGTAAACGCCTTCGGATTTGGAGGGGCAAATGGAACTGTCGTGTTGAAACCATACCCTGAAAAAAGAAAAGTTGTCAATAGTTTGTGCTACCGTCTAGTGAACGTTTCAGGAAGAACTGAGGAAGGAGTTAAACTGATGTTAGAAAAAACAATTGAAAATAAAGCGAATGCAGAATTTTTGGCTTTAATAGATAATATATACAGCAGAACCATTGATGCCGACATTTATCGAGGTTACGCTATTCTGTCAGATGAAAGTCATCATCATGTACAGCAATGTTTATCAAAGACACGCCCTATTTGGTACGTATATTCTGGAATTGGTTCTCAGTGGCTTTATATGGGTAGAGATTTGATGAAAATTGAGGTGTTCCGAAACACAATGCAAAAATGTTCTGGTGCGGTCCGACAGTATGGAGTTGATTTAGAAAATGTTATTGACAATGGAGATGAAAAAACGTTTAAGAACCTTATTAACACGTTCACTGCTATTACCGCAGTATCCGTATGCTTAACTGATGTACTAACAGCGTTAAATATTGAACCTGATGGCATTATAGGTCATTCTTTGGGTGAAGTTGGTAAGTCTTCGATAAAAATATCCCTGTTGCCGTTAAAATCTTAAATTTAGCTTGTGCTTACGCCGACGGTTTGATAACAGCTGAACAAGCAACGCTGATTGCATATGCTCGTGGTTATGCTATGGTAAATTCAAATCTAGAGCCTGGTTTAATGGCAGCAGTTGGACTTTCCTCTGAAGAGTGTTTAAAACTTCTGCCCAACAATGTTTATATTGCTTGTGATAATTCAGACGAATCAGTCACTATCGCTGGGGCCGTCCAACCGGTTAAAGATTTCTTAGAGATTCTTACTGCAAAACGAGTTTTTAATAAAGTTGTAGAGACAGCTGGAGGTGCTTTCCACTGTCCTCATATGGCTTCAGCAGGCCCAAAAATGTACAATTTTGTCAAAAGTGTGTTACCTGGAAAGAAAGAAAGAACAAAACGTTGGTTACCATCGGCACTGTCAGAAAGTGAATGGGATAGTGAATTGGGCAGATATAATTCTGCAGAGTATCAGCATCACAATTATATCAACAGAGTTTATTTCAGGCAGCTGCTGAAGCATATTCCTGAAGATGCCATTTTAATTGAGGTAGCTCCTAAAGGACTACTTCAAGCTATATTGAAAAGAGGGCTCGATAAAAGCGTAACATTGTTACCACTAGCTAAGCCTGGAGTTAATAACCTGGACTTTTTCTATTCAAGTATAGGCGAACTGTATATCAATGGTGGACAGCCAAATTTACGAAAGTATTACAATTTCGTGAATTTTCCTGTTAGTATCGATACTCCGACGATTTCTAATTTGATCAGATGGGACCACAGGAATATTTGGGATGTGCCTAAATACAATGATGAAAGTTCATTTGGCTACCTGTTTGAAATTGATATGACCGATAAAAAAAATAAATTTTTAGAAGGGCACGTAATTGATGGAAATGTTATTTTCCCCACAATAGGTTATGTAGTAAGTTATCTTCATTTTTGCATTAACTATGTGAAATTGAAAATATGCTGTTACAGACATTGGTGTAGGAAGCTTTTGCTAAAATGATGGGAAAACATCACACAAAGCTACCCGTGGTTTTCGAAAACGTAACAATCATGGGACCCATTCTTTTACCAAAAAAAAGTAATGCAGTTTTGAATGTCAACATCTTCAAGTCAAGTGGATATTTTGAAATTTGTGAAGTCAAAGAAGGGGTTCCTTTATCAGCAGGGAGAATACATTTCGTGGAAAGAATTGAGGACGAATTTTTAGATTATTCACACCTAACCCCAAATAACAACTCTGGGGCAAAAATAAGCAAAGACGACTTTTACCAGCATATGCATTTAAGGGGATATAGTTACGACGGTTTATTCCTCGGTGTTCAAAATGCCGATCTTGATTCAAACTGCGCTACATTACGATGGTACGATAACTGGACATCCTTTATAGACGTTATGGTACATTATGTGCTGGGCGTAGAAAGAAGTGGGCTGTGTCTACCTATAAAGTTCGATAAAATTATAGTCGATCCGAGAACACATTTAAAGATTGTCGATATGGATGCCGACTTAACTTTAATTTTCAACAAACATGTGAAGGCAGTGAAATGTGGCGGTGTTGAAATGAGGGGGATACAAGGAGTTACTGTTAAGAAACACGAGGCTACTATTTCTCCAATCTTAGGGAAATATATTTTTGTATCAGAGATCGACACTCAGAAAAATCTTGATCCATTCTTCCATAGTCTTAACATAGCACACCAAATCGTTGTCGAAAATTGTACGGAAAAATTAGAGATAAAATTTGCCGAACTTGGAGTCGATGCTGCTATACAGCTGCTGATGCAAATTATGGAACGAGTTAGTTTTAAAAGAACAAGTTTCCATAAACTGGATTCGCTTGGCGACGGAAATGAAGACTATTTTGATTTACTTATAGCTCATGCTTTATCAAACGAAGAATTAAAAACAGCTCACAAATTGACCGAAAAAGCGAAATTTGTTCTTGTGAAGGTTCAAAACGGCAACATACCTGATGTTGAAATTGTTTACAAACATATCCACGAAAATGGAAATTTTGTGCTTTTTAGAGCACCCAAAAATATTTGTGAGCAACACGCAGTTATTTTAGCAAATAATCTAAATTTCTTCTGGTTGAAAGAGTTACAACAAGCTATCGAACAATATACATCACCACACTCTCAAATTTATTTAATCAACGAGGATTTCGATTCTGGCATTGTAGGCCTCTTTCAATCAGTTCGGCATGAAAAAGCATGTTCAAATCTGAGAATATTTTTGATGAGAGGTTTTATTAAAAACATGCCATTTTCAGTCAAATCAGAATTTTATCAAAATCAGTTAAGGAAAGATTTAACGATTAATGTTTTTCAAGACGAATCTTGGGGAAACTATCGCTTTCTTCCTCTTGAACAATTTCAGCCAAAATTATTAACGGATGTTTGTCTTGTTAAAGACAATGTGAACTTAAAATGGGTGGAAAAGACTCCCTATTCTACTGACAAAAATATCTGTGTGCACTGTACCAGCATTAATCAGCGAGATTTATTAACGGTCGCAGGTAAAATTGGATCTTATGCAAACTGTGACTTCCTTGGAATTGAGTATTCCGGAACAGATGAAAGTGGGGAAAATATTATGGGATTAGTTACAAGCGGTGCTGCATCTACTACAATAATACCTCATCCTCAGCTGACTTGGAAATTTGATTCAAAATTCTCCTTCGAAGAAGCCGCAACTATTCCTTTAGCATACACCCTCGTGAGTATTAATAACACATACAAAAATCTTAGGTATCTGTAAATAACTTTCTATAGAGCTATTATGGGTTATTTGTCAAAGGTAATCTACAACCTACAGATAGTATTCTTATTCACAACTTTACAAATAGTGTGAGTTTGGCCACACTAGTCTTAACCTCCTTTAAGAATTATGTCACATATGTTGTTATTGATTGTTGTGACAGCCAATATTTGAAAAATAAATTCTCGACGATTCTCAAAGCCAATTTAATCGTACATTCAAGAGACGCACCATTTTTTGAAATTGTAATGAAAAAAACTGGTGGAAGAGGCGTGGACGCTATTATTAATTGTAATTCGGTTGAGTTAATCAAGTTGTCGAAGAAATGCCTCTCAAAGAAAGGACGCTTCATTGAATTTGAGAAAAGTACCACCGAGGCTTTCCTGGATGCAGTTAAAGATGAGAATTACAGTTTGCACAACGTAAAGTTTAGCGATCTACTTACAGAAACGGAAGATGTACTGACATCGATAGCTAATAGTGTTAATAAGTATGTCTCAGAAGGTACTGTAATTCCTCAAGAATATTCCGTTTTCAATAAATGTGACGTTAGTCTTGCTTTCAAATTCTGTGAAGATAGTGGTTACAAAGAAAAATGCATTATCAGAATAAGAGAAAACGAAGGTTTTTTCTACAAGCCAGACAACAGAGTTCTTGCATTTCTGTCTGATACTTCGGACACTACGAGCATGAAAGGAGCAGAATATTTATTAAGATTCGCATCCAACCTCGCTCCTGTTGGAGGTATTTTCAATAGTGGACTACGTCTTATTGACAAACTAATGATGGAGCAAAATCTGGAAACCTTTTCTACAGTGGTCGGGCCAAAATTTTGTAGTGCACACAATATGGATATTTTGTCCCGCAAATATTGTAAACACCTGGAGCATTTCGTCTTATTTTCGTCAATTATTTCAAGCCTTGGAAATGCTTCTCAAACTAGTTATAGCTTTGCTAACAATGCAATGGAACGTCTCTGTGAAAGAAGAAAAGCTGAAGGACTACCTGCTCTGGCTGTGGAATGGGGTCCTATTGGCGATGTTGGTTTTGTTGCTAGGCTTAAAACAAAAGCAAAGGTTTTAGAAGCTCTTCCGCAAAGCATTGCTTCTTGTTTAGAAGTTTTGGATCAATTTATGCAACAAAACGAGCCAGTTGTTTGGACGTTGGTGTATGGTGATGAACGTGATGAAACGAACGGGAAGAAAAGCGTTACCGATTCGGTAGCTAATTTGTTTGGTATTAAAGATGTAGATTCCATTGACGAAGCGAAGACTTTATTAGATCTGGGTATGGATTCATTTTTGGCATTTGAAACAAAACATTTGTTATCTGAAGAATACAATGTCGAGATGGACGTTAATGAAATAAGAAATATAACATGGACTAAGATCAAAAATATGGCGCTGAATATCTGCTCATCTGGACTTCTTAACTGATCAATAAACTTTTTATTAAGTCTTGACTGGCATAGGAATGATGCAACTTGGTAGCATAAATGTTATTCTAATATTAAATAATTTGTCAAATATTGTTCACACAGAATTTAATAAATTTTAAATGTAATTGAAAAGATTGTTTTGTTCAGAATAATCCACGTTGATGTCCAGCCTATAGATTTTCTTCGGTATATAACTTTTTGCCTTTTATGGGACTTTTAGAGTTGTACTTCGTAGTTTGAAGCTTTTTATAAGTCCTATTCCAATAAAGTTGAAACATGTTTTCTAAATATGAGGACAGAGACGAATACACAATTTTTCTTTCGACCCTTTTTTTGACCAAAACCAAAATTGGTTATCTAAGCCATGTCCGACTAGTATAAAGGTTATGGCCTGTCCAAAGGTTCCATACGTCCTGCCATCTATTAATAATTCAAAAACGACAAAAGAATTATTAACACTGAACTCCTTAATTTTGATCTATACTTAGTAAATGCAAATGCAACTCAGCTGAAACTTCCGACTCGCTTCTTACCCAACTACATATCAACATGTTGTCGCACCCACCCCAGTTAAACAGGATGTTTCACAACACTTACAAACATTATTTTAGTCAATATTTCAGATACTGACAAACGGTGAAAGTCAAATTTAATGATATGTTATATAACATAAAATAGTTTATTCGAAATTGTGAGATTTGGTTGTTAATTTCTGAGTATATTACATAGTACATATAAGTTACGAAAGGTGCGACGAAACTCCGGGGGCAGACGCTGACGAGAAACACATCTGGCCGACCTAGGCTATGAGATCACCTTCACGCCACTGGGGTAGTGCCTTCAATCGGGAGCGGCGGTGTTCGGGCGCCAGTTCACGCTCCATGGAGGGAGCACCGGGGTTGCTCTAAAGCCGGAGACACGGATTTCTAAGAAAGAAATAAAACGGCGGAATTTTTGAAAATAAATCGGGTTTTTATTCCCTGCCACCAGCTACACGGCTAAAATAATCTCACCGCTAATCTTAAAAAAAGTTGGTCTAAGGAGTTTAGACCGTAAATACTGGAAATCCCTCGCTTTCAGAACCGTGTCTTCATGTCTGTCATAGATTCTTCTCATTAGAGTTCTGTGATAGGATATTTCAATAAAGTCGCTTTCACACAGGAACTCACGACTCGTTCGTAATTTGAGCAATAATAACTTGATTCATTAATTTTTTTGGGTCACCCTGTATAAACAGATCTAAAAAATATGAATGCAAAGATAAATTACAAGTAGAGTCTGATCATATTTTGCACATTCCCGAAAGGATATTTTCGGCAAAAATCTGAGATGACGTAATCAACTTTTTGGGGTTGATAAACATATACATTTTGTTTAAAATAAAAAGTTAAGATTCTTACAATAACTTCAAAACGTCTGCAAGATTTTAAAGTATTCAGTTTTGCAATTTTTGATTTAATCAATAAGATAAATCGACTCAATCATTATTTTTACTTCCCGAGCGTAAGCAAAGGAAGTATTGTAATCGAGTCCGTCGGCCGACTCTCTACTTTTACGTTTTCTCGATCTTTCATGACCCCTAGAAGACGAAGAAATAGGTCTCCCATTTCCGTCTGTCTGTCCGTCTGTCCGTCTGTCCGTCTGCCCGTCTGTCCGTCTGTTCGTCCGTCTGTCCGTCTGTCTGCCGTCCCGGATTTTTATTAGACAGATAATCTCCGAAAGTACTGGACCGATTGTTGTGAAATTTTGTAGTTTATATTAGGAATATCATGTAGATGGTAAAACGCTAAATTTGTCTAATTATCCCCACCACTAATGTGATGACGTCACTTCAAAATTGTACATAGTAAATGGGTTTTAAATTGTATAAAATAATATAGTCCTAAACATGTAGTTTACGACTCCGAATTGAGTTTTTACCCGAAACGTCCAGATTTTTGGAAAAAAAAATCAAAATTATAAAATAACATTTTGCAATTTAATTTTGAATCTGCTAATCCGAATGTTTTGAAATGTTGCAGATGTTTTAAGGCTATAAAGAGCATCATAAATCTTTACTCAAAATATATTTGGTTATCCCCTCTAAAAACTTGATGACGTCAGCTCAAAAGTTTGCCAAATAAATCCTATGTAAAATGTACAAAATATGATGAGTCTGTGCTTGTGATATATCAGTCCATTCATATTTTTTCGATTTGCATATACAGGGTGACTCAAAAAAATTAATGAATGCGTAAATTTATTTTACTGATTTACTCAGGAACTACAAAACCGAGTGCTTTGAAATTCTATCACTACATTAAAATTGTTTGGATTTGCTTATACGGGGTGTCTAAAAAAAATTGGTCAAAAGAGTTTAGACAGTGCTTCCCTCGCTGTCGGAAACGTGACGACTGCATGTCTATTATGTTTTTTTTCGCAGTAGATTTCATTATTTGTTTTTAATCACCCGGTATATGCAAATTCAAAAAATATGAATGGAATGATAAATTACAAGTACAGACTCAACATATTTTGTATATTCTAGATAGGATTTATTCGGCAAACTTTTGAGCTGACGTCATCAGTTTTTTGTAGATCAGCATCTCAATGTATTTTTACTTCCCGATTGTAGAGAAGTATTGTTTTGTTTTTTCCACATTTTATGACTCCTAAAGTACTGACTGTCGTCAGTAATCTGTGTCGATTTTTATTAGACTGACCATTTCCTTAAAAAAATTTATCCAATCAAATTATTTTGTACGTGACAACTAATAAGAATCGAATTTTAGCTATAACTTTGCAGTAGATTTGACATTTAATAATATGACTAATTTCAAATGTTTATTTACAAAAGGTAGATTTCATTTTAGTGAGGTAGAATTTTTACATAGTATAATTACCGAAACTTCTAACTCTTTGTCTTGTGCACAGGAAGACGATGACCCCCCTTCTGTTTTTTCTATTACACTGAAACTTTTTGCGGCAGTGTTCCATAGAACCTTGACTCTAGTTTCTTTATATCTTATACCATCACATAGCTTCATATTGAAGGTGAAATCTTTTAATATCAGAGGAAGTACTGATGCAGTTATATTTCTTTCAAAAACATACCCTCTTGTACACAAAAATTTTCGAATTGTTTTCATGCAGATTCTTTTGATTTTGTAGTGTAATATGAGTCAAGCTAACTATTTCCATTTGCATTTTTATTTTTCACTGTTTACGAAAATATTTGATTTTTTATAATTTTTGCGTAAATTACGTTAATCACTATTTATCTTATTTATTGTATTTATCTTTCTATTCATTGGAATAGAAAGATAAATACAACATTTTTAAAGGAAATACTCTGCAAAATATCGGCTCGTGCGGATCAAATTGTTTCCTAATTTTCGACGATTTACATGCACTCGGGATATTACAGCTGATTATGGTCAAACCTTGTATTTTCAAATTTTCAAGCCTTAACAACTGCAAATTCACCTATTAGGCACCTATTTTCACTGAATCCTGATACACGAACTAGATGACATATTTTCAAACTTCTAAAAGAGAATTTCAAAACCCTTGGTAGACAGCACTTTCTGTCAAATAGAGTCTTGATTCTTGCATTTCACTACCGGACTACGTAGTTTTAAATAATTCTGTGCTGTAATCATTTAAAATTAACTACGACTATTACGGAAGTAGAAAAAGAATTTAAGGTCTTGGAAAACTTTAGTAGAATTTAGGCTGGTCCTGATGAGTTTCCATAAATTCATCCCTTAAAGAAGTACTTAGATAATAAGGAATGAATTGTATTTTTTCAATTCTTACAAATTTTTGCGTTCAGTAGAGTTATCAACTCGGTATATGCTTATAAAAATTAAACGCATTCAAAAGACTTCAAAGCATTTTAGATTGTTTTTATTTCTGTCCCTAAGAGTATGAAAAGTAGTGAAGTTTTTAAAATTTTCTAATGTTTTAAGTTTGTCTTGAAAGCGTTTTACTGGGCGAAGTCGCAGGAAAAAGGCTAGAAAAATATATACTACTTCGACACTAAAATTTGGGAATAGCAATGCGGTAGCAGGATTAATGAGACTACTTGTACCCCTATTTTTGAAAATGTCATGGAAGCTAGCTTTAATGCACATCAAACTGTCAACTACCTACTAAAGAGAATTTTTGTCTGTCCAAGAAAATACTATAACATAAATTTCGTCCTTCTGTAGTTATTTAGAAAATAATAATAAACACTGCAAACAATCTTGGTTAGAAAAATGTTTTTAATGTCGATAAAACCGAAAGGATTTACCGAAAGGTGGTTTTAATTTATAAATTTTAGGTTACGGAATTTATTTCTCATACAGGTGATAATTTTGAATTATTTAATGAATCACCGGAAATGAAGATAGGATGAGAAGGAGGATTCTAAAATATAATCAAGATAATTGGATCTTAAATTGTTGTAAGTAATTATAATTCATAATCACATTAACATCATGATGTTAAATCGTAAATTTTGTACAGATGATTTAACATCAGAATAATTTTACTAGCAATTAGTTCGTCCGATTCAAAATTTTTATTTAACAAATGAAAACACTAGTAAGATGGTTTATTTTTATTAGGTTACAACAAAACAATCAGTTTTGGGTTATAAACGTTATACGTGAAATGATGGATGTGCCCGAAGTATCACAGCTTAAAGCCAAAATACCAATCTAAAAGTCTAACACTACAAAAACAACAAAAAGAATTTTTTATTGTCACAACAGGTTTAAGATTTAACTGTTTTTTTTTTAAGATTTTTTCGGTACGAAGTGACTACATTTAACATATAAATAGAATTTAAATAGATAAATATCAACGGTATAATTTTTTTTAAACCAGCAAAAAGGCTATTTATCACATTTATGGAAGTAAACACTTGAGAGTGTGTAATTTCTGCACTATGTAAAGGTACGTCTGACTTCGTCGACATACCGTCACAGAATTCGGAAACAGTTGAAATAACAGAGTGGAGCCTATCAAAAAAACAGTTCCAGCCTCTAACTACAGTATACATTACAAAGCTATAATACTACGATTTCTATTGTTTCACAGATTTTGTTGATAGGCTTGTTTTAACAATTAATGTTATGATTATTAAGATGATAAAGAACAACAAACGAGAGGGTTGATTACTTTCGAAGGGTATGCCACATGGCAACGGGTTTTCTTAGGGCAGTTAACATTTGGTTCCAATGATTCAGTGATCTGCCAGTAGCTTGAGCTCCAACTATCACGTGTCCTACTGCGAAGGCTTTTGTTGAAGGATTAGGCGAAGCTTCGGCTACAGTCAGACGTAACTGGATTGTCTGAAAAAAGAACGAAAGCATAATATAATTGTAGTAAAAATTCCCATAAGCAGGCGATGCGTTGTATTTAAATATGTTGATGTCAAAAAAATTAATTATTTATCACTTAAACTTTGTGCCTATTGATGAGTATTAAATTCGTTTAACAGTTGTCGTACAACGAGATCTTTATTTTAAACGCGTTTTTAAATTTAAACTCAACGAGTTGATAAGATACATATGTACAACAGAATTTGTGATAACGTTGCTACCTGCTGTTGAAACGGTGAGGTATGATTTGGAAAAAGTTAAATCGAATCAAATTTAATGAATAATAATAATTTAACAGTTTCCAAGTTGTTATATTATAAATAGGTGAGAGCTGGTCTTCACACTATTTCAAACTTGAAGTTTTGGTTTTTGACATATCGCTCTTTCATTCATCCATCAAACGATTATCTTACTCAGTTGATAGAAAATATGAATTATGAATTTATGTTTGATGCAACACACATCATTTGATGAATTAGAAAGAGGATTTTTAGTGTGATCAGCATAAATTTACCATTAATAAAACAGTTTGGTAGATTTCTGCTTGAGTGCTAGTTGAATGTAATATAATGAGCTTCACACAACGATTTCATGCAGAAAAAATTTGGTCGAAGATTATTTCGACAGAATTTACTAAATACAAGTAAGTTTTTCCATTATCGATTACAAAATTTTGTTGCCATCAGTTTTTGCAAGGACACGTATGTCAATTTCAATATAAATTGCAATAACCGGATTATAGTGCGTGGTCCAGACTTTTTTATTGCTTCGAGTTCCACTTATTAAATAAAATTTTCCACTTTAAAAATTTTAGGGTGTACTTATTTAATTCATATTAGTGATAGCAGATAAATAATTAATTTCTTTCTCTCTGTACGCCTGAATAATAAGTTACTTACGTGTTACTTTCAAGATTAATTTTTCACAACGCGAATATCAACATTACTTGTTTAAGTAAATAAGTATAATAATTATATTATTAAGCTTAAGATCATGATTAATGTGCGTCATTATTGTAGTTCAGAATTCACCCTTTTCCTTTTTTTAAAGTTTAGCTCAGCCTCTAACCAGAACAAACATTGTTGACCCACTTCCATTTTAGGATCTAGCTCTGATACGTTTATTGAATTTGACAGTGAAGGATAAAAAGCATCAATCCGCTTTCTGATACCTATCCACTTAATTAAACCACAATAATTTGATAAACCCTGAAAAACATTCCCCGAAAATCCCGCAAAACGTCAGTTCAAGTATAAATTGCAAAATAATTGAAATGAAGGACCAATTATTACTCGCGCTGATTAAAAATCAATACTCCCAACGTCAACGTACATCAACAGTACACCCACATTTGAAATAATTACCGATAAAGTGTGAGCAGGTACACTAAACATCATTGATTCGTTAAAAATCGGGCTTCTCTCAGCTTTCTTCGTAGAAGTCTTCTTTTTGTGGATTTTCTTGCTTTGTTGCATTAAATATACCTGCGGAAAAAATAAGAATTAAATTTTCACAATAGCAGTGTTGGAAAATGATTATTTTACGAGTATCTATGCGCACGAATGACTAAATTAGAAGTAACGATTTATAAATAGTTCTACTTAAAAAAAGTGCAATATTTACGATTTGTCGTTGGAAAATATTAAATAATAAGGCTCTACAATTTGACGTAAAGTCAAACATGCATGTATACGCCGATGGATAAATGTTCTAATTTCCGTGTAGTTAAATTAATAATAATCGGTTGTTAAAAAGGCCTGAAATAACGTCGAAAATCCAGTGTTGGTGACTAACTTTGTTCATAAGTATTTTTGGTAGATATGCCGGCAGGACTAGAGTAAGCCGTTTCCGTTATTAGAGGTAATTCACTTTAATGTGGCTATGCTTCAGTTTCAGCTATACTAGAAAAATTTGATCAGTGATTATAAAAGTATTGTAAAAGGTCTACATATTCAGAAATTTTTGCTACGGTTAAATATTGAATTCACCCCACTTTTTAACCTTGTTGTCACCCGTTGCAGCGTGAAGGATCTTGGTTGAACGTTTAGATACAAGGTGTAAATAAACTAAATGGACAAAGAACGCATCTGAGAGCGTTCTTCGATACAGAGGTATATCTAGTAACATTTTCTTCTTTATTATCGATGTAGGAGAATAACTGGTATAAAAGTCAAGCGATTTGTGAATTTTGTTTTGTGAACAATGTCTTTACAAATCGTAAAATATACCTTTACTTGGCCGGTGGAAACATTAATAACATAGATATACTATTTTTTTTCTGAAAGGGGTTATGAGGTAAATATTATTATTAAATACAACAACGCAGAACAAAGATTTACATTTGAAATATTATATGTGTACATACAGAGTGAGTAGAATAATAACGCGACGCTGACCAACTTTCAATGCAACACAAAATACATTCATCAGTTATTGCAAGATTCCAAAATAAACATATACGTTTTTATGATAAACGTAAATACTCCTGCTTACGATTTGTCACTGTTTCTGAAAGACGTCAATCAAAATTTCACACAAACGAAATATTAAAAAAAAAAACGTCGAAAGTTGTTTGGCACCTAATTAAGAACAATGAAAGATATCCAGCATTTTCGAGTTGAATTTTTCTTTACACGATTTCGTGATGACGTCATCAACATTTTTGCAAGGACACGTTTATCAACTTTGGTGCAGTGTCATACTAAAAATAACAGTATTGCATTGCAAACATTTTCTGGGAAAATGAAGTTAGCCGTTTCTAATTTAATCAATAAAATAAATTAACTCATTCATTAATTTTTTTGAGCCACCAGTTTAAGCAAATCTAAAAATATGAATGCAAATGTATTTAATTTATTCGGCAAAATTTGGAGAAGATGTAATAATGGGAGGAATGAACAGATATATTTTGATTAACAATTTACCATGTTTACCATAACTTTAAGACGCTGCAACATTTGAAAGTATTAGTTTTGCAATTCTTGATTTATTCAATAAAATAAATTCACTACACATACATGATCGTTTTTCGGGTTGGAACCGTGTTAATTGAGTTTTTGGACTAAACGTTTCGCACGCTTTCGTAAGTGGCATCTTCAGGAGCAGGGTTAAGAATAAGGCAAAAGAGCACGGTAACTCAGTAAGTCAACCATACCAGAGGAAACGTTGAGCCCAAAAACTCAAGTAACACGGTTCCAATCCGGAAAACGATCATGTATTGATTCGACCGTGGAAGCCTCCGAAATTAAATAAATTGACTGATTTATATTTTTTTTGAGTCACCCTGTATAAGCAAATCTAAAAAATATTAATGCAATGATGAATCACAAGTATAGACTCATCATATTTTACACATCGTAAATAGAATTTATTCTGTAAAATTTTGAGTTTTTTTTTTCCAAAAATTTGGACGTTCAACATGAATTCATAAATTACACGCGTGGGACTACATATGTTATTTAATACAATTTAAAACCCATTTATAGGTAGTAGCCCAAAATGTATAAGGTTATATGACCACCATAAAAGTAGTAGACCGCAAATAAATACCCCCTTTGTGTGGTTCACACTAAGCTTACCGGTTGGCAATAAATCGTCTTCTAAACATTTCTTGCTCACATTTAACAGGGCCGGCTTGCAAAGCGACTGGCTATTTCGGACCCCTTTGTGGCTGCAGGTAGTAGTAGTAGGTAGTTAGATATTTAGTGAAAGCCACCCCTGAACGAACCGACAGCAGTCGGTCGAGCTGCAGTGGACACGTTATTTATGACCTTAAAACTTTTTCTATGTATTGTAAACAACTTAATTTCGACACAATGGGATAATTTTATGATGTCCATATAACCTTATACCTTTTGGAATACTTTACTATGTGCAATTTTGGGGTGACGGCATCACATTGTTGGTGAGAATGATTAGACAAAGTTTGGTTAGGGTTCTATCATCTCCATAATATTCATAATATATTATTTTACTTACATAAAATTTGACAAAAATCGGTCCGGTAGTTTTGGAGATTATTTGTCTAACAAAAATTGACACAGATGGTGAACAGACACGCAGACAGACAGACAGACTGAAACGGGAGACCTATTTCTTTGTACAACTAGACAAATTGGGAGAAGATGCTAAACTGATACATGGGGTAATGTTCTACCGATAAATTAGGTATTCCTATAAAGTATCTCCATAGCAAAAGTTTCAGCAGAGGTGGTGGCATTAATGAAAAGTTATTACCAATTTGGTTGGATTTTTTTTTTTCATACATACGTATTAAATGTCAACACATATCACAATATATATGTTGGTAAAACATTTAGAAGACTGCAATAACTTTGATAGAATAGATACTAAATGCACTAAAGAATCTGTAGGTAGAGTGCTTTTCTGTAAGAGGTACATAAGTGGAGTCAGAGTACTGTGCATGGAATTTGGCAGGAATACTATATTCAGCGGCGTATCTTTATATTCAGTTAAGGAACTTGGCAAAAGAACTCGTAACGCTATTGAAAAGTAATCACCAAATGCTGGATTCCGTCAACTTGCAAAGCCGAATCGAATTCATGTACCTCTTGTCGAAAAGAAATGATAACGTTGTAAGAACGTTCTCTACTAGTTCGTATATCTATGGTAATACATTTTTAATAGGAGTATTTCTTTTTTCACATTTAGACTGATTTGGGGAAGGTAATTAGAGCTATTATGAAAAACAAAAATAGTCTATCCGGACTGCTGTTTTAATCATATCGTAAAGCTTGCGATGGTGTACATAGGACTGAAAAAATTAAGTGATCCAATAATGAAATTGCATAAGATTATGATTCTTACTCAGCCAATGAAGATATTAGATACTTAGATATATTAATCTAAAGCGGCTACTGCTAGAATATTAAACTTAAGCTCACTTCCTAAATCAGAACCTAGAATATTTTCAATAAACAGAAAATCAATGCATTTGAAAAGTTTTAATGTAAATCGTAAACAAAAAAAAATTGAAATCAGTTACAAAAAAATAATTCTATCACGCTTATGATACCCGACAAACATCGGTCTGGCTATTTCGGAACCAGAAAATCGGAACTGGTAAGCGTTACCGCCGTATGGAGAATGTGACAGGAGCAGTATGATCTCATCCGGTAAGACATAACTTTACGGGACAAAGAAGCATAAACATAGCCTCTCTTGCTCTATGTCAACATCCATCTTCGCGTAATACAGGTTGTCTTCACAAAGGGGAGTTCTGGCACCGTCTGAATAAAGCCTCCAATTCCTTGTAAACGACCTGCAGAATTTTGTATCTGGTACCTCTAGTACAATTGGTACCATGCCGGTGCGGAAATAGCTTTATGTCTCTCCCTATGAAGAATGAAGATGTTTTAACGGCTCGGGAAAGCGGAAAACTGGTTACCATGTCAGCCCCGGCCGTCCCTCGACTTGTCGGTGCGCCGATGGAGCATTAAATATACGGTTCTTCAAACTGGATAGGCTTCGGCTTTGAAGGTTGTGAGTTAGCATTACGCATATGGGAGGCGAGAGGAGAGTGTAAACTCAAGAGCGCGATGCATTGTACATTTTTCACGGACCAGCTCTAGACAAAATTGGTACGTGGAAATGTAAAAGCGTCTGACCCGATGCGGCGCACTTGTATTCTGGTGAAGTTCTACCTGTAGGTCGAAGAGCTATTCGGGGAGTTTAATGTCTAGAACAAGTTAACCCAGTCGTTGTAGGGTTGTATTCCACCGGGTTACTCGTTTTTTTCACATCCTTTAAAGGGCTTGCAGATCGAAATTTATTTCGCATCTAGCAAGTTGCCAACCTCATCTTCTATGGTACAGACTGAATAGCGAGCGAAAAAGTTACTCTGGGGCTACGTGGGCTCAGAGGCTCTGCAGGGAATTAAATCCTTAGAGCGAGGACAGGTGCCTCGCTCGCCAGCAAAGCAAATCAAATAGCACCCATTCCTAGGTATATTTTTCTTCCATAAGAATATGTGTCGCAGTGCTATTGATGCAATTTAAATATTTAGAATAATTAAATAGCTAGCAGCCTTGCCTATAATTTATTTATTATTATAATTTAGCTGTGGATGCATTAATTGGATATGTAGTTAGGTATATCTAATTATTATGTAACTAGATACCCCTAATGTATCTACTAGTCGTCCTGTATAGACTTACTGGTCTGTTGGATTTAAATGAATATATTATTATTAGGTATATCATCATATACAGTCTGATTTCGAAATATGCGTAATAAAGGAAATGGAGAATAGCTCACAATAAGATTATTGCACTGTGTAAATTTCACATTCCTAAGTGGTAGCAATGTCTGGAAAAAATTATTTGAAATTAAATATAAATTGTTATACGCGCCGCTGGTACTGTTTCTTGACCTACATAATTACGACAATTACGAATGGCACAGAGAGCGATTATGCTTAAGAACCAAGAAAATGGTGCAGCGATAAGGAACGTGCAAATAGATGATAAGGGCAGTCATGTATCAGTTGATTGCCGTCGTTTCGTGGGTTCGGTTGTTTTCACCAATTCAGAGCGTGTCGACACGGTAATGCTTTATGGTGTGGCTGATGGAAACGCCAGCTTGGCCTGTGAATTGTGGATCGAACGCTTTCCAAATTGCGCGACTCCGTGTGTGCCAACATTTACGTTAGTGGTACAACATCTCCGAAATCATGGTACGTTTGAGCCTCAAACTCACGATCGTGGCCGTAGTAGGACCGAAAGAATACTGCGAACTGAAAAACAAGTTTTGGAATGCGTCGAAAAAGGGCCCGACATCAGCACTCGCCGATTTGCAGCTGAAGTTTGAGTTCACATCCACACCATGTTCAAAAAGTGCAAGGTTTGAAGCCCACTGATTGTCCACGTTGTGTAATTTACTGCAAATGGTTGTTACCACAGTGTCGTGAATGCCCTAATTTTTTAAAATGCATTCTGTTTATGGATGAAGCAGGATTCAGTCACAATGCTCTTTTCAACAGTCACAACACTCACATTTGGTCCGAGGAAAATCCACACGCTCGTCAAGAAGTACAATTTCAACGACGATTTTCCATGTATGTGTGGGCCGGTATCGGTTGAATGAAACAGTTAGTTTATGGAAACCAACTGTGACCAGAAACTATCGAAGAGCTTCAACAATGAGTGGAAGTGGCAGCCGCTACAGTTCGTGGAACTCCTGGTGTTTTTTTTTTGTTCTAATAAACAATGTGGAGTCGTTGGGGCGAGAACTAAGCATCAGTCGGAATCAAAAGTCGATCACCATGAAGCATTACCAAAAATCGGTCCTTCTCAGGACCATCATTTGTTTCTACAACGAATAATCTTTCGCACTGACCTTTAACGATGTATGAATGAACGATGAGCGAATGATAAGCAGAAAAAGGCGGTTTTACTTTTAATTGGAATTGAAAGTGTTCACATCGTTTTTATTCGAACGTTTTTTCACGCTTAAAAGGTGGATCGACGATGGTTCATGAGGGTTTTGCCCTATTCGATTTTTAATTTGTTTTTCCTATATTTCCACACTATTACGGTACGTGATACCGATTATTGCATAGGTATATTTCGAAATCAGCCTGTATCACCATCGAAAAGTACAAAAATTGGCTACGCGTTTCGCCCACCACTTCGGTATTTGTTTGTGCTTTTCCTTTGTTTGTAGGATGTAAACATTTGTTTGACAATAATTCAAGTTCGATGTCCTCAAGTTTTCTCGAAGGAATTGTTCTGATTATGTCGAAGAAACTAACCAGAAAGAAGTTTCTTGGCTTTAATTATTTTAGAAAAAAAACTTGTATTTTAAACTGGCCACTTCGAAATCAGGAAATGATAGTCAAGTTTTTAGGAAAAAACCAAAAACCAATCAATTTCTGTATCCGTAATCCAACGATATAAGTACGTGCCACAGAAAGAACAGATGTATTTAATCGGCGTTCCGCTCTCCCCCAAAGCGTTGACTTTACTTTGACTTCACTTTGTAATGTAATGTAATGAAATGTGGTCACGTGTGTTCAAAACACAAAAACGAAATTGTACTTACTTTAACAAAAGCATCGCCCGGTGACTCGCTTTGAAACTTCAAGTTTCTCGCTTTCACCACAACGACCGTCAGTCTCTCAGCGGTGGGCAAGTAGCTGAGTGAAAACATTACCTCGCCAAACTCGGTGCCTTTCTGCAATAATTAATTAAATTGGAAATACATTAGAGGGGTGCACTTGATGTATACCTGTCCCGTGTCGGTGAGGGTGACCCATGTGGTGACTGGCTGCCTCAAGCTGATATCTCCCAGACGTATCTCCCCTTCGCCGATCAAGGTGTGCGATAATAAATCGGTGGAATATACATGGAAACAAAGGGATCGCTGCGATTGTTCTCGAGGATTGAGGGAGAAAAGGAAACGTTCTTTGTAGCTAGGGCTGTTTGATCCTCGGTAAACTTTCGTTTGTATTGTCGCTTCTTTGTCGGGAAGCAGGAATACACGAACGTATGAATCTGATACGTTTTCTGTGCGGTTGGGACCGATCAAGTCTTTGGCCTCGAGGACGTTCACCACCAAGTCGCAGCATTCGCTAGACACATTGGAGCATTAATAATTAAAAAAGGTTAAGCTAAAACATGTTACGTGTTTTCCGTAAAAGATAAAAGGCAAGGCGCACTAAATAATTTACAGATAGGTAGTTGTTTGTTTGAGTAAACGACTGAATGCGAAGTCGTTAACATGTCGAGTACATGTAACAAAGAAACAAATTATTATCTGTTAGAATTAACTTTGTTTAAACAAGCACTGCAGTTTCGCGGAAGTACGTACGTACGTTCTGTTCAGATTAGATAATAATTAGCGAAATTAGGTTCCGTACAACGTATTTTACGTTAACGTACACAATAACCAATAGGGACACTGCATTTTCCATAGATATAACAGTTTTTTCTACGTTTTACGTGCTATAGGTACGTTCTACGGAACGTGGTTTCACTTATTGCCTACTATATTCTGCATTGTTATGAACACAGTTAATCTGGATACGTGATACGTTTGACTATTACTAGTACTTATTAGTTTACTTAAAAGTTCTGCCGCAAAAGAGTTTATTGCACACGGCAAATTTTCAATGTTCAACATGACGACTAGGTGTCACTGACAAATAATTGGTCGAAGGTTATTTCGAGAGAATTGCGCTCGCTCCTGTACAGTACATCAAATCCAGCTTTTTTTATAAATGATAAGATTTGATTTTGCGATTTTATTTTTTTGGTGATAACCGTTATAACTCAAAATAAAGATATGTATGTAATGTTAAACTAAAGGTAAAGAAGCGTGCTACGTTTTCGTTTCAGGTGAGTTTTTCCATTATAAAATTTTGTGATGACGTCAACATTTTTTTTTAGATGGAGTGTAACACTAAGTAATATATTCCCAAAATTTGGGGAAACTGGAGTGGGTCATTCTTGACTTACTTAATAAAATAAATTGCCTCATTCAATATTTTCTGTCGGCCGACTCTCTACTTTTACGTTTTCTCGACCTTTCATGACCTCTAGAGTACGAAAAAATAGGTCTCCCGTTTCCATCTGTCTGTCCGTCTGTTCGTCTGTTTGCTGTCCCAATTTTTATTAGACAGATATTCTGGGAAAGTAGATAATGGGCCGATTATTGTCAAATTTTGTATTTATATTAGCAATATCATATAGATAGTAAGACGCTAACCAAAATTTGTCTAATCATCTCCACTAACAATGTGTACTACTTCAAAATTGTACGTAGTAAACGAGTTTAAAATTGTATATAATCGCATTGTCCTACACATGTAGTTTATGACTCCGTGTTGAGTTTTTACCCGAATTACCACTAGTTGTATGTAACTACAAGTTGTAATATATAAACTGCTTTTTTTTTTACTTAAAGCCTTTGAGCTTATTAACTTAGTCAATGATAAAAATGCAACAAAAATTTGGAAAAATAAAAACATATATCCAACCAACAACAAATTGTAACTTAAATTTGATATTGTAAAATATTGTCACAAAAAACTTAAAACAATTTTGATTTTGACTAAAATATTGCCAGGTGACGTTTAATAATGTTCAACGATATCATTTGCGGAGGTAGGTAGTAAGTAAATTTCTCTGCTGTCAGCAACGATTCTGTGTCATTATTCTAACATGAACGTGCGCTTTTCGTGCTACCTTTTAATGAATGTAATCTCACGCACTTTATAATGAGAAATATTACACAAGTTAAGGCAATAAAAGTAAACAAGCGAAACATGAAATTTATAAATAACATTTTTTGCATGGCCGAGTTTATTTTATGTGCTCATAATGATTACGAAATTGTCATTAGATGCCAGCAGAAAACAAAAATGAATGATTTTATAATAATATTAATAATTAATCTAAATTCTCGCTTTTGTTTCACCTGAAGTTTCAAAAGTAAGGTGCCCAGTAGCAGACCGAAAAATGAGCTTAATAGATTTTCATTTTACGGGCGTAATTTCAACTTTGAAAAAAAGATCGACATTTCAATTGATAGATTATGTCTAAATCTCTGGGGAAGACACAATATTTTTTAAAATAAGTGATTGTTTAGTGTTTAATTAATCGTTCATTCTTCGAAGGAATTTGCATTTTTAGACGAGGAGAGAGCATTTTTCGCTTCAACTTTTATATCAGTGCAAAGACAACATTGAGCTCTATGGGGAAGACCCAGTCATTTTTGTTTAAAATTTATATTAATCAAAATATTTGCTTTTTAAAAAAATACTGACTAATGAAAATAACGTGAAACTAGGCAACTCTATTTACAAAGGATTCGTTTCCATAAATGGTTGAGTTTGACACAGCAGGGAGCCTTGCCGACCGACCCTTTCAGGTAATCCGTCCAGATACTTTAGGTCATAAAACTCATAAATACTCTTAGCTTACGAACATTGTTGAAACTCTTTTACAAGTCGACTTCTTTCACTGCTAACATAATTTGAATTAAAAGTATGCAAATTTTTATAATTTTATACATTCTACTAAAACATTTTCTTACAAAAAATTATTCCAGTATTTTTTATTAATCTGTCATTCTATATATAAATCAATAAACAAAACTGACAAGATTTAGATTCTCATCACTTCACTAACCACTTATTTATCTGAAATATCATATTTATTTAAATTTAATTTTTTGATACTCTTTTCCGCACCACTTATGAGGTAGAGTATTATAGGCACGTTTTTTACGTAATATCTCCAGTAAACCTATTCCAGTATTACTATTTATTCCTGTGTGTGTTTATACTAAAAGGGGAAAAGATTTATATGAACTACACATGACGCGAATGCAAATAAAAAATTTTAATTGTACAATCTTTTCTTTACAATTTTTCTAATGGGTTGATTTGTTTAATAACGAACTCTCTCCGGAAGTAAGGCATAAAATAAAATTTTTCTCTCTATCTATTTCGCTCTATCATATTATTTTCCCAAAATTTATCATCTCGTTGAATTAAGCATTATTTAAATTGGACATTTTATATATTTCTAAGATAGCGTTTTTGTTTATTAAGCCGTCTGGCGATGCCACTAAAAATGTACAAACCGCATTGTCTTACTGTCAGTTTGGTGTTACTGCAAAATGCTTCAGTTGCCCTTGCTTCATTTTCTATGCAAAGATTTTGGGAGAGTACATGCTGAACTAGATTTGCAGGGATGTAAAATGTTTTTCACAGTACAGTAGGATTAGCCGTGTTACTTGTTCTCTCATTTTGTAAATTTTACCAAAATAACGTTCGGTTAGTCTAAAGGATTTTTCTGCGCACCATTTTGGATTATTGCGTTCGTCAATTGTGTTTTGTTCGATTAAAAAGACATCAAGGTTTGAAAGTTTTTTGAGAAATACTTTTTGCGCTGTGACATATCAGGTACATATTTCAACTGCCTCGTTAATAGATACATCGTCGCCCGAGAACTTGTATGATCCACAGACCGGAGCGCGCTCAGGCCAATGTCGACTCTATAAACCTCCAGAAATTCTGCGGGAAATAGTTATTACTTAGATGCTTTTGTTTACACACGTCTCACATGTTTCACTCGACTTTGACACTCAACTATTTTTTTGTTTAACTAAGAATTAATACTTTCACTGCGTTTGATACTAACGTCCTAAATTAGCAATACTAGTGGAACAGTAATCAAGCAACAGATTTTTTTGGGAAAGTACAGTTAATTTTTGTGTTTTAGCAGCAATGTGTTCTATTTTCTATTAATTTTTACATATTTTTAGTCACAATTTTGGTAGTTATTTTTTACTTTTATTTTTAGCAATAATAAATAGTCCAAACATGAAAAAATAAAAAAAATTAAAATTGGAAAATCTAAAATTTAGAAATCGAGAAATTGAACAGTCGTATAATTGAAAAATCGAAACATCGAAAAACTGAAAAATCGAAAAATTAAAAAAAAAGGAAAATCAGAAATATAATGAATTCCGAAAATTGAAAAACTGAAATATGCATAGAAGAACTGAAAACTCGAGAAATCGAAAAATCTAGAATTTTAAAAATTGAAAAAAAAATATCGAAAAGTTGAAAAATTGCGAAGTCGTATCAGTGAAACATCGGATAATTGAGAAATCGAAAAATAAAAAAATGGAGAAATCGAAAATTTGAAGAATGTAAAAATTTAAAATGTCAAAAATTAAAATACTGAAAAATTGAAACATCAAAAGTTGAAAAATCGAAAAACCGAAAAGTCGAAAAATCTCAATAATGTATTTATAAACCACAAGTTCAGGATTATGCTACTAAAAAATTGATAACATCATCTCAAAATTTTGCTGAATAAATTCTACTAAAAATGTGCAAAATATGATGAGTTTTTACTTGTAATTTATCATTGCATTCATATTTTTTTAGATTTGGTTATATAGCTAGGTGGCCCAAAAAAAATAATGAATGAGTCAATTTTTTCTATTGATTAAATCAGTCTCGACTCACTCCATTTTCCCAGAAATTTTTGGAATACTGTTATTTTTAGTCTAATCCACATTGATTTACGTGTCCTTGCAAAATGTTGATGATTTCATCACAAAATTGTGTACCTAAAGTAAAAATTTAACTCGAAAATGCTGGATATGTTTCATTGTATTTTAGATGCGAGGGAAGTTCTGTCGAAACAACTTTCCACCAATTTCTCTTGCTGTTATATTTGAACATAAACAGTTTATTTTATATATTTTTAAAACATTATAAAGAAAATAAAAAGTTGGGTTAGACTGAACCTTGTGGGTTTCTCAATCTATTTTCCGCAGCATTTTAAACTTTCAACTCAATTTCTTTCAAAATAGATAGAAATGGATTTCCATGGTTATTTCCCTGTACCCTTCATTTCAAAATAAAAGCTTATCTGGTGTTGTTTATCGATTTGCATGTTATGACGGACTCCCTACAGTGACCATAATCTCTCCTCTCTTGGGTCGCTACCTGCCGTGCATCGGTACTTTGGGTTGCATAGTTACAAACAATAATTCTTCTCACTGAAATCGATTTTGCGGGCGACGACTGGGGACCCTTAAGTAACTTGCAAGCGATAGGTTAAATGTGTAGGTAACATCGACAAAAATCTGCACGTTTTTACAACGTGGTTGTAAATATTTTAAGATTTTCTGGACCTTTAAAACAACTTTAAACGTAAAGCTGTTTAATAAAAGAAGAGAAATTTTATTCACAAATTCTTTTAAAGCAAGGGCAACCAAGTCTGAACTTTGTACTTACGAGTGAAGAAATTTATTCTCGAAATAAAAGTTTTAATTTATGTTCAAACAAATTCCATTTCCAATTTTTCTTTTCTCGTAAATTACGTAATTTACCCCTTTGTAAAAGTTTCCGCGAGCGTTTGTTCGACAATTTATTTTCACCTGACCATCTACAGCGCCGCTTTCCAACTTCCATTAAAACTAACGATTTTCTCTAACAGTGGGTATCTAATAGAACCCTTGTTTCAAGCGTAACAGTGACGGCTAAATGCTTGCTGCCTAGCCACAAAAGCCACCGTATAAGCAAATGCATATCGATTAACCGTGTATAAGCTTTCGGCATTCAGAGAATGTTTGATATGACAGTTATTTTCCGATTAAGTACGCGATAGAAACTATTCCAATCGATTTCAATGCCCTGCTGAAAAACAAATTTAATAATCATCAAGCAGATGCTCTGAGCGATCTGATTCATTATACACAAGAATTTATACAGGTTCTTTCCAATTAATACAATATTTCAAATTATTGTCGGAGCCAGAATTATGATTTATCAACAATAAAATTTATTTCTAAATTCTAACGTTGGAAAAGATGTAACCATTAAGTTTACTTAAAATTGAGTAATTTGAAACGAAAGCAGTGGAAGTAATGGGGGCCATTATTTATGAAGTAACGTTTTGTGGTCTATTGATGTTCACTTTTGACTAGTTGAAAAGTACGAGTAGCATATCTTATTCACTAGTCGATTGTAGTCGAAATGTATCATTACTGAGAAATCAAAAACTTATTAACTATAAGTTTATTCTGGACTAGTTTATGGTCTATAAACACAAAAATTTAGAAGTAAAAAACTTATTTATATATCAGAATATCATGACAATGTTTATGACTGTTCACCCGGAAGTAACAAACTGACAAACTCAAAACTATGAACATCAAGTAATGCTTGTGGTCCATATAAACTTGTATGGTTTACTATTACCTATTTTTTAATAAACTAATACTCTAAATAATAATCGGTTAGCAAGTTTAATTAAAATTTGTATCTCAATTACGAAGTCATTCATGGATGCGGTACCTAGGGGTAAATGTTTTCTATACAAAATTTCTTTGACAATACTAACGACCAAGCTAGTGTAATTTCTGAAAGAATTTGTGCAAAATGGACAAAAGCGCCTGCAGATTTGTTACCGAGAAGACCAAAAAAACATATAATGAAGAATATGATAAATTCCGCCATGGACGGTAGGCATTTCTGTGGAAATTAATAATGGTGAGTATTATTATAGTAACGTATTCGTGCTTATACCGGTGTAGTTGCCCAGGGAATTCAAAAATCCTGCTTCGCTGAAAGTATGCCTCATTGTGAGAGTTCTCACTTATCATTAATGTTATTTGTAATCTTACTATCTGGCCAAATACCGCGATTTAATAATTAAAGAAACATCGTTAGAGGCCCACGTTAGAGATGTAATCAACAGATTTGTTCGAACTGGCAGTATCCATAAAAGGAAATCTCGTGGATGATCTTCAGTATCTGAGGAAGTTGTTGATGATTTAAGACGACTTGAGCAGAATTCGCAAACATCTTTGACAAAATTTCCTCAGCAGTCAGAAGTTCTTGTTGCAACATGAAATTGTAAAATGGGCATTGACGAATGTATTACAGAATATTTTTGTAATATGAACATGTGCTTTGAACAAAATGGTGAACATTTTTAACATTTACTGTAATGTTTAACCATAATAATAAATTCCTATTTATTGTAATGAATTAGTTTTATTTTTTGAAAAGGTATGAAGCATTTAAGGCAACCAGTTATACAGATGCATGTAGTATTTGTCGTGGGCCCTTGGACATTTAGTAAGGTCCAAAGTGAGAGACGGAACGTGTTTATGACCTACTTCGACACTATAATCATTTATAGAAACCCCGTACAAAAGTTGTTTATACACGTTAAATTGTATTTAAACTAAACAATTTTTAGAAAGAGTGATTAGGATGCATTGAGAGAAATGTCTTAATTCTTTTGAGATAAGGCAAAATAGATAAATTTTTCCATTCCGTTGGGAGGTGATTGAAGAATTTAGGTCCCCGGTAATCCCAAGTAAATTCTGATCGTTTTAAACGCACATAATCTAAATTTAACTTTTCGCTTTTTACGAATGAAAATTTTCTTTATCCAAAGTAAACAAACGTAAATAAAAACATTACAAGGTTGCAAAGAGATTTCTGCATTCGTGTCGGAAACCTATTTCTGTTAAAATTATCGCCTCTGCGACTTGAAGACACGCTGCCGACGACAAATGTTCCCAATATAAAATAACATATTGCAGCGGCCCTTTAATTACATACATCACTTAATTCCGTAGGGCTCCACAGACGGTTTCCGTTATGGCTACTGTCGCATCCCACTGTCGATCAGCTAGCGACTCCAGAACGAATTCTTTGGTCAAATCTAGCTGCTATATTGTTCTGTTCATTCTACACTGTAATACTATTTTAAATAAAGGGTATTGTACTCCGCAAGCTACATAAGTGATGCTCAACTACGGTTCGAATACTGCAACCACAAAATCGCGAGTGATAGTACAAACCGCGTACAGAAACGCGGGTGCCTCCATAAAAAAAAGCGCAAACTGTTCAGTGAACAAGAATTCGAGCACCTCCACGGACGGTGAATAAAATCGCAAAGGACGCCACGAACAGTGAATAAAATCGTGTAGTTTCTCCAGAAACAGTAAAAAAAACGCGAAAGTGAAGCGTCACCATATCGGCGCAGACGAGGAATCAAGCCAGAGCGATGGCACTGACGGCAGAACAACTGCAATAGCTCATCAACAACATACGGCTGGAAGCTCCGGTGAAGCATTTCACACAATGTCCAGCCACAATGGCACCTGAACTAAAAATGCCGTTAAAGACTTTCTCGTCAATGCAGACTTTTTAGGCAACGGAAGGCATCACCGATGTGAATGCTCTCCCACTGTTATTCCAGGGAATCGCCTATACCTGGTGGACGGGCATAAGAGCTGCCATAAAAACGTGGAACGACGCCATGGCAGCCATTCGTCGTGAGTTTGCATCAACAATTCAACACCATCCGTATATCAAATATACCTAGACACACTGGCTTCGAAGCAAGGTGAAGATACACCCACGGGCTTATTCGTGTCGCAAAAACGCGCACGATTAGCCCATGCAGAACCAGCCGATGCCCAGAACAGACATCTCAACAAAATATATGGCCAATTAAAGAAGGAAATTCGAGAAAAAATATTACGTCGCTCAGTCAACACCTTCACAGAGCTCTGCACTCTTCGCACTTCCCGAGAGCCAGCCAGTAAACCTCGCGGCAGACAAAGAATCCGCATTCCGCTGCGACTACTGCAAATTTTTCGGTCACAACACTGCGAAGATTCTCTGGCCAAACGAATCCAGTGGCGTGCTATGGTTTCGGACAATCAGGAGTATTTCGCAGAGACGGCCCAACTTGCAATAGGACCACAAACTCCGCCACCCTTGACGTTCAATTCTCTTCTGTGGAGGTGCTCTCTGTAGAGCGACCTGCCGTCTTGATTACCGATCACCATAAAGGGTGTGCATAAATTACGCGATAAGATAGTGAATTTTGCTCAGGACGATGAAACGGCGACTATGCGTAACGTGAAAATGAGTACCGTACCGATAACGTTAAAAAAACGAACAATTGAAACGGACTTTATCGCGATTCCTGAGTGCACCAACTCTAAGACTCTTCTATGGTACGGTTACCCAAGTTTTGGAGTTGTAAAAGTGCGTGATCTACACGTGACTTTTCAGAGTTGCAATATAATAATATTGCATATTAAAATATAATATATATAATATATACAGCCTGTTATTGAAAGGTACGTACAAAATAAAATCGGCAATTGGTCTCGAAGTATGGGTGCTAAAAGTTAAAAAAAGTTCAGGTCAAAGTGTTCTCCTTTTAGAGATAAAAATTATTAAAATTTATGTCCAAATTCGTTGTACGCCTCTGATAAAAAGATCATTTTTCGTTTCTATAGCAACTTTAGTCTTGACAAAAGTTTTATTGTTACAGTTGCTAGGATTTACTAAAATTAATTAATTTTACCTATTTATCCTTCAGTAGCGTCTAAAAAGATTGGATAAGGGTTAATTTTCCCCTTAAAATTTTGATAAGACAAAATAAGTTTTTCCGACTTCTTAGACTTCGCGAAGAACTGTCCGTTTTGTTGTACGTACCTAATTATATAATACCAATAGGTCAATACATGATCATTTTCCGGGTTGGAACCGTGTAAATTGAGTTTTTGGGCTCAACGTTTCGCACACGTTCATAAGTGGCATCTTCAGGAGCAGGGTTAAGAGCTTCGCCTCTGGTATGGTTGACATATTGAGTTACCGTGCTCTTTTGCTTTATTCTTTACCCTGCTCCTGAAGATCCCACTTACGAAAGTGTGCGAAACGTTGAGCCCAAAAACTCAGTTTACACTGTTCCAACCCGGAAAACGATCATGTATTGATTCCGACCGTGGCAGCCTCCGAAATTATTATTGGTTAAGGGATGTTTGCCAAGAACCTGCACCCGGTCGGATTTACACAGCTTAAATTTTAAACTGAAATTGGTTGTAAAACACATGGTGTGACATCATTTCAATTTAAGATTTCGTATCGCCCATGTAAATGTAGCAGACTCCGATTCATTCATCTTGTAAACATATTTTATACTTATTATTTTTATCATTTGTATTGTTTGTTAAAGAGAGTAAGTATATCAATTTGTTTTCACATTCTTGTCAAATTACTTTCACAACCAGTTGATATACAATAATAATTCCATTATTACTATCTAGGTTTGTAAAAATAGTTACTTATGCAACTAGTGCCGCACGAGCTGAAGGCGAGTGCGCAAATTCGGCGAGTGAAAAAAAACCACTTTACTCACAAGTCGCATACAAAATTTTTTTCACATTCGTAACAAAACTCAACAACCACCAACTTCAAAAACTTTTTATTTTGGAACAAAGATATTAAATGTATAATGTAGCCGTATTTGCCGTCTTGACAATTTTTTCGGGGATGCACAAAAAATCTTCATCGCTCTCCGATTCCATTGTGCAAGCACACAAATTACCACAACACACTGAGAAAATTAATACAAACCACTTGTGTTGATGAATTATTATCATAGCAACGGCAGGCTTCTATGTTTTACTTCCGTTAAAAAATGACACGCTACGACACTTTTTTTCACTCAAATGCGTGAAAAAATGAAACGCTATGACACTTTTTTCACGCTTCTAGTGCAATGAAATAAACGTAAAAATAATTTTTTGCACTCATGACCTTTTTTGATGGCTTTCGCGCATTCACCAGGGTGCGGGAGTTCGAACTTCCCGCACACATGCATTTTAACTTTCCGTTGCCATGGTAACCTTAAAATAGTCGGGTAGTGTCAACATTGTGACGTGTTGACGGCGCTGTCAATGCCGTTGTTTATAAATAACTCACAGTTAATCTCTTCACTTTAAAGGTTTATTCGTTGCAAAAAATATTGTACACAACACGTTCGTGAGCCTGCTTCCCGCATTCACGCAAATGCGTCACTCCCTTCGGTCGTCCCGCAAACAAGCGTTCATGCGGGAAGCAGGCTATCCCGAACTAGTTGTGTAAATTACTAGGTATTAACGAACGTTAAAAAAGTCATATCTTTGTCTGTTAAAATTTGAGATTTAAAATTTAAACAAAAGATAAATACATTCTGCAACAGTTGACATCATTTTGAGATTCAAGATGTGTTTAATGCCACACAATTGCACAGTGTGCCACGCTTCAAAACGAATTTTCAGATTTAAAACATTTTTTTTTTAATTCCAGAGCTTGGGTAACCGTACTATAGGTGCCGTCTTCCTAAAGAAGGCATGCCTTGTCGTCGATTATGGAAACCAACGATAGCATTGCTCTGGAAGCGACATTAGACCTATGGGTTTATTCCCAAATAACAACAGACGGACGAAACTACAGTCGCATTCATCCATCCCGACCCAACTACTCTACCTCCCGTTCAATAACGATACAATAACCTCGGAAGACGAACAATTCATCAGTGATTACATTTCCGCAATTCTTATAGCTGTATCGAAAGAAGTTAGGAAAAGGTCGAAACTATCTTGACATTACCCGCGCCAATGTTGATTGGAAAGTGAGAACTTGTTTATCGTTGGTTAAGCAAGTTCTCACTTTCCTACAGACGTGTAACTGGTATAGAAGGTTTATACCGAACTTCACCGACATATTGCGACCACTGAAACAGTTAACAAAGAGGAATGTTCCTTAGGAATGGGGACCAACCCAGGTCACCGCCTACGGAACACTCAGAGGGCATCGATGAGCAACCCGTCGGGTACGCCGGTCGTCTACTCACTCCTCCAGAACGCAACTACTCCAGGACAAAAAGGGAAGCCCTAGCTATGATATGGGTAATAAACAAATTTAGAGGTTATCTAGAAGAAACCCCCACAATAGTAATAACTAATCACCAGCCTCTATGTTGGCTTAAGACTCTGAAGTCGCCAACGGGCGGTTAGCAAGATGGGTCTTAGAGTTGTAGTCCTATAATTTGCAAACTGAATACACTCCAGGTAAAGCAAATGTGTTACCATAAAATGTCCTCCTGGTCCACAAGCTATCCACTCATGCATAATCAGTCTAGTCGCCATCGATGTACCACGGAAAAGTACCCAAATTCTCCGTCAGGAAGAAGTTATTAACCCTGAACTAAAGAAGATAATAGTGTTGCGTGGCTCTCGACCGCGATTATACTCAACTGGAAAGGCCGTTGGTGGTGGTACAAAATACCAATTTCTTTCGCAATTGCTCGTTACTCAATGTGAGGATTTTCTAAAATAGTTTCCAAAACTCGAATCTCGTTGGCCAAATGTGTAGCGGTCAAAATATTTCTCCGCTTACTCACCGGCCAATCGTTTCGTAATTTCATTTCAAGTCTTTTGAAAATTTTATCTGTTGTTTAACTCTGGGGGTACAAATTAGCCACCACTAAAGCATTTTTTGATACTCTCCGTCAATTAAGATGATGTCCATTTTCTCGCTGTTGGTAAATGAATATCTTGGCATCTCTCGAAATAGTTTTCAACTGCTTAAATTGGCAGTGACATAAGAATGCAAACTTGGATTCATAATATTTTTTAAATTCTACTATACATCAAAATTTTTTGAAGTTGCGACAAAATTCCGGTGGGACGGTCCGGAATTTCGTCGATCACGTGTGGGGGTGGCGTGCCTCGGTGCCAAGCCTTCAGCCGATCAGTGCCGCTGAAATAGAAACACGTCTGGCTAACCTAGGCTTATGCGGACATCTTCACGCCACCAGGGTAGTGCCTTCGGTCCAGGGAAAGAAGCATCGGGGTTCTCTCAAGCCGGAGACGGTGACGGCGGTACGGTTTTTCGCTCGGCGGCGGCTATTCAAAACCGGTACGCAGAAAGGCAGAAAATCCAAAGCGGTACTTACGGTGGTTGGTTTTTATAGGACTCTGACCTTTACTAAAAAACTTTTCAAAAGCAGCCACAGCACAGGCAAGACCCAGTTTCCGGCCCGCGAAAATTAGGGAAGTTCTGTCGAAGTCGCCTGCAGCCAATATTTTTTTAAAGAAAAATTGCAATAGTTTACGAATATTAAATACCGAATAAAACTGATTTTTTTAAATTTTTTCAAGTAACAAAAAACTCCAAAATGTGAAAAATAAAAAAAGTGAAATGGTGTTTCTGCAATATACTTTTTTCGTTGTTTCACGGGCTATTATTTTTCATTTGGAAATTTATTATCATTACTTTGGCTAATAAACATAAAAGTTATCCGACGGTGTTCCCTTTTAGCTGGTTCAGCCTGTGTATTTAAAAAAACCTCTGCATCCTATTACGTGATGTGTTCTCCTGGTTTTTCATAATTTTTATAATTTTCCGATTTTTTTCCGCCTGCATATGGGTAACAATGTAATATTTGGATAAAAAAAATAAATTCTCGCTGCACTGCAGTTGGATTACAATGACGACAGTGGTAGTGTTAAAATCGTGGTGTTTTTTATAGCATCAATTTTCTGCTCCGCTTTTATAAAACTAGTCTACATATTACGACACGTAAGCGAGGTTCGGTCGTCTGGGCAGCAATTTCAAGGATTATGAAACTTGAGGATGAATTTCGTTTGAAGCTTCTGAAATAGGACAAGTGTAGTGACAGCTCTGTATCTAATTTGCTCCCAACATTAATTGAAAACGACATTATCATCTTGCCGGAATCTTTGCAAGTGTAAAAAATTGTAAAGCGATTAATTCTACTGTTCCCGAAAATCGAGAAAACTCGTGATGGAAAATTTCTACATATATTCTATATATACTTCTATAATAATTATATTATCTGTTTCTTTTAGAATGTAAGTTAGGTAGGCCGTAATTTGGATGCCAATGAGTATTTACTTATAAGATAATTAAAAATATAAGTATTTAGAAAAAATCTTTTTGTGTTTTAATGTAATAAAATAATTTTTATTAAAAATGATTGAAGTGGTACCTGTTTATCAAAGGATTGATCTTTTATTAAATGATCACTGCGTTAAGATAAAAAGTAGCCTCGAAAAATCAAGATTTATGAAAGAATAACGGATGAATTTTACATCAAGTCTATGTCTCAATTTACAAGACCTTCATAGAAAAGCAATTTTGGCCGATAAGAGCATTTGAATGCTGGCATCACCCTTCATACCCAATGGACTTAGCTTCAGTGACTTGTGCTTTTACACCGAAGGGAAAAGCACGTCGGTGAAAATCCATTTTCAGTCTGCGAACCAGGTGAATTTTAAAAAGACGGGATGCCTGAGGAGAGCGTTGATTATCTGCACTGTTGCGAAACATGAAAAATTCTTATGCAATACGGGGAGGTATCTTTAACGGGACAATATTAATTGTAAAGACTTGAACAGCAAACCACATCTGCAATTCATATAATATTAAGTACTTGATCATACCGTCATTTCCACGACACCAGGCACCACAATTTCCCATTCACCGGACGAATTTAAATTTTTCTTGTGTTTTTTTTTTAATTTAGCCTCTAATTATTCTTTCAAAGTATATAGAAACAACAGTCATGTTTTCTGATTTTCACTTGAAAATAATGTGGAACTTTCTTCCTTAAGTTTGTGATGTGAGAAAGCGACTTTGACGGGGCTACTTTTCTTAAATTGCTTCTACTACGCGTAAAAATGAGCTTTTTCTCAGTCGAGAGGCACAAACTTTGGGCGTGAGGAAATTGAATATAGGTGTATAGTTTTGGTATACAGTATTCGAATAAGAATCACCGTTTAAATCACTTCGTCGTGAAGGAACACTCGAATCATTCTAGCCGAGTCTGATTTGGCTTGCATGTCGTATGTTAATGTGTTCGTGGTCGTGGCCACTGCCTTGTAATTGTAAATCTGGCAATTCGTAGCATACATTTGAATGTTATTTGTAGGTTAAAAGCTCTTTGGATGCTATTTGTGGCTATAAACCCAAACTCGTAGTCGAACCGTTCACTTGCATTAATCGTTAGTTTAGCCAGGTAGTTCACCGAGTATATTTTTATAGATTTACATTATACATACTGTTCCGCTGGACGGGTTTTTAAAAATCGACGTGGGTTAAACTCAACAATTTATTTCTTAGTAACTCAAATTTACACGACTGATTATTAAACAACGATTATGTACAAAATAATTCCGTCGCAACTTGTCTGTACTCTCGTGGACTTGATTGACTGTAAATAATGATCATTCCCGACGGTGGCCTCTATTTAAACCTAGACGTTCCTCTCGATGGTTCGAGAACGCCGCTTCGAGGGTTTTCTGGGTTGTCCATCGCAACTTCCGCTTCCTGGCTTTTTTTTATATACCAGAATAAACACACACATACTCCTGGACTTGGGGCGGCGACCTTGAATCTGGAAATTGCACGAAGACGGCACGGCGACCCGGGAAGGGAGCGCGTTGACGGTAATGACGCGTGCACGACGGTTTCGACTTTTGACGGTGACAAAAAAAACGCGGTGACGATGACACGGTTTTTCGCTCGGGGGCAGCGATTCGAAAACCGGTACAAAACAGGCAGGCGACCCAAAAAGTACTTACGGCGGTCGGAGGGTCGAACTGCTCACTTCTCACTTGTCAATCACCAAAAAAAAAAACCCAAACAGGCCCAGCACTTCCGCACTCCTGAAGACTTCGGGCAAGAAGCCTCCTCTTCCGCCGCGGCGGCGCGGCGATCGCGAATTTAACCCCCGGCTCTTGCGGTACGCGTCACGGTTTCCGGCCCGCGAAAATTCGCTTCGTTACATAGTAAATGGCGGTTTAAAAGAAAAAAAAAATTTCAAACATAAGGATTATAAAATAAATATTTGACGCTCATATTGATTAATAAATTAGCCATGTTATATGAAAGGGCTTCAAATAAAAAAAAATAAATAAAAAGTGTTAAATTTAATTGATTTAAGCTTAATAGAAATTACGTACAGGAACAATACGATAAATGTAGCATCATATCAAGTGAATGACCCGCCAATAATTCGTTGTTACGGAAATGGTGTAAGTGTATCTATGGTTTTGAGTTATTTTATTTCTGTCAATAACATTTTTTTGGGGTTAATTTTTAATGTAAAAGTGAAAAATGTTTTCTTTTAACAAATACTGCGACATCTACATGCTCCTTGGCGACTGTTTGGGAAATGCTACAAAAACTGTACATCAGTATGCATTACGATATCCAAATCGGCAGCATCCGCAACGGAATGTCTTAGAAAGATTACATCGCCGGATGCGCAACTCTGGGGGCGTATGGAATTTCCTAGACGAGAACTTGGCGGACCAAGAACTGCAAGGACCCCCGAGTCCGAAGAAGCTGCCTTTGAACAATTACAAGAACGACCTGAAGCAAGCATGCGTCAAATCAGCAGAGAATAGGGGATACGGAAAAGTATAGTCCATGAAATCGTTAAAATGGAAAGATTACATCCTTTCCATTACACTGAAGTGCAATGACTTTTCACGTAGAAGAAACTTTTGTAATTGGATTCTTGGGCAAATTTAAATTTAATGCTCATAATAATCATTACTGGGCCCTTGAAAATCCACACGTTAGTAACGTGAAACGACTTCAACATCGATTTGCTGTCAATCTTTGGGCTGGCATAAGTAATTTTTAGATTGTTTGGTCTTATTTTCCGCCACTTTTTAAAATTGTTTAACTAGGCCTTTACAACAAATGATTTACGAACTTCTTCTACGAGCCCTAACAACTATATATTGGGACACAGACAGTTTCTCAAAAAAATCGAGTACATATTTTTTATATCATTCAATTCGTTTGGACTGAATGCAAATTTTGCATGGGCATCTATTTTGACAGAGAGTGAGGTATTTTGCAAATTAATAAATTTTATTAGAGCGCAAAAATTGTCACCTAAATAAAAAATGTGCCATTTTTGCTGACATTTAAATGTCACCCGAGAAAATTTGCTAAGTATACCATGGAAATACAAACGTAGTAGCTGGTAAATGCTGCCATTATTATAGGGATCGTAGCATTTCATACAAGTGTTGGTTTTATTTAGAAAAAAATAGTTAACCGTATGCTAGTTTTAGTAAAAGTTCTGAAAATAATAATTTCGCAGTATTGCAAGAGAAAATCGATAAGAAAAAGTGCAGATTTGTTTCAAATAGCTTGGTCGTCGATGGGAAACATCGTAAAATATTACGCAGACAGAGGTACCATAGGAATAAAAGGTAAAACTCCCGGTAGGCCACCACTTACGAAGCCGCGTGATCAACGATAACTGATGAAATTTTATAAAAGTGGACGACGGAGTACTTCAAGAGAAATTACTACTTGGTGGAATAGCAATAACCAACTAAATTTTTCAAGAGAATATTGTCGCGAATGGATACACAAATCATGCTTTGGTTTTTACATTGTAAACCTTAAATAAAGCTACCTTTGATGGACTTTATTATTTATTTATATTATTTTAGGCTCCAGTAAAACCACAATTAGCAACTGCCCATAAGAAAATCGGTTAATATGGCCAAAATAAAAATTGGAGAAAAGTAATATCTAACTCTGAGTCCAAATTTGATGTCTAGGTGAGATAATAGTCGCAAAAGAGTTATTAAAACAAAAAAGAAATTTTAATATGGATTATCTCAAAAAAACAGTCAAGTTTGCAAGCGTAAAAATGGTTTGGGGGTGCATGTCTATTAGCGGAATTCAAAGACTAGTTAACACTCTATCCTATTGGTACTTATATTTTTCAACAGGATGATGCTTCAAGTTACACACCTACAACACTTATTACAAAGAATAGTAATAATATAAATGTACTGCCCTGACCATCGAATAGCCCAGATCCTAATCTAGTAGAGACGGTATGGCGTGAAAGAAAAAATATTTAGGAAATCATCCGTGACAAGCAATTGTCAATCTTCAACAGGAAATTTAGCGAGTGTGGGATACGATAATAACTCCTGTGTATTGCAGAAAATTAGTTGAAAGTATGATGGAAAAAAAAAAGAATTCCTGCAGTTATTAAGGCAAAAGGAGATGTGACCAGTTACTGATATGCTTTGTCCCAATATTTATGTGCCACAAAATGTTACGTTGTTTTAGAGTTTTATGTCACTGTTTGAGTTAGAAATCAGTATTTATTGTGTTGTAAACATTAACAGCTTTGAAAAACGAATTAATTTTAAAATTGTAATTTTCTAAAATAAATTACATTTTTGTCAAAAAGTTTGGTGATTTTTTTATAAAAATTTATTGTTGTCCCAATATTTAGTTATTAGGGCTCGTACATGCCATAAGAGACCTTCAATGGTTTCAATTAGATGGGGCTTCTGTCCACTTTTCTGCTACAGTGCGCGAATGACTTGGTACTTATTACAAAAATCGATGGATTGGAAGAGAAGGTCTTTTAGATTTCCTTTTATGGGGTCATCAGTCTAAAGAATCTTGTGTATCCTAAAGTACCTGCTACCCAATTGGTAGAATTCACGCTACCGTTGCGACAGAACCCCAGAAATGCCCCAAAGTGTACGCGGACAAAGTTTTTAACATTTATTATAAAATATTACTCTTGGTGTTATATTATTATTAGTATAGGTTTTTTTACATTTTCTTCGTTTCATCTTCGTATCCTTTATTTCTGTTTAATGAATAAAATTGTTTACGAATGTTTTGTGCATCAATAATAATTCAATTAATTTTCAATACCTGCCGCTGTACCTATTGGTATTCACAGTAACGACATTACTTATGCAATTATTGTATCGGAGCGTTCATTTCGTAACATTGTTGCCTATTTTCCTCAACTTAACTTGTTTGTAAAGCGAAAGTAAAAGATGATTTTTTTTTATATTTTTCATCGTTCAATATTGTACTTTCAAGGGAGTTCGCGACATTCCGGACACTTGTATTTTGTAAACTGGTACCATTGGGTTATGTAGCCGGTAAAAGAAATCCTTTTTTTTTCTTTTTTTTTTCGCTTTTTTCTAGCAAGAATTACAAATACGCTACATGTTTGCTGCAAAAAAGAAGACTGCACTAGGTTTATAATAAATAATTTATAATTGATTTAACAAATATATAACGAATGTTTTTTGGCTCCTTATAACTTTAAACCAAATACACAGTTATGGTGCTTGATGCGTTTCCATTCACGAAATTGTATTCACATCGTAATCAATAACTATGGAGATTATTATTAACTGTCCTGGACCCTGGACTACGATATAATTATCTAAAAACATTAAAAAACATTTGCACGAAGAGAACTTCATCTTCATGCTACAAAGCTCGTCAGGAATGTTTTATTACGCAAAAGAATTTAATAAAACACCGACTGGCTAATTATTACCTTTCGTATTCTAGTCCGATGCACAAGTACCCTGTTATATTGACTTCCTCCAGGTCCCCCAAGGCGACGGAAGTATCAGAACACACGCTGTCGCAGGACAATGCTCTCTTTAGCGCGACCGACACACTTTCTACTTCTTCACTCTGAGCTTCCACCTGTTGGGCGGCGGCGACTGACGGGGTCGAAGGGGTCGGCGGCGGCGTCAGACAAACTGGAAATGACGACTGAGAAGCTAAAGTCGCCATATTGACCGAAGAAACCGGTCGGGGTATTGGCGAAATCGATGTCCTCTCTATGGAGTCCTCGCTGCTGAATAAATACGATTCCGTAAATGTTGGGACAAAATAAAAATTCTGAAGCGGAAAAGTTTCTAAAAATAAAGGCAAAAGAAGTGTTCTGGGGCTTACATAAAGCATAGAGCATGCAATATACACACTTTTGGGTTGCTAATGCGAAGAGAAGTCAAAACTGAATACAAAGGGACGAAGTTGGCTGGTTTGAACAAGCGTAACAATAAAAAGCACTCACAAAAATGAACTTACACACTTCAATAAATTTTGTGCGCATTTGGTGCTGTCTGCAGGGAATTGCTTAACGACTAACTACGGGGGACAATGTAATAATGAAGTTAATTAATTAATTAAAAAAAAAGGAAGACAAACACCTCAACTCGGATGAAAAAATGTGAGACCCAACATACTTTATACACATATTTAACAGTCATACGTATTTAATATTTTTGTTTAAAACAAAAATTAAGCTAGGTACGAGAATTTTTAACTCTTTAAAAACACCTTCTTCTGTTAAGAGATATCAAAAAATGGACATTACAGATATCGCACGTTCTTATACCTAGGTATTTGTTGAATATCTCCATATTTGCTTTATCTTTTAAAGACAATTTGCAATTTTGTTTGAAACGAACCCCGCATTTAAGAAAAAATGTTATATGAACTAATAAATCTGTAATTGAAACCTTCAAAACAAAAATCGTTCGTCATTTATTTCCAGTAACGAATAAACACGAAAATCAAAAAATCTAATTCAGATAATACTTAAATAATAATAATACTAGTTCTTTACATATTAATGTCAATGTACACTGATTTCGAAAATTTGTTAATTTACCGAAAATTAAAAAAAAAGGTTTTAAAAGTAGCAGGCATTTCTACTTTGTACAGTTTTATTTGCCACAAAATATACGAGTGTATATTTTGTGGCAAATAAAAGTAAAATAACTAAAGTCACAAACAAATTTCGACGACTACAGATTGTAGCAGGTATTTATGTTATTAAGTATAAAGCACATATTTACTCATTTGATATACACAAGAATCGAGTGAAGCGAGCTAAATTACATACATGATGCTAAAACTATAGTTGTTTTCTTTTTTATATTCATTGAAACAGCAATACAAATATAAGATTAATATAATTATCCAGAATTATAATGACCAATAAATCAAATCTGATGACAATAATTAATTAATCGCCCTTAAACTACAATTATTAAACAAAATCATTTTTAATATAATAAATGTTGCAAAGTCTTCTGTACTTATTTATTAATGTATTTGCAACATTATGTTTCGGTACTTTAATTGGTGAGTACCATCATCAGGTCAAGTTGTTACGGATGTTTACATGTTTGTTATGGATATTGTTTTTGAGGATAACCTAACCGTAACCTGTGGTGAGATTTAGAAGTTATAAAAAAAACGGTGTCAGTTAAGATTTAAAACTTTTTAAAAATTCTGTATTGTCGTTTTTTTGCAAAAACAGCAAATTAAAATTTAAAAGATGTTTTTATAACAACAGAAACATTCCAGGTGAGATCATTACACAGCAGCTTAATTTACGTCATGCATTTTACGAAACAATACATTATTATTATAGTACCTGCTTTGTTTCTTTGGTGCGGGGTTATCTTTGATTGTTATCGGCGGAGGTGACGGTGATGGAACAGGTGCTGGTCGAAGGGGTTGCGGAGGTATCGAACGATCCTCGTCGTAACTGCTCCATTCACCCATAAGGCTTGTTGTGGCAAGTGTTATTTTAAAGTCTCTGTCAACGGAATCGAAACGTCTAAAACTACCAGTCGAATCTAAGTGGATGTCTGAATCCGAGTGAACCTGTAAATTTGTATAAGGTAATTAAAATGGGGTTCTTTTGGCTTCTCTTTCAGATTAAATTACGTTAATGAAGCTGAAAAACTTATGAAGCTAAAAGTTTCTGCTTGAATATACATAGATGGTTAATGATTCCTGCTACATAATTAACGACGCGTATCGTTTGTCGGCGTAATTAATTCTTGTAAGAAGACTAGAAATATATTAAGGGAAGATAATAAAATGAAGTCACAAGAACCTGATGATTTTTGCGTGCGCAACACAGTAATCATGCAAAAATTAAGATTAGAGTCGCAGTATTTGCTATCCCAATCAATACTGTTGTTGCAGTGGAAAACGCAGCATGAGCTTCGTTGCTCGCTTACTGAAAGTTAATAATTTGTTAATATAGTTGTTTTGATCTGTTGGATGTATATACTCTTAAAAGTAATAGTAAAACATATTATAAAGTATCTAGTATTTACAATCAGTTGTAGGCACTGCAGTACATTGAAATATTAACATTTCACGATAAAGCAATCTTAAACGCCATATAATTATGTAGTATATTCACAACCACACTGCAAAGTATCATTTTAAATAATGTTGAGATACTATTTTATAAGTATGACGAATTGACGACTTTCAAAAACATTTTACACTGTAATAAATGTTAATTTTTGTCGAATCAGTATAAGAAATATATCTCATGTTACATTTGCAAAATAATAGATGACATTTTTCAAGTTCGTGACGTTACGAATGAACAGTCCATAAAAATAGGAATCTCGAACTTGGTTTCAGAAGATTCCAGAAAATGATGCGAAATAGGACAAAGCCTCTTCAAAACCTGACGTGAGGAGAAGGATATATGTGTACAAAAACACAGAACATGTTTGTGTTGTTTCAACACTTAAAAAAAAACAAACACGGCGATCCAGATCATGTCAATAACGACGTGCTAAAAAGGCCAAGACATTACCAAAGTTTCAATTAGAATAGTTTTTGATTAATTTCAATTGTGCTTAGAATGAACAAATTTCCGTTAAAAAATTGGTCTGAAGTAGATAGAAGTTTACTGCTCACTGAAGTACAAACAAAGTGGTTCAGAATTTTTTTATAACAGCTATTTACTACCATAAAAAAATGAATCATTTTGCCCGAAAATTGAAAAAAATAAATTAACAATTTTTCATTTAAGTCCTTTTTAAATATTTGTAAAATATAAAATATACAGGGGTTTTATAAAAAGTTTTAACATCCATATGGTATATAGATTTGTTCATCGTTTTTCGGAACATATGAGTTATAGTATTTAACATTACTAGCATGGTAAAAGGGTTTTTACTGGCGGACACCTTCTGGAGCCAGTAAACACCGGTTATCTTGCGTGTATTGTTCAATATTTTATTTGTTTCTCACTTGTAAATAACTATTATAAACTATTAAAAACTCTAAAAGGTCCGATATTTGAAGAAACATCGTATGAGCTTTAGACGTATTGCCTTGGAAACGCACGTCAGCATGGCACTTATTGTGTTGTCTAGTTCTGTCATTTACATTTTTCGATTTATCGTTTTCGATGTATTGAAATGAGTGTGGCGCAAGCTATATTACTGAGGAAGCAGCAATTGTGAGTGAAAATTTGGCAGAATCAACTTTGGTTGTCATTTCAACTTATAATAGTTTAAAATAGCACGAGCAGGGGTGTAAAAATTTTACTGGCTAGCCAGTTAAGTGATATTTTCATGCTGAATACAGTTAATTGATAAATTGATGTTTACAAGTGAGGAACAAATAAAAATTTTAAACATGTCTACCATTACTAAGTAGTGGCAAATCTACAACATTTTTAACATTCACAGGTGGCTGGAGGTAAGAAACATTTATGAAAGCCTTGTACTACTAAGGGAGAAGTAATGCTGGATTAAAAAATACTCCCCTATATATTTTTTACTAGAACCCTTATAGATATTAAAAATAAGGATAGAGTATTATTTAACAACAAAAAAGAAGCGTACAATATTATAACATTCAACCAAAGTTTACTCTATAAAATTTTGTGATGGTGTTATCCAGTTTTTACTTCCTGAAGAAATATTGTAATCGAGTCCATCGGCCGACTGGCTACTTTCACATTTTCTCGGTGTGTCATGACCACAAAAATATAGGTCTCCCGATTCCGTCTGTCTGTTTGTCTGTCTGTCTGTCCGTCATCTGTGTCGATTTTTTGTAGGCAGATAATCTCCGAAAACTTTGTATTCTCATCCCCACCAACAATGTAATGACGTTACCTCAAAATTCTGCATAGCAAATGGGTTTTAAATTGTATAAAACAATATACCCCTCCACGTGGAGTTTATGAATCCGTGTTAAGTTTTTACCTGAGACATCCAGAATTTTGGGAAAGAAATCAAAATTGTATGACAACATTTAGTAATTTAATTTTGAATTCTGCAAAACCGAATGCTTTGAAATCTTGAATATATTTATTTATCCCCCTTAAAAAACTTATGACGAACAAATTCTTTCTAAAATGTGCAAATAAAAAAAAAATATAATGGGTCTGTATTTGAGATTTATCAATGCATGCATATTTTTTAGAATTTCGTATACAGGCTGGCTCAAAAAAATTAATGAATGAGTCAATTTGTTTTATTGATGAAATCAGGAACTGCAAAACCAAGTGCTTTGAAATCTTGCAGACGTTTCAAATTTATCGCAAGCATGGTAAATTTTTAATTAACATATATCTGTTTATCCCTTTGTTTGTACTTGTGTTCTATCAAGATCAAGGCATTTATATTTTTTAGAATTGCTTATACAGGGTGGTTTAAAAAAAATAATGGATGAGTCAATGAATTTTATTGATTAAATCAACAGTGGCTAACTCCATTTTCTCAAAAATTCAGGAATTCTGTACTGTTATTATTAGTATTACACTGTACCTGACTAAAGTGATGTGCATATCCTTGCAAATATATTATGACGTCATCACAAAATTTTGGAAAAAACCCATTTGAAACATACGCGCAGCAGGCTTCTTTACATATACTTTAACATTACATACGTATGTTCATTTTAAGGTATAGGGATTAATAAAAAAATCACGAAATCTATTTTTTTTTATTTTTCGAGGAAGCTGCATATGTTTTACTATACTTCAGGGGAGAGAGAAGTTCTGTCGAAATAACTTTAAATTTTTTTTTTATTTACCATGCCAATAATCATCACGTCTGCTAAAAATTGTAAATACTTTTCGAAAAACCCGCATGCATAAGACTAAAACCTCGTTCACATCCACTTAACATACGTAACAACGTAACATAACAAAAAGACATAACATAGAAACCATACCACCAAACCTATCCGTTCACAATGGCCTTGAAATTCACGTAAACTTATGTTTTTGACATGCGCGTTTCCCTTTTCGTATCTTGTTTATATTAAAACTTCGTCATTCGCGGTCAAACTTGAGGTAAGAAGTTATAATAATGTTGTATCCGTTGATAATTGATTCCGTCATCCATTCTGCTTCTTCTGAATTAAAATGAGTTTAGAGTTTAGAACTTATCTAGGTTAGAAACAGAAATAAGCCGCGTACCACCATATAGCCGAAGGGGGACGAACGAACGCTGATTGGCTGTGCATAGGAAACATGGCATAAGAATACGCTAAAGTTAAAGTTCGGCCATGTTATGTCTTCTATGTTTTTGCTCGATGTGAACGGATACGTAAGATTCAATGCTTTTCAACTTTTTGTACTTAATGTATTTTATGTTATGTTACGTATGCTAAGTGGATGTGAACGAGCTTTTAAGGAAGCTATAAAAGCATATTTTAACAAAGTTTTTTTTATGTAATAGATTTCAGCAAGTTAAAATTGGTAATCATTTGTTTTCTTAATACTTTCAATTTTCCGGTGCATAGCAAGATTCATGTTGTGGACAGATCTACATATTTTCAAATTCTCATTAATGATTTGACATCTACTTTATGCTGACAATCTAAAGTTATTCAAGACAATTCAATCTGTTGATTATGATCCAGAATTTCAATTAGATCTAAATATTCCATGTACACCACCGGTCATAAGTATTTAGGTACCAACGCTGAATGGGAAAAAAAGATTTTTCTGTATTTAAGCACGGGTGTAATTTTTCAAATGAAGAAATCAGCTTCTAATAAAATAATTACATATTACTAATTGTATTTTATTTAATATTTAATTTTTTTTTTTATTTTTGGACATGACAATTTTTTTTTAAATTCGAGGCACCATTGGTGTGATATGTTTTTCGCTTCAACTAATATTTTCATATGATGACAACGTTGCGAATTATTATTATTTTTTTAACTAAAATGACAAAAACCAAAGAAAAATCTTGCAAGCACGCGCCTTGACAGTAGTTAGTAAGCATAAATTACGTATTACGAATAGGGCAATCGCCAGAAGAATGAAGATATGCCCCGCCACAGTCGAATGGACAGTGAGCAATTTACTTCCATTGAATTAAAAAAAAATATATAATTTCATTTTTTGACATTGAAAAGGTCTTGTAGTTATGATTATTTCTGACTCTAAATTTACGTTCAAGGAGCATCTTTTTAATAAATCAATAAACTGTCATCAACTTTTTGTAGGGGATGAATAAAAAAAAATGTCCATTTTCACCAACCCCTAGATTAATGCAGTAATCTTGACGAGAACGGTAAAATTCAGCGATCCCAACAAATACTATTTGTTATGCTAAATGTAAAGTTTCATTATTAGACCATAAACATGACAAATTACGCATTCCGTGTTCTACATTTCAGATATAATTTATTTATGAATATTTGTGATGGGATTATTTTTCTATGCGGTAAAAGCAGATTTTTCGACGCAATCTGCTTTTACTACATCTCATTTCTGACAAAAAGTCGACAGTATTTCTCCTGTGATTTCTAAGGTTTTATAAGCTGAAAATAGTGCTGAAAGCGGTGTTCCGAAATTTCTATAAATACCTACTTAATTAAGATATTGGAGTTTTAAAAACCCGTAATAAAAAACTTCACCAAAATTTTTAAAATATGTATGTAGTATAGGTTAGTGTTTATATATTACATTACGGAAGTTTTTAATATACAAGTTCTGTTTTAAGTGATTCTGCTTTACATAGCATGCACGTAGTTTCAAAGAAGATTGCTGATGTCAGTTTTTTAGCGAACAAAGTCTTTAATTTAGAACCGTGTACATAAAAGTATGTCTGTGTTTAAAGAGATATTCTTATTCCCTTCTCTCGAGGAAAGTGAAGTCTCATTTCTCATCTGTCGCAATATTGAAAGGAGGATTGTATTGTTCGCTCGTTTTTAGTGAACATTTTTAATATATCTGTATGAATACAAATACAAACCTGCAGAAAAAGGCTTTAATATTAACTTCAAAGTGGTCCAAATATATTTTTTAAGACAGCCTTCACAACAAAAGTTAACGGAAATGATTTGTTAAATTGACATGTCCGCTTTCATAATTGGGGTAAAAATTACTTAATAGCTATTTATAAGTATATCAAGTTGAAAAACTCCGCTTTTTTCGCACTAGACGTGAAGTGTAGTTTTGCAACGTGTTTTATAAAAGTTTTTTTGCAATTTTGAACAACTAAAGAAATATACCTAGGTATGGAAATTATAATTTTGGTCACACGAATAATTTTCAATCAAAAGTTAGGTGGCTGAAAATATTTTCATTGGTTACTGTCAAACAACAAAACAACAAAAACCATCGTCTAATTTTGTTATAAGTAATTACTACATTTGGTGCCTATTTCATCCTGCGGTGAACAAAAATGTGTGATTTTGATGAAGACGACATTCTACTTAATATTGAAGCTGCCGCGCAAGAGGTCGTGTCGTATTTAATCCCCCAAAATCTCGATCCGCATATGAGACAACATACCAACGTTTCGAAGTCTGGACCCATAAACAAAAAGTAGAATGCACTGATAAGAAAGTAATGTTGTGTTACTTTCTTGAAAAGTCCAAGATTGTGCAGCCTTCAACGTTGTGTTCCATGTTAATCATTTCAATCAACACACACCTTGATTTAAGTAAAAATTCAAATTTAATTGCATTTTTGGACTTACAAAGTGAAGAATATCGCGCCGAAAAATCCAAAAGCTTCACCAAGCAAGATATTGAAAAGTTTCTAAAGTCAGTCAATGACGAGGACCGCTTAATGCAAAAAATATGAGCTTTTTTCTAGTCACTCCAAATTTAATCATGGCTTTCCTTTTCTAAGTCGTTTTAATAATAGGGATTACGGGAGCTTGCCGCAGACAAGGACTGCTTAATTTGCGCGTAGATAATGTAGAAGATTTAGGCGAATATTGTTCGCAAATAGGCAGCACTGCGTCCTTCGCATACTTTGCATCAGAGATTTTTCATAAATTATAAAAAGGGAACACGTACTGTTCAACCAGTGGGCAGCAATACCTTTACTGGGCTGCCATGTAAGATTGCAAATTTTCTCGAACTACCAAATGCAGAACAATATACTGGTCACTGCTTCCGACGAACTTCAGCCTCTTTATTGGCCGACGCGGGCGCCGATATGTCGATTATAAAAAAACATGGTGTCTGGAAATCATCAAACGTTACTGAAGGATACGTGGATGATTTTTTGGAGAACAAAAAGAAAATATGTAACTTGATTGCGCATGGAGAAGATACCGAAAACCGTCAGGTTGCAAAAAAGATTAAATTTAATGAAGCTAATACTATTGGTTCGTCTTTTACAAGTCATTAAATTTTCATATATCAGATGAAGTGTGTGTATCCTTTGCAAATGGTGCTGGTTTTTCTAATTTAACAAATTGTATGTTTTACTTTAGTTATAATTAAAATTTTCATAAAAATTTCAATTATTACTTTCCATATTGACACTAGTTGCAAAATGAAAATCCAGTTCGCTGGAGAATAGAATATTCAGATAAAATCTCAAAATTTCATCAGGATAATATAAATATCGTGTATCTAGATGAGACGTCGTTTGATACTCATCATGAGTCATGAAAATTTGTAATAAACGTGTCACCATCTCGTGGCAAACGCGTGAGCATTTTACATGTGGTTGATGAAAACGGGTAGATAAAAAACTGTTTTTTAATATCTGCTAAAAATATAAAAGACTATAACACAGACTACCACAACAACCTATCAGCCGCTTTATTTGAAGTGTGAATGGAAGGGCAACTTTTTTCGAACCGGAAGATTCAGTCAGTGTGGAGGATAATGCACATTCACATTCACGTTTTGCCGAAAAAAAATCCCAATTCATCTAGCATGAAATCTGACATTGTTAGGTTTTTCAAATCTAAACATGTTGATATTCCAGAATCAGATAAAATGAAAAAAATACATTTTGGAACTCGTATCTAATGGGTAAAGGATTCCAAATTTGAGACTGCCTCCCTACTTTTGTATATTCAACCCAATCGAGTTAATTTGGAGTCAGTTAAAACAAGAAATCAGAAAATACAGTGATAACCCTTGAAGTTTTACAAAAGTTGTAAAATTAATAAGATGCGAAGTTCATACGATTTCCCAAGAAATATGGCGAAATTGTATTAAGCAAGTTAAAAATGTGCTTAGAAAATTGCATATCTTGCTAGGTACGTGTTATAATTTATTAAACTTATCCCAATAATTTTGATAGAATGATTTGATAACATAACGTAATTAAAAATTGATCTAATTACGTGAAAAATGTAACATTTGTGTCACTGGTGAGCTGTTCTTGTAATTTACGAATTGCAACAAACCGTCATTTTGTAATCATGATTTTTATACACTCCGATATAAAACAGTTATTTATGCAACTAGTCAGTAAAATGTACAGTGTCTTTTTACATGAGAAGGAAGGTAAATTCGCCGAGTGAAAAAAGTTACTTTACTCAGGAGTTGGACACAAAACTTTTTTTACGTTCGTAACAAAAATCAACAACCACCTACTTCAAAAACTTTTTATTTTGGAACATGGATATTACATGTATAATTAAGAGGCTTAATCATTTGAAGTTTAGGATCCATTACAGGATTTAAAACTACTGAAAAGGCTTTATTGCTACAAGAACTGATATTTATAAACTTTTCAACCACTGAAAGAACATCATTGTTGATATTATTCGCACTGGAACTTGCTGGATTGGAAATAAAATTTTGGGAATTTTGTTCTGTGAAGATTTTACTCGCGCAGTCATCATTAAGGTGCAGAATAAAATCTAACGCGTTCGATACTTTCATTACAAATGTCTTTTCCTTTTGGACTATAACAACATAATATAACATTTCAAGATAACAGATAACAAATCTGTGGTCCTATGGTTGAAAAATTAAAAAGGACACCGAGTGTTATTATTTGAAGTAATAGAGTACTATAGAAGTAGTTTTTTTAGCAGGCGTAAACACTTCTAGTGAGACGCACTGGCAACGTCTTTGTAGACTAGATCAAAGCGTCCCCACTACTCGCCGTAAAACACTGGGTGATTGCAGCAGTGAGATTTAATTCCGCGTACTGCTCATCATTCATCAACGTATCCTTCTGCAACAGCATTTGATTTCCAACCGCCGCATTTTGTAAACTGAGGTATTTAACATTAATGGAAGGAATTTTAGAAAAAGTATTGATACTCATAACTTGGGTTTTGCAATTACCGTTTCCAAATTGCAAGAAAAAGTGAAATTTATTTCTATCCACATTGTTATTTGTTAATAGCGTAAACTTTAGAGTAAGTCGACCAAAGTGATGACGACTTCCGCTATTTTGACTTTTCTTCAAAGTAAGCTAATAAAACTCTTTCAGTAAAATTATTGGACTTGTTTTTCAGCTCTCCATTTCATAAATTAGTCATATTCTTTTAAATATTGGCCTTTGGATTTTTCCGGCAATAGATTCAATGTAGCCGTATGGTTGCCGTCTTGACAGTTTCTTCAGGGGAGCACGAGAAATCTTCATCGCTGTCCAATTCCATTGTACGAACACACAAATTACCACAAAACACCGGAAAAACTAATACAAAGCACTTAAATAAAGATTAAATTATAAAATTTTTGGATACATTTTAATTTCTGACAAATGTGTTGATGAATCGTCATAGCAACGCAACGGCAGGCTTTTATGTTTAGCGTTTAAACGCGTTCCGTTTAAAATAACACGCTACGACACATTTTTTCATTTAAATGCGTGAAAAAATAAAACACTATGCCACTTTTTTCATACGGGTACGTACAAACGATTTCCATGAGAGGTTTCAAACCACAGTTCCTCATTACCACCTAGTAAGGGGAATTACCGGAAGTTGAACATTACTTAGTCTTGTAGGAGAGTTTTCAGTGCATCACCTGCTTCTTGTGATGACGCCAACGTGTCGTAGTCGAAAATAAAGTTGTAAATTTCTGAGATTCTTGACAAGGTATCAGTTGGTTCTCAATGACATGCTGGATGTCGGTGCGAAATCAGATCTAGCTGCCCTGACTGTCATCCTTCTTGGGCTTTTGATTAAAAGCGTATACAAGGGGTTTGTGATCTGTAAAGATAGTGAATTTTGGAAAAGGACGATAATGAAGCTGGCCAATAACTCTCTGTCATACGCACTGTATTTCTTTTCTGTGGGAGTTAGTTTGGGAGAGAAGAAAGCGAGTGGTTTAGGAATACCACCTACAATTTGCTCCAAAATTCCACCAATACCTGTTACGGAAGCATTGATGTATAAATAATGTGGTTTTTGGGATAGATGAGTGTGGTGGTGTTCGCTAAATCATTTTTGCACCGTTCAAATGATTGTAACGCTTCTAGATTTGCCTCTATTTTAGCATTTTTTCTACCACATCGTCCAAGCAGCTGACTGAGAGGGGCTTGAATGGTAGCTGAGTTTGTAAGACACTTTCGATAATAGTTAACCATTCCCATAAAACGTTGCAGTTCCTTCGTGGTGTTTAGGAATGTGATGGCAGTGATGGCTTCTACCTTTTCTTGTAAAGGCTAGGTCTCATCGGTGCTGATTTTTATACCTAAAAAGTTTAGGCCATGTGCCCCAAAAACACATTTTATAGGATTGATTACTATTTCATATTGATCGAAACTTTCCAACACGGCACGCAACTAGGTTAGGTCTTCTTGCTCTGCTGACTTTGTTACTGCGATGTTGTCAGTATAAGCATATACAAAATCGAGTCCCTGCACGACTTGGTCCAGAAAGTTGTGACAGCCGCTTTAGGTTGATCGTCCAGGAGGAAGTAAATCTGTAAACACGTCTTTGTGAGACCAAGACTACTGAAAATGGCCCTGCCGTGTAGATGGTGGCTCAATTCGTGAATGTGTGGGACTGGGTTTGAGTGAGATTATCGGGTGCTAAAGATAATCTCACGTATCGTCCGTTTTCGTTACCATATGAAGCGGACTGGCCCATGGCGATCTGTTGGAATTCTTGTCTGACAGCTTGATGTTTATCTGAAGCCAGGCGTCTCTTGACTTGTGTTACTTTTGTTGTTGAAATTGTCAAAGACTATTTGGAAAGTTCCGAAGAAGTGTCTGGTACGGGTCGGGGGTTCCGAAAAAGATGGTCGTATGCCAGGCTGGTGCGCGGTTTTAACCCGATACGACACTTCTAACGACGTTAGTGAGTCTATGATTTCTAGTTTTTCATATCTATAAGAGTCCACAGTGGTGTATGAAATCAGTTCCTAATATCAAGTCTGTGATATCTGCTACTACGAAAGTCCATTAAAAATCACGACCCTGGCTAAGATTTAAGTTTAACAATTTTTATCCGAGCACTGTGACTTTGGAACTGTCTGCCAACTGTAAATTAAAACGCCTAGCCTGTATTATTTACCCCGGAACAATTCAGATTTTTAAACTTTGAGGCACTACACTGATATCGGCTCCTGTGTAGGAAGTGTATTGCAAAACTGCAAGGTGCTGTGCATTTTTTCGCATTTGCGCCAAATTAGCATGGACTGGATGTTCGTCGCCATCTGCTGCTCCAGAAAACACTCGCAGAGGCGTATCGTTGACATATGGGAAGTTGCCACCATTTGTAAGTGATTTTTATAACGTAAGAATTGCGTAGGTTTTCGGGAGCCCAATTGCTGACATAAAAGCCGCTGCTTCAGATGCTGGGTCTCCGTAAGCGAAGTCCTGGTGATGGTGACTTGTGTTAGTCGTGTGTACGGTATCTGATTTTACAATGTGGTTCGACGGCGATGTGGGGAGGCAGAACATGATTATCATTCGTTTTTTCCTTCATGATTTTTGGTTGGAAGGTGGAAAATGTGGGTTCCACCATAGCAAATCATAATTCTGGCTTGTTGTCCCAAAATACCGGGAGGGAAAATCTTGTTGCGGAGATCGTGGGGATTGCATTCTCTGTTTCAGACATATGTTGCTGCTGTTTTGACTTAACTCAGATTGCACATTTAACCTGATTCCACAAGAAGGTTTTTGTGTTTCGCGTTGAATTCTACTTACTGCGTCATCAGTAAAGGCCTGACAACGATCTACCAAGTACGTAACAGCGGCGCGCGCGAGAGAGAGGATGCCTTGGCGTAAACGTGTCGGACGGTCGGGAGCTGCTACCCGATACCCCGATGGTCGATGTTTATTACTTGTATGAAGCCCTCAGTGTTTACGTCCACGTGCAGAGTGGTCATTTGGCAGGTCGTATTAGCTAGAAACGTCTTTTATAATTTTGAAGAATACGTTTAGTTTTGATTCTTTATATTTATTTGTTACATCAGTTTGCAAACGCGCGAGTATCAGGTCCCGCCACTGCACTCGATGTAGCTGACCGCATCGAGTGGTCGATACTACTGCGCGCGGAGAGTGCCACACAATAGCTGGGGGATTGCATTTGGTAGATAAGTGTCAGGACAGTGGTCATCAGTATAGAAGTTAAACACGGAGCAACAAACAAAACAATTTATTTTACTAATACAAGTCAAAAATAAACACGAAGAGCTTGTCACTGGTTTTTCTCACATCACGACTCGGAAAAGAAGAGATATGGTGATCACGCAAGGATAGCACTACTCTACTCCGGTAGATGCTGAAAGAGACAATCAAATGCTTTATGTCTCTTCCAAACTATTGGTATTTATATATTTCATTCTGTGGTTTAAGGTTGGGACTGATTCTTGCAGTAGCTAATATCGATATTATACCTACAATTTACAAGACAAAACCACAAAAACATGGTAAACAACTATCTCTACTCCATTACTATTACGTAGTTGTACAATTACCTCTAACTTTCTTGCTGCACATTAGCGGCAGAAAAAATACGTAGGTAAACAGGCTCGGCAAGTTCGAGTTACCGTATTCTTTGTAACCTTGTGATTTTTCTTTCAATATCCATATAGTTTTTCACTTTGATGTGAGTAGCAAATTTACTTAGTATTTACTAACAGAAAGGGCGTTTCTTCTTGTTTAATACATATTCCAATTCCAGCTATTTGAAGCAGCCTCTATCTAGGTATGCTGCCTTAAAATTTGAAACCAGTTCTAACATAACTAATCAAAAATACCTTTGATTCCCTCACTTACATTCTTATTTACAGTGTTTAAATGTTCTTCTTCTTATAACCTCACTTTTTTTCACGATATTTTCTACTGATTTCATAAGCAAATTGATCAAAAACATTATTGTAATTAATTACTCCTATAAAATATTAATCATAACAAGACTCTCATTTAATTCACGAAATTATACATTATCATAATTATTATCAGACGATTCAGGATTGTGCATGATGATTGGTTAACTTAGGCTTAAATTTCATTGGTTGTTTCGGCAGCACCAAAAAACCTTTTTTTTTTCGGATACTTAAAATGGAAATGGGCTAGAATTATTTGCAGCAAATCATAAAACAATGATCCACTTTTGTTCATAGCAATACTTTTCTTTATATGTAGCAACGAGATAACAGATTTCATTATTAAAATATAAATAACCTGGATTGGATATATTTTAACATTCCGCTCAAGTTACTTTTAACTGCGTTTCATTCAATTTGTTTCGTTCAAAAAGCATTATAGACTTACCAAGTATCCGTTAGCATTATAGTGTCCTTTGGACCGAGTTAGGCCGATCTTTTCCTCTCGATTTGAACACATCCAGGCGGTAATCCACGTGACAACGTCCAGAGAATAACAGAAAACTAGAAAGACTATCAACAGTAGAACGGCCATCACTAGCAGGATCAGAATGGAGATTTGCAAGTTTCCCATCTGCAAAGAAAAACTAAGTCTGTATATTTCAACCGCAACCGTTTTATAACGTGTTTGCCATCAAACTTCGTCCTATTTCGGACACACGTTAGCAATATTTTATCGATTCCGTCACAAAAATAAATTACATTTATGACATGCTTCTGGACGATACATTCACTTTGACGTTTTTCATATAAGTTTGAACTTTGGCCTTAAAACATTTTTTGTGTGTGTGTGCACGACAAAAAAAGATATATTGCGAGAGAACAAAAAACTTAATAAAGAACGTAAAGCATGCTTGGAATTGCATACCGCACTTCATACAAAGAGGGGGAAAGAGATTTCAAACTTACGCAATAATCTAACCCAACGAGAGAGAGAATTATTCTCATGTGGACGGGAATAATGGGAAGATAACTTGGGGAGTAAATCACCCCTTTTAATGTTTTATGGTGAGGGCAGATGGAACTTCGTCTGTTGTTCACGTGTTGCTGGTTAGAATTGAACATTCCTCTGGACAAGCAAAGATTTGTTTCCTTTCGTAGCAACAAATGTGAAATGCCCTCTTACAGTTAAAAGCATAACATAACCGTGTATTCATTTTTGGAGTCAGTAGACACAAATAAGTACGTTGATCGTAAATTTTAGTAGTTTATTTTTATGCGGAAAAAGTAATCACTTGTAACATAATTACTAATTAAGTAGTCAAGTTTATGTCATTTTACGTTTGTGTGTTTTCCCGAGTATCTATTGCTCTTTGACATAAATGTGCATAGAGAATTAATCTGCACAACTTTGAGGACAATTGGTTTTCAAGAGATTTTTGAAGTATCGAATTAACTTTAGGTAAGTGATTTTTAAAATTTCATTTTCCAAACAATAACTTTTTTTTATTTTGAAAATAAGGAAACTATTAGGGATAAAATCGGTAGAAATTAAAAAATAATAGTGAAAGAAAACAACTTGGATGGCGGCGGCATAACATGATACTAATGCCAGATGAAAGAATAGCAAAAAAGTTTGCGAAACCAAAGTTAACAAGAATGGAAGAGAAAGCCGAGGAAAATGTAGGAAGGCAAAAACTGCATGTAGTGACTGGAAACATGAGTAAAGTGCAGACAAGTTAGAAAAAAAAAACACTCAAAATCCTCTACACTGAAAGGTAAAAGAGAGAGTGGACAAGTAAATATATTTGTCCCAAAAAATTGATAACGTCTAAATTCTCAGACATTACAGAAGGAACATTTTTCAAATTTTGATAATAATACACTAACACTGAACAGAAGTTACACAACTGGTAAATTTTAATTACCTACTGCCTTTTGAAAACAATGTGATCATAAAATTAAATATGAAAAAAGAAAATGTAGTAATGGAATCTTATTCCCAACCACAAGAATTCAGAATCTGTTAATTGTACAAGTGATTTATATTATTTTTTCTACCGTGCACGATTTTTCGCAAAATTTAATTGAAATTTGCCTTTTTTTTAAATCTGGGAAATTTTGTCGTGGTTGGTGATGGGTTGGTCTGACAATAACCACGAAATATTTGAGGTTCGAATTTTCATAACAACAACCGTAATTCGAATCAATTCGAGTTTTTGTTAGTTAAAATTGGTTAAAATGTCTTGTGAAGAAGTTAGTGAAGTTCTTACGCCTCCAGAAATACGAGAAATTTTAATTTGACATTTGCCACTGACATTCACCTGACATTTCTCGTCATGCCTACCAAGCTTACCGATCTAAATTACACCAGATCTATTAAAGAACGCTTTTCCGCTATTAACGAACTGTTGTGACGTCATTTGCGTGCTTTAATAGCTCTATTAGAAAGATTTTAACACGTCTGCTAGCCTTCTAAATAATTAATGTTAAGCGTAGGTCTTAAGCTCATAAGCATAGTGCATAAAAAGGGCCCTAGACTCTAGATAGTGGAGAGTTTACGCTTATCATTGTTTCGGTATCGTTGTACTATGAAAATTATATACTGTTAAAACGATAGCGTATGAACGTAACTAACAGTCTAGAGAAATATAAATTTTGCGACTATTACGTTACAATTGTAAAAATATGAAGGCAATGATACGTAAATGACACGAATATAATCATCATGTTTTGTACCTTTTCGATGGAATTTATTCGGCAAAATTTTGAGATGACGCCATCAATTTTTTCAAAGGGATAAACGGATGTATTTTGATTAAAAATGGACCAAGCTTGCGATAACTGTGAAACACCTGCAAGATTTGAAAGGATCCGACTTTGTAGTTCCTGATTTAATCCATAAAATAAATTGACTCATTCATTTTTTTTGACTCACCCTGTAAAAGCAGTTCTAAAAATATGAAGACAATGATCAATCGCAAATATAGACTCATTATATTTTGCACATTTTTGATAGAATTTATTCGCTAGAATTCCATTGTAATAATAGTCTCGGTATATCATAAATTGTCTAACTTAAAAAATAACTTGAATCCCGGGCCGGATGGTATCCTTACTTTCTTTATAAAACATTGCAATCCAACCCTTACCTGGCCAATTACCCTTCCTTTCATTCAACTTTTTTTCGATTCTGGTATATATCCTGAACAATGAAAACCTTCATCTGTTATTCCTCTACATAAATTGGTTTCAAAAACAATGTAAAAAATTACAAAAAGTCCTTGATTCCATCGTTTCTGACTATTTCGTCTCAACATGTAAAAATAGCATTTCCATTCATCAACATGATTTTCTACCTAACCGCAGTACAGCAATAAACCTATTTGAGTATGCCAATTACATATAAGTATAAACAAATCAATGGAATAGGAATATCAAGTTAATGCTAGGGGGGGTAAAATATTCTACCTTCCTAGAATTGATGCCATGTACACTGACTGCTGTAAGGTTTTTGATCGGGTCGATATACAACTTCTTTTAAATAAAAATTAAAATGCTATGGTGTGATCAGTAGTAGTCAGTATAAGTGGTTATTAATAGAAAGTTATTAACGTAACTTCGGGTACGGTAAGACAGTCACCAATGTCCGGTGCTTTTTTTAATGTCTGTTAACAACATTACAAGTTGCTTTCTCTCTGCGACCACCTTTTGTTAGTGGAAAATTTGTTTCATATGAAAGTTGTCAATGTAGACTACACATTGGTGTTACATTGGATCACAACTTAAATTTCAGCGCCCACATCGGCAATATTCTAAATAAAAGTCTGTGTGGTTTTGTCACAAACTAACAATATAGCAGGGGTAGTAATTATTAAATTATTTTGTTGCTTAGTGAAATCAGTTCTTGAGTACTGCAGTATAATTTGGAATCTTTTATATGTATAAAACACATTTTGATAGAATTGAAAAAATTCAGAGAAAACTGGTAAACTTTATTTTACTAAAATGAACTTTTACAAAAACTATTACACGTATTGTGAGAGACTGCACCTAATTGGCCTTCAATCACTTGAAACTCGTTGTCAACGTCAAGCTATAATTTTAGGCTTTTTACATAGCAAAATCGACTGCCTCAAAATTGTTAGTATTGTTACGTTGATCGATGAATAAAATCGGCGTGGGTAAAACTCAACAATTTATTTCTTAGTAACTCGGATTTACACGACTAATTACAGAGCGATTATGTAGAACATAATTCCGGCGCAACATTCACTGGGTTTTCTCCACACTCTTTGGACACGACTCGACTGAATAACCACCTGAGTTCAGCTCTCTCTGTCTGGACTACACTGCTTCCGACGGTGGTTTCCATTTAAACAACACGCGGTCCTTTTCAAAACGCCTACGTCAGCGCTTCTATTTTTTTCTGGAACACTCATTCGCCACTGCCGCTTCCAGGCTCTTCTCCGGCCGCCGTCCTGCGACAATGAGTCATCGGCGACGTACATATTAGACCCCATAGGCGTCGTACCGGGGCGACGTATAGATTTATTTCGTAACAGTATGTTTACCCAAAGAGGTCCCACCTACTATACCCGGATACATGAAACTCTAGCCATTGGTTTTCCTCGTACATTCTACAGCTGTAATTCGCCATATGCCCGCATGGCTAGATATACACCAACACTATTTCCAATGACTTAGACCTGGTTTACTGTACAATGTACAGCCTTAAACTATATTTGAATCGCTTTATGCAGAAAGGACATGTCATAACATTTGGTTTTAAGTATTTTACTAACTCTGTACGTACTTTGGAATTATGTGTGGCTAAGAAATTATGACGGAAGACGCAAGTTAGCGTAATAATTTCTACTTTGTCAAGAGATAAATTTATACGGTGTAATAAGACGCGAAATCGACTTGTCAAAATGCCAGAAGTACCTTCTAACATACGTCTAACTCGGGGATAGCTTATAATTATATTTGTTTTTCATGGTCTGAAATCTTTTCACAGAACATGATTTAATCGAATTTTTCAAACTAGGAAAGACATCATCGTTGGCTATAATTAAATATGGTGGTACAACATCCTGTCTTGACAAAGTTTCTGATGATGGTAGATTTAAACGTTGGTACTTTCTTTTAAAGCAATTCCTGATGAGCTGTTGTTCTGCCATTCACTCCTGTATTAACACAGCGAAATACATAATGCGCGTCCACCAAAGCTACCAACACTAGGGTGTTGGTGCCTCTATAGCTGTAATAATAATTACCATAAGAAATAAGAGCCCTACATGTAATGGGTCGACCATTTAAGACTCCCAAAAGTGAGGAAATTGCCAGGTATCGTTAAAATTAGAAGCAATGGTTTGCCATCGTTCTTGAAGTTCGGAAGCCGTAAATTAACATGTTCTTTTAGAACTTTAAGGACTGTTATGTTATAATTGTTCTGCACACATGTGGAATAAAACGCGAAAACGTAGATTCATAAATGCGAAACCCATACAGGAGGATTTATAGTTGAAAATTTTCTAAAAACTATCCTTAGTTTTTTAATAAAAATAAAAAAGATTATATTAGCGAAAAAACCCTATTACAATGTCATTGTATTTATATTACATAAACAAAAAAAATTATCATGATTTGTTTTTTAATCCATAAATGCAAAAAATGGTTAAAAACGAAGCTCTGTTCACTATAAAAGAGATGTGGTATGGTATCGTCATAGTTGCGAGGTAGTTATAGCGAAAATCTTGGTCCTCTTAACGCCGAAGCCAGTAAAAAATCAAGTCACGTGAACTGTTTGTTTCCTTACATATATATTTTAGTTTGGCTGAACCAATTTTATTGTGCCACATACACATTTTAAGATCTTTGTCTAGATTGTCGGTTTCCTAATTGTCTGACAAATGGTTTGCCGTAGATAGAAAACAGTAAGATTGCAGAGACCGCCCCCTGTAAATAGTGAGTGACCAAACGCTTTTAAGGGAATTGTTGTTTTATTCAGCGAGTACAGAGTATAGAAGCAAATGTCTCTCTGTCTAGGCAAAATATTTGTAAATAAATACCTAGTTATTGAACAGAAACTGCAACAATCATAAGTTTTCAACGGAGATTTTAATGACCGATGAGTGTTGTTTCACTAAAGATGGAATTCTAAACTTCCATGACACCCACCGTTGCCGTTGGGTAGAAGCAAAACACCACGACATCTACCAAACCCATTTTCAGAATCGATGTTCTGTAAATGTTTGGGCGTGGGGGATAATTGGAATAAAAGTTATGGGACCATACGTCTTCCTAAACAGATTTAATAGTGATAGTTAGTATTTAGATTTTTACTTCCTGAGCGTAAGCTAAGAAACTATAGTAATCCTGTTCATCGGACGAATAACCACTGTTACGTTTTCTCGACGTTTCATGACCTCTACAGTGCGAAAAAAGTAGTCTCCCGTTTACGTGTGTCTGTCTGGTGTTTGTATCCATTTTTATTAGACAGGTAATCTCCGAAACTGCTGGACCGATTGTTGTCAAATTTTGTATATAATATTTATATTAGAAAACTTCTATGTTTATTCGATTTAAATGTTATACAACAATGTACTCCTATACGTGTGGTGTACGAATCCGCTTTGAGTTTTTCCCTAATCGTTCAAATTTTTGCCAAAACATATACACAGTGTAGTAAGAGTTTCCCGTTAACATTCGGTATTCCCTTCATGGTTCAGAACCGGAATCGGTGGTCCCGTGTTGGATGCCAAACGTAGCCTTTGTTTTTTTTTTTCTTTTTCTCGCGTTGTATATTATGTATGTTTTTGACGTCATAACAATTTTTTTTAATGATCAAATTAAAAATGAGTCGCCCCACTTTCTTGGAAAGGTGAGAATACGCCCCTCTATATTTAATAAAAATTATAATAATAATTTTAGTCCCCTATTTTGATGCTATAAACACATTCAAATCAAACAAATATCTACGTGACATTCTTCCGATGTATAAACAAGCAACTTCAAATGTTTCTTATATGTCGGAAGAAAGTTTGTTATTACTGCTGGGAGGCAATTTTTTCCTGATGATTATTTGCTTTAAATATATTTTACATTGTCCGGACTTGTACGGCGAAGGGGCTGTGAGAATGTTATTTATCAGCTCTTTAAGAATGTAAGCTAAAAGCTAAGAGTCACTGGTTGAGGGACTTATCATAACCTACGTAAAGAATTTGATACCAAAAAGCTGTCATAAATTTCAAATGTGCCAATTGTTAGTAATTATAAACAGTACTAAATATATCAATATGCGTTTATTTTCACACTCCAGGTAAAAGATTTTTTGTTCATTATCTGAACGAAAATTGCTCTGACCAAAACGGTCGGGGTCTATAAATTTGCAAAAACTCCCCCTGAGATCACAAAATATTTATAGCAACAGGACATTCACATAGGAGGTCAATCGCAAGCAAGTTTGAACCTTAACCTCACGTAACAGGAAGTCGTTTTCGGTGGCAGAGGGGAATATAGAAAAGTTACTTACCAATAAAATAAATATCACAAAGCAGATTGATTGGAATTGTGATAAATAAAATGGTGGACGAAATTAGACTTCGAGAAGCTACTAATAGTAAAAAACCTAAAAAAGTTTTCGCTATCACGGATACATGTAACTAACAGGACAGGTAAGAGTGCACATCCCAACTTCGAATTAGTATTGATTGGTTAAAAAAAAAATCATCTATTCATTTTATGGGTACTATCGGTGAAATCGGATCAATAAAATAGAAAATGTTACTCGAGTACACTAATGTGTCAAATTGTTGCATTGTTGTGCAATAAATTGAAAATTTTTACCTCCATATTCTAAGTTATTGTATTAATGTCTATCTGACTAAATTCATGTTTTCTCCTCATGACTCATGAGTTTCTCGTTTACGTCTGTTTGATGTTTGTCTGTCTGTTGGTGACTTTATTTGAGACGTGATTTCAAAATCGACTACACTGATTGCTGTGCAAATTTTGGCAATACATGGTTAAACGTTAACCAGAATTTATTTGTTCATGCTTCTCTACTGGTGGTTTATTTCATTTGCCCCTATTTATTACCATAGACGACAAAATTATTGGAACAAAATTCAAATTTCTACACTAAAATTTGAAAATGAATCTTGGAAAGTATAAAATCCTGAAAAAAGATAACGCAATTTTAAGAAGTATTAAACTATCGCCCAAAAACACCTTTAAACAACACCTTGACGGAGGATGAGCTTATCACTGAAAAATGGCAAGAAAAAGTAACCAATGTCATTATTTATAACTAACCAGAATAAATATATCAAGACAAGTCTGAGGACGATCCGGATCACGAGAGATGTATCACTATTATTAATAAGGCATGTCCAAATGTTGTCATTAAGAATCGTAGGCGCGTAGGTAAAATCACTGGTAAATAATCGCCCAAGACCTATCCGTATCAAATTAAAATCTGCTGATGACGTCTTAGCAATCCTAAAGTCCTCATTTTGAATCGTGATTTAACTTACAGAAGAAAGAATTTTACTTAAATATTATAAGGGTATTCCGAAAGTCATAAAAAAAAACATTCCTCATCCGGCAGCCATTAAACTCGCAAGATTTTTCTATAACTGTTCAAAATGTACGAGGTCTGAACACAAAAGTGGATAAATTTTATTTAAATGTTTCATCTTCTGATTACGATGTGGTCGTATTCACGGAAACAGGTTTGTAGAAAAATATATTAGGTATATGTATGAAAATTTTAATAAATTTAAACAGTCCTGTCAATATAGTTGATTTTGTCGAGTCTTTCAACAAACTAATCTCTTTAATATAGTGGCCATATATGTATATTCCCTCTGGAATGTCATTAGTAGAGAGCGGATTTCTGTCGGGCTAGGCAAGGCCAAACTCGGTACGGCTCGTACGGGATGGGAATTCATTGCAGTTACGGGCTACACTTCATTTATTTGAGATTAGATTAACGCTGTTTCGTTGCACTCTGCTGTTAATTCCCATTCTCATTTACTTAGCCGTTTGATTAATAAATCGTTAATTGTATTTATGGAATAAGTGACGATTAAATTCAGTGATTACTGATTATTATCTATCACCCTCTACCTATAATCGTGACGTAGCCCGACAGAAATCCGCTGTCTAGTCATTAGCTGATTATTAAATAATATTTGACTATCTCGAACAATCATTGAATATTTCCACTAAAACCATTATTGCAGGCGATTTTAATATACCGGATTACAATGCTTCAACTAATATCTACAACAGGTCGCCTTGTCTAACGCTTTGAACAACTGTGTGCAATAAATATCTTCGATTTCTTGATTTTATATTATGATCGGAAGAATTGAAGGTTTCTGTCAATAAATACGAATATTCACTAATGAGAGAGGGCTGTCATGATCCTACACTTTTAACCGCTGTGAATATAGATTATCTTAGACACTTTCCTCATTCTAGCTTCAAATCTGACAACTAGTCTTTCTCCAATTTCACAGAAGCTGACTTTTATAATTTATATGGTATGCTCGCTAATATGTCTTGGAACGTACCTATTATATAATATAAATAATACTAATGAGGCTTGTAAATATTTCTATGATAAGCTGGATAACATATTTGTATCATAAGTACCCGTAGTGTAACCTAGAATGTCCACTTTTCCCAAGCGGTATTCTGAAGAATTAGTCAAAATTATAAATAGGAAAAAACACTTTAGGAAAATGATTAAGAAAACCAAATACGATTATTATACGGATATGTCTAATAAACTTCGTAGAGATATCAAGCTGATGATAAAAAAAGACTACGGTAGATATATTGAAGATGTTGAGTGCAGTACCCGAACTAATCCATGTAAATTTTGGTCATATATTGATCTAAAGAAAAACTCGTCTAGAATCTCTGGAAGAATGAATTATAGAGATCATGAACTTTTATCGTCAGCACATATCGTCAATGGCTTTGCCAAACATTTTGGGAATGTATATATTTCAAGTTGGATATCCGATGTTAAATATGTATAGTGGTATGTCCTCTAATAGTAGCGAATGTGGTGTAACGTGTGACGGCCAGAACATAACCATTTGTGATATGAAAAATTCAGCATATGATAACAAATGTTCTACTTCTTGTAGCTGTGTTTTCCACTTGTTTAAGGTGTCTTCCAAAGATGTATTCAAGGCTGTGAGAAAATTTAAGGCGAACTTTACATCGGGACCCGAGAGAATTCTGGCATTTTTTGTTAAGGACATTATATTTTGTTTTTAGTGAGCTGCTCTGCTATCTTCATAACTTAATAATAAATACGTAGTTCGACTTTTGCTGGATGTTGGAAAACATCCAAAGTTACATTCGTGTCTAAATCTGGAAATAAAGAAGAAATCACAAATTTGAGACCGATTGCTATTGTAACCAATTTTGCTAAGATTTTTGATAGTATTCTGATACCTTGGGTAGTCACACATCATCTTTAATTATTAACAAACAACATGGTTTCATCCAAATCTACTTGTACGAACCTATAGAGATTTTATTCAGTTCGCATCACATGGAATGAATTGAACTGTTTGCAGTTTGCAGTTTCTATTTTATAGAACAAAAACAAACATCGCAAAATCTAATTCTATAATTTTTCAAAAAAGCAGAATTTGGTGGAGTACTACTTCAAGAGGGAAGTTCTCTCGAAATAAACTTTGTGTTAATATTATGAGTGTTATCGCAAGGAAAATTGCATAATTAACCTAAAAAGTTGGGCTTGTTTGATTATGCTCCAAGCAACTATCAAGAAAGTTCTGTTTAAATTGACGACTTTTTTTTACTAAAACTGATTAACTAAATTTCTGTTCATTAAACAATTGTATAAATATGTATACAAATTTGTGCAACTTCTAACTTGAAAGAATAATTTGTTTTTATTTGTTCTTATTATATACTAAATAACACTTGCCCTTCTAAACTGTGGGAACAAAGATAAAACAATAAAATTTTAAAATTAAAAGACAATTTCGTTAATTTAAGCCAACTGGAAAGCTTGTAAAACAATCGTTCCTAAAAGAAATAAAAAAGTGTTAAAAGTGATCACGTTATAAGTAGATCTAAACTCAGCGAAAAATGATAATTTATTCACAAACAAAATTATTTACCTGACGATTTTTAAATTAATGGAAAACTAACTGACCTCATAATGTCAAAGATTCCTAAATCGCCTGCAAACAATAAAAGATTAAAACAGAAATAAAACGGAAAATTTACTGACAAGTGCCATCGGGAATGAAATAAACACAGAGGATATGAGGTGAAATAAACAAGCTCCAAAGTAAAAGCTTTATTTGTGTTGTCCTCGTCTACTTCACAATTTACTTCTAATGACTTCTCTGAAATCCCCAACGTGTAATTAAATAAAATAACTGACAAACTAAATGATGGCAAACTTATTTAATATAAGATTCAGCTTTTGTGCTACTTATAGCTAAATACATACAATGTACTCCAGACAATCAGGTGTTAGTAGGAACCAGTTATGAATGTTAAACTGAGGTTTCGGAACCGGGTATATAATAATTTTTACTTCCAGAGCGTAAACTGAAGAACTACAAATTGCAATCGAAAACATCGGGCGACTGGCTATTTTCATATTTTTTCGATGTGCCATGATCCCTAGAATACAAAAAAATAGTAGGTTTCCCTTTTCCATCTGCCTGTCGTCTGTCAGTTTCATATTTACAATATTACTTCTAAGTAAAGTAGTTATCATCTGATTTTGCTAATCAAGGGATTTGAACATCTTATAGTCATTTAAAAAATTTTACCATAAAATATTATTAGTATTTGAGATGTTGTAACGTTTTCATAAATCAAAATCATTAAACTATGCGTATTGTTGGAAAGATTTTGGAGCAGTTCAAAATAAAGTTTATTAGTGGATTCTCAGTAACTTCAAACAATTATTGCAAATAATCGTATGAACCTCATAAAACACTGTATTCGAAAGCTGATTTTTTATTAAAAGGCAAATCCTTTCAAAATAATATTTTCCAAGTTCAATTTAAACATTTTTAGTGAAAGATAAACATCCAACAAAAGAATGATTTTATTTTGTGCGAAATATTTTGTACCTATACAAAATATATTAAATGTTCACAACACTGTCAAATTTTCCAAATCTTAGATCAAATCTTCCAATAGTAAATTTCTAAAAAATATATAAAATTAACACAAAACACAAAAAAAATTGTGAAGAAGGAAATTTTGTTTACGTTAAAAGCAGCTATATTAAGAATAAAATTCTTCGTATGCCAACCATTTATACAACAAAAACGCTCATTTAGAGAACTTCAGATTTATTTATATTGCCGGTAGGTAACACAAATTGGTCGAAGCTTATTTCAACAGAACTTCCCTCGCCCTTGAAATATAGTCATAAGTAATACAACGAGAACATCCACAATAACCGAAAACGTAACGATTAGCGAGACCTGGTGCTAAGAAACACCGCGAGACGAAGTCAATACAATAATTTTAATTATTTTCACAACAATCTGGATGCCAAGAATAAGAACTCAATATGGATTCCTACAGCACTCATGCAGAAGCATGTTATATTACAAAATTTAAAGTTGTTTGTTTCTTGCTTTTCTAGGAAGAGCTTTGATGTGTTAAATACATCAAGCCCTCCTACAACTTTCTTTTCGAGTTCTCTTCCTGTATCAATTACTTCGTATTGTATTTTCGTAAAGTGAAGTTAAAAATTGTTTATCATCTAGTACTTTGTGACGTTTTTAAAAATGATGAAAGTCAAATCGTCTTTAAAGGACAACTTGTCGGCAATGGTCGAAAAATGAAGACGTTTTTCAAATAAAAAACGCCGAATTGTTGTGTAAACTCTGTGGGAAAATTCTAAGTATAAATTATTAATATTGCACAATTCAAATGGGAAAACCAGTCGTCAAATTAAGTCCATAAATTCGCATAATAATACATCAATTTTTGTAAAATAAATAAAATGTGTTGATTTCACGCCAAATGAAGATGTTCTTCAATATGAAAATACCACTCCTTACCCGATCGTCCATTGCCTTCAGCATGTGTTCGAACAAGATGGGGCTCATGGATTGAAGCGGAAATATATTATTGCAATTATTTTGACGATATAAAAAAGGTTAATTTATTGCTATTCGTAGTTTTGTTGTGTAATTCTAAATTGAATGAAACATTCTAGGTTATTATAAAATTTGACTCCACAGTGACGAAATGCATTGCCAATGCTCAATACTATTTCCAACGAAGCATCTCAAACATAAATTGGCTTATATAATAACCCATTTTACTATCTTAAAAACAAGTATAACTAAATTAGAGACCATTGGGCTGACCTTACTGCAGTCTGTGGATATAGTAGAGCAATGGATAAACAGTTGACCAGTAAAGTAAGGTTAGAATTTAGAATGCGCGGCAGTTCATAATTCAAAAATTCTACTATGGGTTTCTTATGGGAGCTTAATTTTACAGACAAAATACGCCGCATACGTAGAAATCTTAACTAGTTCATGCTACAAGCGATAAAGACTGTACAATTATCTTCCTGTTACTAAAGGTTTAACTACATAAAAAGCTTCTGTTAAAGATATATTGCAAATTAAAAACAACGCTATCCATCGAAGTAACGTACATCGTTTCTAACGTCTTGCGCATGAGTGAAACGGAAAATCCAGAAACACTTGGGAAAGAAAAAGAACGCGAATATTTTGCGGTACTAGTGACGTTTAGATCGTGAAAATCCCCAAAATATGACAGTTGATTTCGTATTTTCATCACAACAAACAATCATAATCACAATTTTTGGATGATATATTAGTTCTGTGATATTGATTCACATTAGGTTGTATGTATCTGTGGACTGGTTTTTTTGTATTTGTTATTAATAATGACAGAAAGACATGTGTTAACAATAGGGGCAATTGCCTTTTTTTTTTGTTGGAGAAAATTCTTTACAGTCAAATAATGTAGCGAAAGTCAATTGGTATACTGAATTAAATGTGCTTGAAGAGTTTATTCGAGCTAGAATGCGAGAAGATTATGGTAAGTTAATGTATATTGATAAATTCTGTGCTAAGTAAAATTATGACGTATTTTGTTTTATTATGCATAGATATTCCTTAAGAGAGGCAACATGTGAAACCCCAAGAGGTGCATTTGTATATCACCATATGGCTACACCTGCCCTACACGGACGTTATAATGTATTGTGGACCAATAATTTGCGTGCTTGAGACGTACATCTGAAGAAAAGTGAATCAGCTGAGGTCCGAGCTGTTGTCTCTGAAAATTCTTTTAATCCCCAAGTCAGCCTAAAAATAGCTAATGTTGAGGTACAACTTCATGAAAGCTTAGGACAAACTGATAGGAGCGAAGCACTGCTTTTGCTATTGGGTCCTGAACTAGAAAGATCTGAAGAAAATCTACTTCACAGTGTCGAAGAACTATTAGTGTCCGAGGACTATTTTAATGGCCCATCAAGAAAACAGTTTGTGGGTCAGTTTTTCACCAAAAGTGAATCAGATTTTGCATTAGGAAGTGCAATTTTTTATTGTAAAATACTTTTTTGATTTGAAATAAATTGTTCTTTAAATTGTGATTTTTTTTTAAATGGGTGTTTCAGACCCAATTCGCACTAAAATGAAAGTGATTTTTACTTGTACATGAAAGGTTTAATCAGGAGTGCTAAGTTTTTCCTTTTCTAGCAAAAATGTGTGAAAAGAAAAAAGCTTGGGATTGATGATGATTCTTAAATCAAAATTTGGCAATTGATTGAAAACATTTGCAAATATGAGATCTCCTTTATGTATTATTTTAGATTCACAGCCGTATCTGTAGCATCTGAAAATCAAAGCCATTTATGTGGAGGGGGAAGTCAATGGCGGTATGAACCACTGTACGACATACGTTCGAGGCAAATGTAGTGGTAAAAGTTGAATTTAAATATTTATTAAATACTACCGGTTCCGTTCATGTTTGGTATCAAGATCAACAGTAAAAATATCAGTCTTAATGGTACAGGTAGTGGGATATATAAGAAAATTACTTTAATGGTACAATTTAAGCGTTAAAGTGACGCCTCGATTTCACCCATAAGGATTACACGGGGAACTGAAATACGGGTCTCGTATTATGAACTGAGTTCAAATTTCGCGCGTCATTCACTTTACTGGTCAGTTGGAGGATACCCCGGGGAGAGTAGGTAAAATGGCATTTAAAAATAAGATGCAAGATCCTTTCAAAAAAAATACCTTAAGCTTGCCAGAAAAGTATTACAAGGCGAAAATATAGAAAAAGATTTAAAAATAAAACTCACTGAAATTTCTAATTTTAAATATTCTCTTTTAACATCGTGTGCTGTTGAGAGATCCTTCTCTAGGAATAAGAATGTCCTAACAGACAGTTGTTGAGTAAAAACTCGAGACATCTAGATTTTTGGTAAAAAAATTGGTCTAAAGAGTTTAGACAGTACTTCCCTCGCTGTCGGAAACGTGACGACTGCATGCATATTATCTTTTTTTCACAGTAGATTTCAAAGCACTCGGTTTTGTAGTTCCTGAGTAAATCAATAAAATAAATTTACGCATTCATTAATTTTTTTGAGTCACTCAGTGTAATGATAAATTACAAGATTCGTCATATTTTACACATTTTAGATAGGATTTATTCGGCAAACTTTAGAGCTGAGGTCATCAGTTTTTGGAGCCGATACGCAAATATATTTTGACTAAAAATTTATTACGTTATTTAAATCCTTAAAACATCTGCAAGATTTCAAAACATTCGGTTCTGTAGTTCATGATTAAATCAATAAAATAAATGTACGCATTCATTAATTTTTTGGGTTACACTGTATATGCAAATCCAAAAAATATGAATGGAATGATAAATCGCAAGAAGAGACTCGTGATATTTTGTACATTTTAGATAGCATTTATTCAGCAAAATCTTGTGGTGACGTCATACATTTTTTAGGGGGGATGAGCAAATACATTTTGATCAAAAACTTACCATGCTTACGATAACTTTACAACATCTTCAAGATTTCAAAGCATTCGGTTTTGTAGTTCCTGAGTAAATCAATAAGATAAATTCACGCATTCATTAATTTTTTTGAGTCACCCTGTATATGCAAATCGAAAAAATTTGAATGGAATGATAAATCACAAGAAGAGACTCACCATATTTTGTACGTCTTAGATAGGATTTATTAAGCAAAATTTTGTGGTGACGTCATAAATTTTTTAGGGGGGACGACCAAATGCATTTTGATCAAAAATTCACCATGCTTATGATAATTTTAAAACATCTCCAAGATTTCAAAGCATTCGGTTTTGTAGTTCCTGAGTAAATCAGTAAAATAAATTTACGCATTCATAAATTTTTTTGAGTCACCCTATATATGCAAATTCCAAAATATGAATGGAGTGATAGATCACAAGTACAGATTCATCATATTTTGTACATTTTAGATAGGATTTATTCGGCAAACTTTTGAGCTGACGTCATCAAGTTTTTGGAGGGGATAACCAAATATATTTTGACTAAAGATTTATGATGCTCTTTATAGCCTTAAAACATCTGCAACATTTCAAAGGTAACCCGAAGGTTAGCAGATTCAAAATTAAATTGCAAAATGTTGTTTTATAATTTTTATATTTTTTTCCAAACATCTGGACGTTTCGGGTAAAAACTCAATTCGGAATCGTAAACTACATGTATATGACTATATTATTTTATACAATTTAAAACCCATTTACTATGTACAATTTTGAAGTGACGTCATTGCATTAGTGGTGGGGATGATTAGACAAATTTTGGTTAGCGTTTTACCATCCACATGATATTCCTAATATAACTACGAAATTTCACAACAATCGGTCCAGTACTTTCGGAGATTATCTGTCTAATAAAAATCCGGGACGGCAGACAGACGGACAGACAGACGGAAATGGCAGACCTATTTCTTCGCCTCCTAGGGGTCATGAAAGATCGAGAAAGCGTAAAAGTAAAGAGTCGGCCGACAGACTCGATTACAATACTTCTTTTGCTTACGCTCGGGAAGTAAAAATCTAAATTTTATAACATTTTGCATTATTCTGAATGTTTACGAATATATCAAGAATGCAGCTATTGCAAAAACAAGTCGAATGCCCAAAATGTCAGAATCAACTGTAAGAAAAATGGTTTCAATTGGCACTGACGTTACAAAAGTGAGAAAAGATAGTGGTTTATCAACAGTATTTAAAGATCAGGATGCGGATTTGATAAGACGTAATAGCCATAACCTAAACGTAATAGTGTTTTGACAATTGAACGACTATATAGAAAAGTGAGGACACTTACAAATAACTTGCTGTAAAGAAAGTATGAGACAGGTTTTGTTAAAAATAGATTTTCGTTTCAGAAAACTTAACAAGAGGCAACTATTAATGAAATCGAGACGTATTTCCAAAAGGTGCAAAAATTATTATGCAAATTCAAAAATTTCGTGATGAAGTGAGCCGTGAGCCAATAATTTATCTTGACGAGACATGGTATGACAGACATGATCACATGACACTGTAAAAATAGGATGATGGGATAAAAGTAACAAGTGTGTATTGGATGTACCGCTCTCATATGGGAAAAGAATTATTAATATTACACGCGGGATCCTAAATGACAGGGTAGACGATGCGCTGTTCTTATCTGCTACAAATATGAAAAAATTGTCACCAAATTGTATTAGATAACGCATCATATCATTTAGCACAGAGGCAAAAAATCCCAAATACGTCTTCAAGTAAGGAAGAAATAAAAAACTTTCTTATGGAAGATCAAGAATCTTATACAAAAAAACAACTACTTGAAGTGTTAAGAACCAAGGACCATAATAAAACATTCAGAATTGACTGCATATCTGAAGAGCAAGGGCACCGGATATTACGATTACCTCCATATCATTGCGTTTTTAATCCGATTGAGCTAATTTGGTCGGAACTGAAAGCTCACATAAGACGAAATAATATTGCACCGAAGTTCACTGCAAACCCAGTAAATGTTATCAGGAAAGAGGATTTCAACATAACACCGGCTAGTTGGTCTGTGTGCGTTATGTGATTGAAGAAGAAACATTTTATAGAGATCGACTAAAACCGGAATTACTTATTAATTTGGATGCCGATAGTAGTGATATTGATGATAGTGACTTTTGATTTTATAACGATACGAGTGTTTATGTAATTCTGAAATATTGTTTCGTTAGTTGTTACAAAATGATAGAAATTTGGTAAATTAGTATGTAGCTAAGTGTGTATTCTTTATGTTTCGATTGCACTGCACGTGAAATTGTGAAATTCAACTACGGTCCTGTATGCCCCAAGACAAAGGTCAGCGTAAGTAGAGAAGTTTACAACGGTGGGTGCTTAAGCCCTCATAAAAATGCGTGAAAGTCAATAGACACTTGAGACAAACTCCGCACTGGAATTCTGGTCAAAGATTAATAATAAATGAGTCAATTTATTTTATTGATTAAATCAGAAACTGCAAAACCGAATGCTTTGAAATCTTGCAGACGTTTTAAAGTTGTCACATGCATGGTAAATTTTTAATCAAAATCGATGACGTCATCTAGAAATTTTGACAAATAAATCCTGTCTAATACTGACTGTACTTATGTAAAAATGAATTTTGATTTTTTGCTTTAACAACTTATTTCATTCGTACAAATTCCAATAACTAAATGATCCACGGAGCAAGAAATTCCACTAAGGGCGCAGAGCGCGAAGCTCCCTGCCTCCACGAAAAACCCGGCACTACATCCACACTTGTTAATGACTATAAAAAATTGGCCTACCTATACATACCTGTTAGCAATTTTAAGAATATTTTATATTTACAACAGAAACGTTGAAAATTACTTCCACGACCACACGGTAAGAGACAAAAATCAAAATTGTAAAGATCTGATATTTCTAAGGAGTCTCTTAAAATTTATTAATTTATAATAAGTACATTAAGTATTACGCGTATTTTAGAAGGCGATTATTATAGCATGAATGAGTTTTGACAACGACGAGCGCAGCGAGGAGTGGCCAAATAGAATTTAATGAGTGCCAGAAGTCGTCTTATGAGTGTAATGTACTATTTTTTCTACTTTGCATTGTAAATAAATTATTTTCAATTTTTGAAAGTCGGTTGGCAACAAAATCAACATTTTCTTGATCATTTAACAGAAAAGGGAGCAAATAGACGGAAATATTCAATTAGGCTAATTATTGTCAACAATGTTCACTGACATTTGGTTTCAGCTTTCGACCACCTTTCGATTTCGACTGGCCGCATAATAACTTTGCCAACATAATCAAGGCAAAAATTACTGTTTTACATGCTATAAAAAATTAAATGTTATTATTGTGAAACGCATATGCGTTTCATAATGAAAACATTATTGAGGCAAAGTAGGAAAAGAAGGATTTTACAAGTTATTGGTAGATAAAATGAAATAATATGGATACAATTTTATCTCTTCTTTTATTATAGGTAAAAACTCTTAAACCAGTCTGGATCCACGAAAAGTGGAGTAATTTTATAAAACAAAAACTCTTTACGCAACACCCGTGACGGAAAGTATAATTTTTTAAATTAGCTACTACAGAAATTTCATTATTGAACTGTATCCCAAATTAGAAACATTACACTTTATACAAAAGCGCAAACTGCAAATTGTAATTAAGATCAAGTTTATACCTCCATACAACCCGTTACCTTTTGAAGCTGGTTCATACGTTTGGATACAGATAACTGTAAATTAATATAATCTTAGACTAAATTAACTCCCTTATGATATTAATGTACAATTAAGACTGTACATTTATACACGTAAGTACTTTATGGAAGTTAACTATAAAATATTGTTAAAAGTAAACAATAAATCTCAACAGCATATGATTCAGACTAGGAAACGTGCTTATTATTTATTCGAAATTTACAAATATTAAAAAATATATATATTCTGTAAATATGAAAATAAAAGCATTTAAAATAAATTTAATAAGGTACTATAAAGAGGTGTGGTATGTTAAAACGAGATAGTTATCACACTCCAACCACACAACAAACTGCCCTCATTAGTTATTAACATTTACACCAAACACGAACGTCCAGTTTAAAATAACAACAGACCTACCTGTACAGCTAGGCCCTAATTATTCCATATCAGTCTAATCTAAGCCACACTTTACAATCAGGTACAAATACTGTCTGAATTCAGTTTGTGGTTAGGTAACAATTCCATTTTATCCGGATTCCCGGATCATTGTTAATAATAGATCACGTGAGCACGGCACAAACAACAGAACGATACCTTACAAAGTACCTTATTTTCGCGTATATGTTGCGTGAAAGCGTGCGAAATGTCGGAATGAAACCGTCACATTGTGGAGGCCTCGTGAGATCGAGATTGGAGGCGGCGCAGACTCAGGGGCGGCTTGAAAGCATTTCTCGTATATCAGGACCGCCGACTACCCACTTATAACGTTTCCATTTAAGTTAACTATCTTAAATGTCACAGCTTTGACATTTCCCTTTTTTGCTTGGTGTGGAAAGGGGCACGAGGGTTCTAATTCTAAAAACAGCTGATGAGTTGGAGGAGATACGGTATCTCGATTCCAATAGCAAATCTAAAATGGAGCAAAATGATATCTTCAAATCTACTTAGTTTCACAGTGGCGTAACCAGAAACGTGATTTGCAAAAAAAGCAAATGCTATTTGAGATCGTTATTCCACAAAACAGCGTTATGTTAATTGCTAAGTTTCACGAGGGAGGTAACTTTAACTACTATGTAACACAAAATGTAATTTAACAAGGTAGCTTATAATATTGTTACAGTTACTCGGGAAGCTGTTGCTACGCAAATTTTATTATTTTGTCCAACACATCTTTCTTATGAAGTTATAATAATACTGATTTTCATTGCATTGTGGGGTTCATAAAATACCAGTGTCCTATAACAAACCCAAAAAACACTAGTGGAAGTAAAATCATGAAAATCAGTTTAGAAGGAATTTACTGAACATCTAAGACTTACGTATATGTATAATGAAGCAACAATCTCAAAAGAAATCACTTTATGGTAAAATACATAACTTTGTTTCAATGATTTTTACTTATTTCTCAATGCCATTTCCCCATTCATTAAATTTTCTCTTCTCGGTATCTATATTTACCAAGGTATTCCCTTTTATTCGTGAATTTATAATCAAGATCTCTGTGGTCATATCAGTCTTACTTGAAACTGATTCTTCAATGTAGCCGTGTGCCACAGGCGATGATTTCTAGCAAGTGAGGCTATTCATAGTATTTTTAGTTTGTAAAGACATATTTCCTACAGATTTCTGGCCCGTTAAGAGAAAATCCTTCCACAATCCTAGAACTACGTGAAATATTCGTTTCGTATCTTACTTTATCAAATATCAGGATATAGGATCCTTTATCTTGTACGTTATTGACACTCAGATATGATAATTCATTACCTGATACTCGAATAGCTAAGGCAACCTTAATATAGAACATTAAATTTCAGCCTCAAATGGAAAACCAACCTACTTTCCTTCATTATTAAATAGTGCACGTTGGGTGTTTCCTTTAGAAAGTGTTCAATATGTTCCCTTTCAAGCAATTTTGCTTTCTTTTCCAGATTTTGAAATATGGTATCTGTGTTCTTATAAACCATCTAAGTGGTTTTTAACATAGAATATTTGGTTCACATTGAAGAGGCCGCGGATTTTTTTGTGGCATTAAAGCAGTGATAGAATGTAATCATAAATCACTCGGAGAGCTTTAACCAATTGTTTTAAAACTAGACCAGTATATCCAAACAAAAATTTGCGAAAATATAGCGTCCTGTAAAGCTAATCCGTTTCAATTTTCAATTCAAGTTAATTTTTTTAGATTGTGGTAGTTCCACTTACAACAATTCCAAGTATTTCTTCTTCTAGTTTTATAAATCGTAAGACTATCATTACATCATGCGGGTACCTCCTCTAGTTATTGTTTACCAACTTGAAAGAAATGTTGATAGATTGTATGCAGTATACAGTAGTGTGGTTATTCCTTTTTTTGCTTTGTAACGCAGAAAGTCATAAAAGATAGGTGAGAAGTTAAATAAAAGTATGGGATTATTTTATGTTCATTGAGGTCAATGCAGCGGAATGTAGTCTCTAGCAGCATATCGATCGGTGGTACACTCATGTTTCTAGTGCTTATAAATTCATAGTATATTTTTTTTTAAGTTTTCCTCTGAAAATATCTTTCGGTCTTAATTTATTTTAACTGGAACTGAACGGTCGAAATCGAAAATTTCTATGTCTTGGGATTCTCCTCTAATTAATTTAAAAATTATATGTGCAGAACCTAATGACAGTTGGAGCATCAAATATAAGAATTGATATTTTTTGGATTCTAGACTTTAACACTTTAACAGAAGTGTTGTTAAAAATTTCATAAATTATTCAACATTACATATATACCACATATAATAATTTTCAACATACTGTCGAAAAATACACTGCTTTCTAATAACTGTAGACTCATCGGGAATGTCTATATACATTTTTGACACAAGCAAGAATTGTTTAATTTGTTAAAACGAATATTTAGAGATGTCTTCAAACAAAACACGTCTTTGAATCCTTTGTACATACTTATTCTTTCACATTAACATGTTAATGAAACCTCATCTAAGAGCATACAGTGACTATTACTAAGTCTACTAAGCCACTAGCGATATTTTAACCGCAGCAATTTTACAAAACCAAATGTAGAGTAGATCTCACGGATCAATGTATAAAATATCTATAGTAGGAAATTAAATTAATTTAAAAACGGGAAAATCAACAATATTATTTTATTCGAATACACATTTGGAACAGCTATATAATTTGTGAGTAAATTGCTTATACAGCTGACAAAAAAATTTATGAATATGTCAATTTATTTTAATGATTAAATCACGAACGACTCACTGCATTTTCCCCAAAACTGAGGAATATGAAACTGTTGTTATTAGTATTACACTCCATTTTCCAAGTTGATAGGTATATGTGTCCTTGCAAAATGTTGATGATGTCATCATAAATTTTTGTAAAGTAAAAACTCATTTGAAACATATGCGTAGCATGCTTCTTTACATTTACTTTAACATTACATATATATGTTTTTTTTCAACTTATAGAGGTTCGTGTTAAAAAGGAAAAAATCGCAAGACTATTAACTTTAAATATAGAAAATATTTGACAAAAAAAATCAATATTTACAAACACTTTGCATGAATAAGACTCAATTTTACTTTTAGTATTTTTTATGTTTAGAGTGGGTAGTTGCAGCAATGTTTTTCTTTTTTAAGGAACACATCGACATATTTGAAGAATGAAAACAAACGATAAAAAATTGAAATATCGATCCTTGGAAATTGTAGATTTTTTTAGAAATATTCTGTTTATTAGACACTCTGTCTACTTCAAAATAATTTTAGAGTATAGTTCTTAAAGAATCGTACAACTTTCGGCTTCAGTAATTCAGTTGTAATAATTAATGAGACACCGAGGACCGCGCGCTTGGTGACCCACCTGTATATGTACAAATCCAACTCCAACTCCAAACCCGGTATATTTGACAAGCTTTACCCATCCCAAGAGTTTTTCGAAATATCTGTGATACAACAGATTTAATAGTTTTTTCAATGGCAAACTTAAATAAGGTGCGTAAAGTGGGTAAACAGATATATTTGTATTAAAACTTACCATGCTTGCGATAAAATTGAAACGTCCGCAAGATTTCAAAACAATCGATTTTGCAGTTCCTGATTTAATCCCTAAAATAAATTGACTCATTCATTCATTTTTTTGAGTCACCCTGTATAAACCATTCAAAAAAAGAAAACAATGATAAATCACAAGTACAGATTCATCGTATTTTGCACACTTTCGATGGGAAATTTTCGGTACAATTTTGAGATGACGTCGTCAATTTTTTGGGGGAAGGGGTAAATAAATATATTTTGGTCAAAAATTTACTATGCTTACGATAACTTTAAAAGGTCTGCAAGATTTCAAAGTATTCGATTTTGTAGTTCCCGATTTAATCCATTAATTTTTTTAAGTCACCTGTATTCTAAAAATATAAATCACAAGTATACAATAGACTCAAATTTTCGGTAGATGTATTAGGCAAAATTTTGTAATGACGTCATCCATTTTTGGGAGACGGGATAAACAGATCTATTTTGATTAAAAATTTAGTGTTTATGATAACTTTGAAACGTCTGCAAAATTTCAAAACATTCGGTTTTGCAGAGATCTTGGATAAAAACTCAACCCGTATTCGTAAACTACACGTACAAGAGTATGTTATATTGTACTATTTAAAACCATTTACTATGTACACTTTTGAAATAACATTGTCACTCTGGTGGGAACGATTAGATAAAATTTAGTTAACGTTTTACCATCAACATGATATTCATAATACACATAAAATTTGACAACAATCGATCGGAATTTATCTGTCTAACAAAAATCTACACGGACTGCGGACAGATAGACAGACCGACAGACGGACCAAATTTTGGTACTCCATAGGTCATGACTCAGTTACAATAGTTTCTTTGCCTACGCTCGGGAAGTAAAAAGCATATATGCACTTTTGCGGTGGTACGCCACTGAGGCTTTACGATTTTCCTGAAAACCACCCTGATATTTACTACGTCGGGATTTAGCATGCGCACTATCACTGGGGCTGAAATAATGCAGTGCTGAAAACGTGCTTCAGCTTCGAACACAAGCACACCCTCAGCAATTGGGACGAGAATACAAATGATGGAGGTGTACTAATGTGTATTGCGTTCTGTGAAGCGAAATTGGAATCTAATTTTTGTATGAAGCGAAAGCTACTGAAATTCAAACAATGTAATCGTCTATTATAAGCTAAAAGAAATAACTATGTTTCTCTTAAAAGCAACTTGTGTGCAGCTGTTATGGAATCAATACTGAAATGTTAGAGTAGCTGATATTTAATGTCGTCGTATTCTTGACGATGTTGTTGACATTTCGATGATCAAAAAGAATTTATAAAGTCATTGATCAAAGAGTTTATTCAATGGAAAGAGTGTTTTAATTTGTTTTTATATTAGCTTACACCTGTTCGGCTGTTCTGGGGAAAACACGAAAATTAAAATGATTTAAGAGCATATTTTCAGAAGAAATTTTATTTTTAAATTTATAACAACGTATTTTTAGAATATGCTCACTGGCGAAAAATAAATCGATAAGGTAAGTTTAAGTAAGCACAATACCACTAAAATTAATACAGGTATGTATGGTATGGGAAAATAAATTAACGAGTAATCCAGAACAAATTTTACAGTGTCTCAAGATCATTTTAAATATACTGTAAAATTAAAAGGATCTACATTGACTCAATTTCGCGTTTCATCCAATTTGTGTTATTAACTATAATTAAAACTAGAATTCAGTGTTTAAAGGACAATTTAATTGGTCAACATACTGAATTTTATTATATTGCAGAATTATGTTTAATAATTCATCTTGGTGTCAGAAATAGGTACTCGCGGAAATGAAGCTCCGGCGGTTTTGCAGCTGCTAAGTAGTTAGTATCGTCCAAGTTGATTAAATAACGGGTGTTCAATTGAAAAATCACTCAGAGTAGGCGTTGAACTTCTTAGAACATCCATTTGGCCTGTTGTATGTTATGCGTTATACGTTATACTTTATACGTTATACGTTATGTGTTATCTGTTATATGTTTTAAAAAAGACATGTTTGTGTCAAATCAAATTCCAACGCCTCCTCTTACTGGTTTTTCAATTGAATACCCGTTACATAGGTATATGTATTGAATTAATGCAATAAATGAAGATCATAATTTCCATGCAGCACTGTGTGTCTAAGGTCTAGAACTTTGATAATAATTATTTATTTATTGTTTTTCCCTCACTTCCAACGTTGTGCTCTTAGGAAGTCAAAATAGTTCACAAAATAGACGAACTAAAATAAAAACACTACAGAAACGCCATTGGCAAAATTCTTTGGCGTGCTTTTCCAGCCATAACTTGTCATAACTTCTTCATCGTCAAAAAAATGGGTATCTCGAAGATATTTTGTTTAATTTGGGAAACAAGAAATAGTCGTTGAGGGCTAGATCTGGCAAATTTTTCCATTTTGAAAAAAATATAAACACCACAACAAAAAAATTAATAATTTTAAAATCAAAAGCCAAAGACTATCAGTAAATGACAAATACAGGCTATGCGCTTTTCATTTGTCATTCAACGCCAATTATGTTAGGGAGAATAATAGATGACCCGTCCTGGTACAAATCATTTTATTAGTGGTATAATAAATATATAGAACAAAAATATCAATTATTGGGATTATTTGCAAAACACTTATTTCTTGGACGTATATATTTGTTTAATATCTGCAACTTATTTTTGAAAAAAATATAGGTATTTTACACAACAATTTCTAATCATTTTTAAACTGTATCATTATGATTAAAAAAGTGGAGACTGTGCTTAGCATATCAAGAAGGGTAGATTTTCCAACGTTAAAAAAATTTGAAGCTGTCAATTTTGGAAGATTGTTTGACAGAAATGTGGTAAATTCCTGCATATGATAATTTCTCTTAATAAATTTCTTGTTAAGTAATATCCGCAAGTCGTATGTCAGGAAAACAATTTTCTCCGCATCTTGTTCTACATCGTCGCATAAAAGAATCAAAATTCCAACCACCATCTAAAAAGGACTATTTCAGTAAATAACCAACATAAATAACGATAAAATTGAAACGTACAAATTTCCAACTAATTGAACAAACATTTAGTAGAATTATATGAATAATTTCCACGCGGTCTTTTGTGTAAAACATTGTCCAGTCTATATAATTGAGAATCGTAATTGTTGTGTGTCCTATTAGCAGAAACATCACCCATCCAAAAAGTTGATTATATAAATCAACAATTTTTTTCAAGAAATGCATGGTATGTTTTATTTTATTTATGAAGTTATTTGGAAATTCTTCAAAACTGTAAATGTGTTTCTCTGCATTTTCTTTAATGTATGTTTCCAAATTTCTTTTTAGTCCTCTGTATCGCAGTAATATCATTTTTATTATCACAGATAGTAAAAACACATAGAAGTATTTTAAAATACCTTGAATATATACGATTGTATACTGCTTTATCACAGCTAGTCCATCAATTTCATACCATAAAATCATATCGTATATTGTTAACAACATGTGAATCAAAGAAGTACCAACAAGGCCCCAATAGTAGGGTAATTTATTGTTAGAATCTTGGACTAAGTACTCAGTTGTTTTCAGATATTCTATTAGCTTGCTCCATTCCCTCTGTTTCCAAAAATTCATGGCAATGATGGTGTATATATTTAAACTATACATAGTAATATCTTCTAAAAAAGATACCACAATTTTTATGTGGATCAAATTTAAGTAAAAATTTTTATATACGAGACTTAACATTACACCAACTGTAAGTAACACAGCTACAGTTAACTTGTAGAAACTTCTTCTCGAATGTGTTGATTCTTCATCAATAATAAAAGTGGACGTTAAACCTAAAAATTCACCAACTCGAAAGGTAAGTACTAAGAGTTTAAAACTCATTATCAAAATATTGAAGATGTATATTTTATAAGTGCATGTTCATATTTTACACGTGATATGAAAACTACCAATGGCATTTAACTACCTTTGTTTAAGTATTTAATTATTGATCAGCTGGGAAATATAAAATGAATAACTACAAAAGCGTGTTTTAACATGTAAATAGACATAAATATTATGTGGCAAACATTGTAACAGATGGTCAATATTTAGAGTCATTTTTTAATTTAAATTAAATTTACAATAATATTATGAAAAATCAATGTCTTCAAATTAACACGTATACTATATGCTTATAAAGTATGGCATATAAATTTTAAAGGAAAAACGACGATTATTTCACACATTTTCATAAGATATGACTGGAATAATGTGATCAAGGGATCTGAAAAACCATAGTAACTTGTCGAGTAATACATAGTGGTCATTTTTATCAAATGTTTTACAAAAATCCGTATAAATTGTATGAACTTGACAACGATAATCAATGTATTCAGAAACCAATTGTGAAAAACATGAGAGATTAATTACAGTAGAACTTTTTTCAAAAAATTGATGTTGATAAGGGGTAGTAAATGATTTAACAGGAGAATAGATTTGTGTGTATAATAACGATTCAAATATTTTAGCAAAGTTACATAATAAGTAGACTAATAGCATTGTTTAAGTATATTATAATATACCTACTTAAACAATGCTAATAGGTATGTAACATATGTAACACATTTAAATACCGGACAGATGTTAGACGTTTTCCAAATTTGAGGTATTGAACACTGTTTTAAAATGGAGTTGAATATTTAAAGTAGAAAACTAGGAATGCCATCAGGGCCCGCCGCAAAAGAATTTTTATATGATTTTATAGCTAAAAGAATGTCGTTATCTCCAAAGGTATCACAAGAAACAGAAAGGAAGCTAGATGAACATTCGTTGATGGGCAGCGCTGGGATCAGATTCGCTGGTAAGAGACGTCTTCAGGGGTTGTTGATGAAAATTCCAATAAATTTGGAATTTGAGGTAGCTACGTTCTTGGTGCTGATCGTAGGTTCTGGGGTCTTGTATTACCTGGTTTAATAATCGCTCTAGTTCTTCATCTAGTTCAACTATTGTTGATCGTGCGTCAATGTTCAGAGTGTGGATCTGTATTCTTGAAAATGCATCAGCGTTTGTTTAAAATTTTCCTTCCTTGTAGACAATGTCGTAGTCGTATTCTTCTAATTTTAATGTCCAGCGAACTCATTTTGAATTGGGGAGAATAGCCACTGAAGTGAGCGATTATTATCTATCTAAATGGTGAATTTTCTTCCGTATAAGTAAGATTAAGTACTTTTGTTCAGTCTCATTGATTGTTCTTGATACGTACGCAATTGGTTTATCTTCTCGTAGTTGTTTTTGTGACAAGACTGCTCCTAGAGCGACATTTGTTGCATCTGTTGTTAAGATAAATGGTCCTGAAGAATCCGGGTATTGTAAAATTGAATGATTGATCAAAATTTTCTTGCAAGTGTGCTTATATAATTAGATAAGATCGATAGATAATTAAATAGATAGATAATTAGATCGAGAGATAATTAGATAGATATCTATCGATCTAATTATCGATGTATCTAATAATCTATCTATCTATTTAATTAACCATTTGTCTAATTATCTAATTATCTATAGATCTAATTATCTAATTTAATAGGTAGATAAGTAGATAAATGGACAGGTGGATATACATATACAGATAGATAGATAGATATACTCTGTTCAAGTGAAAGAGTCAGTGATCACGTAAAACTTGCGTGATGCATCCTGGAGCCGAATGCGCGTAAAATTACTGCGCCTAGCCCGTGTTATACTGTAGAGAACTTTTAATAAGATCTGATTTTCAAATCCACTGCCGAACTGCGCCACAACAAATAGACGGTTTTCTGCAGAATGAATAAAAGTGAATTTTATCCAACGAAAAAACAGTTTAGCACACGAAGCGAAGCTGAGTGTGATAATGTTTTTGAGTGGATAAAATTCGTTTATCTACAACAGCTTTACAAAGGCCTCTTCTTAGTTGAATTTTATTAACATGTAAATTACAAAAAATTAGATTGATTAATTCTTAACTTATTTGTTATACACGTCGATAATACATTTCTTACAATTACTGATATTAATACTATATTAATAATAATGATTTGTATCTTTGTCCATAATGCTTAGGTTATGTTGACAAAATGTTTGTTACAGCTCCAGTATTTAAGATTTGTCCTCTTGTCTTCTTCCTTGAATCTCGGTTGTAGCTACTGGGAGTACTTGTTCTGGCTCCAGGATCACCTGCAAGAATATCAGAAGCGGTCTTTTTCTTGTTTTCAATCGAAGCGTCGATATAACCTTCACATACAGCCCAAAGGCTGCTGCACTTATAACTTTTCGACAAATCTTCAAAAAATGCCAACAGCAGCATCTCTCTTGCTTCATGATTTATTTTCTTGGATGCACACCAGTCAGTGAACCGTTTATAAAATTTTTCGTATTTGGTTTTTGATTTATCAGGGAACAATGAAGACACTAGATTTGCAGCAGCTTCTTCTGTTTCGAAAGGGAGGCTTTCTGCTTCAAAATCACTCATTTCTCGATTGAACAACATTTTTTTTCTAAAAACTGACGCGTTGTTTACAACAAATTTGAGCGGTTGTCATAACACTGCAAAAATTCTCTTGATTCTTTATTTTTAATTAATAATAGTTATTTATTATACAAGCGGTTAAAGTGAATGTTTAATGAGCGGTCAGTTTAAGGCGAGAGCGGCGTATGCCGCGAGCGCCTTAAGACCGCAAGTTACACATTCATTTTAACCGCGAGTGTAATACAAACTTTTATTCAATTTTGACAACCCCAAGTCCCAAATTGTGAAAAAATTGGTGATTCAAAGTTCACATTCGAGAAACGTCAGAATTGACAGCGACCAAATAAAAGTTTTATATGCATAGAATTTAGGTTACAATATCAGGTGTGTGTGTGTGTGTAGTATGTGACTCTGGCGACGGTGTTTGTTTATTTTAAACAAACTAAAATTATCGAAAAATTGCAAAATCATGCAAGATTCCAACGGCAAAACTTGCTACCAAAAAAGAGCAAATCAGAAAGTGTATCAAAAGTTCCTTAGATGGAAAGAGCAGCAAGGCATTAGAGAAATTACAGAAATGGTAACCATGGTTTTAAAACAGCAAAATAAAAATTTTATTTCGCTAGCGGTTTAAAAATTTTATGGTGCTACCGGATAAACCAAAGCTTTAGTGGCCTACTGACGGCAAAATAAACGTTTGTTTACATGTCAAAATTGAATAAAAAAATTTAATCGGCTTTTTTTCTTTTTCATTTTTGGGCAGTTGTAGATAAAGTTATGTATTTCATACGTGGGCTAGAGCATATTACAGCAACTCGTGTGATTACAGATGACTCGGTCTAACGACTTCGTTTTCTGCAATCTTCACACTCGTGGTGCTGTAATAATGGCTCTATACCACTAATAAGATAAATAACTATTATTCACGTGTATCATACAAGATGTTTTCCAATTTTGCAAAATTTTTCGAAAAATTTACTGTTTAGGTAATCCATATACATAAATATTAATTGTACTATTACTAATATGATGAACATTTAAAGAAGGTAAATTGCCTAAGCTGCCTGTACTTTCGTCACGGTCAAATTCAAAGGATGTTCCTGGACTTTCATTAGGATTATTTTACAGGAGGTGGACTACCAAGCGTTGCAAATTTTAATTGAATATCCACACATCCATAGCAATGAAAATTTCAGTGGTAGTACGAATTTTTAGATTTTTTACTTTATTCGTGTTGTCAATGACAGTGTGAATAAAGTGTTGCTATAAACATTTTTTTCACTAGCAGCCATGACGCATGCAAATGTCGACTCATTTAGAGGTAGCAAATTCAACTTTTGCGACCACCGGTTCAAAAAGAAAAATTGAGGTTATGTACGCAATGTTTGATGTGATTATTTCTTAAAAAATTAACAAATGTGTTCTACAAACATTACTTGAGTATACGCATGGTAGTTGGTAGACGGTAGAAGATAAAATGATTAACTCAGCGACAAGTATAAACGGTTTTCTTTGTGTTGAAGATTTAGATTAAGTTTGATTAGAAATCAAAACAAAATCATGTTGCGTCAAAAAATTGAACGTTTATTTTTTCAGTTTATTGTCTTATGGTTTCTACTAATGAAAAAAATAGTATATTAACCATGGTTGCAAAGCCACTTCTAGACCTCGCGCTTCAGAGCCCTCGACGCTGCGCGTCTCGGGTTCTAATTTGCGCTCGGTCTAGAATGCTTGGCTCTGCAACCTTGGCTAATAATATACTATTTTTGCGCTGCCATAGTTGTAATTGACATTTTACGTTGACACGTGCCGTGTCGCAATGGCAATGAAAAAGGATCTAGTGTTGCAAAATACAAACGAAGAATTTAAGCTTTGAAAAAATAAATTGATTATCACAAAGTAATTACTACTAATTGATAATCATGTATCTAAAGTTATTATAACAAAAAGTGGCTCGAAATTTAAAAAAAGTGCAATTTAAGTTGTAATCTTAAATAGGGGAATTTGTTGATCAAAATTTAGATTTGTAGTAATTTGACATTTGACACTAATCGGTGGTTTGGTTTATGTTGTTGACAACTATTATGTTATTACTAGAGAGCGGATTTCTGTCGGGCTAGACAAGGCCAAACTCGGTACGGCTCGTACGGGATGGGAATTCATTGCAGTTACCGGCTGCACTTCGTTTATTTGAGATTAGAATAACGCTGCTTCGTTGCACTCTGCTGTTAATTCCAGTTCTCATTTACTTAGCCGTTTGATTAATAAATCGTTAATTGTATTTATGGAATCAAGTGACAATTAAATTCAGTGATTACCTATCACCCGCTACTGAGTCCCGGCGATGTAGCGCGTCCCCACCTATAATCGTGACGTAGCCCGACAGAAATCCGCTGTCTAGTTATTACTGTTTGTTAGTAGTTCTTGTTAATTAAAAAAACCGTTTAAACGTGACGTTATTCGCAACCTCACGCTGAATCATAATCACAAGATTCTCTCTGATCTGGAGCCGTATATAAAAATGTTTCCACTGGTAAGTATTTCAGACTTCTTGGGCTTGTGTCATTCTGCCGCTTTAAAAACGCTGTTAATTTATAAAATTTCGAATGATTTATGTTATGTTTGATGCCAAGAGTACTTTTCAGAACTGAATATATTGTCCACAGTGTGGATGCTTTCATAATTTCCGACTTAATTTGGAAATAAACCAAGAGCGTCGTTTCAGAAAATTCGCGTATTTTATTTTCTTAGCACCACTTGATGCATTTTTGATATTCGGTTTCATATGGATTTGCGGATTTTGCAGGCAACAAATTTGTAGTTGCTTTATCTGCAGTTTTCTGCAGTGCACGAATTTCCATTTCAACTTTGAAATTCAAAATCTAGCCCGGACAAATTGACAGATTGGTATTTGACGTATTTGGTGATAAATTCAATACCAACATAATTTCGGTTCAGTAATATTTATTCTTTTAGCGATTGAAAAATGTTATTTTTTCAAAAAGGCAGCGCAAAAAATATTGTATGATACTCGTGTGAAAACTCCATTGCATTACTCACTTACATACAGCGCTCGACTGCGTCTCGCGCCGTATTCCCGTTCGTAATGCAATGGACCGTTTTCAACACTTGTAACATAAATAACTATATTCATCCTTTCGATTAAACTTTTTAATAGCTAGATTTAACATACAAAATGAGCATTTTATTAGTAGAAATTGGAAAAAATAAATTTACTTCATTATAATTATTTTATTTTGTTGTCCGAATATATGTAAATTAAAGTAGTGGTTAGTGTTTTGTAAACTGTACCATTATTATTAAAAACGTACAAACCGTACCCAACATCTTCAAAATGGTCGGCTTTCCAATACAAAAAAAATTAGCTGCTGTAAATCTAGGAACATTTCTTAGTGTAACATAAGTAAGTTGCTGCAATTTTTTCACTTCAGCAATGCTATTTGTCGAGAGCTCTAGGTCTTGTGTAAGTGTAGCAATGTTTGTTCCTTCTTGTTGTATGCAGTCACAAAGTATAATCAAAATTACGGTCGCAATCTAAAAAAACTCGTAAAAGTTAATCCAAGTAAAGTGAATTCTGAAAATAATACAAAATGAATTGTTACAAAGCCGATATTTACAGTCATGTGGTTAACTACGTCGACATCTTTACTAGAAAATATCATATAATCGATGTAATTAAGAATATGTACGGTTGTAAAACATATAATCAGAAACAGCGACCACCCAAACATCTCATTGAATATATCCGTGGTCTTTTTAAGAAAACGGATCAAGTGTTCCATTTTATAAATCGTCTTGGGAGGAAAGGTTCTTGCCGAATGATTTTCATTTGAATAAAGTAGTAGCTGTACTGTTAACCCTCTATATCGGACGCGTACCATATTTGCAATCACACACAAAAAAAAAGTGTGAAAATAATTTACATAGGTTTGAAAGTATGTAACGATATACCGTTGTAGAAAAAGAAATCCACTACTAGGAAGCCAGATAATAACTTCGTACATAGATAAACCGACGTATATTAACGTAGCCACTAAAAACTCCCCGTAATAGGGCAGCTTAATTCTCTGATCTTGAATGTTCACTAAATATTCAGATCTTTTAAAATTACATATCAAAGTGAGCCAGTTGTGTGCGTGGAAGAAATTTAAAACAACCATAACGTACATATTTAAAGCATAAAGAAGTGTATCTTCTAAGACCGACACTGCAATTTTGACATATCTAAATCTGAATTCGATATAATAGTTTCTACATAGAAACGAATATATTACTGCACTTGAAAATAACATAAAAACAATGACTACATAACATTTTCGGGCAAACGTAACTGAACCTTCCTCGGTATACGCGGGAGTTGTGGCAAAAGGTTTGCCCAAATTTATAAGGAGTGATAACAATTTTATTGTCATCGTATGTGCTCTAAAATTACTTTACACAACGATGTGTACAAGCATTTGCACAAAATACGAGTGATAGTCAATATAAGTTCATAGAAAAACACGGCAGTGCGTTGTTATTTTCGTATCAGATGGTAAGTGCTAATGGTAACCTAATTACTGTATTTTATTGACCGATTAAAGAGCAACAACCATTATCTAATGTATAACTTTTATCGCTGTTTTTTGAGATAGATATATAGGATGGGGAATGGTTCCGACAAAATCTGGGAGTAGCTTCCTGGCGTTAAGCACAACAAAGAATCTTACTAAAATTTTTGGTTAAAGTAACCAGTTTTCTCAGAAAAATGTACAAAAAATTGGGTCGCACATTCTAAGAACTACTGGTACATTCCTTTCTTTTTTTTTTTTAATGAGAATTGGAAATACTAAAAGCGTTGTATTCTAGTATTTTTAAAATGATTAAAGAAGAAAAATCAGAAAAAAAAACTGTCTCTGATGACAGAACTGTCGCTGATGACAGTTTTTTTTTTCTGATTGCTAATGACACTGATGTCATTCATTACTCCGTGATCATAAACACGCTATCCTTTTGGAATCAACACGTCGAGATTTATATCCCTGATTTTTTTCAGAATTTTTAGATGACTTTTCCAAAAATGAAATTTTCCGCTATGTATTCGTATTACGTATCCTTTATGCAAATGTTGACCCATTCTCAACGATTTTCGAAATTTAACTAAATGCATTTTCTTGTAGATTTTGTGCGGCAGAAGTCACTTCTGGCTTCATTTATACGATACATTAAACTGTTTTTCCAGAATCGTCTATTGAAATATCACAAAATTTTAAAAAATCGAATTTCAAACCGAAATTTCCTAAAATATTGCTCCGTTATCATCAAAACGCTATATTTTTTAATTAGCATGTTGAGATCTACGTTGCTGAATTTTTTCACAATGTTTTCACAACTTTTTTAAAAGGAAAAATTTTTCAGTGGTCTCCCCTTCTTCAAATTTCGGTCAATTTTTGACATTTTCGAAACTTGACTAAATACGTTTTCTTGTACATTTCGAGCTCTAGAACTCACTTCGGGCCTCGTTTTTTGGTAACTGCCGTTTTTCCGGAATCGACCGGTGAAATATCGAAATTTTTAGAAATTTTCAAAAATTCGCATTTAGTAAAGATTCTTTCGAAACTGTTGCTCCGTGACCATCAACACACTATGTTTCTGGAATCAACATGTCGAAATCTAGGCTCCTGATTTTTTTCACAATTTTTAGACAACTTTTTTAAAAGTGAAATTTTTTCAATGGTCAAATTGCGGGCAATTTTTGACATTTTCGAAACTTAACTAAATGCATTTTCTTGTAGATTTCGAGCTCTAGAACTCACTTGCGGCATCGTTTCTTTGACAAGTGCAACTGTATTTCCAGAATGTTCCGTTGAAATTTCCAAATTTATAGAAATTTTCAAAAATTCGCATTTTATACCGATTCTTTCGAAAATGTTGCTCCGTGACCATCAACACGCTATATTTTTGGAATCAGCATGTCGAGATCTACGTCCCTGAATTTTTTCTCAATTTTTAGACGACTTTTTTTCAATGGTCCTCGCTCCTTAAAATTTCGGCCAATTTTTGATATTTTCGAAACTTAACAAAATACATTATCTTGTAGATTTCGACCTCTAGAACTCACTTCCGGCCTCGTTTGTTTAATAAGCGCAACCGTTTTTCCAGAATAGTCCGTTGAAATATCGAAATTTTTTTAAATTTTCAAAAATTCGCATTTCCTACCGAGTCTTTCGAAAATGTTGCTCCGTGACCATAAACTCGCCATATTTTTGGAATCAGCACGTCGGGATATACGAGTATATCCCTGAATTTTTTCAGAATTTTTAGACAACTGTTTCAAAAATGAAATTTTCCCACGACCACTATCGAAAGTTGAGAATTTCATACAATCAAGATGCCACGAAATTTGGCTCTAACCTACACGTGTGATAGAACACATATCGCACAGCCAAACTGTGCGATTTACTTTCGCGCAGGTTCAACATTAAAATAGTTGGCTTGTTTTGGTTTGACGTTTAGTTGACAGTTTGCTTTTCGTGCTTCGTTGTTTGTAAAAATGGACAGTGATAATTCTTCACACTGTGGTTCTTCTATGGAAGAATTCTATGGAATCCGCTTCCAGAGGTTGTGGAAGCGGTTAAACAATAAAATTTGAAATTATACCCTGATAAATCCAAAAAAAGATATGAACTTGCCTACGATCAATTTATGCGCTGGCAGCAAACGAAAAATATCACTTCCTCATTCTCGGAAAATATGTTGGTTGCATATTTTGGCGAACTGGGTGAGAAGTTAAAGTCAAAGACTTTGTGGACCCCAGTATTCCATGCTCAGGGGGACCACTTTGGTTTGGCAAAATAATACTCCCTCCGTCCAAAAATATGGTATACATTTGTAACTGTATTTAATAATACTATTATAACTTTATTTAGAGCTTCTGGAGAACATACCAATCTCGTTGGTAACCTTCCCTCACGACGACGTTTGGATTTACTAAGATGATAAATTTTATACTTAAAATTAAATAAATCTATATTAATAAAAATGAATCGCCGAAATGTATGTACGCTCATAACTTCAGAACGGCTGCACCGAATTGGACGATTCTTTTTTTTTACGTGTACCTTATCGTCAGGACAAGGTTTATATGTAAGAAAATTTATAAAAAATAAGACGGCTAAAAGATAAAAAAAATTTAAAAATTTTGCATGGGAATCGCCACTTCGAATGAATTTGAATAGTTGGCGTTCCTGACGGATCTGTCGCCTGACTGACGTGTCATACAAAACTATTTCTTCCGTGCGATTGTGAAAAGTATGATTGCATTTCAAGTCGTTTTGTTTTTTCGTAACAAAAACGTCGTTTATTTTAAGAAAAGTGTTCGTTAAAGTGAATTTAGTTACGCATTGCGAAAGTTTCTTATTAATTTTGATCTGCCATTCTTTTTACGTATATTCACTTTGTTAGTTTCGACAAAACCTCAAACTTTACCGTTATTCGAGGATTTAATTTGAAGTTTTCAGTATTTTAAAATCTCAAGACAAAATTTACAGATTTGATTGACTGTGAAAATAATTCTGTGTCGTTTTATGAAGTTCATTACAATGCCGAGAAGACGACAAGCTGACATAAGTCCACGAAGTCAATCAAATGTGCGACGAACTACCTAAGGTGCAAATCGCGATGATTTATTTCAAGGGTAATTCGGATACGGAAGTTGATCAGCGTTGTGCTCATAATCAACATCATAATCAAACATTGAAGCGAGACATTGGACGGTATGAATAAAACTGAGTAGATACTCATATTCGAAGTACGAAGTACCTACTTCATTATTACTCTTATATACCTGAGCATCTACCCGATGTACTGTGTATCTACTTGCAAACATTGTATCTCCCCGGACACAATTTGAACATTTACGCGTTTTGTGAGCATTTAATCTAAAAATGAGCATCGCCGTGGCAAATGACTATTTGTCCTTATAAACGATAAATTAAATGTAATATATTTTTTTTTCCTCAAGGATATAGAGTTAACAAAGTTAGTTGAGTTACAAAAGTCTCTTTTGCTCCACGTTGGCCACCAACGAGCGATTTTCATGATTTTTGTGAAACTTTGCTGGTTTTGAATTTGAATTTTCTGTCCTCGATAGTTGATGCTCAGCAAGAACCACGGGAAGGTCTGGAGCAGATCTCGCTAGGAAAGGAGAGGGCTAGGAATTGTTAATGAGGGATAGAACGTTATACAGTACAATACAACGGAAATACAATACAGGTACCTACAATCTAGCTACAATACAGAATACACTACAGATACAGATACAATTCAGATACAATACAAATGCAAAGTTAGTACCCAATACACCACCGGAAGAAATTGCACCAAAAATTGAGAATGTTGCAAAATGAAAACCCAAGCAAGCACACCGATGGAACTCGGGACGAAATCTATTGGTCGCAGCGCTCACACGCCCAAGGGAGAACGCAGCCGCAAAAATCCAAGGTCGTCTTACCTCATTCTCAAAGAACGATGCAACCCAGCGTCTAAGGGCCAAAAGAACCCCCCCAGGCCAGAGCGTCTGACGACATGGAGAATTCAAACCCGGAACCAAAGAATGCACTGTTGCAAAATTAAAACCCAAGCAAATGCACCGTGAAAACAAAGCATTTGCACCACTGGAGCTAAATTGGCAAGACCCAAGTTAAGTTAGTAACACATACAATATACAGTACAAAATGCTTCAATTACAAAAGTTACAATATACAAATTTCTCCACGTTTGCCACCAAAGAGCGATGACTGTGCTCGCTCGTTGCTGTTGCCCAGCAAGAACCAAACAATACGAGGAGGTCTGGAGTGCGTCTTGCCATTAAAAGAGAGGACTGGAGTTTGATAGCATGGGTGAAGGACACCGTATTTTGTAAATTTGAACGCCGTAGTTTAAAAATGATGCATACGGTATTTTGTGAATTATGAACGCTGCACTTTGTATATTCCAAAGCCGTACTTTATCAGTCCTGAATGCATGTTATTAACAACATATTTCAAAAAAAATCGGGCATTTTTGGAAAAATATCCACTTTCCTTCGTGTTCACAGCACGTAACACAAAACATTTTCGCTAATATTTATTAACAATAAATTAGAAATTCGCGAACACGTGCTACTTTTAAGCCAAAACGGACTCCACTGTTGCTGCTACCAGACCGGAATCAAAACTAAACACAGAGGATGGAAAAATTGACCTTTTATCAGGTAGCTCACGTGACAGTGACGTCATCGTACGTCACGATGAGATTGCAAAAATTATTTTTCATATTTTAGATCAGAAACTGTACATTTTCGGGGTTAATTTAACAATGTTTAAACCAACTAATTTGTTTTTGCTAACCTCGTGTTCTTAGGAAGATGGATTTCGGTTTAATTATCATATATTGATAGTTATCATATTTGAACATTATGAATTCTATTAATTATCTTTAAATTTTATTTAATTATATCGCGAAAATGTATAGCTTTACCCACCAACTTCAATCGTTTCGAAAATTTATCCAAAATGTAAACATTGACGACCAAACGAATCACGGAATCCGATAAATTAAAACTGAAGTCGTACTTACCCTGTTTTCGGTCTTTTTCGGAAAAATATTCATTTTCGTCCGTGTTCACAGCACTAACACAACAAATTTTCCGTAATATGTATTAATAATAAAATTGAAATTCGCTAAAACGCTCCACTTTCACGCCAAAATGACGCGACGATCTTGCCGCCATCAAACAGAAATTAAGACTGAACACAAAGGACCGTAAAACGTGACCTTTATACAGGTAGCTCACGTGACATTGACGTCATCGTACGTCACCATGAGACTGCAAAAATTATTTTTCATATTTTGGCCGGGAAAATGCACATTTTCGGGGATAATTTAACAATGTTTAAACAAATTGATTTGTTTTTAATAATTTCGGGCTTTTAGGACAACGAGTTTCGGTTTAATTATCATATATATTTATGCTTATCATATTTAAACATTATAAGTGATATTAATTATGTTTAAAATTTATTTATTTATATCGTGAAAATGTATACTTTGATCAACCGATTTCAATCGTTTCGAAAATGTCCCCAAAATGTAAACAAAGTCGAGTGAACGAATCACGGAATCCGATAAATTAAAACTGAAGTCGTACTTACCCTGTTTTCCGTCTTTTTCGGAAAAATATCCATTTTCGTTCGTGTTCACAGCACTAACACAACATATTTTCCGTAATATGTATTAATAATAAACTAGAAATTCACTAAAACGTTCCACTTTTACGCCAAAATGACGCGACGATCTTGCCGCCATCAAACAGAAATTAATACTGAACACAAAGGACCGCGAAACGTGACCTTCGGACAGGTAGCTCAGCTGACAGTGACGTCATCGTACGTCACGATGAGATTGCAAAAATTATTATATTATATTTATGCTTATCATATTTAAACATTATAAGTGATATTAATTATGTTTAAAATTTATTAATTTATATCATGCAAATGTATAGCTTTGATCAACCGACTTCAATCGTTTCGAAAATTTTCCCAAAATTTAAACATTGTCGAGTGAAGGAATCACGAAATCCGATAAATTAAAACTGAAGTCGTAAGATAATTAGCTTTTATTTATGCATAAATTGTGCAGTGCGTTCTTTCTAACACTGACCATAGAGATTCCCAACTCAAGGAGTCTACCCCATACATACTAACTTATATTTTGGTGACTCGATTTTTGCCTTGATGGTTGAACACTGTCACTGTTTTCCGTTTTTTTTGTATCAAGATACTACTTGAGCATCAACTGTTGCCTACTGAAGTATTAGCATCATCTAGAAAAACTAGAAATATTTTGATTTGATATTCGAGTAGATACTTCGTATTTCGAGTATGAGCATCCACTGAGTTTTATTTATATCAACCATTGTCAAAAATTTGATCGAAAGTTGTTTCGACAGAACTTCCTTCGCACCAAATGTATAATGAAACATATTCAGCATTTTCGAGTTGAGTCTTTTCTTCATACAATTTTGTGATGACCTAATCAACATTTACGATCAACACGTATACCACCTTGGATTGGTGCAGTGTAATACTAAAAATAACTGTATTGTATTCCCAAAATTATCTGCGAAAATCGAGTGGGCCGTTTCATCAATTTTTTGGGGGGAATAAGTAAATATTCTCAACAATTTACCATGCTTACAATAACTTTAAAACGTCTGCAAGATCTCAAAGAAGTCATTTCTTCAACTCTTGAGTTATTCTCTAAAATAAATTGAATGATCCATACATTTTTTGGAGTCACTGTAAAAACAAATCTAAAAAATATGAATACAATGATAAATGACGAAAATATACTGATGATGTTTTGCACATTTTAGATAGGATTTGTTCGGCAAAATTTTGAGATGACGTCATCAAGTTTTTGGGCTTGATCGAGGAGGGTAGAATAAGAACGGAGGGAGCATGTCGTATGCTTTCAATGGTACGGTTTTGGCCCAAAATCAACTACTGCAAACACCGTTTACGATCGGTCTGTCGACTGTGCGCATGTGCGAGCTGGCTACAAACTCGAGAAAAGCCCATCCTACTCCATGGGCGTACATCTCAGTTATTTTGTTCCATCACGTGCTGTGTATCTTTATACTTTGAACCGTTTTGTTTTTAATAAATTCAACATGGTGAACTGCAAACTTTGTAAGTCGTGGAATGGTAGTAAACAATCTGTGAAAGACAGACTTAGTTTTCATAAGTAAATAATAAATGTATAACTTGAGTAACTTTGCCCGCCACTGTTTAGCGATTCTCTCGAAACTGGGGGCGTGGTTTAGCCGAGCGCGTATTCCAAACACCGTCATAAACGGTGTCTAGATTTCGGACGGTCGGTCCACATTTTTCGACCGTATTATCCCTCCGTTCTTATTCTACCCTCCTCGGGCTTGATAAACAGATATAGGTATTTTGATTAAAAACCTACCATGTCAAACAGTAACTTCAAAACGTCTGCAATATTTCAAAATTTAGTATGGAATTCTTGATTCAATCAATAAAATAAATTGACTCAGTGATTAATTTTTTTGAGACACCCCTATAAGCAAAACCAAAAATTATGAATGGAATGATAAATCACAAGTATAGTCTCATCCTATCTTGGACATTTTAGAGAGGATTCATTTGGCAAAATTTTGGGCTGACGTCATCAATTTTTTGGAGGGGATAAGTAAATATATTTTTTGCACTCATGACCTTTTTTGATAGCTTTCGCGCATTCACCAGAGTGCGGGAGGTCGAACTTCCCGCACGCGTGCATTTAACTTTCCGTTGCCATGGTAACCTTAAAATACTCGGGTAGTGTCAACATTGTGACGTGTTGACGGCGCTGTCAATGGCGTTGTTTATAAATAACTCACCGTTAATCTCTTCAGTTTAAAGGTTTATTCGTCGCAAAAAATATTGTACACAACACGTTCGTGAGCCTGCTTCCCGCATTCACGCAAATGCGGCACTCCCTTCGGTCGTGCCTCAAACAAGCGTTCATGCGGGAAGCAGGCTATCCCGAACTAGTTGCGTAAATTACTATTGAATAGAAATTTATTATGCTTATCATATGTTTAAAACATCTGCAAGATTTCAAAGCATTCGGTTTTGCAGATTCAAAATTAAATTGTAGGTGAAACGAAGTTCACGGGGTCAGCTAGTAAGTAAATAAATAAAATAAATAAATAAATTAGATTTTTATAATATATTATTATTTATAATAGTAAATAATTTATTTATTTTAATTATTTTTTCTAAAATCTCTTATTTTTTAAATTTAGCGGGTGTTGATTTATTTTGTTGCTATTGTAGTAATTTTCTTGGTCACTTTTTTAACAGAACCGAACGTAGATCTCAGTCCACTTTTTATATGATATTCCATTATTATACAAGTTGCAAACAAAATTACTTGATTATAATTTGCTGGTCATCACCCATTAATTATAATAATTTTGTAAAATGTATACCATATTTTCGGACAGATGGAGTAGCATTTAGTAAAAATATGCGCTGTTCCGTGGTCGTGGGAAAAATAGCGTACATAACTCGTGCGAAAGTGGAAAATGTCGAACTCGCTGAGTTTTTCACATTCGTGCGATATTTGCTACTTTCGACACTTGTAATGTAAATATAACTATTTCCACTATATATGTCCTACCTGCCTCATACAAATTTCGACCCATTTTTGACGATTTTCGAAATTTAACTAAATACTTTTTCTTGCAGATTTCGCGCCGCAGAAGTCACTTCCGGCCTCATTTCTTCGATAGCTTCAACATTTTTTCCAGAATTAGTTAAATAATTCAGTGCATTAAAATGTCGCAATTTTTAAAAATTTCAAAAAATTCAATACAACACGTGGATAAAGAAGATCTTGCGTCATTTTTGCAAGTAGGTACATGTTTTCAAGTTCAGTTCGGATTGCAGTTTTTGTTCGGATTAAAGAGATGTAGATTTCAACTACTAGCCTCTGCTCGGATAACTGGATGTTCGGATAATCGTGGGTTCGGATTATAGCGGTTATACTGTATTACATTGCACGAATCCAAGCTGATATACGTGTCCTTACAAAAATGTTGATAACGCCATCAGAAAATTTTTTAAAGTAAAAACTCATTTGAAATATATGCGTAGCACGCTTGTTTACATTTACATTAACATTACATATTTGCATATTTATGTCAACTTATAGGGGTTCTCTTAAAAAAATGTATTTCACAAAATCAAATTTTATAATTTTGCGAAAATGCTGGAGGTTTCATTTGTACTTGAGGAGCGAAGGAAGTTCTGTTGAAACAACTTTCGACCAATTTTTTAAACTTATCTCGGCGTTTATGTTCGCATTTTTTTATTTAGCTATTGTTAAAAACCGTTAAATCATCATCAGGGCTACGAAGATATATCTTAACTGGTCTAGGAATCCTAGCTCAACTACCTAATCTGAAAGTGCTTATTTTTTCGGGTTCAGTTAGACCAATTTCTTTGAACAGATTTTCCACATTTTGGAGATCTGCACTTTGAGATGTTGTGTTAGAACTGCTAGCAGCTCCAAGATTAAAAAGGATAGATAACATTGCTAGTTCTGACTGTCTCTCCATCACTTCGGTACTAATAGCCTCATTATTCATAATATCCGCTGTTGTGGAAGTGTAACTTGTAGATTTTATTGCAAGTATTTTTTTCGAATTGAGTTTTTGATTGTTTCATGGAACTTAACAAATCAGATTTTAAGGCGTCAATCGTAGTCTGCATTATTGGTTTTAAACTAGCAAATTACAAACTACTTTAATAGAACGAAATTTTGGTCAGGTAGTTATTGTATCAGACTCTGACAAGCCGACAACAGTGGACAGTACCCATTACATTGTGTAGCCGGACTATCGGAACGCACGGCCACCAAAAGTATAGGCACTACAGTTACACCGAATGTCTTTCAACGCCTTGACACTGATAACCTACCTGAATTAGGTGAAAACTTGAGCTCGATTTAACCCCCACCTCACTCTTGTCTTCGCATGCACAGTCAGTGTCTCGCAGGTTCACTCAGTGGGGATGATCAGATAAATTTTAGTTAGCGTTTTACCATGCACACGATATTCCTAACAATGTTACAAAATTTGACAACTATCAGTCCTGTAGTTTAATAGAAATTGACAGGGATCCGGACATATGGCAGACAGACGGAAACAAGAGATCTATGTTTTTGTATTTTACTCGATTACAATACGTCCTTAGCTTGCACTCAGGATGTAAAAACAAAAATAAGGCCGGGATGTCACAATTTTATTAAGAAAAAATAGATCTAACAAGGTGGTTTATACAATCTGGCTCCTTTTCTAGCTAGTTCATCAGCCATTTCATTTCCTTTAATCCCCGTATGCCCTCTGACGTGTACCTAAAATTCCTCATAAATTCAGGGTAAATTAAAAATAAATTTCGAACCCATCTGATTTGCAAGCCTTGACATAACTGATCTAGTTTTTTAAAATCTGACTTATTTTTTACATCGCCTTTTCCACCAGCTAATTTCCAGTTATTTTTTTTCCAATTTTTAATCCAGTTCGTCATAGCATTAATGGTAAATTGAGAATCAGTAATAATTTCTACTTTATCAATACCTACAAAATAAATATTAAATGATTGATATGGAATGTTTAAATTTTTAACATTTCAATATTATACACAGAGTGTTCAAATAAAAACGATGTCAAATTGATTTTGGAACTGTGAACGAACCATTCACTAAGCCCTAAATTCACATTTACAAAGCCAGCTTGACGTCGTTTTTAATTGAACGCTCGTTAGTTTTGAGAGTTTTATTTATATATATGGCAAAATTATTTTTAACGACATACTACTGTAACTTTGATGTGAAGCAAAAGATTCAAATTTACTTCATAACAGTTTAGTAGGTTAACTATCGAATTTGTAGCTCCCTGAGATAAACCAGTCTACTACACAATATTTTAAAATAATCCTTTGTTCAAAATTAAATGTAGATATATTTTAATGCAAAGTGCCACTCTGTATATTACATACCACAATCTTTCGCTACTTGAACTGCATGGATACAAGCTTGTATTTCTGCATTATTATTAGTAGCTTTACCATCAACAGGTTTAGAGATGTTTCTAGAAAAAACAAAATCAATAACTATTTCATAAATGTTGTAAAATGTACAGAGGGTGATCTTCTTGAAACCATACTCCAATTCCTGCTTTTGCATTTGGTTTTCCATTATTTTCACATGCTCCATCTGTGTAAACTTTAACATATCCATCATCAGCTTGAGGAAAATCATATTTCGCTCGTTTAGGTGCTGGACCATTGGTTTCTACGAAAGAAATATAATATACATTATTGCCTGTATGCATTTACTGATATTTCTACCGGCACTAAGTGTATGAATATTATTTCTATAAAAACATTATATTAGTTTCTTACTTAAAAATATACAACAAAACTTACAGATGGCAACGTCTAAACATGGGCCAATTTTGGATTTTCTCAATTTCAGCACTAATACATGTAAGTTCCTTGGTCAGAGATTCTGCTTGGGATTTTGCTTGTTGAATACGTTTGAACACTGTAAAGATCGTATTCACTTCTCCCCTACAAAATAATTAAAAAATATTAAAACATATCTACCATTTAACCTCAAAAATATTACGAAGTTAATTCATAGTCGCCGTTTAATTCCATAACACTAACGGTGACTGAAGGTCGAAATTTTAAAACAAATACTTCGGGAAGAAATCTGCGGATTACACAGTTCATACACTGATTAACGGCATATACAAACATTGATCATTTGCACCTATAACTTATAACATAACTTTCTACCGTGTGTGTTTTCTGTTTTTATGTTTTCTAACGGTGAATGCTATTGTGAACGTTTGTAAGTTTGTATGCAACCAGAAATCACCTATATCTATTTAGTGAATATGTTCTTTATGCAACCAACTATACAGGACATACAATAAAAATTGATCTACGGGTTTTTAGACATGACGTCCTTTTCAGTACAGTGGAACAATTAGTATATTAAAGAACGAGTTTCATAAGGCAAATATTGAGGCACGAATCCAAGTTTATAGAACGAGCGGCGAAGCCGCGAGTTATATAAAGGATGAGTGCCTCAATGGCCTTATGAACGAGTTATTTATTCTATTTTTTCTACCGCAGACGTTTTTTCCCAAAATTTAATTAAAATTTGCACTTTTTTCAATCTGGGGATTTTTGTCGTGGTTGGTGATGGGTTGGTCTGACCACAGCATATGATGATATGCTGTGGTCTGACGCTAACCACGAAATATTTGAGGTTCGAATTTTCACAACAACAATTGTAATTCGAATCAATTCGAGTTTTCGTAATTTAAAATTGGTTAAAATGTCTTGCGAAGAAGTTACGCGTTCGGAAATGTGGGAAATTTTAAGTTTAGCGTTAATAGCTCTATTAGAAATTTTCTAATAGAGCTATTAACGCACGCAAATGACGTCACAGCAGTTCGTTAATAGCGGAAAGGCGTTCTTTAATAGATCTGGTGTAATTTAGATCGGTAAGATTGGTAGCAATGACGAGAAATGTCAGGTGAATGTCAGTGGCAAATCTAAACTTAAAATTTCCCATGTTTCCGGACGCGTAACTTCTTCGCAAGACATTGTAACCAATTTTAAATTACAAAAACTCGAATTGGTTCGAATTACAATTGTTGTTGTGAAAATTCGAACCTCAAATATTTCGTGGTTAGTGTCAGACCGACCCATCACCACCCACGACAAAAGTCCCCAGATTAAAAAAATGCAAATTTCAATTAAATTTTGGGAAAAAACGTGTGCGGTAGAAACAATAGTATAAATAACTCGTTCATAAGGCCATTGAGGCACTCATCCTTTAAATAACTCGCGGCTTCGCCGCTCGTTCTATAAACTTGGATTCGTGCCTCAATATTTGCCTTATGAAACTCGTTCTTTAATATACTATTAAACATCATAGAAGTGAATCCGTTCATCCAAACAAGACGACCAGATTAATGCTGATACTGTATATGTCAATGATCTTTTATGTCCCAGTTAGTTAATAATGGACATGTATCCACGTATGTATTGACAAATTTGACTCTTCAAACGCATCTTAGTGCAGACCTATTCATATTCATCTCAGTTCCACTAACGACGTACTCACCGCCATAAAAAAACTTCAAAAAAGTTAAATCTGTAGACAAATTTGATCAAGTCAACATGTTTCGTACCCCAATGCAAATTAAAATATTCAAATCAATGAAAAACGAACTTAAATAGCGTAATGATAGTCATAAAGAGTTAAAAATTATATATCGTAGTGGTATTCCCACGATTGTTTCCTCTTTAAACTAAATAAGTCCAGTAAATTAACAAATCGTTTCACTACATTCTACCAAAATGTTCATGGACTAAATTCCAAAACGAATGATTTCTATACCAGTTGTTATCACAATTCATTTGATATTATTGCATTGATCGAAAATTATCTAAATGACTCTGTTTTCAATTCCGAATTATTTCTCGCAAATTATAGTATTGTCTGTTGCGACTGAAAGTTTTCTCTAGTTAATAAAAGCACAGGAGGTGGAGTTCTAATTGCTTTTTCTGATTCTTACCAATTCAAAGTAGTTGATACTAAGGGTCTTTCAGGTTTATTACCTCTATTTAATATAACCATGTTGTGATGTTATTATAAATACAGTTGATTTTCGTCTTGCGATAGTTTACATGCCTCCAAATATTAACTCTACCGACCTAGAATTTTAGCACTGAATAAACAAATTATATATGTTGCTGGGTGATTTTAATGTACCAGAATTTAGTCCTTCAATTTCTACTACAACTATCGGTTGCTCTAAGTCTTCATCTCTCAAACAATTCTGCCATTCTGTTGAACTTAAGCAAATGAATAATGTATTAAATAGATCCTGTTGGATCTTGTTTTTGTCAACTTTGACGTTAATGTTTTAATTGAATGTGTTATCCCTGACTGGTTCATGCAGATAAACATCAACGTCAGCTTCTTTTAAACTTAAAATTCACCACAGTTCCCAGTTTAGCTTCCCGTTTTTTGATATCAAAAAAACAAAAGATATGATTTTCGACGTGCTAATTTTCCAATTATATTATAAAAAACTACTTAGCCTTGAATGGACATTCCTGGAACATTTTAACAATATCAATCTGGCTTTTGATTGCTATTACAAATAGTAGTAGGTACTTGATTCAACTGTTCCAAAAGTAACACCTCGTTCTTCTAAATTTCCACCGTGGTTTTCATCTGATATTAACCGTAATATTGGGTTAAAAATTATCATAAGCAAAATTGGGTGAAAACAAGAAATATTGTGCATCTACTTACTTCAGCAGTACTTTAATGAATTGGAGCCATTGTAACCATCTCACCTCAAATCTAGAGAAATCCTATCTTATCTCTTTCATACGTAATAGTAATCGCATTGATTCGTCGTCCTCTATTGGTTCAACGCCGGCATAGAATATAACGCCGGTAATGAGGAAAAATAACATTAAAGACTTCGGACTCATTTTTGATTCTAAGCTTACGGTTAATCTTCACTTCCAAAAAACCAGTAACGCTGCTAACAAAGTGCTGAGATTTAGTATTAGGATCTCCAAATAGTTTAGCAGTACTGATACTTCCTTGGTATGGTACCCACTTTTCATGACGCAATATATGGTCCTATACAAAATTCACCGAAAATTTCTAAAATATATATATCTGTCTTATAAACTCGATGGATTTACCCAGCAAGAGGAATCCCTATGGATATTTTGCTAGTCCGACACAATATGAAGTCTCTTGCTACAAGGAACTTTTTAGTGAAATTAATCACCAACAAAGTCGATTGCTCCTACATTCTATCAACCATCGGTTTAATGTGCCAAGATTGTTAAGACGTGTCAACACTTTCTACATTTCGTCATTAAGAACTAACGCTCTCCTCCACTCTCCATCAATAACTAAATATGTGTCATTGTTTTAATAAACTTATAGTAGAAAACATATTATTATGAGTCACAGTTAATTGTATTTTTGTTCTGATTTCTTACTATGGTCAATTTTTGTTTTGTTTTTGTACTCATTGTAGTTTCTCTTACTGAAATATGTATTAAGTTTTCTGTTCTTCCTTCTTAATTATTGTTGTCCTTTTTTAGGTTATCCTGTTGGACAATAAAGGATTTAGTTATTTATTTATTTATTTATTTATTTATTTATTTATTTATTTATTTATTTATTTATTTATTTATTTATTTATTTATTTATTTATTTATTTGTTTATTTGTTTATTTATATTAAAACGTTCTATAGTTATAAAAGTCTTCATGCTTCCAGAGCTGCACAGAAATTTCTGCTTGTAAGTTACATCAACGATCATCAACTGTCTGTGAAGATTTTGTTAAGTTTTTTGTTTTCGGATGATTTGAAAATTTCGTGCTATCAAGGCATATGTATGAAAAGTGAAAATAGAAAATATGTAGTTGTAAATTTCTTTATTATTATCATTATTATTATTTAATTAATTTGCCCAACGGAGAAAATTCCATTTACAGGGCAGGTTAGAAGTAATGAATATTAATAAACAAGAAAATTGGTGAAAGAATTCAATGTAACTAACGGAGCAAGAAGTGTTCAGGAATCTTATTGAAGGAATTTAATCTAAAAATATCTACAGCGTGTTCAATATTTTCGTAATTTGTAATAATTCGATAGATATGAGAGTTTGATAGAATGTTCGTTTTGAAATTTTATTTAAAGAAAATATTATGAGGCCTTTTATTAAATGCTGGAACTACAAAGTTTATAGGAGTATTATTTAGTAGGTCTGGACCACGGTGGTAGAAGTATGGACTATCGCTTAGATAGTGAATTAATTTAAATAAGAATATTACAGAAAAATACGATTGTCTGCAAGACAGAAATGGGAGGTTTATACGTTTAAGAAGTAAATCTTCTGGGTAACCTCGAGGTGGATAAACACCGTCCATCAAGAATAATGCAGATTTAGCAAAACAACGTTGCACTTTCTCAATTGCATGATTTTTTTCTTTGTAAATGACATCGAATAGCATTTCTTTAAATTTAGCGGTAGATTATTAAGAGTACACCATTCGTTAGTTTTTAAGATTTTATTTTGCAGTGTAACACAGTCCTCAATGCTATCAATTTTCAAAAACAATTTTAGGTCGTCTACAAACAATAAGTAGTTGACATTCAAAGCACACACAATATCATTGACAAACAATACAAAAAGCAAAACAGATCCTTGAGGAACACCAGAAGACTGTTCAAAATTATGAGATCTATATCCATGACATTGTACGTATTGATACATATCCTTTAAGTATGCTTTAAAAAGATTCGTCACACCATTTGGAAATCCATACGACTTCATTTTAGATAACAATATTTGGTGATCGATTCGGTCAAACGCTTTCGAAAAATCCGTGTAGACCACGTCCACCTGACTCGACCTGTTAAAATTCTCACAAAGATGTTGAGTCAAAGAAACTAAGTTTGTAACAGTGCACCTAACAGCCATAAATCCGTGTTGGTGGGTGGATATCATACTAGCTATGTGATTATATATTCTTTTATGGAGTATTAACTTAAAGACCTTGCAGAAATTGTTAATGATAGCAATCAGTCTGTAGTTTTCAACTTCAGATTAATTCCCTTTCTTAAATATGGGGCAAACACGTGACGTCTTCCAGCTGTCAGAAAAAACCCAACAACTAATTATTTTATTGAAAATTGATGTTAAGGCTGGCGTCTGGTTCGGTTTAGCCCTATACTAAATACATTGAAAACATCGTCGCGGTTTCCGGAGTTGCATTTTAAAAATATGAGATATATCGCTTTAAAAAAATTATATTTCGAATTAACAAACTTCAGTCCAGGGGACCTCCATATTTATATTCATATCTAGTATGCAGTTTTTACAAAAAAAAAAAATAATAAAGTTGAACAACTTTTACATCACATTTTAACCGGCACATTGATGCATTTTTTGACGAAGTGCTGAAGTTTTTTGCATTCTGAGATAGGAGGTCCCCTGGGGAAAAGTGTCAGCTTTCTTTTGATACCATTTATAATATTAAAAAATCCACGACTGAGCTAAATAACTCGCGAAAAGTCAAAATCTATTGAAACGAGAAATCGGCATTAAACGAGCTGTGATGCGGTAGCAGAATGCAGGTTTACTTAGATTCTGACTTGGTTGGAGATTTCAGTATTTTAAAAATGCAGTTCCGAAAACTACGACGATGTTTTCAATGTATTTAGTATTGGGCGAAACCGAACCAGACGCCACCCTTAATATGGTCCTAGAAAAATATGCTTACAATCAGATATTAGAAAAACAGGAATTAAGTCTAGGCCAGCTACCATGGTAGTTTTTATGTTATTTAGAGCCTGTAATACTTCAACCTGTGTAATACTGAATATCGATAACACATCCAATGAGTCAAGATTCATATCAGGGTAGTCACTACAAAGGGGACCAGAGAAAAAACTCGAGAAATACTTCGCAAAACCGTTAGCTATCTTCTGAAGGCTATCTAAACTAGAGGACCCATAACTCATAACACTTGGTAAACCACCAGACTGGCAGATTTTGTTCATATATGAAAACAGCTTTTTTGAATTCGTTTTTATATTATCCTTAATTACTAGTAGGTAATTCGTTACCAGTGGCTTTATACTTTTTCCACAATTTATACTTTTGTTTAAGACGCAAAATGATGTTTTTATTGTACCATTTAGGAAAAGCTCCCATAGAGTTATTTTTATAGGGAATATGTTGTGCAAAAATTACACTAGTTTACAAATTTAAACTTTTTTTCATATCCAAAAATAAAAAAAAAATGTTACTTCTAAATTACTTACTGATAACAAATCCAAAAACGGATAATCCTTATCACGTCAGGTTTTTTCATAAATCCAAAATAATGAAATTTGCTTTTACCTTCACGTTAGTGTTAAACTGATTCACGTTAATGCACCATTGTCGCATAAAAAATGTCTTGGAGATCGTGCAAATTAAGTGCAAATCAGTTTTGTTACGTTTGTGGTAAAATTATAGTACCTAAAGCGGGAAGACCTGTTCAAATATGCTTAAAAAGAAGGTATCAAGGATTTTGGGACGAAAATGTGTTACTGTTGGTCTATTATAAGGGAAACTGACAGTACTGTCAAGGAAAAAAAACACTAGTGTTAATCATTTTTAATTTTCAGTCAGAATGTTTATAATATATACTGAGTGTTGCTTTTATTTGATACAACCCCTGTAACTTCTTTATTCTTAAAGATAAACCTGTATTTCTTTGAGCAAATTTATATCATTTTAAAAGATCTTTGTGAAGCCAACCTCACATTTTTATTATCACTTCCTGTAGAAAAATCAAAAGCAACCAATTATTCTAAAATCAATACTTGAAAAATTTTAAATAAAACATTGATGACAATCTAGTAGCTTGAAAAATTGACACTCATGTTATTTATTTACGTAAATGATCTTTTAAAATGACACAAACTTGCTCAAAGAACTATATGTTCATATACATATATTTAAAAATAAAAAAGTTACAAAATAAATACGGGGTATGTTTATATAAATATCTCAAAAACCTGACGTGATGGATTTTTTCTGCTTTCAGATTTGAATTTCGCGAACCCAAATCCTTTGGATTCAACTATTTTTGTCTTTGGATATAAAACCTTGTAAACTAGTGTTATCATCAGTTGGTCGTAGAAGACATTGACCATGTCATTGCTGTCCAAAACCGTATTTAAAAAGTCCCAATCTACCTTCAATAAAGCAGCATAAAGACCGACAAAATTGGCCTTTTTAAAATTAAACTCTTTTAGGTTTGTGGCGCAGGATTTTATAGTTTTTGATCTTTCAAAACTAATTTAAATCTTCTCTTGACCTTGTTATATGTAATTCATATCTTACTATCTCTCGTGTAACAAATCCTCTAGTGCCCGAGGACGTATACCATCCTGCTCTCACTTGGATAATTAGTTTTGTGAAGGTCACACAGCCCAAGATGTTGGTTCCTGATGTTGAAGAACGCTTTAATTTTCGCAAGGCAAATTTTTCTGATCTATATAATGCATTTTTACAAATTAAGTGGGAATTTTTGTTTCAACATAACGATATTAATTCTGCGTGTAAAGCCTTTTATGATTGTATATACTCTATCCTTGCCAGATTTGTGCCTAAATATACTCGCTCTCGTTCGTCGTACCCTGTGTGGTTTTCTCCTAAGATTATTACGTTAATCAAAAGAAAGAGAGCTGTCTGGAAAAAAGCGAGAAAATCAAGTCAGCAATTTTTTCGTGATGAATTTGTACGCCTAAGGAGAGTCGTGAAGCATGAGATAGAAATTCCCTATAGGCAGTTTGTATCTTCTGCTGAGGCAAATATTTCGTCTGATCCAAAACAGTTTTGGAGATTCGTTAATTTAAAACAGAAAAGTTTGGGTATTTCGTCTAATATGACATTCCAAGATGAGTTGATTGAGAGTGGTGACGATATAGTTAATTCTTTTGTTAAATATTTCAGCTGTGTATTTTTAGTGTCAGGCAATAATGAATTCCCCGATGCCACACTGCCTACGTCTTTTAATAATTTCAATGGCAGTTCTATTCCTGAGAATCTAGTGTTCGATAAATTAAAGAATTTAAAACCCAAGTTTACAAATGGACCTGATTCTATTCCAGCATTTGTTATAAAAGATTGTGTCGCCATATTCGCCAAACCGTTAACATTTCTTTTTAATTTAGTCCTAGTTTCTCGTAAGTTCCCCGATAGATGGAAGATATCCAAGATCGTTCCTAAAGTCACTAGATAGATCTAGTGACTTTAATCGTTCCCTTATTCAAAGGCGGTAATCGTGCAGCTGTTGAGAATTATCGACCAATTTCCATTTTGAATAACTTCGTCAAAGTTTTTGAGATGATTTTAGTTGACAATTTATATTATCAGTGTAAAAATCTTATATAGTTCGAAATCAACATGGATTTGTTCGAGGACGGTCCACAATTACGAACTTGTTGACTATTACGTAACATCTAGCTAATAATTTAGATTGGTATTCAAACTGGCGTTATCTATGCTGATTTTTCCAAAGCGTTTGACCGACTAGACCATACTACTTTAATTCAGAAACTTGCTGAGTTTGGTTTTTCAGTAGAATTATGTGCATTTTTTTGGAGCTACCTACGTGGCAGATCTTCTTTTGTCGAATGTTGTAGATTTTGTTCATCCAAATTTGAAGCTATTTCAGGGGTACTACAGGGATCCGTTGTTGGTCCGTTCCTGTTCACTATTTTTATTAATACCAGGGCAAATGGTCTTCATTCACATACCCTGTTATATGCAGATGACCTAAAAATATATAGGCGTATAACAAGTCTAGAGATCTGCTTGAAATTACAGCGCGATTTAGATGTTTTACATTCATGGTGTAATGATAACTTTCTTAGTTTCAACTACGAGAAGTGTTATTTATTGTCATTTAAGTTATCTAGTCAAATATTTAATTATTCTTATAAATTGGGTAATCATATATTAATAAGGCAGTCGTGTGTGAAAGATCTGGGAGTAAATTTTGATACTAAGTTATCTTTTGCAGACCATGTTAAGATGATCACCACAGATGTAATTAAAAGACTAGGTTATACAATAAGAAATTCTAATGCAATACGGAATGCTGAATTAATAAAACTTCTGTTTACCTCTTTAGTAAGAAACAAACTCGAATATGCTGCGATAGTTTGGTTTCCTCATTAGAAGTGCTAAATGACTTGGAACATGTTCAACGGCGTTTTTTTAAATTTCTTCATTTCAAAACTTATGGTGTGTATTCACAAAGAGGATACTCTCAAGAACAACTTCTCTCGAATTCTTCCACCAAGAGTCTTTCTGCAAGGATCAAACTAACATATGTTATATTCTTTGTGAAACTTATCAGCAACGTGATTGATGACGCAACCCTACTTGAAATGATCAATTTTTACTGTTCAAGAGTTAACGTCAGACATCCACATTTGATACATTTGAAGATTCCAAGAACAAATATTTTGAAGTTTTCCCCTCTGTATAATATTTCCAACACAGTCAACGAAATTCACTTGTCGATGGATGTGTTCAACTGTAACCTAAGAGGCATAAAAAGATTTGAATTTAATATATAGCTATAAATATTGTTCGCTTTATATATATATATATTGAATTGTATACCGTGATAGATGTTCTTACTTGTAGTAGTATATTTATATTTTTATTCTGTATTCTGTGCTCCGTTGTGGGGTTAACCCCGTGGGGTGCAATAAACCATTTATTATTATTATTATTATTTATTATTATTAATTCCAATTTCTAACGCAGGGTGATATTTGTCTTCCGGTAAGATTATTTCACTAGCTTTGCAAACTGAGGGAAATTTATTACTAAACACCAAGTCGAGAAGTCTACCCATTGAATTTGTAATACTTCTTTTACGGTGTAGTACAATAAAACTAAATTTTTGGTAGAACTGACAACCAACACAATGCTCCCACTATTTAGACACAAATCTCATTGATGTTTTATTATTAATAAAATAGGACACTTATATTTAAGTATTATTAAATACCTACTTTTGACTGTGCCTTAAAACGCGATTTTCGTCCTAGAAATTAATTTTAACTCTAAAATCAGTCTATAAATTAATTATGACTGTTTCCCCACTAAACCATCCATTGATTTTCATATACGCCCTCTCCATTATGTAGAGCCACTGTAGGTGAGTGATAGATAACGCCACGCTCTAAAGTCATCTAAAATGATAATCAGCGTAAGTGTCGATGTGGATGCTGCGTTATTTTATGGATTAATTTTAGTGGTTATTCTTCTTATTTTTTATATATGTTTTGATCTCCACTACTTTTTGACTTATGTATTTCTCATGACGTGGTGCAAAATACGTCGGAAGCAAGTACGGATTGACGAAACTACTGAATATTATGGTAAGTCTCAATGCTTTACGTTTTCACATACATGTGTTCAATAAATAATAATAATAATATCATTTATTGACGGTTTATGGTAACCAATTACCAAACAGGAAGATATAGTTTAAACAATTTTTAAATAAAACCATTTTGTTGTACGTACCTTTCAATAACACCCTGCATCTGTACATGTTACACATAGCACAGGGTGTTACACGTCGATAGGTACAAGTGGAAAGCCTCTAGACAACATTAATCTAGAATTACAAAACAGTAGGTCTAAAACAGAATTAAAACTAATTAAAACATAATTGTATTGAAATATATTGTTTAAAGGTAAATTATCACAGACAGTTTCCTTGATCGCAGATATTACATTAACAGGCACTAAATAATCACAATCTTCAACATTTCTCCAAACTAGTTTGACAAATTAAAATCACCTAATATACATACAAAATAAATGATCCGGATATTCTGCTACTAAGGATTCAATCAAATCAACATGACCTTTATAAACTTCAAGTGATGTACCCGGAGCAAAATAAACAGATCCAAGTATAATATTGACACTATTTATAGTAATACTTATGCAAACTTCTTCCCGATTCACAAGATTAACATCAAGCTGATATGATTTTATTTTACAGCAATTAACAAACACTCCAGCATTCCACCTCCTCTGCTTTTATTCGTCTCCTTAAGAGATCTATCTCTCCTGCACACAATATAGCGATTATAAAATATTTCGGAGCTGTTTATGTTTTTAGTTAACCACGTTTCCGTCAATTTATACACAGGAAAATTTTCACACAAAACATTACTCGAGATATCACGAATTTTTATTCTTAAACCCTTTACATTCTGATATATCACAACTAAGTCATTACTGGTTGATTCGTTGTGCTGTATTGTAAAATTTGCTTTTGATTCTAAGACGCCGTTGATAAAATTCCTGACTGCCACACCATCCGGCCAAAAAGATGGATTCAGTAGTACCCTCTTAGCAGTTAACTCAATAGAGAGTTAAAAAAAAACATAGCTGGGATGTCTAGAAGATAATTTTTCAAGTATCATTATTTCTCAAATTAATTGTGATATAATTTCGAATCTTTTCAATATCAACAGTTGGACTAACCCTCGTAATGTGTATATAACATTTTTTTACTCTCTTAACAGAAAGAAAATTTTCTTCATCAATAATAGAATCAGATGTTTCAATATTTTTGTGAGTCCCAATAATCAGTTATAACTTGGTTTACGGTTATTTACTTCTTCCACAAGAGGAGGAATCTTTTTATCAGGAATTTTTTCGTTATCTGATTTTTAGATGATTTTTTATTTTTGAAATTACTGACTATTTCAGGCTCCTTTCATTAATTGGGCTTTTGAGTACAGTTTACTCGATGGAGATAAACTTACAAAAAATATTTTATCTTTGACTGAGATGCTACGTTTAAAAAGATCAACCTCTCTTGTAACGCTCTTGATGTTCACTGATTGTTGATCAAAAACCATCTTCTGTTATAAAATCAAACTTTGGCAGCTGATGACAGCATTCTTCAGAGAAAGAAGCAAGCTATTTATGTTCAATCCAACTACATTACAATCATCACAAAACCAGAAAAAGTTCTCGTTGTCTAGAATATTACGTTCAGATTTTTTATAATCTCGAACATTCCATATGGCACATAAAATTACATGCACCACTACACTTTAAAATTTTATCATTGTTTACTTCCAAATTGATTTTCACACATCAAGCGACCCACTGTCGTCCGCCATGATGACGTTAATAAAATTCAATACACTTATTAGTTGACGGTCTACAATTTCGATAAATATTAACATAAACAATAACAATAAATAAAAATGACATTTGGAACAGCAAAAAATGACGTTTAGGATAGTATTTTAGCAGATTATTTATTATTAAATTATTAATAACTAATTATTTAACTGTCTATTAGACATTCAGTTCATTTAAATAAGTCAAAATTACGAAGTTAAGTCTTCAAATTCGAAGTTTAATATTTTCAAAAGTTTGGTGCAGGGATTTTTTTTAATCTTTTTATCATAAAAAAGAAACACATAAAATTCCCAAAATTTGATTTTATAATTTCTCTGGGAATCTGTATTTGTTTGCATGTATTGCAGGAGCGAGAGAAGTTCTGTCCAAATAACTTTAAACCAATTTTTGTCATGGTTGGTACGACAAATATCAAATCGTAACATTGGAAGTTTGAATTTTCACAATAATACTGTAAATCGTTTTAACAATGTGTGAAGCTGAAGGCAATCTTACGCCCTTCGAAATTTGGGAAATTATTCAAAGTAGCACCCATTGATCTAATAAAGGATACAATATTATTTCTATGGTAGCACCTGATATGTTTGCGTTCCGCAGTATCTAAATCTAACTTGTCCTGATGTTCCAGAACTCCACAGATGCTTTAGATGAATCACGCAGTAAAATTGTTGCCGGTGAAAGTAATCTTCAGCAAAATTATGACAATCATCTTACATTAATCTAATTCTTCAACACACATTCAATATAACAATTAATGAGCGGAAAAACTGTACCTTTTATTTCAAAATTTATTTATAATTAGAAATACCATTAACATTAGTAGATAAAATACTATTCCTGCTTTTGACTTTTATTTTACTACCAGTCTTAAAAATATAAATTACACCAGTTCTAATAAAGCACTCAATCTGTGTACTTTGATAGCTCGGTTATAAACGCGAAGTAGAAAATATTACTACCGTATGTTATTCAAAAATTTCTCATTTGAAAGACATCATGTATTATTGATTATAATAATTTTCAACACGTTGTGACCGCACTTTAAAATTAATCATCTCAAACGGAGTTTCGAATTGATTAAAAAATATTTTCAGAATGAGTTTTTCTAAAAAAAAAATATCGAACACAGTTATTAGATATTATTTAGTAGGATTCAAGAATAATGTATACACAAAATGTGCAAATAAGTTGTTCAAGTTTCTGAGAATTATGCATGAAAGTATACATTTTTTTTAGGGAAATCTTTTTAGAAAACTGTGAAAACGGTGTTTACATTTTTCACATTCTTAGGAACAATAACGTTTAAATGGCAACTCTGTAATAATTGATCAATTCTGAAATTTGAAGATTGCAAGAATCAAAGTCAGTATAATCCTTCCTTTTGCCAAGGTTTGTATATCAAAATGTTATACTTTCTGTTCGCCGGGGGACATGCGTATAATTTAACAATGACAGTACGCAATTATTATTGTAGTGAGTGATTATGCCGATACCATTATTTCCAAAACCTACGCAGTTGGTATGTTATTTCCATCAAGGAATTGCTCGAAAATGTGGGTTTTATTTGTAAAATGAAATATGGCAAATAACAGAAGAACAATGAAACGAGACACTTTTGTAACGGTATTGTACAATAATTTACAAAGCATTGTTGTCCTGGATTTATAACTTATGTTTTATAGCTTCTCAATATACAACCATTTGATTAATATTCAGAGTTAATTATGTCTTACAAAACCAGTCCTCTAAATAGTTATAATACTATCGACAAGAAAATGGTCCGGGAAAAGAAAAACACTAAAATAGTCAGAATTCTAAAAAATTAATAGGAATAACATGAAAAATTGATGTCGACAATTTAAATTGTAGAAAAAGTGATGTACACTCCATAACAAGCTTTGCATTAATATCCACTGAACTTGAACACTCTGGAGAAAATGTCACAACTGAGGGTACAACAAATAAATTGATCTAACCCAGTAAAAAGAATTAAGTTACAAATACAAGTTAACTGTGTCTACAAACTTGTCCCACGTTGCATCACATACTGCGCGTATCTGCGTTCCCTCTACCGTGTACTGTAATCAACATGGTACGAATTTTGATATATGCTGACTATATACTACTGTGACATACTGGGGACATCCACATTGTTTCAGACTACAGACGTGCTTGCTGGTACATCATCATAACGTTGCATTAGTATATCGCTAGATTCTCTACATTTTAATGTATCAGTTACGTTTTATTTCAAACGTTAATATAACGTATATATCACAACATCGTAAACATATAACTTTTTTAGTTTTACAAAATAAAATAATCCTGCACTTGTGTGTGTAAATCCATGTCGAATTTTCAGCCTAGACATACAGGTTTTTAGAAAAAAAAATGTGTAACAAATTTTGCAATTTTACTTTGAATGCTCTGAAATCTTGTAGATATGTTAAGGTTATCGTAATCATGGTAAATCGTTATTCATTTATCCCCTCCCTAAAAATTGATAACGTTATCCCAATAAATCCTCTCTGATATAATCGCAAAATATAATGACTGCATACTTATCAACGTATTCATAGTTTTTACAATTACTTATACAGGGTGACTCAAAAAATTAATAATAGAGTCAATTTATTTTCCTGATTAAATCAGGAACTGCACAACCAAATGCTTTGAAAACTTGCAGACGTTTTAAACTTATCGTAGGTGTGGTAAATTTTTAATCAAAATATATCTATTTGCCCTCCTCAAAAAATTGATGACGTCATCTCAAAATTTCGGCGAATAAATCCTATTCAAAATATGGAAACTATGATAAATGTACTTGTGGTTTATTATTACATTAAAATTTTTAATTTCTTATAAAATTGTAAAAAATATAAAATTAATGATTGAGTAGATTTATTTTACTGAAATCGGGAACGGCTCACTCCATTTTCCCGAAAATTTGGAAATACAATAATACTGATTTATTTTAACGTTACATACATTTGTTTTAACTTATGCTTCTAAAAAAAAAAAAATAAAATTCGCACAATTAAATTTTATAATTTTTCTAGAAAGGTGGGTTTGTTTTATTGTACTTATACTCTGCGTTTGTTAACGTTCCTATTCTGAAACGAATGAAATTTAATGGTGTTCTTAATAAAAACTTTGGTGAAGTGTATTTAATCACTTGCTACATACACTGATTATTTTGTTTACTTCCTCTTGTCTTGTTAAAGCTCGTTTACTGTCGTCTGAACTAACTCGGTAAATTAGCCTTTACACGCACCCTGCCTGTAAAGCGTTACCGTGGCAGCTTTACAGGCACCGTGCCTGTAAAACGTTGTCATGACAGCACCGGAATCAAACACACATTCGCTGCGTCGGCCTTTTTCTTAATCTCACTAATACTGTGCTAATACTAACGTTAAAATCACCTTCAAACTCTTCATCTTCATCGAATTCCATAATTAACAGAGCTCAGAAACAAAATTAAACTATTTAAATTATTAATCGAATTTACAAATTGACAGTCCCGTTATTTTCAAACAATTCAATTTTCCATAGTACCGGAGCAAACTATGAAAAATGACTATAATTTCTATGACTGTAATTTCAAGTAAAATTTCTAGAGATGCCAAAGTTGTTCATTTTCAGGATTTTCAGCAAGAGGAAGTAAAACGTTGTACGCGGCTCGCTTGCAACTAGCCTTTACTGGGGCTCACCGGATTACAGGGCTCGCTCCTACGTCGCTCGCCCTGTAAACATTCCGGCTCGCCCGTAAAGGCTAATTTACTAAGCTTGCCACGTAAATAACTATTACAGGTATATTAAATGACTGTTTACATTTATAAAAATTGGCTGGTTGGAAGGCCATAATTGTATCCTGTATGTAAAATCGGTAATATACAGCGTGTTATTGAAAGGTATGTACAAAATAAAATCGGCAAGTGGTCTCGAAGTATGGGTGCTAAAAGTTAAAAAAATGTGTTCTCCATTTAGAGACTAAAATTATTAAAATTTATGTCCAAATTCTTTGTACGCCTCTGATAAAAAGATCATCTTTCGTTTCTATAGCAACATTTATAGTCTTGACAAAAGTTTTATTGTTACAGTTGCTAGGATTTACTAAACTAAATTAATTTTACCTATTTATCCTTGAGTAGCGCCTAAAAAAGTTGGATAAGGTTTAATTTTTTCCTTATAATTTTGATAATACAAATAAGTTTTTCAGCCTTCTTAGACTTCGCGAAGAACTGTCCATTTTGTTGTACGTACCGTTCAATAACACCCTGTATTATATTACCTTACCTAAATGTTATTTATGGTTGTAGGTAGATATTAGAACAGAAATGTAGATATTAAAAAAGCTTAACTTGTGCATAATTCAATTGTATTTAGGTTAACAATAATTAGGTATTATATAAATTAGTCATTTTAATCGCCCTTAATTTTTTTTTAATTTTCTAATTTAATTTTGATTAGACTAAGTTTATTTGTGTATTGTCATTGTCCTATAATTGGAACCTTGTTCTGTTGGACAAACGATATTATTGTTATTATTATTATTAAATGTCAATAAATGTAAGTAACTTTACCGGTTTTATTTAAATTGTTTAATGCTTAACTGGCTGCATTTTTAACATTTTCAGACAATACGTCGCCTAAATCCATCATTTTTCTAATTCTGTTCACAAAACAACAAAATCTCACTATGGCACCGAAATATATCAAACAAACGTGATCAACCAAATTTATTTACTTTTTAATTAATTTTTGAAATATTGGATTAAAATGGGTAGAAACCAGTAAAATCTTGAATACACCACGGATGTAAACGGTGCCCTCACCGCCTTAGCCGTCTTATTAAAATCCTCGCTAAATGCTCGGATTTCAAACGGACGACTGCGGCGGTTATGGCATTGTTTACATGCTAGGTATATTAATAACCATAACGAACACGATAGATTGCGAAATTAAACTGATTATTCACAAACAAACGCCTTTTACTTATAATCAAAGCACACATCAATTTAATTTTTACAAAACGAATCTGTCATTGTTATACGAGCATCATGTACCTACTGTTAATTAAACGGAAATTTTTATACAATTGCTGTAACGTTAATAAAGCTTGCACTTTCTAATGTTATGTTATATACGTGTAGGTAAGCAGAGAAAAACGTTGTGCCTCGGTGGGATTCGAACTCCACGCCTCTCGCTGTCCGGGCAAGTATCCTAACCACTGGACCACGAGGCCACTTATCTTTCTCTGCTTACCGACGTGTTATTGTGCCGCCACATTCGTATGCAGAGATTAAATATAATCAACACAGTGAAATGTCTTGGATATACCTATCTACAGAAAGTCTAGTGCAATTGTATTTCTATCCGATATTCGCTAACAAGTCTGTCACTACAATTCAAACATTTTTATTTTTCACAAAATTGATCCTAAATAATACTAGTTAATTATTAAGTATAAGTAAAACCCTTGTAGGGTCAACGTGTTTTACTTGCTTAGCAGAGCAATCCGGGCCTGGTAGACCCGTTACGCATATTTTTGTTATTAAATAGCTTTTTGTTAATGTATTTATATCTTAAAACTAATAATTACATTATATAATGATTTATTTTTTAATTAAAACAAGTTCGCTTTGTAATCGAATGTTCGGTTCACGCATTTCTCTCGCATAAATAGCACATTTGTTTCTGTTTTCAGTCTATATTTTTCGGCCAAATGTACAATGTCTAATAATAATTAATGTGTGCTTTTGTGGAATATCTAAATAGAGATGATTTTTCAGTCCGATTTTTATTGACAGAAATTCCTTGGGAATAAACTTTTTATTTTCCCTCACTTAGAACACTCAGTAACAAATTATTTGCTAAATCTGTGAAATATTCGTCGCAACTTACATTCTTATTGATTTGATAGAATATAGTCATAAACCTTCCTCCCGTCGTTTCACCCATAATTTATATCCATTTAAGACAAAAATTAGTCATCTCAACCATGCCAACCTGCATATTAGCGACCGTAAACATAATTTTACCACGTATGTTAGAAACCACAGAACTAATTCGTCGGAAATTCTGTACATTCTTGAAGATTAAATCGATTGTTTGTATAGATCTGATGTCTTGTTGTATATAATTCATAACTTTTTTATGCTAAACTATCCTATGAATCAGTTTATTTATTTGAAGTCTTACGAACTTTGCTACTTAAATCTTGAATAATGTATACATCAAATTTGAAAGTTAGTGTGTAAGTACTGTGTTTAAAATGTGTGATTTTTATTTGTTAAGTATCTAGTATTTGTAAATTAATTAATACACAATTATAAAGATTTTTTTAATCAAAATTATGTATATATTTTCCGTCTGTTTGTCTGTTCGTCTGTCTGTCTGTCTGTCTGTCTGCCGTCACGGATTTTTATTAGACAGATAATCTCCGAAAGTACTTGGCCGATTGTTGTCAAATTTGGTATACTTCTATTAAGGATATCATGTAGATGGTAAAATGCCAACTAAAATTTGTCTAATCATCCCCACCAATAATCTAATGACTTCACTTCAAAATTATACATAGTAAATGGGTTTTAAATTGTATAAAATAACATAGTTCTGCGCATGTAGTTTATGACTCCGTGTTGACTTTTTACACGAAACGTCCAGATTTTTGGAAAAAAAGCAAAATTATGAAACAACATTTGAATGCTTTGAAATCCTATAGATGTTTTAAAGTTATGATAGGCATGATAATTTTTTAATCAAAATATGTTTACTTATCCCCTCCAAAAATTGATGACGTCAGCTCAAAATTTTGCCGAATAAATCCTATCTAAAATGTAGAAAATATGATAAATCTATACTTGTGATTTATCATTCTATTCATATTTTTTGGATTTGTTTATACAGGGGACTAAAAAAAATTAATGAATGGGTAAATATATTTTATTGATTTAATCAGGCACTACAAAATCGAATGCTTTGAAATCTTGGAGATGTTTTAAGGTTATCATAAGCATGGTAAATGTTTGATCAAAATGTATTTATTCATCCCCACTAATAAATTGATGACGTTAGCTCAAAATTTTGCTAGACAAATTCTTTCTTAAATGTGTAAATATGATGAGTCTATACTTGTGATTCATCACTGCATTAATATTTTTTAGATTTGCATATACAGTGTCTTAAAAAAAATTAATGAATCCATTTATTTTTTGCAAAACTAATTACTTTGCGAACTCATTCAAATCAAACTAATTTCTACGTGACATTCTTCAGGTGTATAAATAATAACATTTTCAAGTTGTTTTTCTTATCGAGGATAACCTAAGGATGTAAAGTAATGGAGTCCATCAGGCAATTTGGTACTTTTATATTTTCTCGATATTTCATAACTATAGCTAAGAGGAGGCTAGGGGATACTAACCCTCCCCTAGATCTAGACAAGTTATAATTAACCAAATGTGAATTTACAACATCTAAAATCAAAATAAAATGTAGTGTTTTATTCAATAAGCGGAAGTCAGAGCAATAAAAAAGTCTGGACCGTCGGCATTGTGATCCGGTTATTGCAATTCGTAGAACACAACTTTTTGTTTAGTTTCTGTTTCATTCTCACGTTTTCAGGTTGATAAGTGTTATCGCTATTTGTCTTAAATTACGAGTACCATAAATGATTTTCAGTGCAGTCTTCAATCGCACCTGTTATTACATACGGGAGACGTGATTAAATTGTTTCGTTATTTTATTGATCATTAATCACTATTCAAGAATAACAATAATACAATACTTCTATTACTAGTATTACAATGCATCTATCCAAACTAATATATGCATTCTTGAAAAAATATGGATGACATCAACACAAAATTTTGCAATAGAAAAACTCACTTGTAACAAAGGGTTAGCACGTTTCCTTACCTTTACTCAAATATTAGATACATATTTTTATTTTAGTGCTCATTCACAATGGGCATAAAGCATAAGGATGTCCTAAGCATTATGCTCATTGTGAAGCATAGAGCACTAAACATAAATTTTTATGGGTTAATGCTATCACATCCTTATGCTTTATGCCCATTGTGAATGAGCACTTAGCTTTTAATGGTTGCCATAAAAAACAATAAAATTCTCAAAATCAATTTAGTTTTTCGAAAGATGTGGATTTGATACGCTGTAATTTATGGGCAAGTGAAGTTTTGTCGAAGTAATCTTCGACCATTTTTTTAAATGTGCTATTGGCTTTATGTAGAATACAGTTTCCTTATTATCTTTAATAAAATTATTTCAATGCCTACCACTGGCTTGGAAATAAATGATGGGCATTTAGGCGAGGCTTCTATCAGTACCGGTACTAAGATGAAGTAGATTAACAACAAATTTTTCGAGATCCTGGAATTACAGCATAAAAATTCGTCTGCTATTATTCTCCAATCTCACCCCATCCCTAAAAGTCTAACCTAACTGCCAAGCATTTATAATTTTATGTAATAATTTAGTATTATTATTATTATGGACCAATGTTCTTACTTTTTAATATACTTCCATAATAGTATTTCAAACATAGCGCATCAATTCATGTTGCAAAAATTCAAACTTTGGTGATTTTTGTTTTGTTAATTATATTATACAAAATAACTTTTTATAACTAAAATTCAAATTTTAGATACTCTAAAAAAATATTTTCATTGAATATGATTTTGAGATGTCATGCCCCTTATGACCATCTTTAACATGTGCCACTAAAGCGGCAGCTATACTGAAGTACCTTTTATTACTTGAGGTATTTTGATCACTTATTTGAACTGTCACTTCGTCCATTATTGAACTGAATTAAAACTACAGTGTTGCGCCTTTTATGCAACACCCTCTTTCCGGACCTCCCCTCTGTACTTATATATATATATATATATTAATTTAATTAATGATTTTTTTTTGTTCATAGTAGGTTATAAAATAATATCTACCATGCTAGGATATTATTGCAAGGCACAAAATAAAAGCAATGTATTTACTTCAATAGCTTATTTCAATTTTTGTTTTAGGTATTTGTACCACAAATGATTTAGATATCTACTTTCAACACATGAATAATGCTCGTTACGTCAGAGAATTGGATTTTGCAAAGTTCCATTTTTTCAAAAGAACAGGAATCTATGAAAACATACTCAAAGCTGAAGGTGCAGCCTTAAACACAGCATGCCACATTCGTTATAGGAAAACCATACCACTGTTCACTCCATACAAAATAACGACAAAGGTATGTATTTAATGTTTTCTTATTTGACAGCAGTAGATTTTGACTAGTGTGAATTGAATACTATGTAATCAAAAAAAGTCCTATAGAATTATATAAAAAAAAAAAATGTGTTTTCAAGATCTTCATTGCCACAGCTGTTTATTTTTGAAGTTACGGGAAATTGTTTGACAAAATTCTTCTATGCATCCCATTAAAGAGTAAAACCATTCCCGCTTTCTTGTTTGACTTCATTTCAGCTATAACTTTGGATAATCCAATTTTTATGTTCTGTTTGAAGCATTTTTTTATTAGACTGGTAATATTAATATCAAACTGGCAAACTTCAATGGAAAACAACTTTTTTTATAATTCCATGGTTGACTCGACGACGTTTTTTTTTTCCCGATCATATAATATTTTGTTCCAAAGGTGTAAACCAGTTGCGGCTATTAGGTGTAAATTAAGGAAGGGCACATCGATCATAAATTTTACCTTTATCCGTAGTATTACTTACGTGGATTTGTTTTTATACACCTGTTCGTTATCTTACTGGTACAAAGTACAACGGCAAAATGAATCGTCGAATAGTCCAATATGTTTCAAATCGAAAACTCTCGGATTCATTCAAGAAGCGCCCTTTATGCAATTTTTAAATAAGATAGCATTTTCTTGATCACATCCACGTAACCACTTACAGTTTTCATATAACTGGTAGGTGAACCATTTGTTGTAGGTTTTCTTTGCTAATTTATGCAATTTATTAGTTATGCTTAACTTTGGTTTAAGATACCGTCACTTTCTAATCTACCACTTCCTTCGCGTCCAAAATTGACTATCTACAGTTTAAATTTTTTTTTTTTTTATTCTTAACTTTTATTCATAAATAAATAAAAATATTCATAAAAATCAGAAAAATGAAATATGCCCCAAATTTTTGAGACGGAACCTTGTCCTGTATCCTATACTACTAGTTGCCCCTGTGGAGAACTCGATTTTTTGATTGGGCTATTCTTTTTTGTCTATTCAATTTTTCTCTAATTGCAGTTCATTTCTTACGTGTAGTGTGTTTTAATTCAGTATCAACAGTGACAAAATCGTACACTAAACATATCTAGAAACTTGATGATTTAAAAAAATGCGGTGTTGTAAAAATGCTGTAATTAAAGATATAATAGTCTCAAATCTAAAAATACATATACACGGTGTTATTGAAGGGTACGTACAACAAAAGTAACAGTTATTCGCGAAGTCTAAGAAGTCTGAAAAACTTATTTTCTGTTATCAAAATTATAAGGGGAAAATTAACTTTTATCTAACCTTTTTAGACGCTACTGAAGGATAAATCGGTAAAATTAATTTATTTTAGTAAATCCTAGCAACCCTAACAATAAAACTTTTGTCGAAACTAATTGTTGCTATAGAAACGAAAGATGAACTTTTTATCAGAGGCGTACAACGAATTTGGACATAAATTTTAATAATTTTTATCTATAAAAGGAGAACACATTTACCTGAACTTTTTTTTATTTTTAGCACTCATACTTCGAGACCAATTGCCGATTTTATTTTGTACGTACCTTTCAATAACATGCTGTATTACAATATTGCTCATCGGATTTCTGTAAGAGAATATTTAATAATACGTAGATTTTTTTCAGACTTTATATGTAATTTATGTTGCAGGTAGTTCACTGGGACGAAAAACATGTATATTTAGAACATCAGTTCATTCAGTTAAGCGACAATTTTATTACTACAGTTATTTTATCCAAGCAAGCAATTGTAGGAGTTAATGTTAGAGAAATGATGAACAGATTGTTAGAGAATAAAGATGAAATGTATATGCCCAAACCACCGGCCGAGCTTGAAGACTGGATACATTTAAATAGGAAGTCAAGTGCAAGATTAAGAAACGGAAATGTGTGTTTATAGCATTATATATATAACAAATTATTAATTTTATATTTGCGTTCAATATGAATAACTTTAAAAATAAAACATAGCATAGCATTTAATTTTTTTCTGTTTGTAATGATAAAATTTTCTCAGATTTTACATGTCTGTGTAATGAAAATGGTGCCTTCAGCTTTTCTTGCAGAGATTACTAAGAGCTCTTACTAGATAAAAAAAAATATCCTGTCAACAATATTATATTTGAATGAGGACAATTACAGAACAAAAACTACTCACTCACTCGCACTTCTAAAAAGGAGTTTGGTATCAGAATTAAGCTGATTATTATGTAAGGACCTAAATTTTTATGTCTGCAACATACCCAGACGTATTTTTGAACTATCAAAAATGCATCTGCGTAATAGTATATTATTACATTATAAGGGTAGTACTCGTAAGTAGAATTTATCATGTTGAGCGAGAGAGATTTCCAATCTCGCCAGATAGGGTTAATCAGTTACTTCCCGCTAATTATTTATTTAAAAACGTCAACGTTGCTTTAACACGCGCAAATTTTCATTAAATTAGATTAATCTACGAGATACTGCATTGTAACAGATAGTGAATACAACGTCCAAGAAGCTGCGAATGAGCAAGTCAAGAATTACTGCCGCGAAAATCGAAAATCAGACATGAAAATTCCTATAAAGTCACATGATAAAAATTTCAATCTTGTCAACTTCATCGCTTTAGAAAAACTCATGTCGTCTTCTACAATTTCTCACAAAAAGAGCCGCCCACCAGCAAAGGTAACTTCAGAGATATTATTTTGGTTCCTCAATATTTGGTCATATAAAAAATATATAAAAATTCTAACTGGGGCAGATAAACTCAAAGGGGATTCATAAACCACAAGTGTAGGAGTATATTATCGTATAACATTTAGATCCGGTTTACAGAAGCTCAATTAAATATTTGATTGCAAATATATTTTTAACACGGAGTTTAAGTACCACGAGACCACGCCAATCAGACGTCACTAAATGCCTCGTTAAATGATACATATAAACTGACCCTTAAAGAGTAATATGTACAAACTTTACAGATGACCGCTATCAAAATGTTGATGGAAGTAATTGGACAGTTTTGGTTAGCCTTTTTTAGATCATCTGTCTAATAAAAATCTGGATAGATGACAGACGGCAGACAGCAGACAGGCAAACAGATAGACACAGACATATAGACGGAAAAAAGACGTCCTCTTTCGCACGGGGGGTCATGACACGTTCAGACAACATGAAATTAGTCATTCATCGGATAGGGCAATGCCGTCTCTATTACAATACTGCTTTAGCTTACAATTGGGAAGATCTTTGTTCCTCCTGTCTTAACTGTTTACCTGAATGTTAACTTTATTTAGCATAAATGTATTTTGTTGTAGGTAATCTATCCGTATTCTTCCAGTGTCCTAAACGCAATTCAAGAAATAAGAAAAATTTCACCTCATATTTTTTATTTCTTATTTCTTATTTCTTATTTTTGCTTACCAAGTACCAAGTACTGATAATTTGAACAAGATTAACAAAATTAAACGTATAACTATATTTTGCAACAAAAGATGGACAATGAATTTCTGTAAACTTAATATTAAAGGCTACTACGAATTAATACAATAGATTTTCAACAGAGTTTAATTAAAATACCCATAACTAATCGTTAGAATAGTTAATTAATTATGTTAAGGACTAATTTTATTTAAATTTAAACTTCATTAAGGGTCTTCACCAACTTGTCGAAATAAATGTTTCTCTTGTGTCGACCGAAGTGATAATCCATATGATTTAGATTTTTCACTATCAAATGCCCATAAATCTTGCATGTGTTATTTAATATTTTAATTAACAAATCGGTGTCCTGTAATGAAAGACAAAAATCTATAAAAAATGAACTAAATTAGATGTTAATTAATTAATGATTTTATGCAGTTACTTTGTTAGTAAAATATTTTCAAATCGCTGTAAACATATAGTCTGTATACAATGAAATATCTTTTAATACTCAAACTCTATTCAGATAATGGGAGACTGACTATAACACAAGTAAATTTATCTATATAAAATCTCTTTTCAGTACAGCTCTATATCAGTCAAACCTAAAATCCGTTTATTCAACAGATGTAGTGATCCGGTGTCTACAAAATGAGCTTCCAAGCGTAAACGATAACACCAAAAATGAACGTATTATTACGAAATAAACCCATACATCGCCCCGGTACGACGCCTATGGGTTTTCTAGTATGTGCGGCGGTGACGGCGGCCGGACGGAGTTCGCTAAAGAAAAGCCTGGAAGCAGAAGTCGTGATGGGTATTCCAGAAAGACCTCGATCATGGAACTTCTAGAAGGATAGTATGGGTTTAAATAGAGACCAGCTTCGGGAACAAGAATTATTATTCAGGCAACGAGTGGAGTCCAATGAATGAATTCAGTCAAGTTACGCCGAAATTATTTTGTACATAATTGGTGTGTAATTAGTCGTGTAAATTTGAGTTACTAAGAAATAAATTGTTGAGTTTACCCACGTTGATTTTAAATATCCGTCCAACGTAACAGTTTAGTAAAATTTGGGTGGAATTTTCAAAATATTTTGGCTTCTTTAAAAATGTGTCTTACATTCTTTGTTTTTGAAATAACATACAGTATGGTCCAAAATGTTTCCCAGAACGGAATAAAAATCTCATCTCTCTCTCTAACTATGAATTTCTTCGGCATTGGGAGATTTCAGGGTGTCTGGTTCAAGTCGACCCCTGTTATGGCTCGACACAGTTTGTTTTTTTTCTGCTCGTCTCGGAAAATATTTCCTCTTGTACAAATTTTCTAAGTTCTGAAAATTCCTTCCTCATTAGAGATGTAATCAACAGATTTGTTCGAACTGGCAGTATCAACAAAGAGAAAGCTCGTGAAAGACTTCATCTGAGGAAATTGTTGATGATTTGAGATGACTTGAGCAGAATTGAACAATTGAACAACGAACAACGGGTCCAAAGTATTGACGAAAGGATGTTACAGAACATTTTTGAAATTAAAAAGAGAGTGAACATGTGACTTGAACAGAATGATCAGCATTTTAAACATTTACTGTGATGTTTAACCGCAAAAATTTGTTTCTTTTTATCGTAATGAATTAGTTTTATTTTTTAAAAACATGTGAAGCGTTTAGGCAACCAGTTATACACATGTGTATGTGGTCCATGTGTGATCTTTGTCATGCGTCCTTGGGCACTTAGTACGGATCTCCGTACAATTAAATCGGAGAGGCGGCACGTTTACATCACCTACTGCGACCCTATAATCATTTATAGAAACCCTGTATCAGCTGACTTAGCATTTCTCTGATTGACGAATGAGAGAATTCTCTAAGGAAAACAAATTATAAGAAAAAAATTCTGTTATAAAATCTTCTGATAAGTTTTGGTAGAATAATATCACTTTTCAATTAACTTTTTCTTGATATTATCTTATAAAATCTTCTGATAATTCTTGATCAGATGAAATATATATCCACTTGACTTTATCTTGAAGTTCCCTTATAAAATCTTTAGATAAATTTTGCTCAATTGAAATTTCTTTCCAATTAACTTTATTTTGAAATTCTCTTATAAAATCTTCTAATAATTCTTGATATATCGATATATCATAATCATACCAATCAAGTTCATCTTGAAATTTTCTTATAAAATCTTTAGATAATTTTTGATTCCATCATTTCTGCGATTGACGATTCCATTTATAGAATAAAAAATTAAATTTTGTTTAACCCCGAAAATATTCAGTCTCAGAATCATCCTCAGAATCATCAGAATACATATAACACGGTTTAATTGCTTCTTTGAAAAAAATTAGGGGTGCGGCGTCCCTAACCCTGGAAAACCGAGTCAAAGTTGTCAGCACAGTTTTTACAAAGTAAGTTGAAAACAGGGTCAAATACTTTAAAATTTAAACCTTCTTAACCTTTATAACTTAAAAACAGGGCAAAAACCTTGAAACATTTGCTTTTTTAAATATACCTTTGAAAACAGGGCAAAATCCTTAAAAAAAATCATACTGTGCTCAACAGGCCCACTGAGTGGTTACTGGTGTACTAATTTCTACATTTCTGTACACAACTTATATCTTAATAGGACATCAAATGTGAAATTTATAAATTCTCAATCATGTCAACGGGTGTCTATGGAAAACCTAAATCAGTCTTTGCTGATGAGTGATAACTAACCTGGGCTGTAGTAAGTGAATCATTATGGCTAGAGATAAAAAAAATAGGAACCGAAATATTTTCAATAGGATACCGTGGTGGAAGTTCGGATTTATAGTACTTTAGATTCCTTTGTTTGCCATAATCAAACTGTTGAAATCTTGTTTCAGATTTCACGAGTTGCAAATAGTGTAATAACAACTTCCAAGAAAAATCACTTAAATATACTCCACAGTCAAAATTAAGAACGGCCTAAAAACCAACCTTTTTAGAAAAATAAATATAATACTCTCCGTTAACCATTACCGGATCTGCTTGCTTCGGAGTCCACCCCAAGAAAAAGGACAACAGTAAATTCAGTAAACTAAGTGACACTGGAAATAATCTAAAAATAATTTTTGATATCTGGGCTATCGGTAGAAAAAATAATACGTTTCCAAGCTTTAAAGTATCAACGATTGACTGAAATATTAATTTTGTTTTGATTTATATCAAAGTACTCCAATAATTAACCTGTAGTATTGGTTCAAATGGAGTGAATATTTTTAATGGGCTTGATATGTGTGTGTAAAAACAAGGCACTGACATAAAAACAAGTAATTTGATAGAATTATTTGCTTCTTTTGGATGCAGTGAACTATAAATCAAACCTGCCGACGATCCTTGTGAGTGTCCAATGTAAATTATTTTAGAGTGGGAATAGTTTTTAGCCAACAGTACCTGGCTAGATAGATCGTAAAAACCAATCTCATGGAAACTAGAAATTCTAAAATAATTATAAATAGAATTCTTTTATAAAGATATTTTCACCTATAATTCCAATAACGAAAATCTGTTACTAGGAGTGTTTGGTGTTTTTGTGAATACAGTGTACCACGTGCGTTACTTAGCCATATTTCATATCCAGCATGCCATAAATAAAATGCTATTAAATTCATATATTCAATCAGTTATAAATTATAACATTATTGTACATACCTAATGATTCATTTCCTTGTCCCACCCAAGCTCTGGAATCAACTGCTAGTGAATGTTCAAGCAGAATAACGCCTTTATAATTTTTTCGAGGAATTCGAAACATTGTCAAAATATAACCATCTTTGGTAGTTACATGGTGAGTTTCCACGTCTCCAGTATATTTTTTTATTAAAGCTGGCTACATTACGACACAAATAGTTGTTGGTTCGTGTTGAGACGTACTACAAGAATGGTGATTATACTTACCATTTCTAACGACATGTCAGAATTATAAAAACAATTTTTGTTGTTGTGAGAATTGACGTAATCATTAAAAGTTTTACATGCATTATTTACTTTGAAAGTAGCACAAATTACTGAAACATCTAAAATACATAGTAGAAATGAAATATTTAATTTCAGTAACATTTGTTTTCTTATTTTTTTTTTTTTTAAGGAGATGGTACACTTAAGCAGACCACGACAAAATTATGCACATACTTTTTTTCTGTGAAATTCCAAACGCAAACGTCTAATTAAAAATAGATCATAATTTGTAAAACTCGTTAAAATGTGCAGAACCAAGCAAGGTTCTTTCAGATTAATGGCTGTTAAAATTATAAAAAAATTAGTAAATATATTATATTTTCATTCATGCTGAAATAAGTTTCCTTAATATCAAGTCTAAGATTCATCAACTAGTTTTGGTACCTTAACAACTAGTTTTGGTACCTTAATAATTGTTAATACTAAACATAAATATAAGTATCAATAATAATAAAAAACTGCCTTTATTTCTTAGGATATAAAATTAAATCATAGGAGTGAGATTTTAGTAAGGTATGTGCATGCAGGGTGTATGTTACAGCTAGTATCCGAAATCCGTTATTATGCATAATAACTAGACATTTTAGGAATTATGCGTAATAACTAAACTTGTCAGTAATTATGCATAATAACCGGAAATATTAGAAATTATGTGTAATAACTGAAATTTTCAGTTATTATGCATAATACTGGAAACGTTTAGGTAATATTGATAATAACTAACAGAGGAACAGGAATTATGCATAAGAAGAAGAAAATTTGTGTGGGTTGTTAACTTAATTTACCTCAAAATTATACAATATATCAACACCTATGTTGCAACTGTCTGACGATGGAAGATTACACATTTCCTATAAATTATTGAAAAAATTCTTTGACCCGATCTGATATAACCTATTTAGATACAACTTAAAATTATATTTAAATATACAGGCTGTTTCCGTTAAAAGTTACATACCATAATCGCCAATTTTTAACGTAATAGCAATAGCCTATATATTTTTACTAACTAGAAACAGACACTAAGCTCTTTTAATCAACAATTTTCAAAACGTTTGCATTTTTACGAAAAAGAATTCTCAACTCGATCAAGTTTAAAGGTGAAGCTTTCAAGCTTTGTGCAACATTGTAGTTTAGTTATATATGTATTTCCCCCTGACAAACATTAAAAAAATTTATTTTATGTAAGTTTATTCAAGGTGACTAATGTACAAAATTATTATTCATGTACACGAAATCGATTCTGCACCGCTAATGCGTCCTTAGCGAACACGCAACTCTTCGCCAGATGGAGCTGCGTCAAACCCCCAATACATTACCCCCAATGTCCCCAATCAGACATCCTCATTTTCACCTCGGTCACCGCGGCCACCATTTTCCCCTTCGAACTTCTTACGAGATTTATAGTATTAGTAATTCAGTGAATCCTACAGCACAACTAGAAGTGCATAATAATCTTCTTATTGTGGACGTTTAACGTGGCAGATTAGAAGGCAGTTAGCTCTGATAAGACCCACCAAGGGTCAAGGTCTGTTCTTTACTGTCTTCAAACGGCTGCACTAAGCGTCCAATGATGAATCATAACTAGGGCCTGTGTTTTAGGTCACAAAAAATGAGGAAAATTCGCCTAGAATAGGCTCTAAGAAGCTTCAAATTGGGTTATAAAAATGTTGAAATAGGTTTAAATAAATAGGTTGATACCAATCTAAAACCTTCAAAATTTCGAAGCAACATATACTAATTTAAATATTGAATGATAAAAAATTATTAGTTAATTGCAGTAAAATTTGCAAACTTGGATTTCTGCGATGAAAATTAAGATGAACATCAAGAGAACCTAACTCCCTCTGAAATTGTTGAAAGAGCCACAAATATCAGTAGAAATGGTCAATAACCGTCTCCAAGCACTGATTTATTTTCAAAATTGTAGTAACCTTACTATAAACTTTAATTAAAAAAATAAATATTAACTCTACGTTTTTTGTGGTCGTCGGCAAAATATCGTGTACAACACGTGTTGAAAATTCGATTTTACACTCGTTTACTTAAGGCTAAGCTTAAGCTTCAAAGCAACAAAAAACTTAACGAAATTTCAGAAAATTCGGGTTTTCAGTTTCAAAGTTAAATTATAAAATGTTTTTATGTAATTTTAACTCTTCCCAAAAATCTGGATGTCTAAGATAAAAGCTCATAGATTCATAAACTACAAGTGCAGGAGTATGTTACTTTGTAAAATTTACTTTTGTATATATTACTATAATATTCACTATTGTAAATTTTTGAGGTGACGTCATCTCATTGTTAGTGGGCGATGATGAGATATATTTTGGTTAACGTTTTACCATCTACACGGTACTCCTAAAATACATGCAAAATTTGATAAAAATTGGTCAGGCAGTCAGACAGACGGAAACGGGATACCTATGTTTTCGTACTCCAGGGGTTACCCTATTACAATGCTTCCTTCGCTTAAGCTAGAGAAGTAAAAAAATGTCATTCTAAAACTATTTCAAATGAAGATTCTTTCAGCTATTATCGTTTCAGTTTGTTGTAAATACTTTTTCATTTTATTCTCATACTTCCTTTTTTATATTCAATATCTTTTAACTAATTAGTTTCAGTTAAACAATTCTGTATATTTACATGTAGCACTGTGCTTTTTATTTATTTCAACAAATTTGCGAAACGTGTGTATCACTTAATACAATTTACTTCAAAAAGTATATTTGCTGCAGTTGTTGGCCTTATTTTAATCTAATCAGTGAAATAAATAAATTTTGCGATATAATGCATAGATTTAAATGTAGATAAAGCCTATAAAAACACAAAAATCTAGCAGTTGATATTAGTTAACATCCAATACTAAACCAGTCTTAAGAGTAGTACAAACAAGTATTAGTTTGAAAAAGATGATTGTTCGGATGGATTATATTTTAACATTGACACGAACCAGTGCGATTGGGAAAGTAATGTAAACTGTACTGATAACATCAGTGTGCAGTTGTTTGTTTAGTCATTAGCATCATAATACTATTGCATTTTTAATAAATCTATTAACATAGTATAAAATCACAAAATGAGACGTGTTTTCTGCCCTTTAATCAACCCTTAGAAACACACATAAAATAATACATTTTATTATTTAGAATGATTACTTTTCGACTTGAAGACTTAAGCTTAACAGTTTTATCAATTTTTTTTTTCATCCCTCCGTCCACTATTGACGCTTTTGGAGGTCCAGGGCGTCAAAAATGTCACTAAACGAAACTCCCTAGACGTAATGTTGTCGGCATTGATTGTCACAAAATCCGAAAATCACAAAAGTAGTTAATTATTACTGCCAAACGAACTAATTCTTATGAAATAAATAAAACGTTGTTTTTAGTTTTGGTGTTAGGGATTGTTATAATAATTAGATCACCTTTATTTTTTACATCATTTACTGTTATTTTTGTCAATTCATCCCTGCGACAAGCTGCACTCACACCAATTGTTATCGCTGTCTGAAACCACATTCACTGAATAAAATATGAACAATTAAGTAATATATGTACCTACTTTCATTAATAGACAATCCTCATCTGGAGCATGTGTTATAGATTTTTCGATGTCTTCAATTTCAAGAGATTTAGATTTTCTCGGCACGTAATCATTCTTTTTTCTTTTGAAAAAAGCAGTGAGTTTTGCATAACTTTCTATTCTGGTATTGTGTTTAATATTAAGCGTTGCCTTCAGCATAGAAAATAAGGACCATAGTGAAGCAGAATTATTTGTTTTTGACTTTCCGTCAAAATATGCAAGTAAAACATATTCATTGTAAACGTTTTCACTATTATTGTCTAGACCACTTTTGGAACTCATCGTATGCTTTCCAGTAACGAGGACCAGATTTTGCAGGTAATAAGTTATCAATTACGCTTTCAGCGGTTTCTTTTATGTGAGCTGGAGTTTCCATTACTTATTATTAATAGTTTTCAAGAAAATGATATAAGGATGTCAAAATTATGAATCTTAAACTTCATGAATGAATTTTAAATTCGAAAATCTTGTCTGCATTGGATTAGTGGTACCAACCGAAAAAAAAATTAAATTCCTACAGCCTCTTTTGACGGAGTGATTTTTAAATATTTTTTCCAAATTTAATTTATGTCGACATGAAGAATTTTGTGGATTACACGTCCAGAAAATGTTTTGCGAGTGCTCGTGTTGCTCCGCCTCGGCTAGCACCTCGGCTTCGAAATATCCACTCACACTCGCAAAAAGTCATTTTCTGGACTTGTGATCCAAATAACTATTGCATACATTTCAAAAACACCCTGTGTATTTAAATATGTATTCAACTTCCCTGGTCCTAACAGTACATTTCGGCCATAAACTTGAAGTAGGTTAGCACTGGAGTCATGTTGGATTGTGATTAACGTAAAGCTAGAGTCGAAAAGTCGAAAAGTAATCATTCTAAACAATGAAATGTATACTTATATGCGTGCTTCTACGTGTTGATTAAAGGGTAGAAAACAAGTCTCATTTTGTGATTTTTTACTGTGTTAATAGATTTATTAAAAATGCAATGCTATTATGATACTAATAACTAATAACTAAACAAATAACTGCACACTGATGTTATCAGTACAGTTTACATTACTTTCCCAATCGCACTGGTTCGTGTCAATGTTGAAATATAATCCATCTGAACAGTTAAACAAGTAGGCAACACCACCAGAACATTCATAGAATTGTTCACAGGTTTCCGCCGGAAAAAATATTTCAGTCTCATTATCGCCGCCAGGTGGACATTGAGGATCTGTTTTTAAATTAAAATAAAAAAAAGTAATTCAATTTAAAAACTTAATTACCTTGGCAAGAATATGCAACGAAGATGTAAACAAAAAGTAGTTGTAGAAACATCTTTTTCAAATTAATACTTGTTTGTACTACTCTTAAGACTGGTTTAATATTGGATATTAACTAATATCAACTGGAAGATTTTTTGTGTTTTTATAGGCTTTATCTACATTTAAAATCTATGCACTATATTCCAAAATTTGTTTATTTCACTGATTAGATTAAAAGCATGCAAACAACTCCAACTAACACACTTTTTGAAGTTAATTCTGTTAAGTGATACACACATTTCGCAACTTTGTTTGAAATAAATACAGAGCACAATGCTACATGTGAATAAACAGAATTGTTTAACTGAAACTAATTAGTTAAAAGATATTGTTTATAAAGGAAGTATTATAAGAATAAAACGAAAAATTATTTACAACAAAGTGAAATAATAATAGCTGAAAGAATATTCATTTGAAACAGTTTTAGAGTGACCATTTTTGACTTCTCGAGCATAAATCAAGAAATTATTGTAATAGGGTAACCCCAAGAGTACGAAAACATAGGTCTCCCGTTTCCGTCTTTGAAATAAAGATGCATGTAATGTTAAAGTAAATGTAACAAAGCGTGTTACGTAATACTAGACTGATAATAACAATATTGATTCTGATTTAATCAATAACATGACTCATTCATTTTTTTAACCATCTGTATAAGTAAATCTAAAAAACTGGTCGAAAGTTATAATTTGACAGGACTTTCCTCGCCCCTGAAATGCAGTGCCACAAAACCCGCTTTTTTCAAAAATTAAAAAAAATATTTTACGAATTTCAATTTTTTATTCAATAAAACAAATACAAGAGTATGCTATTTTATAAAATTTATTATAAACATTTTTGAAACGTCATGAGATTGATAGGGAGATTGAGCAAATTGGTTAGCGTTTTACCATCTATACTGTATTATTAACATACATATGGATCTATACTGTATTATTAACATACATATGGTTACGTTGTACGGGGGAATAGAATCCGGTGTATGTATAAACCTCAACGATTTATTTCTTAATAACTCGAATTACACTACTAACTGTTACAGCGATTACGTACAAAGTAACTTCGCAACTTAAATGCATTCGCTCACTCGACTCTTGACTGAATAAATCATTCCCGAAGGTGGCCTCTATTTAAATTCATATTTCGGTGATCGAACTCTTTCTCGAATTGAGTATTCGCGACTTCCGTTTCCAGGCTTTTCGAGCGCGCCTTCGAGACTTTTTCTGGGCCAGTCATGTACATACGAGAAGAAACGCGTACATACTAGACGACCCATAGGCGTCGTACCGGGGCGGCGTATGGGTATATTGTTACGAAATAAACCCTATACGCCGCCCCGGTACGACGTCTATGGGTCCTAATATGTACGGCGATGACGACTCATCGCGACCGGACGACGTTCGCCAAGGAAAAGCCGGGAAGCAAATGTCGCAACAGGTGTGTGTTTCAAAACAATAGATAGAATACCCCCCTAAAACAAGACTAGAAGCGGTGACAGAGACCTTCGAGAAGGACCGCGCGCCTGTTGAAATGGGAACCAACGTCGGAAGTAGTTAGTGAGAAATGGGAACAATCTAGTCAAATCCATTCCAGTCAAGTCGAAATTATTCTGTACATAATCGTTGTATAGTTAGTCGTGTAAATTGGAGTTGTTAAGAAATAAAATTGTCGAGTTTTACCCACGCCGATTTTAATTACGCGTTCATCGTAACACTGGTATCAGGAGTGAGATTCAAGATTAATAATTGGTTTTACGAAGACCTACGGGCAGATTGAACGTGAATTGTGAAGATTGATGCCCATCGAGACCAGAGCTCGAACTGCATCATTGGCAGAACAAATCATACCCATGCTTGCAGAAATAGACGAAAAATTAGACACAAAAACAAAAACTAAGTAGATGAGAAAATTGGTACAAGAATGGAAAAAATAGACGAAAAAATGGACACAAGAAACAAGAAAATGGACGAAAAAATGGACGTAGAAGCAAACAAGAATAAAATAGAGGAAATAAAGGAACAAACGGAAGTTAAGGAAAATATTGTCGGACAAAATATGGTTTCCATTTATTTACTTTATTTAATTTGGCATTTACCACTGACATTTCTCGTCATGGCTACCAACCTTACCGACCTAAATTACACCAAATCTATTTAAGAACACCTTTCAGCTATTAACGAACCGCTTTAACATTATTTGGGTGCTTTCATATATCTAATACTACTATTACTACTATACTATTAGATATATGGGTGCTTTAATAGCTCTGTTACAAAATCAAGGTAGAAAAATATATTTACAGCATATTGTCAACGAGAATAAAGCTATCTGAGCAATAAGCGTAGTATTAGTATTTAAATATTAAATGTTAAGGATTATACATCGGAAGAATGTCACGTAGACATTTGTTTGACTTGAATAAGTTTATCGCCAGAACAGATGACTAAAATTATTCATTAGCCTCAATTGAACAAAATATTTTGAATGTTGTTATTATAATTCTTACCTTATCATTATTTTATTGTGATAAAGACGAGCGTATTCTCACATTTTCGAGAAGATGGGGTGGTTCGTTCTTAATTTGATCAATAATAAATCGACTGATTCATTAATTTTTTTGAGCTAACCAGTATAAGCAAATTTAAAAATATGAATGCAGTGATAAGTTACAAGTATAGTCTAAACATATTTTGCACATTTACAAAAGAATTTATGGGGCAAATTTTGAGACGACGTAATTAATTGTTTGGGTTGATAAACAGATCCATTTTGATTAAAAAGTTACCATGCTTACAATTCCTTCAAAACGTTAAGATTTCAAATATTCTGTTTTGCAATTCTTGGTTTATGCAATAAAATAAATTGACTCGGTCATGAACTTTTTTCTGACACTCTGTATAAGCAAATCTAAAAAATAATAATTCAACGATAAATCACAAGTACAGACTTATCGTACTTTATACATTTAAGATAGGATTTTTTCAGAAAAATTTTGTGGTGGCGTCATCAATTTTTTAGGGGGATGAATAAATACATTTTAAACAAAAATTTACCGTGCTTATGACAACTTTGAAATATCTCCAACATTTTAAAGCATTTGGTTTTGTAGTTCCTAATTAAATCAATCAAATAAATTCACGCATTCATTAATTTTTTTGAGACACACTGTATAAGCAAATCCAAAAACTATGAATAGATTGATAAACCACAAATATACATAAACATTTTAGATATGATTTACAGGGCAAAATTTTGAGCTGACGTCATCAATTTTTTGGCGGGGATAAGCAAATATATTTTGAATAAAAATTTATCATGCTTATTATAAGTTTAAAACATATGCAAGATTTCAAAGTATTCGGTTTTTCAGATTCAAAATTAGATTGTAATATGTTGTTTTACAATTTTGTTTTTTTTTTTACAACAATCTGGACGTTTCGGGTAAAAAGTCAATACGGAGTCGTAAACTACATGTGTAGGATCATGTTATTTCATATAATGTAAAGCCCATTTACTATTTTCAATTTTGAAGTGACGTCATCACATTATTGGTGGGAATGATTAGGCAAATTTTGGTTAGTGTTTTATCATCTACATGATATTCCTAATATAAGTACAAAATGTGACAACAATCGGCCCAGTACTTTCGGAAATTATGTGTCTAATAAAAATCCGGGACGGCAGACGGACAGACAAACGGACAGACAGACGGGATCGGGAAACCTATTTCTTCGTACTCTAGGGGTCATGAAAGGTCGAGAAAACGTAAAAGTAGAGAGTCGGCCGACGAACTCGATTACAATACTTTCTTTGCTTACGTTCGAGAAGTAAAAAAGAAAAGGGCCAAGCCAAGTTCGGCATCGAACCCACGACCGAGTATTGCCGTTTTGTCGACAAAGCCGCTGACCCACTGAGCCACGAGGGGTAATGTAACGTTATTATACCGTGAAATTTTTTTTGTGAAAATTTGAACATTTAGCGAAAAAATTGAAAGCGAATTCGTATACTAGGTATATACAATAGGAGTATATTTTGTACACCATTAAAATCATAAAACACGGTTTATTTGGATGACGTCTTCAAATTGTTGGTGGGGATGATTAGCCAACTTTTGGTTAGTATTTAACCATCTACATGATATTTCTGACATACACACAAAATTTGACAACAACCGGTCCAGCAATTTCGGAGATTACGTGTCTAATAAAAATGGATACAGACACCAGACAGACAGACAGACAGAGGGAAACGCAAGACTACTTTTTTCGTACCGTAGGGGCCATGAAAAGTTGAGAAAACATAAAAGTGGCAATTCGTCCGATCGACTTGATTACTATACTTCCTTAGCTTACGCTAGGGAAGTAAAACATGGGTTTGCGTTGCGACGTCGACGCCATATATGTGTCATATTTGCAATGTACAAAATTAAACTCCCCCTTTTAAGCTTAAAATAATAATAGCATTACAAATTCCAATATTTTTATCCGTTCTCAGGATATTAGCCAGCGAAGTTTTATCTTCAACACCTGCATAAGACTCGCCATCAAATAATTCCACTAAAACAATTTCAAAACAAAATAATCAAAAATTGTGCCATATTACCTAACTTAGTAAATAAAATTGCACTCTCAGTTTTATTATCTGTTATTTATTGAGAAATCTTATTCACCGTTTCGTGAGATAAAATTACTTAACAGTTGTTTTTTGTTCTTTTAACCCATTTTTCACTTGTTATGTAACTAACGTGCTATTCTTCAAATTTCTAATCTACGTAGTCTAGTAGTTTAGAAACGTATGTACATTACATACACCACACATCTGTCAGTGTCAAGTTAAATTCAGAACGGTACATACCCAACTTAGAAAGGTGAACACGTTGAAAATTAGTATCATCAACGACAAGATTTTTTATTCCAAAACCAACCTAGATTCGAAATTTAAAGAATCGCAAACTAATCGAAATCTATTGCAACGGCATCAGTCAACTCTGATATTCTTCGTAAATTTGTATTGCTGGTTTTAAAATGAAAATAAAACAACATCAAACGACAACAAAAAAATATCATCATGACAAGTACTGCAGAAGAGAAGCTGACCAAGAATTGTATTTAGCAAGACAATGCAACAAAAATATCTAATGTCAAAAATGACATTCCGCACTGACATTTGTACATAGACTGTTGCAAAAGAAGCAAGACGTATTAAAAATTTTGAAAAAAAAGTACTTTCGTGCTAAAATGTTTCAAAAAAATAAGACTGAATTTAACAGCAACATTCTCGTGAAATTTTGGTCGAATAAGCTTTACTCTAAATTTGCTAAATTTTCTAAAGTATAGCGTACACTTTCAGTTTTTTGTCGAAATATAAATATAAAGAATTATTGCCGTATCAATAATTTACAGGCTGCGTGGGATTCGTCAGTTTCAGTTAAATGATACCATTAAAAACGTTTAAACTGAAAGGCTAGGCAACTAATTGAAAAGCTCCAGCTCCAGCTCCGTAACTCCAGTTACGATTACCATTAGTCTCATAGTCATGAGTAGAGCACATTTCAGAGGTCCAGTATGCCAAAGATTGTTTTTCCAAGCGATTTCGGTATTGACTCACTGGGTTACACTTTTGTTGCAAACGTTTAGGTAATGTATGAAATATTATTCATTTTATACTTTGCCTAGGTATCCTATACAATACCGAATGCGCAGCCGGTAATGTGTGTAAAAGATGAGAGTAGGTGCTTAAAACTTCTGGAAAAAATTTCCCCCTGTGCCATTGGGTACCACTGTAAGAAATCCCCGTTCCGGAAGTGGACAGAGATCGCGGTGATGCTCGCAATGTATTCTACTAGTTGTAGTTTTACAAAAAACGGATGACGAACTTTATGTCTAATACTTATTATTTTTTTGTGTAGGATCTAGTAACCGAAGAATAAATAAATATTTTTTGTGCAATAATTCTTAATTCTACTGCAAAAAAATACGTACCTTTTTGTAAAGATTGTATTATTTTACACACTGCCGATGGACCACCAGTCAATCCCTAGGAATTGTCTACATTACCTAGGCAAAGTATGTAATGGACAATCATATTCGTAATATTTCATACATTGCCTGGACGCCCCCGGTTTTCTACACATTGCCTAGGTATTGTATAGAATACCTGAATTATACAGATTGCCGGTAACATATATAATTAACATATGTATATTGATATATTCTATGGTCACAGCATCTATACGAGGTAAGTTTGTTAGTTTCAATAACTGAACTTTCTGGTCCTGAAAGGGGTACATTTGTTCTCTGAGTATCCTCCAAATACTCTCCGATACATCACTAGACAGTGATACGTGCTAGTGCCCGGTCGAGCTTCGACACTCTTCAAAACAGCCTCTTCAATATTAGCAATTCTATTACTACGTAACTTACCCCGATCCTGAGGTGCAGGTTTACAAGATCCGTACTCTCGAAAATGCTGCAACGTTCTTAAAACTGCGCACATTTGGCAGACGACGATTTGGGAGGTTTTCTGAAAAAATTCGTTGGGCGCGAGTGCCGTTTACCCGAACTTCACCGTACGTTAAAATGATATCGGTGCATTCCAGATTTGAAAACAAAGCCATTTCAACACATTTCTTCTATAAATTAGAAATCTGTGCCAAACAAACTTTAAAGAGACAACGTTTAATAAAAACATTGACATAAAAATGATTGTCAGTGTCAAAACGGTTGCTAGGGTACCTTCTTCATTGTTGTAGTGTTGTTATTATTTGAGTTATTATTTAAGGTGAACATAGACGGCTCGTGAATATATGGGTGGGAAAATTCGAAATTCGACTTTAGTTTTCGAAAAAATGCTAGATAAAAAAGTTGTTCCGTTTCACGAGTTTTGTTACTGGTTAAAATTAATGTACTTATTTCTGAGACACCCTGTATAATAATTTTTATTCATTTTGACAGCTCATTTCGAAAGTAGCACCTTATCACGTTTTAGACTTTTGAATTCCCATTTTTATAACTTTTTGATAGCTAATAATGCCTGGCTCGCGTTTTTGTTTAATATTTCTTCGTATTTCATACACATATTTAAATTATTCTCTCTCAAAGAAACCTTACGATCGAAAGTCACGATAAAAGGGAAACAAAAAGATTGCAAGAAGTATAAACGATTTAGATAAATTTCTGAATTATTCCCACCTATAAGTCAATAACCTAGAAATGTGTTTGACACGATTCTGATAAAATTTTATTTGATTTTATCTGACCATGACGCGAACAACGTTTTTATTATGAATGAGATAACAATAATAAGTGTGACAACAACTGTGTATACTATTTGGTAATATTCTATAATTTACAGTTAATCTCCTTTTGAATTATTTTGGCACCAATATTTGTTGTATTGCAGTTATCTAAAGTTATTTAGATTTTGGTAAGCGAAGGAAACATCTTAAGTTGTCACTTCAAATTTCAGACGTCTATTATTGCAATGAATTCAGTTATTACGAAAAAAATACAGGTAAAACAGACTTATCGGAGATCACTGTCGCACTTCGAAATGCGTTCGTATTGTGAGAGTCGCTCACAAACTATTTTTTTTTATGCATATTTACTTTGACTTGCAATCTCACTTTTAATTATATCATACTTGCTATGCTTACGCATCGTAAACCTCGGAAGCACGAATCAAACTCGGAGAAACCAGGTAAAAACGATACTCTTTCCCAATTGAGGGTAGGCCCGACTATGGCTTTACAGGCTGATTTTGTAATTATTTTTCGCAAGCGCCTTCTCAAGTGGACACGTACCTTTAGTCTGCCACCACAAGATATATAGTACGTCGTCCTCAGAGCATGATCAATCGAAAAAATCCAATTTTCTAGATAAATTAAAATGCGTTTTTTTGTTAAAGGTCCACCAACTCGTTTGTAAAAATATAAGCGACAACATGACAAAGGATTTTTGTAGGGTGAAGAAAAAAAATAAGTTTAGATTTATAATTTGAAAACTGAAGCATCAAAAATTCATAAAAAAGTTTGTTTGAACGCGATTTAGTTTTTCCGACAATGGAATTGTGTAATTAACAAAAAAGATCTTTCAATAGATGAATTCAATGTGAGAGGAGCACAGAAAAAGTCAAAAGTCATTTTGTTCACTTTAAAGCACTTAGTTTAAAAGAAAAACTTTACAGGCTGGCTTCACTCCAGATTTTTAAATTTCGCGTACTTTAGCGGCTGATCATCGGCATTTTGACCTTTATTTTGTTGTTTAATACTAACACTGAGGTACTTATAACATGTACTTTCTGGTATTTATGTTTTTGTCATGAAAAAATAAGAGAAAGTGAATAAGTGCTGCAAATACAAAAACAAACTAATAATAACTTAATAAGTGAAAGAGGTGAAGTTTAACAGAAAGAGAAATTGCTGGGAACATTTTCAAGTTCCATGTTTTCAACATCTTGATCGATGTCCCTATCTAAGACTGAGAAATCAGGGCCTGATTTAAAAATTTGAAATCAGAAATAAATTAGTTGCTGAGGTAATTTATATTTATACAGAAATTACAATAAATACTTAGTTAAATAAATTTACGTTTTCCTGTTGTTTATTTATATACATTATAACTTCTTAGTCAGTACTCTCATTGCTTTCTCCTCCATTACCAGTACAGCCAGCTTGTTCTGGCCAGTCACAAACATTCAGTGTGGGGTTAAAATGTAAATTGGCAGGACAATCAAACAAATATGGTACTCCATTAGAACATTGCCAAAATTTGGTGCAATCTTCGTGCGGAATATAAACAGAGTCTTTACCGTCTTTCGCAGGACATTTTGGATCACCTGAAGTTAATTTATTATGCAAAAAAATGTATAATTCAAATATATTTACCGTCAGTCTCTCCGCTATTGCTACCACTGCTGCTACTGCTACTGCTATCATCATCATCATCATCATCGCCACTTGTGTTGCTATTGTCGCCTCCGCTAGTATTGTCATTGTTACTACTGTCGTTTTCATCGCTGTCACTGCTGCTACTGCCGCTGTCACTACTGCTACTGCCGCTTTCACCGCTGCCGCTACCACTACATCCAGCTTGATCTGGCCAATCGCAAACGTTCAATTTTGGATTGAAATGTAGACCGGCAGGGCAATTTTGTAGAATAGGAACACCATTGGAACATTGCCAGAATTTAGTACAGTCTTTGTCAGGTATGTAAACAGAATCTTCACCATCTTGAGCAGGGCATTGGCCACCTAATCATAACAGTAAATATATTACATAAAGAATTTATCGTGTTATAATATTATGTAATTCACCTCCACTTTCTCCACTGTTTTCTTGACTACTGCTGTCACTACCACTGCTACTGCTATCGTCGTCACCATCACCGCTGTCACCACCATCACCGCTGTCACCACTTGTGTTACCACTTTCACTGCTTCCACTGCTGCCACTACTGCTATTCTCTTCACTGTTACTGTTTCCCTTACATCCGGCTTGATCGGGCCAGTCGCAAACATTCAGTTTTGGATTGAAATGTAGACCGGCAGGGCAATTTTGTAGAATAGGAACACCATTGGAACATTGCCAGAATTTAGTACAGTCTTTGTGAGGTATGTAAACAGAATCTTCACCATCTTGAGCAGGGCATTGGCCACCTAATCGTAACAGTAAATATATTGCATAAAGAATTTATCGTATTATAATATTATGTAATTCACCTCCATTTTCTCCACTGTTTTCTTGACTACTGCTGTCACTGCCACTGCTACTGCTATCGTCGTCACCATCACCGCTGTCACCACCATCACCGCTGTCACCACTTGTGTTACCACTTTCACTGCTTCCACTGCTGCCACTACTGCTATTCTCTTCACTGTTACTGTTTCCCTTACATCCGGCTTGATCGGGCCAGTCGCAAACATTCAGTTTTGGATTGAAATGTAGGCCGGCAGGGCAATTTTGTAGAATAGGAACACCATTGGAACATTGCCAGAATTTAGTACAGTCTTTGTGAGGTATGTAAACAGAATCTTCACCATCTTGAGCAGGGCATTGGCCACCTAATCGTAACAGTAAATATATTGCATAAAGAATTTATCGTATTATAATATTATGTAATTCACCTCCATTTTCTCCACTGTTTTCTTGACTACTGCTGTCACTGCCACTGCTACTGCTATCGTCGTCACCATCACCGCTGTCACCACCATCACCGCTGTCACCACTTGTGTTACCACTTTCACTGCTTCCACTGCTGCCACTACTGCTGTTCTCTTCACTGTTACTGCTTCCCTTACATCCGGCTTGATCGGGCCAGTCGCAAACATTCAGTTTTGGATTGAAATGTAAACCGGCAGGGCAATTTTGCAGAATAGGAACACCATTGGAACATTGCCAGAATTTAGTACAGTCTTTATCGGGTATGTAAACAGAATCTTCACCATCTTGAGCAGGACATTGGGAACCTGAAATGCAATTATATGTTAAGTTGGAGCATTACAAATTATTCCTCAAAATTATACTGTCTGTTTCACCACTGCCGCTACCACTGCTGTTGCTACTTTCGTCGTCTGTTTGACTGCTATCTTCTTGGCTTTCCTTTGTATCTTCTTCACTACTGCTGCTGCTACTGCTACCACTGCTCTCACCACTACCTCCACCACTACCCTTACATCCAGCTTGATCAGGCCAGTCACAAACGTTCAATGTCGGATTGAAATGTAAATTAGCAGAACAATTGAAAAGATATGGAGTGCCGTTGGAACATTCCCAGAATTTAGTGCAGTCTTCATGAGGAATATAGACAGGATCTTTTCCATCAGTTTTGGGGCATGTAGGATCTACCATTTACGAAATGAGAATATAAAATATGAAATTTCTTTGTACTTACCCCCACTCGCTTGGATTGCAGTTAGCGCCACAAACGTGAAAATAAATAATAACATTATTACTTTTTAGTCGTTCTGATGTTGGTTATAACGAGAGAACAACCCACAACTGACGAAAGACTGCCCTACGAGTGATGTTTTATAGTAAAAACGATGACATAAAAATCCTTTTGATGAATTAGTCAATCTGTCTTAGATCCATTTTGAAACAGTTAATTGATGGCTTTTATTAAGTTTATAAATCAAGTCTAATCGAAAATGAATAATCGGTCGTGTAGTGACGCAAATTGTAGAGTGCATATTTTTAATTAATTCTTTGTAGAATTAACTAATACAGGGTGTTAATAAATGATTTACATTTACATGACCGTGAAAACGACTTAACCAAAAATTTGCCTCTTTCGAAAAATACAATTTGTTGTGGATAGAATTTGAGTATTGCCATTCTCCGTCAATCTCTTCGCCAGGTCAAAAATAGATTCCGATTATTAATTCATCTTCTTTTGGAGTCCACATTTTTCCCTATCCTTTGCGATTTAAAGAAATAAACGTTAAAATCTGAATTAAAATTTGATAACTAACTGACAGATTAATTAATTCAGCAAAAAGTTCAAATGACGCGGAATATTAATAAATTATTTTATAGCCCACTAGATGTAAAATTATATATTAACACCCTGTATAAAAATAATAATATGAGAATAAAATATATACTTTAATAACAATCATTGTTTTATACAAAAACTAAAAAAAAACGAAAATCAGTTGGAACTAATCCTTCAAGAATTTACTGAATATTGTAGCCGCATTAAAAATAAAATGAAACACTAGTAGATAAAGTTCTTTTTAAATTGGGCAAGTATACACTGACCTGCAAAAAAAAAACGGCCACCACGAAATATTTTGCAAAACCGCTGTAAAAATTATATTTTAACTAGTGACTGTATTTATTTGTCGCTTTTTTTATTTAATTTGTACATCCTGTGTGCTCAGTCAATAGACCCAATTCTGAATCAAACCCGTTAAAATTTAAAGGTTGTTAAAAAATAAACAGCCAATCAGATTTACGAATTTAACTCGTTACTATGGAAATTTGCAATTTAACACCCTTTAAATTTAACAACTTTGATTCAGAATTGTCCCTTATGTGTCTTTAAATAAAATTAATTATTAATAAATTAATAATTTTTAAAGCGATTTTGCCAAATATTGCAAGGTGGCCGGGTTCTTTTGCCGGTCAGTTTATAATAATTACAAGTAGTCCAGAAAACTTCGCCTATTTTTAGAAACTCAAAAAAAAGGCAAATAATGAAAGAAAGCAAATGTCTCTGTAAAACAGACCTTGGTGATGAGAGTTTTAACCACACTTAAAACAAATAGTTTTGATGATCTACACTATTAAGTCACAATAAACTGAACGTAAATAATCTTCCTTTATTGTAGTTTTTACATCTAAAAATAATTCAGTAAATTTTTATAAACAAAGTTAATTCACCAAGTATATCCCCGCAATAACAAGCATAGAACGATAAACCAATGAAAGAAACTGGCGTAGGAGTTGCCGCAAGTACAACAAAAAAAAAAGAAACTCGTCTTTTTACAAACATCACAGTCAATAGTGCCAAATAAATTTGAAATGTGAATAAGTTAACTTTTCGTATTAAAAAAAAAGGTATGGATTTATTCTGCCACTGTTGCTTGCATACTTTATTATTAAATAATACTCATAAAATAAATATGAAAAAATGAATTACTTGCATTTACTAGGAATTATTTAAAATAAAAGTTAAGCAATCATAATGCGTCATGCTAATACCGGTCCAAAATAACAAAAGGTTTAAACCAAAAATAGAACTTTTTCTTTGTAGTTAATACTTGAATAAAAATTACACGTGCTTTACTTTACAGTTTTATCACTGGGATTACTCCATTATAATAAGATTACAGACTTTGATTTATGGTAAAATAAATCACTCTTTCTATTGAATTTATACAAAGAAATGGGATTTAAGGGATTATAAGTAAACCTTTCTCAAATGCCTTTGTTTATTTTGATAATTTTTAGAATTCTGAGATTACAAACCTGGAAACTCATTTAAAAAAATAAATATATAAGCTCACTCAACGGAAAATATCCGCTAATCTTTAAAATAAAATTCTGAATGTATGAATTACTAAAAAAAAATTTGAGGACGTAATATAATGTCACAGTTATATTTGAATACAGATTAAGGTACTAAAATTCTGCATATACCATATTATTGTTTTTAACTTAAACAGAATGGACTTTTTGAATTATTTTTTTGTTATTTTGTGACTGTTGCCACCGTAGATCATATAATAAATAGATACCAATACTCAAACTGAAAGCTGTGACTAGACATGAAGCTATCTGTTGTCGTTTTCTACGTCAAGAGGAGTAGTATAATGCTATCCTTGTGTGATCACCACATCTTCATCTTTGTTATATGCATTTCATCTGTATATGTCTATTTCACTTCCATCCTTGTACCGCACCAGCGCAACAAATCGCTTTTGACAGATGTTTCTTCTAACCTCTCTTTCGAGTTGTTGTACAAAAAACAATTTTAGAATTGAGAACAAAGATCCTATTTTAAGTGATGTAATCATAAAGGATCACAATTGCTGCCCAATAATTTACTATTCCTTTCGTTATCTACTGTGAATTATTTATAAAATCAAGCTGTCAACATCTTTCGTACGAAGTTAGCTCAGACATACTTCCTAAAATTTAGGCGCGCAAAATTCAAATAGTGATCAGGCAAGGATAGCTTCATTGTAATCCCTCCATGCACGAGAGAGATGTGTGACAGGAGGATGTCGTCACAGGCTCTGCTAGGGAAAGAACACGGCATGGTGGTATCTATTTATTATATGATCTAAGGTTGCCACACCTACACGTTATAAGGCAGTTTTCAACATCCAACACAGATACAAGACTTTATTTCCGTAAACAGTTATATTTTGCACACAAATTTAGCACAATCTGAATAACTGTTTCATTTTTACTTCCCCTGCCTAATTTCCTCCCGTTTTTCTTTATCTCATCTATGGTTTGACTATCGTCTGTTGGTTGGCTATTTTAGTAATATGATAATTTCCGAAACTACTGGACTAATTATTGTTATATGTTTTCCGAATGCCGTGTACACGGTAAAACATTAAAACTAAATTTATCCAACAATTCGATGGCGTGATCTACCATAATTACAATATAAACTTTAAGAAATAACGTACCTGTGATTTATAAATCTCTGTTACTTTTTATTTTGGACCTCCAGATTTTTGAGAAAAAAAATCAAAATTCTTTAATAGCGTTTTACGATTTAACTTAGAAACTTCATCCTAAATGCTTTGAAATCTTGCACATATATATTTTAAGGGTATCGTAAGCATAGTAAATCACTAATCCTAATTTATTTGTTCAAAATTTTGTTAGATAAATCCTATTTAAAAAATACAAAATATTATGAGTCAAGTAGTGCATTCATAATTTCTAGAATTGCTTGCATAAAACACAAAATATTTTATTGTCAAAAACGTCTTACTTCCATTTAAACCTTTTATCCAGACATATTTATTTAATGCTTGGAAAAATTCCACTGGATCGTTGTCGCAAATTATAAATATAATAATCTCTATGTACAAAATTAGTCAAACCTTGTACAGTTAACAGAAAATTTATAAAATTTGATTTTGCAATATTTGTTTTGTAATAACCTCTATAAAGTAAACTGTATCTATAAAGATTTTTACCTGCGGGGGCGCAAATTACAAGGGAATAATAGAAAATATATTTAAACCAGATAATCAACGGGAAAAATGTATTTTCAGTAATTACATATTTAACTTCGGGTGTTTATGTTGATACTTCGACTATAATAATCACGTTCGCATTACAAGCATCAGTGGTCGCATAAAAGAAAATGAAATTTGATTAATTTTCTATCCTTATTGACGACAGGACTGGTTAATTAGTTAAGCTACAAGGCAGCAAAAGCTTATATTATTTTGGGTTAGATGCTGTTATTGTAATAATAAATAATCATTTGATGTATGACATTCGATAAAATCTAATAAACCCTTTTTGATTTGATTAAAAAAAACGGGCAAAAGTTGTTTCGACAGAACTTCCCTCGCACTTAAAGTACAATGAACCATATCCAGCATTTTCGAGTTAAGTCTTTTCTTTTGCACAATTTTGTGATGACGTTATTAACATTTTTGCAAGAACACGTATAACAACGTGGATTGGTGCAGTGTAACACTAAAAATAGCAGTATTGTATTCCAAAAATTTTCCGAAAAAATGGAGTAGGCCATTCCTGATTTAATCAATAAAATAAATTCCCTCATTGACTGTTTAAGTAAATCTAAAAAATTGGTCTAAAGAGTTTAGACAGTACTTCCCTCGCTGTCGGAAACGTGACGACTGCATGTCTATTATGTTTTCTTTTCGCAGTAGATTTCATTATTTTTTTTGAGTCACCCGGTATATGCAAATTCAAAAAATATGAATGGAATGATAAATTACAAGTACAGACTCATCATATTTTGTATATTCTAGATAGGATTTATTTGGCAAACTTTTGAGCTGAAGTCATCAGTTTTTTGTAGAAGATAACCAAATATATTTTGACTAAAAATTTATTATGCTCTTTATAACCTTAAAACATTTGCAAGATTTCAAAACATTCGGTTCTGCAGTTCCTGATTAAATCAATAAAATACATTTACTCATTCATTAATTTTTTGGGTCACCCTGTATATGCAAATCCAAAAACTATGAATGGAATGATAAATCACAAGAAAAGACTCATCATATTTTGTACATTTTAGATAGAATTTATTTAGCAAAATTTTGTGGTGAGGTCATAAATTTTTTAGGGGGGATGAGTAAATACATTTTGATCAAAAACTTACCATGCTTATGATAACTTTAAAACACCTTCAAGATTTCAAAACATTCGGTTTTGTAGTTCCTGAGTAAATAAATAAAATAAATTTACACATTCATGAATTTTTTTGGTCAAATCCAAAAAAATATAAATGAGCTGATAAATCACAACTACAGACTCATCGTATTTTATACATTTAAGATAGGATTTATTCCACAAAATTTTGAGGTGACGTCATCAATTTTTTGGAGGGGCTAAGTAAATATATTTTGATTAAAAATTTATCATGCTTATCATAACTGTAAACCATCTGCAAGATTTCAAAGCATTCGGTTTTGCAGATTTAAAATTAAATTGCAAAATGTTGTTTCATAATTTTGATTTTTTTTCCAAAAATCTGGATGCTTCGGGTAAAAACTCGATTCGAAGTCATAAACTACCTGTGTAGGACTATGTTACTTTATACAATTTAAAACCCATTTACTATGTACAATTTTGAAGTGACGTCATCGCATTAGTGGTGGGGATGATTAGACAAATTTTGGTTAGCGATTTACCATTTACATGATATTCCTAACATATGTAAATACAAAATTTCACAACAATCGGTCGAGTACTTTCGGAGATTATCTGTCTAATAAGAATTCGGGACGGCACACAAACGGACAGACGGACGGACGGACGGGCGGACAGACGGACAGACAGACGGAAACGGGAGACCTATTTCTTTTTCCTCTAGGGGTCATGAAAGGTCGAGAAAACGTAAAAGTAGAGAGTCGGCCGACGGACTCGATTACAACACTTCCTTTGCTTAAGCTCAGAAAGTAAAAATTGATCCAAGGTTACTTCGACAGAAATACAGTCCAAGAAATTCCGCTTCTTTGAAAAAAAAAAATCTTTTTATGTCTTATATGTGATCAGAAAGTGTATATTTATTTATTACATACATACATAAGGACATGAAGAAAAATATAATCCATCGTAAAAAGTGGCATTAAAACCAATATATAGCTTGTATGCGTGTGGATACTTACATAGATGTAAATTTAACCTGTGAGTTAAAAATTTCGTACTGGGGCAAATAATTGACAAAATTTTCGTTGAGGGAGCATTTATAAAAATATTAATCCAGTGATAAATCAAGTATAGATTCGTCGTATGTTGCACATTTAAGTTAGGATTTATTTAGCAATATTCTGAGGGGCCGTTATCAATTTTGTAGGGAAATGAGCAAATACATGTTGATCAAAAATTTACCATGCTTGTCATAACTTTAAAACATCCCCAAGATTTCAAAGCATTCGGTTTTTTTTTCCTGATTAAATCGACAAAATAAATTCACGCATTCTTTAATTTTTTTTTTGAGTCACTCTGTATAAGCAAATAAAAAAATATGAATGGAATGATAAATCACAAGTATAGACTCATCGTATTTTGCACATTTTCAAAAGAATTTATTCGGCAAAATTTTTAGCTGACGTAATCAGTTTTTTGGTGAGGATAAGCACATATATTTTAATTAAAAATTTATTATGCTTATCATATCTTTAAAACGTCTGCAAGATTTGAAACCAATCGGTTTTGCAGATTCAAAATTAAATTGCAAAATGTTGTTTTATAATTTTGAATTTTACTTCCCGAGCGTAAGCGAAGGAAGTATTGTAATAAGTCCGTCGGGCGACTTTCTATTTTTACGTTTTCTCAACCTTTCATGACCCCTAGAAAACGAAGAAATGGGTCTCCCGTTTCCATTTGTCTGTCTGTCTATCTGTCTGTCTATCTGTCCATCTGTCTATCGTCCCGATTTTTATTAGACATCTAATATACGTAAGTACTGGGCCGATTGTTGTCAAAATTTGTATTTATATTAGGAATATCATGTAGATGGTAAAAACTCAACCAAAATTTGTCTAATCATCCCTACCAATAATGTGATGACGTCACTTCAAAATTGTACATAGTAAGTGGGTTTTAAATTGTATAAAATAACATAGTACTACATGTGGTTTATTCAAAACGTGCAACCTTTTGCCACCTACATGATATTTCTAATATTTATATATGTCGTAGTCGACCAGTGAAATCCGTCACTTCACGAAAATTCCAGGCAGTTCGTGAAGTGCCGTCGTCTAATATAACTAGGATCATTAATAAATCAATTGACGCCGTCTTTACCTTTACATGAAGAGCCGGCATTTTAGTGTATAAGGCAATGAAATATTGGGTGGTATGAAATAAAACTGAGTAAATGCTCATACTCGAAATACGAAGTGTCTATTTGAGTATCAACTCAAAATAGGTGATATGAATAAACCTGACTGGAGGCTCATACTCGAAGTACAAAGTACATATTTGAATATTTGCTATTAGATACCTGAGCATCTACTTTAACTATGTACTTACTCGCAAACATAGTACCTCCTCAGAAACAAATTGAGCATCTACGTGTTTTGTGAGTATTTACTCTAAAAATGAACAGCCGGGTGGCAAACAACTGAGTTGCTTGTGAAGCAGCTTAGAAACCGAGTAAAATCGTTGTGAAAGTGAATTTTAACAAAACATGGTAGTGACTAAATATGTGTTTAAATACATAGTCACTGCCATTGTAAAAGTTGGAGATGACGTCATATCATTATTGGCGGAGATGATCAGACAAATTTCGGTTAGCGTTTTACTATATACATGATATCCCTAATATGCATACAAAATTTTATAACAATCCGTCCAATAGTTTAAAAGATTATCTGTCTAATAAAAATCTGTGGTGCACGGACCAACTTGATTAAACCAGGTTTCAAATAACTGGCGTCAGAGTGGTTCCAATGACAACTGTGTTTCGAAAAATAACAGCCAGTTATATCATACTGCTTAAGATTTATAAAAATTGTAAGCAACAAAGTAAGACTAAAGGGGTTTAATCCGTAGATGAATTAAACGAAGCTAACAGTAATCTTTCAATATATATTCAATTCCACTGACAGTAGCAGGGTATGGGTGACTAAATTCCGAAAAACAAGCTCTACAAGAATTTCTAAAAAAATATACTGACTGGCAAAAAACCGGCCACCCTGAAATATTTCCCAAAATCGCTTTAAAAATTGTTAATTTAACTAGTGATTGTTATTTTGTTTAAAGAACCATTCGTTGTTGACATAGGATGTACAAGTTAGCAAAAAAAAGGCAAATAAATACAACCACTACCTAATTATAATATCATTTTTAAAGTGGTTTGTCGAAATATTTCACGCTGGCCGGTTTTTTTGCCGGTCAATGTATATAGTGTATTGCGTGTCATTAAAAAATAAGTGGTATGTGGTAGAAAAATAAAAAAAATATAGCGTGTCAAAACGAATTTATAAGGTGTCATTTATCTTCTTAAGCGGTTACAGATATTGCTTATCTACATTTATTTTAATGTATGAGGTTATCACTTATCACAAAGAAGAATTCCCAAAATCATTTCTTTTTAATTTTTCAAAGAAGTGGCATTTGTTGGACTGTACTGCAGAGGCGAGGGAAGTCCTGTCGAAATTCAACCAATTTTTACTTCCCGAGCGTAAGCAAAGGAAGTATTGTAATCGAGTCCGTCGGCCGACTCTCTACTTTTACGTTTTCTCGATCTTTCATGACCCCTAGAAGACGAAGAAATAGGTCTCCCATTTCCGTCTGTCTGTCCGTCTGTCCGTCTGTCCATCTGTCCGTCTGTCCGTCTGTCCGTCTGTCCGTCTGTCCGTCTGTCCGTCTGTCTGCCGTCCCGGATTTTTATTAGACAGATAATCTCCGAAAGTACTGGACCGATTGTTGTGAAATTTTGTACTTATATTAGGAATATCATGTAGATGGTAAAACGCTAACCAAAATTTGTCTAATCATCCCCACCACTAATGCGATGACGTCACTTCAAAATTGTACATAGTAAATGGGTCTTAAATTGTATAAAATAACATAGTTCTACACATGTAGTTTACGACTCCGAATTCAGTTTTTACCCGAAACGTCCAGATTTTTGGAAAAAAAAAATCAAAATTATAAAACAACATTTTGCAATTTCATTTTGAATCTGCTAACCCGAATGTTTTGAAATGTTGCAGATGTTTTAAGACTATAAAGAGCATCATAAATCTTTAGTCAAAATATATTTGGTTATCCCCTCCAAAAACTTGATGACGTCACTCCAAAATTTTACTGAATAAATCCAATCTAAAATGTACAAAATATGATGAGTCTGTACTTGTGATTTATCATTCCAATCATATTTTTTGGATTTGCATATATAGTGACTCAAAAAAATTAATGAATGCGTCAATTTATTTTATTGATTTAATCAGGAATTACAGAACCGAATGCTGTGAAATCTTGGAGATATTTTAAAGTTATCATAAGCATGGTAAATTTTTTATCAAAATTTATTTGCTCGTCCCCCCCTAAAAAAATTGATGACGTCACCCTAAAATTTGGTAAATAAATCCTATCTAAAATGTGAAAAATATGATGAGTCTGTACTTGTGATTTATCATTCCATTCATATTTTTTCGATTTGCATATACAGGGTGACTGAAAAAAATTAATGAATGCATGAATTTATTTTATTGGTTTAATCAGGATTTACAGAACCGAATGCTTTGAAATCTTGGAGATGTTTTAAAGTTATTATAAGCATGGTAAATTTTTTATAAAAATGTATTTGCTCATCCCCCCTAAAAAATTGATGACGTCACCCCAAAATTTTGCTGAATAAATCCTATCTAAAATGTACAAAATATGATGAGTCTGTACTTGTGATTTATCATTCCATTCATATTTTTTAGATTTTCTTAAGAGGTGGCTCAAAAAAATTAATGAAGTCAATTTATTTTATTGATTAAATTAAAGGCAACACTTATTATTAGTATTACATTGGATCAACCCAATTCGGTAGACACAAAATTTTTTAAAGTAAAAACTCGGTTGAAACATAAGGGTAGCACGCTTATTTACATCGACTTTAACATACAGACGTGCATTTGTTTTGTGCGCTGTCTAGGTTCCGCGAATGTGGAATAGACATGTTTGTAATCAACCAATTGTGAATTCCACCGTCAAAAATTAAAATAAAACCCAATGTTTTATATAATAAGCGGAAGTCGAAGCAATAAAACCGATGGTCGTTTTGTTTACAGTTTCTCTGTTTGATTCTCACGTATGCTGTTACGCTTGTCATCTTAAATTAAGAATGTTTATACATAAACGATTTTCAGTTGCCTCTCACCGGCGCCGTATACGTGAGTAAATTGTTTCGTTATTTTATTGATTATAACAAATCAATATTCAAAACGACCCAATTCATTTTCCCGAAAATATGGGAATACAATAATTTTATTCTTAGTATTACACTACATCTATCTCAACTGATATACGTATCCTTGCAAAAATGTTGATGACGTCATCGCAATTTTTTTTTAAATTCCCACTACAAAAATAATGAGAAAAAAAACACAATAGCCATGCAGTCGTCAAGTTTCCGACAGCGAGGGAAGTACTGTCTAAACTCTTTAGACCAATTTTTTTCAACACAATGCAAGACGGTGAGAGCGATGCTTGATTTAGAATTCAAAGCTGACTGCAGTTCTTCTTTTAGGAATCTTATAGTGTTAAGACGGTGTCTTCACAATACATGTTTGTTTGATATAATATAAAACGGGATAGTGATGATTATACGAAACATTGTGAGATTCATCGACATAATACGAGAAATAAAACGAATATTGCTCTATAAACCAAACAAAAAACCGATCGTGCATCAATCACTACGCAATCAGCTTTTTTAATGTGTTATCTTATTACCTTTCGTGTTCATCCCTTATTTCGTTTTAAGTGTGAGATTAATAAGTCTTTTTTGGTTAAAAAATGTTTCTAATATTTTGGTGAGTTCATCTGATGCGACTTTTGTGAACTAGCGTAAAAATATTTAATTGATAACTGGTTGTGCCTATTCCGTTTTAACTGACTTGTGCCATTAACTTATGTTATTTTATTAGGTACCCATTATTAATAAATAAATAAATAAATAAATAAATAAATAAATATTGAAAGATTAGATCAAATAATTTATTTATTGGGTGATCATTTAATTTCGATGTCAAGCAATAAATAACACAAAAGCGGATATCAAAAATTGTCACTTCCGAGGATCAATCAATCATATTAAATTGCCACAAACTTGAAAAGAAAAACATGATAAGCCAAACTCAGTACGGATACTACATCTTGTAAATTGAATAAAAAAATCGTACTCTACACACCTATCTATATCTCGTGGCTTAGTGGAACTTTTAAACTTTGATCCTGACGTTTGACATCATAGGTAATCTAGGATCATATGTCTATCTGACAGAAAATATTAATTTCTAAGTCAGACACACGATTTTTGCGTCATAAACCATTTCAGCGTCATATTTAAAGATCTCTGAATAGGAAATGTAGTTCAAACAGCATGTTAGAAAGAAAATTTTTTAATAATAACGATGAAAACAAAGGAACAAAATTTTCAGCTCCCTTACTTTTTTTTCCATTTAATTGGATTCTAGTAACAGCAATAGTCTTATTATTATTGTGTGATCAACTAATAATAACCAGGCCATTTTAGGTTAAGTATTGTTATCGCATGAATTCCTGTTTTATTTGCAAATCACAGTTTATCTTGCAGGCACTTGAAAATGTTCGAACCGCATCCCAATTTCAAGTTTTTTTCTCTACACCAGAACTGCTGATACTAAATTTTAGTCTATTTGAAAGAACACTTAAAAACTACCACCAACACAGACTTGCAAACTGGAGGTTGAAATTCAACATTTGCTTGTTTATGGATGAGAGAAGTGTTGATGCAAAATTTCGGCTTTTTTCTAGCAACCCTTAACAACTACCACCAAAACAACCTTGCAGCCTAGGACTTTAAAAAAATACTTCCATGTAGTCAAAACTCAATGACGTTATTTCAAAATTTTGCCTAATAAATCCTAAATGTGCAAAATATGATGAGTTTTTACTTGTGATTTATCAATGCATTCATGTTTTTTAGATTTACTTATACAGATGACTAAAAAAATTTTTGGATGTGTCATTTTATTTTATGGATGAAATTAGGAACTCCATTTTCCGGAAAATGTGTGAATATAATACTGTCATTATTACAAGTTGATATAGGTATTTTTGCAAAAATGTTGTAAAGTAAAAAGTCATTCAAAACATACGCGTAGCACGCATGTTTATATTTACTGTAATTAGAATTACACTGTACCTATCCAAATTAACATATGTCTCCTTGCAAAAATGTTGATGACGTCCTCACAAAATTTTGCAAAGGTAAAACGTACGCATAACACGCTTTTTTTTACATTTACTTTAACACATATACATGTATAAAAATCCTTATTTTGACTTAGTAATCTCATAAAAAATAAATTTTTCAAAATCAAATTTTGCAATTTTTCGAAAAAGTTGGATATGTTTACTTTACTTCTGGGGCGAAATAACCTTCGACCAATTTCTTTATTTAATGCATGGCGAAGTATTATAATGAAATTTTGCATCTACACTTGACGTACTTGCATCATTTTTGTGACAATTTTAAATCCTATTGATAAATGAAGCAGTTAATAAGTACATGATTTATTTCTTATTGAATACATAGTCGTGCAATCTATCATTTCATAAAAGATATAAATATAATTAAAAACAGCGCATTTATAAAATATGTACCAATGCGTAAATGACTAATAATAATTTATTACTACTGAATCCTTAAATACAAATGTATTCTTTTAGGTTAACTCTTAAAGTCTCCTTTATATCTTAAATAAACATATGATTTTTTTTTACAAACGCTTTGATCTGGGTGATCGTTATTGATGATTTTCAGTAGGTACTCACATTGTCAATGAAAATCTGGAATTTTCGTGTAATATATTTAAGGCTAGTATCGCAGATTCAGGGACATTGCAGTACGAAAATTTTGTTGTTAGAATCAGTTTCTAATTCAGACTTAAATACAATTACTGAGACTATTTTTCCGGTACACATAAGTGAAGTGCATTCATCTAATGGCCAAAATGTTTTCCCCTTTTATTTCCCGAGCGTAAGCTAAGAAAGTATTGTAATAAGGTCCTTCAAGTAAATAGCTACTTTAATGCGGAATGGGACTATTTGGCGCGGCCGACTTGGCGCGGCCAACTTGGCGCGGCCGACTTAGCGCGAGCCATTTTGGCGCAAAGCCAACTTGGCGCAGGGACACTTTGGCGCAAGCCATCTTGGCGCGAGCCATCTTGGCGCGAGTACGTCGGTATATAATATAAAAAATATTTATTGCTCGTACTTTGGTTGGCACCCTGTTATTTATGCTAAGTGTAGGCAACCAAATACACATTTTCATTCACACAAATTCTAATAACTAAATGATCCACGGAGCAAGAAGTTCCACGTTTAGGAGTATGTTTATAATGGGGTGCAGGGCGCGAAGCGCCCGTGTGTCCATTAAAAAGTCGACATTATCCCTCCCCGCGTTGGAGACTATAAAAATTAGGTTATGCTAACAACGGGTGCAATTTTTGTATATTTATATCTATTTTTCTTGGTGCAAGTTCATTCGCGCCAAGGTGGCTCGCGCCAAGATGGCTTGCGCCAAAGTGTCCCTGCGCCAAAATGTCTCGCGCCAAGTCGGCCGCGCCAAGTTGGCCGCGCCAAGTCGGCCGCGCCGAATTGTCCTAGACCGACTTTAATGTCTTCTCGGCGTTTTATAACCCCTAGAGAAGGAAAAGTAGGTATCACATTTCGGTCTGTCTGTCGTCTGTTGTGAGCTTAAATACATTTTTATTAGGCAGTTAATATTTGAAATTATCAGGCTAATTGTTGTTTATACGTTGTTTAGGAATATCGTACAGATGGTAAAACATCAACCAAAATTTGGCTAATCATTCCATAAACAATTTAGTGACAACCCTTAATTTTTTTTTTTTTGGTAAACACCATTTTTTTTAATAATACACTCCTATACTTGTGTTTTATGAATCTGCCTTGACTTTTTATCTCCGGCATCCATATTTTCGTAAAAAAATGCAAATTACATAATCACATTTTATATCTATTAATTATAAGAGCACTGACGGGTGGAGAACTCCCTAGTAACTTATAATTAACTGATTAACTCATAGGACAAAACTTTTATTGATCAAATCAAGAACGATTCACCGCCTTTTCTCGCAAACTTTAGAAAATAGCAATGTTACGTCCCACGTATATTGTTAATAATAATGAAATATGACTTATCATCATAACAGTTACTTATCTAAAATATCGGTAACGTTCGGTTGGATTTCAAACCAGCATTAGCGGCTGTTGTGACATTGATTACATTCTTGGTATGTTAATAAATATTATTTAAATCCTTCACAACATCGTTGAGTTTTACATGCGTAAACTAATATTTACACGACTGCCTATTACAGCGATTATGTGCAGAATGACTCCGTGGTGCAACTTGAATCTATTTAAAGCCATACCTCCCTTCTAGAAGTTCCACAGTCGAGTTCTTTCTGAATTGTCCATCGCGACTTCCGTTTCCAGGCTTTTCTCCGGCCGCCGTCACCGACAATGAGTCATCATCGCCGTACATACTAGAACCCATAGGCGTCGTACCGGGGCGGCGTATGAGTTTCTTTCGTAACAATATATTTTTGAAAATGATTTGAGGAAGAACATTATCAAACAATAAACAATATAATCTAAGCGAAATGTATTCAAGCAATTGAAAATCTGTAAAAGTAATGGCGTTTGTCTCACTAAACGTCATAGTTTTAAATTAGAAAGTGGTAAGCTTTGTTTGATCCCAGTTATAATTTCTTTAAATTTGCGGGTAACAGCAGAGATTAGTGGAATTTAATGGAATATTTAGGTAAAATTTTGTTGTACAATTACTTAAAGGTCTAGCCTCAGGCAAAATATTATTATTTCAAAAATAAATATGACTAATGAACCCAATCCACCATTATTTTTTCAGTTACATTGTGAGTACAGTTAAAGCGCCTTGTTTTTTGGGAAATGCAATTAGCATTGAATTGAATTTCGACAAATAATAATAGAAAAAAGAAAATCTGGACGAGGACCTTGTTACTAATTTATAACCTATGATTTTTTCTTAAATGGTGTTCGTACAATAAGCAATTACTGATTGATTGGTTTGTTAATTAATCAATTCTATACTGAAATATTTTATTTTTCTTGTTGTGCAATAATTAAATGACACTCTCATTTACTCACTCATCAAAGAGGATTAATAATGTCACAGTCCTAAGACGAAGTAGATAGTAGGTATAAATGCATGGAATATACATGCATGTAGATCAGTTTCAGTTGGTATTTTGGAGCATAAAGTATACCAAACAAGTTAAACAATGATTTTTCCGATATTGTTGGTAGTTTTGGTTGCAACTACGCTCAACGTTCAAGCAGGTAATTAAAAAGTTCTCATATATTAACTTTATTTACGTATTCCATTACTTGCAAAATTGTTCTTAGGTCCCTCTTGTCCACAAAAAGATGGCAAATATCCTGTTTACATACCACATGAAGATTGCACCAAATTCTGGGAATGTTCTAATGGCACTCCGCACTTATTTGATTGCCCCGCAAATTTACACTTCAATCCAAAATTAAATGTCTGTGACTGGCCAGATCAAGCAGGATGCAATGACAGTGATGATTCTTCAGGAAGTTCATCTTCTTCGTCTTCGAGTTCAGAATCTAATGAAGACGACTAAAAGGGGATTCCATGAATAATGAAAAAACTACTGTAACATATTTTTGAATTTAATAAAGCATCTGAAAATGTACCCCGTCGTTTTTATTTATTAAAAATAATTGTGTGTGCAACACTGTGAAAACTTTGATTCAATAGATTATTATTAAAATTAAATCTTCCGCATACTTGGTAAAGAAAGTATCAATTTCGATTTTTATCAAGACTCATATTAAAACTATACCGATACATAACACAGTAACATTCGTTGTGTTATCATAAGTCTGTGGTGAAGAGAAAGAATAAAAATATAGGATATAGGAGTGATTATTAACCATTAAAGCAAATTTTTGTGTTGGTAATTCTGAATTATTAGCATGGCAGTTCACAACTGTCAACTCTGACAGCCTAACGTGCCTTACAAACGTGATAAAAACCAAGGTTAGTTAATAGAGACTATCTATTAAATGACTTTGATGAGAACAGGACTTTGTAATTAGTTGGTATCCATGATGGTAGGATGACAGGAGGGAGCATACGTCATTTAATCAATGTTAAAGAAACGTCAACAAGACAGCTCCTCACATGAGGACGTGCATGACCCTTTCCGAACCATATGGAGAGTGATCGGTTGTCATCAGAAGATCGGAGGTGGTACCGATTAGTTTAAAATAGATTCATAGGGGGTAAAAACGTCTTATTGTTTGTGTAATTATTGCATAAAAACAAAGATATATTTCTAACAACATAAAAATTCAAGTAAATTTTACTGCTACTTATTTTATATTCTATCTTAATAAATTAATTAATATTGTATTTTATGCCCAGGACCCGACAAACGCTTTCCAGCATGCCACCGAAACAATCGGTTTCTCGAAAGAGCTGGAAAAACCATTTATGATACTATTCGAAAACGCGGTATCAGTCACGTTGTCAAAATATCTTCCCTCTCTCATTCTACCTCCATGTTGGTATCCTAAACAGGCCACTCAAGTAAGGTTAGAATCAACCACTGCGCGCCAGTTCACAATTCAAAAATTCTACTATGGGTTTCTTATGGAAAGTTGATTTTACAAACAAAATACGCCACGTAGGCAGATATTTCTTTATTCGAGTAGAAACGGCAACCTGTGAATGCTCAAGAAGTGCATTTGTATGTCACCATAATGGTTGCACTTGTCCCACACGGAAATTATAATGTCCCATATTTTCACGTTCTTGCGGCGTAGGTCTGACCAAAGGTGAATCAGCTGAGACCAGAGTTGTTGTCTTTGAAAATCCTTTTAAAACCCTTTTAGTCCCCAAGTAAGGCCAAAAGACGGCAAATGTTGAGGAACAACTTCATGAAAGTTTATGACAAGTTAATGGGAGTAAAAGACTGCTTTGGCTGTTGGGAGCTGAACCACAAAGTTTTGAAGAACATCTAGTTCACAGTGTCGAAGAACTGCAGTTTCCGAGGACTACTATATTTAAATGCCCCAAAAACGAAACTGTTTCTAGATGAAAAACTGAAAATTAGTTTTTTTTCAATTTTGTGCCAATTGTGCATTAGGAAGTGCAACTTTTATTGTAGAATATTATTATTATTATTTTGTATTGGAACAAATTATGTATGTTTTTTAAATTAGGTTTTTTTAATTGGTCTTTCAGACACAGTTTATGCTAAAATGGAAGTGATATCTACCAAATTTTTCGTTTTCCAGCAAAAATCGGTGAAAGGAAAAAACTTTGTCATTTATTTTTCGTTTACCACCGAATCTGTACCGTCTCAAAATCAAAACTATTTAAGCAGTAGGGAAGTCATTTGACTGTACGACATAGGTTCAGGACAACTGCAGTGGCAAAAGTTGAATTTAAATCTTCATATTCTGCATTTTAATCCTGTGTTAAATTAATTGACGATTGAATATTTAACTCACTTCCTATAAACTGGTGTTGTTTTTTTGTGAATTTGTTTCCACTTTTATAGGGACATCTGATAAATTAACAACTGGCTTAAAGGCACCCACGCCGAAAATTTGGTTATATGTTTGGAGATGTGCTCCCAACACAACTGATGAAATTAAAGAACATATGCATACAAACTGGAGTGGCCACACCTTTGGTATACTCAAATTGACGACAAAGGACAATGATGCATCTTTTAGAATCAGCACCGATACGGATAACGACCTGCTGAAGTCTGTATACGAACCTTCCAATTGACCAAGAGGTTTGCTAATAAAGAGATTCCTATTTCTTTTAGAACGAGGAGTATTCAGGCCAAATAATACTTAAACCACTCAATTCAAGTAGGTATGAAATCACAATGTCGATTGTACGTAGTAGTAAATCTATTCTACGTAAATACGCAATGTATAACAAATAAAATTGATTTAATTGACAGTTTCTGATGTATACAGCGATTTAATTTAATGTGCTTTTCTGAAACTTGGGTCACTGAGGACGAACAAAATATATGCCCCGCCCACCCACCCTATCTCCATTCTGACGTTTTTTTTTAATTGTCGTGAGCCAGAAGGCGGAGCTTAATTGCAAAATCCTTATTTTTCTAAAAGAAATAACCATCATGTTCTTACAAAATTATGTTCAATGAAAAGCCAAAAATTGAAAAATTGAATAATCGAAGAAACAAAAATTTTAAAAATCGAAGATTTGAAAAAACCAAAATTGAAAAGTTCCCAAAATTGATTATGTTGAAAAAATTGACACTTTGAAACTTAACTAAATACATTTTCTGGTAGATTTCGAGCCCTAAAACTCACTTCCGGCTCGTTTCTTTGATAACTGCAACCGTTTTTCCAGAATCGAAATTTTTGAAATTTTCAAAAATTCGTTTTTCGTACCGATTCTTTCGAAAATGTTACTCCGTGACCATCAACACGCTATATTTGTGGAATCAGCCTGTGGAGATCTACGTCTCTGAATTTCTTCACAATTTTTAGATAAAAGCGAAATTTTTGCAGTGGTCCCCCCTTCTTCAAATTTCGGCCAATTTCTGACAGTTTCGAAACCTTACTGAATACATTTTCTTGCCATAGCTTTTCCGGCCGAAGGAACCGTTTTCCCCTTCTCTGGAGCACGTTCGCCGGATAGGGTCCATTGTTTTGACTGTTCTTTAGTGTCTGGAGTGTAGTGGGGTAGCCACGTTTCGTCAACAGTGGTCACGTAACTCCTTAGAAACTCCTTCGAATTATGTTTAAACCAGTGGCTGCTGGTGCAGGAAGGGCAAACGGGCAATGCCCCACCAAAATGAAAGCACATTTTTAAATGTGACAACTTCGCGCTATTAAAAATATCAAAATGCATTTAATTACGAAACCTACAAGTTGCCTATGTTCAGATCACAATCTGACATCTCGGCAGGGTATCATACACCTTTGCCCGTCCTGCATGTTGCCAAATTGTGAATATTTTCATTGACCCGTACTTGGCAATCTTCGCGATTATATGCACAAATGCACGATATTGTAACATCTCGGCAGGGCATAGTAATCGCTTCTTCTTAATTATATACTGCAACTTAAGTATTGAAATGTATATACGATTGCGTACACTTTTATCGATTTAGTCATCGATTTTGAAACAAAACGGTCGAGTGAAATTTGCTGACTTTGTCAGTTTTAGTTTTCTGTGCGTTTGCAGTGATTTGAAGAAACTTAAAAAGCTGTGTTGTACAGTTGTCGATAATATCAATATGAATTCAATTGAAAGAATTTTGCAGCTACAATCTGAAAATAAATTAAGCCATGATGAAAAACTATTAACAAAAAACGTTGGACCGCCAAGACCCGATTTGGACATTGCAGTGTCGTCTAAAGTTAAAGACAAAATCGTGCATCGAAAATTTAATAAGACTATGTATCAAAATGAGTGGTGGTTATGTGGTTGCAACGTGAAAAACGCCCTTTTCTGTTTTGTATGTATCCTTATGAGTAACGGAGAAGTTGATAAAGCTTGGACTGAAACCGGAATCACAGATTTAAACATTTGGGGAAAAAAGTGAAAAAGCATCGCTCGAAGAAAAAATTGGTCTAAAGAGTTTAGACAGTACTTCCCTCGCTTTCGGAAACGCGACGACTGCATGCCTATTATGTTTTTTTTTCGCAGTAGATTTCAAATCATTCGGTTTTATAGTTCCTGAATAAATCAATAAAATAAATTTACGCATTCATTATTTTTTTTGAGTCACCTGGTATATGCAAATTCATATAATATGAATGGAATGATAAATTACAAGTACAGACTCATCATATTTTGTACATTCTAGATAGGATTTATTCGGCAAACTTTTGAGCTGACGTCATCAGTTTTTGGAGAAGATAACCAAATATATTTTGACAAAAAATTTATTATGCTCTTTATAACCTTAAAACATCTGCAAGATTTCAAAACATTCGATTTTGTAGTTCCTGATTAAATCAATAAAATACATTTACGCATTCATTAATTTTTTTGGGTCACCCTGTATATGCAAATCCAAAAAATATGAATGGAATGATAAATAACGAGAAGAGATTCATGATATTTTGTACATTTTAGATCGGATCTATTCATCAAAATTTTGTGGTGACGTAATAAATTTTTTAGGGGGATGAGCAAATACATTTTGATCAAAAATTACCATGCTTATGATAACTTTAAAACATCTTCAAGATTTCAAAGAATTCGGTTTTGTAGTTCCTGAGTAAATCAATAAAATAAATGTACACATTCATATTTTTTTTCACCCTGTATATGCAAATCCAAAAAATATGAATGGAGTGATAAATCACAAGTACAGACTCATCATATTTTGTACAGTTTAGATAGGATTTATTCGGCAAACTTTCGAGCTGACGTCATCAATTTTTTGGAGGGGATAAGCAAGTATATTTTGACTAAACATTTATTATGCTCTTTATAACTTTAAAATATCTGCAAGATTTCAAAGCATTCGGTTTTGTAGTTTCTGAGTAAATCAGTAAAATAAATTTACGCATTCATTAATTTTTTTGAGTCACCCTGTATCTGCAAATCCAAAAAATATGAATGGAGTGATAGATCACAAGTACAGACTCATCATATTTTGTACATTTTAGATATGATTTATTCGGCAAACTTTGGAGCTGACGTCATCAAGTTTTTGGAGGGGATAAGCAAATATTTTTTGACTAAAGATTTATAGCCTTAAAACATCTGCAACATTTTAAAGCATTCGCTTTTGCAGATTCAAAATTAGATTGCAAAATGTTGTTTTATAATTTTGAATTTTTTTCCAAAAATCTGGACATTTCGGATGAAAACTCAATTCGGAGTTGTAAACTACATGTGTAGGACTATGTTATTTTATACAATTTAAAACCCATTTACTATGTACAATTTTGAAGTGACGTCATCGCATTAGTGGTGGGGATGATTAGACAAATTTTGGTTAGCGTTTTACCATCTACATGATATTCCTAATATAAGTACAAAATTTCACAACAATCGGTCCAGTACTTTCGGAGATTATCTGTCTAATAAAAATCCGGGACGGCAGACAGACGGACAGACGGACAGACAGACGGAAATGGCAGACCTATTTCTTCGTCTTCTAGGGGTCATGAGAGATCCAGAAAACGTAAAAGTAGAGAGTCGGCCGATGGACTCGATTACAATACTTCCTTTGCTGACGCTCGGGAAGTAAAAACACTTAAATCTCAATGTATCGTTCGCAGTGTTAGGTAAAGTAGACATAAGAAATCAGTTAAATAGTGCTTATAGAGAGAACGTCGAAAAACATAACGATCAGGTAAAACAGCATAGATACATTTTAAGTAAACTGATTGACGCTATAAAATTTTGTGGAATCTTTGAGTTGGCTTTAAGGGGGTATGATGAAACGCATGATTCTACAAATCCGGGAATTTTCAGAGGTTTAATTAATTTAATGGCAGAGCTTGACACTATATTAAAATCTCATATAGAAAAAACGAACAATCGCGTTTTTATGGGTCTTTCAAAAACCATACAAAACGAACTACTTGATTCAATTTATGTTGTTTGTATTAATTTAATCAAAGATGAGATTTTGGGAGTGCACTATATATCTATTTTAGCTGATTTTTGTCGTTAGATATGAATTGAAAGGTAAAATATTTGAAAGATTTTTAGGATTCATTAATCCAACAGATCACACAGCTGATTGTATTTCTAATATTATTTTAAATGAGCTCGAAAAACTTGAAATTAATCAAAATCCTAAAAAACTTATATCTCAGTCTTATGATGGTGCAAGGAACATTACCCTAAAGCTCAGTTTATTCATTGCTATGCTCACCAGTTGAATTTAATTATAGAAAAAGCGGCACCAGCACACAGCCAAGTAAGAATTTTTTTTTTAATTTAAAATCATTTTCCTCGTTTTTTTCAAGATCTCCTAAACGTATAAAAATACTTGATGATATCGTTTCTAAAATATTACCAAGAAATTGTCCCACTAGATGGAACTTTAAGTCAAGAATAGTTAATACTGTACATAGTTTTAAAAATGATTTGATTAACTGCTTTCAAATTATAATGGAAGATAAAAATAGTGATAAATTAACAATTGCCAAGGCAAGTAGTTTACGGAAAACATTAGAAGATTACGATTTTAATTTTTGGTTATACTTCTTTCACAGAATCATGCCTAGTACTTAGGTACTTTTCAACCAGCTTCAAATTCGCGAAATGGGATTAATTAAACTTCAAAAAAACATTACTTCTTTTAAACTTGCCATACAACATGTAACAGATTCTATCGACTATGATTATTACCGAGAAGAAAACGAAGAGGATGAATCTTCAAAAAAGCGGTCTCGTTTTAATGACAATAGAATTGCAATTGCTAAAGAAATTTGTGATAATATTAAATTTAGTGTAGATGATCGATTTTTAGAAGCAGATATACAGCAGCAAATTTGTTTCAGACTAGCTTACTTTCATATTTTCAGCTAAATTTTCCATCAAAACAAGTTGAATTATGTGCTACAAAATATGATTTAAATTTTAATGTGTTAAAAAATGAGTTAAATGTTATTTATAATCATCCCGATTTTTCAACAGCAAACGGTGCCTTAACATTCTTGAAGTTTATGTATGAAAACAATTTATTAAACGTATTTTCAGAAACAAAAAAATTATTATTATGGACACGCGTTAACAAAATTTTATTCATATTTCTTATGCCAACAAATTTAAAAGGAACTTTGAGCTCGCCCCATCACCGTTGGGGAAGTCTGGAATTAGGTCCACCTCCTCGTGGTTCCAGATGGTAAACAGAAATTATCGATTTTCAATTATCAATTTTCAATCGATAATTTCTGGCTAACGGACCTCTAACTTGACATTTTTCTAAATTTTTAATAAAAAGAAACAATAATTTTTACCTAGGATAAATTTGATAAATTAAGTTGTAACGCGATTCCGTTTTTCTTCCACTGCATGTGAGCAAACGCAGCACCCATCGTGTGGATAGCTTTCTCATGCCCAGTTTTTCGTGAAGAATGTTGTGCACACGTTCGGTTGAGATGTTTGCAATCTCAACAATCTCTTTGATCTTCACCCGACGGTCTGCTAAGACAATATCGTGGACTTTGTTGACCATTTCCTCAGTAGTTACTACAATCGAACGACCTGGGAGCTCTTCATCCAAAACAGATGTTCTGTCACATTTGAATTCGTTGAACCAATATCTGATGGTAGTCATCGAAGGTGCTTGGTCCTTATAAACTGCCTTCAACTTGATTTTGATTTCTTCACATGTTTTCCGCTCCAAAAAAGAAATCGAATCACTGATCTATACTGCTCTTTTTCCATTTTTGCACAAAACACGAAATTGTCAAGTTTCAATAAATGCTATAACAAAACTACTTGACAAATTTGACTGAAATTTTGACAAGCGTCGTTTGAAAGATGGTACTAGACCATGGTATACAAATTTTGAGTTAGTGGTACACACAGTCCTCAAACACGGGTAGTTATCATACAGTCCTCGTACATTTTGTTGTATACTCAGAAAAATGTTGTAGACAGAATCAGAAAAATGATGGATTTAGGTGACGTATTGCCCGCAAATGTTAAAAATGTAGCCAGTCAAGCATTAAACAGTTTAAATAAAATCGATAATAGCTATTTATGGTATAAGTGAATAAAAACGAATTTTATCCAACGAAAAAACAGTTTACCACAGGCGAAACCGAGTGTGATAATGTTTTCGAGTGGATAAAATTCGTTTATTCACATGTATCATACAAGATTTTTTCCAATTTCGCAAAATTAAAAAAAAAATTATTGCTTAGGTAATCCATTTACGTAAATATTAATTATTGTACTATTACTAATGTGATGAACATTTAAAGAAGGTAAATTGCCCAAGTTGCCTGTATTTCCGTCACGGTCAAATTCAAAGGATGTTCCTGGCCTTTCATTAGGATTGTTTTACAGGAGGTGGACCATCAAGCGCTGCAAATTTTAGTTGAATAATGTTTACACATCCATAGCAACGAAAATTTCAGTGGTAGTGCGAATTTTTAGTTTTTTTTACTTTATTCGTGTTGTCAATGACAGTGTGAATAAAGTGTTGCTATCAACATTTTATTCATCCTTTCGATTAAACTGTTGTTTTAATAGCGAGATTTAATATACAAAATCAGCATTTTATTTGTAGAAATTGGAAAAAGTTACTTACATTATTGTTTTTCAATTCCTTGACAAATGTTGACAATTGACATTTCGGTAAAGTAATATATGACCCTACCGATTTTACATACAGGATGCAGTTATGGCTTTCCTAGCAGCCAACTTTAATAAATATATAATATATATAATAATAATTATCATTTGTATCCCTCACGGTATCCTTGAGTTTTCCATGCGTAAAATCATATATTTTTAAATATGATTTGAGGAAGAAAATTATCAAACAATAACCTAAGCGAAATGTATTCAAGCAACTGAAAATCTATAACAGTAGTGATGTTTATCTCACTAAACATCATAGTTTTAAATTAGAATGTAATAATTTTTGTAAGGGTTTGATCCTACTTGTAATTTCTTTAAATTTGCAGGTAACCGCAGAAGGCTCGTAGTGCTGTTCGTCAAGTTCAGGTTAATGGAATTTAATGGAGTATTTAGGTAACAATTGTTGTGTAATTACTAACAGGTATAGCCATAGGTAAAATATTATTATTTCAAAAATGAATATGACAAATGAATACAATCTACCATTATTTTTTCAATTACATGCGCCTTGTTTTTCACGAAATGCAATTATCATTGAATTGAATTTCAACAAATAATAATAGAAAAAAGAAAATCTGGACGTGGACCTTGTTATTGATTTATAACCTATGATTTTTTCTTAAATGGCATTCGTACAATAAGCAATTAATGATTGATTGGTTTGTAATTAATGACTTATATACTGAAATATTTTATTTTTATTGTTGTGCAATAATTAAATGACACTCTGATTTACTCATTCATCAAAGAGGATTAATAATGTCATAGTCCTAAGACGAAGAAGATAGTAGGTATAAATACATGGAATATACATGCATGTAGATCAGTTTCGGTTGGTGTTTGGATCATAAACTATACCAAACAAGTTAAACAATGATTTTTCCGATATTGTTGGTAGTTTTGGTTACAACTGCACTCAACGTTCAAGCAGGTAATTAAAAAATTCTCATATATTAACTTTATTTAACATATTCCATTATTTGCAAAATTGTTCTTAGGTCCCACTTGTCCACAAAAAGATGGCAAATATCCTGTTTACATACCACATGAAGATTGCACCAAATTCTGGGAATGTTCTAATGGCACTCCCCACTTGTTTGATTGCCCCGCAAATTTACACTTCAATCCAAAATTAAATGTCTGTGACTGGCCAGATCAAGCAGGATGCGATGACAGTGATAGTTCTTCAGGAAGTTCATCTTCTTCGTCTTCGAGTTCAGAATCTAATGAAGACGACTGAAAAGGGATTCCATGAATAATGAAAAAACGACTGTAACATATTTTTGAATTAATAAAGCATCTGAAAATGTACCCCCGTCGTTTTTATTTATTAAAAATGATTATGTGTGTAATACTGTGTGAAAACTTTGGTTCAATAGATTATTATTAATATTAAATATTTCGCATACTTGGTAAAGAAAGTATCAATTTCGATTTTTACCAGGACTGATATTAAAACTATAACGATACATAACGTAGTAACCTTAGTTATGTTATCGTAAGTCTGTGGTGTAGAGAAAGAATAAGAATATATAGGAGTGATTATTAACTATTAAAGCAAATTTTTGTGTTGGTAGTTCTGAATTATTTGCACGGCAGTTCACAGCTGTCAACTCTGACAGCCTAACGCGTCTTGCAAACGTGATAAAAACCAAGGTTTGTTAAATGACTTCGATGAGAACATGACTTTGTAATTAGTTGGTATCAATGGAGGTAGGATGACAGGAGGGAGCATACCTCATTTGATTAATATTAAAGAAACACCAACAAGACAGCCCCTCACATGCTGTGTGACCCTTTCCGAACCATATGGGGAGTGATCGGTTGTCTAGAGGAGATCGGAGGCGGTACCGTTTAGTTTAAAATAGGTTCATAGGGTGTAAAAATATCTTACTGTTTATGTAATTATTGCATAAAAACAAAGATATATTTCTAACAACATAAAAACTCAAGTAAATTTTACTGCTACTGATTTTATATTCTATCTTAATAAATTAATTATTTTTGTATTTTATACCCAGGACGCGGCAAACGCTTTCCAGCACGCCACTGAAACAATCGGTTTCTTGAAGAAACTGGAAGAACCATTTATGATCCTATTCGAAAGCGCGGTATTAGTCACGTTGTCAAAATATCTTCCCTCCTCTCATTCTACCTCCATGTTGGTATCCTACATAGACCACTCAAGTAAGGTTAGAATCAACCACTGCGCGCCAATTCACAATTCAAAAATTCTACTATGATTTCTTATGGAAAGTAGATTTACAGACGAAATACCCCACGTAGGCAGATATTTCTTTATTCGGGTAGAAAAGACAAGCTGTGAATGCTCAAGAGGTGCATTTGTATGTCACCATAATGGTTGCACTTGTCCCACGCGGAAATTATAATGACCTTATTTCGGACCCACATTTCACGCTCTTGGGGCGTAGATCTGAACAAAAGTGAATCTGCTGAGACCAAAGTTGTGTCTTTGAAAATCCTTCTAATCCCCAATTAAGGCCAAACACGGCAAATGTTGAGGAACAACTTCAGGAAAGTTTGCAACAAGTTGATGGGAGTAAAAGACTGCTTTGGCTGTACCTGAACCACAAAGTTCAGAAGAACATCTAGTTCACAGTGTCGAAGAACTGTTATCTCCTAGGACTATTATATTTAAATGCCCCAAAAAAGAAACTGTTTCTAAATGAAAAACTGAAAATTAGTAATTTTTTGCCAATTTTGCATTAGGAAGTGTAACTTTTGTTGTAGATTATTATTATTATTTTGTGCTGGAATAAATTAGGTATGTTTTTTAAATTAGGTTTTTTTAATTGGTCTTTCAGACCCAGTTTGTGCTAAAATGGAAGTGATACCTACCAAATTTTTCCTTTTAAAGCAAAAATCGGTGAAAATAATAGTTATTTGTTTAACAAGGCTGGAAAATGAGGTTTTGGAAATGCGACGAAATGGTTGGAAGCCGAGCCCGGATGGCGAGGCTTGCAATTTACGAGCATTCACAAAAAATTTTCTAGACGTGTAAAACACAACATATTATCCGTCGACAATTTATTATGAGAATTTACCTCAGGTAGTTTTAGCCAATAAAAACGCTTTATTTTTAAAAATTCGACCAATCAGATTCATAGAAAAAAAATTATTTCGAAAATTTTTTTGGCGTAAAAAATTATCGCGATAATTTTTTTATGTCAATAAGTCAAATAACTCAAAACATTGTTAATTTATTTTGAACTGTCAGAATTAAATATAAAAGTACACTTATTATAATTATAGGTACTATTAGAAGACGCCTTCGCTTGCAGCTCATTGGTTGCAGATACGACAGTGTTCGATTCCTTTTCTTGCAAACGTATTTTCTTAATGATTTGTTCATGGTGTTCTGTGTCAATTTCCAAATAAGGCGCCAGTGAACTAGTACTAGCATGACCTGTAATTTTTATAATTTGTTGTTCGTCAAGTCCAGATTTTGCCAGGTGTGACACAGCCGTAGCTCTGTTGGAGTGGTTGGTTATATTGATGTTACATACGTCTAAACCAATTTTTTCTGCTGCCAATTTGGTCCATTTTCCTATTTCGTTCTTGCCTACAGGACAATTTTTGTACCATGGGGAGTTGTCGTTTTGCCATTGCGGATTCGGAGTTAAAAAAAATCTCTCCGTAGTAATATTTGTGGTCCGTTTTGACGAAAGTTTCTTGAACAATCTAAATAAAAAATAGATACCATGAAAACCGCAACTGGAGTTGTTTGGCTGTATGAAACCTACCTTACAGGACAAATATTTAGGTCGTCCTTGTTAGCAATTAACCATTTACTGTTGGCCAAGGGTTTTGCACCTCCTTGTGTAGTTTTTGAAAACACCGAATTGTATTCTATTCTGCCAGTTTCCTCTCCCTTATTATTTTTTTCAATTTTAAAGTAATGGAGTAGACAATTAGCCGCCTCCCCACCATGCCATGCAAGTTCATACGCTGAAATTTGGTAGAATTTCTTTTGTAAACCGGCTGGTGTGTCCTCGTTCCAAGCTGTCACCATTTTTCGTATTTCATCACCAGAAAGAACTGTTGAACTACTTCTTCTTTTTTTTAATGAACTTTGCAAAGTTTTTCGTTTAGCATCTCGAGCCCTTCTTGCTTCGTTAAACGTTGAGTCAGAAAAAGGGTTGAACTTAATATTGTACTTGTAGTCGTACATTTCTTGGACTTCTTTGGCAACTACATTCCAAAGCGTCTTTACGACACACTCCTTATATTCCTCACCATTCTTACGCCTCATATTGTAGCCCCAATCTTTCAAAATGTTAGCGATTTCTTCAATGGATCTTTGATGGTCCAGTACATAATTTTTCTCCTGACAAAAGGCATTAAACTGTTTCCACGCAGATTTTTTTGATTTTTTTTGTATTTTCTGGGATAGAATTAATAATTGCTTCATCAATAGTTTGAAAACAGGAACTTCCAAATCTCTTAGAAGTGCACATTTTTCTCGTACGTAAATTATTTTACTTTTAATAAAATTATTGTTTACGTGTCATTGCCATCGATACTAACTATATTGGCAACTTGATAGAACTGTTGAATATAATAAAGTGCCGTTCATCAACGGTGGTTCCTTCGGCAAATTCTCATATAAAATACCACACGCGATGGAAATATTCTCAGATAATTTTTCTTCTGAAGCACTCGTGTCTGCTGTTTAATTCCCTCCTGCTTCGCAGTCGGGAATTATTACAACAGCAGACACTCGTGCTTCATAAAAAAATTATCGATAATATTTCCATCCCTAGTGGTATTACTATTGATTATTTATTTTGACTTGTGTTTGAAATAAAAAACAAAAATCTTTTTAGGAAAATTTTATCATTTAGAAAATATGCGCGATGTCCACAGAATTTCACATTTGCTGAAAACTTACAAACATTGGGGAGTAGACATAATCTTCATGTTGCTTGCTGTTGTAAAAATTAATACGTTCACGCAAATTCAATTAATCAATTAATGCTTCACACGCCTTGTCCTTGCCCAAATTTTATTTTAGTTTTTCCTTTAGCATAATAATGCAGTCTCATACTCCCAAACAGCACACTTAATAGTTCCACTTGCAAATTCCAAACACATTTGACACAACTGACATTGATTCAGTGATGCCAACCGGCAAAATAAATCTAACTATTTTAAATGTCACGTTTGATTGCCTAGATTTCCAAAAGATGATTTTCTTCCCGCAATTGAGTACGACAAACGCTATGAAAAATGACGGAGGCGCAGAAAATACTTTGTCATTTATTTATTATATTATTCAAAATCAAAACTATTTAAGCATAAGGGAAGTCATTTGACTGTAACGATATACGTTCAGAACAATTGCAGTAGCAAAAGTTGAATTTAAATATTTATTAAACACCACCGGTTCTATTTTTGTTTGGTATCCAAATCAACAGTAAAAACACCAGTCTTAATAGTGCTGATGGTGGGATATATAGGAAAATTACTTTAATGGTAGAATTTACGCGTTAAAGTGACGTCGCGATTCCGCCCATAAGAATTACGCGGGGAACTGAAATACGGCTCTCGTGTTATGAAACTAAGTTCAAATTTCCCGCGACGTTCACTTTACTAGTCTATTCATTTTGACAATCAGTTATACCACCATAAACTTTTAACATGTCGCCAACCTCTCACAAAAAATTCACAATAATTAATAATCACCGGAATTTAATTTGTTTATATCTTAGCCATGATTTCTCTCGTTAACCAGTCAAGGTTTATTTAGTAAAAAATTTCCGCTTACTACCAAAGTATTTAGTTCCCATGATTAAAAATAAAACATTAAAATGTAATTTAGTGTTTATAGAAATATGTAAGTTTTTATCCTCCTACCAAGAAATTTGTCATCAATTATATCTTACTTTTATATAGCAACTTATTTTCTAAAAATTGCATACTCCGTCACATTGACAGTAACACTTTATGATACATGTATAGTTGGTTGTCTGCCCAACTTGTATGTAATTGTATCTACAGTTTGGGACACGGAATTTCAAACCATGGTAGAAGGAGACATGGTATAGGCATACGCATCGGCTGTGACGTCAAGTGGGGTGAAATTAGCGCGAAATTTAAAATACAATTCGTTATCCGACAACTAATTGACGTATTGGAAAGAGCACTGACAACTCAAGCTGAAATTCCCTAGACTTCCCTAGCGAAGCTCACAAGAGTCACAAGGTCGTTGATGCCACCTAACGTCACAAATGGATGCGCAGACCATTTTTAAATTGGTACATCGGATGCCTATACCATGTCTCCTTCTACCATGTTTCAAACGACCTGTCAATCATAATGACAATAAGATATAAGACTACAATGTTTTTGAAATGTCAGAAAGTTGGTTGTCGTTTGAAATTCCGTGTCCCTAACCGTACAGGGTTAGTATAGTATCCGGAAACGGTCAAACAACTTTGTTATTTGATTTTTTTTTTCTGAAATTTGCTTTGAATATATAGTTAAATATCACGATTTGATTAAAACATTTTTCCTTTTTATGGCTCTCGGTTTGACAGACAGGGCCGCCTAATTTTTTTTTAACGGTACACCCAGATTTTTTTGACATTTTCTAAAGCAGAATAAAAACTACTTTCAGAAATTATCATCATGTTTATTTCTACTGATAGAAAACATTCACACTTGTCCTAGACCCGATTTAGACATAGAAAGCGAATTAAAGTTAATTCACGATTAACTTTTAATTGTGGTCCGTTGCTAAACAAAGTGCATACTTTAACCAATCACGGGCTCATATTCTGAATTTTAATCATGTGTTAAATTAATTGACGATTGAATATTTAACTCACTTCCTATAAACCGGTGTTTTTTTTTGTGAATTTGTTTCCATTTTTTAAGGGACATCTGATAAATTAACAACTGCGTTAAAGGCACCCACGCCGAAAATTTGGTTATATGTTTGGAGATGTGCTCCCAACACAACAACAGATGAAATTAAAGAACATATGCATACAAACTGGAGTGGCCACACCATTGGTATACTCAAATTGACGACAAAGGACAATGATGCATCTTTTAGAATCAGCACCGATGCGGATAACGACCTGCTGAAGTCTCTATACTATCCTTCCAATTGACCAAGAGGTTTGCTAATTAAGAGATTCCTATTTTTTTTAGAACGAGGAGTATTCAGGCCAAATAATACTTAAACCACTTAATTCACGTAGGTATGTCAAATCACAATGTAGATTGTACGTAGTAGTAAATCTATTCTACGTAAATACGCAATGTATAACAAATAAAATTGATTTAATTCACAGTTTCTGATGTGTACATCGATTTAATTTAATGTGCTTTTCTGAAACTTGGGTCACTGAGGACGAATTGAAAACCGTCACTCTAAATGGTTTCACACTTGCTTCTTATTATTGTAGAAATGTTAAACAGCATGGCGGTGTTTGTATCTATGTTAAAGACGGAGAGGAATATAAGGACATGGATACGCATGGAATGTTTTCCGATGTTGGTGGCGAATTCTGTGCTGTAGATCTAGGTAAAAGTAAGACCGTAATTATCACACCACATTATACAGATCCCCTAAAGGTAGGATAGATGTCTTCTTCAAAGCATTCGAATCTTTAGTCGATACATTACCAATACATAAAAATATTATTTGTGTAGGAGCCTTCAACCTAAATTTTAAAAATGTGAATGAGCATTGTGTACAAATTAATGTGCACCAACTTATGTATATCATAAAATTTGACAGGAAGAGTGGTAGAGGATACATGTGTAACTCCAACGTCCAGTTCCAGAACTGACAATTGTTTCTCTTGTATTGCAGACGCGGGGGTGCGAGTTGGTGAACCTCACATCGTCGCCTGAGAACTTGTTTGATCCACAGACCGGAGCGCGCTCAGGGCAATGTCGACTGTAAGCGTTCAAAATTTGTGCGTGAAATAGTTATTATTTAGATTCTTTTATTTACAAACATAATGTCACATCTCATCGTGCGTGTTTTTTTTTTTTTTTGTTTAACTAAGAATTAATACTTTAATTGTGGATAATAACAAATAGTCCTAAATTAGCATTCAGGAAAGTGTAGTTATTTTTATGTTTCTTGTAGTGAAAAAACTATTTTTATTAAGAAAAACAAAAACAAAATATATTTTTTTTTCAGAATTTTTAGACAACTTTTTTAAAAGTGATATTTTTTCAAATTTCGGCCAATTTTTGACATTTTCGAAAGCTAACTAAATACATTTTGTTGTAGATTTCGAGCTCTAAATCTCACTTCCGGCCTCGCTTCTTTGATAACTGCAACAGTTTTTCCAGAATCGACCGTTGAATTATCGACATTTTTAGAAATATTCAAAAAATCACATTTCGGACCGAGAAATCGAAAAACCTAGAATTTTAAATATTGAAAATTTATAACAGTCGAAAAATTGAAAAACTAAAGTTTAACGAAAAACTGTAAATCCAAAAAGGAAAAAATCGAGGTGATTTCTCGAAAAAAAATCCAAGATTCCAAAAATCGAAAATTCGAAAAATCTAAACATTGAAAAATCCCATAACTGAAATAAATATCCAAAAAATTGAGAAATTAAAAAATTGGAAATTTGAGAATTCGAAAAACTAAAAAAACAAAGTCGACATATTGTACCTAAGCTTAAAAAATCGAAAAATTGAAAAATCGAAAAATCGAAGAATTGAAGAAGTGAAAGATCGAAACTTTGGGAAGTCAACAAATGGGAAAATAAAAAAAAATGAAATCAGAAATCGGAAAACTGAAAATTTAGAAACGTCAAAATTTGAAAAATTGAAAAAACGAAATATTTAAAAACCATAAAATTGAAGAGGACAAAAATTGAGAAATCGTATCATTAAAACATCGGAAAATTGAGAAATCGAAAAATAAAAAAATCTAGAAATCTAAAACTTGAAAAACGAAAAATCGAAAATCGGAAAAATCTCAATAGCGTATTTATAAGCCAAAAGTTCAGGACTATGCTACTTTTTAACATTTAAATAACATTTATTCCACAAAATTGTAAGATGGCATCATCAATTCCTGGGGAGGCATGAACGGATAAATTTTGACTAACGACTTAATATGGATAAATTTTGACTAACGACTTAATATGCTCCCAATAACTATAAATTGGAAAATGTTGATTTTTTCCAAAAATCTTGAGGTCGAAGGTAAAATCTCCACACCACAAATGGTATTAGTTGCGAAGAATTGTCTACTTATTTTGAAGAATCCGAAAAAAATCTTGCGAGTCGTTTTGATCACAAAAACTTAAGTTATAAGGACAGTTTAAACAACATTACACGTGTTTCCAACAGTATTTACGTGTATCCTGCTAGTTCTGATGAAATCATGAAACATGTCTCAAGAATAAAAAATTCAAATAGCGTTGATGTTTATGGTATCAACAGCATAACTCTTAAACTTGCCTATCTTATATTAATTGGATCATATAATTATTACTTTGGGAGTGGTGTATTTCCAGACTTGCTTAAGCTCTCGCAAGTAACTCCGGTGCAAAAAAAAAGCGATACAAATATCATAAGCAATTTTAGAACGATCTCCACTGTTCCAACAATAAGCAAAATTTTAGAGTCAAGACAGGTTGATAAGTTTTTTAGATAAATATAGTGTTTTAGGGAACCATCAGCACGCGTATCATTGGGGAAGATCTACAGTATCTGCTTTAAAATTTTTGTACTTATGAGACTAGAGCTTAGAATGCCCCGAGCTCTGCACATGTAAATTCTATGACCTAAGTTAAGCTTTTGACGACGTTAATTATAGGGTCTTAATAGACAAATTAGAACAGATGGGCAGTAGAAATAATGGATTGAGCATTCTTAAGTCGTACTAAAAAAATTTAAAACAAATAGTAAAGTGGATTGATGGTTGCTCATCTTGTAGTGATGTGGTATGTGGGGTTCCACCGGGGTCCATTCTTGGACTGATTCTTTATGTAAACGACCTACCGATTATTTTTCAAGACAACTCCCTCTCGTCTATGCCGATGAAGTTTGTTATTTCATCATAAAACGCAGGAGGAATTAAACGGCAACATGTTACTGGCAGATGAACACCTCAATAAATGGTTCAGTAACAATTTTTTATGTGTAAACGATGAAAAATTACAAATACTACGCTTTTCAACCCTAGCATGGAATAGATACTTAAATGAAAAGCAAAACATAAAAATATTAGGTACTTATTACGTTTGACAACTTATTAACATGGAACGTACACATTCAAAACTTAGCGAAACAACTGTCAGCCTCTGTGTTCATCCTCAAACAACTATGCCCTCTGATCGACGATGAATATAGACGCATGATTTATTTTTTTCTTTTCTACTGGAGGATGTTATATGGTTTGCACATTTAAACAAAATATTCAAACTACAAAAAAGGCGATCCGGACTATTTGCCACTGTCACAAACAGCACATTGTAAAATTTTATAAAAAATTTCAAGATTTTACCTCTACCTTACTCTACTTACATAATATGAGTGCATCTTATGCTTGAAAAATGAAGGTTCAGTTATAAAACAAAAAGATATCCATAGATATCACACACGGATTGTAATGTAGGTATCTGGTATATATGAATTTTGTATAATACTTCTGTATTGACAAGCGTATATATTCAATGTAGTGTATAAACATGAAAATAAATTATTAATTATTATTATTTGTCCTATTTATTAGAGTTTCGGACCGTGGGAAGATAATTCCCTACACTCTTCCGCCGTTAAGTTAAATGGGTTACAAATAAACAAGACAACCTTGAATTCCGGTGATTTTTATTGGTCTGGGTGGTCTGATTGGTCGTCCGTGAATAATACCTAATATGGAAAAGACATGCGTGATCTACCCCAGATGGTATTTGCTTTCCTGCTCTTTTCTCGCAGGATGAACAGGGACATCCTTATCTATGACCACTGGATCCTCCATGGGAGTTTCATACAGGCTTGTCCAAAGACATCCAATCAGGATTTTATCAAATTACTCCGTTCAAGATCCTTGTGAAAATAGATACAGAATTACATACAGTGTTTTTAATACATAAGTGTCAATCTAAAATCGCATAATATCTTCTACACTTAATATTGTTGTAAATTATTTTATTTAATTTAGTGGGTGTTCAAACTAAAAATTTATTTATATAAAGTCGCGATCTTTTCTATAGAGCCACTCCCTAGTGTAAATTTTCAAAATTTGTTTGGTGTAAGTGACCTTGACGGGTTTCTGGGGGAAAACATATGTGTCAAAAATTTGACAGGTTAGATGGCCCCATTGTCAATGTAGATATTTTATTTTAATAAATAGATGAACAGAACATACAGTCTGCACGGGATACAGTGTGGCATAGCTGAGGGCAAACGAAACATTCGTGTTGTGCTAGTTTCGATTGCCATTTCAACCACCGCTACCAACCGCGTTCGGCGTAAAGTACTAGATGACAGGGCTATCAACTTGACTTTTTGAGTGGTTCCGTAGAAATGACCGCTACTGTAAATGTGCAATATTATAATGTATGTGAATCATATAAATTGGCGTTGCAACGTTTCAAAAAGGACTTATTTCGTGATGTATCCCCTCACAGAAATCTTTTTCGTAACTAATGAAACTCTCTGCACTGAGAATTTTATTAATGAATCTAATGGAAATATCAATTCTGAAATTGTTGGCTCTACTGCAGTGAATCTTTCTAGGAGTTTATTATTTTCTATGAGTGAAATTAATTCCCCTGAGTCCTCGAATTCTAGTGTTGTCTCCCGTGATAATAACAATCATTTAAACTGTGCTTATCAAAATGTTCGTGGTCTTATAGGACCAAAACTGTTAATTTTTTTAACAATGTTTCATCTTGTAATTTTGATATCATAGCAATATCTGAGACATGGGTATCTACAGATTTATTTAGTACAGAATTATTTCCTGATAATTATGTTGTAGTACGTAAGGACCGCTACTTCAGATTAAATGGTACAGCTTGAGGAGGAGCTTGAACTCTTCCATAGTTTTCAGTGTTAGATTTTTCTTGAATCACGTGTTCTGTTCCTACTATTGATATCGTAGGTGTTAAACTGCTTAGTCTAGATCAAAAAACACTCTTGATAATAGTGTTGTATATTCCCCCCAACAACAAGTTTTAAAAATATGGACGTGTTTATCGAGGAACTTAATTCTTTCCTTCAATTATCTACTTATGACAATGTTGTCGTTCTTGGTGATTTCAACCTGCCTCAGTTTATGAGCGGCACTAAGGATTGTTTCAGTCGTTTAAATAATTTTCAGCAGTATAATAGTATATGCAATCTTAATAATCATATTTTAGATTTAGTCTTCGCAAATTTCTCATGTAACATTGATAATAATTTTTTCCACCGATTTGTTAAACAGGACATCCATCACCCGCCGCTGTTTATTACGTTTGATTTGCGAACAAAAGCTTATTCACATTTTGCCATGAACCATCAATTCCAATCATTCAACTTCAAAAAAGCTAACTTTATGCTTATGTATGAAAGATTCTGTAATACGGACTGGTCTGGGTTAAATAAAATGGTTGATATTGATGAAGCATATGAGACATTTTATGATCTGTTGCATGAGATATTTCAAGAGACTGTTTCTAAATTTCCAAAATCTCGTCTTAGTTGAAAGCGTCATTATCCGCCGTGGATTACTGCTGAAATTAAAGTTTTAGTACGGCAGAAATGGAGTGCATTTAAGAAACATAAAAAACTTAGAACCACTGAATCATATGCAAGGTTTAAGGCTCTTCGTTCCTACACTAATAGTCTCATAAATAATGCATATAAAAAATATGTCTTAAATTTTGAGAATAGTATCCAAGGTGAACCTAAACGGTTCTGGGGATTTATCCAAAGTAGGAGAGGTACGTCGAGAATTCCTGGTACTATGCACTATGACAATCGCGTCCTAGACAGTCCAGACCTTATTGTGGATACATTTGCTCAATATTTCAATTCCGTTTAAGTTTCCAAGGGGGTGAGCACAATTTCAGTATGTCTACCTGTGTTACTCTTACACAAATTTCAGAAAAGGATGTTAGTGAAGCGCTAAGAAACTCCAAGAACTCTCTCACTATGGGTCGTCATGGAATTCCCAGCTTCCTGTTGAAGGACTGTGCCTCTCTTTTCGTTCAACCTCTGCTTTTTATCTATAACCTCATCTTTAAGACATCCACATTTCCAACTATCTGGAAAACTGAAATTATCTGCCCGGTTTTTAAAAAAGGTGATATAGCTGACGTAAGGAACTATAGGCCCATCTCCCGAATGTGTAATAACTAGACAGCGGATTTCTGTCGGGCTACGTCACGATTATAGGTGGGGACGCGCTGGATCGTTGGGACTCAGTAGCGGGTGATACATAATCACTAAATTTAATCGTCACTTATTCCATAAATACAATTAACGATTTATTAATCAAACGGCTACGTAAATGAGAACGGGAATTAACAGCAGAGTGCAACTAAGCAGCGTTATTCTAATCTCAAATAAACGAAGTGCAGCCCGTAACTGCAATGAATTCCCATCCCGTACGAGCCGTACCGTGTTTGGCCTTGCCTAGCCCGACAGAAATCCGCTCTCTAGTAATAACTTTGCAAAGTCATTCGAGAAAATTTTGTATAAATATACTGCCACTTTCCACACAATCTCGGATAAAAGCCAACATAATGTTAAAAAAATACATCAACAGAAGTCATATTAATTGTGTTTAACTTACTAAAATAAGAAAGGCGTTCGTACGTACGTTCATAGTAAAAAAAAAAACATGAACAAGCTAAAAAATTTATGAATGCTATTAATTAAATTTATACATTTTTTAAAAGTGAGTGAATGATTATATTGTATTGTATTGTGTATTCTGTCGCCGCAGGACTCGCAGGAGTGCGTTGCACTTCACACGTCTTTGTCGGACCCATTTTAAGGTAATATGTGGTTATGTTGTCAACCCAAAGCAAGGAGGTTTAAATGTCTATATGTACTTATGTTCAATATCTCTGACCCGAAGTGTCAAAATTCTGGTTTTTCTAGTTACATTCTCCTAAAAGTTTCCACTAAACAGGGTAGCCACTACAGTATTTTGAAAATTTTTAAGCGGAATCAAGGTCATTCTCACCTAAACCGTCATTTTCCTGTGTTCAAGGGCAAAATAATTGAAATCGGCTGTTTGGACTCTTGAATTAAAGACTATATTCGTTTGTCAGCGGTGGGGCAGTGGCTTGTCTGTGTAGTCTGTGATTATACGTTATGGGTACGTACTTGTGTATGTATCTGCTATTAATAAATGTGATGATACTGATAAGTACTGATAATAAACAAGTGTGCTCCTTTGTTTACACTGTGACAGTAAATGAATGCTATTCACCGAGGTTTTCACCTTTCCACAGTATTCAACTAACAGGTTCGAACAGGTAGGAAGAAATAAGAATAAGTAATTAAAATTTCTTGTGTTGTAAGTTCTAAAGTAAATAGCTGCTTGTTGAATTAACTTTATTCTCATAATGCCTAAAGCTCGCTCAAAATTCACGTTTTACTGGAATGTTAGAAAATTATCTTCATTTGTACTTTCGCCAAATAGTGAAAATTTTCACCAAGAAACTGCAAATACCCAAGATAAAAATTCTTGCTTCAGGCAGTTGAAGACAGGCACGTCACTAAGGGGGGGGCTAGGGGGGCACAGGCCACCCCAGCAAAACCCTATGCCACCCCTGCTGCCCCCTAAAATTAAGTTTAAATTTTAAAAGTAAAGCAAATTCTAAATTTCAGATCAACAGTAAATTTTAGCTATGAGTAATCTTATGTTCCTATTTTGTAATATAATTCTCTGAGTAAAGCGATACTGCTGTGAACAGGTTTGTCGATAACTTTTTTAAGCAAGTAACCGATACAATTGATATACCTTTTACACACTATGCAGATTGGCACGCAGGGTTTAAATGAATTCTCATGGTGTTAATCAACTTCAGCTATTTGCACCCCATTAAGTTTATATACTGGTTGTGATCCAAGTAAAATGTTGATTTATACTAATGAAGACTTTTTTTAAAGGCCCCCTTATTTGAAATTAGTGCCCGGGCTGGGCCCCTCCAAAATAAAAGGCTGATTACGCGCCTGGTTGAAGATGATACTTGTTCAGTTTTAAGAGGTCAATTTGATCATGAAATACAATTTAACGACGATGTTGATCATTTTTTTGCGGAAACTGATAGTCTGGTCATGTTTTGAATCTGATTTTACTGATGAAGATAACTTTCTTCCCCACACAATTGATCAGTCATATTTCTTAGAAAATTCATACCTTCTATCTATATAAATAAAAATGAATCGCCGAAATGTATGTATCGGGAAACGAAGAAGCTGACAGGGCTGCTAAAGAAGCAGTCGAATCGGAATCTGCCGAAGAAATTTTGTTAGTCCCATCACCTGACGCCAAAAGTTTATTTAAACAGGCTATCATTCAAAAGTGGCAAACAGACTGGACCTCTACGCCTACAGCATTGCAGCAGATTAAGCCAGAAGTTAACTGTATACTTCCACTTCCGCCAGATCGTCGTGATCAAGTCGTTTTAACGCGGTTGCGATTAGGACACACTCGGCTCACCCATGCATACCTGCTCAACCGCACCTCCCCAGCTACTTGCCAGCAATGCGGATGCGGTCAAACTGTCCAGCATCTCATCTGCGATTGTCCCCACTGGCAAACCCAACGCAACCATTTCCAAATATCACCCAACCTCGCCGAAGCTCTAGGAAGTACCATCCCGAACATGGTCAACATCCTTCTGTTCCTTAAACATATTCAGCTGTTTGAATGCATATAGAAGGGTTTTTCTTTTTAGTAAGTGTGTTTTCCTACCATGTAAGGTTGCTAATGACCTAGCTGTCGATGCGACCAAATGTACAAATAAAAAAAAAACACATGTACAGTAGAAGTTCGATTATCGGAAACAATGGGGGGCAAACCCATTCCAATCCGAATGAATAAATGTCGAGATCATTCAGAGAACTGAAAAACTTCCATGACTTCTTAATTTTTTTGAAACCATATTTGAAAACATACACTTGATGATAAAAGTTATAATTTATAATACAACTAAGAAGCAACTGTTGTGTTGTTTTTTTCACTTTATACTTTTTAGACTTTCGTTGTTTCACACCAAATGAAAGCGAAGTACTGACAGTATCTAAAAAGCAAAGAAATTGAGAAAGTCTGCTGTTGCAAATAAAACAAAGTTACGGATAACCGTAATTCTACTATACTAATTTGTTTTCATAAATTATTATTAATTACTATGATTTCATAATGGTTTATTTATATATTTTGATTACTTTCAAAAGTCTAATTCGCTTCCAGCGACAAACTATTCACTTTGTCTATAAAACTATGCTCAATAATTTTTAGTCTGCGCAATCTATACTTTTTTAGGTGTTGCAGGATGTGGGTCATCGTTTTGTTCCGAAAAGAGAACTCCGTGCTGTAGTGTTGGTTAATGCAAAATAATACATTATGTTGTTGGCCGCCAGTTCCAAATCTTAGGAAATTGGGTTTCAAATGTACAGAACCTGATGGAAATTGGTAGTTTTTGGAGTGAGACTCCTAGGGAATCAAAAAATATATGGTTGGAATATTCTGACGTATATCGTTGGGCATAATAGTGTTTATAGGTCAGACTGACTTGATGGGTGATGCTGATGACAAAGGTAAAGGTAAACGAAAAAAATATATCAAAAATGATGAGTGAATCAGAATTGGAATCAGAATCAGAATCGAAACATCATGAGAACAATAATAATTTAGAAAGTTATCCGGCACTACCTCCAAATGAAAACTTATTTGATAATCGGAGAGTATTTAGAAATATCTCTTTTCAAGATTTTAGTGTATACCACACATAATTATATCCGGCGATATTGATATTAGTTAATTTCATGATGCTTTTAGTGTAGTTAGAAGTGGCCAATAAAATTTGATGGAATGAAACAAACACCAAAGAGATTTTCTGTGATACAGAACTACAAAAGGCATTATTTGGTATGTTCCCAACATGTTTTTATATATATATATATATATATATATATAACAGGTGTTCATTTTTATTAAATACTATTTTTAGGGGGAATTTAACTAAAAGGTGTCACCGAAAAGGACACGGAAAAAGGTGTCGGTTTCGTCATTGGTTTTTAAGTGTTTTGATAAGAATTCTACGAGGTCTCGGTTTTCAGATTCCAAAAAGGATCTCATACATATCCATAAATGGAAAGTCTTTTTAAGAACCCGTATATTGCAGACCGCAAAGAAAATCAAATTTATAAAAATTATCGATATGTGAAAATCATTTTGAAGAAAAGGGTCTTAGTTGTAATGGAAGGTTAACTAGCACAGCTGTCTTAAGGAGTCTGCTTCAAAAAGTAAATAACTAATGAGAACAGCCGTGAAAGCTTTCAATCTATCACAGATAAAGGTTGCTGTTTTACACAAAGGTGTTTCAAAACTATATTTTCGATCCTACACTAGATTCGACATACAAAGTGGTACTGTGTTTGTCCATGATTACCAAAACCAAGTATATTTATTTCTGGTTTCATCGCAAGATCCAAATAGCAGTTCAAAAATTGAACAAAATAATGCATCGCTATATGGTATAGATAAACACCGAGAACATAGCGGAAAACGATGTTTGAAGGCAATGAGATTTCCCCAAGAAATAAAAACATTAAGATGATTACGTCTTGCAAAAGTTTTCAATGTAATATAGAGTCAAGAAGCTAATCATATTTTTTCTTACAATTGAGACAACAAAATAAAACAACTATATGGTCGCAGATACAGCGAAGATGAAAAGCTTATGGCATTATCTATGTACAAATACTCTAGAAAATGGTACAGTTTTTTGGGAAGGATATTTGCATCACCAAGTCGACAAACGATAATAAAAATAATTAATACAATCCCTATAAATGCGGTTATAAATAATATGCTTCTTGAATACTGAAAGGAATGTTCTGCTAAAATGAGGAAAAAAGGCACATTCTGTATACTTATAGGATTTGAAGATTTTGGTCACAGGGAAACTCTGGAAATAGAGAATCATGAACTTGTATTTAAATTACGCGGTGTATTTTCTAGATGGCAACAAAGTTTAACCTCCACCTTTACAAATTCAGGAACTAAAACGAATCTTAGTGTAGTGGCAGTAGTTTGTGATCAGGGTTCATCCAATCGAGCTGCTATTAACACTTTAGTGAAAGAATTAAGTATGGGCTCTAAACGACATATAATAATAATAAACAACGAACAAATTATACCTTTATAGAATTCTATCCATCTGATAAACGGCATTCGAAACAACCTTCTCAATTAAAATTTAATATGGGAACAAGAAAAAGTGTATACTGCAAAATAACAAGATATTGAAAATGCTTAGGTATGTATATGATAGATGGAAGGAGTGGTGAATTTTCTGCTATGCCAAAACTAACTGACCAGCACGTCATTCCAAAGAGAATAAATAAAATGAAAGTTTCATTCTACACTCAAGTTTTCAGCTATACAGTTGCAGCTGCTGTCAATTTAATGGGTAAAAAGTTGGTTTAAGTTTATTTCAACCGAACTTCCCACACCGCTTCTTTAATTTAATTTATAAAATTTGATTTTGCGATTTTTGTTTTGTGGTAACTTCTATAAAGTAAAAACCAATGGCATAAAGAACATCCCCGCAGCTCCTGCGCCGCGGGGGCGTAAATTGCAAGATATATCGTGGTCCGCAAAACTGTGAACGATAGAAAATATATTTAAACCATATAACCAACGGAAAATGAACTCGTGGTTAACTTCGAGTATTTATGTCTATACTTCGAGAGAATTCGACTATAATCACGTACAATCATCAGCGGCCGCATAACAGGAAATGAAATTTAATTGATTTTGTCTCCTTAAAACAGAGGAGTGGACTGATAAATACAGCCAAATGGTCCGAAAATTATTTTGGATGAGCAGCTGTTACTGAATATACACACCGCAATAAAAATTATTTGCCATGTAACATTACTTCAGTTTTCGACTAAATGAATTGAATTAAAAAAAAATGTGAGGAGATTCGAACCTCACTAGTGCAGACCTTATTCGAACGCTTGGAAAGCAGAAATTAGTCACCTCCTGGGGGCCCAGGCCAAGCAGCTATAACGCAGTTGTTAGCATGCGCGCGGGAAATCGATTATATTTATATACAACATGTAGCGAATATTGCAGACACATTTTTGTAAAGTAATTGTGGTTAACACTAAATGGGAATTTTAAACTACATATATACCTAATTGTTAATTAGTATATAATTTTATGCAATTTAAAAAATATTTATATTAAAAATTTTCAGGCGATGGCACCACCTTGTTGGTGAGGATGATTAGATACATTTTGGTTAGAGTTGAACCATCTATATGATAATTTCGGAAGTTTCCACTGTCAAGTCAATATACTGTGATAATATATGATCGTTTTCTGGGTTGGGATCGTGTCACTTGAGTTTTTGGGCTCGACATTTCGCACACTTTCGTAGGTGGCATCTTCAGGAGCAGAGTTGAGAAATTTAGAAGAAGGCAAAAGAGCATGGGAACTCAGTATGTGAACCATACCAGAGGCGAAACTCTTCTGGCAGAAAAGAATGTGGTTGTGACCTATTTCTAGAGACGTGGTGGGGCAAACCGTCGTAGTTGAAGCTGATTGGACGGCTCCGAGCGGAGTCGGGGGAGATAAACGAGCAACTGCATCCAGTGTGGGCTTCCAGATATTTAACAAATAATAACCATTGTCTCGATTGAGATTATGAGTATATTTATGGATTTTAGTAGCTTCACGGATTTTCCGGCCATAGAAATGTGTTGCTTTAGACAGAACTTGGGAATTTTCAAACAGAGTGGTGTGACCGGTTTCATGTTGGTATTCAGCTACGGCACAGTGGGACAAAAGACCAGTTCTACGACAACGTTTGTGCTCTTGAATTCGAATTTTTATGGATCGACCAGTTTCTCCTATATAATTTACACCACAGAAGCAGAGAATTCTGTAGATTCCTCTACAGTCTAGAGCTTAGCGAGAATCTTTGACGGAAGGAAAAATTTGTGCAACTTTAGTTGCAGGTTTGAAGATTGTTTTAACTTTTTGCCTTTGGAGTATTTTGGACAGACGGTCGGTGACCTGGGGAATGAATGGAAGATATGCAGTCGATACGAAATCAGTTGGGCGATTTGAAGTATTGTCAGAATTGGGATTAAGCCGACGTTGAATGGCAGACTTAATAGTGTGGTGGTCGTATCCATTTTGTTGAAGAGATGTTTGGAGATGTTCTAATTCTTTTTGGAGTTTGTCCGGTTGACAAATGGTAGTAGCTCGATGAATTAGGGAGTCAATGACAGACCATTTTTGGGTGGGGTGGTAATGAGATGCAGCATTGGTCGGTATGGGTAAGTTTTCGATAGACTAAATGACCAAGGGGACCTTCGGGTAACCTGGTTACCATAACGTCAAGAAAAGGAAGACAATTGTTGGTTTCCACTTCCATGGTAAACTGAATGTCAGGGTGTTGACTGGTGAGATGATCGTGAAAGACTGAAGGGCGTTTGTGATAAATGTGTCGTCCATGTAGCGGAACCAGACTTTAGGTTTGAGCTGGGCGGATTCAATGGCTGTCCCTTCAAAAGCGTCCATGAAAATATTGGCGACGATTGGTGAAAGGGGGGATCCCATGAGAATACTATTCTTTCCCGCGACCCAACTTCCCGCATTGAACCTGAGATCACGACCCTTTTGAAATCGGGTGATTTTCCAACCGATGTACCCGGAAACTGGTATTGCACCGAGATTATAGACAATTAAGTCGGTGGCTCTAAAACCAGAAATAGCATTTTCAGGCTTGGCCACGATTGTACATAGAATAGCATTCACTAGCATATATCAATATATCCCTGGTCAGCGACGCTAATTGCCGAGAGAGAGGGCCAAGGCACTACAAATGATATGGCCATCTGTTAATAAAAGAAATCTACTTATCGACTCCGATGAAATGTCATCTAAAAATTTTGTATTGTTAATTGTCATTCACAAAGCAGTGTCAACGAAAATCCCGAACGTATAGTTTTGTAAATTCCATTCTACCCTATAAAATTTTATTGACAATAACGACACGGACAGTAGTTGTACAATGGTAAGAAATATTTATGACTCACACCAGTTCACCCGAATTTGTCGGAGAACTGGTCCAGATAGTCCGGACGTGTATTATTCTACTTTCTAACATCTGGGGATTACCGGCACGCGACAACTTCAGTTGTAAATATCTCTTGCTATTGTACTACTGTCCGTCTCGTTATTTCCAATAAAGTTTTATAGGACAGTATGAAATTTCCAAAACTATAACTAGAATGACTTCCGCTCGACAAGGTAGAGGCGCCAACTGTACGTGTTCTTTCCATGAATATAACGATCGGCATGAAACATTGCCATCCCAAGCCGTTAGTGTACAAACCTATATATTCTACAACCGTGGTCTTGGCCCAAGCTTGAAGAAACAATTCAGCAAAATTATAAACGCGTGATGCGTCTCTAAGAATGGGCTCGAGTCCATAATCTACAGATTTCATAGAAATAGCCTTTGAATGGTTTAAATATGAATCTGTTGAGCAGCTGCAGGCAACGAGCCGTATAACTAGGAAAACTGAACAAAATAACATTACTTGCTTCAATAAATTATAACATCTCAACGCTAGAAGAATGAGAGGTGTGGCCATCACGTTAAAATAATACCTTACCCGTAGGTTTTCGTGTAATAAACACATCTTTCATCCACTTCAAAAACATATTTGAAATCATATAAGCTGACTTTTGATTTATCTATAAAATTGATTAATTGAACCAGGTAGAATGCCATCTTCCAGTTCTGGTTTCTTATTTTTACCTTTCATGATGAAGGCCGAAGAGAAAAAAATGCCTTCTGCATTGTAGCAGGCCACAAGAGTCAGAGTTTCCCCTTTCTCTGTTCAAACTACTGTGCTGACATTTTTAGAACCTTTCGTTGGCCTTGCTATTAAATTGAACGCTCGACTCGTCCATTTTAAATAATTTTCCAGGAGTTTCAAGAAGTCCATTTTCTTCTAATGTTGTCAACAATAATCCAAACTAGATATTTACCTCCTCCCGGTTCCTAGATAAATAAATAAATAAATATAGGTTTATTCACCATGTTATAAATACAATCATGTATGGCAAGTCAAAACCAAATACAATAACAATAATACACATAAAAAATATAGACAATATCTAATGAAGCAATATATGTAGAAGAAAAAATAAGACAAACCATAGACAACAAAAACAATGAAACAGATGTGTCTCATTTATGAAATTAATTAAAACGGAGCATCCAAGAATTCTTCGATATAATAAAAGCAATTTTTGAGTTGAAGATTCTTAACAGTAGATTTAAATTTATTTAAAGGATAATGCTGAGTACTGCTAGGTAGCTTATTGTAAAGATGCAAATTTAAAAAGTTTCTTTTAGAGTTGTTAATTCTACGAAATGGTAAGACTAGCAGATTTTTGTTTCTGGTGTCGTGACTGTGTATTTGCGAATCAGAAAAGTAACTAGCTTTCCGTTTTCGTATCAAGCAAGGTACCGGTTTGTAATAATTCGAATCGCTTTTTCTTGCAAGACGAATATTTTGTTAGCATTTACAGAATTACCCCATAAAGGTATACGGTATACCGTTTTGAGAAAAAATAAATGGTCACTTTAGGTATACCATATAATTTACATGACTCTGAAAAAGTATACAAAAGAATATTTATACTGCAGTAGCCACGTAACCTACGAAGTAAAAAGATGGAAGAAGATAATTTTTTGTTAACACATCCACATGCAATTTCCAGTTTAAATTATCGTCTAAGATAATCCCCAAAAGTTCAACACAGTTACCATATATGAAGCATTAGACGACCACGTTAATTCTTGAGTTTTATTTGTGTTTACCTTTAAAGAATTAAAATGATACCATTTTTCAGCTGAGGTAATGATTCCAGAACAGGGCCTTGGGACATACCATGTGTAATTTTAGGGGTTATCGAATTCGTGTGATTTATACTGACGTACCTAATGTTTTCTTCCACTTAAATACGTCTTGAATAGTTTTAATGGTATTCCTCTTACCGCATAGTGTTCAAATTTATTTAACAACAGTGAATGAGAAACATAGTCAAACGCTTTATTGAAATCCAAAAGCGTAATGGTTGTAAATTCCCTATTTTCAAATCCGTTCAATAACTCTTAATTCTTACTACCTCCTAGACAGCATCTATCGTGGATAGATTACTTCGTAAACCCCAATTGTGATTTATGAAATAAAGAAAATTTCTCAAAAAAAGTAGACGATTTTTTAATAAGATTTCGATAACTTTACAATAGATATTAGACGATAGTTATCTTTAATATTTTTCATTTTTTTAAAAACAGGCACCACTCTACTTAATTTGTAGACATCTGGAAAGACGGGAAAACTGAAAATCATATTTGTCAACTGAGTATAATGGGTCAATTATAATATCAACAGTCTTTTTAAGTATATTGACATTCACCGAGTATGCATCAAACGAATTAGTATTTTTCAGGAAACGTATCATTCTAAAAACCTTGTCCGGGGTAATGGGATATAAATAAAAGTTGTTTTTACATGTAGGAACTTTCACAAAAAATGTTTCCATATTGGTCGCACTGAACTGTAACTGGTTGACAATTTAGGTATGCAGCAGTATCAGTGAAAAAGTTTACAAATTTATCATGGCCTATTAAAATGTTCTTGTATTAATTTTTAGCAACCGTAGGACGTTCCTCATTTACAGTTTTCCACGCGTCCTAGATTTATTAGTCGATTCTGTTAAAAATCAGCTGTCATATACCTGTACTTTAGTTTGAGTATTGGTATACCCGTACACGTCGCGATACTATTGAAATTTGCTTCGTCAAGCACAGAAATTGTGCAACTGTATAATATCTTTAATGCAGTGGCGGCTCGTGAAGTTTTCTTCAGAGGAGGCTCAAATTTGAAAAGCACTACTTTTTATATCTTTTATTATCTGAATAATTTTTTTCGTCATGCCCACGAAAAGAACACTCTTGCGTTGACAGATAAATTATATTGCATCGATTAGTCTTTTCAAAATTGCCCAATTTTCACCAACTTTCTCGTAATAGTTCTCCCTTTTATGAGCCGAATCTAAATTATTGGCAATGTTTTGCTTACCAAGCATTTCTAATTTAATCGAAGAAAATATGTGTTCCTGTGATTTTTCATGCCTTTCTATAGCTCGTGACAAATTTTGTAAATTATTATAGCTTGTTTTACCCCAAGCGGAAGATTTATCAGTTTATCACTTATAAATAATACACAATTCCAACAGTATAATTTGTTTCTTAAAACCGAAGCCGTTAGCTATTTAGTTTTATTATAATTATTTTCATGAAATGCTCTGTTTTGTTTCTAATTGTAACTGTCAATACCATTAATGGGAGTGATGGTGTTGGTCTTCCCTTTTATACCCTTACCTACGTAAAGCCTAAACACCACCACCACTGAACAGGGAGCTCGCGAAACCACCTCAATGTTTTTCCTACTTACACCCGATTGCTCCAACTAATAAGAAAGAGATAAAGTTATCTGTACGACTTGATCTGAAAAGAGATGAACTAGCCGGAGGCTAGCGGCTTGGAGCGGCAGTCCGATCGACGTTTTAGCCAATGCAATACACACTGACGGTGCGTCAAGGTTACGGTCTCATTATTCAGATGCATCGTCGTTCGGAGGCTAGCGGCTAGCAAGCCTCTGCCGCTGAAACCAAACGCGGAGTGGTGTGAATGTGAATTATGATTGTGAGGGCGCAAATATAAATTTTTCCGACATTTTAACCTGATATATGATGAAAGTAAATGAAATCCAAGAAAATATTCTGAAAAATAACAAATGTCTACAAAAATATAAATTCTTTTATCGAAAAAAATTAGAGGAAGCTCAGCTCTAAAAAGTAGAGGAGGCTTAGCCTCCCCTGCCTCTTCTGAGGAGCCGCCACTGCTTTAATGCCTCTAAGATGGAAAGCATATTCTTTTTCAATTGCAATGTTTTGTCTATCAGGGTGTTACATACTTGAACCATGAAAAACGCCGCATTATGAACATATACTGCCTCATAAAAGGTCGTACGTTTAGTCCAGTCAATTATAGCAAGACTCGCAGTTTTTTTGTAGTCTGTTGTGCGATTTTCCTTTTTAAGATTTTTTTATTTTTGGGAATGTTGACTTTAATACTGATAATTTGTCCACTCTATCCGCGAGACCAAGATCAACCACACATGTATAAAGAGTTTACTATATTAGTTAAAATGTAGTACACCCAGTAGATCCCGTAAAGTGAGAAATAGTGACCCTAATTCCAAACGATTTAATAAAACACCTTAAAGCTAGTCAAGAATTCAGATTTTTTCTCAAAATTAATATTAAAATCATTCACTATTGTAACTCTTTTTTTTGGTCCGATATAACATTTAAAAGCTGTTCAAATTTTTCTAGGAATATCTAACCACAGTGGCGTAACTACCGGTGTTCCATGTGTTCGCCGGAACACGGGCCCGCTGCTTCAAGGGGCCCGATCCGGTCACACGAACATTTTTTTTTTATTAGATTTTTTTATATTATTGCCCAAATTACATACCCAAATAAAAAATTCGAAAATGTGCGGTAATCCCAGATCGATCGGTCATTGCTATTTACGAATTTTTTGCTGCAAAGGGCTGGATTTTTGGCGGCATCTCAATATCATAGACTCAATAAACTCGGGTCTTAGCGACCGGCACGGCGGTCGAAAATGCAGCAGCATCTGTTTCTAATAAACCTGTCGCAGTGTCGCAATCCCATTGTGGCAAATCTAACACCCCTTGTAGTAAATTACCAATCTTTATCCGACAAAAGTATGACTAATTTATGATGCAAGACAACAAAATACTTAAATTTTGTCCTCAGATCTACAGTGAAACTTCATGCTGTAATAAGACGTGAAAAAAAAATTCAGTTTCAGTTGTGTTTTATGAAAACTTTCGTATTTTCAAAGCTATTTTAATTTTGTACTTGTGGTGATTTTTTGGAATAATAAAATTTAATCAATGTTACAACTAATTTTTTAAGAAGAAAAAACTGGACCGCGAAAAAATGACTAAAATTTTTTTAAGAAACACAATGGGCCAATGCAAATTATCTTCACTGAATCTCTCAATTGGAAATCAAATTGCCAGAAGCTTAGATGTGTCAAATTTTGTATCAACTTGTGCCCATTGGAAAGCAAGAAGAAAACAATTTTGAGATTAAGAAAAAAAATGGGTATTTTTATCTATATTTCTATACTTACTAACTTATATTAAAAAGCTGAAGAGTTTGTTTTGTTGAAGGCGCTAATCTCAGAAACTACTGGTTCCAATTCAAAAAATCTTTTTGTGTTGAATAGTCCATTTATGCAGAAAGGCTATAGACCATATAACATCACTCTAGGATCAATAGGAGCGGAGCAATAATGAAAAATATCGTAAATTATATTATTTATTATTCCTTTGACAGCTTCCGTTGCTTACGCTGCGGTTAAAGTTACATAAAAATCATATATGATGGAGTTGCTCCCTTCTAAAAGTTCTAAAAAAAAGTCCGCGACAGCATATGTCTATCTTTCAAGGTCGACTCAGTATAACCTTATTTATGGTAATGAAATTTGTTCTAAAATAATCTAATATAAAATTCTGGTGTCACAGTGTTTGTAACCAAACTGTTCGGAAACGGCTTGATCGATTTTTATGAAATTTTTTGTGCATATTCGGTAGGTCTAGTAAACTATTTTTTATACCCCCTTAGGATGGCCCACCAATTTTTTTTTTTTATTTTTTAGGCAACATTTTTTTATTTTTATTTTTTTAAGATTTGGCATCAAAAAATACATATAACCCTAAATGTTCACCCTTCTACCACCAACCCCCATTTTTTAATAACGATATGAGTATCTTTGCTTTCATCCACAGATGCGCAATAGGGTTGCAAGATGGCTGTTGAATATAATCATTGTGGTACGATACATTTTTATGTATAATTTATAATTTAATTTAATTATATTTATATGTATTTATTTTAATTTAATTTTTTATTTAACTACCAAAATATTCATTAGAAATGCCAAAACAGCGTTTGCCGGGTCGGTTAGTTTCTAATATGTACCTACATATAATTGTATACAGGGTGTTTCTTTTATTTGATACAACCCCGGTAACTGTTTTATTCTTAAAGATAAACCTGTAGTTCTTTGAACAAATGTATTATTTTAAAAGATCTATGTGATGGCAACCTCACATTTATATTATCATTTCCGGTAGAACCGGAAATGACATTAACTTTATTTTTTTTTATGGAACACTAGGTATATTTTTTCATAAATGGAAAGACGGATGTTTTCTAAAAATCAAAGGCAAGCAATATTTCTAAAATCAATACTTAAAAAATTATTAAATAAAATACATACACGAAAAATTCATATTAATTGATGACAATCTAGTAGCTTGGAAAATTGACACTCATGTCATTTATTCACATAGGTGATCTTTTAAAATGATACAAATTTGGTCAAAGAACTATATGTTTATTTTTTTAAATAAAAAAATTACGGGGGTTGTATCAAATAAAAGAAACACGTGGTATATTTTAATTATATGTATTCAGGTAATTATTGTATTTTGTTTTTATAATTCATTGTTTCAGATAGAATGATTTTAATAAAACGTAAGCCCTAATTGCAATCTACTCATACTTTACTCATTATACTCGTATTTTTAAATATTTTTATTTCGCTGTTCATTAGGGGCCCCACAGTGTTGTAGAACACAGGCCCGCACTTTGATTGTTACGCCACTGTCTAACCATTACCCAGACATGATCTATGTACTGCAATAAGTAAAATCTTCTGAGATATTAATAAATAATGATCGTGATAATGATTAATTAGACTATACAACTTTAGTAACATTATAAACCAATCGCAATAATTAAATTCCTTTAGTTACGATATATTGTAGCATGAATCCTCGTCACGTGCGGTGTTTCTCGAAAATACCTATCTAGCGATTTTCAGAATGTCTATATTTTCACCAATTTTTAGTAAGCCTTAATGCTGCCTAGGGTAGGTATTCGTTGTTGACAAATTAAAATTTTGATAACTTTTCAACAAGTTCTGTGTATAAAGAAAATGAATCGATCCGACGAGAATTCTAAGTAAGAAATTGAACAAGCAATTTCATCAAATAAGCCAGCTAATACTGTGAAAACAGAAAAATAGGTAGTTCGTCAGTTCGAACAGTTCTTTGTCGAACGAAGTTACGTTTTAACAAAAATAAAAAAAATGATGGTATATATATTTCCAAAATTCTCGAAGACTGGACATTTAACATGCGTAAATTAGATGATAATAATATTAACAATAATAACATTAATCGTTTATTATCTAACAGTGATTACAACTCATTACAGGATAATATTACAGCAAAAAAAAATGATGATAGATGATATAAAGAAGCTGTGGTCAAAATAATTTGAAACTTAACGGCAAAACACATCCAACTGAAATATGTATTGTGAGGAATTTGGACGAAATATAGACCCTTTCAAAAGTATCATATCTGACCAGACACGAAAACCCAGAAATGCAACACGCAAAATTCTTCAAAACATCCCAGAAAAACGGAAAAAATTGCAAGCCCAAATAAATTGGGAAAATGGACCAAATCAGCTGCGTCTGCCATTGGCATTGACACCAAAAAAGTAAAGATTTCCAACTACTCAAATCGATCCACAGCTGTGGGTGAACTTTCACAAGTTGGTATAAGTTGTCAAGAAATAATTAAAACTACTGGACACGGAAGCACAAATTCTCTGGAACCTTTCCGATTATTCTGGATGTTCTCTTTGTATTTCTTATGATAATGATCATGCGAACTGATACATTTTCCGATATACGAATTCTAATCTCGGGGTACCTGCGTAGAAATAGTTGAGGCCAAAGTTACCTACGCAGATATCGTTGTTAAATTTTGCATTTCTGAGCAAACTTAAAACCAATGTGACCGCTAGGTCCCAACCTACTTTTACTTGAAAGATTTGTTTTTAAACTTCGTTCTAATGTCTTACTCGAAATGTCATATTCAATAGAGGTACGTCGCACAGCCATTCGACCTTCATTTACGCCCTTCATTGCTTGCATCAGAGCTTCTTAGGACCATAATCCACGTTTATGTAAAGTCTTTCGTTTATACAGCGTGTTATTGAAAGGTAAAAAAAGTTCAGGTAAAAGTGTTTTCCTTTTAGAGATAAAAATTATTAAAATTTATGTCCAAATTCGTTATACACCTTTGATAAAAAGATCATCTCTCGTTTCTATAGCAACATTTAGTGTTGACAAAAGTTTTATTGTTACAGTTGTTAGGATTTACTAAAATCAATTAATTTTACCTATTTATCCTTCAGTAGCGTCTAAAAAGGTTGGATAAGGGTTTTTCCCCCTTATAATTTTGATAACACAAAATAAGTTTTTCAGACTTCTTAGACTTCGCGAAGAACTGTCAATTTTGTTTCAATAACACCCTGTATATGTTCGGCATTTGAAAAATAAATAAATATAGAATAGATAGACATGGCCAACTACCGTCCAAAAATATTTGCCAACTCTCCTTTTTGTAAAGGAGAGATAACCATAACCTCGACGGGGGAAGTGCACTTCTTTTTTTTTTCGCCAGGATGTAAGGAATAAGCGATTTGTGTCCTTCATATTTTGTATTTAATTTAAGGGCACTTTTCCAACTTTAGGGTACCTTACTTTGCATTTAAACGCATTCCGCCATAAAAAACACACATAGTCACAACATAGGGCTCCAATTTGTGGCGATCACAGTTCAAAGCCAATTTTTTAAATTGTCGCGGTTTTTAAAAATGTTTACATATATTATCACCCAAATTTGTTTGGGTTATCACAACCGACTTAAGATTCGCTCTTGAAGCCTTGAATACAAGACATCTTCAACGTCAAAAACTACTCCTGTGATACAAAACTAAAATCACAACAATTCAACACCACCTACTCCACTAATCCATAAAAAGCAACCGGGAAACTCTTAACTTTTTTTATTTTTTTTTTTATCATCCTCTTCGACCCCACTTTCATTTTTAATATCATCCGTAAATTTCCTACACCAATAACTTCTTTCCAACCATGGAACATTACCGCATCCTCCTTGGGTCTACATTTATTAACATACCCCAAGGGGTCAAATCAACTGCAGTTGTACAACAAGCATTTCTTATTGTCCTGTTTAACCACCTCTTCGATACAACGATACATCTAAACTGACGCCTCCAAAACATCTGAAGACAATGGGCCGTATGATTAAAAGTGAGCATTTGCTCGTACTCGTTGTTTTTGGAGCATATCCTTCGCTATATATGAATAAAACAGTGAGCAAACGGTTTTGCTCATACTTTGGTGTTGGAGCTTGAGCAAGTGCTCTAAATTTGAAGTAGCTGCTTACACTTGAGCAAATGATATGAATAAAAGAGAGCGTTTACTTACATTATGGAGCACTTGCTCACAAATTGATGCGTCTGCTATAAAGGAGACGCAACTTCTGTTGGATGGAACAGTATTTCGGAAAATGGCAGATATGGTTGTTCTACGAAAAACTAAACATTATAAGGAGCGTAGGGAAACCAACATAGGTGACTGTAAAACCTTGTATAGGTAAGCGTAGAACATTTGTCATTATAAGTATATTACGATTAATAGCACGTATTGCAGATTTTCTGCAGAAAATGTTACTTGGTTAGCAGATTACTTTTTAAATTATTGTACTGAAACCAGGGGAGGTGCTTAGTCGCCAAAAATGAAAATGAAAATTTTTTTGAGGTGTTTGGCCAATTCCGGTTTTCAGTCAGGAATAGCAGAAGAATTAGGCGTTCATCAATCGACAGTATCAAAAGTAGTTACATTTGTCACAACAAGGGTCACAGCAAAAGTTTCATCATAGATCAAATTTCCTCACACTGAACAAAATATTTTGCAGGCTTTAGAAGACTGGCAAAATGTCAATCACTTTCCGGGGGTTATTGGGGTCATTGATTGTACCCATATTAGAATTGAAAAACCAGGGCGTCATGGGGATGAATATATCACTAGAAAAGGATGGCCCAGTATCAATGTACAAGCGACTTGCAACGCCCAAGACGTCACCTTTATTAGAAGACGTTTCTTAATTAAAACAAACAAAAAGAGTTGAATATGCATTGTTAAATATCGTTTATTTGGTATAATACACATATTATCACTGTCAGTTTATTCCAGTCGTTCCATTTTCTTCAAAATATACTCTCTTTGCATCCTTGCGGTTTTTAGTTGCTCCAACAACACAAGTCTTTGTAGTTCCGTTGTGGTTAAACTGTGTGTTTCCTCAGTCTCGTAGTTGTAAAGTTTTGACTTCTTGGGCTCGGGAGAACGTCTACTCTTTTCACAATTCTTTTCCTCTCTGTGTTTGGGCTCACATTCTTGTGCCCTTTTCGCCATACCTGCTACAGCAGGTTCTACAAAAAGTGTTATTTTATAGAATTATAGAGTTTATTATGTAAAAGGGTATATTATCTAATACTATTAAACGAGCAAAGTTTGTATATACCGGGCATTTTTTTTAAAACTGAACATATGCCTATGTTCAGTTTTAAAACGACGCAGTCAATTGCAACTGTAATGCAACCAACATTACAACAACTCCATCGTTTAAAAAAGTAGAATTAAATAGAATGCTTTGAAATGTTTTCTAAAATGTCAAAACTGCTTACACAAAATGTATTCAACACAAGAAAAAATTCAAATACTGCAATGGTACCAAGCTGGTAGTAGCATGCGCAATGTAAGGGACTTATTTTCCATACAGTACCCTACAAGGCCAATTCCGTCTCTGGCAACAATTTGGAACATAATTAAAAATTTTAATGCAAGAGGATGTGTCGTCAATAGCCATCATCAAAGAAATAGGAGATGACACATTTTAACCGAAGAGATGAAATTAAACGTATTATGCTACGCTGAAGAGGAACCAATATCAACCATAACGCAAATGAGTAACTACTTCGGTATTTCCAGATTCTCAATTCGAAAAGTGTTGAAGGAATGTCGATTTAAACCATATAAATTTAGGAATCATCAATACCTCACTGAAGAGGATAAAATTAGGAGGACGGATTTTTGTGAATTGATGTTACTCACTGAACACTAATGAACAACTTTTAGAAAACATTATGTTTACAGACGAGGCATCATTTAGTAGGAATGGCGAAGTTAATTCACAAAATTATCGGTCAGTTTTCTACAATTTTATTATTCAATGCTATTTATGCCAAAATGTTCTTATTACAGATACTGGGCCCGCACAAATCCTCATGTGCAAAATTTAATTCGCCATCAAGTACAAGAAAGACTAAATGTGTGGGCTGGCTTAATAAACAATAGGCTCATTGGACCATTTTTTATTGATGGCAATTTAAATGCAAATAAATTTCTTAGACTTTTAAGGGACCATATTATTCCTGAAATTGAACCACTAAATATTGAGAATATTTGGTTCCAGATGGATGGTGCACCAGCACATTCGTGTAGAATAGTTACGAATTATTTAAATGACGTATTTGGTGAACGGTGGATAGGCAGATTTGGTCCTGTAGCTTGGCCTGCACGATCACCAGATCTTTCGCCAAATGATTTTTTTCTCTGGGGACACCTACATAATACAATTTATGATCACGTAGAAATTCAAACAATTCAGGAGTTACAGGAACGAATAGTCAGAGCTTGCCAAGAGTTGAATCCAAATTTCGTACGAAATGCAGTGCAAGGATTCCATCACAGACTTGGTTATTGCTTGGAACAGGGAGGCGGTCATTTCGAATATTTGTTATAAAATTTAGTTTTTGTTTTATAAAATTTTTGTCGTATTTATGGTTTTGTTTATTGTTGAACATGTGCATAACACGCTGTAGTTTCGGTGAAAAAGCTCTGCTTTACTCAAATGATTTCTCGTGGTTATGCAACCAACAATGTTCCTGCATTGACAGCGTCGTTTTAAAACTGAACATAGGCCTATGTTCAGTTTAAAAAAAAATGCCCGGTATATATTTATATATATATATATATATGTAATGGGTTTCTCGAAAACGGCTCTAACGATTTCGATGAAATTTACAGGTTAGGGGTTTTTTGGGTCAAGAAATCGATTGATCATAGTTTTAACTTCTGAAAATTACAGCTTCATGCATTTTCAGCAATTTTCAGGCAATGAATTATATTTGTTGCTAGGCAACATCAGATGACACTACACGAACACGAGATTGTTTTATATGAGAAGTTTGGGTGACAGTCTGACAGTACGTTTGACGTACCTTTTTATCTTCAATTGTACGTACCGAAACATACTCCACTGTATAGAGGACGTTGAAATTCACCTCCTGAGGTGAGAAAATTTACCAAAAACTAAACAGTGAGCGGATAAAAGGCACACGAAAGTGTGTTGAATTGAGATTATTTTGTCAAGCATTCATTTCAGAGGTTCCACGGTCAGTGTCAACATGTGATCGTTTTCGGGGATGGGACCGTGTTATTTGAGTTTTTGGGCTCAACGTTTCGCACACTTTCGTAAATGGCATCTTCGGGAGCAGGGTTGAGATTGAGAAATTAGGAATAACACAAAAGAGCACGGTAACTCAGTATATTAACCACACCAGAGGCGAAACTCTTCTGGCAGTAAGAATGTGGTTGTGACCTTTTTCTAGAGTCGAGAGAGAACTAGGAAAAAAAAACGACAGAGAAAATTTGGGTAACAAATGAGATGTCAAACAATAATTCCAGTTTTCTGTTCTTTAATCTCTACATGTCACTTATCAGTGTTTAAAACAAAGACTGCTTCTGCTTATGGAATTTCTTTTTTAATGTGTATTTTTAAGTAGCGCGTGTACTTCAAAATGCATACTATACGCATATTTATCTGTCCTAATCTGATCTAATACTACCAAACGAGCCGAGTGAAACTCGGTCAACCAGATATTGTGTATTAAACACAGATGCGATAGGTACCTACCCGGAATTTTGTTGATTGTTGGATTATCATCTCCTTCAAGTATCTTATACAAGATCTTCTCCCACTCATGCAAAGTAATGCGTTTGTTTCCGGTCTTCTGTTTGTCGGTCTTTTTCTTGAGCCGCGATTTCATATTGTTAATTTTTTTCTTCAACTGTTGTTGGCTGATGCGAAGCCCTAAGTGGACTTCATACAATTCCACCACCTCCAGTAAGGATTTTTCTTTTTTTGCTTTTTCATTTGGTAACTGAGATTTTGATAGTAATTCAGGTCGTTTTTCGATTTCTCGGACTATAAATAATTGGGAATTTGCAGTTTTCCCAGCACCGGACCCCGGCGATTCACAGCCACTTGACGAACTCATCTATACAATGCACTGATTATAACCGAACTAAATGAAAATCATGGATAGCGAATTGTGGTTTTTTAAATAATCTCTTCATGGTCGTCGTTCTTATAGGAAATAAGCTATCGATGAGTGTTTTTATGAAGATAACGAATATGAGCGTTTGCTCCAGAGTAAGAAGCAAATGCTCTTAAGTAAAAGGTTTAGTTTATTCATACTGATTGAAGTATGTGCTCATACTCGTACTTTTTACTCTAAGCATGTGCTCATACTTCGTACTCATGCTCACGAGCAACTGCTTCTTTTTATTCATACGGCCCAATAGATACGCATTACTCCCCTACAACCATCACAGTGATAACACAGTTTCGCCTTCAATGCCGAAATAAGTATATGCCCTCCTCTTTTGCACTGATTTTCTCAGTTCTCGTCGAGCTATACAACACACATCACCTCAAAAAATCACGTGCTATGTGAACTCCAAATAATTCTCTACGAACGTCAAGAATTAAGGAAAACAGTTACCTCTACGATATGAGTACTTTCGCACTGTGTCATTCGCAGTATTGAAAAGATATAGCTACACTTGGATATCATCATACTATCAAATTCCATACTGCTGCTGCTATAACAACAAAAGATCTTCTCCAATCTAACCCACCGAGTAGCAGTACTAGGCGCACTGTTGTAACGCACAATAATTATCTTCTTGAGAGGTCAACTCCTTCACGTGTTCAAAATGTAACTGTCCACTTACCATTAATCATATTCTGTTAAATCGGCCGAAATTTACGAATCCTAGAGCATAAGTCAATGTTAAGGGAGCAGACACACAGACAGAGAGATATTTTTAGTGAAACAACCTATTTTTTTGAATATTCTAACAAGTTATCATATTTAATCAAAAAGTTTAACCGAATACAAGCTTAAGATGCAGAAACAGAGTGAAAATATAGATCCATGTTAACCTGCCAAACACTCTTCTAGTTCTGGTTCACATCCTGCGTTCTGAGGCCAATCACAAACCTCCAGCGCTGGATTAAAGAATAGTCCATTAGGACACACCTTCAAGACGGGAATTCCATGTGCACACATGTAAAATACACTACAGTTACTTCGATCAGTGATGAAAGTAGGAAATTGGCCTTCTACTGCGGGACAGTCAGACACGGGTTCTACAATATTGAAATGCAATCTGGCTTATTCAAATATACTTTTAGTTTTATTACCTGATATAGTTACCCAAATGGTACTACACAGACAAAGCACAACACTCGTCAGAATAATTGTTTTCATTTTGACATTAACAAATCACTTTTGTGACTAATCTTTTTAATACTGGTGCACGGAACAATATATAGGGAAAGCAATACCTAGTTAAAAAAATCGTAATCCCTTTTCTTAAGATTATGAATATCATGATTGATGATGACAGCACAGAAGGGAAGCACGTTTCGCTTTGTGGGTAAATCATATTATTAAATAAGCTTTACTTGATCCCTTCATATGTATTTAATTAAATTGGCAAAACTAAACAACAAACGTCATATTGTTACAAGCGGTTTAAAGTTACCAGCAATATTACCACAGAAACCGATTCTTCGAAAATTATAAACAGCTTATTAAGTGGAATTTTTTAGGAGCTTATTTCATCAAAAACATAATCCACAAGAGATTAAAGTAAAATTTAATTAAAGATATAAGTTAATTGACTAAATCATAACTGGGAAATAAGAAAACAAAAAATATAAACTAACAGAAAACTGGTGTATAAGTAGTAGTTACTATTATTACCTTGAATTACCGTTACATAGTAAGTATATCATGTACATACCACGTGTCACTTTTATGGTCGAGAAATGAAATTTGGGAAATCAAGGGCCGCAAAGCCCGAGATTTTCTAAACGTTTCGAGACCACGAAAGACACTAAATATTCCACGGTGCATACAGTATTTTTTGCCATACCTGAAGCAGCTAATTTAAAAAAAAAATAACAAATCCTTCAAGAATAATTGCGCGATTGGATCTTCGAATAAAGCAAGTAAGCTTTTTTTTTGTTACTATGGACACAAATTGAATATCAAAACTTTGAAATTTTCTAAACCCATATTGTGCGCCGTATTTTTTGAAGTACCATCGTCTACAACGGATGTGGAAATAGAATCTTGCTTGTGCTTCGGTTATTCCGGAGAAATAAAAAAAACGGTATGAAACAGCTTACAAGACAGTCCAGGAATTATGTAATTCGAAACAAGGGGACATTTCAAGTACCGAAACGGTCCCCCTGGCGTATTTTCTGGATTAAACAAAGAAATATCAGTCGTCAGCAAGTCTATGGTGCGAATATTCCATGTTACAATCAACTATTTGTTTAAATGAAGATATCGACATTTCTAAATATCCAAAATTAAAAGCATTCCTAAAACGTAAAAATACGGGACATCATCCAAAGAAAACTGAAGCATCTGACCATACTTAACCTGATGAAAAAGGTACGTAATTAGTAACAATACACTTTTTCTGGTATAATTATTTATAAGTACACGAGTAAGTACTGTTCAAAAAGCCTAACTTCAGCAGCACATGCATTTATAATGCTGGTTTTTAAATCTTCACAATTACGAATAGGACTTTGGTAAACTTGTTCTTTTACAAACCCCCAAAGGAAGAAATCTAAAGGTGTTAGTCGGGACTACAAGCATTCACACCACCTCTGCCAATCCACCTATTTGCAAACGTCTCATTAAGATAGTCCTTAACGACTCTGTGATAATGAGGTGGTGCCCCGTCCTGCACAGCTCTTGTCGGAGGTTGAGAAGAACATTTTCTAATAACACCGGAAAATCATTTTCCAAAAATTGTCTATACCTGTGTCCTGTTAACTTGCCTTCGAAGAAGTATGGGCCAATTACGTAATCTGCAATAATACCAGCCCACACATTTATGGAATAAACATTTTGAAAATGAGCTGTTCTGATCCAGTGTGGGTTATTTTTGGAGTAATAGTGACAGTTGTGCCGATTAGCAACCCAGTTATTGCCAAATCTTGATTCATGGCTGAACAAAACTTTGAATAAAAAATTGTTGTCCAACTCGAGTTGATGTTGCATAAAATTGCAAAATTGTATTCTTCTGGGAAAGTCTTCTTCCTTTAGATCTTGTACTAATGTTGTGACATTAGTACAAGATCTACTATGTGTGGTAGGGGTGGAACTTATTCGCTCTCAAAATTTTTGAAACGGAAGATTGAGAGATTCCTACCTGTCGTGCTATAAATCTTATCAACCTTTTCATCGTTCGCGTATTTAACCCTCATCTTCTCGCGAAGACTAAAAACTTATCGAAGCTCAAAATTGACAAATAGAGTTAAAAAGTCAAAATTAACTACTAGGTAATTATGTTTGTACTGTGGGTATCGTTGGTGATTTTTAGAAAAAGCGACGGTTACGGTTTTCAGATTTTATTTAGTTCCTTACTGTTTGAGAGTGCCAGGGAGAAGAAGATCGAAAGGTGTTTGAATGGTCGACAGGTAGGCTCGGTTTCAAAGAGGTGGAAGTAGGTAAAAAAAGAGTTTAGAAAATTCTAGAAACTGGAAGAGAAAGTATGTAGGAGCGTAGGTCAGGTAGACGAAAGATAGCACGTATTTACATTTGTACAAAGATTATGAATGGGCTCAGATAGAACACCTAATTTTGTGGAAACGGTTGTTCCTACAGTACATTTTGGAAAAATAAAATATAAAAAGAGTTACATATGAGATATGCACTTTGTGTTGCATTGAAATTTGGTCAGGGTCCCGCTATTTACTCACCCTGTACAGGACACTCATTTCGTAGAACCTGAGCTACTCTTCTGGCTGACACTGGAGTGAACGTTCTTGAGCTAAAAAGATACCGAGGGTAGCACTCCTCATCAACTGCCAAATCAAATGTAACAGAATCTTTGGCGAATAAGATAGACATAGCCAGTAAAATTTTATACCACAAAACTCAAGACGTCAGTTTAGCTCATACAGCAGAAAATTTTCGTAACAACATCATGGAAAAAGAACCACTAATTGGAAATAACGGGACCAAGGATCTGAATGACAAAAACCTTTCTTCAGTTTTATGTTAGTTATATGAGGCACGTGGAACGAAAACACGAACAACAGTTAACATATTTATTATACAAACACAAGTAAATATACATTACAGTGAACTTAGACACCCGCGCGCGGACAACCTACCAGCCATTAGTGTGACGTTCGTCTTCGTCATGGCTACGTCATCGCTGGCGCAGTCGCGCAGACTACCGCCGAACACGCACTCCATCTATGTTTCCTAACATTTTAAATGTTAATAACATGTCAAATTGTACGTTTTATATTTCCATAAGTAAAATGCTGTAAAATTTCAAAATTTTAATTTCTAGGTCGTGTAAGTAATACTACAGCCCCGACGTAACCATAGAAACGGCACATTATTTGTAAACCCTACTACTTTTTAAATTTCGTTTTAAAAAGGCAATTTGCATGATAGGTATGGAGAAAATTATTATTATTATCTTCATTTCTTCGCTGTTCTCCGATGAAATTGTTTGCCATTACTTTCTCCTAATTTTAAACAAATAATTAAAATAAGGAATTACCCTAGATGCAAATGGATCAGAACGAGAAACAGTGTGTACTTTATTCACTTTAAAAAATTTATAAGAGTAATAATGTATTAAAAATTTAAATAGATAGGCACTGAAGCATGTAATTCTTATGGGAAAATGTTGAACAAAATAGTAAATAGTATCCATCTTTATTACAAACTGTATAACAGTTTATGTAGCTGTCTGGCCTGAGTTGCTGTCATTATCTTGTTTCGAAAACCCATGCTTTTCATAAGTTTTGCAAAAAAAAAGCTAGAATTAATCTCTTTCTAGAAACGGGAACTGATTTATGTTTATGTTTTTAAACATCCACACTGTCAAACTTTTCAAATATATTTTTAACAAACATTCTTTATACCTACATTGATAATTATGTTCACCTGTTTATCTCACCTAATCAAAATCGTTTTATGACAGTTTGTAAACAATCGAGAATAAATCACTGACCTTCCTCTTGGTGTTTGTTCATTACACTCCATTACATCTCGAAACATTCTTTTCAAACATTTACTTAATACATTTTTGCAATAAAGTATCCTTTTCAACCTATTCAACCGTGTTTATAATAAATAACTAGTATTCAACCTACCAAAGTTAATACTTTGTAGATAGGTTGAATAATAGTTATTTATTATAAAAGCGGTTAAAGTGACTGTTTAATGAGCTCTCGCCTTAAACTGACTGCTCATTAAACATTCAGTTTAACCGCTTATATAATAAATAACACTATTAATCATTGTTCAGTAATAATTAAATCAGTGTTAATATCTTGTCCACATTCCTACAAAATTCGTTTCGTAGATTCTGAGAAAAGCTGTAAAATTTGCTGTACATTTTTCCTTCCCGAGCGTAAGCAAAGGAAGTACTGTAATCGACTCCGTCGGCCGACTCTCTACTTTTACATTTTCTCGACCTTTGATGACCCCTAAAGGGCGAAGAAATAGATCCCCCGTTTCCGTCTGTCTGTCCGTCTGCCTGTCTGTCTGTCTGTCCGTCTGTCTGCCGTCCCGGATTTATATTAGACAGATAATCTCCGAAAGTACTGGGCCAATTATTGTCAAATTTTGTATTTATATTAGGAATATCATGTAGATGGTAAAATGCTAACCAAAATTTTTCTAATCATCCCCACACAGTTATCATAAGCATGGTAAATGTTTAATCAAAATGTATTTGCGCATCCCCTCTAAAAATTGATGACGTCACCCCAAAATTTTGCTGAAAAAGTCCTATCTAAAATGTACAAAATATAATGACTCTGCAATTGTGATTCTGGTTTATCATTCCATTCATATTTTTTAGATTTGCTTAACAGGTGGCTCATAAAAATTAATGAATGTGTCAATCTTAGATCATATAATAAATATATACCAATACTCAAACTGAAAGTGTGACTAGACATGAAGCTATCTGTTGTCATTTTCTACGCCAAGGGGAGTAGTATAATGCTATCCTTGTGTGATCACCACATCTTCATCTTTGTTATATGCATTTCATCTGTATATGTCTATTTCACTTCCATCCTTGTACCGCACCAGCGCAACAAATCGCTTTTGACAGATGTTTCTTCTAACCCCTCTTTCGAGTTGTTGTACAAAAAACAATTTTAGAATTTAGAACAAAGATCCTATTTTAAGTGATGTAGTCATAAAGGATCACAATTGCTGCCCAATAATTTACTTTTCCTTTCATTATCTACTGTGAATTATTTATAAAATCAAGCTGTCAACATCTTTCATCCGAAGTTAGTTCAGACATACTTCCTAAAATTTAGGCGCGCAAAATTCAAATAGTGATCAGGCAAGGATAGCTTCATTGTAATCCCTCCATGCACGAGAGAGATGTGTGACGGGAGGATGTCGTCTCAGGCTGTCCTAGGGAAAGAACACGGCATGGTGGTATCTATTTATTATATGATCTAAGGTGTCAATTTATTTTCTTGATTAAATCAGGAATAACTCACCCCATTTTTCCGAAAATTTGGAGATACAACACTGTTATTATTAGTGTTACATTGCACCAACCCAATTTGATGGACACAAAATTTTGTAAAGTAATAAAAACTCGTTTGAAACATAGGCGTAGCACGCTTATTTATATTGTTACGATTGACGGACGAATAAATCGGGTGTTGGTAAAACTCAAAAAATTTATTTCTTCAGGTCGAATTACAACACTATCTATTGCGACGAATATGTACAGAAATTATTCCGGCGCTCTCGACTGTCTTCACTGGATGAATGAATCCATTACCTACGGTCGCCTCTATTTAAACCCATAGTCTCTGATCGAGATCCTTCACGAACATCCATCGCGACTCCGCTTCGAGACTCCCCTGGACGCCGCTTCGAGACGCTCCAGACCTGTCTTTATGCGCCCGCCTCTCGGCCGTCGACAACAGCGATGATTCACCCATCAGCGCCGTGCGTACGTCCAGAAGGCTCTCGACCGCCATAGGCGTCGTACTGGGGCGGCGTAAGGGCGTATTTCGTAACACTGCCCCCCTCTTCAAATCCGATCGTCCCGATCGGAAGCGTCTTCGTTGTTTCCTTCGTACCGTTTTAGTCGATCGAGATGAACGATCTTCATCTTCGTCTTTGGTCCACGTTGGATCCGATAAACTACGTCATTTATTCTAGTGACGATAGTGTATGGACCTTCCCAGTCAGGAGCCAGTTTTGGGCAACGTCCCTTCTTCCGTCGGGGGTTATACAGCCACACTAAGTCATCTTCCTGGAATCCGCCACAGTTGGCCTTCACATCATAACGGGTCTTCATTCGGTCACTGGCAATCTTGATCCGGCCCCTCACTAGTTCATGCACGTTGACCAACTTCTCTTTCAGTTCGTCCACGTAGTCACGTACTTCCATTGGTTCTTCGGATGGCAATCCAAAGACTAGGTCACAGGGCAGCCGCAGTTCCTTCCCAAATACAACGTGAGCAGGTGTTTGGCCCGTGGTGTCGTGGATAGCTGCGCGGTAGGCCAGCAGGAATAGTGGAAGGTGCTGGTCCCAATCCCTTTGGTGCTCTTCTACCACTTTCGAAAGGTGTTGCTCCATAGTCCGATTGAACCTTTCCACCATGCCGTCGGACTGTGGGTGCAGTGGGGTTGTCCTTGTCTTACGTATTCCCAGTAGCTGCATCACTCTTTGGAAGACGTTGGATTCGAAATTGCGTCCCTGGTCTGAGTGAAGTTCCAAGGGGACGCCAAACCTACTGATCCAATTGTCAACCAGTACTTTCGCGACCGTGACGGCTTCCTGATTTGGAATGGCATAGGCATCTGGCCACTTGCTGAAGTAGTCGCTAGCCACCAGGATAAACTTGTTGCCGTCGTTTGTTACAGGGAACGGACCGGCCACATCGATGGCGATTCTTTCGAAAGGTGCCCCAACATTATATTTCTTCATCTTTCCCCTCGCCCTGGTATGAGGACCTTGGCTGGCCGCACACGTCGTACACTTGCGACACCAACTTTCGACATCGTCACGATGACCTACCCAATAAAACCTCTCCCGGATTTTCGACAAAGTTTTGTTCACTCCGAAGTGGGCTCCAGATGTTCCGGCATGAACTTCCTCTAAGACCTTGGAAACCTTTACCTTGGGGAGGACCAGCATCGTCTTAGAGGTACGCCCATCAGGACTCTCCCACTTTCGCTTCAAGAGCCCATTTTCCATGACCAAGGAATCCCATTGGGCCCATAACGCCTTCAAACTGGGGGATTGGTCGGACAATTCTGCCCAGCCGGGTCGTTCGACTCCTTCCTCCTTCCACTTTAGTATTGGTCCGATTATGTCGTCTGCTTCTTGCTCACGCTTTAACCGCGCCGTTGTCCATTCTTCATCTTGCTCAAAAATCGTCCGACGAACGGGCAGGTTCCCTTCTTCCGCGTCGATCCTGTCGCAGTGCTTGCACTCTCCACACGGACGTCTTGACAAAGCGTCAGCGTTGTTGTGAAGTCGACCCGCTCGGTGTTTGATCCTAAAGTGGTACTGCTGTAGTCTTTCCAGCCAACGCCCTACTTGGCCCTCGGGATTCTTTATACGCAGTAGCCAGGAGAGGGCAGCGTGGTCGGTCCTGATCAGAAACTCCTGTCCGTATAGATACTTGTGGAAGTGGTTGACGGCTTTGACAATGGCTAGCAGTTCCTTCCTTGTGGCACAGTAATTTCTCTCTGGTTTGGAATGTAATTTACTAAAATATTCGATAACCCTTTCCTCCCCATCTTGTATCTGCGACAATACGGCCCCAACTCCCGAGTTACTCGCATCGGTATCGAGGACGAACATTCCTTTGTCCCTGGGGTAAGCCAAAATGGGGCTGGTGCACAAAGCCGTCTTCAGTCTCTTAAAGGCCATCTCACATGTACTGCTCCACTTGAAAGTCGCCTTCTGCTCCGTCAGTTGGTGTAACGGTGCTGCGATGTCGGCATACCCTTCTACAAATCGTCGGTAATATGTGCAGAGTCCCAAGAAGCTTCGTAGTTCATGCTTGTCTCTTGGTATGGGCCAATCCCGGATAGCAAGAACTTTCGTCGGGTTGGTTTCTATTCCTTTCTCCGACACGATATGGCCCAGGAATTCGACTCTTTTCTGGAAGAGCGAGCATTTCTTGGGATTTAGTTTCAAACGAGCCTTTTCCATTCGTTCTAGCACCTCCTCGAGATTCTTCAGATGGTCGTCAAACGTTTTGCCCATAATCATGACGTCGTCGAGGTATACCAGACAGGTCTTCCATGTCAGTCCTTTTAGCACCATCTCCATCAGCCGCTCGAATGTTGCTGGCGCATTACATAACCCGAAGGGCATAACGGTGAAGTGATAGAGGCCACTTCCGGTGGAGAACGCAGTCTTTTCTTTGTCGTCCGGGTGCAAGCCTACTTGCCAGTAGCCACTCTTCAAGTCCAAGGTCGAAAACCACGCCGAGCCGGATAAGGTCGTCAAGGTATCGTCTATTCGAGGAAGGGGGTAACTGTCTTTCTTCGTGACGTCGTTCAGTTTCCTGTAATCGACGCAAAATCGGGTAGTCCCGTCCTTCTTGGTAACCAAGACTACTGGAGATGACCACGCGCTGTTGGATTCTTCAATTACCCCATCTCTCAACATGTTGTCCACGAGTCTTGTAGCTTCTTCTTGTTTGGCTAGGGGTAGTCTTCGAGGAGCCTGACGGATCGGTTGCGTGTCACCAGTGTTTATTCGGTGTTCTACGATGTTGGTCTTCCCGAATGGTTCCTCCTCTGAGGCGAAGACATTACGGTGCCTACGAATGAGTCCTTTGGCCAGTTTTCTCTCACGAGCAGACAGCTGGTCCCAGTTGACCTCCAAGCCTTTGGTATCCCCTTCCTTAGACTCATTCTCAACGTCTTCTTCCTCGCAGTTCAATACTCGGGCGACTGGCTCACACATTCCGATAATCTCCCCTTTTCTAATATTGACTGCATTGGGAAACACGTTTGCCACACGTAAGGGTATGTCACGATCGGTTTTGACTAGGGTGCTCGCGATCAGGAGCTTGTGGGTCGAGTCATGTGCCGGCTGCACCATCCCCAAACTGTATCCGGGGTTCGTCTCTACTCTGGCGGGGACGATGACTTCTGCATTACCATCTACCTTCGTTGTCTGACAGACCACTAGTCTGACTGTTGCAGCTTCCACATTCGGACGTCCCAACACAAATTCTTCGGCTCCGAAACGCAGAATTTTCTGTTCTGGGTCGATCATTAAACCATACCGGCTGATTAGGTCCATACCCAGAATGAAATCGTCAGCGATTTCCGCCACCAGAACTTCATGCTTTATTCGGAGTCGACCGAGCTCTACATTCACCACCGCTGTACCCAGAACCGGTGTTGTTTCTCCCGTGACCGTCTTCACATTCGTGGCGGTACGTACTGATTTAATTTGGCAATTTTGTAACCTGGATCTGCGTGCAAGGGACACTTCGGCTCCTGTGTGGATGATGATCTTCGATTCCCGTCCATTGATTTTTCCGCTGATTGTCGGACTGTCGACGCTCCCCGCGATACTTGTAACCATTACAGTTGTTGGGGCTTCTCTTTTAGCAGCCAGTACGCGCCCCGAGATACCGACTGCCTTTAGTTTTCCTGCTCCTGATATAGACGAGGTCGCGGCTGCGATCTCCTCATCGGCCCTGGCGATCTAACACGGCAATCCCTCCTAACATGCCCTTGACGCCCACACCTGTAACATTCTAGGCGCCCTCCATGTTGTCTAGAACTGCCCGTCTTGATTTCGGCAATTATTTCGCGGGCGAGTTTCTCAAAGTTCTCGCTCATTTTGTCGAGACTCTCTTGAATAGGGTTTACTTCGCCCTCAACCCCAATGCCTCGTATCTTAACGTTGGAACGAGGTGAGCTGTTGTATGCGGCGTCCACTTCTAACGCTCGAATCAGCGCCTCGGATGGTTTCTTGAACCCGGAGATTTGCAGGACTCTTCTTACCTCACTATCTCTTACGCCGTTTACGAAGGTTTCTGCTGCCAGTCTGTCTTGGAAGTCTTGCGGAGCTTCAGGATAGGCGAGGTGTACCAAACGTTTAACATCAACCGCAAACTCCTGAAGAGATTCACTACTCTTCTGAATCCTAGATTTAAGCTGCGCTACGAAAACTTGCCGGAGGTGTTCATCTCCAAATCTGAGTTCGAGGGCGGTCGTCAAAGCGGTATAGTCCTTCTGGTTCTCTTCTGATAATGTCTGTAGAATCTCCAGGGCCGCACCTCGTAGTGCTACTACCAAAACGGTCGCTTTCTGTTGGTCATTCCAGCTATTCGACAAGGCCGCAGCTTCAAATTGCTTCTTATAAGTAGTCCACGACGTCTGCCCATCGAAAATAGGGGGTTGAACTCTCACCGGACTGAATTCTGCAGGGGTCGCAATTGTAGGTCGTGGTGTTTGCAACCTTTCTTCGAGCTCCTTGATCTTGTTTTCCATTTCATTTCTCACCTCGTCCACTTCATTTCGCACGACTTGGAGGATTTCGCTTCGGCTGTTCAAAAGTGTAGTTTGCATAGCTTTTAAATTTTCTTCCATTATTCTTTGATTTTCTTCCATTATTCTGCGATCTTCTTTTCTATTTTCTTCCATTATTCTTCGATCTTCTTTTCTACTTTCTTCCATTATTCTTTGATTTTCGCTCAACATTTTCATCATTTTTGTCAGTTGTTCCTCCATGTTGGCTGTTTGCGCTCTTGTGGTAGTCGGCATAAAATTTTCTTCTAGAAACTTCTAGAGCCTTGACAGATGTCAATTCTCGAAGCCAATGTCAGGTGATGAAAGTCTAATTCCGTTATTCCACTCTTACCGCGGGAGAGAATTTTCTCGAAAGTTCACTTTGTTCCGGTCTCCCCTAGTAGCACCAACCAAATTCGAATCCCGATTTATTTCACAATTAATCCCACTTCTGACACCAGTGTTACGATTGACGGACGAATAAATCGGGTGTTGGTAAAACTCAAAAAATTTATTTCTTCAGGTCGAATTACAACACTATCTATTGCGACGAATATGTACAGAAATTATTCCGGCGCTCTCGACTGTCTTCACTGGATGAATGAATCCATTACCTACGGTCGCCTCTATTTAAACCCATAGTCTCTGATCGAGATCCTTCACGAACATCCATCGCGACTCCGCTTCGAGACTCCCCTGGACGCCGCTTCGAGACGCTCCAGACCTGTCTTTATGCGCCCGCCTCTCGGCCGTCGACAACAGCGATGATTCACCCATCAGCGCCGTGCGTACGTCCAGAAGGCTCTCGACCGCCATAGGCGTCGTACTGGGGCGGCGTAAGGGTGTATTTCGTAACAATATTTACTTTAACATTACAGACCTGCATTTGTTTTGTTACGCTGACTAGGTTTCGTGAATGTGGTACAGACAAGTTATAATCAACCAATTGTGAATTACACCATCAAAAATTAAAATAAAATCCAATGTTTTATATATGTAATAAGCTGAAGTCGAAGCAATAAAAATGTCTCGACGACAATCGATATTGTTTGCAGTTTCTCTGTTTGACTCTCACGTATACACTCTCAACAAGTGTTACCGCTTTTTGTCTTAAAATAAGAATTTTTATACAAAATGATTTTCAGTCGCCTCTGCTAATACACACGGCATACGTGAGTAAACTGTTTCGTTATTTTATTGAATACAGTACTTCTATTTTTAGTATTACACTACATCTATCCAAACTGATATACGTGTCCTTGCAAAAATGTTGATGATCGCAATTTTTTTTTAAATGCCCCGCTACCAAAGTGTAATGAGAAAAAAAACGAAATCGTCACGTTTCCGACAGCGAGGGAAGTACTGTCTATACTCTTTAGACCAATTTTTTTTATTAGATAACTGAAGAATGTCAAGCTCTGGAGATGAGTGGGTTTGACAGTATTCTCAAACTTATTGTTAAAAAGTTGTGATTCCCCAATCCCGATCAGCAAAAGGACCACTGACCAAGAACATCATCCGTAAATAAAAAAAAATAAATAAATTGCAAAAAAAATTATGATGCAGTCTTGTACCTTGAAAATTCGATTGTATATTGTATTGCCTTTACATACCTTCTATACTACAAATGCATAATTCTACAAAATGTGTCATCAATTCATCATATCGATGTCATTTGATTGTTTAAACATATTTTTGCAAATAAATAATTTCCTGACTTTTTCCCCTAGTTAGGTACTCATTAAATCAGGATTTCTATTTGGTTAAACTGATATTATTTTAAAAGCATTAAGTAACTCTTTGTTTCAACTAGCAACATATTCCTAATAATAAATTATGTAAATTACTAATAATAATATATGTATTTATCTTCAAAAAGTGTTTATGAAGTCAGTTTAAAAATATTTAAATTCTTATTGAAACCTATAGCTTGAGAGGCAGTTTGTGCGTGAAAATACTGTTACGAAATAAACGCATGTGCCGCCCAAATAAGGCGCCTGTGGGTTTTCTAGTATGAAGGGTGATGGGCGGTGGTGAGTCATCGTCACCGACGGCAGCGCTCGACTAATGAAAAGCTGGAAAAAGAAGTCGCGATGGGTACTCCGGAAGAACCTCGATCGCGAAATATCTAGAAAGGAGTGAGTGGCTATTTAAATAGGTACTACTACCGGGAACAGTCAGTCAAGTCTAGTCAATGCTGAGAGAATTTGAGACTTGTCAAAGCCATTCCAGTAGAGTGAGAATTATTTTGTACAAAATGCTTGTATAAGTTAGTCGTGTAAATTAGTACATATATACTACTGAGAAACAAAATGTTGCGTTTTACTCACGACGATTTTAATTACTCATCATTCAACCAGCAAAATTAGAGGAGCAAACATAAAAATACACTTTCTATATTCGCATATAAGATTAATGTTAATTTTGTTAAATTTAAAAACAATTGTTCAAAATTATTAAAAAAGAACTAATCGATGCAATAATTGCTGAGCGTGTACTTCAGTAATTATTCTTATGAGTCTATAGAATTATTGTGAGATATAAATACTGCTGAAACTGTTAAACTTGATCTAAAAAGTCTGGATATGTAAAAATTAAATACATACATCACAACTGAATTCTCATTTCTCCAAATCAGCGCCGACTAATATTCAAACTTCAGGTTGTGTTTTAGATTTGTTTAATAACACACGTGTTTCTTAATATTTGAATAACTACTAAAAAAAAATGACAAAGAGTAAGTTCATTCGTTTATTACTCATTCTCATTACTCATTACATATTACCAAAAAAGATTAGAACTGTAAGACAGGATGTTTAAACTTTAAGATATCCACTAATCGCTAATCAGTCAATGGAGATGTAATGTTAATAACAATTTCTAGTGGATTTACTTGAAAATATTTGTGTCGAAATAGCATGACATCCGATAAACAGATAAATAAATCCGACCGCTTAGACAATAGTAGGTACATACAACTGAGGCGGAGTGTAATTCATTACAGCAGACACAGACTATTTTATATTCAATCGTCAAAAAAAAATTATACAGCATGTTTATTTTCATGAGGTGTACATTGTACAAATATGCTACGGATAACAATCACGCCCCCTCTGAGCGCCCCTGAATAAAATTAGATTGACGTTTTGAAGGTTAAAAAATCTGATCAAGAAATATCATTCTATTAGAATATGTCCAATTCAGAATCCTTAACGCCTCCTGCATTAAAATATGTAACAGACGAAGTTACGCAGAATCTGCTGCTGGAAAAGAGCAAAAGTTGGTACGAAAAGGCCTACAATGGTATGCTACTATAGGGACTCACAATATTATATGCATTTCATTACAACAAAAACGGGAAAATAAATAACGATTTATTATGTTCCATTTTGCATGTTTTTTTAATACATTATAGTTTTGTAAAGGAATCACGAATGTCGTTTTAATAATTACAATAATTTTTTGTTATGCTGTGCCCAGTATTTTCGTATTTTCTTTGTATCTCTTTTTTAAGTCAAAAGTATTATTAAAGTGGTAACACGTCTTACAAGAGTTAAAAAAGTTGGATTCACTTTTAAGTTTGTTTAACTACAACTACTTTATAAAGGTTTTATTACACGACTCATTCGGTACTGTTTGAGTTATTATTATTATTACTAATACAATGCCTCAACAGAATAAAAACTCCAATTATTAGGCAAGGAGCATACAGATTAACGTAAAACAAAAAGAGAGAAGTGAAAGCAGCTAGTTTAAATTATTACACATAAGGAAAAAACAAAAAAAAACATAGATATTCAAATGAGATTTTAACCAAATCTAAATTTGATTTCTTGCAAACTACAGCAAAATATATCCAAATCCGCTTCAATTTCACAGTAGTCACGCTTTACTGTCATAAGGTCGGCTCCGGTATTTGATAAAAGTGAAATGGACGATCTACGGAAACAATGCCCCGTGTATGCTTGAGGTTCTGGTAAATTGAGAAAAGAGGCAATCTTCTTTGGCATTGCACTAAATGTGTTTATACCAACTGGAAGCTTTATGCAATTAACAAAAAACCTTCCATGATCGGCATGGTCAGGACGCAAGACAAGATATTTTTGGATTATATGAACCATATTCATTCCTTCGATTCCTCCGGAAGTAATAAAGATGTATCTGATAAGAAGATACGAAAAATATGTCCCTCATTTTTCACGTTTTCTAACTGTAAGTTAGTTAATTCATCTACTCTGCAAGCCCCTCCATGTCCAACCTTAAAAATGAATATCTACTCAATACATCAGTAACAAACATTCCAAATCTTCTTACCTTTATTAACAAGAAATCTTTATTTGTCGTTTCTTCCAAAAATTTTGAAACATCCTCTCTTGTTAATATCCTTATAGTCTAAAATTCTTGTACTCCATATTTCTGAACAAAATTGATTGCAGTCACTTATTATTTCTCTTCAATATCTTGATTCCTCGATTAAATTCCAGACAAACCTTAATGTTCTATTTACGCAAACCTAATACAAATATACTTGTTAAATCTCCCATGTTTAGTATGGCTTCTCATTTCAATTCTATATCTCACCTGTGTGATATAAACACATCGCCACTCCGTGAAATGATTTGCGCACTTAGATCAATATATGTTATGTAGTTTATTATACGGTATACAGTGTCATAATGTATTTTGCTTAATATTTTTTCGATTATATTATATTCTGTTTCTTTATTTAATTGCAAATTGTCCTGTAATTGGATTGGATCTGTGGGGCAATAAAGGTTTATTTATTATTTATTTGTTTATTAGCCTTGATTTTGACCTCATCATCTGCAATCTTCACACTCGCAGTGCTGTAATAATGCCTCTAACCCACGAATAACATAAATAACTATTATTCACAATCGGTCAGTAATGTGAAACTATCAAACTTTTTAAAAGTTTGGAAATGAGCTTTCGCGATTAAATCCACATTTAATTTCTCAACCGGTTAATTACGATTTAACTCCAAATTCATTTGGTATTAAACTAATTGCTCAAAATATGTCAACTAAATTGTCAAGTTGTTTGAAAAAGAGCCCCAAAAGAGATAAATTGGCTGTAATAAAAAAAAAATTATAAAGTTAAATAACAGACTGTAAGAATTCAAAATTGATTTTTTATTGGAAAAATATACATACATTTTCATTTTATAAGAAGTATGCATTTTGGAAGAATTCCCCGAAGATATTGTGCCTTGTGAGACAGGATTAACCCTTTTGAATTGTATGACGATTACGAATTCCAAATAAGCTTTCTTCTAACTTAATTGGACCTAAGTTAAAACCATGGAAGAAAGAATATATTGAATTATATTCATTCGTCCATTTTAAGAACCCGCTACTTACACCCAAAAATCTGTCTCAGTCCTAAACCAAGTGTTGACAACGATGAGATACCTAGCCACTGGTGGATTCCAGCAATTACTGGGTGACAAACTTTAATGTGCACAAAACTACAGTATGTGTTATTGTTATTACTCAGCAAATAAGACAGAAAATAAACAGCTAAAACCACATTATATGTATAAAAATGCCTACTCTCAAAGAAGCAAGTAATGTGACAATAAAATTTTATAGGCTTCGGAGAATGCCTAGGGTAACTGGTGCAATAGACAGGATTGCATCTTCCGATGTAATTTCGCAATCGTTAGGTTTTTTTTTTCGATAAACATTCAGGCTGCATGTAATGCTGACCTAAAAATAAGAAATATAGTCGCAAGATGGCCCGGAAGTGTGTATGATAGCACTATATTCAACGACTGATCTTTATGTGCAGATCTTGAAAATGGCCACCACGGCAATGATTTTTTATTAAGTGATAGTGGATATGCTTTATGTTTTATCGCATGATTAATAACATTTTCAAAACAGCTCCTAATGCTTGCAATGAGTTTGGAGACCATAAAAACGAACTACCATTTGGAAAAGTACATATATCAAACCATTTTATTCCTAAAATTGAATTATACAAAAAGGCTTTGTTTGCTTGCTTTGGCTATTGCACTAAAGTACGAACTCACGTACTAGTGACAGAAATAAATTCCCACGCTTGCTCGTTATTACTATTATTATTACTCTTATTCAATAGATATGTTACCGGCAATCTGTATAATTCAGGTATTCTATACAATACCTAGGCAATGTGTAGAATACCGGGGGCGTCCAGGCAATGTATGAAATATTACGAATATGATTGTCCATTACATTATTATTATTATTAATATTAATTATATTATTATATACTTTGCCTAGGTAATGTATACAATTTCTAGGGATTGTGTAGAGTACCTGGTGATCCATCGGCAATGTGTAAAATAATACAATCTTGAGAAAGCCGGTAACAGATACATCACAACTGCTTCCAAATTACGCGTATTTCAAGTTGGCTAAAATATGACACACAACAAACTACATATAAGTGACTAAGAGAAAATGTCAAAAAGCTTCAGTCAATAGATTTATTTGTAATAATAATAAATAATTATTAATAAATTATGTACAGTAATAAGGTAAATATTATACATCCCATCACAATTATTACAGCAGAGTAAGCAATTTCTAAGAAGAAATTCTGAGCAAACGACACAAATCAAAAAACCGTTGTCAATTCTTTAAGAAAAACTACAGTATTAAAGCTTTAACGATTTGTAGTCAAATCACAGATTTTACAACCACATATATTCTACTTCATTATGAATTATTACAATACATAACATGTAAATTACATTTTAAACGATTTTATCAACAAAGACATGTGTAGGTAACACACAAAATGGATTGTATTTTTTTTAACATTATAAAATTACATATATAAATATCACATTTTTCTGTATCAAACTACCTTAAAACACTTTTCTACAGCCTGTCAGCTCCAACAAACTCAAACATATCATCTTATTACCAAATATAAATTCATGCTATTCACATTTTAAAAACGACATTATCCGAAACAGAATGTGATATCTTCCATTCATTAAAAAACGTACAAAATAGTTTTTAACATTCTAACAAATATTCACACGTCAAATTTATAGTAATAGTAACACTATTTTAACATAACATTATAATAATACTAGTTGTCGGTAAATCAAATGACGAAAACCATTGATTTTATTCTAATTAAATCCTTTTTCTAATGAAAAGTAAATATTAGGTTGACAAAACACCGCAAGTATTAATATAACAATGAAGTGAATCTAAAATAGAGATATATGTATATACGTCCAAGTATTATCTCTAGGAAAAAGGAAAAACTAGTCTTTTGTCTTATAAGTTGTAATACACTTTTAAATTGACATGTAGATGCATACGTATTTCTTTAAAAGTAGATATTCTTGTATTGACATACCTAAAAAGCAATTACTTTATTGACCACTATGTCAAAATATTTTAACTACGTTATTAACAGTTCGATGACACTTACAAATTTAACGTAAATAAAAACGATCTATTTTTGATGTAAAAGGTAAAAATGTCAACAAAAGATATTTATTTTTACTTATTTCTTCTCAAACTTGCACTAGAGATTTCATTACTTTCAATCCATTTTGCTAATTCTTGACTGAGTTCTGGCTTTTCTTTCTTGTTACTTTCGATATCGTCTCCTGAATAATTTAATAAAAGTTCATTTACGACATCTTCAGCGTTACAATTTGTTAATCGAGTTCGACACAACACAATCGCATTAACAAAATTATCTGTTGGGGTTAGAAAACGGTGCTCCATATATATGCTTTGTTCATCCCAATATACAACCTAAAACAGAGAAAATTACCTAATCCTGTGAAGATTAACACATGTGTATGTTACCTTAGTCGTTACCGAATATCGATTGAATAATTTAATAAATCTTCGATATCGTATCGTTGAGGCACCTAACACCAGACTTCCCCCATGTTGTTTTATACACTTGTAAAGGCCTGTTCTTTCGTAGAAGTCAATCTTAGCAAAATCGAGCTCTCGCAGAAACCTTGCGTTGTTCATATGTGTGAGCATAGAGTCTATATCACTTGTTAAACATATTCCTGAAAAAAATATTCTGTAAATTTATTTTGAACGATATATGTTTAACAAAATACTATTACATCATGCAAAATTTTCGCACACATTCTTAAACCATAGTGAAAAACGATTTTAAAATTGAATCGGTTATTAGTTATTATTGCTATTAGGTATTAATTATTACTGAGCAAATGAAAATAAGGAAATACTGAAACTTGGTAGTATTTAATACTTAAACTACATGAATTTTAATATTTAGTTCGTGTAAGAAGTTATAATACAAAAATCTAAGAGGGAAATGCATCAATTTTTTAAACAGATGCAGCTCAGAGCGTTATTATACGTTTTTGCTGCCAGTCACACTATGTGTAAAGAAAGTTATTTCAATATGTATACGGAGTATTTAATCTCATATCACCATAATAGGAAATACAATTTAAAAAAATGGTCGTAGGTTACTTAGACAGAAATTCCCTCCCCCTTGAAATACAAAAAAAAAAATCCAACTTCTTCGAAAAATTATAAATTTAATTTTGCGAATTTTATTTAATTAACTACTATAAGTTAAAATAAAGATATGTATGTAATGTTAAAGTAAATGTAAAGAATGAGTTTTCTTTTACAAAATTATGTGATAACTCCATCGACATTTTTGCAAGGACACGTAACTCATTTTTGATAGGTGCAGTGTAGTACTAATAATACCAGTATTGTATTCCCAAATTTTCGGAAAAAAAAGTGAGCCGTTTCTGATCAATAAATTGACTCATGAATTTTTTTTAGTCGCCCTGTAGGTATAAACAATTCTAAAAAATATTAATGCAGTGATAAATCACAAGTAAAAATTCATCATATTTTGCACATTTTCGATTAGATTTATTCGGCAAAATTTTTAGATGACGTCATCGACTTTTTTAAGAACAAACAGATACAATTAATTAAAAATTTACCATGCTTACGATACCCTTAAAACGTCTGCAAAGTTTCAAAGTTTAATAATTATAATAAGTAAGTATAATAAGATTTGTAAGTATTTCTAAAAAATATGAGTGCACTAATAAACGAGAACAGACTCATAAGGTTTTGTACATTTTTGATAGCATAAATTTTTAGGAGGGTAATAAACGGATTAATTTTGATTAATGGTTTACTATGCTTCAAATAGCTTTGCATGATTTCACAACATTCTGTTTTACAGTCTCAAAGTGAAATCATAATTGTAAATCATTGTTTATAAAATTGCAATTTTTTTCCAAAAATCTAGATGTTTAGCGTAAAAAAATCCTGACGGATTCATAAACCACAAGTGTAGCAGCATGTTTGTTACAAAATTTAAATCCCATTTAATATCAGGTATTTTCAGGTAACGTCATCACATTGTAGGATAGTGTTTCTAATGTAGGTTTTACTGCTGACTGCAAATGTGTTCTCAGATTTCACAGTTTTATAAGATATTCACAGAGACATATCAAGAATATATTCACTGAAAAATAAAAAATATTGCTTACGAACTTTTTTTCTACTTCCTAAGCATAAACTAGGTTCATCCGGCGAACAACTTCTTTTATGTTTTCTAGATATTTCATCACTGCTAGAGAAAGAAAAAATAGGTCACCCGTTTCTGTCTGTCTGTATGTTTATCTCTCTATCATCTGTTTGTCTGTCTCGATATTTATTAAACAGAAAATTTTTGAAACTACTGAAATGATTTTTGTCAAATCTTATATGTATGTTAGGAATACCATGTACATAGTAAAAAGCTAACCAAAATTTTTGTGATCATTCCCACCAATAATTTGAAGATGTCACCTCATTTTGGGTAGCGTAAATTTTATAAAATATTTCCTCTTCATTTTTTAACCCTCGACATCCCGATTTTTTGAATAAAAATCAAAATTTTACAGTGTGGCTTGAAACTCTTGGTAAAGTTTAAAAGTTATTATAAGCATAGTAGATCGTAAATCAAAATTTGTCCATTTATCCCATCCCCTTATCTACATCCTACTTAAAATGTGCAAAATATGAGTCAAATTAAGAATGGCTCACACAATTTTCCAGAAAATTTGGAAATGCAGTTACGTACTTTTATTATTAGTGTTACACTACGATTTTGCAAAATATTTCAGTGTAGCCGGCTTTTTTGCCGGTCAGTATATTTAAAGCAGATAACCAACGAGAAAAAAATTGGCCGAAAGTTGTTTCAACAGAACTTCCCTCGCAACTAAAGTACAATGAAACATATCCATCATTTTCGAAAAAACAAAATTTGATCTTGGGAGTTTTATTTTTTATGAGAACCCATATATGTTGAAATAAAGATATGTAAAGAAGCGTGGTAGGCGTATGTATCAAATAAGTTTTTACTTTAAAAAATTTGGTGATGACGTCAGCAACATTTTTGCAAGAACAGCTTAGATTGGTGCAGTGTAATACTAAAAATAATAGTATTATATTCCCAAAATTTTCTGGAAAAGTGGAGTGAGCCGTGCCTGATTTAATCAATAAAATAAACTGACTCATTCATTTTTTTTTTGAGTCACCTGTATAAACAAATCTAAAAAATACAAAAGCAATGATAAATCAGAATAAACAAATATATTTTGATTAACAATTTACCATGCTTACAATAACTTTAAAACGTCTGCAAGATTTCAAAATATTCAGTTTTGCACATTTAAGAATTACTTGGTACATTTTTTGAGGCGACGTCATCAATTTTTTGGGGGGGATAACCAAATGGATTTTGATCAAAAATTTACCAAACTTATGATAACTTTCCAAGATTTATTCTAAATTTGCAACGTCCATCTGAATCATTAAATTTATTATGATTACCAATAATGATTTGAAAAACAGCACTTATACTTCAAATAAAATGTAATTTACAAACATAACCTGTTATTTTCCAGAAATAAACGTGGCTCTCTATTACACAGCTTTGCTCATTTTTAATGAACATACAAGATATGTATATATCCAATTCATTCTAATTTTGTATTATCTAAATTAGAAAATTTTATCTATCACAGATTTAAACGAAACCATAAAACTAATTACAACGTATGTTGGGCTGTTAGAATATTTTTTAATTTAGTAAATAACCCTAAAAACATTATCGACTTACCATTAATAACAGTTTCACTTAACAGATGAGTTTTTTTCTTAGATATTCTAGCAAGAATCACACACAATGAGGCACGAAAAAAATAATGAATTTCAAGAAACGAATAAATAAATAGAACAAAAATTAAAAACCCAAAAATGATATAACACAAAACCATTATATTTTAAATGGGTGAGATTTTTAATTGTACAATTACATTACTGCACCGCGACACGTTCTTCGTTACACTCGACTTGAAAAACATTAGTGTTATGAAATTCCTATAAGCTGACCAATGCAAAATTGAAACACAGAGGTTTTGAGTGAGGATCTTTAAAAGTAAATAAAAACATTGAATCGGTAAAATGAACTTGACATGGTAGTGAATTTCTCTATAGACTGAAAAGTGTACACAGGCGCTCATTTCAAATGTCGATAATACGTCACGCAAGCGCACTCATATACACTTTTATGCCATATATTATATATTACGAAAATGGTCACAAGAATTATTTGTTTGGCTATAATTGATATATAAACCGATTCTTATTTTTTACCATGTTTCACATACACATAATTTTTTGAAAACTTTGTTATATACCGATCCAGACATTACCTCAACCGTGTTTGTTGGTATAGTACTGAGAATAAAATTTTAAAATGAAAAATGCAGGACATTGTCCTTACGTAATTTATGTCACCAGATAAAAATTTTTGCTCCACTCAAATAATTATGTACTATTTAGGTACGTTATTTTAAATTACTATCATTCTAATCAATATTTGTGACAAAAACGTAATTATTGAAATGTTACTAAAATTCTTGTTGAAACCGGTACTAAAATATTTATAATTTTATGCAAACTACTTTTTTGCCATGGTGTATTTTTCGTGTGGAGCAACAGAATTTTTGTTTAAACAAATATCGGTGAAGCGAACAATAAATAACTACTTTAATGCAATTTAATATTAGGAGAACAGAAATTAGGAGAGATTTAGTTTATATACGAGTAAACTTTACTGCAAATTTTAAAAGAAATTATTGTACTCTAAAGAACACGCTAGACAGTATAATTTAGCCTGGCATATGGCTATCTTTGTGTATACATGTGAAATTTAATATATTTTTCTTTAAACTGCAAAGTGGTATACTTTATCTTATTAGATGTTAAGAATTAACAATTAAGTAAAATGTGTTCTAGACGACATAAAATACGAATCTTAATAAAATGTAAATCTGGTTAGTAGTTATAACATTTTTGACTACAGAATGGTTAATTCATTATTAGAAAAAAGTGGTTTCTCTGATATAAATAACAAAATAGTTTTTTTACATAATATTACACAGAAGATCATTATACAATTTTTAGTCTTAAAAGGAGTGCAAAAGAGTCGATAACAGAGATGGTTTGAACCATGTATGGACTAGGAGAACCTACAAACATATTTTTAGTGAACTTAAAATATTAAACGTTTTCTGTATAATATCTCTTGTTACGTCAGAAGCGTTAAAGACAATTTCGTTTTTTAAATTATAGGTATACAAAATGTAGTTTGAACATGAAATTGCTATATCTAAGAGTGAACGTTATCCATAGATTGTTAATAAATTTATCAGGAGTAAAGCGTAATATTGACTTTAAAAGCTGAAGATTATAAATAGAATTTAACATAACCACCATCTTTAAAAATAAAAACTGTATAGCATACCAAAATTGTTTGTAAATAAAGTACCGAATCAATGTTTCAAATGATAATTTACGGTATTTCTTTACAATGAATTAACGTTATTGACGAAATAATTAACATCGATTGAAGATAATAAAAAAAAACAAATAAAATATGCTCCTACTACCTGTTACAGACAAAAACTAGCTTAATCACTTTGGTTAATTTGAATAAAAGACTACAAGTTACCATACGTAAATATCGAAAGTCCGTCCTTTAACAAATCCAGTTTCGTTTCCGCCATGAACATTTATCGTTTATCAGTCTTCGGCCTTTAGCAACTGGCTCACCCAATAATTAGTTTATCGTTTCGATCAGTTCATTAATATGCGTAGACAAAATATTACGACCTTCTGCCTTATGTTGCATTAGATTTTTCAAGTATTTTATGCATTTTAACTGCACATCTTGTGATTCCGGTAAAATCTCCCTGTTATCTTTGCTTTTCTTCCACCTTTTTAATTATATTTAACATTGCAGACAACAAAATTATCAGTTCAAAATACAAAAATATGTTACCATAATCCCATTTTTAGGATTTTGCTTAAGGAACATCCTGCATTTTTTTAATAATGTTAAAAAGCCATTTACGTCTTAACAATAATAGTACGAAAGTATATACTCCCCGGTCTCTTTTTAAAAAACCATTAACAATTTCTAACCTAAATTGTGCATTTCTGTGCCAAGTGTTTACCAAATGCAATATGTAGGGGGCAGAATCGGATTGAAATGTTTTAGTTTGCAACAAAAGCTTAATGTTTACAAGTACCAAGCAAGTATAATTAATTTTCACACTCGACGAGTGGTTTTTAATTTATAAACGGGCAATACCTATTTACATGGTTTACAACTAACTCTACACATGCCAAGACATTCCAGAAAAATTGTGAGTAAAGCTAACAACTACACTCTCTACTTTTATGAAAATCCTAAACCCTAAGATACTAATAAGCATTTAAAACCGAGGTTAAAACATGCAATATTTGTATAATCCTTGAAGCATAAACTTAAAAAATAAAAAATAAAAAATAACAAATTAAAAAATTAATTAACATAACTGACCGCCTGTTGGCGTAGTTTTTGAATGACTAAATTGAATTATGCAATGTTACCAGGTATTGTTGGTCGTCTCTTTTCTGTCGCATGAAAATCGTAGAACATTTTAGTTTTCTCAAAAACATAGGTTGCCCAACCATAAAACCTTTGCTACCGTTGCACAGTGATTACGAGAAAACGGCAAATTTCAACCTTGTTGCGACGATCGTGGTCGTGAAAGAACTGAACGTGTCCTCGACGCCGAGGAAGAAATTTTTAATGTTGTTGAAGAAAAAAAGGGATAAGTGTTAGAAAATTGTCCTATCGAATTGGAGTTTCACGATTTGTGGTTTGGAGAACACTAAATGAGCAAGGTCTGTTTCCATACCACATACAACGAGTTCAACACTTAAAACCTGAACTCATGCTTATTTGGATTTTTTGACCAATAATTTGGCAAACATTTTGGAGGAAGTACCGCTGCCAACAAGAAAAGATATGTGGTATCTCCATGATGAGGCGCCTGCTCATTACGTAAAAGAGCTGAGAGATTGGTTTGACCAAGACTTTCCTGAAAAATGGATCGGAAGAAATGGACCGGTTCTGTGATTTCTTTCTATGGGATCACATGAAACAGTTAGTGTACCGAACTCCACTTAATACTGTCGAGAAACTTATAAACAGAATACAGAACGCTGCTGCTGAAATTAGGGCGAGTACTGATATGATAAGCAGGACGCAACAAAGTTTAATTCGGCGTGCTGAGGCATGTATAGGAAATGAGGGCCGACATTTTCAGCATTTGTTGTAATTTTGACACTCCACGTAGGTTGTATTTTGTTTATCTGGTTTATTAAAAAACAATTTTCAAATCTTACTTGTCAATTTTGCACTGACAAATATTTAGTTGTCATTGGTTGTCACTTCTTGTTTGTTTTCAAGATTTGTAGAATAAATTAATAATAGCAATCGTTGTACATCACTACTCTTTAGTTGCTAAGGTTTCAAAAATAGCCGTTAAAATTATTGTGAGGTTAAATTGTTAGATAATTACTGTTTAACAGTGGTGGCGTGAATGTCTGGTTAAGAGTTGAATTTTTCTTGTCGAGTTTGCTAACGAAACAAACGTTTATTTAACTTTTAACGATCATCAGATTCGCCAGATTTTTTTCTTTCCGTGTATTTCCGTAACAACCTGTATAACACCATAAGAACTATTCATTTACGCGATTAAATTAAGGGTGCCCAGTAGCAGACCGAAAAACGAGTAAAATAGAAGTTCATTGCACGAGCGTAATTTTAACTTTGAAAAAAAGATCGACATTTCATTTGATAGATGATGTCTAAATCTCTGGGGATTCACAATATTTTTTAAAATAAGTCATTTTTTAGTGTTTATAATTAATCGTTCTTTCTTCGAAGGAAATTGCATTTTGAGACGAGGAGAGATCATGTTTCGCTTCAACTTTTATATCAGTGCAAAGACAACATTGAGCTCTATGGGGAAGAACCGGTCATTTTTTTTTTAATTTATATTTATCATAATATTTGCTTTTAAAAAAATATATTGAATAATAAAAATAACGTAAAACTAGGCAATCCTATTTAAAAAGGATCCATTTCAATCAATGGTTCAGTTTGACACAGCAGGGAGCTTTGCCGACGGACCCTTTCAGGTAATCAGTTCAGGTCATAAAACTCTACGAACCTAGTTGTAAGAAACTTTTTTACAAGTCGACTTCTTTCATTGCTGACATAATTTGATTTAAAAGGATGCAAATTTTTATAATTTTATACATTCTACTAAAATATTTTCTTTCAAAAATTATTCAAACATTTTTTATTAATCTGTCATTTTATATATGAATCAATACAAAAAACTGACAAGATTTAGATTCTCATCACTTGACTAACCAGTTATTTACCTGAACAATCACATTTATTTAAATTTAATATTTTGATTGTCTTTTCCGCACCACCTATGAGGTAAAGTATTATTATAGGGGCGTTTTTTTACATGGTATCTCTAGTAGACCTATTCCACTATAACTATTTATTCCTGCGAAATCAAATAAAAATTTTTAAATTTACAATTTTTTTTAGAATTTGTCTGATGTGTTGACTTCTTTTATAACGAGAATCTACTATCTCCGGAAGTAAGGCATATAAATAAAATTTTTCTAGGGGCTCTACCATATTATATGCCCAAAATTTATCGTCTCGTTGAATTATGCAATATTTAAATTCTGTAATGTTTCATTCGATTTTGACATTCAACTATTTTTTTGTTTAACTTGTGTTTGATACTAACAAAACGTCCTAAATTAGCAATGCTAGTGAAACCGTAATCATGCAATAGATTTTTTTTGGGAAAGTACAGTTATTTTTATGTTTTAGCGACATTGTGTTCTATTTTCTATTAATTTTTGTATATTTTTAGTCATAATTTTGGTAGTTATTTTTTACTGTTACTTTTCGCAATAATAAATAATTCAACATGAAAAAATCAAAAAAATAAAAAATGGGAAATCTAAAATTAAAAATCGAAACATCGAAAAATTGGATAATCGAAAAGTTAAGAAAAAGATGGAAAATCGAAAAGTTAAAAAAATGATGGAAAATCGAGAATTTTAAAAATCCCAAAAATTAAAAAATTGACATACAGGGTGTTATTGAAAGGTACGTACAACAAAAATGACACTTGTTAGCGAAGTCGAAAAAGTCTGACTTATTTTGTGTTATCAAAATTATAGGGGGAAAATTAACCCTTATCCAACCTTATTAAACGCTACTGAGGGATAAATAGGTAAAATTAATTTATTTTCGTAAATCCTAGCAACTGTAACAATAAAACTTTTGTCAAGACTAAATGTTGCTAGAGAAACGAAAGATGATCTTTTTATCAGAGGCGTACAACCAATTTGGACATAAATTTTAATAATTTCTATCTATAAAACGAGAACACTTTTACCTGAACTTTTTTTACTTTTAGCACCCATACTTCGAGACCAATTGCCGATTTTATTTTATACGTACCTTTCAATAACACGCTGTATACGTAGAAGAACTGAAAACTCGAGAAATCAAAAATCTAGAATTTTAAAAATTGAAAAATTAAAAACCTGAGAAATCGAAAAATTGAAACATCAAAAACCTGAAAAATCGAAAAATTGACGAATTGAAGATGTGTAAAATCGAAATTTTGAGAAGCAATGGGAAAATTAAAAAAAATTACTTCAGAAATCGGTAAACTGAAAATTTTGAAACGTCAAAATTTGAAAAATTCAAAAATTGAAAAATCGAAATATTTAGAAATCGTAAAATTTAAGAGGATAAAATTCGAGAAATTGTATCATTGAAACATCGGAAAATTAAAAATCGCAAAATAAAAAAAAATGGAGAAACCGAAAATTTGAAGAATAGAAAAATTGAAAATGTCCAAATTGAAATACTGGAAAATTGAAACATCTAAAGTTGAAAAATCGAGAAATCGAAAAGCCGAATAATCTCAATAATGTATTTATAAACCACAACTTCAGGACTATGCTACTTTTTTACATTTAAATAACATTTATTCGACAAAACTGTAAGATGACATCATCAACTCCTAAGGAGCATCGACGGATAATTCTTGACTAACGATTTAACATGACATCTAAGATAAAAACTCAACACGGATTCATAAACCATAAACGGAGGAAATCAAATTGAAATTACATCTACTATTGTAAAACTTGAAGATTGAGTCATTTCATTGTTGGCAACAAATTTTTTGTGAGCGTTTTACAATTTGATAATATAATTTGAATTGTAAAGATGGTCGGAACGGGTTAGTTCTTCGTAGTGGATATGTATCAGATCAGCTCTAACGAAAGTCGGCTTATAGATAGATCGCATAGAGTCGACATCGGCATGAGTGCGCTCTGGTCTGTAGATCAAACAAGTTCTCTGAGGTTACCTGAGAACATGTTGCCTAGGAAAATAAATATATAGCTGTGTTTATGTGATCGAAATTTGTAATTTTGAATTTGAAAAGAACGAGATTTCTTGTAACTGGAAAATACAGCCCCAAAAAAGAAAAAACACAAAATTTTGTGTCGTTAATTCAAGGTCATCTTCCACCTTTGCGGTTCACCACCTTGCATCAAAACACATTCCGCCATTTCAAAACACAACGGAGGGTCTCATCTTGTTGTCGATCACAGTTCATGGCCACCTTTTCAATTTTTCGCGGGGTTTTCAATTTTTGTAAGCATGTCTAAATTTTGGCCGAATAGGGAGATTGGGCAAATTCTGGCTAGCGTTTTCCCATCTACTCGATATTCCTAACATACACATAAAATTTGACAACAATCAGTCCGGTAGTTTTGGAGATTATCTGCCTAATACATATCTGGGCAGACGGCAGACAGACTGAACCAGGAGACCTAATTTTTCATACTTGATGGGTCGTGGAACGTCGAGAAAACCCCGGATGGATTCAATGACAATACTTTCTTTACTTACACTCAGGAAGTAAAAATAACTTCACAAAATTAAATTTTATAATTTTTCAACCACGTTGCATTTAATATAACGTTTATTTCCACAACACCGAAAACACACAAAATATTTGTCGACGCGTTTCTCCAACCACGTTGGCATTATCTAGACACAGCTAAACTCTGTATTTGTTCGACTGTATTTCAAGGGCGAGGGAAGTGTGTAATTAACCTTAGACCACATTTTTGTTCCACATTCAGTGATGTATCAGCTAGAGAGCGGATTTTATGAAATTTGCATATCCGTTATTTTTTGCATATAAGTCTTGATATTTAATATGTGAACGAATCATGCTAATTAAAAATGAATACAGCTATAAAAAAATTGCATATTTGCATATATTTGCCTTCTGCTTTTTTATTTTTTTTTATTTTTTAAGTTAATTTTAAGTTTAGTTTACTTATCGTTATGTTTACATGTCATTTAATTTATTTATTTTGGATACGATTAATTGTCCTATAATTGGATATTATTCTGTTGGGCAAATATATCATTATTATTATTATATTATTATTCTGCTGCATATTTCACGTAACGGGTGCATATTTTGCATTTTTATCAATTTTTGTGCTGATTTATAAAAAAAAATGTCATTCCATCGGCATTTATTGTAGTCCCAGTTTAAAGTGGTTTTATGACAAGATAATAAACATTATCACCTCGTTATTACCCCACGACGGACAATATGAGTTAAATAACAAAATACGGCCTTGCAAAGAAACCGACCACGTTCTTATTTATGGCTAGGGATTGACTTCATTGTCCCAATCGTCAACTTCGACACAATGGACTGAACTTCAAATAACTAGGAAAAGTTTGGGTTTTATGGTAGTTTGGAGAAACCACTGGGTGTTAAACCATCCTTCCAGGTAAATTCGCGCCCTAATTATTTTTGGAAATACGTTCATTCCTAATATTTTTGTTCGTTAGTTCAGTGTATTAATAGTACATTTTGTGGTGGTCAAAGCATTTAAAGCGATACAGGTGTGTCAAATTGTCGAATATAACTCAAATTAATTTATGAATTAAACTTTTTCCTGAACTTTTTCTTCGAGAAGGAACTGTGTTTTGTCGCGCCTGCTCTAAACCGGTAAGTATTTTTACATCTGTTGACGTAGTAGGTACGCAGTTTTTCTATTTACAAATACATACTTTAGAACTACTTTTTGTTAGAAGATTTCGAAAAATATTTAAAAATAAATTGTTACCAAAATAGTAATTAAATAGTCGATTACTACTATCTTTTGATTTGTTCTGTTTATATTTATTTTTTAGTATAAGAATATTATCTTTAAAAATGTGATTTATGTATTTTTTGTAATAAAACGTAAGGTCGGGAAGCCTGTTTTTGTAATTTGTAAATCAATTTAGTTCGCTTATTTAGCTTTTTTTTAATTTTTGGAGCATATGCAACTGCATATCTCTGCATATATTAAGAAAGTTACTGCATATTTCCATAAATTTGGTGCATATCATATGATCATATTTCCCTAAATTTTGCTGCATATTTTCCGCTCTCTATGTATCACACTTTACTTAGGCTACAATATTCCTTTGTTTTGGTCAACGGTATTTTATTTATGTTTCTTTAAAATGTTACCTTAACCCACGTTTCGTCACTGATGCTTGTTTCTTCTGTTTAGAGACGAATCCGCCGATAAGCAAAAGATACAGTATATGTTATTGTTTTAGAGATTCCTGGAGAGACTTTTTTTTGCATTCATTAGATAAATCATATATACTTTAGTTTTGTTTATTACAACCATTGCATTGCGTTGTAAAACACATGGATAACCACAGTGTAATAATAACAGTTATGTATTACTGCATTCTCACAATGTGAAAATGGGATGTACTGTTTCTGATTTGAAGGGAAAAAGAAGTTGAAACGCCGGGATTCGTACCCCTGCCTTCCATTTGGAAAGCATACTCCCACTCAACTCAGCCATACTGCTCCCAATCATTGACTTATTAAAGTTTAACCTTGAAAAGTAGATAATAATGAAACAAATCATCAAAAAATAATACAAAAATATATATTTAATATAACAACTTTGACAACAGTAATAAATGTTTTAATTCAGTACCTACCTACAAATAAAACAATGCTAAGAAAAGATAAAGATTCGCTAGTTCTAATTTATTACTTTATACACAATAGAACCTCAGCTAATTTGATGGCCAATCTCAACAGAATAAAATTAGCAAACTATATTTTATCCGTAAAATGTTCAGAGTAACCTTAGTTAAAGCCACAAGTAGAATGCGATCTACACATAAATTTAATTTCAAATTTAAGAACTGACATTTACTTTTGTTCAGTATTGAATTATATTGTAATATTTTGGTATTCGTTGAACAGTAAAACGTATATCAATCACAGCAAAAGCAATAATAAGTGCCTATCAAATTTGGATTTTTTTATGCAAAACTAATCTATATTAGGTACCTGTCATACCTGCATTCCACTAAATGTTTTAATTAGGTGTTTTCCAAACCACAGCAAAATACAAATGAAACATTCATTAGTAACTTTAGTGTAACAATCACAACTTAAGACACTTCAACACGACCATATATTAATATATTAAGAATGTGTCTGATGATCATACATTGTTTGTGAAAAACGTTAGAACCTTATTAGATACTGTTCGTACACTCCCTTTTGTCCTCAGTTCCAGTTACGTTACTAATTTTTAAGACTTTTTGTCATTACTTTAACACCTTATGGCGATTTAGACCAAACTGTTATTGAATATTCTAGATAATATATACCAAAATCACATTTTTCTGTAAATTATAGTTAAATTTTAACGATCAGAAACATTCGGCAAGAGCTAACTTGCAAATTGCTTGCTCAAAAAGAATGTTTCCAAAACAACAGAATAAATCAAGGTTATGCGTAAAATTAGGTACATATATAAGATATAAGTAAGTATTATGTTTATTTCCTGTGATGTACACAATCAGATAAAAAAGTTTTTAATTCTTCATTTTGAGATGTATTTGTAGTGCCAATAAAATTCGAGACAATTCATCCCTACGTTCTATGCCTGAAATTTTATTATCGTTGTCATTGTTTCCGACAATTTCTTTATCTACTTCGGGTAAAATGCCAAAAAAGTTATTTTTATCATTTAGAAATTTGGGAACATGCAAAAGAAAAAGCATGAAATTGTTATGTTTGGCATCCTGTCCAAATGAACTCTTATATCATTCAGTAAAATTGGAAAGCGTTTTTTAATTGTTCAAAACTTCTTTCGATGATGACTTCTCTTGTGTATTTTCTTAAAATATATATTTTTACACGGGGTTTTTTGGATCTCTACATGATGTTATCAGCCAAAGGGCAATAACCTGAGCCTCCTATGAAGAAAATTTAATTTGATTTAATTCGCTCGGTTAAATTACGTAAGTTTACTAAAAACCAGCTTGAAAAATTGCGAGTTCTTACTTATGATTTCAAGTAAATACTTTTTTTATGCATAAAAGACTAACCATTTACTAGAAAATTAAGTAAATTAAATTTTTTAAAATTTTTTGACTAGTTAACATAAAGTATCTACTTGTAAGTTAAACCTTATTTTTATTCATATGAACGCTAAGTAACTTCGAAATTTCAGTATAAAATATGTACTAAACTTTATGCATATCAGTCAATATGTAGACTATATACTAATATAATTGCTTAAACATGGGCTCCAATTGGGTGCCATATTTGGGCCATCTCTGAACTACCCATTAACAGCTTACCAACAACCCTATGAAAAAATCTTAAAGACAACACTTTTTATAATTACATATTGGCCTAAACATTGTGCTTAAGGAGTGATTTTTGTGATCAGCGCAATTTTTAACTTTTACCTTTTACATTTAAATGGCGAGACGGCTTAACATTGACAACAATTAAAAATATAGACAAACAGCTAGTATTAAAAATCAATAAACAACAATAATAATTACCTAAACATTAATATCTATAAAGTAATACTGTAATTTGGTTTAAGTTATTCTTCTTTACAATTTCGGTACTTACTATAAGTTTAAAAATATTTACCTCGAATATTCGTTGATGATATTTGAACACAAAATGTTTTTGTTAAAATCTTAACATGCATAAGTAGTATCAATGGATTTAGCCTTCTTTTTCTCGCTACGCGAGAAACAGTGAAGTAATAAAACAATCAAGCAAATTGAAAAACACCAATGCTACTTAGAACTTCGTCATAGATGTATGTAGATGTTGTCAAGAAGTTTTTGAGACCTGCTTTACAGTAGTGGAATCAAAATTTCTAAATATTCGTTTCGAGTATAACAACATCTACAAAGTCACATTTAATTGTGACAAATATTCAGATCTAAATTATACAGATTCTGTGTATAAAGTCAGTTAGACGGGGTAAATTCTTGATGAATATTATAACACTTCAAAACTATGCATGAGTCTGATATGATTTATACGTTCGAGATGTTCTTTTGTGTCTCACAGTACAAAACAAAAGCATTGATGAGATCAGTCCAAATAGCTAAAAAAATAAAATTTAGTTTTTAATACATACAATCCAATAAACATACTTGTATAAATGCAACAACTAGACCAACTACTCCTACAATATGAAGTCTTTGCACAAACCACATGTGAATTTGATGATAACAACCAGTTGAATAAAATATGTCAGCATTTCCAGACTGACCACAGTCTTCTTCCAGTTTTGAGGGTATACAACATGTATCAGGAACCCAGTTTTTATTGGGCCAAGCGTCTATTAAAAACCAGTCTTCGTAATTATTAACTCCACAGCATTTAAACTAAAATTATACACATATACTTATATACACAACTTCATATATGGAGTGTTGACCAAATTATAATTTACAATTTTACAACACTATCTACTACATATTAGTAGAGGAAGAGCAAACACGTAAGTTTGAATGGCTACCACTGATTCTAGTACTAGTAAAAAGATTTGGCGACGGAAATCCTGACCAATTTTTTTCTAACGTTATTATAGACTATAGGTACAGTTGCCGTAACACTGTTTTATCGTGTGCGCTTCAATACGCCTTCAATAAATCCGTTTGATTTTGTGTGTGTGTACTTTATATCAAAACTGTTTTCAGTTATATCAGAGTGACGCTTGTTCACAATAACTTACTTCCGACTGAAGATTGTCCCAAATAGTAACTAAACTGTTTGGTCCCCTGGCCGTAACATTATAATGATGCCAAAGACCATTTTGCAGTTCTTGTCGAAATGTATGCCCCAAGGAAACCCTAAATACAAATGCCAAAGATCCAACAAGAAATTCAGCTATAAACATGAAGACAACTAAACTGAAATACTACAAAACAGTAAATTCTATCTGAGAAAAACCTATACATACTTACTGTAACAAGCATGCATCTACTTTGAAACCACGAGCCACAACACGCCAAAAATGCCAAAATAAATGTGATCGTTCCAACGACTATTGCTAAAGAGTCGGCACTGAGTAACGCATATTGGGGTAACAAAGAAGCGTAACCTTCATACGCTATTCTTAACCATATTCCGACTCCCAAAACTCCACAACCTGTAATCTGAAAAATAAATATGTTTTTAATGAAGTGCTTTCGAAACAGATTACATATTAACAACGTAGACCATGAAAACATTAGCTAAATAAAGAACGAGCAATCAGTTACAAGTGTTTAAAATAGTAATTACAAGTTGCCCAATGTGAATAATGAAGTGAAAAATATTGTTACAGAATGATTGCGTGACGATGATCCTTTGATAGAACCGCGTGAGATTAGAAACTAGTGCTGGTTCACACTATTGTGGTAAGAAAGTAATGTCATTAATGAAAATATCCATAAAATGTGGTGAAATGGTTTGTCTAAAATTTGCAATCATTACAGCTAAAAGATATGAAATATTTCTTCTCATTTATCCGTCTGTTGCACGATGCGTAAAACAGTGCTTAAATGAAACAAATAGGTATAAAAAATCTTACCCACAGTAATACATTCAGCCAACAAAATAAATGTCTAACACACGTGTAACCACTTCTCGTCATCTTGATATAGCCCCTCGTAGCATTAGAAATCTGAAAGTCACAATAATCATCATTTTTCATTTCGATTTAAATTTTTTCACCCGCATGTGATACAAACAAAACCAATTACTCATGTCACGTATATGAAAAATTTTCGTGTAAATATTTATGACATGTAGTTTTATCTGAGCATATTTTCTTTTTAGCATCGGAGAGAAAGTTCTGAATCTACAATAAATTCCGCCAATTTACAAATACCATAGGAAAAAAAAACATATTTCACTTACTAAATAAACTATTCCTAGTTGTGGCCTAAAATATGTCAGTTGACATTTTAACTGTGTTTTTTTTTATTAAGAACATTCTTCTTTTAATAATAGATATACAAGTTATAGCTTGGAAACAATACCTAACCTTAGGTACATAATCTTTAATACAATAAGTACAAGCTGAACGCTCACGAGACCACCCGGGGATTCGTATCTCTGACTTTAAAAGCCACCCCACGCTATCAGCGAAACTCTTGACTCTTGACCGACACCGTAGCCGTGTCACCGATCTCCGTCCCATCATAAGCGCTAGACATCAACATATTTTTGCATAAAAATAAGATTTAAGTAAGAGAAAATTGGTTAATCAACCTCTAGATATAACTTTCAACATTCATGTTTTTCCTCATTTCGGATAAGAAATGTTATTAGATTAAAAATGCAATAGCAATTGAGTTTATTTATAAATCTTCATTTTTCAATAGCAGAAAAAACGACAATATTTTTCATGAAATTATTCCTGTGTATTCTAAAGATTTGAGTATGTAGTCGATTTTTGTAATTACTTCTTACAAGTACTGTGTGTAAGCTAAAATCAAATACAAACTGACCGGCAGAAAAACCGGCCACCCTGAAATATTTTGCAAAATCGCTTTAAAAATTATTCTTTTGAATAGTGATTTTTATTTTATTTAGAAAACCATTCACTGTGGAAAAAGAATGTAAAAATTACCTTAAAAAAAAAAGACACAAACAAATACAATCACTAGTTAAAATATCATTTTTAAAGTGGTTTAGCGAAAAACTTCAGGGTGGCTGTTTTTTTTGCCGCTCAGTGTATAATGTATATAAATAAAAATATTCATAGAAGATTTTTGCTCGGTTATCTTGGGGTGTTCGTTCGCAACATTTATTTTACATATCTGTATATTGCAACTATATAATCGCATGATTTTGGCGTATTTTTCATGACCTTGCATTGTCTCTAGTAACATCTTTAAGTACTTTCATAATTCCAAAATTTGATAGCACAGTGTAACTATTACGAAAAACCATGAAAAATCAACAAACGTTTACTTTTTTAGACAGGTAAATATTTAAAACAAAAACGACATTAAACTGCTGCAGGATATTGACAATTCAACCAAAATTATTTTCAAAATAATTCTTAACACAAAGTGATAATTTCAAAATAGATAAAGGAAACAAACAAATTCTCTCCATAATGTAGTCCCAAATACATTACAACACAGTATATAATATTCTACTTATAGTCAGGTACTTGCAAAAACGATGTAATATCTCGATATTTCCGAAAAACTTCAGCCATGTTTTCGGTCAATAACAGACATTACAATATGCTTGTCCTTTGCTCTATCAACTGGTTAAATACTTCAAAGCATTCCCGATAGCAAAACTACATATCTTTAATTTTTTTTCGTTCTCTTTAATTTTACGTTTCCTCGACATCTCATGATCCCTATAGTACTAACCAGTAGATAGGTGAGTGGTAGAGTTTCTGCTTCACAGACCCAGAATCGATAGGTAGAAACTAGCAGGCGGCATATCTTTTTTTTTTTCTAGTTTAAATAAATTTAATAACATTTATCACTCTGTCATTTTTTATTGATCAAATTAAAACGGGTCACCCTCTTTTCTCGAAAATGTGAGAATACTACATTTAATAATGATTAAATAAGAGTATAATAATAAATATTCAGAACATTTTGTTCAAATGTGGTTTAATTAATAATTTTAATCTTCTGTTTTGAGGCGACAAACTCATTCAGATCGAACTAATTTCTACGTAATATTCTTCCGATGTATATACATAAACACTGAAGTCGTTATTATTGCTGAGAGGCCACTTTCGCTCACCTCAGTCGTGACAACAGCAATCGAGTCCATTGGGCGATTTTAATATTTTCTCGACGTTTTATGACCCCTAGAGAGGGCTAGCTAGGGGGAAGCTAGGGGAGGCTGAGACTTCCATTGAGAAATTTTTGCCACCTCGTTTAGTTTTCTTTCTTCTATGTCACTCAGTTTAATAAAGATGCAACGTGTATAAACAATACTAATCTTATGCGTAATGCGCATTTTTTAGCACATTTTTTCGTTTCTAGTTCATTAGTTACATTTATTTTACACACTAGTCTTCTGTGATGAAGAAGGAAATGTACAAATCAAGTACACTAAGCTGCCAAAAACTACAATGGTTAAAATGTTGTGACACTTCCTTATCAGTGTTGATTAATATTTATAGTAACGGGCATAACCTTGCAAAAATATGTGTGTATTATCACCTACATGTTACAAAACTTATGCAACATTTTGCTCAAGTACTGTGGTACACACATTTTAGTATACTGTTATCACAGCCTAGAGAGTTATCTACCCCATTAATCTTTCCCATCCGGTCCTTATGTTGTACAATTGTCTGCTATTTTGATTGATTTATTTCTGGTTAATTACAGAGATTAATACTCATGTTTTAGAATGTAAAATTCTCGCATAATATAGTTAAATATCAATGTTTAAAATGCCACACCGTTATTATGTAGAGCCCGGATATATATGCACATTGAAATATGCAAATGTGCACCCAAAAAGACTAAAATATGCATACAGTTTACAAAATATGCACAATTTTTAACACTTAATACTATTTTAAGTGAAAAACGTATTACTTTCATTGCGATTGATATTTAAAAAATTGGTCGAAGGTTACTTCGACAGAACTTTCCTCGCCCCTGAAGTAGAATAAAACAAATCCAGCTTTTTCGAAAAACTATAAAATTTGATTATGCGAATTTTATTTTTTTATAAAAACCCTTACAAATTAAAATAAAGATATGTAAGTAACGTTAAAGTAAATGTAAAAGAACATGCTGTGCGTACGTTTCAAATACGTTCTCCCTTAACAAAATTTTGTGATGACGTAATCAATTTTTTGAGGGGATAAACAGATATATTTTGATTAAAAATGTATCATGCTTACAAGAAGTTTAAAACGTCTGCAAGATTTCAAACCAGTCGGTTGTGCATTTCCTGATTTGATCAATAAAAAAAATTGACTCTTTCGTTAATTTTTTGAGTCACCTGTCTAGGTAATTCGAAAAACTATGAGAGCGTTGATAAACCACAAGTATACAGCCATAATATTTTGCATATTTCAGAGAGGATTTATTCGGCAACATTTTTTGGGAGGGGATAAACGAATAAATTTTGCGTAACGATTTACCATGGTTACGGTAAAACATTAACGAGATTTCAGAGCATGCGGTTTTGCAGTTTCAAAGTTAAATTGCAAAATATTGTTATACGGATTCGCATTTTTTTTCAAAATTCTGGATGTCTAGGGTGAAAATTCTATACAGATTCACACACCATAAGTGCAGCAGTATCTTATTTTATAAAATTTTAAAAACTTTTAAATTTTGGAAATGATGTCATCCCAATAGTAGTGGGGATGATTAGCCAAATTTGAATTAGCGTTTAACCATCTACATGATATTCCTAATATGCATACAAAATTTGACAGCAATCGGCCAGGAAGTAAAAAATGGCTATTTTTAACAAAATGCAAAAACACATTTTTTTTAACAAATTTAATCAGTTCTGGATTATCTTTAATCCATGAGAAACCCAGGTAAGCTTTTTCTTTGGGCATTTTTTGACTGTTTATAAGCCACTTACATATGAAAGGTTGAATAAAATATCTTATTCCTTTTGCCAAGCACCTACATAGCTACCAATAACACTTTTACGCCATTTGGATAAACCAGATTGTAAAAATATTTGTTTTAACCCACTTACGAAGCAGGTAAAACCAAGGTATTAACATGCAGCGGAAATAACCGCAATACAAATGCAGGTAGCTACAGGTTACACAAAATATTCCTATATTATGTTATTGTTTCTACAAAAAAAATGAAAAAAATGGCCAAAATATGCTAAACATGCGTGAAGTATGCATTCTGTACAGAATCGGGATTCTAAACTTCTAAGTACGGTATCCATGAAATACGTTGATATGTAAACTAGGTATCAGAAACGTAAAAAAATAGTGCTAGGTTGGAAAAAAATGCCAATACCGAATTTTGTGTTTTGTTAATACACATAGAACTCATTATTACTTCAACACAGTTGAAATTCGTTACGAAATTTGAAGAATGCCAAAAAAGTGTACTGAATTAAACACTTATGACGCCAAATTTACAAGGCATGCAAGAATGAAGTGAGTTTTTGAAAGTAGGCTAAATAGTAAAAGAGTAAATGTAGCTTAACACTATATAAAATTACTAAAAACTATGCTCGATTAGATGTGCCACTACTGTTTACATTAAAAATTGATTTGTTTATTTTATTTGAATATTCTTAGGGTCGGAATCGTGGAAATAATTTTATCTTGAGTTAAAAATTCTAATACCACCAATGTTTTTTAAAAATATAATCTTAATTGAGTAGCATTTTTTAAATACAAACATAGTCATCTACAACTCCACGGTGTCAAAAAACTAAATGAATATGAATTGTTTTAGATAAGTTAAAATTACTTTAATCTAAAGTTAAGGTTATCATTAAAAGCGACGTTAATAACTTTCACTATATCAATAAAACATGTTACTTCTTCAAAGAAACTTGCAAAATGAAAATCGTACAAAAACCAAATTGAAAATTACTTTTACTGAACAGGTTGTTACAATTACACATTAGATTTACAAATGAAAGAAAGATCCATATTTTATTAGACATTCAAAGGTTTTATAGCAACCAAAATAGATTAATATGCAATATTTTAATAGCAAAAAATCGACATCGTTATATGTGCTTAACTTCGACCGTTTATACTTGGTATTCGAGAGAATTCGACTATTAGCACGCTGGAACATTTCAGAGCATTCGATTTTACAATTTCAAAGTTAAATAATTGTAAAATTTTGTTATACAATTTTGATTTTTTCCAAGAATCTGGAAAAAACTCAACACTGATAAACCACAAGCACAGAGATAATAATAATAATAATAATAATAAGAACTTTATTAGACAGTATTCCTTGAATACATGTCTAAAAGGAGATACATCGCTACAAAACGATTTTCAGTATCCCCTATGAGAAGACAAATAATGGTTACATAATAAATAAATCAATTACACACTCAACTTATAGGTATACGTAAAAATAAACTGTAAACTAAAGATTTGGACATTAGCATATTTATAAACATAACATAGACAAACATAAGTTTAAATCAAACGATAATCAATATGTTGCAAGTAGGCGTGGTACAACTTTACTTTTTATGGAAAGGAATTGTGAATGACTGTCGAAAGCAGAAATGTATTTATTAAGGATTTTTATTGACGTGTAAGCAAAACACGATATCTCATTTTATAAAATTTAAAAGACTATTGTAAATTTTGATTAGACAAATTTTGGTTAGCGTTTTACCATCTACATGATATTCCTAACACACATAAAAACTGACACAGATAGACCTACTTCCATTCTTTTAATATGTGTGTATTAAAATGTATTGTCTAAATAATTCTGCAATATTCCATTTAGGCAACAAGTGGATCACATAAGATTAGCATAATACGTAAACTAATAAATTTAACACTCAGTCTTTCAATAAATCCTAAAGCTTTATTGGCTTGTTCCAATACCATATCCATGTGATTATTGAAACACAAGAAACACAGCATGTCCGGTTGCGCCTAATACATTTGCATCCAATGTATATTGTTAAGACGGCATCATCAATTTTTGTGTCGAGATTAAGTTTGACACGCACACAGACAAATCATAAATTATTGTATCCACGTTGGTCGCTGCATTGAATTTTTATGACATCCTTTGTATGAAAGCCTAAAAATATTACTGGAAGTACGAACGATAACATATTCCACAGCATATTTTTCAACGAAGACTTATTTAGTTTTTAGCGTAAAGCATAAATTTAAGATTGATTTACTAAGTAATTTTTTGAAACGATGTAATTAATTTTTGGCGGTGGTCAATATATCACATCCGATATTTATGTAAGCACTAAAGATAACATTATTGTGTTTCTGGAAAATTCGAAGAAATGATATCAGCTGTTTCCGAGATATATTTTTTTTAGATGCCCTATGTGAAAAATTAAATAAATAAAAAATATGACTAGATACGTTCAACATTTTAGTTAATGTCCTACAATCCCTAAAGTAATGTAAAATTTAATGTAATTTCATGGGTCAATCTTATTTGTATTTTTAGAAGAGGTAGGTGAAACTAAATGTAAGTTTTATTTAATCATACTAACGTCATCAGTTGTTTGGAGATTACGAAAGTAGATTTACTGTCACAGTGAAATATACGTCCTCGCATTATATTGTTAAATAAACAAAAAACACAAAGTCAAAATGACAGTGGATTATCCCGGAAAGTCATACCTATCTAGAGTCCTATGTCATAACTAAAAAGTAACCTCTGTTTGCCTGCATGAAAAAATGTTCCGCTTTAAATATAAAATGGGAACGTTGTCAGCACAATCATATTATGATTGGTTCAATATCATTGTATTGTAAAGCATAAGACATTAATAGGCATAATTCAAGTGTATTACATATGCTGTACTTAGACTTGTAACGGCAGCCTAATTTTACAGTGCAGCATTGAAATCATTACCCAATAGTACTATTTTGTTTGTCTGCACGGGTCAGGACATAAATCTGGGTTATTCACCATGTTCTACAGTGCTTCATTTACAGTACATTTAAATTCATAACAAAACGCTGTTCAAAAACTGTGACATCCCAGCCAAACCGTTCCTCGACTTACAAAAAAAGACGAAACTATTTTTGTTCCAATATAAATTAAAATTCTAACCGTGGATAAGTTTTTGTTTACCTGGAACTGGCTATTATTTTGTTAATGTTGGAAGATTGGAACTATAAATTAGGAACAGGTATTGTTTTTAAGAATCTTTACAATTACTCGAAAGTAATACACATTTTTTCCCATAATAGCCAAAGAATAGTTGCGGTACCACTATTACACTTTCACAAATTGAGATATTGTTTTACGTGACGAAAGGTCTAATAATTACAATAAGTTAATAATCGAAGTCGATTTACACGAAGATTTCTCCAGCTTGGCAAAAGCTGTTTTTAATGATTCATTTCTGTTCTTAAAAGAGGAAATATGAGAAATTCCACCTTGATGAATAAACGTGTATTTACCTAGATTTGCAATCGCATTTGCATCACCATACATATTTATGAGAAAAACCGTAACGTTGTTTGCCATTATCTTTTTAAAAACACGAAAATGACAATAACTGGTAGTATCGATATTGAGTTGAAGTTTTTTGGAGTGATTTCTTTGCTCCTTATGTGTTTCGATTATAATGAGAGTAGTTACTATTTACTAGCTATACAAGGCGCAATTTTTTTTAGTATAAAAAACACAAATTATTTGAATCATAGAAAAGATTTTAATGAAAATTCATGCATTAATTTTCCGAAATACAAACTTTATTTCATTTATACTCCCCATTCAAAAATCACTGCACTGTTTAATTCTAACAAATGCAATGCCAAAAAAAGAGGACAAACGAAATAGTTAATTTTTTTATGAAACTAAAGCCCCAACAAAAAAGGACTTATAAATACATAAACTCGGATAGCTGACATTTTGTTGAAGAAGTTCAAAGTTTTATAGAAATTATTTGTGCAAACTATTGACTTTGGACATCAAATGTCAGATTTAATGACCCGGAGCAAATCTATCGAAACTCATTAATAAAATTTAAGACGTAAACAATAAAAAAAACATTCAAATTGAAAAATAGTTATGAGGATGCGTTTTAACCTAGGTAAACACAATAGGTGCTTATGTCAATATTTTATTTTTGATATAGATACGTAACTGTTACGACGAATACGTCAAATCCCACAGGAAACAATACAATGAATTTTTTTTACATAAAAAAATAAACAAGTAGACACATTTTTTACATCATTAAAAAAATTATTTAAATGTGTGAACTCTTAACTCACCTTTAAATAGATGTTACGAGATACTCCTGTTGCGCATCACGGTCCTACACATGCTATATTTTAATCACGTTTCATGTAAAACTGGTGAGATAATATGTTAATAAAATATTCTTGTTGGTATAATGCCGCAAAAATCAACATTATGCGTCGTTAGACAAGTTACATCGTAAGTCGGTCATAAACAAACACCACAAGAAGGTCAGGTTCGTACTGCAGTCGATAGTAGAAAGCAGCGGTAATGTTAGTCTACATGTTTTGAACATCCCACTGAAATGTATCGGTCGGCTTCGTTTCGTTTCGTTCTATTCAAACACCTGGATGGAAAATATGTCGCGTGTACTGAGTTAACATTATGTACGCAAAAGCAGGTATCAAAATTTAACTTCTAAATTATTACGTTTTTCGTGTTTGTTAAGTTCAAATATGTTCAATATCACCTGCACAAAATGCAAAATGCATGCATTCACCCAGAGCTTTTGAAAAAAATTATTTGACACAATTTGAAAGAACTCATTTAGGACTACAATTTAAAATTATTTTCACACAACAAAGGTGCACTTTTTACTTCCTAAGCGTAAGCTAATGAAGCATTGTAATCGAAGTTGGCAAATAAATTCCACCTAAAATGTGAAAAATGTTATATAAGTAAAATATTATCACTCTGTACTTGTAATTTATCATGGCCCAAAAAAATTAATGAATGAATCATATTACCTTACTGATCAAATCAGGAACGGCTCACTCAATTTTCCCGAAAATTTGAGAATAAAATACTGTTATTATTAATTATTATTAGTATTAGACTGCACCCATCCAAGTTGATATACGTGTCCTTCAAAAATGTTGATTATATGACTTCATCACAAAATTTTGTAAAGTAAAAACTCATTCGAGACATACGCATAGCGTACATTTACTTTAACACTACATACATATGATTATTTAAACTTATCGGAGTTCTCATAAAAAATTAAATTCGCAGAAGCAATTTTTATAATTATTCGAAAATGCTGGATTGTACTTCAGTTGCGAGGGAAATTCTGTCGAAACAACCTTCGATCAATTTTTTAATGAAACAGTATACAGTGCCTTTGTGTTAAGGCTGTCCATACAGATTTACGTGCTAAAAATTTTGTGTCGTGTTCATAGTTTTCTAGCAGAATTTTTCAACTAAAATTTGGCAGAATATTAGACTAGTATTTTATGAATCAATTTCAGTTCATTTTATCGTAAATAACAAAATAATTACAGAATTATAATAAGGCACAAAAGGCACATTAAATTCGTTACACATTGCAAATGATTATTTTGACATTTGGTCATATCTTCCTGGGCAAGCAATAATGTAAGGATTTTTTTTTTTTGTTTCTGTCTTGTTAGAAGCGGGTAAACCATCTTTATAGTGATACATATACTCATATAATATTTTTGATTTCCACTGAAAAATGTATACTTTCAAATTTCATTGTATTTATCATTTCTGGTTTGTTATAATTACTAACGCTGACAGATTTTTTTTCCGCTGGAAAGAAACAAGACAGTATGCTGTACATAAAACATTTGTTGTCATCATTCTTCACATTTATACATACATGCTTTTTTATTTTTAATCCACTTTGGTAGCCCAGTGTACGAACTTTCAGATAAATCTGTAATTTTATTATTACTAATCTGTAAAAAATTACACACCAGTCTGAACCCATATATTCTATTTTTTTGTGTGAATATTTCTTTTTGATCATTCCAATATTCATTTATATCATCCTGGCCTCTTAATATAAGTTGAAAACCATGGGTGATTGTTTCATCTGGTGTAGTACTAGGTACGTTTAAATTCACAGTCCATCAGTAAGTTAGTTTTAATATTATTCCATGAAAGCCAAGAATGCCTACGTATAATTCCTTTATGTCTTAAAGCATCTATATAATCTTTATCATTGATATGTTCGTCTTGATTATGGTAAATAAGTATATGTATGTTGCAATTCTACATATTTTTATCATTTTCTTTACCTCGAAAAAATCATCATCTGTTTGTTCATGTTTTGATCTATGTCTATGTATTTATTTTTCCGTAAAAAATTCCTTGCATATATCACACTGAAGTTCTATTTTTCATCTTCTTTTTTGATTCTTCTGCTGAAGGCTTTGTCGAGTTTTCTGCGGTGATTTTATCTATAGATATTTTTTTCATTCCATTTCCTTAATTTCTTTTACTTCATCTTTTGTATAAATTTTTTAATCATTTGTTTCGATTTCTTTATTGGTGATTCGTAAATTACATCATTAGTTATTTCATTAATTACATTTGCTTTATATCAACCTTGTTTTCAAGAAGTTCTTCATAAAGTTCTCTTTTTATCATTAATAAATGTTAATAAATTGTACATTCTTTTGCTTTTTCAATGATTTCTTCTTTGTTAAAAAAGAATAAAAGTTTTGTTTTCTGTCATTTAACATATTTTCTGTAATGCTTTGTAAGATTTTTTAATTTTTCTTCTGGTCTTTTGATTTCTTATGAATCTTATGATCAATGTAATTGGATTAATTAGAGAAAGATTTAACTTTTTAATTTCATTAATGAGTTGAATCTTATTTAAACTATACACTTTTTAATGTTTAAGCTTTTTGCAATTTTTTTTGAGATCTTTAACAGTTTGTTTTGTTTGCTGGGATGCCTCCATTTATAAGAAAAAAAAAAATGAAGAATTTTTGTTCAGGCAAATTTTTAATTCGGAATCGAAGATTCTCTCATGCGCGACGCGTATTTCTCTAATATTCTTTTTTGATTTTCTTCTGGTAGTTTTGATAATAAAATACATCCGACTCTTCTTAATAAATTAAGTTCTTCTTCACTTCAATTTGTTCTAGTGCAGCCTACAATTATGTGATAAACACTTTTAGCAAATACTTCCCCAAGCACCATTGGAGAAAATATTGGTCGAAGATTATTTCGACTGAATTTCCCTCGTCATAATGTATAGTATGATGAAAACATATCAATGAATTCAGAAAAAAAAGCTCTGTTCAAAAATGCATTAATTATATGGTAGTGCCATTTAAAAAAATCGAATTGGCCTTGCATCCCGAAAACAAATGAAGCAAAAAAAAATGTTTACGAATAATGAAAGCACAACTTCTTGTATCCCTATACCTAATTTCAGTTGATTTGTACAAATGGTTCTCAAGATGTTTAACCGTTTGCATACATTCTAGCGAACCTGTATAATGTTCAAGTAAAGGTAAAGAAACGTACTACGCGTTTATTTTTAGTGAGTTTTCTATTACAAAATTTTGCGATAATGTCATCAACAGTTTTGCAAGAACACGTGTATCAATTTAATAGATGTGGTGTTATACTAATAATAAAAGTACTGTATTCCCAAATTTTCGGGAAAATGGAGTGAGTCGTACTGAATCTTGATCTATAAATCAATAAAATATCGAGACAATTTAATCACGTCTACCGCCTGTAATAGCAGAGGTGCAACTGAAGAATGAACTCAAAAAAATTATTAGTACTCTTAATTTAAAACAAATAGCGATAATGCTTTTCGAGATTGTGTAAGTGAGAGTGAAACAGAGAAACTAAACTAAAAGATATTTTCTACCAACTGCAATAATCGGATCACAATTCCGATGGTCCAGACATTTTTACTGTTCTGACCTCCGCTTATTAAATAAAACATTACAATTTATTTTGGTTTTCGATGTTGTAATTCACATTTGGTTGGTTACTTAACATGTCTTGGTCTAGGGGAGGCAATAATTTCTCTAGTGGAGGCTCAGCAACCCCTAGCTACAGCTTTGTCTAGGAGTCATGAAAAGTCGAGAAAATATGAAAGTACCAAATTGCCCGATGGACTCCATTACTATACGCCCTTAGCTTACGCTCGATAAGTAAAACAACTTGAAAGTTCTTAAAAGTCAAAATTGAAGTCGTCATTGAATCAGGAACGGCGCATTCCATTTTACCGAAAATTTAGTACAATACTGTTATTATTACCATTAGAGTGCACCTATCCAAATTTATATACGTATCCTTGCAAAAATATTAATGACGTTATCACAAAATTTTGTGACATTGGATACATATCTTTATTTTAAGTTATAAAAATAATTTTAACAATCTCAGCGTGACATACGATGAATAATTTTTGCATGTCATCGTAACGAACGATGACGTCACTGTCACGTGAGCTACCTGAGCAAAGTTCACGTTTTTCAGTCCTTTGTGTTCAATTTTGATTTGTCTGGTGGCAGCAACATCGGACTCCATTTTAAATTAAAAGTAGCACATGTCCGCGAATTTCTAATTTATTGTTAATAAATATTGGTAAAAATGTTTTGTGTTAGTGCTCTAAACACAAAGGAAAGCGGATATTTTTCCAAAAATGCCCGAAAACGGAGTAAGTACGATTTGAGTTTTAATTTATCTGGATCCGTGATACGTGTATTCGACAAATATAAAAATAATATAAATTATCAACACATAATAAACAATATTTAAACATAATTATAGTAGACCAAAAGCTATAAGGTTATATGGCCATCATAAAATTATCCCATTGTGTCGAAGTTAAGTTGTTTCAATAGAAAAGGTTTTAGGGTCGTAAATAATGTGTCCACTGCAGCTCGACCGGCTGTTGAGGTTCCGTTCAGGGGCGGCTTTCACTAAATATGTAAATCCACCACTCCATTATTTCTTTACTACCTGCGGCCGCTGAGGGTTCCGAAATAACCACTCGCTTTGAAAGCCGGCCCTGTTAAATGTGAACAAGAAATGTTTAGAAGACACGATTTATTGCCAACCGGTAGACTTACTGCGAACCACACAAAGGGGGTATTTATTTGCAGTCAACTACTTTTATGATGGTCATATAACCTTATAGCTTTTGGAACAGTATTACATTATTTATACCGTTTAAATATATGATAAGCATTAATATGTCATAATTAAACCGAAAACCGTTTTCCTACCAACATAAAGTTATTAGAAACAATTCAAATGTTTAAATTTTATTAAATTAACCCCAAAAATGTGCAATTTTCCTGCCAAAATATGAAAAATAATTTTTGCAATCTCATCGTTACTTACGATGACGTCACTGTCACGTGAGCTACCTGAACAAAAGCAGCGCTTTTCGGTCTCCCCCTATCCGCAACCCTGGGGACGCGCCTGATAGGTAGCTCAACCCACAGGCAGACAATGCCGGTCTCCCCCTATCCGCAACCCTGGGGCATTGTCTGGGGAAGGGGGTCTGGGGAAGGCGGATATGCCCCCGGGAACTAAACACTCCTGGGGTGGTGGAAGTCCGACCTGGATTTTTCCCTTCTCCAAATATGTAGGTTAGGGCTGAGGCTCGTCTTGCCTGGACATGCCTTGGTGGTTGTCGGCTTAGACGGCCGCGAAGGCGGTTCAGTAGAGGAGGGCTGGAAATAAACGTGCCCCCCCGGGATTAAACCCCTGGTGTGGGGTCGTCAAAACAGCCCCGCGGACAAGCTCCCGCGTGTTTGTGCCGTGCTTGGAGACCCGTAAGGTGGGATGAAGGAATCCTGGAGGTTGAGCCCCCCTTGGTGCAGTGTGTCACCAAGGCTGGGCAACACGCCTCTTTGGCCTGGATTTCCACCAAAACGGGAGGTCGAGACTAACCCATCTCAGATCAATTGGCTGTGTCGTCGGGTCAGACCGCCGACAGGGTGAGTCCTTGGGGGAAGTGTAGTCTGAGCACGAGTAGCCTCACTAGTTGAGGCTGCGTACTGCAGGATGAGCTTCCCTGGGGGCTATATCCTTCTGCTAGCCCTGACGTCGAAGTTCGACGTCCCCTTGTTGGACTCCGTGGTGGGTGGGGACGCAGGAGGACGAAATCAAAATCCAGATTATGGAAATCGACAATAAAAAAACCACTGAGGAAGTGCCTTCGGGTGCACCTCAAACAGAAAACCCAGCCAATGTGGGGTCGCAGCCTCCTAGGAGGAAGCGAATCTGCGGGGCTGAGGTAAAAAGGCGGAGGAAGGCTCGTTTGCGGGCGGAGGCGGCGAATACCGACCCGCCGAAACCGGGTCCATCCTCCTCCGGGATAAACCCCAAGGGTAAAGGGCAGGCTACGATAGCCAACCCTAAACAACCCGCGGGGAAAAAGACCTCAGGGTCAAAGAAGAGAGTGAGGTCTTCAACCTCCACACCTCCGGCAGCTGAAAAGCAAAAGAGGATGAGGAGGCAGGAGACTACCTCTAGAGAACAGAGCTACAGGGAGGCGGCTGCAAGTCATCTCCGTGTAGCTGTGATTGATGTGCAGCATCCACTTGGTAAGCTGACTGCTGACCAGGTGGAGATAGTACAAAAGGGCCTGATGAGAGCGCTGGACAGGCAACTGGACCAGTGCTTGGCATCGGGTAGACAAGCAGCCACTTTCAGGGGCATGAAGTACACAGGGGAAGTCCTAAGGATAACCTGTGAAGACGAGTTGTCCCTGAAATGGCTACAACAAACAGTGCGCTCCCTAACACCCCTGTGGGAGGGCGCACAACTTAACGTGGTCCCCTTGGCTGAGCTACCAAGGCTGGTGAGGGCGACCCTGTGGATACCGGGACCACCGGTGGATGCAGGAGTCGTACTTCGCCGCCTGGAGGGTCAGAACCAATGGGCCCACGTCAAAAAATGGCTTCTTTTCCATCGCGAGGCCAAACCCGAGGCTGCCTCTCCAGGCAACCTCTTTGTGTTTGGTCTTGGGATGGAAGAGGCCAAGATAATCAGGGAGAGAGAGGGCAGAATCAACTATATGCTGTCCTCTTTCAACCTGAAACTCAAGGAGAACGAGGCGTCGGCTCAGGAAGGGCGGACCCCTATGGAAGAGGTAGAAACCCCAGGGGGTGAAGCCTCTACCAGTGGGGGCGGGCCCACCTGAGACATATGCCTCGCGTCTCCTAGGACAATTATGGGATTTTTTGGTTGCAGAGATGGCGCTGCAGCAGATAAATTTCATTCAGATTAACCTGCAGCATTGTCGCATGGCGACGACTGTTTTGTGTCGTCGTCTAGACAAGATGCAGAACACTATAGCAATAATCCAAGAACCATGGATAGTAAAATCCAGGATCGCAGGGTTGAGCAATTTAAATGGCACTGTTGTTTCAGGTACCACAATAGAATCTCCAAGGACATGCGTCTACATTCCGAGGAAAATTAAAGCCGTCCTCCTACCTCAGGTCAGCTCCAGGGATGTGACTGCGGTAAATGTTAAGTGTAACATAGGAAGAGGCGAAGAGCAACTGGTAATAGCATCCGTGTACTTACCACAGGGAGCACAGGAACCATGTCCAACATGGGAAATAGCGAACTTGGTGGAACACTGTGATACCGGAAATATAAACCTCATCATCGGTACCGATGCGAATGCCCACTGTCTGTTGTGGGGGAGCAAAGACACTAATGATAGAGGAAGAACACTAGCTGAATATCTTTTATCAACAAATCTAGAGATTCTCAACCGAGGCTGCGAACCAACTTTCGTAACATCACGTAGTCAGTCAGTAATAGATATTACACTGGCTACATGGGATATCTCACAATATATAATGGGATGGCACGTCTCTAAAGAGGCGTCAGTGTCAGACCATAGATGGATCATGTATACATCAAAATGTATAGACATGGAGACGAAGACGTACAGGAACCCTAGGCTGACGAACTGGGCTTTATACAACGAAGAACTGGGCGACAGACTGGGGACCTCCGTGCAGTCTATACCAACAGAATACAGATCGACAGAAGACATAGAGAAAACCTTGACCATTATCAACGACTCTCTAATGTCAGCGTATGAGAAAAGTTGCCCCCTAAAGAAGGAAGGTCTGGGCAAAGGTACACCATGGTGGAACCGAAGGCTCAGCCTACTTCAATCGGGGCTAAGAAAACTTTTCAATAGAGCAAAAAACACCAAGAAAACTGAAGACTGGGAAGCCTATAAAGAGCACCGGAAAGAGTTTAAGAAAGAATTAAGAAAGAGGAAACGGGAAACGTGGAGATCCTTCTGCAGCGACATAACGTCGACTGCTTCGGCCGCAAGGCTGAAGAGAGTTCTCTCGAAGGACCACACACATCAACTAGGTTTCCTAAAGAAAGAAGATGGCACCTTTACAGCCACCTTAGAAGAGTCCGCAGAACTTTTGCTGCAGACCATGTTTCCAGGCAGCACAAGGACTACCTCCCATTCCAAAAGGGATGTAGCCGGTACTCAACCTTCCCCGAAGGACTGGGCGCTGGCTGCAAAGGTAGTCACGGAGGCAAGACTGGAGTGGGCAGTGGACAGCTTTTCCCCATACAAATCTCCAGGAGTTGACGGTATTTATCCCGCCCTCCTGCAGAGGGGAATGAGCAGACTACGCCCTATTTTGTTGCCAATGCTTCGGGCGTGTCTGGCTTTCAGCTACATACCGAATGCATGGCGAAAAGTAAAGGTTATCTTTATACCTAAGCCAGGACGACAAGATTACACCTTGGCTAAATCCTACAGACCAATTAGCTTAACATCATTCTTGCTGAAAACGCTAGAAAGACTAAGCGAAAAAGAGATTCGGGAGACTGCTTTGAGCAAGCGACCTCTACATCCGAACCAACATGCCTACATCCACAGTTGTAAACCGTATAGAGTGGGCGATGGAGAACAAACTCTTCACCTTAGGAATGTTTTTGGATATTGAAGGAGCGTTTGATAAAACGACCTTCAAAAGCATAGAGCTAGCCCTACGAGAGCACGACGTGGACCCCACCCTAAGTAGGTGGGTGGCCGGTATGCTGAGGAACAGGGAAGTAATGATTAATGTAGGTGGCACTGAGATCGAGGCTGTTGTAGACAGGGGATGTCCTCAGGGAGGAGTTCTCTCTCCTGTACTGTGGGATACTGTCGTTGACAGCCTGATACGACGCCTCAATGATCTTGGCTACCACACAATCGGATACGCGGACGATCTAGTCATTCTGCTAACAGGAAAAAACGCAGATACATTATGTGAGATAATGCAAGCTGCAGTAAAAATAGTCGAGGAATGGTGCAGCAGACATACCCTCTCCGTTAATGGAGAAAAGACGAAACTAATCCTGTTCACTAGGAAAAGGAAAATTGGCACACTACAGATGCCAAAAATATTTAACACAACGCTTCAACTTTCGGACGAAGTCAAATACCTGGGAGTTGTATTGGACTGGCGACTGAATTGGAAGAAGCATGTTGATGATAAAGTAGAAAAAGCACGCTCGGCTCTTTGGCAATGTCGTAGGGTGGTGGGAAGGTCGTGGGGTTTAAATCCCAAGATCGCCCTCTGGATCTACACGGCAATAGTCAGACCGATGCTGTGCTATGGAGCTTTAGTTTGGTGGCCCAGAGCCAGACAAAAAACAACAGCCCTGCAACTTGAACACGTTCAGAGAATGGCGTGTCTCAGTGTTACAGGAGCAATGAGGACCACTCCCACAGCGGCTCTGGAGACTCTTCTTTGCTTAGCACCTCTTAATCTTCACATAGAGGAAGCGGCAATGACGACGTCTCTAAGACTTCACTCTCTGGGAGTATGGAACAAGCAAGGCCGCACAACGAAGCACACTCGGATCTTAACGGAGGCGTTCAACAGAATACCCTTGTTAAGGCTGGGCTGTGACCGAATGGGCACAAAATTAATATATGAGAAGACATATAGAATATCAATGAATGATAATTCAGAAGGACGAGCCGACATAGATATCTATGTCGATGGTGCCAAAACAGATAGTGGTTCAGGAGCCGGCATCTACTCCGAACAACTGAACGCACAAATCAGTGTACCTCTCGGCACCCACACGTCTGTCTTACAAACAGAACTGATGGGAATAATGCTGGGAGCTAGAATCATTGCTGAACGTGAAATCGGCAACAAATCAATACGCATACTTACTGACAGCAAGTCTGCACTACTAGCCCTGGACAGCTGTATGGTTGGATCCGGGCTGGTTTGGGAGTGCAGACAAACGCTAAAGTATCTAACGCAGAGGAATAGTGTGGAACTTTGTTGGATCAAAGGACACAGTGGCAACGAAGGAAACGAGAGGGCAGATGAGATGGCGAAGCGAGCCGCGCGCATGCCCTTCTGGGGACCTGAACCGGCAATCACGCCTTCGGTCGCCCTCTCGAACGAACTCGTAAAGCAATATACCCAGAGACGCCATGAGCAGATATGGGTGAAGTTGAGCAGCTGTCGGCATAGTAGAGCTTGTATGGCGACACCAGACCGTAAGTTGACGAAATTTTATCTCTCACTTTCAAGGGATAAACTGCGTAAACTGGTAGGATTCCTTACGGGACATTACCAGTTTAACAAACATCTACATACGATAGGGGTGGTAACAGACCCAATCTGTCGTGGATGCAATGAAGAAGAGGAAACAGCTGAGCACATTCTTCGTGAGTGTCCAGCCCTAGCCTCCTACAGGGAATCCATACTAGGGGACGTCTGGCCTAGTATGGCAAATATCAGGGAGTTTCCACCCTCTGCATTACTCAAGTACATTCAAGCAGTTGGGTGGCTTGACGAGTAGAGGAGCGGGAAAACACCCTGATATAGACTTGGGGAAGATACAATGGGCCCAAAGGCGAGGCCTAAGTGCCGGCTGGCTACGGTCAGCCCCCATAAATTAAGAATCCAGAATCCAGCGCTTTTCGGTCCTTCGTGTTCAGTTTTCATTTCGATCTGATAGCGTCAACTTCGGCGTGCCGTTTTGGTGTAAAATTAACGCTTTTTCGCAAATTTCTAACTTATTGTTAATAAAATATTAGCGAAAATAGTTTGCGTTAGTGCTGTTAACACGATGGAAAATGGGTATTTTTCCAAAAATGCGCGAAAACAGAGTACGTACGAATTGTGCTATAATTTATCGAGGTCCGAGATTTGTAAACTCGACAAATATACTATGTAATGTACTTGCACCACTGTTTTTCATAATCTATTTGAACGATGTTGTTGAGATTATAGAGAATTCCCGGATTCTTATTTACGCAGATGATATAAAAATCTTTCATAAAATTACTAACAGAGAGGATTGCTTACTGCTTCAACGTGACTTAAACAAGCTTAAGGAATGGTGCTTACTTAACTATCTGCCCTTAAACCTAGATAAATGCATAGTTGTCTCTTTCACTCTGTCGTACAGCTTTCAAGTATTTGATTACAACATTGACAATAAAGTTATTAAGCGTAGTACATCCTTTAAAGATCTTGGTGTTCTCTATGATTCGAAGTATTCCTTTAAAGAACACGTTGCTAATATTGTAGATAAAGCTGGTAGGATGTTCGGGTTCATTGTAAGAAACTGCAAAAGCTTTAACAGCATTTCACCGCTTATTACTCTCTTCAATTCGCTGGTTAGATCTAGGCTTGAATATTGTTGGCTCGCTTGGTTTCCTTTGTATAACAATCAAATCAACATGCTCGAAAAGGTACAACGTAAATTCCTGAAATATTTGCATTTTAAGGATGAAGGTGTCTGACCAGTCAGAAATTACCCACATAAAATTTTACTACAGAGATACAACGTATCTACACTTCAGTGCAGAAGGGTGATCAGTGTGCTTACGTTACTGCACAAAATTTTGAGATATAAAATTGATTGTGGTGAATTGCTATCTAATTTAAATTTTCTAGTCCCAAGATTAAATAATAGGCATTTTGCAACGTTCTATTTTGGTACACCACGTAAAAATATTGGCAAAAAATCACCCATATATTTAATCAGCTTGTATGCCAATAAATTGCAAGATAGTGGACGATGTGATATTCTCAGCTGTTCAATAAAGGAACTTTAGAAGGTCATCTGCGAAGAATTTGAACTTTGCTATTGATTATGGCAATTAGCATTGTAAATTTTTTTATTTTTGTATTTTTTTTTGCTTATACTATTTGTATCTGTATTTTGTATTTATTTTGTATTTCTTTTACTTTTTTTTTTATATAATCTGTATTGTATTTTGCTCTGTAATTGGAAATTGTTTCTGTAGAGCAAATAAACTATTATTATTATTAATATTATTATTATTATTATTAAATATAAAAAATTATAAATTATCATGACACAGTAAACAATATTTAAACATAATTAACATTATTTATACTGTTTAAGTATGATAAGTATTAATATAATAACATTAATAATATTAATAATAATAATAATAAATTTATTGAGTACCATAAATAAAAAAAAAATACCAGTAAACAAAAATAAATAAATAATGCATAATACTCAAAAGGGAAAAAAAACAGATTCAGTATCACTGATTTACAATCTGTCCCTATGTTGAAATGAAATGGAAATGAGATACGAAATACAAGTTGTAAAATATGGAAGAGGAACATATTTTTTTATAGATAGTATTAAAGGTACAGAATTTAAAAAAGATTTAAATTTAATTTTAATTTTAATTTTATTTCTGCTTGCTCAGCCAATAAGAGATCCTAATATGTCATACTTAAACCCAAAATCGTTTTCCTACAAACATGAAGCTATTAAAAACAATTCACTTTATTTAAACATTGTTAAATTAACCCCAAAAATGTGCAATTTCCAGGGCAAAATATGAAAAATAATTTTTGCATGTCATCGTAACGAACGATGACGTCACTGTCACGTGAGCTACCTGAGCAAAGGTCGCGTTTTTCAGTCGTTTGTGTTCAGTTTTGATTTCGGTCTGGTGGCAGCAATATCGGTACATTCCTGCTCCGTTTTGGCGTAAAAGTAGTAAGTGTTCGCGAATTTCTAATTTGTTGTTAATAAATACTAGTGAAAATGTTTTGCGTTACTGCTGTGAACATGAAGGAAAGTCGACATTTTTCCAAAAAATCCCGAAAACGGAGTAAGTACGACTTGGGTTTTAATTTATCGGGGCCCGTGATTCGTATATTCCACAAATATAAAAAAATTATAAATTATCATGACACAGTAAACAATATTTAAACATAATTAACATTATTTATTAAACACTGTTAAGTAGCTTCGAAAATGTGCAAAAATAATTTTTGCCATCTCATCGTGACGTACGTACGTCACTGTCACGTGAGCTACCTGAGCAAAGGCCGCGTTTGTCGGTCCTTTATGTTCAGTTTTGATTTAGATCTGATGGCGACAACTTCGGCGTGTCGTTTTGGCGGAAAAGTAACACATTTTCGCGAATTCTAATTTATTGTTAAGAAATATTACTGAAAATGTTTTGCGTTACTGCTGTGAAGAACACGAAGGATATTTTTCCAAAAATGCCCGATTTTTCTTTTAATTTATATGCTAAAAATATGCATCAAATCACGGCATTCATAATTCACAAAAAAATACCGTGTCCATCATTTTTAAAGCACGGTTTCGAAATTTATAAAGTGCGGCATCCAACATCTATAAAGTACAGCGTCCATCATTTTTAAAGTACATCGTTGGAATTCATAAAATACGGCATTCATAATTTACAAAATGCGGTATCCTTCACCAGCTCCTATTTACTCGCCGTCTCATAAGGTCAATTCAACAATGAAACCTTGTGGTAGTAGAGACCGCTAGATACCGGGGAAAACTGTCACGTTGACGTTTGTCATACCTGACACATAGTTGTTCACAAATTAGATTTTTATCGATTTATTAGTCTTACATGAGTTATCAGAACTTCAAATGGACAACAACCAAAAATAAAATAAGTATTGCTTTCATTTCTATCATATCCGACATCGCTTGATCTTGAATAAACTTAAATCACTGCTGCAGCCCTTGTGTTGCGTTTGTTGTTGATTTTACTGGCAATTTTGGGAAGACTTTTCCAATAAATCAATAATAATGCTTTCAAATAACATTACAGTTAAATTCGTACGACAATGAGGCGTATTCTGTAAATTTTATGTTAAAATTAACACCCCTGTTAAAAGTTAAATTATAACATGAACGTTAAAAAAATAACCGCAATCGATATTCTTTATCACCATTTTTAACATATCTTGTTAAATTTGCAATTTATAACAGGGGTGTTAAAATATACAAGGTTGTCAGATCGAGTTTCAATATCTATCATTTTCTATCGCACTAAATGCTAGACTTCCAACTTTGTTGTTCAATTAATTATTTTATTTTATCCTATATTGTAACCATACCGATAACACGTTGACAACGAGTTACGTTAAGGCATACTTTACATTACTAGTACTGTTATGAATTTTCATAACAACACTAGTGTTGTTATGAAATCATAATCTTCACTGACATTTTCCCTTCAGAGCTGTTGACATAAAAATTTTAAAAACTTACTAATTCCGAAGCGTCTGCTAATAGTAATTAATCCATCTAGGTATCGTGTATTTTTTTCTCCAGGTCTTAAAGTTTACTACCTCTTTGAGATACCTGCCAGCTGTTTTTTGCCTTGCAGCAACGGCCTTTTATTTTGGAAGTCATTCTCGCATTTACAAAATCAGAAACAATCGTTTTTTCAGTGTAAACAACTAATACCGTGGCTACCAGCGCAGGCATAGCTGACTGATTTTTCGTGCGCTTTGAACTTTGTCGTTAAAAATATTTTTGTTATAGTTTTAAATTGTGAGTATAGGATAAAATAAAACGTGTTACGATGCACGTAACGTTATCTGGTTTTACATTACTCGGAAATTTTAAAGAACTCGGGGCTACCGCCCCTCGTTCTTCAAACATATTCCTCGTAATGTAAAAACCCTAATAACGTTACTTGTATCGTAAACTACTATTATTTTATCCTATATTGTAACCATACCGATAACTCGTTGACAACGAGTTACGTTAAGGCATACTTTACATTACTAGTACTGTTATGAATTTTCATAACAACACTAGTGTTGTTATGAAATCATAATCTTCACTGACATTTTCCCTTCAGAGCTGTTGACATAAACATTTTAAAAACTTACTAATTCCGAAGCGTCTGCTAATAGTAATTAATTTATCTATTGTGTATTTTTTTCTCAGGTCTTAAAGTTTACTACCTCTTTGAGATACCTGCCAGCTGTTTTTTTGCCTTTCAGCAACGGCCTTTTATTTTGGAAGTCATTCTCGCATTTACAAAATCAGAAACAATCGTTTTTTCAGTGTAAACAACTAATACCGTGGCTACCAGCGCAGGCATAGCTGACTGATTTTTCGTGCGCTTTGAACTTTGTCGTTAAATAACTATTTTGTTATAGTTTTAAATTGTGATTATAGGATAAAATAAAACGTGTTACGATGCACGTAACGTTATCTGGTTTTACATTACTCGGAAATTTTAAAGAACTCGGGGCTACCGCCCCTCGTTCTTCAAACATTCCTCGTAATGTAAAAACCCTAATAACGTTACTTGTATCGTAAACTACTATAAAAACTTAGAAATATTCAGACTATCGAATAAATAACAAATAATAATTTTTGCAGCTTTAATGGGGTTGTAGTGTAATGTTCTGTCTTTTAAGGTGCATCGAAACCTTCGCTTTAACCTTCCATCCAGTACTTCCACACAATTTCTGCTCCTACGTAATCTTTGGTTAAAGATTTCTCGAGGTTCAATTGGATTAATTTGTCCCGGATATTGTACCATCAGCCAAGGGCTCAATGGATATCCTTCGTCGCCTATAAGATGGTAGTCAATGTTTTCATTTAAATATTTGTTTCTTAGATGCCTGTTTACATTAGACATCATGCATATAGCGGAATCATATACACTTTCCGGATAACGAGCATTCATATTTAAAATTTCTAAATGAGCATCTACTATAATTTGAACATTTATGCTATAAAACCCCTTTCGATTTAAATACGGTGCTGCTAGATGGACAGGATGATTAACTTGAGGGGTAACAATTGCAACGTGCGTGCCATCATTTGCACCAATAGCATCTAAAATCAGGAAGAAATTGTTTTAAGTTGATGGGTATAATATTTGTTTTTGCATGAGACCCTTACGAGGATACTGGTATTTTTCAAAAAAAAAATTGCTTCTTGTAATTTATTTCTTGTACGGTAACAGGAAACTTTATCCAGGTATTTAAAAGATGTTCATTTATGATATTTGTTACTTGCAACAAACAGCGACTTACGGACGGTTGACTAATACTAAAATTTCCTCCTTAACCAATATCTAACTACCATGGCCATAGAAATGAAGAGAGCATAGAACTTTAAGATAATTTGGGATACCTGTCTATCGCAAGACATTATTCATATGGGGTGCTAGTGTGTTTGTAAGATATCTTGGTGCGTCTTTACTTAATCTGAGAAGTTTTAGAAAAGAAAAATTTAGAAGGTCGAAAGGATTCGCACCATCTCGTAAGCGACGCCTAGCAATACGAAATTGTCGTCTAAAATGATTTTCGTAGTTTAAATAAAAGTATAGTATTAGATATGGTCCCTTTGTCTTCTTTCTTCGTTTGGTATTAACAGCCCTGGTACTGCAGCCATTTTTAAAACTTGACATGACAGTTATATTATGAAGGCATGTCATAACTACCCTTTAAATTATAACTTTAACACCAAATTTTAACAGGGGTTACGTTAAAATTTAACAAGATTTGCATTTACAGAATACGATTACTATTATTAAAGGGGTGTTATCTTTTAACAGACTGTTATAAAATAACATAAAAGTTACAGAATAGACCTCAACAAACAACATTTTTAACAACTCAACCGCAAGATGCAGCGTCATTCCTTTTCCCTTGAATGATGAAGATGAAGGGGTCACAAGACGACTTTCCGACTGGTCGCAGCATAAAAAATTAGTTTTCCAAGTTTGTGGGAACTGAACACAAATGTTAATAAAGGCACACATGCAAGTTCTGAAATAATAGTAAAGTGTTTGTATTTCTTAACATAATCGGATTGACACATGACAGTTCTCGTTAATTAATAAACATCAAAATATGAATGAACCACGGCCGTATGAATGAACCGTGTCGTCTCTAGCTAGATCACAGTAAGCCAGATCCCCTAATGTGACTCGATCTTGAAATGTGTGGCAATTAGTAAGTTTTATGAAATAGAAATATATCTGTGTCCTTGTTATGCTCCGTCTTTTCGACAGCAGGTATTTTTTGCTTCCAGTATGGCGATCCTGTTACTGTCAATTGGCCGTCAATTGCCTTGGTGGTAACACGTCTTCCACGACTGTTTGCTGGTTACCGGTGACACTTTCTCGTTGAATAGGGCTGGAGTTACTTTGGGACTGGAATAGTGTTCTTTCCGGTCCGTTAACTCAATAATTCTAGTACAGTCTGTCGTAACCTCAAATCGTAAACACATCAAACTTTCGTTGACAGATAGCGAAAATTACTAGCCTCGCGCTATCTTTGTTTAACACATAGGTTAGGTTCCTCTCTGTCGAATTCCGACCACAGGCAGTTTGCCGTACTTTCTAAAAGTAATAGTAGATCTAGTGACTTTAAGATCCCCTGGTATGTAGCGCCTCTACGGTCACACCTGAACTAACGATATTAGACAGCAAGGAACCACGGAACTTATCCAGACGGTAATGCTAGCAAACCATAATCCTCTCTTTTTATGGCAAGACGCGCTCCAGACCTCCTCGTATTGTTTGGTTCTTGCTGGGCAACAACAACGAGCGAGCACAGTTATCGCTCTTTGCCGGTAAACGTGGAGTAGTGTGTATCTTGGAACTTTTATAATTGAAGCATATTGCACTGTATATTGTATGCATTGTATGCGTTACTAACTTAACTTCGCAACAGTGGGGCCTGCTAATTTAGCTCCAGTGTAAATGCTTTGTGGGTTTTCATGGTGTGCCTGCTTGGGTATTAATTTTGCAACAGTGCATCCTTTGGTTCCGAGTCTGAATTCTCCATGTCGTCAGACGCTCTTGGCCGGGGGGGGGGGGGGGGTTCTGTCTGTTGGCCCTTAGACGCTGGGTCGCATCATTCTATGAGGACGAGGTCAGTCGACCTTGGATTTATGCGGATGCCTTCTTCCCTTGGGCGTGGGAGTACTGCGATCCTATAGTTTTCATCCGAATTCCATTGATGTGCTTGCTTGGGTATTCATTTTGCAACATTCAGGTATCGCTTTTCTTAAAGTGGGTCTCAATTCTTGGTGTTAGAGATTTCTTCCGGTACTGTATGTACTTAGGAGGTACTAACTATGCAACTGTATTGTATCTGTATCTGTAGTGTATCTGCATCTGTATCTTGTAAGGATCCAATTCGAATTTTTAAATTTCAAGAAACGGTTGGTAAGAAGAGGAGGTTGGCAACGAACCACACCAAGAAAGAGGGACATGCGCGGAAAGCGGAAGTGACATGATTCCTTGTGAAAGCGCGGCACTTCCTTTTGACCGCTTCGAACAACAGGTTGCACTTTTAACTGTATGATTCTGTGCCTTTGCTGTTGTTTTTTTCCTCTTCCAGTGTTGAGTCCGTTCCATTGGAAAACCTAGCAGCCCCCTTGTGCCATAGGGTGTTCCAGTCTTCTCATCGTTCTCACGACGAGGGTTTTGTGTTCCTTTTGGCGGTAAGCCGTGACGAAATCTTCGAATCTTTGGAGAGGTATGTTTTGACCACATGTTTTTGACTGGGTACTGTTCGCGGTGTGTTTGAAGTTCCCAACGGCGTCTCTGACGTATGGGGGCCCACACGCTCTGGGAAACACGTGGAAGATTCGGGCGACCTCGTGACTCATCGACGCGTGCGCTTTTTTCCACTAATCTCGTTTTTTTATTTTTCATTTAAAATCCGTCGTAGTAGGACTTTACAGGAAGTGATTTTTAGTTCGGGCCATGCTTCATTTACCTATATTTGTGAATCTGTATTTTGGATGGCGGCAAACGAGTTGTTATTTTCACCGTTCTTTGTTCAGACAGTGGCCATTTTGCAAACGTCCATTTTGTTTCATTTTTTACCGAGCACATGTTTTAACTGTTGAGTCTATTGAACAAATTAACAACATTGTGGGTCATGGGGGACGTGCATTTTATTGCTTTCATTTAGTCCCACTGTTACACAACGCCACAGGATTCATCGCATTTTTCCATCGCATATTTTCGACGCCTATTTTTTGGAACGACGCATTCGTCCGACGCCATTTTGTACCTGCAGATTGTCTGCCATGTTTTTTGTTTTTGTGTTTGTTTGGGGAAACGTATATGGCCCACAATATAGCTGAATAATTTCACGTTTTGAATTTTAACCAGTAACTTAACTGGACACGAATGATTATTATTAAACTCATGTAAATTTGTTAACTTTGCAATGTTTCACCTCATGCAATGTCTTTATCTCACAATTTCAGCCTCAGTAATTTTCTTTGTTGTATAATTTGAATTAAACGTAAATTTCCATGCTCTGAAGTTTTAACCTCACGTAATATCTTATTTGCACAAGTTTATTTCACACCAGATCTTTGTTTTATAAATCTTTGCTAAGTTTTAATCATGTATTTACATTTTGTTGATGAATGTTTCTATCATGTAAATTATCTGATGTCCAACTTTAATCTCAATTAAGAATTATTTGTTGTTTGAATTTTCGTAAGAGTGTATGGCGAATTTAAATGTTGTTTATTGCTCTTTGTTGAAACTTTAACACTTGTTAGGTTGTAATTTGTACGTAGGGCGCGCGACTCCTCAAGCTGACGGGATTGATCGCGTCACCTGCACAAGTCCGCGGGTTTGTATAGCGTCAGGGGGCGATCGTGGGTTTGTAACGCTGTCAATTTGGACCAATAGTCGAGACCCAACTACGGATCTGCTACGACGCCCCCTCTGGGTATTTTGTTGTGCTCGAAAATGAAATTGATATATTTTGTTCGATCGCCACACTCGCATAACGATTCGGGTACTGCCATCCATTTTACATATGTGTAGGTTTTGTGTTTGTTCGGTTTTCATATGTGTATGTCTGTCAATTCGCGAGTGTTTTTCTTTTATATATCTTAAGGTGTTTGAAATGTAATATTTCGGTGAATAAAACCCTAAGGGGTTTTTGGGAATGAAGATTGATGACGCCTTGGCCCTGCGGAGTCACCAGAAGGGCACGCTGAGTCCCTTTCGCTCTTAATAATAATAATAATAATAATAATAATTTTTATTGAACCAATTTTAAATAAAAAAATTAAAAACATTGGTACAAAAGGTACAGATACAGCAAAAACTGACATTAATCTGACCTGACATTAGTATCTAACTTAACATTAGTTTTAAAAAAAGTTTAATTATTGGTTTCTTTTCCTCCTAAGGAAGGGTCCCATTGTGGCCCTCCCTAAATTTTGTCTATAATTTCTTGCGCTCTCAACTCACACGCACTGTATGCAATTGTATGAAAGAACGTCTTCCCGCCATTTTTCAAAAACAAAAAAAAAACACACAACGTAGGTTCCCATTTGTTAGACGATCACAGCCAAGGCCAAACTTGAATTTTTGAATTTTTCGCGGGCCTTTCAAACTTTTTCAAGGTCAATTTCAAGGCAGGAAGTTTGGGTTATCACAATCTATAGCGTATCTATATCTGTACTGTAGGTACCCTGTATTGTAGCTGTATCGCATCTAGATGCACCTGTATTGTATATTGTATTTCTATTGTAGTGTACTGTATAACGTTCTATCCCTCATTAACAAATCCTAGCCCTATTCTTTACTGGCAAGACGCGCTCCAGATCTTCCCGTGGTTCTTGCTGAGCATCAACGATCCAGCTCAAAAAATTCAAATATTTAGAGCCAGCAAAGTTGCATAAAATTCGTGGAAATCGCTCGTTGGTGGCCAACGTGGAGCAAGAGGGGCTTTTGTAACTGAAGCATTATACTATTTAAATGTGATAAATATGTCATAAATGTCATAATTAAACCAACAACCGTTTTCCTACAAACATGAAGTTATTAAAAACAATTCAGTTTGTTTAAACATTGTTAAATTAATTGATCACTTCGTAATTTACTTCGCAATATAAAATTTTATTCTTTTTAAATATTTTCGTCTCTAGTTTGTAAAAAATCATGTTTGTTAATTTTAAGGAGTCTCTGTCCACCTCTATCTGTTGATGTATGATGAGGCACCAAATAGATCCGTTTTTTCGTACTAGTAGGTTTGAGATAGATGAATATGTGACATCATTAATACAAGATATAACAAAATAGAAAACAAAAAGTCAGTATTGACGTCGAACACAAACAAAATTACCCATAATTTCACAGTAATGATCAAATTTCGATCCTATTATCGGACAAACCAATCAATACTGATAAGTCTGACATTTTTTTTGTTCACCACAAATTCGACCGTATGCGAATTATTGATTTATGGGTTACTTTATTTAGCTAAAAAACAACAAACAACTCGAATCCAATGTATATTTATTCATGAAACGTAATAAATACATATTTTCGCGGGAAATAATGCAGAATTGTATGACGAACGTTGTTAAGAAGGTTCCAAATCCTGATTTTCCGAGCGCATTCGCCAATTTAGAACGTCAATCGCTTCGCCAAGTACGTGTTTGTGTTTATCTTGAATCGTTTATCTAGAACGTCATGCACTAATAATTCGCAATCTGACTGAAGATGCATATGCAATACAGGTACAGGTAGTTCAGAAGTCAGTGCACACACAAATACTACTAACATCGTACACACATTACCGAATAAACATATTGTATGAGGATGATTGTAAAATAAATTGACTTGGTCAGCAAAATTTTGAGATGACGTCAGGGGCGGCTTGTCCTATGAGGCAGGTGAGGCAGTGCCTCACCAATGAATTTTACGCCTTATTAGGATTTTTACTATTTTTTAACGACACATTTCGGCCAATAATTTGTGTCTTTTTTCTAAAATTTTAAAAATAAATATGGAAAATTATATTCTTATTTTTATCTCAGTAGGTACTCGTTGCTCCCTTAATTAAACAGCGCGCTGAAACACTCGACACAACATGTATTTTGTGACGCGAATGAGGCAAACTCGGAGCTTGCCTCTGCAGCGGATATAGAAATCATATCGTTAATAGGCAAGCAACCTGCAATACACTCATAAGCGGTATGAGTTGAAAAAAGACAAAATTGAGGCTAGCCTCATTTCCGTGCTTGGACAACAATATTTGCGCGCGGAGAACGTGCGATTACAATGCAGTCTGCATTTGCAGAAGTATTCAAAATTAGGCCGTTGATTGTTTTGTCACAAATCTGTGTGTGTATAAATTGATTCAAAATTTCGGTAACAGAATTTTGTCTTAAGAGTGCCTACGTTTGTGTGTGTCGCGTTAGTGCTTTGTGCTTGTCATAATTTGATTTCGGTAATCGTTATTTAAGATTACGAGTAAATCGGAATTTTTCTCTACTAACGTTAAATGACAATAGCAGTTCTGTTTTTTCTACTTTCACGTATGATGATAAATTGTATGTAGTTAAGGAATTAAAACGGCCAGTTCCTGATTTGAGTAAATCGTTAATTATTGATCTATAAAAAAGTTTAAAATAAATCCAGAGTATTTATGTTTTATATGTTTTTCGTTTTGTTTTTTGTTATAAACCAAATAGGTTTATTTTATGTTGTATTTGATTTTTTTCGATATGTTTTCTTTAAAGTTTATTTTAATTTTGTTTTTTTTTTTAAGTTATATTAGTTTTTTCTGACCACGTTTCCCTTTCCTTTTGTCCTGTCATTCCCATCCTTTCCTTACAAGAGTTCCTTACACCTTCACGTTGGTTCTTGGTGGACAGTTAAATGAGTTTACAAATTTGTTTATTTGACTAAGTAGAAAATATTTAAGTAATCTTGATTTATTTATATTTTGGAGCGTATTGTGCCTCATCAACTTTTCAAGTCATGAGCCGCCCCTGCATGGGTGACATTTGGTTGTTTTCGTTACACGTACAGTGTACAGTAGAACCTCGATAATCCGAATTAATTGGCAAAAAGGTGTGTTCGAATTAACGATTTGTTCGGATCAGCGATTTTCCCGAAAATCTGAAAGGGAATTGAACAACAACTTCATACACAGTTGAAAACAAACTTCAATAAATAAACCTTAATTTTATTAAACAAAATTAAAGAATTCTTAAGCAACAATGGATAATTGATACATTCGAAAAAAATATTACTCCGTGACCATAAACACGCTATCCGATTGGAGTCAACACGCCGAGATCTATACCCAGAATTTTGTCAGAATTTTTAGATGAATTTTTCAAAAATGAAATTTTCCATGGTATATTACCTCCATTATGCAATTTTCGACCCATTTTCGACGATTTTCGAAATTTAACTAAACACTTTTTCTTGTAGATTCGGGCCTCATTTCATCGATAACTTCAACTTTTTTTCCAGAATTAGTTATTTTCAGTGCACTGAAATATCGCAATTTTTAAAAATTTCAAAATATTCCATACAAAATATGCAGAAAGACCTTGCGTCATTTTTGCAAGTAGGTGCGTGTTTCCAAGTTCAGTTCGGATTGCAGAGTTTTTGTTCGGATTAAAGAAGCATTGACTTCAAATAGCCTCTGTTCGGATTACTGGATGTTCGAATAATAGTGAATTCGGATTATAGAGGTTGTACTGTATTTACAAAATGAAATGCAATTTCAAAATTTTGAAGTTGGTAAAAATAAAGTACCTGGGTCGTGTGTCAGGGGGGGGCAATTGCACCCATTGCCCCCCCCCTGGATCCGCCCCTGTATAAGTACAATGGTGCAAGGTGCAAAAATCTTGTGAATGAAAGTGCAGAAGTGTTATTGCTGTCAAGTTGGGTTTCTTATTGTCATTGGTCCCAATCAGGTACCCAATCACGACCCATTTGCGCGCGCAAAATCATTGTGTCTCATTTTCATTCGGAGAATTATCTCATTCATATCTTTTTATTTACATATAGTAGGTCTATTATTGTGGTGCAACAGATTTGAGTTGGGAGCTGCGATTTCACAAACACTACGAAGAGCACCTTGGCTACTCGAGATTTGGCGAGCATTTACTCGTCACTCGCCGAATGTCCAACTGTTTGGCGCCGCCCTTAGATAGGTGGATGCATGCATATCAAAGGGACCTTGACATCCGAGAGCTTATTAAAAAATATCCAACAGTTCAATTAACGATAACATGTAGGTACATATACATGTACATGAATTTTGATTTCTCAAAAGCAGTTCATCCCTGCTGCCCTGAAATTCTGAAAACATAATCACGTTACGAGTAGTGTTGGACTGACCACACAAATCTAATGTTATCTATGCAAAATTCCCATTCACTGTTGTTCAGAAGCAAAAGAAAAATTAACGTACGTTAACTTATGGTTTTTTATAGGATAGGTGATACCGTGAACCAAAAAGCTAACGAACCTACCCTCACGTGGCCGCTTTTTATCTATTGAAATCCGCCAATGAAAATAAACATTCGCAGCGTTGGCTGTCTTAAAATAAAAAATAACTATACTAAAAACAATATTTATTTATTGTAACTCCATTTTTAAAAGCACACATTTTTATATGTAAAATAGACATAACTCTACAAATCATTACAAAATGAATATATGTAATAAAAATGACTCGTCACCTCACCTTGCTAAGCAAAGCTTTAAAAAAGACAATATTGCAACAGAATAACAGGGATACAAACGTAAAGCAGCGAAAACGTCAGTACGGACAATTGTTAGAATATGTATAGATTAGGTAAAGGATTTTGAAATTAACTTTTCTGTATAGGAAAAGTTAGGTATCTTAATTTTATTTAATAAATAATAGAATAAACATTGGGCTTTACTGAAGGCAATATTCTTGTGCTCCAGTCAACAGTTTTTTAATCACATAATATATTACTATACATTAAAATATTACTAGAATGTGCAAACTACATGAATGAAATATATATATTTATAAAAAAGAAAAGGTCAAAGGGCGAAGACTGAACGATCCAGTCAGAATCAGGTAAAGCGTACAGATAGCATAATTTAGCTGCAACAAAACACATATAAATATTATTCGACAACCACTTAACATCGCTCCTCACTTCTTCTTAAGAGTAAAAAAGCTGCGACGTTTTGAATCCTCCTTTTGTGCAGACGCAGGCAATGTCTGCGAACGCGAAGGACCAGAAGAATCTGCATCTGCTTGAGAGTTGATGCGAGAAATCCAGGTGTTCATCTCGGCATCGTTATGCGCTTGGAACAAAAATTCAGCACCACTTTCCAATCTAGAAAAGAATGTGATCAAAACAGGCAATTTTTATCTCATATTAAACATTATACTTTAGCCTGAAAACGTGCTTTTTCTTCTTATAATCTTGGGCTACAGAAGCAACGGCTTTGTGCACGGATAGAGGAGTTTCATTCTTGAAGGTCTGATCGGGCGTGGCCCGTGCGACTTTGCTGTCTTTGTAGAATGCAAGCTGAGAGCCGTGCAAGACGGTATATAGTTTATCCCATGATCTGACCGAAGCTTTGGTGGTTGTATTTTCCCATTCGTGTTTGCGAGTTAAAATACCTTCAAAGACTTCTTCATCACCTGGACTGCCGCGTTCTACACACATCAAAAATTTGTAAAACATAAAGAGACATGACAGACATTTTTTAAGTTAATTATTAGGTAAACAGTACATCTTATAGTGTTAATTATCCTGTTTTAGAGTACGTACTTACAACCAACTCTTATTCTCCACATTAATTAAGTGACAAAATTAACGAATAAATAAGTAGTGAAGAATCTACACTTCACTCATTCACTGTACAATGAGTGAATATTTAACGTACGTACGTTCTTTATATTAAAGTTAACGGAATTTACTATTTTAATTCCTTTACTACCTTACATAAATAAAGCACACTACACAAACTGCACATACTTTTTTGATGAGTTTTCTATTGCTTTGACAAATGAACCACCACCTTTCCCAAGGCACATGAATCTTGCTTCGACATAAAACTGCACAAAATACCAACTTTATCTACAGTACCTGATGTTCCTGCAGCTTCGTCATCACTAACTGCTCCAGAAGTCTTAGAAGATCCCTTCTTCCATCGGAAACTACGGAAGGGGGACTTGCTTCGAGAGCGGTCCTTACGTTTCGCCTTTTCTTCGGCTCTCGATACTTAGAAAAATGACAAATAAAGCAAAACAACCCCACAAATGATAAACATGCTCCAAATAAAAATAACTGCTGTTTTCGAATAACCTCTCGACGATAAAACGAAACATACTTACGGGTTTGTGATCGTGGCGAGGATTGAATGGGTGTGGATTGTGGCCGCTGAACAACTGCGGCACTGTCGCCGGATTGACTGTGTCGTGGTTGTACTTGTTGTCCATGCACTACATAATAACATGCTCATGCATTAAACAATTAATACCATGCAAGTTGACGGTGTTACAAAGAATAAGCTGTTTAAAAAAATGGTTATTTTTTTATTTACATACATTTTTCTATCAGGGTTGTAATGCATTGACCTAAACCCTGACTTAAATCCGATTTAGGTAGTCATGTTTTAATCCGCGTTTACACCAGCAATAATGCAAAACAAATTTTGTAGAGCATCATTTCACCGTACTTTACTAAAGTACAGTTCGCCAAATACTGAAGATTGACTTTCTGTTTCCACAAGTCCAAGTGCTTAGTGGAAGCCCCAAACAGTTGACCATTATAACCTATAAATGTGTTCATGCACATCTGATTCACAGAATATTTGTTCCCTCCACACAAACAATCAGAGAGATCAGGGATGTTAATGAACAGCTATTTGGTGACTTTCAACAAACAGAGAGTTGATGTTCACTATTTGGCGGTCTCTACTTTAAGAACGTCAAATACGAGGAGGGTGGAATAAGAACGAAGGAATAATACGGTGAAATTTGTGGCATCTGAATCTAAACACCGTTTGCGGGACTATGCACTCGAGTTAACCACGCCCTTAGGTTGGAAAGTACCGCTAAGCAGTGGCGGAATATGGCGATGAAACCAACTGAAAGTTATAAAAACTAAGGGTCTTTCCAAGATTGTTTACTTCCATCCCATGAAAGTTTACAGCTCTACAAAGTTTGCAGCTTATCATGTTTATTTTAAAAAGCCACAACACACAGTACGTGATGGAACAAAATAACTGGCATGTACACCTATGCAGTATCGGTAAAACGTTACGGTTTTCTAACCTGCTCGCACGGGAGCACAACCGACAAACCCATCGTAAACGGTGTTTGATTTTGTCCCAAAACGGTTCCATTGGAACTCCCTCCGTTCTTATTCCAACCTTTTCGATCAAACATCTCAACGCACATTATAAAATAGTGATTTACGTTTACTTAACAGTGAGTAACAAATTTATAATATATATTAAAAAACAATTTAATTTCGGCACAATTTAAGAAATATTTTTCTCAATTCGAATTTATTAGTAGTAATGCTCTCGCACAAACTTGTTTGTTTGTAATAAAAATCAATACTTTTGCATTGATGAATTCTGAGCATTATTATACATAAAACGTGAAACTCATTATTATTCACATTGGCTTTCAATATTTCGGGAAATTTTATAAAAATGTTAAAGATAGACAAAATTGCTCACCAAGGTCATAAAAAATAGCTGAATTTTGCAAGTTTTTTTTAAATTGAGCATAGAGTAGAAAACAACTTGTGTTCTACACGTCACTTTATTCAAACTATTTTTAAAAGAAGTAACAAATATATTTTCATTACAAACCAAAAGAACTCTCATTTGACAAATCTATTATGAATCCATCTTACGAATTTGTTACGAGAAATGATCGATTTCTTGCACAATACAATTTAAATACATAAAATTAACATTTCGTTTAATACATCCGCATCATAAAATAATTTCATAATTAACAGTAGGTAAATTATTATTTAATTAATATTGATGAAGGAATAACAACGCATTTGAAAAAATATATTGAATAAACAACTTATATGCAAAATGTTACACCAAATGTTAAAAATCAAGTGCTAAAAGCCTACAGGCTCCGTCAGAAGAGCAAAAAGCAAACAAGCATCTATTGAGAATAATGAACGTCAACTATGTAATTGTAAATTGTAAAAAAAAGAGGAAAACATTTGAGCAGGAATAGTTTGAAAAATAGATTCGTAATATTTCTTTCACCCTAAAAGAACCAAATTACGGAAGAGGTAGGTCCTTAAAAATATCACTACAAAAAATACAGAAAACGATATTCATTAATATTTTTTTAGAAACTGAAACTGTTTTCTTCAATAATATTACGTTAATATAATGTATAGCACTATTATTTATTGACAAATTAATAATAAATTCACGTGGAGTGCTTAATTTTACACATAATGAGAACAAAATCTCCTGATATAGTAAGTACATGTGAAATATGCGAATACGAATTTAAGAGTACGTATGAATAAATAAGTCAACGAAATTATTGTTGTATCTTACGCATCACAACGTTTTGTTTTTTTTTTTGACAGCACATCTTGATTCCAAAAATCTCCCTACACACCACCGTGCCCTACACAATATTGTCGGTTGAGTTTTCGTACTATGTTGCTGGTTCAGCGGTTTTTTAATTTTTGGATAATATGATAATGCAAAAAAATTAGTCTGTAAACAATGAAACCGTTCATGTTTATTGACCTAGAAATAAGAGATTTGAAGACAGATATTTACACCATAATAATAGGCAAGGTAAATTTTCAGTAAACGTACGGGGTTGGATAAGTATCCGTAACGCTGGAATGTGTTGGAGGATAGATGAATGTTCAAAGCAGGGAATTATGTAAACATTTTGGAAAATGTAACATCATCAGTGCAACAAATATTTCCACAAAACGAGTTTATTTTCCGGCATGATTATTAATACACATTATCGAAAATCTTGTTCTGTCTGTGCCGCGAAGATTGAGGGCTATAATTGGGTCAAACGGTGGCGCAATTAAATAATAAATAATTTATGTTCAAATGTGTGTTGCATCAAACGTTCTTTGTTAGTTGTAAGTTATAACGGTAATAAACAATTTTTGAAAATGTGACAACGTTAAATTTAGGTTATACGAGATTTATGTGAGGAGAACTGTACTTTTTGAATTAGTAAATGGTTTTCAGACTTTTTGATAATATTAATCACATATTAATAAATATAAATAAAATAGATGTTTTTGATGAATTTTTAGCGAATAATCAAAAGTAAAGTTCCTTTATAATAATTTAGATAAAAGTTGGGGCATGCGGACTCAATGTCGAGCATCACTTGATTTTTTATTCAAACACCACCAACTTTTTATTTTGACAATAATAATGAAAGATAAAAATGTCACAGAAGGCAAGCAGTAGATTTTAAATTGCAATTTATATGAGAATAGTACATAAAATGTTCCTTACGTGTTTAATTCGAAGAACAAAAACTAAAATGGTAATAAAACAAAAATTTAGAAGACGGAGCAATGTGAAGAGTTAAAATTCAAGAAAACTAGTGATCTATCACATCTACTATTTACAGCAATTACAGAGAATTTAGAGCCAAATACCAACAGTGGAGTTTGGTTTGGCTCAAATGCATGTTCAAAGGATTATTTTATATGATATTAAAAAAACATCATGTATAATAATATGCAGTGGTACATTCAGCTCCCTCACACTGGAAACGTCTATACTAATAATGATATACTTTACTCAGTATTTTTTTATGAAAGTGGAAATATTGGTCAATCATTGACAGGAATAACAATATTTATTAATTGGTCAGAAACTCAAATAATAATAACATATTATGAATACTGCAACACTTTTACTGCAATAATTTTTATATTTTATATGCTTTCGAATATCGCATTGGACTTCTGCACTGTAAATTTTAAGTTTGTTTAATAGTATTTCGTAATTCAGTTTCTTCATGTTTTACCTGTGAATTTTCAGCAACAATCATCTTTAAGCATCTGCCAGCGTTTTGAAACTTATTTTTAATAAATGAATCATCATTTTTAGAAATTTTAGTTTCGTTGTATTTTTCAATGTTAAGTTTACTAAGAGCCAAAACGGGAGATTTCAGTGTTAATCACTTTAACCATTGGAATGTATTTTCCGTAGATTTCAGTTGTCAACTAATCGTACATATTTATCATCTACCATGTTCAATTCCAGTAAATTTCAGTGCACGCACAACTTAAAGCATGCTGGGTGACACGAAATGCATTTTGAACTTTCATTTTCTCGAAATGATTTTTGTTTTCAAGAAGTTCAGACTTTAATTTCGGAGCCAATTTTATATTTGTGGATAATTTGAAATGTTCTTACACAGATTGGGCTTGCCTGCTATAAAGTATAGTTGTTTAGAAAAGTTATCGGGGTTTGCAATATAATTTTTATTTTGTAAATTAAATAATTAATTATTAATTTAGATCATTTATCTAAATTATTATAAAGGAATAGAAACACACCACTCATACGCCGAAAATTCCCTTTCTGCACTAAATATTATTACGTGTTTCATGAGGTATTGGGTAAAGGGCAAACAGGGCAGGGTAAAACATTTTATATAAAATATATAGGCTATAAAACCTACAAAATATAACTATTCCAAGAAACCAAGCATTATTCTCAAAAAGAGAGAACGAAAAAAATGAAAGCATTAAATAATTACTAGCGCAAGCTACAACTGTTAATATATAACTCCTACCTCATTAGTAGAAACCTTCAAAATGAAACAGAGAAGAGAACGTAAAGACCTGAAATGTATTATATTTTTACATGCCAATAATTAAAGACATTCACGCATCGTTATTAAACGTCATTCAAACATCCATCCATATTAAATCGTTTTTGTGCAGTTTTAACAGTACTGAAATATTAATGTACCCTTGTGCATAGAAACAAAGCAATAGAAACCAGTGCTTATTAATAACATTTATGTGTAGATAGGCACCAATAGCATCACTGTAATAATTACAAAGATTTTTACCTTCACCTGGTGAGCTAGCTTTTAAAGAAGCTCTCTGACCGCTTCCTGCTGCGTGAAGTGATAAAGACAATTTAGTTCTATTCGATATTGATGGCAATTAAGATGCGTCCCTTTATTGCAAATGCCGTGGAAAATAATTAAAAATGTGTACCTGGTCGTTCTTCCGCTGCTGGCGTTCCAGAATCAGGTCGATCAACAGGAACAGCTTCAGGTTGTTTAGGCTGAGCTGCTGCTAAAGCTGCTTGTCGTTCAGCTTCCTCTTGTTCACGTCTTGCACGTTCTTGGGCTTCAGCTGCTTCTTGTCGTCGTTTAATTTCTCTTAATTCAAACTGAAGGCGAAAATAGTACTTATACACATGAAATACATAAGTTGCATAGAGCTATTTCAAGCTGAACAATACATACTAAAAAGAGTACTTGAACTGAATATTCGAATTAAATAAATACAAGTGCAAAAAAGCAGAAGCACCAATGACGGAATTAATGGACGAGTAAGGTAGCATTTGCCCTACATGATCCTTTAGTTCGAAGTACCTGCCTCATATGTTGTTAAAGCAAATATACACAAAATCATGGAGAGTAAAAACGTTAATAAGCAATAAATTACGGGTCCCTGGCATAAATTGCCAATAAGGTCCCCGAAATTATATCCGCCACTGATTAGCACTATTCATGCAAGAAATGTGGTAAATGAAAACTTACCGCTTCATTATTAGTGGATGAAATGAACGGAAAAGATTTTCTATAAATATTTTTGAAACTTGCTCCCTTATTCGCATTATGCAGTGGATGTTGTGATACACGTTTTTTTAAAAAATATGTTTTACCCGTTTCCATATAACTAGCATATTTCTCGGCATCTATGAAATCTTGTACTATGTATTTATCATCACATGCATCGTAAGTATTATTTTGATTATCCCGAAAGTAAATGTCAATAGTTCCAGATTCAAACATTGAAACTGATCGCTTATAAAATACTTTGCGTTTATTCAAACCTGGTGAAGGGTTGTCTGTATTTCCATGGAGGAAAGTGACATTTTTACGTAGCTTACTTATTTTAGCATATTTAGTAACACCGTCTAATGTAAAACGTCTTCGATAAAAAATTTTTGGATTATAAAAGCGGTCAACATCACAAACAATTGCTCTGATTGATTCAGACACGTATCGCTGCGATAAGTTACGAAAAGGTGCAGGTTTCGCATTTTGAAAATCAGGTATGGATAAAGAAAAATCACATATAGTAGGACATTCATGCAAGGTCGACGACCGACATAGGCCACCACCACCCTTCTCTAACTACAAATACGAGCAAAAAATTAATTTTAAAAACAACTGTGAAGCTATAACACATTAAATAAAATAATAACAATACCGTAGTCAAACGTTCCAAAGCACTAAATCGTTCTTCTTGTGCTGCCGCAGATTTTTCAAAGGCTTCATGTTTTTTGATAAGATTTTCAACGTCATCAATGGTATGTCCTAATTCTGTACTCATTAGATATGGTTCTTGGGCAATCAACCACGCTTCAGCTACTGCGGCATCTCTCGCAAATTGATAAACTTCAAGTATTAATTGCAGATTTTCCCATCTGAAAGTGTCGAATTAAACTTTATATATGAAATTGATAAAACAATACCTTTCCTCCCATCGTTGCAAAACTGAATTCCTGTGGTTACTTAAAGTAACTAGTTTATCTTTGATTTCTGCACTAGCATAATGATTGCGACTAAGCAATTCCTTTCCAAGTGAAATGCAAGCGGTAAAATTATCTTCTCTAGCATCTATTTCGGCTTTTAGGCTTTGGTGATTATTCATTAACAATTCCACGCCACTAACATCTCTAGGTTTCTCACTGGTATTCATTTGTCTGATCACGTCATCCATCCACTGCATAAGGGTTCTCACTAAATTGAAGAATTTGAAGAGGTCTCCAGTGTCAGCTAATTTCGTTCGCCTTTGATCACACACAGCTTGTAATGACGCCCAAGCTGCGATTACTTCGTGCTCCCTATTGGTGATTTCCTTAGCTTTGTCTCCTGAATTAAAACAGAAAATAGAATTTGAGTGAAAAAATTGATAAAGTTAATGGTATAAGACACTCAGTACTTTTGTTCTGTTCCAAAAAGCGCATAGAACGCCGTTTTTTTCTGCTAAGTTGGTTCGAATTTGAGGCACATCAAAAATAAATTACATTATTATGTAATGTCAAAATTCTCCACGCCACTGGAAAGGTGGGAATGATCAAATCGGGATGAGTTACTGTGCTGTTTGGGGTCCAAGACGACTCTGCACTGATTACGAAACAATCTACTAATGAAATAACTATCAATGTATAATTTAATTAGGATATTGCGTTTCAAAATCGAACTACAGTGTAAAAAAACGGCGTTTCTGAAATTCTGCAGAACGCTGTAAAACTACACTTTACAATATCAAAATATATATTTTTTACTTTAGAAGTAGGAAAAAATCCATGTTAAACTTGCAACGTTTTTTTGTCATGTATCTCTAAAAATTATACTTTTTCTTAAATAACTTCAAAGCTCAAATTTCGGATTTCTATTCACTATAGAATCAAAACGAAACTACCTGCATAACTGGCCTGTAATTTTGCAGATTCTTCCTGTATTTGTTGTACTTGAGTTTGTAGAGTCTGCAGATCTTGTAAGAAATTTTGATGTTTCCTTTGGAGTGCTGAAACAGAACCTGCATCGCGCCCCAATTCATCAGACATGGACACCTGCTTTTCAAGAATCCTCCCCAAGACGTCCTTGCAATCGTGGAAGAACTTGTGCAATTCCCGTGATGCTGCAAGCATTTGAGTGCGAGTTTCGATCAATTCCAGTAGATCCTGCCATGCTTCGTTCAATCCGTCCTTCCATTCTGCAATAGTTGCCGAATCAGAGTGTCCAGCTTCTATTAAACGGTCGGCAATATCGGTAACAGCCGCAACTCGTTCTCTACCGATTGATTCGGTATCGCGAGCAAACTCCTTAAATCTTTCCCACAACAAGGTCACATGATCGTAATCTTGTCCTAGTTCATGTGATGAAGCTACCACTTCTCTATCAGCTATCCACTGTTCCAAGTCCTCGACATCGCGGTGTAAGAGGAAAAGTTTAAGGGCTTCGTCAAGTTTACCTCGTCTTTCACCTGCCAGATCTTTGAGACCCGCATACAGTTTGTCGAGCTGTGACTGTTTAACGGCTACTTGTTCCGCTAGAGGATGTCCTTCGGCCGCTAGAGCTCGTACGGTTTCACCCAGAGCGCGGATCGTGTCAGCGTAATCTTCGACCGCGGCTTCGAGACTTTCGTGTTTTTTCATGAAGTTTCGAGCAGATGTCTCATCTTTGCCGCGATCTTCTACCATCATATAGAGTTCCTGTTCACTCATCCAGCTCTCGGCTTCATTCGCGTCAAATAGATATTGCTGTGCGCGTTCATTACGCAACAAATTTTCTCTGCGTTTTTCAACGGCGTCTTTTAGTTCTTGCCAAGCTTGATGGAGTTCTCCAATTAGTCGACTAAATTCGGTTGAATCTTCGTGACCTAAGAGCAAACAAATGCACCATAAAAACAACACCAATTTAAATAAATCAATTGTCAAGTGCTAAACTTATAAGACAATTAAATATATACCTTCGTCAATCAATTTTTGTCCGTTATTGCACACTGTATTAATTCTTGGTTCGTGATTTTCAATTTCGGTTCTCAACGACTGATTTTTCTTCTCCAACATATGAACTTGGAAGAGACTATTGCCGTATTCGGTAGAAGATGCTTGGGGCATTTTCTCGGCAATCCACAACAACTCATCTTCCACATCTCTTCTAAACTGCAACGCTTCCTTTTTCTTTTCCAACACACGCTGTCTTTCCAGTAAGGGTTGTTTGAGTTGCTCGAAGCGTTGTTCTACTTGTATTTTTTTAACCTTGATTTCTTCCAATTTCGGTGCGGGAGCAGTGGTTTCCAGAACTTTGGTTTGTTTTTCTAATTCGTCTACTTGGCGAGCTTTCACTGCCATTTGCGTTTCAATCATCTACAAAATAAAAGTTAATTACATTTTGAAATTTACCTATAGGTTGGCATTATTAGTTTACATGTTTTAATGTGTTTACATAGGTTTACATATGGGTTTGAATAACCGAAAATATTTTCTCCCTTCATACAACAAATTTGTAAAGAAAGTTTCAAATAATTAAAAGACACTTTCAAAAGGACTTTTAGTCCCGATCTATATTTAATTATTGCGTAAGTATGAAATAATAAAACTCTAAAACTCAAGAATAATGGTTGCAAAATTATGCAAAATAACATTAATTTATCGTCAGTTTAATTATGTGACAATTCTTTTACCTTTATTATTAAAAATAGTCATGTTATGAAGATTACATTAGAAACGAGAAAATTTCTCTAAAAAGATGGTAGAACGGTGGAATTTCCCAGCCTAGTAATGTTTCTTTCGTTCTCTTCCCCACGGCAAATATCAACTAAATAAATTTTATAGCCTAAGACACTAATTTAAAATTAATACGAAATAATTTTCCCAAAATTGAATTGACAATGAATAAACGCCATTTTGCACAGCTACTTGACAACTACTAATAATGAACAAGACCCACTTGTATAACCTAAAAATGTGTATTAACAAAATTTGTTACCTGTTGTTTCTGCATAAGAATGTTGACTGAAGCCAAATCCGACCCCGTGTCGTCGCTTTCGATTTGTTTTTCGAGATCGTTCATCCACGAGTCGATATCGTCGCAGGTCTGATGAATGAGTACTTCGCGGTTAGCGTCAAACAGGCGTTCGCCTTTTTCTTTAGTAGTCTGCTCTAAAACGTCGAACTGATCAGCCAATTCCTCGAGTTTTGGTTTAATAACATCCGCAAATTCAGGTTTTTCTTTTGCCAGTTCTTCGCCGGTTTTTTGAAGATTATGAAGTCGTTCTTTGTTGGCGGCAATTTCTGCTTCGAACGCCTGATGTCTGGTCCATTTCGAATGGACTGTCTTGGCCGACCGGTATGTTTCGTCTTGGGCAGTGATGTGTTTCTCTTGCATCCATTCTCCCAATTCCTCGCAATCGCGTAAGAATTGATGCAGTTCTAACTGATCCCTCAACCTGTCCATTAAAGCTAAGGCCTTTTCTTTAATAGCTGTTCTACGTTGTTCTATATTGTCAGCACGTTTCGCGATTTTGTCAGCAGCAAAGTGATTTTCGTCGATTAAACGATTAGAAATTTGAATGACGGTGTTAAATTTGTCGTCATTCGCTTCCATAGATGTAAGGAAGGACTCATGTTTCTTAAGCTGATTGTCGGCCTGTTCCAGTGTGGTAGGTGTTTCGATTTTCGACAATGTATGTTCCTGCTGATTCAAGATAACCTCAGCTTGACGAGCGTCCTTGTCAAGGTATTGCAAATCTAGAGACTGTGACAATAATTTCTGGCGATTCTCCCACATCTGGTGAATTTCGTCCCATCCATCCTTGAGTGCTTTCAGTCTTTCTCTTAGGAACATATATTGAGTATCATCTTGAGTACTTGGATCGGCAGTGATTTTTTCACCATATTCCATCATCTTGGTATAATCATCCGTGTAGTTATGAATCTCTTCGTAAATGCTTTGGTGCTGCGATAACAGATTTTCTGCTTCAGCTAGTGAATTTGGAGTGTCTTCTGAAGCAATATCCGTCTGAGTCTTGGTAAGCCAAGCTTGGAAGTGGTCCAAATCGCGCAAGAACCGATGGAGATCTCCAGCTTCTTCCAGTTTTGAATCACGTTCTTTCAACATTTGCGTTAAGCGCTCCCAAATAATTTGTATTTGTACTATTCTTTCTCGAATGACGGCTGCTTCTTCCGGATGTTCTGTTTCAATATTCGAAGCTTCCTTCTCTAGGGAGGTCAGTTTAGCTTGGATAGCAGCAAGATCACGTTCCATGCCAGAAAGGCGTCGCTGTAACGTCATAATACCAGTCAAATCCATCTCCAAGCTATCTGTACTTTGCAAAATACGAATTTTGTCTTCAATCCAAGTGGTGGTTTCACGGCATTCAATGTGGAATGTTTGTACACCATGAGCAGAATTGAGTTCGTCTCGTTTCGCTTCGGCTTTTTCGCGCAATTCGGCCCATTTCTGATTGAGCTGATTTTGTCTGGCTGTAATTTCTTCAGAATTCGGATGCTCAACGTGCAACAACTGACGGGCCAACTGGTTAACAACGGCTACTCTAGAAGCATTCGCGTTCATTTCTTTCTCGAAACCATCATAACGATGTTTCATAATTTCGACATCTTCGATGTCGCGTGCTGGTATCATAGTTTGCAACATTCGATCTTTCTCGCTAATCCATTGTTCAACACCATCACTTTCCGAGAACAACTTGTACAGTGACAACGCATCCAGCAGACGTTGTTTTCTTAGTTTCGCCAACTCGAGTAGTTCTTTATACCTGTTGTCAATAGAAGCTAACCTCTGAGACACTTCCGGAGAATCAGCTACTTCTGGTCCTAACTGTTTAGCTTGTTGATGTAAAGCTTCAATTGTGTTGGCGTAATTTTTAAGTTCTTCTGTAACATCTTTGTGTTTTTTAAGTAATGACTGAGCATTGCCTTCATCTCTACCGACATCTTCGCTTGATACTAATCTTAAGGTGTCCAACATCCAGATGTCGACGTCGTCGGCATCAGCAAATAGCTGATGGTAATCAACAGCATCTTCCAACCGCTTTCTGCGGTAAGCTGCCAAGTCTAAAAGATGTTTCCAAGCAGCCCGTATTTCTGATAATCTCTCTTGCACTTTTTCGGCACCAAAGTGGCCGGAATTTATTAGTTCGTCTCCAACTCCAATGACAGCGTCCAATTGTGGTTCATGGGCGGTAATTTCATTTTCTAATGCTTTGTGTTTGCTTAGCAGTAAATTGACAGTGGTAAGATCATGTCCAATATCTGCTGCTGAGACGATCTGTTCTTTTTCTTTGATCCAGTTTTCTTCATCGGCCATGTCCCAGTAGAACTGCCACAATTTGCGACTTTCTTCAAGACGCGATCTACGCTCCACGGCCAGGCGTACCAATTCAGCGTAGGCATCTTCGAGTTGTTGGACTCTTTCCAGTACTAAAGCAGGATCGCAAGGTCTATATCCTTCTTCATTTTCTACATCCAGGAAGCGTTGCGATTGATTAGCAACGGCTTTTACTCTGTCTCCTAGTATGTTGATATCAGCTTCAAGAAGATTATGTTTTTGAAGAAGATCTTCAACACCCATAAGATGTTTGCCATAATCATCAGTCAATAAACGTCCCTTCAATTCCTCCATCGCATCGAGAATGTGGAGCATTTCTTGGAAGTTTTGTTGTAGTTGCAGTGACAATTCCAATCTGTGTCTACGTGCTCTAAGCAATTCCAAAAGATAATTCCAAAGACGTAGGACATTTTCTTTTCTCGCGTTGATCCTTTCCATATCGTGGTAATTTTCGGCTTCTAATTCACCAGCAACAGAAACCACGGCCTGCACTCTTTCTTCATAAGCGAGAATGTCTGTTTCAATAGCTTCATGCTTTTTAGCAGCAGCTTCAACGGCTGTCAAATCGTGACCGAAATTGTCCTGAGAAACCAACCGTTGATTTTCACTAAGCCAAGTTTCCCTCATGCTGGCTTTCCTGTTGAAACGAGCTGCCAACTGTTCGAGTTTCTCTTGACGAATCAATTCCTCACGCAGGGCGAGCTCTCGTTCGTGCTCTGCCTTTTCCAGGCGTTCCCATGCTTTATTTATATCCGAAATCATTTTACCTTCTTTCGGTGTGTACGGACGTTGATTATTTGCTCTCATTTTCGACTGAAGAGTGAAAAGAAGAATCTCCAGGTTTCCTTTCTCCACGAATTTCGGAGGTTTTTCAACTGTGCGATAATTATTAAACTGACCTAATTGTTGTTGGACACCAACAAGACTATTCGCGAACTGTCTTTCTCCGAGTGCAGAAATGGTTCCTTCGATCCATGCTAGTAAATCACTTGTCAAAGATTCGTACTCTTTGATCATTCTATCGTTTTCCATAGCGATTCCTACCACTTTACCAATACGCTTGCCTTGTACTGTTTCTTGTTTTTTATTACTGAAATAATGATAGTATGTAACGACGTAAGTGATAATTGATTTTTCGTCGGGTTGTTCTACAAAAACGTCTTCAGCGTCCAAGAGTTTCGTTAAACCTAACTTGTCTTCTGCTACATTAAATGCATTGTTTAGATTATGGATGGGGTTGGATTTTGATAACTTTTCAAACTGTATTAAATCTGGACGATGTTTATGGATAAGTGCGTTAAATGCTAAACCGTCTCGCCATGAAGTGGTGAAGTTTCGTACATTTACGTTATTATAGCCAGCAGTTTTCATCTGACACCACAACAATAAAGCATCCTTCGCCGATTTCGTTTCTTGATTATCTGTTTCTTCAATCGTGATATCTTGAATTTGGAAGCGTAGAATTATGGTCCAAATTAACCCCAGAGATAAACGAGGATTTCCGTCTACGATATCGTGGGATCCCATATTTTCTAAGTGAACACGTTGCTCTCTAAGAAATTGCAACGCTTTATCGACATTCTCCAAGCAATGAATACGCATTTTGCCCTTTGTTGGACGGGGTAAACGTTCACCAGATAAAACTTCCAGCAGTTTAATCAAATTTTTACCATCTCGCATGTCGGTGTAGAGATCGGTAATTCGCGAATTAACCCGCACTAGATGAGAGTTAACCCATTTTTGGAAAGTCTTTTTCTGGACACTTTCTCGTTCATCTGTAAATTAAAAAAATAAATGAACTTAACCACTAGGACATACAAATAATTTCACCTCGTAACTCAAGAACCACTTGTTCGTAATACTTTTGCTCCCATTCTAGAGACGCGTCCATTTTAATAAATACTACTTGTTCAGTGACTAAACCACACTGAATTTGATACAGGAAACGTTTGGTTTGATAATATGTACATATAAAGATAACGCTATACAACGGAATGGGAGTAAAAGAAAACAATAGTCAAAATATAATTATAAATTTACCCGCCAAAGCTTTGATGCGAGATCTTTCGAAAAGTCGGGATGATGAATTGCCTCCATCGTATTCATAATCTTCTACGATTTCTTGTTGTAAGGTAGGATCCCACCTTACTATACTGATGTCTGTGGTCATTTTGTGAAGTTACCAGCTAAGCTGGTTTCCTGAAATAATAACTTCAATTCAATTTCGGGTTGTTCCGTGCCGAAAAGTTTTAGGCACCTTAACATTTGTGATTCACTTGTTAGTTTTAAAATATTTAATGCACTATACAAACAATTCTCATGCTGCAATATGGAGTACAACTGATTTTACTAAAAAAACACACTTTATTTTGGTTTTGGGTAGCTTAATTTTTTCTTGAAACATTTTCAAGAGTTTTTAATTTGAACATGATTAATTTGTCGCAGTAAACAATTGCTTATAAATGTTTAAATAAGTTAGAGTAGGCTAAATGTAAATAATGAATAACTACAAGTCGTTTTTTGTCTATAGAAAATCTTCAGTTTAAATTTAGAACAAACACAAAGCCTCTCTAGAAATAATAAATAAAATTTGACCGCAGCAATCTGAATTCATTTTCCTTCAAATCACACGTAAGCGGAAGCTTGTTATCGAAACAATTCATTTTTAATACATTAAAAATTGGTCGAAGGTTATTTCGACAGGCCTTCCCTCGCCCCTGACGTAAAATTCAACAATTTCCGCTTCTTTGAAGAAATATAAAATTTCATTTTTGAATATTTTAATTTTTGTGATAACCCCTATAAATTAAAATAAAGGTATGTGTGAACTGTTAAAGTACATACAGGTAAAGAACCGTGTTATCTCAAGTGAGTTTTTAACAAAATTTTGTAATGACGTCTCAACGTTTTAGTACACACATACAGCGGCGCACAAATCATTTCGGACATCATTTTTCTGTCATTCCAAAAATTGGAATGTAGTTTAGGCTTTTATTACCACTTTGACATCTGAAGTTTAAAAGAGTTGTCACGTCGCACGCAGTTAGCATGCCAGGATGTTGAAAATTTTGTAAAGGAAAAACTCATTTGAGACACTTTCATTAATTTTGTTTGAGTCACCTATTAAGTCACATAAGCAATTCTAAAATATGAATGTAGACTCATCATATTTTGCACATTTTAGATAGGATTTATTCGGCAACATTTTAAGATGACGTCATCAATTTGGGGGTGTCGGAAGTCAAACAAATATATTTTGATTAAAAATTTACAACGCTTACGTTGTAGATGTATTATAAGATTTCAGAGCATTCGGTTTTGCGGATTTAAAATTAAATTGGAAAATGTTATATAACTTTGGTTTTTTTCCAAAACTCTGGATGTCTTGGAAAAAACTCAACACGGATTTGTAAACTACACGTGTAAGAGTATGTTATTTTATAGGATTTAAAACCCATTTACTATGTACAGTTTTGAGCTGGATGAACTCGATTATAATATTTCTTTAGCTTATGATCGGGAAGTAAAAAGTGTCTCCCGTTTCCGTCCGTCTGTTCTCTGTATCGATTTTTTTTAGACAGATAATCTCCGAAACTACTAGACCGATTGTTGTCAAATTTTGTATGTGTATTAGGAATATCATATAGATGGTAAACCGCTTACCAAAATTTGGTTAAACATCCCCACCACCAATGGGATAACGTCATTTCCAAAATATTCAATAGTAAATATTTTTTGTTTAATAAAGTAAAATACTCTTGCACTTGTGATGCATGAGTCTGTGTTGAGTTTTCACGCTAGACATGCAGATTTTTAGAAAAGAAAATTGATCTAAAGTTATTTTAACAGAACTTTCCTCGCCCCGAAAGTACAACAAAACGTATCCAACTTTTTCGAAAAATTATAAAAATTGATTTTGGGATTTTATTAAGAGAACTCCTAAGAAAAGTTAAAAATAAAGATATTTATGTTATGTTAAAATAAATTTAAAGAAGTTATTCTACGCGTACGTTTCAAATGAATTTTTCCTTTACAAAATTTTGCAATATCAATACTAATAACAGTGTTGAATTTCCAAATTTTTGAGAAAATGGAGTGAGCCGTTCCTCGTTTAATCAATAAAATATATTGACTCATTAATTTTTTTTGAGTCACCCTGCATAAGCAATTCTAAAAAGCTTGAAAGGAATGATAAATTCACCATATCAAAATATGCAAAATAGGATGTGTTTATATTTGTGATTTATCAATGCATTACAAGTTTTTACATTTTTTGTACAGAGTGACTCATAAAAATTAATGAATGAGTGAATTTATTTTATTGATTAAATCGAACGGCTCACTCCGTTTTACCGAAAATTTGGAAACCCAATACTGTTATCATTTGCATTACACTGCACCTATTGCAAAAATGTTGATGACGGCATCACAAAATTTTGTTAAGGGAAAACTTATTTCGAATGTACACCCAGCACGTTTACATTCACTTTAACGTTACATACATATCTTTAATTTAACTTATAAGGGTTTTCATAAAAAAATAAAATTCGCATAATCAAATTTTATAATTTTTCGAAAAGCTGGATTTGTTTTGTTGTATTTCAGGGGCTAGGGAAGTTCTGTCGAAAGAACCTTCGACCAATTTTTTTAAATGGTGTGAAATATCAAAGATGGTTTTGAAATGTATTTCTGGTTACGTATTTAATTTTTTAGATGTGGAGCTTCTCGTGAATAAACCTGTATAAAGTAAAAAATACATTACACATTGTACACTTTAGATGGGATGAGCCGGAGAAAAATTGGCGACGGCGTCATTTGAGGAGAGAGAGAAAGATACAATTTCATCACGATTTACCATGGTACGATAACCTTAACACTTTTGCGAGATTCCGAACCACTCGGTTTTCTGCATTCAACGCTAAATTGTAAAATGTTGTTATACAATTTTGATAATTATTTAAATCCGGATATCCGGAGTAAAAACTGAACACGGATTCATAAACGAGTGCAGGTGTATGTTATTTTATTAAATTTAAATAACATTTATTCGACCAAATTTTAAGATGACGTCGTTAGCTGGGGGAGAAGGACAAATTTTCATTAACGATTTACCGTGCTTGCAATTTTAAAGTTAAATTGTAAAATATTGTTATACAAATTTTGATTTTTTTTTTCAAAATTCTGAATGCCTACGGTAAAAACTTAACACACATTCATAATCCGCATGTGCCGGAATATGTTATTTTAGCAAATTTAATTATTCGTAAAAATTTTGTGCTGACCTCATTGTTTTTTTTTTGGGAGGGAATAAACGGATAAATTTTGATTAAAAATTTACTGCGTTTTCACCTCTCGAGCCTAAGCTAAGGAAGTATTGTAATAAACTGTTATTTTAAGGATTATCATAAGAAAAATTAAAGTTTATAATTTTTCGAATGTTTTATACCGCTTACGTCATTTGAAATGCATTGCTGACGTGGGTATCATGGCCACCTAGAGTAGGAATTTCAAAAATGATCCGATAACATTGTAAAATTCGTTGAAAAATATATGTCACAATGACTTTTACAGAACCGTTCTGAAGAAATTACGCCATAGAGTTTCTTATCTGGAACAGCCTGTGTACAATAAATGTTTACACTTGTCAAATTAAATAAGTTCGGCAATACGCAAAATAGTTCAATTAAGAACAAAAACGAATTGATTTAAAAGTTCCATATTTAGAAATTTAGAATGTAATTACATGAAACACATGTGTTTTTATTTAAACTAAATAAACAAGAACGGATCACTTATCACTTACTCACAAGATATAACCTTCAACCTGATTATATTACAACATAAATGATGTCATCCAGCTGTAAAACTTATGCAGTTATTCACTCACTCCATAATTCCACACTTACGAAAGTGGTTATATGCGGTCATGCAAACTGTTTTTCATGTTCAAACAAATTCAAATAGTGTCAGTAAATACAATATTCAACTTTAGACAAAAGTGTTTTGTGTTTTTGTTAAATCTAAGGTTGTGTTGTGTAACGAGAATCTTCTGACAGAATAAACGGCAGAATTATTGATTTAGGCCATTACAGCACCCACCGGCATAAATGACATCAAGTCTTTTCTGACTAGTTGAATATTACGCAATTTGGTCTGCCAAAGAATGTCAAAAAAAAAGAAAGTAAAAGGCGATGTAATATTGCAAACTAAATATTTCTTAAATCTAATAGTATAACCCCTGCCCCCCATACTAAACTATTTATGCTCTCACCTAACATGCTTACAGAAACAAAAAGAAAAATTTTATGATTGCCGCAATAACCGAAACATTCCTCCGACCGACCAAATATCGTCACAGTGGACCGGAACACCAAATTCACATCTTACGCCACGAAACACTCAAATTTAATGAATATAAAACGAGTAATTTTTGAAAAACTTGAAAAAGCTACAATGACCAACTTGTAATCTGGATAAATCAATGATTCGACGACCAGGATGTCGACACAAGATGATGGCGAATCGTGTTTGGCGTCTCGACGCCTGACCTAGCCGAACCGTTCGCCAGCTAGACTGCAGCGTCTGGTTCGATCTGTAGTGCGGCAAAACTGCCGTTGGCGGCGCAAAATTCGCAGCTGACGACCTCGAATGAAGCTGGACGAATTAGGTCAAGTTGGAGGAGAGACGGATCAGGGACCAAGGAAGCGACTGCTGATCAGGACAATTTAATTGGTGGAAATCTGCACGACAAACATAAGTAAAACAAAGATTCATTATGAAAACAATCGACTCGTTGTTCCCCCTCCTGTCATGAAGATATACGAATACAAGAAAACCAAATAGAACGAAACAGATTACGATTTCAAACTCTACAGACAGCGTCTTGGGAATTTTATTTTACTTCTACAAAATTTGAGTTTTTTAATATGTAATATAACATAATAAAATGTCTATATGCTAGTAAGTCGTATTATCCTACTGAGTATAATAAAAAAATATCGAAGTTTCTTTTTCATTGTTAATCGGTTTTTATCAGACTGATAATCTCCGAAACTACTGGATCGATTGTTGTCAAATTTTATGACTAACCAAAATTTGGCATCCCCACCACCAATGGGATGACATCATCTCCAAAATTTACAATAGTAAACTTGTTTTTAATTTTATAGAATACGATACTCCTACATTTGTGGCATATGAAACCTTGTTGAGTTTTCACCCTAGACATCGAGATTTTTGGAAAAAAAAAAGATCGAAAGTTATTTCGACCGAACTTTTCTGGCCCCTGAAGTACAATAAAACATATCCAGCTTTTTCGAAAAATTTTTAAATTTGATTTTGTGATTTTTATTTTTTATGAGAACCCCTATAAGTTAAAATAAAGTAATGCTAAATGTAAAGAAGCGTTCAAGTGGGTTTTCCTTTCCATTTTTTTTTTGTTTTGATGACGTCAACACTTTTGCAAGGATATGTATATAAATTTAAATAAGTGTAGTCTAATACTAATAATAACAGTACCTATTGTACATATTCCAAAACTTTTTGGCAAATGGAGTGAGCCATTCTTGGTTTAATCAATAAAATAAACTGACTCATTCATTTTTTTTAATTACCCAGTATAAACAATTCTAAAAAAATGGTCGAAAGTTATTTCAACAGAACTTCCCTCGTCCTTAAGTATGATCCGACAAATTCCGCTTCTTTAAAATTTGATTTTGCAATTTTCGTAAGGATTTATTCGGCAAAATTTTGGGATGAAGTAATCAGTTTTTTGGGGTTGATAAACTGATACATTTTGAACAAAAAGTTACCATCGTAACAATAACTTCAAAACGTCTGCAAAGGTATTCAGTATTGCAATTCTTGATTTAATCAATAAAATAAATTGATTGTCATTAATTTTTTGAGACACTCCGTATAAACAAATCTAAAAAATATTAATGCAGTATTGACTCATCATACTTTGCACATTTAAGATAGGATTTATTCAGCAAAATTTTGAGGTGACGTCATCAATTTTTTAGGGGGGATGAGCAAATACATTTGGATAAAAAATTTACCATGCTTATGATAACTTTAAAACATCTCCAAGATTTCAAAACATTCGATTTTGTAGTTCCTGATTAAATCAATAAGATAAATGCACCCATTCATTAATTTTTTGAGTCATCCTGTATATGCAAATCCAAAAAATATGAATGGAATGATAAATTGCAAGTATAGACTCATCATGAGCTGACGTCATCTTTTTTTTGGAGGAAATAAGTAAATATAATCTACATGATATTCCTAATATAAATACAAAATTTGACAACAAGCGGCCCAGTACTTTTGGAGATTATCTGCCTAATAAAAATCCGGGACGGCAAACAGACGGAAACGGGAGACCTATTTCTTCGTACTGTAGGTGTCATGAAAGTCGAGAGTCGGCCGATGGACTCGCTTACGCTCGGGAAGTAAAAATATAAATGGAATAATAAATCACAAGGGTAGACTCATTATGTCTTGTACATTTTAAATAGGGTTTATTTGGGAAATTTTTGAGATGACGCCATCATTTTTTCGGGGGCATAACCAGATGTATAGTGATTAAAAATTTACCATGTTTGCGATGACTTTGAAACAGTAGCGGCTCGTGGTCTTTTCGTTAGGGAAGGCAACATTTTCGTTTCAAAATCACCAGGTATTAATTAACATGTTCGCAATTACTTTTGTTAAAAAACAGATTGTTTATCCGTTTTTATGAAAACAATACAAATAACTCTCAGTCAGTAACATATCTCTATACAGATACCCTTCTCGAATAAAAAATATTTAATTGCTTCACACAAACCAACGAGAAAGTGTAAAGACTACAGAATTTACTTTATTAGCATTAAATATTAATTCATATGATCTAGGACTGATTTAAATATATTAATCAATTAATTAATTAATAAAGTTCTACTCAAATCTGGATGAGAGGTTCTTAAATTTTCGTCGTAAGAAAATCGTGATTAAATATTTAAACTTTATAAGAAATTCTACAATGTCGTTAGAGAATTAGAGATTCTTATGTTCCTATCCGCATTGCAAAACTGGCATTTTCATTGTCCTAATGTTTTCAAGTTAACTTAAAAGTTTTAATACATAACCTTGGCAATGCACATGCAGTGAACACCTTTTCTCGCGTCTAATTAATGCACAACTAAATGCACACTAAATGCATTCAGCATCCCTGTTCAGCATTGTGCAGTTTCACCGTGAGATTAAAAAATTCGATCTGAATGGCTTACGATGGTAGGCGTTGGTGCCTCCGCTGGCGTTTTGAAAAAGCACTGCTGACTATTGTCTTTCTCAAAAATATATTAGCACCACTGACTAATCATGCTGAAGATATCCGTCTATCTGAGGATGCCTCCGTCTGAAGCTGGCCTACACGGTGATGATCAGCGCTTATTCCTGTCGAAAGCGCATACTTCAAAATATGTTACCAAGACGCGTTTTAATAAATCACAGTATTCTATAAAAGTTATTTGCTATATCTTTATATATATTTTTATTTATATTTATTTTTATTTATATATATTTGAATCTGACAGATATTCAAACAAAAACTAATAGTCATTTTCCAGGGTAGGCACTGCCTCCCCTACCTCCCTTGACGAGCGGCTACTGCTTTGAAACGCCTGCAAGATTTGAAACCATTCGACTTTGAAGTTCCTGATTTAATTCATAAAGTAAATGGACTCATTCATTAATTTTCTTGAGTCACGTATATGCAATTTTAAAAAAATGACAACCATGATCACTCGCAAGTATAAACGCATCATATTTTGCACATTTTTGATAGGATTTATTCGATAAAATTTTGAGATAACGTCATCAATTTTTTGGGGGAATAACAGATATTTTTGATTAAAAATTTACCGTGCTTACAATAATAAAACGTCTGCAAAATTTCTGAACATTCGGTTTCGCAGTTCTTGATTTAATCAATAATTAATTTTTTTGAGTCACCTGTATAAGGAATTCAAAAAATATGAAGCCAATGACGTTTACCATGTTCTACTGTAGAAGTGTCTTATACGCTTCATTCCGTCAGAATTAAATATTTTATAGCGATTTTTCCAATCGTCAACAAAACAGTTTAAATGGTTTCTTGCGAATTCTGTTTTTTGTGGTTTTTTGGCAGAACGTCTAGTAAATAATTTGGTTTCTATAAGCGTTCTCTGCATTGTTCACGTACCGACTTCTACTTCAGGAGTTTCAGCAATAATCCTCGGAGCGGATTTCCAAGGGCCATTTTGAGAGATTTATTTGATGGATCTATCCATCCATATTGAACTTTTCCTTGGTCTTCCTGGTTTTGGCTTTTTTTTTCTAAATGTCCTCTTTCGTCATACTGAGAAATAATTCTTGCAACACTGTATTTAGGCAAAAAAAAAGTGGTGAAATGTTTGCTAGTCTTCTTCCTTCCAAACAGGCGTTAACAACCTTTTCCTTCAATTCTAGACAAATCGGTTTACCTTTCGACATGATAATTTTGACTGTGTTGCACAAACTAAACTTATTGTAGAACTTTTAGTCGATATTAACGGCTATAACTATTTTTTCAGTCAATAATTGAAAATGTTTTACGCCAAAAATAAAATTGAACGCGGGGGTTTCTATTGTTTTGAATCTTTTTATCACTGATAACAGCAGCCTACTCTAACGTTTTAAAATTGATAACAATTACAGAAGTTATTAATCATTGTACCAAAAAATTTCAAAATAATATTTTGCATAAAAGTTGCTTCACTTTTGTCCAATAGTGTATACTTTACTCAACATTACATACATATCTTACTTTAACAAAATTCGAAAATCAAATCTTATAATTTTTCAAAAATCGGGATTTATCGCAGTGTACTTCTGAGGCAAGGGAAGTTCTATTCAAATAACTTTCGACCAATTTAAAAAAAATCGTGAATTCGTGTAACTCGAGATGTGCTATCGTAAGGATGATTTTTAATAGCATTTTGCCTTATTTTGTTGTCTTTTAATTTGTGTCGTCTTTGGTAAGAAATGTTCAAATTCACAGCATTATGAGGTCTGAATATTAGGAGTACAACAATCAAAATGAGTTCAACTTCATAAAATAGTAAGTAAAAATTTCTCGACCCACACTAGCCCAACTTGATTTTGCTATTTTTTCTTTTACTTTATATGTTGTTTATAAATAGGAACTACTGTTGTGCATTACTTGCAACTCAATTAAAACCAAAATATAAAATAATTTAATTAAAATATTAACGTAATTATTATTTTAACCACTAATTTTATCTTCCCATTTTTTATCATCTGGCTGTTCTTCTTTCATCATTTGTTGTAATTTTAAATTACCTCTAAATATTTAGCACAAACCATGAAAGTATTAACACTCCGTGAATGGACATTAAAAACAGTTAACCATTGTTTCTGTGGCGCATTATTTTTCCTGTTTAGATTTGTGGATACGGTAACATGTACTATACAAATCAACATTACCCATCAGTGATGACGCCAATTACATTCAATTGAATCAAAACGATGTGTAGTTATTACTACACATTCAACGGTGGTATGAGTAGAAGGGTGTTTGACCGTACTCACGTTGAGTAATTTAACGATATTATTTCTCGTTGTAATTAAAGCGTGGGTAAACTAAATGAAGACATACTTAAACCAGACCACCAGACGTCTCCTAGTAAACAGCATGCTTCATTTATGCTGTTCTGAGACAATATCAACGCCATCACTTGCATTCCCAAGCATTTAATAAGTCGACAGGTCCATGTCGACAGGTGTTTTAGAATGGAAGCATCGACTTAACATGTGCTCTCTGTCCGTTCAATGTTCAACGAACTGTGCCATAATACCAAAACATAGCATTTATTTCTAGGGTGAAATGGGCAAACTACGAACTGACTCATCCAACCATACCTTTGTTCAGCACGAAACACAAGTGAATAACGGAACTACGCAATTTTAAACACGGTTTGAACAAATAAGAAATGTTTAAAATTTAAAACCCAAAAATGTGTAAAATGCCACTGGCCGTGTAAAACATTCTACGATTGCAAATTCGACGTCAGAAGCAGTCAACACATTGGACAAACTGAACAGTTATATTTAAGAAATTTTAGTTTAGATTGTGGGTTGTTTTTTTTTTTCACATAAAAACCAAATTAATTTCATTTTGATATTCCTTGAACAGTCTTTGTAACTCGAATCAAACCGATCTATGTCTTTTCTATCCTAACTGATCATAGAAATATGTTTGTAACATCTACAAAAATATCAGAACATAAACAAATATATTGTAAAACGTATTATACAAATTTAACATTAATGCTCCCAAAACCCCCGCGAACCCACATAATTTTCAGTTTTCAAGCGCAAGCTATGGTTCTATACTTCTAGTTGCTGCATCCACTATTGTTTTTTTTTTTTTTTAATTTCAAGTAACTTCATTTTTGGGAATATATTCAAATATACAACATTTTAGAATAGAAAATACAAAATTGGCTACTCCCATATCTTGCAAACACATACATGATAAACTGCTACTCAAAATTCTTCTGCTTATCCCATATAAAAACTTGATGACGTAATCTCAATAATTTGATTTGATAAATCACACTTTTTTAAAATTACTTCGACAGGATTTCTAAAAAAAATAATGAATGAAGCAATATTATTGATTTAAAACAAAAATTCCTTGTCAGTAATTGTCTTGAAATTCTGGAATGTTATTAACACTATATGCCTGTACCTAAACAGACTGATGGATCAATTTCAAGTTGGGTTTGCGATATCGCAAATCCAAATCCCCGTTGCTATAGGGAAAATGCGATGATTGGGATCGCAAATCCAACTTGGAATTGGCCCCTTATATATTTTCCCCTACTACAAAGTTGATAACGTCATCACAAAATTTTATTGAAAAAACACACAGATAGAATCCTTCTTTGTCTATAGTTAAATAATCCATTCACCCATTCCCTAAAGTACATTACACTAATTTTTAAGATGAAAATGTTAGTAAGATATACATATAAGAAAATAAAATTTATGTGCTTGTTCTTTAGAAAGTTCCGTCCGTCTTAAAATATTGGTATAGTATTATACACAAAACTGAAACTATTCAACAAAATTTCTAGGCCCATGTTATTTTTACAAATATTACCCTGATTCAAGAAATATGTGTTACTATTTACTCGTGGATCGACATATCCTTAACTCCCTTTGTCTGGCACCGTCTCTTTAGTAAGTATCCATCCATATTCACAATTTATACAGGTACTCTGAAAATCGCAAGTGATCTCATCAAACACTTATTGATTCATTCCAAAGAGACCTTTGTTTTAAGTTAATAATAGCAACGCAAACTAGTCACGGCGTATATTGATTTCTAGATAAAACTTAGTAAGATCAATTAATAATTTATCAGTAACTGTAATCAATTTTTACAGTATATTTCTTCATATTCTACATTTTACACCGTACTTTAGTTTTAATTTTTTTGCCAACATAAATTTTAAACAATGTCATTTAACACACCATACGCGCCGATGAAGTATATTTGTGTTTATGTAATATTAATGTTTCTAGTTAACATTGGTTAATACTACTTAAATTGCTACGCGCTTAGATCATCTTTATCATATAAATAAAAATTGAAAATTATAACTGATAAAAACTGAATAAGTGTAATACACCTACTTCGTTAAATGAGTTTGATAGTTTGTAAAAATTAAAAGTAATAAATAAAAGAATAATAGAAGTTGAACATTTAATTTCTGTAAAAACTGATTATATTTTTTTTAATCTACTACACACAAGTATTGAAAACCTACGAATTTCTAGGTAAAGTAAACTCGTTGGAGTTGTACCCTAAGAAAATTTTATTGCATCAATCCATAAAAAAATTTCGACTGCCGAACCGCAGCCACAAATTGTGTCAAGCATTCGGTAGATCACTTTCGGCACAGAGTAGAAAGGCAGTGGTAAGACCAAAGAATATTAACAAGCATGAACAAGAAGCGCCACTTGTGTCGGTGCCGACATACTTCCCGAGCGCACGCTAAGAAGTATTGTAATCGAGGTCCACCGGGGATTCGATATTTTTATGTTTTCTGAAGTTTCCGGGCCGCTAGAATATGAAAATATAAGTCTCTCGTTTCCGTCTGACTGTCTGCCGTCTGTCCGCGTCTGTGTCGATTTTTATTAGACAAATATATTCTAAACTACCGGGCTGACCAAAATTTGTCTCATCATCCCCACCACCCATGTTATCCTCAAAATTTACAATAGTAATGTTATTGAAATTTTATACAGTAAACTCACGTGACATACACCTTGTAAAACTTTTATGACTTAAGCGGCTTCAGCCAAAGCACCCTTATAAGTCAAACTGGCTGTTGTATAACTTAACACAGTTCACAGCTCCATTATGGCAACAATGGACGGTAATAATCCTTGCGACTCGGGTCCATAAAGCTTACAATAGCCAGTTTGACTTATAAGGGTGTTTTGGCTGAAAGCCGCTTAAGTCATAAAAGTTTTACAAGATGTATGTCATGTGAGTTTACTGTAAAATCACATACACCACTTGTGGTTTATGAATCTGTATTGAGTTTTTACTCTGGGCATCCAGATTTTTGTAAAAAAAATTAAAACCGTGTAACTACTACTTAAGTTTGAAAATGCAAAACCGAATGCTCTGCAACCTTGCAAACGTTTTAACGTTATTAGAAACATGGTAAATCGTTGATCAAAATTTATTCGTTTACGACTCCCCCCTGATGATGCCATCTCAAAATTTTGCCGAAAATGTGCAAAATATGAGTCTATACTTGTGATTTATCAGTACATCTCCAAAATCAACGTGTTTGTTACTAACGTTACAGGACTAAATGTGTATGAAATATGTGACAACAAAAACGTCTATATTACAACTGCGATGTACGCTTACACTAAAACAGACAGTACGTCGTTGCTTTACTACACATTTTGAAGAACGCAGTAGAAATCACTTCCTCCTCGTCCATGAGAGTGTCGCTTTTTATTCATTCTTGTTAATATTTTTTGGTAGGATTTATTTCGATAACCTGTTTACCTGGACTGTATAATAATATCAGCCATTTAGTGCTGAGATAATACAGCCGACCCTGCACGAAATCGGTTACAACTTCTGTTGGTACAGCAGACACGAGCCTTTTTCGCCTATAAATCTTTCTTCAATTGTTAACGTACCGATACTCGTCTCCGTCATTATCCGCTATGAAATTTTACTAGGGTACAACTCAAACGAGTTTACCTTACATTACTATTCACATTCTTATCTTGAATATAAACAGTACGTCAGACCATGACAAAATAAATTTTCAGTTGGCCTAAAATTTACTTTAAGTAAGTGATATTTACTAAGCGATAAAGGCGAAAATTGGCAATAATTATGTAAATGAGTGTGCAGTTCAGATTCTGCAACACTTCTTTTAGCAATAAAAAATAACAATTAAAAATTACGACAAACTAATGCAATATTGAAGATTGTAATCTACAAAGTAGACTGAACTCGATCGAAGCCGCCTTGGCAACAGACAGACGAAGCAGCTTCCACATTAACTTGTGCTTCAAATAGGAAAATCCCACGCAAAAAATCGTACATATTTTAAAACGATAAGGTAATGCACCAAACACAATAGATCTTTAGGCGTAAGAATATGACAAAAAACAAAAGCAGCCAAGGGCAAATTAAATGCTTTACGCGGTGTCCAACATGTAGGAGTTCAGCGAACACCGAGCATTTTAGTAACGTTTCTTTTGTATACAATAAAATATTATGATGGTTTGAACCAGTTAACTTCATAGCGGTTCATACCCACCATAAATTGCAATTTTAAAACCGTGCAGGTAGAAGACCAGTAATCCGAGCGGTTCTTAGCTACCCTTCTTCTGGCTGAATAAAGGCGACGCGTGCCAAGCAGGTGGGAGACTCAGTGGGTGAACAGCTTAGCCAACCCCTCGTAATGATATTGTAAAATTTGATTGTATACAAATGGAACGTTTTTACAGTATTTAGGAAATCCTAGGTATAACTATACATGTATAGTTGGGTTGCTCGCTATTTGCCGAATCCCGAATGTTCGGGGTTCGCCCTAGCCGTAGCGTGTTGTGTAGGAATATTCGGGCGACGCTGGTCTATTCGGCATTCGCCGAGTAAATGGCCGGTATTCACCGAACTCCTCCTACATGTCTGGACGCGGCTTTATACGAGTTCCAGATACGCGTTGTTACAGCGCCATAGTGTGATCTTGGAAAATACGAGTGGTACCACCGTTTCCTGTTTTGCACTTTAGACATTGAATTAGAAAGGGTAGAATGAGAAATCGCAAACATACTTGACCCCAAGGAAAGCTATATCTTTATCATTCTAAGATTTCCGTTTACAAGGCGTGCCCAACCAAACAGGAAACGTTATAACTTTGTCCCTCTCATTCTATGGCTGTCGCCTAATAACTGTCAGTGTAAAACAACACTGTAGAGTAAGAAAAAAATTTGTCGAACTTTCCTCGCCCCTACAGTACATTGGAATCCAATTTTTCGAAAAATGATAATATTTGAATTTGTGAATTTTATTTTGATGATAACCCTTGTAAGTTGAAGTAAGTATATGTATTTAATGTTAAAGTAGACAAACGTGTTACGCATTTTGAGTGAGTTTTTCCACTACAAAATTTTGTGATGACGTCGTCAACATTTTTGCAGGTACACGTATTTCAATTTAGATACATGTAGTGTAATACAGGGTTTCTATATATGATGACAGGGTCGAAGTAGATCATAGAAACGTGTCGCGTATCACTTTATGCGAATTTTACTAAATGCCCAAGGAAATATCACACGCATCCGTATAACTGGTTGCCTAAATTTTCCATATCTTATTAAAAAATAAAACGAATTCATTATAATAAAAATAAAGATATTTATCATGGTTAAACATCAAAGAAAATGTTGAAAATGTTCACAATTTTGTTCAAGGTACATATTCACTCTCTTTTTAATTTCAAAGATTTTCTGTAACATCCTTTCCTCAACGCTTTGGACCCATTGTTCAAATTGTTGACACTGTCAGTTCGAACAAATATGTCTCTAATGTGAGCCTCTAACGATGTTTCTTGAATTTGCAAATCAGGGTATTTGGCCACATATTCTTGCTTACAAGCGGTTACAGAATACACAACTCTCCGTTTACGAATGTCCCATAACGATAATAACGCATAACAATGAAAGTATCTTGTTCAACAAAATAAACCATTTTCGCGGTCTTCGCTTCCTGGCACAAAAACAGAATTTTCGTACGCAAGCATCAAGCGTTTTGAAAACGACTGGTTTGTTATTTTGAGCTTGGATCAACGAGAATTACTGTAATTCACACTTGACAAACGATATAACAATAAAAGCGAGGACTTTAAATGATAGGTTATAAATGACACTAATGATATGTGAGAACTGTCGCAAAGAGGCATAACTTCAAAGAAGCGGGATTTCGAAATCCATGGCCAAAAACCCCGTACTACTAATAACACTACTGTACTTCCAAATTTTCGGAAATATAGAGTCTTTATTGGTTTTATCAATAAAATAAATTGCCTCATTCATTATTTTTTTTAATCAACCTGTATAAGTAATTCTAAAAACAATGAGTGTAGAGATAAACCACACGTACTGAGTCATAATTTTTTACATATTTTATAGAAGATTTATACGGCAAAAATTTTGAGATGACGTTAATTTTTTAGGATAAATGAATCAATTTTGATTTAACGATTTACCATGATTACGATAACCTTAAAACGTTTGCAAGATTTGAGATCATTCGGTTTTGCGGTTTAGAACTTAAATTGCAAAATCTTGTTATAAAATTTTGATTTCTTTTTACAAAAATCTGGATGTAGGATGAAAACGGATTATTATATAAGTGCAGGAGTATATTTTTTTATAAAATTAAAAAAAAACATTGTAAATTTTGGAGATGCCGCCACCCCATTGGTGGTGGGGATGTTGAGTCAACTTTTGGTTAGCGGTTTACCATCTACACGACATTCCTAATATACGTATAAAATCTAATTACAATTGGTCCGGTAGTTCCGAAGATTTTTTTTTTTATGTGAACCCCTATAAGTTGAAGTGAAGATACTCGTATGTATGGGTAAAAACAACACAAATTCATAAACTACACTACATTTTGCTCCTTTGTGACTTAATTAATAATTTTAGTCCTGTTTTGAGGAGACAACGCATTCAAATTAAAGAAATTGTTATAGACATTTCTTCGATGTATAAAAACATAAACAATCGAAGTTAGCACTGTGCACTGTATACTGACAACAACTAAAGAAAAGGGGCGCATAGTGAGACATCTATTAGCCCTTATTCGAAATACTGTAATTGAGAGAACATTCTAGATTCCATATAAGAACGTGGATCCTTTGTGATATATAACACATGGGTATTTGAAAATGGTTGAGTAATTAGCTCACTGCAACGCAAGTAGTGTCAAAAGTATCAGGAAGTTTAAAGACAAAGGAGAACAGTATGTTTCAGTAGTAAATGATTTATTTTTCTCCTTCTATTTAAGGTATAACGTATTACATGCAGGTACTAAAGATACAAAAGTCTTGATTATCATGAACTTAATTAACACATTTGTCTTCAATGATGTGACAATTAGTTGGTGATGAACTGACAATAAGCATTGTTGATTATTACCACAGTACCTCTGCAGATTAATTTCTGCGTAATTCATTGGTACAAGTGGACATTACAGAGAGGTTTCAACGACCTAACATAGTGCCACAGCCATAATTGTGAAAAAATGAACCTCTTTATTCGGTTATATGTATAGTAATTCCTAAACTATTCTCCAAGTTTCCATCTAATGCGCAAGTTTCAGATGCAAACGCCGATTGGGCGGTCAGAACTTCCCAATACTTTCTGTTAAACATTGTATCTATGTTCATGCCATTCGTATTGTTTTGGTTACAACACGGAGCAACTCCTCTACCATCTTCCAAATGGGTATTGTACTGTCAACCATCAAATTTCACCGTTCAGTATAATTATAATCAATGCTAAAATGTTACTGAATGTTCTTCAATGGATGGTACTACGTAAAAAGGGTAATATTCAGGATTTGTTCCGATTCCATCATTTTATGTGTTCAAACAATCGAAGTATATATGTATATGTTATTCCTGGATTGTTTTTTGATACTAGCCACATATTAGCGTTTTGGTAACTCCATAATCATAAATACAACAAACAATAACAAACCGACAGTTTGACAGTTCTCAAACCGATTAATTTGTATGATAAACGTGGTAGACACATGACGTCATATACTACCCGTGACTTGTACGCATTGATTAATTATTTAAAATATATCAAAATGTGAAATTAAATTGATCAATTTAGCGCAGTTTATTAGCTGTGACGAAATAAACACGTCATCACACTTCAAATGCAAGTTACCAACTGAAAGCATCAAGCCATTCTTATGACATACTTAATAATGCAGTTTCGTCATTTTCAAATAAACTCCCTGTAAATACAACTCAATAACTTAAAAAAAAAAATGTATTCAAACAGTACTCATACAAACAGCACTAAACACAAAACAATGATTTTCAAACCAATCTGCTGTTAAAGAAAAATCACTATGGTAATCTATTTTAACCGTTAAATCAAGTTCAATCATTACGTAATTTCATAGGTCACGCATTGATTTAACAACGAACTATTATCACTCTCTACAGAACAAACTGAAAAATTCGTTGAACTTTCGATTATTTTTAGGTCGTAATTCGCACACCTTCACTCCGTAACTGTAAAAATACATTCCAAAGCAATTTAAAATTATAAAATGGGAATGCGAAACAACCACCGTCACACCCTTACAATTAATTACAATAAAACGATAAGAAAATTGTGTAACCATCCAAACATTCACCTGCTTGTATTTATATCAGAAATCAAACACACGATTTGTAAGATAGCGCTTCGAACACAAACATTTAATCAAATCTTATTTATAAGTTGATAAATCGTTAAGAATACCACCCAAGTACTTTAGATAATATAGTATTTAAATCCCATTCGTTTGTGCTTGTGCTTTTGTTATGTAATTCGCGAGATTATGCAAAACTTCACATAATTTTTTCAATGTTATTTACAATTAAAATGACTCATGCACGCATCACAGATATTAATAGATGGAAGAGTTGTAGGCCATCATTAGCCTTTATCAAGTAAAGTGACATTTAGTCATTGAACACTTTATTTTAGGACTGTGACCCATGTCCAGAGTCGAGATTAAAATTTCGGTGAAAATTTCTTAAATCACAGGCTGAAAATAAAAGATTTTTGACTCAAATAATTCAAACGATTCACGCGAAACGATACTAAACAGTATAACTAAAGTGATCTATGCAAAGTTAATCAAATTTAATTTGAAAGAAATTTCTGAACGTGAAGCCCCAAAAGGGCAGTAACCCGGCGTTCGATTTGTGTCAGTGTTTGTAAACCTCTTTGAAGTTCACTGACATAGAAACAAACTTGCAGACTTAACAATCGAAAGGAATCCTCACAGTCATCACAGCAAACAAAAAGATTATCATTGGAAGTAAAGTAATTATCGTCAGTAAGTCGTTACTGAATTATTTGACATGAATCGGGTACTGGTTACACCTATTCGGCCATTTTAATACTTGGTTAGGATTTATTAACTGTGTGAGTTGCTGGGGCGACAAACGGTGAAATGATGACTTACCTGTTGACGCTTATTCTTTAATTGTTGTAGTTTTCACCGTTAAACGTATGTTCATCAGTTAAAATCACTGTTATTTTTATAAAATCACCACTTTACAGATACAAACGCCCTTCATGACGGCTATCAACGAGTACTCATTTGATGTGCGCTTACGCATGCGCATAATTTACCTAACACGCCCAGTGCACTTGATATTCAAATAGATGGCGTCGAAACACAAGTTCCAAAATTAATTGGGTCAGAGGACGCGCCAGGTTCATTCTCGACTTCTTGTGTAAATATTGTTTCAAAAGAAACTGGGTAGGCCCGAAGAGGATGTTAAAGTTAAATTTGGTTCAATCTTGAAAGCTTCCCATTACTTGCGCAAATGGCATTAGGTAAAACATAAGGGAGCGACGTTTAAATAACTTACAAGAAATTTAGACAGAACGTTCCTCGTCCGCGAAGTACAGCCCAACAAATCTCGCTTCTTTGAAAAATGATGAAATATGATTTTGCCATTTGTTGTTATAACCTCTATAATGTAAAAAAATTGATCGAAAGTTATTTCGACAGAATTTCTGTCTTTGAAAAATTATAAAATTTGTTTTACGATTTTCGTTTCGTGATAACACTGATAACACTGATAACCTCTACAACGTAAATACCAGTGACGTGAAATAACATCCCCGCAGCCCCTGCAGCATGGGGGCGTAAATTTCTCAGTACATGCTTAACTTCCACTATTTATGTTTATACATACATATTAACAAGTTCAGATTACGAGTATCAGCGGTTAAACAAATGAAATTTGATTGATTTTATCTTTTCACCCCAGAGGAGATAAATTAATTAAGCACACTCAGTTCATTTCCCCCAAAAAATGGATAGGTATCTAGCGTAAAGACTCATAAATTTGAAGGACATTTCATTCCGCAAAATTTTAAGATGACGTCATGACTTTTTGCGGGGTAGGGGGACCTAAACGCATAAATTTTCATAAACTATTTACCACGCTTCTACCAACCTTACAAGTTAATAGTAAAATGTTGTTATACAATTTTGATTCTTTCTGGATGTCTGGCGTAAAAACTCAACCCTGTTTCATAAAACACACATGCAGGAGTATGTAATTCTATAAAATTTAAAGAATATTCGGCAAAACCATAAAATGACATCATCATTTTGGAGAGCATTATCGAAAAATTTTGATTAACGATTTACCATGCTTAAGGTAATAATCTAATTTTTATTTTTTGAAGTGAACGTCTAGGGGAAAAACTGGCACGGATTCATAGATCACAAGTGCAGCAATATGTTACTTTAAAAATTTAAATAACATTTAATAGGCAAAAATGTAAGATGAGGATCACAGAATCATTTTTTGGAGGACCATAAACAGATAGATTTTAATTAGTGATTCACCATATTTTCGATCACCACACGCTTGCAAGATTTCAGACCATTCTGTTTTGAAATTTCAAAGTTAAATTGTAAAACATTGTTATACACTTTTGTTTTTTCTTTAATTGAATATCTAGGGTAAAAACTCAACACGAATTCATAAACAACAAGTACAGGAGTATGTTTTTTTTATAAAATTTAAAAAACAATTAATTGTAAAATTTGGATGTGCCGTCATCCGATTGTTGGTAGGGATGATTAGACACATTTTTGTTAGTGTTTTACCATCTACATGATCATCTCAATATACATACATACAAAATTTAACAAGAATCGGTACAGCAGTTTCGGAAATTTCCTGTCTCATAAACATCCGAACAGACGGCAGACAGACAGATAGACAGACGGACGGAAACGGGAGACGTATTTTTCATGGTCTAGGGGTCATGAAACGTCGAAAAAACGTGTCCGGTTATTAATAAAACAAATCGTATTTATCGACTCGAATCAAATGTGTGTGCCTCGACCCAGGGACGCACGGATGAAGTTTGAACTCTGCGTTGTCAGTTTATATTATACATTAAACACGTATACGTGGCGAAGTCATTAATTTTCTCTTAAAAAACAATAAAAACCAAAAATATGTTGCATTTGTATTTTTTGACAAAATGATGGTTAATGATGACGATTGGGTTAATTAAAGTAAATATCCATGTATTTTCAATTGTTGTTTATTATAAAATATATTTTTTTTATTTATCATATAGAAATATCATAATTAATTTATTATAAAATTCGACATTTTATTCCGTCGGCGTCGTATACGTATTCTATAATACGAAAAGAAAAGAGTTAAAACACCAATAATATTGTGTAAAAACACTGCTGATATGGGATGGGAATTCATTGCACTTACGGGCTGCACTTTGTTTATTTGAGAATAGAATAACGTTGCTTCGTTGCACTTTGCTGTTAATTTCCGTTCTCATTTACTTAACCGTTTTACTAATTACGTTTTCGTTAATTGTATTTATAGAAAAAGTGACGATTAAATTCAGTGATTATCACCCGCTACTGAGTCCCGGCGAACCAGCGCGTCATGATTACATTTGTGGCGGCACAATAATAGATGGGTAAGCGAAGTAAAAATCAAACGCTTTGTGGCCTAGTGGTGAAGGCACCTGCCCGGCAAACGGGATATGTGTGGTTCGATTCCGCAGCAAAGATTTTTTCTTCACTTATCTACACATTCACACCAGTTACAGTTGTTACAATGTGACAACAAAAAGTACCAACAAATGAAAATGGCAACAACAACAATAAAAAATGTATTATTCAGAAAGGTCTAGGGTAAGAACCAATAAAAAGAAAGTCAATTAACACACTAGATATCCAACAAGACTTTTTGAACACTCGACAAGTTATACGGGCCATTTTTCAGGAGGTCCTCCGCCACTATCCTGGCAGAAAATGGGGAGGACCCTCTTATCTTCAAGAAATTTGGAAGGTGGAAGCCATACACCGTTTATGAACACTATGTGGAGAAGATCGCTAATAAGAAAATAAAAATTTCCAAACAGCTTTTCAAGTCTTCTAGTGGAGTAATCAAGGCCAGATCACCAGAACAAGTCCGAAGACATGACACAAGAAAAGCACGAAAAGTTTTTTATATCTGCCAATTCTAACTGTGTGTTCACTTTTTGCAGGAATTGTTATAATTGTAAAAAAATTGGATATGCGTCATCCCAGTGGTCGTGGGAATGATTGTGATTGGTCAAATTTTGGTTAGCGTTTAATCATCTGCAAGATATTCCGACTATACCTACTTACAAAATTTGACAACAATCAGTTCAGTAGTTTTGGTGATTACCTACGTGTCCAATAGAAATGCATACAGGCGCCAGACAAACAGATAGACGAAAACGAAAGGCTAATTTTTTCGTACCTTCGGGGTCATGAAACGTCGAGAAAATATAAAATTGGCCATTCGTGCGATAGACTCCGTTACTATACTTCCTTAGCTTACGCTCAGGATATAAAAAGTAACTAATAAGATGTCAGTTTTATCAGTTGTGGTTACGATTAAAAAAAAATGCAAAAAATAAGTTCGTGATAACAAGGGCAAATTGCCTTAGGCAGCCTTTCATTTAAAAGGGACATTGCCTTTATAATAAACATTTGTAAAATAAGCACGGGCTGACACACGGTGTTTCTGATAAGACAACTGAAATGTCAACAAAGAATTTCATAATTTCAACTTGATATTATACACTGCGAACTTTATTTCGAATTTTCAGTGATCGACAATTATTTTGAAATACATAACAGTCGCCTACGATACTGTACTTCGAAGAGGAGTTAATAGATGGCGCATCCTTCGTCGTTTTCTCCAGTGACAGATGTGAATATTGTCAGTTTTCTTTTTTTATCTTATCTGTCAAAGTCAAATTTAAGAGATGTTTGTGTAAACTTCAAATATGTACAATGTTTTGAACAATGCCTTCTGAAATTTGTTTAAATTGTTTAGCAAGATGGAGACAGTGGATAAGACCATTGGTTATATTTTTGTATGCTTTGGCGGCGCTAGTTTTTGTGCCTTTGTTTTTGGTGAAATCCCTAGAAGATGGTTTTAATAAACGCGATCAAGAAATTTTAATTGCTGGAATTTTTGTTTGGGTCGCTATTCCGTTATCGTTGTGGGAAATTATTCAACATGTTATACACTACACACAGCCAAAATTGCAGAAACATATCATTAGGTTAGTATAACAATGAAATGGGTAGTGAGTCATGTTTTCAGATACGTTAATTAACAAAACAACATTACTTTGTTAAATTTTGTAACTTGAGTCAGTTTTTATTTAACAGGATTTTGTGGATGGTTCCGATATATGCTATCAATGCTGTGAGTATATTTTTTGTTTGTTTAAATGTCAGGTAACTATTTCTTTTTTAGTGGTTGGGATTGATTTATCCAAAGGAATCTGTGTATGTAGACAGTCTTAGAGAATGTTATGAAGCTTATGTCATTTATAATTTTATGAAATTCCTTCTTAATTATTTAAATATGGAAATGGATCTTGAAGCAAGTTTAGAATTAAAGCCTCAGGTGAAACATATTTTTCCATTATGTTGTTTACCTGACTGGGAAATGGGGAGGTATATATTTAGTACCTTTTGTTTTAATTTGAAAAAACTGTTTTGCAAACTGTTTTAGAGAATTTGTTCACATCTGCAAACATGGAATTCTTCAATATACAGTTGTGAGGCCTTTGACTACCATCATATCTTTGTTAGCATATAATAGATACTTTTGTTTTCAATGTACTAATTTATTTTTGTAGTATCTGCAAAGTGTCTGGAGTCTATGGTGATGGAGAATTTAAAGGAAATGTTGCATTTCCCTATTTAATAGCTGTAAATAACATATCTCAATTTATGGCTATGTATTGTTTAGTAATGTTTTACAAAGCTAATATAGCAGAACTAAGACCAATGAAACCTTTACCAAAATTTTTATGCATCAAGGCTGTCGTATTTTTCTCATTCTTGTAAGTAATTATAATTTAATATTAGTATCGCTAATCTGATTTTATTGATTCCAGTCAAGGGGTTCTAATAGATATATTGGTTTACACCAATATAATTAAACCAAGTTCAAATGATCCTGCAACAGATGGGTTAAGTCTGTCGACGAGGTTACAGGTGAGGATTGAGCTTGACTTACAAAAAAGTGGCTATCATGAGATTAAATATTACTTCAGGATTTCCTAATTTGCATTGAAATGTGCATGGCTTCTATAGCACATCATTATAGTTTCTCCTATGAACCGTATGCAAGGGCTGGTTTACATCAGTCATGTTGTCAAGCGTTCTTAGCGATGTGGGACATTTCAGATGTGCACAGTGACATCCAAGAACATTTGGGTATAGTCAGTAAGTGTTTTCATTTTTTCAATTGCAGAATGCTATTTGATAAATTTTAGGTAGTTCAATAAGTCGCCGAATCAGAGGCCGAAGCATGTACACAATACCAAGAGGAGACAATGAATATGCTAATTTAGTATCTCCGCAACATGGAGCTGCTAGTGCCCCGTCTTCAGGTTTTTACCAAAATAATTACGATGATGTAGTTGTAAACTATGGTGCAGTAAGTTCTAGTCAAACAACCAAAAATGATGTTGATGCAAGTAAAGGAAGATTATAAAGCGTATAACTTCTATTTTTTACGCCTATGAATTTATTGTAAAATGTATGTACATATGCCTATGTAGTTTTTAGGTGTATGTTTTAGAACGTGTATTTATGTAAGTTAAGTTACAATTTTGATACATTGCATATTTTTATCTCTTTTTATAAATTAAAGTTTCAAAATTCTGTGATTAAATTGTCAAGCGCCTGGTACATTTTGGGTAATGTTATGAAAATTAGAAGTGTTCATTCTGCTTGAACTTTGTAGGAGGTGCTACATGTTGGTGAAAATTGATGTTTTAAAGTAAGTGTCCACAGAGTTAAGTACAAGAAATCTTAAACCAAAAGAATAAAATTATACACATTTATTAAGTATGAATATGTACAGTACTAATAATAATAAATTTATTTACCTTATTTACAAATATTGTTTCTGATTAATTGATTACACAAGATAGGTACTACACTGCCGCACAAAAAGGTGAAACTTTAAAATTAATTAATATTGAGCAACTCAGCATTGATTTCTGAACATTTTTCTTTAACGTCCCTTTCATTGTTTTCTCCTGGAACTTACATCATTTTTACGAATTTTTATTTACTTCCTGAAATGTGTATTGTGGTAACCTAAACATTCCGCCAAAAATCGACGTGTAAACAAAATTTGAAAAGCCCATGAAAATTTGAAAAGTGGCCCTGAACGGTGATTGTCAACAAGCGTGGGACCCTACTTTGTTTGAAATGGCGGAATGCGTTCTGATACAAATTGGCAATGCGGAGCGGGAAGAGTGTGCGAACTGAAAGTCAGCATTGAAGGGGAACATCTCTTTATTTAATGTGGACAAAGTATTTAGAATGTTAAATAAAGTTAATAGATATCACAACAACAAGCAAATGGCCGAAAAAGGTGGTTCCTCCTTTGAGAGAAGGAAAACTCTATCAACTAGTCCTGGCGGTCCTAGTTTCCTAGTTGGAAAACCCCCTCTATCTTTTAATCAAATCAAATTCAGTTTACAATTACATATTTAAATACCGCGAATGACATACAAAATTTAAGTGAGCAAAATCCTAGATAAGGTAAATGGATGGCGATGCCCCGATTATTATAGTGTCGTGTTGGTAGATTTTGTTATTAGCAGCTTTGACTGTTTCTTCGCACTAACCACAGCTACGTACAATCATGCCGTGGTGCCCCCACAAGCGCCACGCTATCTCTATGCTGTGTTCGTTGGGACCTGAGGCGTCTGCTTCATGACTTGTTCTGTAACCGTAACTATACTCCATCCCCCGCGTGACAAACAGAGTTGGCCACCAGTAGAGTTTCCTTTATCAGCAGGCCACCTTCCAGAATTCCCCACGTTGGTGGAATCCGGTATTGCGAATAAACAGTCCTATGAGCACAAAGAAAATTATGAAGAAAAATGTTCAATCCGGACTAGGTCAAGCTCCGCCTCCGCCTCCGCCGACCAATTTCGTACGTATTTCTAACTAAAAGTTCAACTTAATACACTTGAAACTTGAAATTATTGAACCAATGCGAGGGTTGTAAAGAAAGCAATAATATTTAATTAATTTCATTTAATTAAGCCACATTTATGTTGCGGATTTTATTAAAGAATTTATCTGATATTAAACTGGGCGCCGATGGAAGTTATAAATGCATTAAAATGATTTAGGCAAACCAAATTACCCCTCGGCCTCCCCACAAGATACACATAAATAAAAACGCATAAGTAATAAATGAAACAGCACATACAATACACAAAATAAAGAACAATAAATATAAATAAATAAAGAACGGAGTACACACCAAAAAAACATGGTTTCAGTTTCATCGACAATGTTTTCGGTGAATCCCCGATGATTAATACAAAATTTACAAAAGACGCCCTTGAAATTTCCCGATCAACAACCCCATACTTTGCGCACCACCCGCTTTCTCTTCTCCCTTTTTTAATGGTTGAATTTGAAAACTACGTGGAATTTTCCAGAATGAGAATTTACAACAAACGAATAATAAATCCAGGAAAAGCCATCCGAATACTTTAGATTTTATAATGTTAGTAAAATTAATGTGTCTAATTAAGCGATGGTCCAAAAAAGCCCCGCGAGATGAGATTTATGATTAAAATGGACATCCGAGGAATTTTTTTTACACATACCTGTGGAATCCGACTTCACGCTTACCAACACCTATCGCAGAGTCCTTCTATGCTTCACACGTGTTCACACCTGGAGCACAGTATAGATATCAATCAGTAGGGACAACTCGCTATTTTTACTGAACCGTTTTCATGGGTGGTCGTTTGTCTTGTGACCGTATGAGGGCGCCCAACGCAAGGTACTTCTAGTGTCCCTGTAGAGATCTAAATCTAGGGACACTAGGTACTGTGATAACCCAAACTTCCCGCCTCAAAATTTGACCTTGAAACAGTTTGAAAGGCCCGCGAAAAATTCAAAAATTCAAAGTTTGGCCTTGGCTATGATCGTCTAACAAATAGGAACCTACGTTGTGTTTTTTTTTTTATTTTTGAAAAATGGCGGGAAGACGTTCTTTCATACAAGTGCATACACTGTCGAGAGCGCAAGAAATAATAGACAAAAATTGGTTTGGAGGGGGAGAAACGGCACCACCCTCACAGGGGGAAAGACGCTGCGAAGAATTACCCCTCAGCGCAAAAACCCCCTTTGGTTTTATTCCCGGACGACATATTATTACATTTCAAACACCTTAAGATATGTGAAAGAAAAACACTCGCGAATTTGACAAACATACACACACGAAAAACGAACAAACGGAAATTCTGTACATCTGTTTGGAATCAATGCAAATATTTGAATATCACAAATTTAATAAAACAAAGCAAAAGCTGAATCAAGTAATCTGGATGCAAGTACACAAGTTATTACAGGCATGTGGCGGCCGATCTCCCTTTCCCTTTTTTTTTGTTACGGCAGTTAACAGGAGCACAAGAAAGGTACCCCTGGAGCGTTGTAGCATAAGCGGAGTCTGAGCTACCGGTCTGGAACTGTTCTCCCCCCGCGACGGTGATTCTATCTATCGCAAAGCCTACCCCACACGCATATCCCATGACGAACTTTGCCCTGCGGAACTAGGCCATTACGGTCGTCCAACCCGCAAAGATCTCGACTATTGGGCCAAATCGAGAAATTCACAACGTCGGCGGCCGCCCCCTGAATCTATCCAAACCTGTGGACTTGTACAGGTGGCGCGATAAATCTCGCCAGCTCGACTAGGAACCAAACCTCGCTTCTGCCACGTTTTCTGTGTCATTTAACCTCAATTCCATTTTAAAACATTCAATCTCTTATAACTCTGATGTTAACAACAACTGAACAAGTGTTAAAGTTTCAAAGAGCAATAAACAACATTTAAATTCGCCATACGATCTTGTGAAATCTTAAACAACAAATAATTCTTATGTGGGATTAAAGTTGGACATCAAATAATTTATATGATAGGAAACATTCATCAACAAAGTATTTACAAAACAAAACTTAGCAAGGATTTATGAGACGAAAGATCTGGTGTGAAATAAACTTGTACAAATAGAAATGTTATGTGAGGTTAGAACTGTAGAACATGAAATTTACGTTCAATTAAATTTATACAACAAATAAAATTGCTGAGGTTAAAATTGTGAGATTAAGAAATATTGTATGAGGTAGAAAATTTGCAGAGTTAACATAATTTACATGAGATTAATTTTTGCCACACTTTATCAACGGTTCAAACAAAGAGTTTACATTATGCCAAATTATATCATGATCTAAATGATTGGTTACTTCAAAAATAATTTACTTTGAGAAGTTAAAATACTACGAACTGGTTACCCCAACAAAACACATAATAAACAAATACAAAAATATCCAATCATCGCTCCGAGGGAAAAAGCGTCTCGGTGATGTAAATATCCAAAATCGTTGCGAGGAAAAAGCGTCTCGGTAATGTAAATTTTCTGTAGCGTTGGGGGCATGCCTTAATTAATTAATCAATCTGGCGTTGCGAAACATGCCCCGATGAATTAATCGTGATAACGATGATAACCACCTAAGGGGAGAAAATATCATAACCCCCCGCCAGTCCGCAGTATAATGAACTTGTTTAACTGCCGTAAATGAACTATTAGCAATCTTGTGTGAAGAATTTAGAAGTGTTATAATGTAACACTTACGTATATGCATCCAGAGACCTATTCGTAATTAAACATAAGGTGTTTTTCCTGACTAAGTGAATTTCATGAAATTTTCTAGCAAATGGTTAATTTAAATAATCCTGATTGTTAAATTGTGTTTGCACTAGCTGACTATTAAGAAAAACTAGCTTGATTGGTGAATTTACAAACAAAGAAACAGATTCACAACACGTGTTCGCGTCCGACCGGAAGTCTGCAATTTTCGATTAAAGGGGCGCAAGAATTTACCGCGCGGGTTGGGGACAACTGTATCATTATGAAAAATACGTTTGATCGTCGTTAAACAAAGGCTTCCTCCCGTTTTATTAACTACCAAACCAACTAATTTAAACCTAGCTCTTACCACGTGGTCACACACACACAGCCACATTCGTAATGCCAGACCATGCCGTTTTTCTACCAACCCTCTAACTGAAATTACCCTAGCGCTACGTGCTGCCATCTAACCCAAAGATCATGCAACTAACTCCTAAGCGCTACGTGCATTAGACCATCCATGCATATTTGGTTGCCTATGTTTAAGGATTTCTTTTTTGTGATTGAACTCTTTTTTTTTTAAATTAAAATTATTCAAATGTGATTTCGCGCCGTTGTCAATTAATTTCAGCGCGAAAAGTTTGATTTAAATTCGGTCACCACAGTACTTCTCTTTCTTACACACTGGGACGTTGAACTGCTACTTTGGTTATCTAGTGACTTTAATGTGAAATATTTGAAATTTGGCAGTTTAGATGCATTGGTTTTGATGATTTAAGGCTGATCTTCCGGTGTAATTATTGCAGTTAAATGTCATTTTCACAGAGACATTTTAAAAAGTGTTGTTCACGTTTTCGTAGGACCGTTGTTCACTATTTAATTTTTTTGTAAAAAAATTAAATGTACCTATATTAGCGTTTTCTAATAACGTTGAATTTTACAAGCATTTACAACCATCATGAAAAAGAAATTAATGAAACATAAAATCGTAATCAGAGAAGCCACATCTAAATTTCAACATTGCATCTCTGTTATAGGGCGCTTAATTAATTATTTATTATAATAGACTGTGTGGTTTCTAATATCAACTAGTTACAAAATGTTATTGTTATTACACTATTTTTAAGTCTCTTCCAAAAATTCATTTGCACAAAGTGTAGTAAATTGTGTACACGAATCAATTTTAAAATGAAGCGTTTGTGATCCTTTTTAAATTGGATGGCGACATCTAGAAATATTTTGGGCAACGACCACCGATGACGGCTTAAAATTCGGGTCAGAAAGATCAAAGGCGCCGACACGAGTTGTCGCTACTGATTGAGACAATGCCTTTCGCTGAAAAAAAAAGAGAAAGCAGACACAGCAGTACACAGACCTTCTGGAGATAAAGAAAAGTTATCACCTTTGTCGACGTCGCTGCAACCAGTGTCCGTGCATCCGTTCTTCGTCATTCCACCCCCTCCAACTCCCTTGTTGGAGCGCCCTCTTCTTCTCTTCTCGCGTACTACAACATTATTTCTAACATGGTACAATTTCTAATTTCTAAATCTTGGTACTTTTATCTTCACCTTAATAAAAATACAAATGGTAATTCATGTTGCTATGACGTTTTTTTCAACAATTGTCCCGTGACAAATACCTACCTAATGTAGAGTATGGATGATTAAACGCTGAGCGATAGCGAGGCGAATTAAGTCCAAACGAGTCCCATCTAAAGCCACTCGCTATCGCTCGGCGTTTGATCGTCCACACTCCGTTATATAAAGTATCACTTAAACTCCTAATAAAATAAATATCTATTATGTTTGACTCAATCATAACGATGTCATTTATGAGACTTCCAGTAGTCCATAATCTACCACTTTATTGGACTGTAAAGTAATTTGGACTGTAACACTGTAACGGGCGATAAATTTACTTATTTTTGGAGATGTTGGTATGAATCAGAACAATCGTCTGTTGGATGTATGATTATTATTCATACATACGTACCGAAAAAGATTGATATAAATGAAACACAAACATGTGCTGTGTAACACTGTATTTACTTGTTGTTGACAGTTCGGAGTCTATGTACAAAGTGGTTAAAATCGGAAGCGATACATTGCAGGTAGAAGAGAAAGTTGGGGACGCTTGTTGACAAGGGTTGCGGTTGGTAGGTAAAACCGAAACCCGAACATGGTCCGGCGCCTTGAAAGAACTAACTTTCAACATGACAAAGTATAACAATTGCAAATATGAAATACATAATATGTGTCTACATGACAGGTGCATACATTGACAATGAAATAGAGTACAGAACACATAGAAAAAAAAGGGGTAAATTTAGACACTGCACATTTGTTTATGTCGGAAGCACACACAGCTTAGTCACTTGCAGGTTAATCACATCATGCGCGGTTCTCACTGTCACTACGCGAATGGGGCCATGTAGACCGGGATGAACAGTAATAACGCGTCCCAGTGGTCCATATAAGCGGGGGTGTGTGGTCTTCCTTAACGACCACCAAATCGTCCACCTTATGCTGTTGCGGCTGGCCTTGGTCCATTTTGGGCGATGATGAAGTTGACCCATATGTTCTGCTGTCCACCGTTTCCAAAATTGCTGCTGAGTGCGGCTGAATTGTTGCCACCTGGAGAGCCGGTTCGTTGAGACCGTGGTGACGTTATCCTCTGGAATAACAGTTAGAGGGGTTCCAACGAGGAAGTGACCGGGAATTAAAGGAGTCAGGTCATTTGGATCTTTGGACATGGCGGTTAACGGGTACGAATTCAAACACGTTTCGACTTGTATTTGCAACGTCTGCATTTCTTGCAAATTAAATAAAAATATACCAGTAACGCGCTTCAACTGACTTTTCGCAGATTTGACCATTGCTTCCCCGATAGTCCCCATATGTGGCGCGGAAGGCGGAATGAAATGAAAATTGATGTGGTTAGTTGTCAAATCATTCAGCAAATTTGTATTCGAAGCCCGTTTGGCTAAAGTGACACGTGCTTGGTAAAGCACGGGATCATCCCACCACAAAGTTTTTTCGTATCGTCTGTCTTCGGGTTGAAATAAAATTTGATGATACATGTTACAAATGTCCGCAGTAAAAGCGACCTCTTGCGTCCTAGATCGAATTATTGAATCGGAAATGTCGTTTTGTATTTTTGGCCCTGTACTCAGACAAGCATTTATGCTTTTTCCGAATGATGGTTTGGCTGACCCGTCAAATACTACGCGAATCTTATCAGTGACCCCGTCATTTTTGAAAACTGCGTGGTGAGGCAAGAGGTAATAGGGTTCACTTTCGATTCTATGCTCTGTCAATGGACCTAGTAAACGCATATGACCCAAATTAATGTATTCTTTCATAAAATCGTGATAATTTATTTTTAACATGACATTTTTTGCGAACTTTCGTTCCAATGTGTTGAACCGTTTGAGCGCGATTTCTGTCGGATTCCCCAAGTTTGGTAAAAATTCGTTAAATGTTAATCTGACTTGAAATCGTCCGTTGGATAATTGAGTGGCATTGTTAATAAAATAGTTCTCATGTTGTATTTCAAGAGCTGTGAGCGGCTTATCATCGTTTGAATAACTTTCAAGTTTCCAGAACTTTTCAACCTGGTTTTCTAAATTGACATTATTGACCGCGCAATGTAGATTTTGACGAGTGTTACTGGTGGGGCATCCATGCAATGGCCCTCCTGCAATCCAACCTAATAAAGTTTTTTGTAATATTAAGCCATGTCCTATCGTTTGAATTTGACCTACACATAACAGTTGCCAAAATAATCCAGCTCCGATTAACAGATCGATTGGCTGTGACAAATTGAAATTAGGATCGGCAAGTTTTACCGCTTCAGGTATGTCCAGCTCATCTTTAGAAAAGGTACGGGCAGGTATGTTCTTCGAAATTTTTGGGATTACCAGACAATTTAAAGCTGTTGTAAATGAGTAATGCAACGACTCGATCTGTACCTGAACCTTTTGTCTAGCGGTCGTATTTGAACATTGAATACCTGCTACGACCACATTTGCATTTTCTGTACTTAAACCCAATTTGTTAGTGGCGGCTTCAGTAATAAAATGCGATTCTGAACCCACGTCTAACAAAGCCCGGAATTTTTGAAATTTGTTTTTACAATCCTTTATTAGAATTATTGCTGTAGACAAAACGGCTTGTGGAAAAAGGGCGGATGAGCAATAAACTCCGCTGGTACTAGGCTGGTTTTCGTTTGAATGGGAGGGTTGGTCACTATGTAAAAGTGTATTATGTTTCAATTGGCATAATTTACATGACATAGATTTACAGCTATCGGACGTATGCGATGGTTTGAGACAATTTTGACATAATTTCAACCTATCTACCTGAGACCTTCTTTCCGAAACACTGAGTTTTGAAAAGGTAACACAGTTGTAAATTAAATGAGATTTTTTACAAAAATAACAAGTGGATTGTGTACTATTGCGATTTACTGCCGCTGTAAATGTAGACACCTTTTGTGTTTTAAATGTATTATAAAAAGGTAGCCATTCAGTATAAATTCCGCTAAACGGTTTAATAACATTCGGGAGCAACTGCACCGATGGTGACGGTGTGCTCGTAGGTGCGTTACCTTGCGGTGCAGGTGAAGATGTGTTAACGCGTTTTTGTTCAATAGCATCTTCGACATCTGCACATAAATCGTAATACGCGTTTTCAAAATAAAGTCTTGTGGTAGCTTGTTCTAAATCGGGGGTGGCGTCATCAAGAGCTTCAATCTGAGAATGGATTTTGTCAAACTGAGCCTTAATACGTACAAAATCGCGCAATCTTACTCTTAGTCGAGAAGCGGATGTACTTAGATTGTTTGTTTCAAACCACAACTTGAAACGCGATATTTCGTCGTGAATGCGATTTCTTTTTAAGAATAAAATTTGTAAATTTCCTGCATCCTCTGGTGTAGGATTTGAGTCCGAAAATGTTTCGGCATTGTCGTCACCTTCCGCGCCTGCCATGTGTGGAGCATCGAAAGTTTGCGAACGCGTCATAACCATTTGAAAAACCGCTTAGTTGAAATACGTAAAACTGGTACAGTTCGGGCAAGGTAAATGGTACTTGCCAATGAAATTTAAATAAAATGACGTACAATTACGGTCGAATGCGTGCTTGACCGGAAATAGATAAAGAAAAGGAATAGTTGGAACCCACTCACCGCAATAAGGCCCTCTGGCACCTGGGACGGCTAGACTGATTCGCTGCTCTCCTGTCCGGTTGGGAATTTCCAATGGCTGGATCCCGTCTCCCGATGCAGGCGTCGAAAATTGCCAAAACCGTAATAAGATCACCTGGAGCCTGGGTGAATTGACTGGATGGGCTGAATTCGCTGCTCTCCTGCTCGGTAGGGAACTCCGATGGCCGGTAGGTCACGTCTCCCGATACAGGCGTCGAAAATTACCAAAAACGTGATAAGGTCACTTGGAACCTTGGATGAAACGACTGGATGGGCTGGATTCGCTGCTCTCCTGTCCGGTAGGGAACTCCGATGGCCGGTAGATCACGTCTCCCGATACAGGCGTCGAAAAATGGCACCACCGCGTTTTATTGTTGAATTCACAGCACTGGATCACACATGTCGAGAGATCCGGCTCGAAGGACCAATGTTGGATGTATGATTATTATTCATACATACGTACCGAAAAAGATTGATATAAATGAAACACAAACATGTGCTGTGTAACACTGTATTTACTTGTTGTTGACAGTTCGGAGTCTATGTACAAAGTGGTTAAAATCGGAAGCGATACATTGCAGGTAGAAGAGAAAGTTGGGGACGCTTGTTGACAAGGGTTGCGGTTGGTAGGTAAAACCGAAACCCGAACACGTCATTGTCGTAAAAATCAAGGTTGTCCTTGTGAAACTTGGATTTTATGATTTCACACCATTCTAATCAAGGTTTATAATTTCACAGTTAAATATTGGCGCCGTTTGGCTGGACACGATGTCTTTGTCCAGTTTTATAATTTCATGGTTTAAATTTGTTAATTTTAACAAAAAGCACATTTTGCTACTAAAAATCTTCATATTACAGTTAATTAAGCCTAATTTGGTGGAAACACAAATACTTTTACGACTCCCCAAATAAACTGGTAACTTGTAAGCAATTTTGCGAAAACAACTCCTTTGGAGGGGTCTTTACTTATAAAAGATCGAAAGATCCAAAAAAGACCAGAGTCCTCTAGCCAGTTGCCTGTTTAGTGTGTGTTTGTGTTGTGACACAAAGGGGTAAGTGTTAAAATCTCCAACAATGTGCACGATTTCATAAAAAGTTCAAAGTTTTGTTTTTATTAAAGTTCAATTTAATTTTGATGATAAATCGCCCTTTGTATTCTCGATTGGATAACGTTTTGAGATTTAGATCTATTTTTAAAGATTAATTTGCATTGAAATTATTAGTTAAACAGTTATATTGTTTGATGAACGCTGACCACGCAACTACTATAATGTTCCTTACCAAATTTTTGAGTTGTTACAAATGTTTGAGTTGTTACCAAATTTTGAGTTATGGTACCAATTTTAAGTTTTTTTATATTTTTGTTTTAGATATTTTTTAAATGTTTGTTTTATTATGCTTTCAAAGATTTAGTTTCAAAGTTATAAGGTTTTCTTGAATTTATTTAAAAATGTTTTAATACTGAAGTTCATTTTCTGATAATTATATTTGCATATTAAACTACACTACAATTTATTGTTATACCAAATTATTCTCATATGACTAAATCTCTTTTGTACATACTCATTTCTAAATTAAATATAATTATTCATTTAAGCAAAATGCATATACTTGAAGTAGTCCCTTTGTCCAGTCACTAGAATGTGTTACCATCATCACGAACCAGCCTACGAACAAATAAATAATATTTTCACTATATGTCGGGCACAAGGTCCACGACAAGAGTTTTACAGTTTTATATATAATAAATTAACAAAAGTTAATTTTGAAAATCTCCCAAGCCCGTCACAACACAATTCATATGACAGTGACAACTGCAGCGCCTACTAAATATTATAAACAATTTTAAAATGGAGGTGAAAAAGTTGAAAAAAATAAATTCTTCTGTTGAGCCAAACATAAAGCTATGTATGTCACACGTACATAATGCTTTTTATTGGACTTGTCCTTTTATTAGCCTTGCTCGCTTCGCTCGCTCGGCCATAAATCTATGCATTATGTACTAGTAACATAAATAGCTATTATGTTACACTAGTAAATTTTCAGGTAGTTTATTCAGCAGTTCTATTTCTCACGCTTTCATTGGAACAGTTAAAATGGGATTAGCTACACCTGCTGTGGGAAAATTTTGGGATACATTGCAATACGTCAATATTGGCATGAAAGTATAATTTTCAGCAGAAACTACAATACATACATATTTAAGTCATAAAATATAATACACATAGGAAAAACTTTTATCTAATAAAAAGAAAAATAATTGTTTATATTTTAAGAACAATCTAGGTGTGTATACGTTTAATACATACTACTACAAAATACATTATACTAATGAAAATGAACAATCACCAATTTTTTAAAGTAAACACTATTGAATACAAATAAAAAAATAACTCTCAATGTTTACAACAATTAAGGGTGTGCTTACGAATAACATCTGTATGTACTTTACTGGTATAAAAAAAGAAAAACAGTACAATGTATTTAGATTGTCCATACAATTCAATTGTTACATATGTAGAAGAATGATTAGCCAAATTTTGGTTAGCGTTTTATCGTAGGCATGATATTCCCAACATGTACAAAATTTGACAACAATCGGTACAGTAGTTTTGGAGGTTAGGTATCTAATCAAAATTGATACAGATGGCAAACAGACAGACCGACAAACAGACAGCCGGAAATGAGAGACCACTTTTTAGTTACGTATTTCGTATTGGGTAGGTACTCTTGGAAATGCTGAGAAAACATAAAAGTGGTCATTCGTTCGATGGATCAGATTACTATACTATATTGCTATACACATAGATATTTTGTAAAAATTTGAACAAAAATAGTTTTGTAGTTTCCAAAATAATTTATAGAATTTACCCATACATTTTTTAGCCATAAATTTAATGCTAATATTTAATGTTTCAATATTTTTTATTTACTCTTTGCAGAGACAGTTTTTTCTTGAGACGATGATAATGTTTGTCTATTTAATTTAGTAATACTTATTTAAATGTTCTATAATATATTTTTTGTACTGAACGCATTTAACATATTGTCGTATGTCCAGTTATTAATTAAACGATTCTACTCAATGGCTTTACAAATCCGGTAACATAGTTCCGTTTCATAATAATGCATTTTGAAATATTCATTGTGAATCTGAATACATTTGTTAAATATTGCAGCGAACTCCTTTTTAGGTCTTTTTAATTTTATAGGGTTTTTTATATTCTTATATTGTTTATTTAAAATAAAAATTTCCTTTTTATCGTTCATCTCAGGACCGGCTGAAGGGACCAGGCGCCCCGATGCAACTTACTGTTCAACGCCCTTTAAACATTTTTTGTAAAAAAAAAACAAATAAAATTTTGTAACCACATATTTTTATTAACAAACATACATAAAATTATGATGAATCAATCTTAATATACCTACAAAAGTGTTTGTCCTGACTGACAGACTGACTGATTCATCAACGCAAAGCCTAAACTACTGAAGCTACAAACATAAAATTTGGATAGTAGGTTCCCTTGTGTCATAAGCACCCATTAAGAAAGGATTTTTGGAAATTCCACCCCTACGGGAACAAAATAGGGGATAAAAATTTGTGTATAAATCCCGTGAGTTTTTAAATTAGACGGGTTCACTGGGGAGGGGGGAGTGAGTGAGATGAAAAATGATGTGCCTAATTGCGAATTCCACGCAAGCGGAGCTGCGGGCTGCGGACAACAACTCTTCTACATATTATAAATATAAAAATATTTATATTGCAAAAATTTTTCAATTTTTAATATTGTAAAATTGGTACGATTTCAAAGTTATTTTTAATTTAGACTTACTTTAATGTTGATCGAAATTTAAAATTCATGATAATTGATGACAAAGAGCCCCCGAATGATACACAGAACCAAATTCGGTTACAAATAGAAACAGTGAAAAATATAACAAAACTGTTGAACAACTACCACAACCAACCGACTAGACTTGGAAAATAAATTTTTTAAGTATGGGCCAACATGGAGTGTTATGGGAAAAACAAACAAATGTTAGGAAACATCTGGTTTTGCATACCGCTGTCTCGTCAAATTGTTACCCAGATAATGCAATCATAAATCTGGTTATTTTTTGTCGGTATTGATCTAAAGGTCCAATCACCCAACCCAAAGGCGCACTCTTTTTCAATTACAGTCAGGAAGTAAGGAATTGAATTCTTAGGACCTGTTTTGGTGAACCACTCTTCATAGTGGAATGTTAAAATGTAGCTTTTTCTGAAAAGTTTTCGATGGGCGCCTTGGTCTCTTCCTGCTATAATATTTTGTAGAGTTAATATAAAAGCATCTTTCGCTTACCGTGTTGAGCCGGCCCTGGTTCATCTCTTCATCGGTTTTTATTAAATTATTTTCGCATGTTTTAAAGCGACGTTGTGTTTAAATTAACACAATATGGAGCAAATTCTCCACCTTCATTATTAAAAAAATTAATCTCTTTGTCTTCGTCATTTTCACAGTTACTGTCTTCATTTCCTTTAAGCAAATAAGCTAACATAATATTTTGGAGACTTAAGTGAAAATGTTGTACAGAAGGTTTTAAGTCGTAGCTTGGACGTTGCCGAATTTGCGAAAAAAGTTTTCAAGTGGATTCTGATTTAATTTGGATGTTAACAATATAGGATATTTATCTTTTATGTCTATCCATATAGATAACAGTACATTAATATTTTGAATTAGTCCTTGGAAGCAATAAGGGGTATTTTTATTAACTTTCCCAAACCGAATTGTGTCTATGACCTGAATACTTTTGTGCAGATAGACCCAGCGCATTGGATTTCCATCACAACAATGACGCGAAATTTGGCCTGTTGAAACACAAGTGTCCATAGCATTTGAAACACTCTTACTAACAATTTGGAGAGCCTTGAACCTTCATCTTTTCAACGTTATCAGAACTGATATGGTTATTATTAATTTTTAGTAAGCTGCGAGATATTTGACTACTTTCTTCGATATGGTGAACTTCCTTAATATAGGTATATCTTTCCATGATTCTGCTCCTCCATTTACAATAATATCCCTCTCCAGTAAAGAATTGCGGATAGATTTAATTAAGTGGGAACATCATACATGGTATACATTTTTCTGTTGTCAAAATGGAAACATGATGACTAAGCAGATATGTTTGTATGACTAATTGCTGCTGCTATTAATTTTTTTCACGTATCACCTTTTTTAAAAACGAAAAGGTAGCTTCCAATTGCTTTACAGGTCTCGTAACATAAAAACTAAAGCCTCATTTTCCATTAAACCTGATCTACTTAACTGCCCAAAATCTTAATGCTTGTTATAACTTATTCTTTTTTCTTTTATTCACATTTCATCAACAAGTAAAGCACATTCTCGTTCCTGCTCGCTGAAATGTTTAAATTTTAATTTCTCAAAATAACTCGAAAAAACTTGCTTCTAGATAAACTTTGTTATATCAGGTAAAACAAAATTTAAACTTTATATTTCGCATAAAGTTATAACATGAGGGGGACTTGTGATAAAACGAAACAGCAATGATTTTTTCATGTACATTCCATTCTGTTTCCTTTTTATGAATAAAGAGTTGCTATTTAAAAATGTTTTTCTCGCCTCCGCCAATCAAATTTTGATAGATTAATTTTATCATTTTATTTTGTAATCTTATATTTTTAGCTTTTTCTTGTTTAGTGTTTTTGCTTTTTAATACCATATTTTTTATGGATTTTGCAAGCGTAGATTCTAAACTAAATTCATGAAAATTTAGTTTATTTTTTTTTTGTTGGGGTCAATGATTCGTAGTTACATTCAGAAAATGTTAATTTTCCTTTTACCTTTTTAGTCGTTCGTTCATAACCTCTTTTTACTAAGTACATATCAAAGCGTAATATAACCGGCTACACTGAATTCGCTGAAGGAAGATCAGAACTTGTTTCCTGTAAAAATAAATTTTAAATAGTTAATTTAATGAACTGAGCTGTCTTAATTTATACGAATATATGAATAAAACCAGGGAATAAAACTGAGTAGCTACTCATATTCGGAGTACTACTTCATTATTACTCTTATATAGCTGAGCATTTACTCTATGTACTGAGTACCTGCTTGGAAACACTGTATCTCCCCGGACACAAATTGAACATCTACGCGTTTTGTGAGCATTTAATCTAAAAATGAGCATCAGCGTGGCAAATAATTGAGCTGTCTGTAAAGCAGCTTAGAAAACGAGTAGGATCGTTGTAAGGGTGAATTTTAACTAAACATGGCGACTTTCATGAACGTGGAACATCGCCTAAAGTTGCATTCAGTTTGAAAAACACATTAGGAGCGGGAATATCGAAAACTTTTCAGGTAATTAGCTTTTATTTATGCATAAATTGTGCAGTGCGTTCTTTCTAACACTGGCCATAAAGATTCCTATCTCAAGGTGTCTACCCCATACCAACCTATATTTTGGTGACTCGATTTTTGCCTTGATGGTTGAACACTGTCACTGTTTACCGTTTTTGTTGTATCGAGATGCTACTTGAACATCAACTCTTACCTACTGAAGTATTAGCATCATCTAGAAAAACTAGAAATATTTTGATTTGCTATTCGAGTAGATACTTCGTATTTCGAGTATGAGCATCTACTGAGTTTTATTTATATCAACCATTGTCAAAAAATTGATCGAACGTTGCTTCGACAGAACTTCCTTCGCACCAAAAGTATAATGAAACATATTCAGCTTTTTTGGAGTTGAGTCTTTTCTTCGCACAATTTTGTGATGACCTAATCAACATTTACGAACAACACGTATACCACCTTGGATTGGTGCAGTGTAATACTAAAAATAACTGTATTGTATTCCCAAAATTATCTGCGAAAATCGAGTGAGCCATTCGATCATTTTTTTGGGGGGAATAAATAAATATTCTTAACAATTTACCATGCTTACAATAACTTTAAAACGTCTGCAAGATCTCAAAGTATTCATTTCTGCAACTCTTGAGTTATTCACTAAAATAAATTGACTGATCCAAATATTTTTTTGAGTCACTGTAAAAGCAAATCTAAAAAATATGAATGCAAAGATAAATTACGAAAATATACCGATGATATTTTGCACATTTTAGATAGGATTTATTCGGCAAAATCTTGACATGACGTCATCAAGTTTTTAGGCTTGATAAACAGATATATTTTGATTAAAAACGTACCATGTCAAACAGTAACTTCCAAACGTCTGCATTATTTCAAAATTCAGTTTTGCAATTCTTGATTCAATCAATAAAATAAATTTACTCAGTGATTAATTTTTTTGAGACATCCCCTATAAGTAAAAGTAAAAAATATGAATGGAATGATAAATCACAAGTATAGTCTCATCCTATTTTGGACATTTATATAGGATTCATTTGGCCAACTTTTGGGCTGACGTCATCAATTTTTTGGAGGGGATAAGTAAATATATTTTGAATAAAAATTTATTATGCTTATCATATGTTTAAAACATTTGCAAGATTTCAAAGCATTCGGTTTTGCAGATTCAAAATTAAATTGTAGGTGAAACGAAGTTCACGGGCTCAGCTAGTATTTTAATAAAAATATACAATTACACCAAGACGTAACGGTGTGAGTACGTATTTTAACTATTGAACAAAATATCTGCTCAAACTTTAATAAATCGCTATAGACAATTTAGCTTTGAGAAAAATGACTGGATACGTTATGTTATTTTTTTACACTTATCAAAAATTGTTATCGCTAGCTCCACTTAGAAGTTTAATATTTTGTGTGATAATGGAACACTTAAATTAAAACGATTGCCGAAATGTGATGGCCGTATTTTATGCAAAATATGCATTTAAAAAAAGCTCTTCACAGTTAATCACTTTTTCCACATGGGGATGTCAAAAAGGACAAATTATTACGCTAGAGAATGGTAAATCGATAGAAAGTGTGGTGACCGAATTTAAATCAAAGTTTTCGCGCTGAAATTAATTGACAGCGGCGCGAAATCGCATTTGAATAATTTGAATTTGAAAAAAAAAGTTCAATCACGAAAAGGAACTCCTTAAACATAGGCAACCAAATATGCATGAATGGTCTCTTGCACGTAGCGCTTAGGGATTAGTTTGCATGATCTTTGAGTTAGATGGCAGCAAGTAGCGCTAGGGTAATTTCAGTTAGAGGGTTGGTAGAAAAACCGCATGGTAGATTCATTACGAATGTGGCTGTGTGTGTGTGACCACGTGGTAAGCGCTAGGTTTAAATTAGTTGGTTTGGTAGTTAATAAAACGGGAGGAAGCCTTTGTTTAACGACGATCAAACGTATTTTTCATAATGATACAGTTGTCCCCAACCCGCGCGGTAAATTCTTGCGCCCTTTTAATCGAAAATTGCAGACTTCCGGTCGGACGCGAACACGTGTTGTGAATCTGTTTCTTTGTTTGTAAATTCACCAATCAAGCTACTTTTTCTTAATACTCAGCTAGAGCAAACACAATTTAACAATCAGGATTATTTAAATTAACCATTTCCTAGAAGATTTCATGAAATTCACTTAGTCAGGAAAAACACCTTATGTTTAATTACGAATAGGTCTCTGGATGCATATACGTGAGTGTTACATTAGAACACTTCTAAATTCTTCACACAATATTGCTAATAGTTCATTTACGGCAGTTAAACAAGTTCATTATACTGCGGACTGGGGGGGGGGTTATGATAATTCCTTCCCTTAGGTGGTTATCATCGTTATCATAATGATCGAGGCAATTCCTCGCAACGATTTTGAAATTTACATCACCGAGACGCTTTTTCCTCGCAACGATTTTGGAATTTATATCCCCGAGACGCTTTTTCCTCGGAGCGATGATTGGATATTTTTGTGTTTGTTTGTTTATGTGTTTTGTTGGGGTAACCAGTTCGTAGTATTTTAACTTCTCAAAGTAAATTATTTTTGAAGTAACCAATCATTTAGATCATGATATAATTTGGCATAATGTAAACTCTTTGTTTGAACTGTTGATAAAGTGTGGCAAATATTAATCTCCTGTAAATTATGTTAACTCTGCAATTTTTCACATCGTACTATATTTCTTAATCTCACAATCTTAACCTCAGTAATTTTATTTGTTGTATAAATTTAATTGAACGTAAATTTCATGTTCTACAGTTCTAACCTCACATAACATTTCTATTTGTACAAGTTTATTTCACACCAGATCTTTCGTCTCATAAATCCTTGCTAAGTTTTGTTTTGTAAATACTTTGTTGATGAATGTTTTCTATCATATAAATTATTTGATGTCCAACTTTAATCCCACATAAGAATTATTTGTTGTTTAAGATTTCACAAGATTGTATGGCGAATTTAAATGTTGTTTATTGCTCTTTGAAACTTTAACACTTGTTCAGTTGTTGTTAACATCAGAGTTATAAGAGATTTATTAATGTTTTAAAATGGAATTGAGGTTAAATGACACAGAAAACGTGGCAGAAGCGAGGTTTGGTTCCTAGTCGAGCTGGCGAGATTTATCGCGCCACCTGTACAAGTCCTCAGGTTTGGATAGATTCAGGGGCGGCCGCCGACGTTGTAAATTTCTCAGCTCCTGTACATAGCTTAGATCTTTGCGGGTTGGACGACCGTAATGGCCTAGTTCCGCAGGGCAAAGTTCGTCATGGGATATGCGTGTGGGGTAGGCTTTGCGATAGATAGAATCATCGTCGCGGGGGGAGAACAGTTCCAGACCGGTAGCTCAGACTCCGCTTATGCTACAACGCTCCAGGGGTACTTTTGTTGTGCTCCTATTAACTGCCGTAACTTAAAAAGGGAAAAGAGATCGGCCGCTACACGCCTGTAATAACTTGTGTATTTGCATCCAGTTACTTGATTCAGCTTTTGCTTTGTTTTACTAAATTTGTGATATTCAAATATTTGCATTGATTCCAAACAGATGTACAGAATTTCCGTTTGTTCGTTTTTCGTGTGTGTATGTCTGTCAATTCGCGAGTGTTTTTCTTTCCCATATCTTAAGGTGTTTGAAATGTAATATTTATGTCGTCCGGGAATAAAAACCAAAGGGGGTTTTTGCGCTGAGGGGTAATTCTTCGCAGCGTCTTTCCCCCTGTGAGGGTGGTGCCGTTTCCCCCCCTCCAAAACAATTTTTGTCTATTATTTCTTGCGCTCTCGACAGTGTATGCACTTGTATGAAAGAACGTCTTCCCGCCATTTTTCAAAAACAAAAAAAAAAAAAAACACAACGTAGGTTCCTATTTGTTAGACGATCAGCCAAGGCCAAACTTTGAATTTTTGAATTTTTCGCGGGCCTTTCAAACTGTTTCAAGGTCAAAATTTTAAGGCGGGAAGTTTGGGTTATCACAAAAGACAGACGGAAAGTGGAATATCAGCAAGAAAAATGACACAGAAGAAGAGAGAAGCCCTAGTCAGTCAAACCCACGGCAGTGACTTATGTATTTAAACATTACACACTATTTAACATGCTCACTGGCCATGGTAAACTTGGAATGCCACTAAGAAATCTTGGACAGAAATTTAAAATCAGAAAAAACTATGTTATTAGGGGAGAGTAAAATCGTATTTGCAAAGCGAAAATTAGCTCCCAAATATTCAGAAAAACAAAAATTTTGGAGAAATCTAAAGAGGAATTTGTATGAAAATGGGTGGGAACCCTTCGCACATGCAGAATTATTAAGCGGTGTATATTCTTGAAAATTTGGCAGACAAAAGAATTGGCTTTTACAAATTCGTTAAAACAAAAATTTGCGAAGCCAAGTAAGTAAATATGGCGTAGATTGTATTCTTTAAAGTTGTATTATAAATGTTAAAAATTACATTTTGAATTCGTCATTTAATAATAAAGTTATGCTAGTTTGAAACTTGTGCTGATTTTTTGTCTCCACACCTTTTTTGATTCGAGTCGCGAAGTGTCAGTAATTTTCCGCGCCGCTCGACTCATTAAATTTCAAACTAAAACAAGTTGTACAAGCTCAGACAATAGCCCGTAAAATGATATTAGTAATAACCACACTTCGGCATCGCGGAAGTGATTCTCATAGCCGTCCGATCTTAAGCCCAACTGCAGTCGGGAATTCTTAATAACATTTACTACTTTTTCTCGGTTTTCCTCAGTCACACGAGTTCTCCTAAATGTCAAAATGCTTTAAAAATTAACAATGACTGGTCAACATCACAATTTTCGTGATGATCTTGATTAGATAAACCCTGATTTGCATCAAACGCCACTGAGGTTGTGACGTGGTTGAGACTGCACAGACGGCCAGCCAAATTTATGGCTTTACGTCGCGCCGTCGTTTTTAATAATTGTCTGGGGGATTGCTCATTACTTCCAGTGTACCTAACTGTGGTAATAACACCCATTGATGGTTACACGGCTGCATTTTGGGGCGCCTTCTAACCGCGAACTCACTGGTACGCATAAGGATATGAGGTTGCCAGTCTTTTTAAATACATACTACTGCTAATACCTCAAAATTAAGTGTTTATATCAGTGTAATCGTAATTTACTGCTCTATTAAAACCCCCTAAAAAAAGTATGCGTTACAATTTAAAAAAGTACAGGTTTGCGTCGGGGTCCCGACACCACCTATGCGTCGTATTGGCATTGTACTAAATTAAGCTTCCCTCTTCAAGCTAAACACAATGGCGTTTACAGAATTTCAATATCTCTATCCGTTCTCAAGATATTAGACCGCGGAGTACCTGTACCTATATCCACATCTGGAGTTAAATTCAATGGAGGTATGCAGACAGATAAACGCAAATAGGAAACTTTTATCTTCATATTATTTTACAAGATATCAAACTTGAGATACCTAAATATGAAAATAGATATTTGTAAAAGTGAATTTAATTGTAATAGGTGGGCGGATTTATTGGCTGGATTGTTAAAACGTTTGCCCTATATGTACATATAAGTCTTATTTCAGCTGTTTTAAAATTTTCAGTATTGCATAGCATACAGTACCTACATAATACAACAATAATGTGTAGGTCTAAATTCAAGTTTTTAATTTCCTGATTTGAAGTATAATATTAATTGTAATTATAATTAAATTCGATAAAATGGTTATAACTCATCATGCTACCGACAATTTTATAAACATCAGTCTGTTCAATTTCATTTGTGATAATTTCAAAACTTCCGCTGTAACCTCTAAACTGAACCTTATTTATAAAAAATTATCACATCAAGTAATTCTGTAAAGACTGAAATATAAGCTCTAAAATAATGAAAAAAAAGATATTATTCTACATGAAATAATCTACGTTAGCAGGTCAGGTCAACCACGTCAAAGCATTACGTTCAAGTATCAAGATTTTTACGAAGAAACAAGATTTTCTAAAGTTATAATTTTTTTATTGATATTATTTTTAAAAAGTATAAGCATAATCACTTGAAGTGATTGCTGAAGTTGTTGCCCATGAGTGGCCTATATATGGGCAGGGTTAGATTTTACCAAACTAAATGAGTCATTATAATGTACCAACCTACTACGATTTCATTGACACTGCCATATCGCCTACCCGTTTTATATGCATATATAAGTAAGTTAGTTGGCTTTCATAATCATATTGATTTTAGTATTTTTGATTTTTTCTATTAAAGTATTAGTGTTTATTAATTATTGCAGATGTGCTGATATTACAATGCGAAAGATCAATTTTCACTTTCACGTTCGTAACTACTGTCTGAATACTTAGATTTGATTATACAGTTAGTTTACTTTTAAGATGTTTACTACCACGAATACTTAAACGCAAGCAAGGAAAGATAAATGATTTTACAAAAATGCACTTACAGAAAAATTCTGAAGCTATCAAGGCTTCGTTTTTTCATTGAATCAATTTTGTTTGCACTAGATAGTGCAAATAAAAGTGTAAAATTACATTTTAGATTGATAAAACAACTGAACATGTTTCGCTCGGTATATAAGGAGTTACAATTTTTAATTGCTGATACAATAACAACTATAATCAATATTTAAAACATTGCTAGCATATACTACAAATTATTTTTTATTTTTACTTCTAGTATTATAATAGAGTCCATTGGGCGACTGGCTGCTTTCATATTTTACCGATGGGTCATGACCCTTAGGGTATGAAAAAATGCGTGTTCCGTTTCCGTCTATCTGTCTGTCTGTCCGCCGGCTGTGTCGATTTTTGTTAGACAAATAAAATCTCCGAAACCACGGAGAAATTTTTTTCAAATTTTATATGTATATTACGAATATCATATAGATGGTAAACACTAACCAAAATTTGTCTAATAATCCCCACCAACAATATGACGACGGCATTTTAAAATTGTACATAGCAAATAAGTTTTAAATTGTATCAAATAACGTACAGGTGCAGGTTATGAATACGCGTTTAGTTTTACCCGAAACGTCCAGAGTTTTGGAAAAAAATTAAAATGATAACATTTTGTAATTTAATTTTGAATATGCAAAACCGAATGCTTTGAAATCTTACAGATGTTTTAAAGTTATCATAAACCCGGTATATCGCTAACCAAAAAAATTGATGACGTCATCTCAAAATATTGCCAAAAAATCCTATCTAAAATGTCCAAAATTATGAGTCTGTACTTGTGATTTATCACTCCATTCATATTTTTTGGAACTACTTATACAGGGTAACTAAAAAAAAATAATAAATAAGTCAATGAATTGTATTATTATTACTGTTATTATTATTAGGTAATACGACCAGGCAGAGGCCGGGGCCTGTTACATCCGCGCTAACGAGTGATGACAAACAAGTTAATTGTTGTGCAATCTACAGGAATGGGTATCATATCTAACTTTAAAATTTGTAGTTCACTGACTCAAAATTTCTTAGGGTAGCGAATTCCAGTCGTGGAAAACCCTGTTGACGATAAAAAACTGTCGAACGGTTGTTATAAAATGATCTTTTGCCAACTTAGAACGATGCCCTCGGGTTCGCTGATCCGTGTTCAAAGTAAACAAATGATGAATAGGCGATTGTGAATTGGACAAAGATTGGAAAACCGTCACTAAGTCACCCCTTTTCGCCTTTTAGACTCGGTTGTCAAACTCATTACCGCAAGCCTTTCACGATAATCTGGTCGTACTCTACCGTAAGGTATACTAGTCGCCCTACGGTGCACCGACTCTAGAAGTAAGATGTCCTGTTGGAAAACAGAAGTCCAAGTGGAGTTAGCAAATTCCAGCATAGGTCTGATATAAGTTTTGTACTACTTTAAGAACACTATGGGATTAGTTTTACAAAAAAACTTTACTCAAAGAAAAAACAACATGGAACTGGCCCTTTTAGTAACGTGAACAACTACACTTCATTATATCCTTTGGATCTACTGTATATGCACAAAAAGCAAAGGACCCAAGACGGAATCCTGCGGGACCCCACTGAACCTTTCCACTGGTCGGCTGAAAGAACTGCCCACTTTAACACGAAATGTACGATTGCTGAGAAAAGAATCAATCCAACGCCAAAGCTTAGGTACCTGATATTCCACGATGCTGGAGTTCAACCAATAGTCGACGTTTAGGAACGCGATCGAAAGTTTTAGAAAAATCCAAATACAAGACGTCTACAGTGTTCCCAGAATCAAATTCTCTGGTCCAGTCTAACAAGCAGGACCGGATTTAACTATTCTAATGCCCTAGGCACCAAAGACTGGTGGTGCCCCCAACCCTCCCCAGGAATAAGGGAGTGTTTGCATAACGCCTTTATTAATTTTATTGAACAAGAATCTACCTTCATTTACAAGTTTATACTTGTAAATATATAGTCTAAAGTATTTAATATCTTATTAAATGATTCCAAGATTACTGAAGTTGCACAGCATGAGTCTCCCAACGGGTGCCCGAAAGTCTCTTCAAAATGTTGTCATTTTGAATAACAGATTTCGTAAGATTCTACCCGCCTGTAGAAGCGAAAAAAATTATACACTATTTGTATAACAGAAAAAAAATTAACAGCAATTTGACATTTTTTTTTAATTTGTGGCAATGTCAAAGGGGCTTTTTAAATTTATTAATAATTTACGAATTTTAATTTTATTTTAAACATAAAAAATTCTTCAATAAAAAATGGAATGGCGTTCACTTTTATGAAAATTACAAGAACTGAAAACTTACCTTTTCTAAATATGACTGACAACAATAATATTTACAGTACAACGGTACTAAAATAAAAATCAAATTGTAATGCTACTGCACAAATTGCGAAGCGCCGAAAGCTACTAAATCTGCTACTGTACGATGCTGAAATATATTTTTTCTTAAATGACCTGTTTAGAAAATCTCCTATTTAAATTCTCAGGAATTTCGGAAACTGCTTTATGGTCTTTCACACGGTTTGTACGGCAAACCAACCTTTGTTAGCATAAGGAGACGGGTTCTATAAGGTTCAGTATTCCGTACTGATTTGCTCGCAAACTGGCCGCCTCTGCACAGCAGCGGTACACTACCACAAAGAATTACCCGAACAATTAAAAATTTGTCAATGAGTACTAAGATAATAAAATGTTGCAATTTTTTATTTTAAATATACATTTCCAAAGGTTTTGGGGCCCGTTCAGCTTTGATGCCCTAGGCCAGTGCCTAGTGTGCCTTATTATAAATCCAAAGCTGGTAACAAGCAACATAAAAGATTGGACTGAACTGACTTACCAGGTAAAAGACCATGTTGCTGTGTTGGTACTAAAGAATAATCTAATAAAAATTGGATCATAAATAATTGATTCCATAATTTTGACAACTACGGAAGTGAGACTAATGGGTCTATAATTGCCAGCACTAAATTTATTTCCTTTCTTGAAAATGGGATGAATTACTGCTGTACGCCAGTCTGGTGGCAGGGAAGCTGCGACAAACGATTGACTCCTTTTAGGTTTGCTAAGCACATCTGCACAACACTTAAGAACCTTAGTGGTAATAAAATCAGGCGCAGGAGATTCTGACACGTCTAACTTTTTCAATTTTTCGTATGTCGCACACTCGGGAAAATCAACTTCACAAAGTGAAGTAGGATTAGGAGGACCAAGTACGTTCGGTATTACATCCAAGAACTCACGTGTGAAAACTGTTGAAAAAATATCGGCCAATATATTAGCAACTTCGAGACTATTATCTGTTAGAGTGTCGGAATTGTCCCTAATCTGAAGAGTCGCCACAGGCCCTCAGAGTTTTGTGCGGATATGCTTAAACAGCCCCTTGGTGTCTTTAGAATCTGCGATTCTAGTCTTCTTGATATCTGTAGAAATTTGGTTTCAGAAAGTTCCGTGAACTTTGTAGCTGTCTTCTGAACCAGTCCTTTTATAGTTACGCCAAAGCGCTCGCTTCTTTTTTACCAACTTTAAAATGCTACCAGTTATCCATGGTTTTTTGGAAGACCTTAGAGCTACAGTGGTAACGGTATTTTGCTCAACAGTGTCATGTAAACTGTTTTTGAAGAGATTCCAGTTTTCCGAAATTGAATTACGAGAAAGTAGTGACCTCCAATTTGTTTCTGCTAAACATTGGTTTACTGATTAAATCAGGAACTGCAAAATTAAATAGGTACTTTGAAATTTTGCACATGTTTTAAAGTCGTCTTAACCATGATAAATTTTTTATCGAAATATATCTGTTTATGCCCTTCCAAAAGATTGATTACGTCATCTCAAAATTTTATCGAATAAACCCTATCATCCCACATAGTCCTACACGTGTAGTTTATGAATCCGTGTAGAGTTTTTAACCGAAACGTCCAGAGTTTTGAAAAAAAAATTAAAATCATATAATTTTGCAATTTATTTTTGAATCTGCAAAACCGAATGCCTTAAAATCTTGCACATGTTTTAAAGTTATGACAAGCTAGCTAGCTAATTTTTAATCAAAATATTTGTTTACCCCTTCCAAAAAATTGATGACGTCACCTCAAAATTTTACCGAATAAATCCTATCTAAAATGTGCAAAATATGATGAGTCTATATTTGTGATTTGTTATTGCATTCATAATTTTTAGATTTGCGTATACGAGTATAAGGTGACTCAAACAATTAAATAATGACTTAATTTATTTTTATTGATTAAATCAGGAACTACAAAACCGAATGCTTTGAAGTCCTGCAGACGTTTTGAAGTTATTGTAGCCATGGTAAATTTTAAACAAAATGGATCTGTTTATCTCCCCAAAAAATTGATGATGATTGATGTCATTGCTTTATTTTTTAAGTTTATTATCCTCAGTCCGTATAACGCACTTTCAGCACATTTTATAATAATTCATACTAATGTTTCTAATTAGTTTTGAATAAATATTTTTCTTTATTCTTCATTTTGTTACAATTGCTACATTAGGTCACGGATCCAATTTCCCTGTGCCTAAACGAGCAAGGAAGTGTTGTTTCCTTGACGATTTCCGAAAAATTACTATTACATTTAATTCATACATCTAAAATTATAACAGTGAGCAATTTGGCTACTCTCAGGGGATTCACAAAAAGGAACCTAGTATTGCGTTGATTTCTACTTCATGCATGTGAAGTTTTGTAGTAATATTATTTATTCACTGCTTTTTAAACAAATGGAATACTGATCTCTATAATATGACCTCGAACTCGAGATTTACTAATACATACATATCTTGATAAATAAAATATTAAGTTTCACACGGAAATGTTTAACAGGCAAAAACTAAAATGAAAGTGCAGTGTACTCGTATATGTGTCACTTTGAAAGTGTTTAACCTAAGTAAAAATTCGTATTTTTCACGAAACCTACATGAAAAAGACACATACTTAGATCTAGTTGGCTGACCTAAAACGGTTGAGAAATTAAGACTCGCGGAGAAGCTTCGTGGCCGTAAAGTGGGTGTTCGATGATTTAAGAAATTCGGAATTTCTAATCCAAAAACCTCATTTGACTCTATTTGATAATTTTCACGTTTAAATTAGTGGCCTCTTTACAAACTCCCCTATAGAAAATGCTGTGCAGATTATGTCGTATGTCGTATAACTTTATTTCTAAAAATAACCTGGAAAATGTAAATTACTATATTGTCATTCTGTATACAAAAAAAAACCACAATGTAAAATTTTATAATATCATGAATGAATGACCAGCCTACTGTGACACGTAACACATATTCTTTGCCAATAATTTCGAACTGTTTTAAATAAGATTTCAACTCTCCTCCGACTGCCAGTGCGATTTCCTTGTAGATCGAATAAAAAACATGACGTAAGCTATCGAAGAGAACCATTATAAACTTGCCATTGACTTAAATGGTCATCACTGCGATCAACATGTTGTCCTTTGAGTCCACCTCTCCACCAATTTCTCCAGAGAACAGTCTACCTTTTTTAATGGTGGGGAACTTTACATAGTCAACTGTTTTCAGGATTTAGAATTAAAAGTAGTCGAAGAATCTGTGCGCAGAGTTTGTGTTGGTCTTGACACAGTTTTGGAATAAAAATTTTTAACACCACAACAAAAGTAAGTTTATTCAAGCGTTAGTTGTTTATTAACACTGTAGTAATGAAATTTGTTGTTTATACCAAAAGTGCGAGTTATGTAATAATTAAACGTCGATTTTTTTGCGGTTGTATTTGGAGCGCATGGTTGTTATGCTTTTACTTTTAATGAATAACTAATAATTATTTTTCAAGATAGGTATAAACTAAAGGAGCTGAAAATGTAAAAAATTATACTAATAACTTTATTTCTGAGACTATTTATGACATATGTTTTTTTTTTCTTAACATTTTCTTAATAGTGTTAAAAGAAAAAAAACACATCGATTCACAAAGAAATTATTCTATTTAAGAAATTCCTTCATTTAAAAAAAAATTAAAAAAAATACTGAACAGTTTAATATTGTATAGTATATATTCCAGAAATTATTTGGTATGGTTATTATACTAATAGAATAACAGAAATACATTTATACTTTCTGAGGATGCTCATTTTATATGCAAAACACCTTGACAATTTGTGCCAAATCTTGTGTTTTTGGTAGGGTATTACGTGAAAGATATAATAATAATTACTATATAACATGTGTATTATTATAACCAAAACGTCAATGTTTTTTAGCTTAAAGAAAGCTCGAAGTATACAATACTTGAGCGCTGTTATTTCAGCACAGATATCTGTTAAGGGTCGTCCTATAACAATTTTCATAAATGATTTGTTGCTGTTTTTTTTAGTTTATAAAAAAATCTTTTAAGATTTGAAAAATAACCAAAACACGCTTTATATACTACCGACACCTGACACTTAACATATAAGGAAGTATCGAGTTTTTACTAACGGTGTCAAGTATCAAAAATGTCAAATATGGATATGTTTCTTCAAAATCATTTAATACGACTTTGATCCAACATATTGCCGTTTCCAATGTTTGAAGCATGTAATACTAAATTTGTCACATAACGGTTATTAGTAACAAAAAGTTGCCACATATTAAAAGAGCGCAGTGTTAAGTCAAGTTGTGTGTGGTACTATCGAAAAATAAAATCGTTTTAAATCTGGAATTTTTTTTTTCTCATTTTCGTACTTCAGTTTTCATTTTCATGTATACACACATGGTTGGATATAGTGACAGAAGACTAGCTAATACTTTAATTGATTCTTTGGAAAATTTTGCTCAACGTATTTATTATTACCAGGAAGTAAATAGACAACATTATGAACATCTTTTGTAGAAAAAAAATTTGTAACCTTTGGTTTTTTTTATTAAAATGTGTTTTATTTCAGTTAAATGTGTTATTTTTACAATTATTATTAACTTTTATTTAATTTTTCTATCAACGCACAGGTGGTAAAGAATTAATGATAGATAAAGACAACATTTTCTAGGCCAAATAAATTTAACATTTTCCGAACTGTTATTTTATTTTTTTTATTTTTTAGTGCAAATAAAGAAAGACATGTGTTACATCACTGAATGCAGCATTTTATAATATTAAATTTGAGCCCTAGTGTCATAAAAAAAAAATTAAGTTGGCCTTGTATCCCCCAAAACAAATGTGCAGTATTATACATATATAGTGCTAGTAAAATAATAATGATAATAATATGTTTTTGTCAACATACAAAATTGGGACAGATCATATAAAAAATATCATTTTGAGGAAAAAGCCGGTGTAAACAACATTGATGATGTCAGCATTTATATGAATATATTGTTATTTTAAAACATAATTACCAATATAATTGCTCGCAGCCCCCACATTTAATTCTACGTAACTAAATAAGAAAAGGAAAACATACCTTATTTTCCAAAAATTTTAGTTAAGATCATAATTGTTGTTGTATATGTTCTCATACAAATAAAATAGTTAAAATTAGTTAAGGTACGCATCTACTCATTAATGTTTTGTCTTAATTTTCTTTAACAAAATTTACATGTTCTAAAACTTTTGAGGGTAGTATGCGGAAAAAATTTAATAAAATTAGCCCAAATTTATATGACTTGATACCACTTTGGATGTCACTAGTTGACAGTGTGAAAATAAATGTAAATACAAATGATTCTAAACTAAATTTTGAATTACTTCGAAGATTTTAATTACATTAAATGTGCGGGAATGAGAAGGAATATCTGAACGTAAATTTGATAAGTTTGAACCATGGAGTATTGATCGGTTTAGTAACATGCAATCACAAAATTCGTGATTATGTTCTGTCCTTTTCTACTTTATTAGCCAATACGTGAACGAACTTTCGCTAAAGATTTTGGCAGTCTGAGAAACACACAAAATAGAATAAGGATAATATGGTACCTGGCACCTATCTTCCAAACTGCAGATATTTAGTTGAATGTAGCCTGTTGTGGAACCTTCTCGAGAAAAATTGTGCGTGCGTGGGAAACAGTTTTACAATAAAAATGTGTTTAGTTTCTTTTCAATTTTTAAGATTACGCGAAACCGTGAATAAATAGCACGTTGTTTTTCTAAGAACGTGTGTACTGTGTAAGTGTCATTCTCATTATACAAACAAAGCATAATTTTTTTTATAGCGGTGAATGCATCTTTATGGTGTAAATTTTAAGGCTAAAGTTGTTTTACAGGTTGATTAAATATTTACGTAAGTTTGCTAGAAGAGACGGTGACTAATTCTTACCGATAAAGATTTGTTGCCTCAGACTCGCTGGACGTTAGCTTAGGTATATTTGATCATCTGTTTCGTTAAGTTATATTTGGTGATTACATCAGTTTTTAATTTACGGCAATAAAAAGAATGTTCTAAAGATTCACCTAGTTGTAATTATGAAATTAATTTTTTGGGAAGTTAATAGGTGAGTAGGTTTCTGGGAGCAGCACAGTAATTAGAACGATTAATAGATTGAACTAATAATATCAATCAAAAACACAAACAATGGTTAATTTTATTTGTTAAAATTGTGAAGTTTTATTGGTGGAATTTGTTTTGTTGAATGTTAATGTGTTACTTCATTAAAAATATAGAACCGAGGTGCTTTGATATTAATATATCTAATTACTAAATTAAAAAAAAAATGAATCATTGAATGGTTAAATTTTTTGTTATTGTAAATGTTTCATCAAAATGTTTGATTCATTTAGCAAAGAAATGCATACCTATGCATGTATGTATAAGGACCTGGTTATTAAAGTGGTGTGTTTTGTCGTTTCACACAGGAACTTATAACTAGGGCCCGGATTTTAAGTCACAAAAAATGAGGAAAAAGGCGCCTAAAATAGGCTTTAAAAAACTTCAAATTAGGTTATAAAAATGGTGAAATAGGTTCAAATAGGTTGATACCAATCTGAAATCTTCAAAATTTCAAAGGAACGAAAATCATGTTTTTTTTGTCTTTATATTGTTTAATAGTTATTCACAATTTTAATTAACATAACATATATTTAATTATTTAATGATTTGAATATAATACTATAATAAAAATTTATTCAAGCGAGCATTTGCATGACAAATTATATATCGCTCTAGATTTTCACATGTCATTGATGTGCGATTATCTGCTAAAATATTTTTTAAACATGAAAAAGATCTTTCTAGGGCCCGGACTTTGGATTTTTTGCCTTTTTGTTTCTTTTTAAAGCATTTACATAAAACTTTGATATAAATGTATTTTACAAAAAAATACGTTGTTTGAGCCTACTTTATAATTGCCTAATTGCCTAAAATGAGAGTATGTATTTATTTACGTTTTTAGTAAAATGGAGTATGCTCTTGTAGCAGATGTCTTGTTTATACTTCACATGCACAAAAACTCGATAAAATTCATTTCCGCTTTATAAAGCATTTGTGGTGTTTACTTACTACTCACCTTTTCCGATACAGGAACTAATCAGAATAAGCAGTTACGGTATCAGATGATTTCTCTCCCAGCAGGAAAAAACTTGGTGTAATGCGGAATATATGACTAAAATGCTTCGGTATCAAATTAACTGTGAACTTCCTTGGCGCAGATTCCTTTCGATGTTCCTAACCTTTCGACAAAATCTGCAGCTATTTTTCACCTACTTACCGACTGTGGAAATGAACTTACTGAGTAGAGTGGAGTTTTATTAACTTACGCTTGGCACATATTGTAGTAATCTAAATAAGAGTTAGCGACCAACTTACTTTAAATATTTCAGTACTCACGAAAATCAGTGGATGAAGTTGCATACCTACTGAATAAGGAATGCCCATTTTGACAACTAGTAAGTATTGGCCGGAATAAGGAACCCTTAATTCCCAAGCGGGGCAAAAAAAAAGGTTGGATTTTATATAAACTAACAGGTCTGTCATTTTGAAGATGAGTATTTGTTGTGAAAAAAAATATTGCCCGAATAAAATAAAATTTCCCCCCTCTAACTCTATCTGAATAATAAACAGTTGTACCTATATACAGTTGCTTTTTTCGGTCGGTATCACTTGCCAGACTGAACATTAGGTATTTTTTTAATATATATGCAGGTATACATAACTTTATCCACTGATTTTCTTGAGTATTGAAATACAAATAAAAAGCAAATCGGTCTCTAACTCTTAGATACAATAGGATCCGTTTAGTGAATAGATAATTTTATTTTCCTTGACGTTGACAGTTCTGAGAGTTTGCATATGCCTGACATTTTAAATTCGTAATGAGAATTTATCTGTTCACCTCTTCCAAACACTTGACATCATTATCTTTAAAATGCCTTATCTAATTCTTGTACTTTTTGGAATAGCATTGCTGTATAATTTAATAATCTACCCTTATTTTTATTTAATATGTAGGATTGTAGGATTTATAATAAAAAGTATAATTTGCGTAAGCAGATTTTTTAATCTCAGAACACATTAGCATGAGATTAATATGGCATTCACAGAGCAGAATTGACAATGAATTGACAATAAATTTGCGAGCAAACAAATTTTGTCCCAAGATAAATAAGTGTCCGTTTTCTAGAAATTTTTTTAACTAAAGGAAAAATGTATTTTTTCAAGAATATTTTTTTTATGTTACGTGTCTTTGGTTTTCAACAAAAGAAATCTACAACATTTTCCACGTAACGTATGGATACAGTTTTGAAAGCTGAAAGCTGTGGTAAAAAGCAAGTTCCGAATTTTACATAAATAACTGAGATATATATCTAGGTACGTAATGAAAAATTTCACCGAAGTTTTAAAAAAACTGATGATGGTGAACTGTTAAAAAAAACTGTCACTGTGTTATTATACAGAAAGTTGTGGACAATCTATATTTAAAATTTCATAATAATGGAGACAGTACATTCTGAAAACGTATTGAACGCGAAGTGTTTATGTTATGATTGTACATATTTTTAGTTGTTAAATTTAAATTAACTTCAGTTAAATTTTTGCAAACAATTTTTCTGTTTATTGTGGTTAAAAAAACCTTGAGCATGATGTCATCTTAAAATAGTATAAATTCAAGTACAACCGTGACGGTGACGGACGGAAGAGTTCTTTGAATGTAGATAATTAATTGTATATTTTCTTAAATTTCAGAAATAGATTCTTAATATTATATACGTATTCTAATATAAATATATAACATATAATATCTGATATTTTGTAGTTGCCTGTATTCATTGTTTAATTGCTATTCTCCTTCTACTCGAAATTTTAAAAAATAATTCTTCAATTTTATATAAATTTATATAATGTAATAATAAATATGTACTTTTGTAATATAATTCGTTTAAGACCTCAGCAATGATTTAATGCTACAGTCGAGTCGGTTTAAATAATTATTTTAAACAAGCAGTTGGTTCATTTCCCTTTTTGTAATTTTGCTTAACAATCCACAGTTTTTTCGCAGCCAATGAAATTTTGATAGGTAGGTTAGTTTATATAAAATTACTTTCATTACCTTCAACGGATTTCACCTTCACCCAATTATCACAGTCAAATCAACATAACGACCATATGTTCGCTCAGTTATTGTGCTGATTCATTACTAAATATTACTACTCAATACTTGACTATATCAGTGTTTCTCTAATGAATAATATTTGTACATAATATAGGGGCTATATTTTTAATAACAATAATTGTATATTTGTGATTTGGTTATACAGGTTATTCGCAGTTATACCTGAAATAATCAAAACGCAAATTCGCGGTAGTCTTGATTTTTAATATCATTTCTATTTTAAGTTAAACATAGTTAGTTGGTTTTGATAATTTGTACATAAACGCCAATTGTTGGATTAAAATCAAAATCATACAAATTCAAATCAAGAACTCGTCAGCGCATCTCCTGTACGGACAATCTTTTCTACACAACGATGAAGCACTCACCATATATCACAATCATATCAGTCTTTTAGTCGTTTTAACACACTCTGCGTCAATTTTTACCAAATGTTAGTTTTATCATGACAGTATTTGACACTATTTACGTCATTGTTGTTAGACAAAACAGATGAACTATTTTTAAGGCGTGGAGCCTGCATATCACATAATTTTTGAAAGAATATTTTGAAAATAACATTGCATCTTTTTTTTAAATTCAAGTAAACTCAAAATAAACAGTAATAAAATCATGTTCATTATTTTTTTTCGTGATACATGGCAGAGTATTAATCTGTGCTACTGACAAATCCAAATTACTGTCAAATCATGTTGTGTATTATGATATTATGCCAATTAATTGTACACAAGCTTCACATTATTACGAAACTATATTTCTATGCGTAAGGTAAGTGTGATAGGAAATTTTCAGTTTTGAATCAGTAAAACATAATTTGAAAACAATGACGATATAAATAATTATTATGCTTTGACGAGCCTTAGTTAAAATATAATTGAGTTTTGTTTATTCTAACCCGAAATGTTATGAGATTAATGTAAAATTACCGTATTTATAGTACAAACGTATTTGATTTTCAGCTGCCCAAAGTTCAAGTTTAATGCAAATTACGACTTCTTGTAAACAAGATCTGATAAATAATATGTGAAAAATAAACCCTTTTTAGATTAGAATTATAAACATACGTTTTCCATACTTGATAACATATACATTCACTACAGATTGGGTTAATGCCTTTAATTGTTAAACTATGTTTCGTTTAAAACGATTAATCCAGTGGTACCCTGGATACAGTAAAATACCATACTTTGTGTTGGTATTTGTGTATAGTAATTAAGGTTCTTTTTTGTGTTCTAAAATTTAGTGGATGGAAAGAATCCTACCTGTGATTTATTCTGGAAGTGTTCAGTGCAATAACTATGTTATTAAAAATTGCAAGAATGTTAGTAGTTATATTTGTGTACAAGGTAGGGAAATTATAAACTTTTTTTGTAAGGGGCAGTAAATAGGACCATTTTTTTTATTTATTCGAAAAACGTTTTCAATGCACGATCATGAACTATTGCTCCATACTATTTGAAATGTTTGCGTGCCATACATTTTTTGTACCTACTCAGAACAACTATGTCACTGCTATATTTATATAAATAAAGAATGTTGCTGCCTGCAATCGCAACGCATTTAAATTTTTATAGTCGCAGTTAATCTTTACCGGGAAACATATATAAATTCCCATGTGCATTGAAATTTCTATTTAGCTAATTTCAATATATTCTTCCATAGTTGCGCATATGTTATTATTTTGATGCTACTACACTGTTGCTGAAAGAGACACTATAATCTTATAGGCGCTCTTTTTAAGTTAATTTACAATAATAATTAATAGCAGACCGCAATATGTGACAAGGTTATTAAATGCATAAATTATTTTAATGGAAAATATTGGAAGATTATTCACTAAAAAAGGTTACGTTTCAGTTAATTTACGCTTAGTTTGTGTAATTCAAATTTATAACTGTTGTGTACGAATAAATTTCATATAAGTATTGCTTTGGATTGATTTTTGGTATACATGTTTCTCCGGTAATTAAAAATTAAAATTAAAACGTATATCTAATAGATATACGTAGGTATAAATCAAAATACGGTACTATTGTTTACATACCTTTTTTCTGTTTTGAAAATTTAAGATTGTAGCGGACACGCTTTAGTACCGGAGCGCTCCGCTAGTACCCTTTCGAGGGCGCTACCGACACAGCACCGTATCACCCCCAAACGAACCACCCTCGCTGCCCATTGGACGCCACCCCTACTCCGATCTTTTGCAGAGGGGACAACCCCTATAAAAGAACCACCCCGTCCCAACAGACTTCAGACAGAGCGTTGCGCTTGGCTGGGCTAACACAACCTCTACTTCTAGTGGCGCTTGGCAGGGCTAACACCACTACACCCTCTTCAGAGAGAGCGTTGCGCTTGGCTGGGCTAACACAACCTCTACTTCTAGTGGCGCTTGGCAGGGCTAACACCACTACACCCTCTTCAGAGAGTGCGTTGCGCTTGGCTGGGCTAACACAACCACTCAACTATAGTGGCGCTTGGCAGGGCTAACACCACTACATCCTCTTCAGAGAGAGAGCGTTGCGCTTGGCTGGGCTAACACAACCTCTCGATCTCTAGTGGCGCTTGGCAGAGCTAACACCACTCCCTTGGGCTTACGCAATCTGGGCCTTCGCTCCGTATAGTTACGCTTGGCAGGGCTTACGTAACTATTGCCGAAGACGGACGCAATTCACCCTCGACGACGCCCCCGGCGAGAGACTCGCCTCCCCGGACTCCCGTGAAGAAGACACCAACCGCTCGAAGACCTACGACGCTCCGCGTCCCAGAAACCGGCGAGGTGCCGCCACTTCGAGAACCCACACCCATCCATTGAATTGTATTATATTTTTTATACACATCAATAAACCACTAAAACACCACAAATCTGGCGCCCAACTTAGTGGCTCGAAGAAGGCAAAACACCATACCGTGCAGGACATTTCTCGCCCGCTGAGCAACCTGTTAAAGAAAAACGCACCCTGGGAATGGGGCCCCGCACAGCAGGAAGCCTTTTGCTCGCTCAAAAACTGTCTGACTACAGCCCCCATCTTACGGCAGGCCGATCACACAAAGCCATTCACGTTAAGAACCGACGCCAGCTCCTTAGCTATCGGAGCTGCCCTCCTCCAGGGGGAGGAGAACGAAGAACTCCCGGTGGAGTACGCAAGCCGCCTCCTCACCACCGCGGAGAAAAATTACACAACTACAGAGCGCGAAGCCCTCGCCATTGTCTGGGCCATTGGCAGGTTTCGCGGCTACATCGAAGAAAACTCGATCGTTGTGATAACCGACCATCAACCTCTACGATGGTTAATGACGCTTAAATCCCCGACAGGAAGATTGGCGAGATGGGCTCTGCAACTCCAGCCCTACAATCTAACCATACGGTACACCCCCGGAAAAGCAAACGCCCTCGCCGACCTACTATCACGACCTCAATGCGACCTCGAGACTCGACCCGCCTGCCCGGTGTGTACCATCCACGTGGGCCTACCGACTCAGGGAGCTCGAACACTACGAGAAGAACAATTGCAAGTTCCGGAAGTGAAAAAAATCATCGAGGACTTGACCTCTACAAATCCCGAGGTTTTTCAACCATGGTCCGCAAAAGGCTATGTACTTAACCAGGGCGTTTTGTACCATTACGCCCAAGACGGCGACGAAGAAGACGCCCAACTTGTCGTCCCAACACAGGACCGCCCTCGTGTACTCAGGGAGTACCACGACGCCCCTACGGCCGGTCACTATGGAATAGCCCGCACTCTGCAGAAGATCACCGCCCGATACTTCTGGCCCGGCATGAGAAGATACGTTACCGACTACTTAAAAACATGCCTAGAGTGTCAACGGTTTAAACCCGCCAACACCAAACCCGCTGGACTTCTTCAGACACCTGTTCTGCGACAACGCATGGAAGTAATATCCGTCGACCTGTTCGGACCACTTCCCCCAGGTGACAACGGAGAGAAATGGGTATTTATCGCCCAAGATTACGCTACTAAGTGGGTAGAATTATTTGCGCTCGTTACCGCTACCGCAGAAGCTTGCGCCTGGACCATCGTTAACGAACTCGGACTTCGATACGGACTTCCACGCCGTATCATCAGCGACAACGGAACGCAATTTATCAGCGCCGTAATGCAGAAAATCACCTACTGTTTAGGAATTACGCAATCATTCACCCCGGTATACCACCCCGAGGCCAATCCAGTAGAGCGACGCAACCGCGACCTGAAGACGCAAATCTCAATTCAAATCGGGGAAAGCCCACACTCCACGTGGCCCTCCAAACTACCCAGTATACGCTTCGCCATGAACACGTCCAGAAGCCAAGGAACCGGCTTCACTCCCGCGTATCTTATGTTTGGGCGTGAGCTCCGAACCGTCGATGACGTCACCCACGATTTAAGAAGCGTCATCGTCTCAGAAAACTTTGTTGCCGAAGCCACCCCGAAGCTGCTCCTACTCGCAGAGGTTCTGAACTCCGCCCGGGAACATCATGAGCAAGAGCAAACTGTCCGGAAACGGTACGCTGACCAATTCCGCCAGCCAAGTCACCCCTACCAGATCGGAGACTTGGTGCTCGTCGCCGTACACCAAGCCAGCAACGCCAAACAAGGCACAACTGCGAAATTCCTTCCCCGCCGTGATGGCCCCTACGCAATCCGCGCCCTGAAAGGGCCCACCAGTTACGAGTTGGAGACCACGGACACGCCGCCCCAGGTCATCGGCACCTACCACGTCTCGCAACTCACCGAGTTCCATGGACCCGTCAAGACACCACCAGCTCCGGTAGCTCCCGTCCGTCGACGAGGTCGTCCACGGAAGAAGAATAGCCAGGCCCAATAGCGAGACGCTTCATTGGTCCTGAGGGGGAGACTGTAGCGGACACGCTTTAGTACCGGAGCGCTCCGCTAGTACCCTTTCGAGGGCGCTACCGACACAGCACCGTATCACCCCCAAACGAACCACCCTCGCTGCCCATTGGACGCCACCCCTACTCCGATCTTTTGCAGAGGGGACAACCCCTATAAAAGAACCACCCCGTCCCAACAGACTTCAGAGCGTTGCGCTTGGCTGGGCTAACACAACCTCTACTTCTAGTGGCGCTTGGCAGGGCTAACACCACTACACCCTCTTCAGAGAGAGCGTTGCGCTTGGCTGGGCTAACACAACCTCTACTTCTAGTGGCGCTTGGCAGGGCTAACACCACTACACCCTCTTCAGAGAGTGCGTTGCGCTTGGCTGGGCTAACACAACCACTCAACTATAGTGGCGCTTGGCAGGGCTAACACCACTACATCCTCTTCAGAGAGAGAGCGTTGCGCTTGGCTGGGCTAACACAACCTCTCGATCTCTAGTGGCGCTTGGCAGAGCTAACACCACTCCCTTGGGCTTACGCAATCTGGGCCTTCGCTCCGTATAGTTACGCTTGGCAGGGCTTACGTAACTATTGCCGAAGACGGACGCAATTCACCCTCGACGACGCCCCCGGCGAGAGACTCGCCTCCCCGGACTCCCGTGAAGAAGACACCAACCGCTCGAAGACCTACGACGCTCCGCGTCCCAGAAACCGGCGAGGTGCCGCCACTTCGAGAACCCACACCCATCCATTGAATTGTATTATATTTTTTATACACATCAATAAACCACTAAAACACCACAAGATGGAATAAAATTACAGAGAAATTTAATGGGAAAGCACCAATAATGTAATAATAAATCAATGCTAGTGTTTTGCTGACGTGTTTATGACTATTATTTATTTTACACTCCACAAAATATTGCAGTTCGATTTTGATAAGCATTAACTTCTTGGACAGTCAGTCGCACCTATTTTTGTTAAAAAAGTAAAAAGAACGAGTATAAATATTTAAAGCTGACTGTAGTTGTTTTTAGATAAACAGCTTGAATTCGTTTAGTTCGTCCTTAAAAAATAAATTGCTTTTTATGTGTGCATAAAATTTAATTTCTGTACATACCCACGGTCTAAGTTGTGATTTAAACGAAACGTGTTGGTTGGGTTTAAAACAGGTACAGTAGAGAGCAAGTACAAACGTCCAAATCTGAGTTCTTTATATGCTTGCATATTAAAAACAAATGATATGCTGATGCATAAATAACAATGTTATTATGTTTCAGAACATGGGTGGTTTTACTCAGCGTCCATGGACTCCAACGAAAAGGCGTGGGCCAATCGCCGCAGAATATAAGAGTCCCGGTCCAGCATGTGTTTCTCTTCCCTCCTACATAGGTAAAGTTATGTAACTATGTTTGCAAATTATTGTTATTCATTTCGTTATTAACAAATTTGTAGTTTTGAACATGAATGATTCATGATATGTTAGCCAATCGCGATGCAAAATTAAATTTGACTGTTTTATATTAAATTACTTATTTTATCTTACACAACACGTTTTATGTAATTCTATTTGAATTTAATTTATATGCTACCTAACTTTATATGTTTCAGAGTAAAACTTTATTGTCTACGTTAAACTGAAAAAATCGCTTTAGAGTATTGAAATATTGAACATATTTATGCGTATGCTGATAATAATTACTATCTGTGACCATACTAGATAAATTTAGCACTTGTTGTCACTATGTAAACCACAAAGAAGTAACATACTGTGTCATCTCTAATTATTAATAGCATTTTTAAACTAATTACAAATAACCAGCACTATGTGAAACTAGATTTATCATTTATGTGATTTAAAATATTTACCTAATCTCATAGCATTTTTATTTCTTTAATTTTCGGTTTATTGTAAAAACAGTTTGTTCCCTTTTAGATTTATATTGTAATTTTAACTTATTATATAATTAATATTATTATTATTTTATTGTATTCAGAATATAATTCTATATATTGTCTTTGCCATTTCTACTGAAATACCACGTGTTGATTTTGCTTAAAATTTACCAATTGGTAACAGCTTTCGGTTGATTGACAACGGCTTTTAGTTAGAAAATTGTCTGAATATTGTTTACTGAAAGTTATTGATGAAAAATGCATGGACTATATTCGAAATATTTAATTATTTAATGTAATATGACCAGATTCATTTATTTGATTAAGTAGTACAAAAATCAAACAAGTTAGTATTTTAGTAGAACAAAACCCACATGCAAATTCTAACAAATTAAAGTTGGAAATAAATGTTTGGAGGAGTTACGGAATGATCAAGAACCGGATTTTGATAATTATGTTGGCGCCCACAGACAATTTCGTCGACCAGAATACATTATAATTACTGAAATACATTACAAAAACCTCAATTGACAAGTTTTTATTAATAGTGACTACTTTCACAGGTAAAAAAACTTCGGAATCGAAAACCGGGCGAGCACCAGCTTTCAGTTTTGGAGCAAGACACAATGGCAAAACAGAAAGCATTGGACCTGGGCCCGGACAATACAATGTAACAGGACTTAGCGCAAAAGGTTAACTTCAGAATATTGAAATATATATTACAAAAAAAATTATATTTAAATTAAACAAAGTATAAAGTTTAAAAAATATATAAGTACATTATTTTTTCGAATTTGAAAATTTTCATAAAAATAAATGTTCGTAGGAAAAGATACACCTCCAGCTGTTAGTCTTCACGGACGTCCAAAGGATGCTAAACCGGAAAATTTTCCAGCACCGGGAGATTATAATCCCGACAAAGCTGAAAAAGTTATTCATGATAATGCACCTAGATACACTTTTGGATTAAAAACTAATGTTGAAAAACCTTTAGAGACACCAGGTACGTTTTTAGTAGCGTAGATAATTTTAATTGTTTCGATTAGGTATAGGTATATTTAAAGATTAATGCAAGCTTAGCGCTTTTAATAATGCCCTAATGATATAAACTTTCATAATAAATAGTGGATTTTTGTAAGACTAGTTTAACCAATGTCACTGTGGTAGGTATTTTGAGTAATAAAAAAACATTATGACTAGAAAACTGTGAATTTTGTACTAAACTACAATATATTGCACCATCAAGTGCGTTACTTTGCATTTTTTTTTCGGTGTATGTTGTATAAGTAGCTACTTTTATGGACAAACAAATAATTCCTGATGAATCTAAATTACAAAATTTTACTTTGTGTTGGTACTTATTATGCAATTACGATGTAAGTATACTGAATAAACGAGAAATTTTTAATCTGAAATTATCAAAAAAAAAAAGGATGCAAACAGAATATTTACTGCGCTTTCCATGCACATTGCAGTTTTTCGATTTCATTATTATTGCGACAAAGCAAAGTAACACAACTTTATGGTTACATTCAAACTAAAATTTTTCTGTAATTTTATAACTTCTTTTAAAAATTATTAATTTACTTAGAGCTAATTAATTTAACTAATTGTTAATAGATTGTGGTTAAAGGTTTTTTAAAATTGTTAACACAGCACCTAACGCCTATAAACCGTTTCGACGAACAAATGCTCATCGTTATTCTTTTGGGATAAGAACACCTACTCACAGAGTGTCTGACACACCTGGTTAGTTTATTGTTTTAGTTCTGTTTTTGCTTTATTTTTATTTTGTTAATATTTATTTTTAGCACCCAATGTGTACAATGTACCAGATTCGGAAAAAAAGTTGCACGAATACTCACCTAAATATAGTTTTGGTGTCAAAACACCAAATGAAAAACCGTCCGATACACCTGGTTAGTTTATATTATATCTCTTCGGTGTGCAACACCCATGGGTGTAATGTTTTATTTGAATTTTAATGGTGATGGGATTTGCTTAAATAAACATGTAAACTTTTGTAATTAACGAGTAACATCATTTCTGCATATTTATAAATTTGTTTATTGTCAAACATCAGAGTTCAGCAATTTTTAGATTTTTCTATTACTATTGATGATCAAATTTTTTAAATTAAATAATTTTGCTAAACTCTTTTGTTATAAGCAGGAATTCGTTTTACTTAATTTTGTTGCACCGTTTCCAGAACTGCTTTAAAAAATAAAACAGCTTACATTTATTTAAAAAACTAATGCCAACATTTCAACTTAATATAGCTCCCAATGTGTACAACGTACCAACTGCCGACAAAGTTTTACATGAAACTTCTCCCAAATTTAGTTTTGGGCACAAGGTGCAATTGGACAAACCTTCGGAAACCCCTGGTTTGTGTCATTTATATATGTATTAAATATTTTTAACATTAACTCTTTTATTTGGTTACACTTATTAACAAATGAATAGAATGAAGTGAAGTAAATGTGTGACGAGAAAAGTTGAAAAAGGATTTTCAGATAACTCTGGTTTTTTTTGTATCTTGCAATGTAGGTACCTACTTCTAGACAAATTCTGTCTTCTCTAATGCTTTATTGCAAACATCTAATTTTAAACTTTGAGGTATTAGTTTCAAACTACTATGAGATACAAAATCATATATCCTTATGCCTTTATGAATCTAGTCCAAATTACAGCAGGTATGCATAAATTGAAATTTCATTTTTGTTTAGTCATTTGTTTATAAAATCACAGGATGCATTGTGATATACATATATGTACTTAATCCCATATTAATATATTAAAGCAAAGCACGCTACTTTTCTTCAAAATACAGTTTTTTTTAGTTGTAAGTAATATATGTTGTCTTCATGCAGAGTTATTGTAAATGTTTTTTTGTCGTTGGTGATCATAGACCGTAACTTTTTTAAGCCACCTACTATGTAAGAAAGATTTATAATAACCCTGTATTGTAATGCATTTAAATTTCGTTGATATAACTTTACCTATTGATGCAAAATGATTCAAATTAAATTTGAATTATTTTGGTGTTAAATAAATTGTTAAAAATTACACTAGCGTAAAATTAATGAATTAATGATGTAAAACGGTAAGTACAAAAGCGCGCGTAGTTAACAAGAGAGCGCATTTACCTCACTTTATTCTAATAAATAATTGCATAAAACTTAAACACAATATTTTAGCTAAATAATAATAACGATTTAACAACTCATTTCAGGGTATCATGGTAATATGTTTACTTTCTAAACTGCATTAGTTTCTTTCTTTTGTTGGAAGTTGCCTACACTTTTTTAAAGCAACAAAATATTTCAGTAAGAATTCGATTCATTTAATTTTTGTTATCTAGCTCCTAACGTTTACAATGTACCGAATGCTGACAAAGTTTTGCACGAAAATTCACCGAGGTACACATTCGGACAAAAGGTTCAACTGGAAAAACCTTCGGATACTCCTGGTTAGTTAGACAATTTCTTTGTACACTTTTTTGGTTAATAGTTAAACTAAAGTAACTGGAGATTTTTAGTGTCGACATATTTCAACAAACTTTATAACAATTGACAACTTGTGTTTAATATTTTTAACCACGCACCTTACTTTATGTATGTCTTATCTTGCAAACATTTTTCGAATCTGGGGTGCATTACGTTTGTTTATTTGTGGAATGAGTTTTTATGTTTTTATTATGTTTTTCTATCTTAGCACCGAATGTCTACAACATACCAACTGCTGACAAAGCTCTACATGAGAACTCACCTAGATACAGTTTTGGAAATAAGGTTCAATTGGAAAAACCTCTGGAAACACCTGGTTGGTTAATTCTTCATAAATCTCTTGTATTCAGTTTTGATATACCTACCTGTGACTAAAAACGATTTTTTACACACATTATGTTTATATTTTTGCTTTCCGTTTATAACATCATTTTCTGTTTGACTTGTGCATTATTCGAAAATATTCGTGAATAATTTGAATGCTACTCAAGATGAACATTATCTCTACTGGGTACTTATTATTCTTAAAAAAAAAAATAACACAACTTTATATTTTCATCACGTTAAAATTGTCTTCAGACAGAAGTGGTGTTAATTTAAATCATCTTTTAGCTCCAAATGTGTACAACATACCCTCTGTTGTTGGAGATAAAAAATCGGCTCCCGCTTACACCATATCAGGAAGAAACAAAGATCTAATTGATGAGCGTGTAAAAAATCCCGGTCCAGGTCAATACAACAATGTGAATCCAGAAAGTTACAAAAATCATTCACCAGCTTACACAATAAGTGGAAGAACTAATATTCCCATTGATTCAACAACCCCTGGGCCTGGTGTCTATTGTCCGGAAAAGGTGACATTTCTTATTTAGTATTTTACCAACAATAACTGTACTAACTATATTTTTAAACTTTTGCTAACTTGATAGGTCAATTGCCATCTTCTCCATCCTCCAAGTCATTCTTTTGGTATAAAACATTCACCGTATTTAGGATCTCAGAATATGTTTTTGAGACGTGAAAAAACTTCCCTCCTTTTTTAAATTCCATTTCTGCTACTAACGTCTACACTATTAGCTAGCCTGAAATATGTTTATTAACAGGACGATGATTAACACTTTGTATTTGTTTTGTTAAGGATTTTAAAATTTATTGTTGTTATTGTTATTTTAGGTTGACCTTGATTATAACCCTGCACACAGTTTTGGCATTAAGCACTCCCCATATGCGGATCACTATTAAATAAAATGTAATATTGTTTACATTCACTACATTCTGTTTTTGAATATATTTTTATTTACTATAACCACTTAAATTTTAATTTCATATTTGGTATTTCTGCTTGCACTTAACGAAAGGTCGCTTCATTGTTGTTGCAAACATATTTATAACAAGTTATTATGAAGCCTTCATTAATCTTTGTTATGTAAGCTAGTCCTAGCTGTTCTCATTATGTTTGTATTGTCTTTATTTTAGTAAATATATTTATTAACAAATGATATATGTATTCGTTTTTTATTTGTTTCTGACTAATCAAAAAGTAACGTAAAGTGTTTTTAAGGCCAGTCCCCACGTTTTCTCAGCGGAATTTTCGCTCTATTTTCAAAATGTAATATCTCCGTTATTAACAGATCTATAGTTTTCAAATTTTAAATATATGTTGTCCATAACTTTCTTTATATAACGCAAGGGCAATTTTGTTAAAAACAGCTTGTGATCATATTATTTTTTTAATTTTAGTGAAATTTTTGCATAACGTATTTTTAAAAATCAATATCTCAATTATTAAATAAAATTTCAGAACACGGTTTTCAACACTGTTTTCAGCTTACAAAACTCCAGAAATCATACGAGACATATCGTCGATTTTATTTTTTAGAAACGATACACAGTTAAAAAAAGCGTATATCATGGAAGTTGCTAACTTTTATTTTTACTATATCTCAGTCCCAACAAATAAAGTCAAAAATCGACCTCGTAGAATTTCTCAAGTTTTGCAAGCTGAAAACAGTGGTGACAACCCCGTTCCAAAATTTCCATAAATAACTGAAATATTGATTTTATGTCGTACATATTATTCTGTCGTTCCAACAAGCCCAAAGCACTTTCATCACCTTTAATACATAACACTAAAGATTAACGATACGATTAATACTGTTACGAAAGAAACCCATACGACGCTTATGGGTTCTAGTTCTAGTATGTACGGCTATGAGACTCATCGGCCGGTCGACGTTCGCTAACGAAAAGCCTGGAAGCAGAAGTCGCGATGGGCATCCCAAAAGAATCTCGAAGCGGCGTTCTCGATCCATCGAGAGGAACGTATACGTTTAAATAAAGGCCACCGTCGGAGACGATTGTAATTCAATTTGTACATAATCGCTGCGTAATCAGTCGTGTAAATTTGAGTTATTGAGAAATAAATTGTTGAGTTTACCCACGTCGATTTTCAATTACCGATCATCGCAACAATATTCTATAGTACAGTCGCGGACAGTGAATTTCGTCCACACAATTCACGCGAATTCACAAAAATTCACTGTAGTCGGTCCTTTATTGTCATGATGAATTATCACGATGACTGACGTAAGTATTGTCAGATTTAATTTAGCTCCGAACCTGCTATCGATTAGTTATTTTAATGAAGGTATGTGGCTACACTTTTGGGCTTATCGCGGACTAGTGTTAGTTATCGTATAAAAAAATGGAGAAAAGGTGAGCAACTTGATCCCCGTCCAGGTACGTATCGCCACGTCGCCGTCACATCACCACGGTTGGTGGAAATCATGCTGCCGTTCAAGTTGTGGAACACATGCCATTTACAACTGCAATTGAAGCTGCAGATCATGAGTAAGAACTGCCCGACGACGCATTAGGGAATGAGGACTTCGAAACGATACAGTATAGAGATTGGGTTTGTTTTACAACAACTCATGTAGGCTGAAGAGTATTGGAGTTATTTTCTCAAACGACAAAATCTTTCAATCTTGCCAAATAGCAAGTTAAAAGTATACAGGCCTCGAGACATACGATGTAATCTTCAAACATGTTAACAAAGCGAGACATCTGTCAACACGTGGGCATGGATTTCTGTAGGGTCATGTTACACGTTCCAGAAAAATAGAATATTTTGATTGTTGTATTCTAAACACCTACCTGTGCTGCATGTAATAAAGTTTTTTGAGTTTCTTTTATAATTTGAAATTGTTTTCTGTTTGGTCTTGCATTGATTTTTAACCCGAAAAGCAGGTATGATAGCAGGCTTAATTACCAGCAGATAATAATTAGCTTCGTTGGAGTGCATGTTTGTTAGCAGGAGTTATTTAAAGGTTAAAGCGAAAATTTAGCTACTAAATTTAGGCCGTGTCGTACCTGTTTTACTTTACTCTTTCAACTTCTCAGAAGTATTACGGAAAACAAATGTAAACTATTCTCAGGAGCATGTTTCTTCCATATCCGCCGCAATCTTAGTTGCAATTATATTTACTATTTTTAGTAATTATTAGGTAGGGTATAAATAGGTACGCAGTCGCAATTTATTAACTAGCGAAGTGCACTACTCGAATTCTCATTCTTGTAGCTTACGAAATTTTATTAAAATTTAATTGCACGTATAATTGTTAGATTTTAGGGGATATCACACATATTTAGCGACTTATTAATTTTATTAGGTTTCGTAAGTTATTTCCGTAGATTTTAAGAATGAGGGAATTGAAAGCAAATGCGTAGTGTTTTTATCACATTCATGCATGTTTTAGTTATGTAAGTTTACCCTTATGTTTTATTTTGTTTTTTTGCCTGCTACGTATTGAATTATTTTTCAATAATCATGTTTGTAGTTTTATATTTCAATATAAGTATTGTTATGAAATCAACACTACGTCGCCCCGGTACAACGCCTATGGATTTTCTAGAGGCTTTTCTAGTAAGTATGTGTGGCGATAATGGGTGACTCATCATCGGTGACGGCAGCCGGGAACGATCGAGTTAGTCAACAAGTGAAGTCCAATAATGACGGAACTAGTCAAATCCATTCCAATTGAATTGGAATTATTCTGTAAATATCGCTGTATATTTGTTAGTCCTGTAATTTTGTATTACTCACAAATCAACTGTTGAGTTTTACTCACGCCGATTTTAGTCACCGATAATTGTAACAGTATTAAAATGTTAGGAGCTTTTAATTATTACCTCTTCCCCCACTGGCAGTTTAGCTCTCCATTTCCAGGGAATGGGCCTATACCCAAATAAATAATTTTGTTAGTGTTCAAATGCTCAGCCGCCATCTTTAAACAATTTGGACACGACAGTAAATAATCTTTCCGGTTATTTTCAATTTTATGTTTGTAACCCATGGATTTAATAATTTTTAGCATGTTTTAGTTTCCCGTTCAAAAATTTTTGTAGGTTTTCGCTGCATTTTGAAGTTTGTTCGAGCTTGCTTGTTTCGTGACGAGAAATTTGACGTTCGTCGACGTTTCAACGGTATCAAACGTAGTGCTATTATACGATTATCAAAATCACCATTGGTGTTCCAACATGTGGTGGTCACTAAGCATGCGGATGGAAATGAAAAATCTGTATTTTCCTATTTGGGAAAATCTCAAGAAAAGATGGAGATCGTCGCATCTCCCCTCCCGGCGAATCTATCGCAAATGCTTCCTTTAGCTGTATGAATGTGTAAAGATGATACTTCTCTGTAATGCACATGATCAAAATTGTATAGATGTGGAAATAAATAATTTTAAAAAATCTTCGCTTTGGACGTTACACATTTCACATAGGTAAATCAAATTTATGCGCGAAGTACAATATAAATTTCCAAACATTAAAAGTTGTATCGTAAATATTTTTATTCATTTGCCATTAAACAATTTTTTAGTAGGTAACACTTTTAACACATAAAAATTTGTTTTATTTAACGCCCAGCAGGATGACCATATAAATCAAGAGCACCATTAGCATTCATTACACTGAGTCGGTGGAAATAATCTCCTAGAGATCTAAAAATGTCAGCAGGACTTTGGTTGTCACCAATGGTAAATCCACGATGACTGGAAAAGATGTTAGGGGCGGGACCTATGCCATAAGTGTTGGTTAAAACCACAGCGAAGACGAAAAGAAGTACCAGATATTTCATTTTAAACTGAAATAAAATAAACTATAATTAGAATTATTAAGCTAAATTAGACAGGCATAAATGTAACAGTTTTATAACACAAAGTCATTTTCGTACCACATACGTTTTTTGAATTCGCAAAGAGCAGAAATAATAGGAGGGATAATTCACTATAAAAGCTCCTATCTAACAGCAACAGTTTTTATAGTGAAACTTATCAGAAAAGTGTAAACAATACTTCAGAAATTGATTTTAATATGATAATCTATATTAAATAATAGCGCCAGTATTAATTAATATTTGTTAATTAACTTATTTAGCGACATTATCGACAAAAATAAGATAAAGAAATAATAGTGTAGTCTTTGTCATTTCTATTGAACCATTGCTTGTTAGTCGTAAATTAGGCAACGTTCATATTCAAAAAAAATTCTAATTGAAAGTGCTCCAAAAGAACGAGTGCTATAATTGTCGTATTAAATTAGTGATGACATCATCTCAAAGAATTCTACATTAAAATGATTTAAATGTTATACAATAATACACTGCTACACGTACTTGTAGTGTACGAATCTAAGTACTTTGAGTTTTTTCTCTAAACAGCCAAATTTTCGCAAAACAGCCAGTCTGGAGAAATTTTATTATACTGTTTTCGTACAGTATAATAACATTTTCGCACTGACATATTTTTTTTCTCTTGCACTAAGACTAGTATTATCTATGTTGAAATTATGATGTGCTGATTGCTTCAATAGGTGGTGGTGTTTTATTTGCTGCAAAAAATTTGCATACTTTCGTACAAGTAGACCTTTCTTCAATTACTGATGCACTGCCTGATATTGATATAATTTGTGTTATTAAATTATTAGTAAACGCTTTATTCTTTTCTCTACGGGTGAAAAATTGATCGATAATAGTTTTGAAATAATTTCATGTAAACATTTCAAGTTTCGTTTGATTTACAAAATTACGGATTATGATAAAAAAAAAACACGTGAAATTAGCCTTGTCCCATATAAAACGGATAAAGATATTCATATTTTGTAAATGTCATTGTTTTTAGCTTGAAGATGGAAGTTTAATTTAGTACATACCAAATATCCGTTGAAATTTAAATAGACATAGGTTTGTGTCGTGACACCGACGCTATATATACGTCATTTTTGCACTGTTCTAAATTAAATTTCCCCCTAAAGCTAAGAATAATAGCGTTTGCAGTATTTTAATTAAATTCAATTGAAAAAACAATTTATTTTATGAATTAAATAAAATGACTTACCTCATTTTTCCAGAGAATACAGTTGTGCTGCTTGATATTGAACTGTGTCTATCCAAATTGATAGATTGTTCTTGTTAAAAAATGGATGTCATCCAAAAATTTTATTATAAAAAAACTCAGCTGAAACATATCACAGCATGCTTCTGTACCTGTAATCCACGCATCTTCTTATTTAACTTGTAGGGGTTCTAAAAAACAAAACTGAATTTGTAAAATCAAATTTTATATTTTATATAAGAAATTGATCCTACTTGAGGGGCCAGTGGGCCAGGTAAGTTCTCCCTAAATAAATATAGTCCTTTTTTTTAGTGGTAGTGAAACTCAAGACCGTTTAAAATTTTGTGAAGTAAAGTGAGTATATTAAGGAATGGGAGACGCACTAGGACGGAATGGGACTATTTGGCGCGGCCGACTTGACGCGGCCAACTTGGCGCGATCCATTTTGGCGCAAAGCCAACTTGGCGCAGGGACACTTTGGCGCAAGCCATCTTGGCGCGAGTACGTCGGGATATAATATAAAAAATATTTATTGTTCGTACTGTGGTTGGCACCCTGTTATTTATGCTAAGTGTAGGCAATCAAATACACAGTTTCATTCGCACAAATTCCAATAACTAAATGATCCACGAAGCAAGAAGTTCCACGTTTAGGAGTATGTTTATAATGGGGTGCAGGGCGCGAAGCGCCCATGTGTCCATTAAAAAGTCGTCATTACCCCTTCACACGTTGGAGACTATAAAAATTAAGTTATGCTAACAACGGGTGCAATTTTTGTATATTTATACCTATTTTTCTTGGTGCGAGTTCATTCGCGCCAAGATGGCCCGCGCCAAGATGGCTTACGCCAAAGTGTCCCTGCGCCAAAATGTCTTGCACCAAGTCGGCCGCGCCGAATTGGCCTAGACCGGCACTAGGATAATAAACTACGAAAAACAGAAAATTAAAAAAATTATTGCGAAAAACCACATTTAACAAAATTTGATATTAGTTAAATGTTGTTTACTTTTATACTGAGGGAGCACTCTGATGATTTGGGCAGACGTAACTACAAAACTACAGAATTCAATGGAGTGAAAAATGCAACAGAACGTTTGTACCGATTTTTTTGTCTCCACACTCATATTGAACATATTCTGTAATCTATACCAATGCTTTTTCCAAGAAATAATGGTATACAGTGTAACTAGTTCTTTATTTCTTTCCTGTTTCCACGTTCCTTCGAATTCCCAAAGCGTTAACGTAGTAAATATTCCATCATATTGACTGATATCGAGTGATATCAAAGAAGCCATCCCTTGATTTTAGTAATGTACTTACTTTTACTTACATTTTAAACTGTACCATCTATATATAGTATAAGTCTTAAAAAACAATTAATACATTTATTGCATTCTGAAACTATATTAAATCAACAATGAAATATTATTAAAAAATTAACAAACTTTCTTTAGAAATAGTAATTGTACTTAATAAAGATTATTTTCTGATGTTATCAACAAGGCATTATTTCCCAAAAGTAAAATTTAAGGAAACAACAAATTATGAACATTGATTTCCTAAGAGTCTAAACCACGTTTTTCTATTTTAAACAGTATTTAAAATTTTGCAAAAATAACAATAAAAATTTTACTTAAGAAAAGATATTTTTATTGGCTTTAGAATTTTAACAACCAGCAAAAATACCTTTCTCGCACAACTACTTCAAAGTCCTTTGATTTTAAATAGGTATATGCACATACATACATACATGATTAGACATAAATTGACCCTGACCCGACGTTATACAGTGACGATGCTTTGTTTTAAGCGAATATCATCATACCACAATATTTTAAACACAAACACTTAACGCATTTATTCCACAGTAATTTATCTACAGATTATGCGATATGTATCTTACATATGTATAAACACTAAATCTAATCACATTATTCTTTACGAAGTATATGTGATTGTAAATTCGAAAAAGATTGGTTCCACTAGGTTTCGTACGTTGTTGTTATATTTTCGACAGCTACATTCTCTCTTTACAGTAAGAACTAATAATTTAGTTCCTATTTGTATGGCATTCCCAATACAATAGTTCAAAAAAGTAAAAATTAAAAATTACACTCGAGTTGAATCACTTATATACCTAATCGGTTATTTTTGTATTAAATTACAAATTTAATCTGAATGCTGTATCTAATAAATACGGAAACTGGGATAAAGCAATTATTTCACGGAATTTGGCACTTCAGAAATTTGGAAAAACTTATCTTATATAAAACTTTCCGTTGTTAAACGTTTCTACAACTGTACTTAAAACAAAAATATGTGTTTATTATTATCGTACTTGGATAATAATTACTTTTGTGATTTGTGGTTGTCTGCTACTACTGACTGCTTTTATTTGAATAAACTTCAAAAGATATATAAATTTTAGATAGAACTTTTTTTGGTGATATAGGTATATAAGAAACAAAACCTTAGTTTCAGGATCTGACTTTATATAAACTATTGTTCAAATGTGTCGACCGTTCATTATAAACCAAATTATATCACTTTCAAACTGAAGGAATAAAAGAATCTCATATTAAGTATTTTTAAATACCATAAAACAAATTATCATGTCCATTTTTATCGATATTCATCATCAAGCAAATTTTCAATGTTAAAAAAAAACTGCTCGGTATTCGAGATATTTTTACATTTGTGCAAAATCGTTACCATTTCTTTAAGATAACACCGACCGAATTTACCCTAGTAGTGCTAGCACCTATGTCAATACTTCTAGTTTGTTATATTTAAGTAACTATGAATCATAATTTAGTAAAAAACTAAAAAAGAGTCTCTTGTGCCCTCGGCTCATCAATATTAATAGAAGATGTCGACGATTTCCGAGTACCATCAGTCACTGTTTCTTCAGGTTGTTCAAGATTCTCGACAACTGTCAAAGAAGACTTTGATGAAGACTTAATGCTAATTTTTGGCGACATACAAGAAGGTCCTTCGTTAACAGGTGTGGGTACTAACGAATCACAAATATTGTCTTTCTTTTTTCTCCTATTATAACAAGCTCCCGCATCACTTAAATCGCTATCAGTCGAAAACTGCTCCACTTCGTCATCTGTACTATCTCTATCTTCTTGAAAAACGGAATCACTGGTATACGATGCTACATCCAAGTCTGTATAGTCAGCACCTAAGGAACTATTGCAACTACTTATAGATGCTAATGGTGCTAATCGAGGTATTAAATTTGGTGGCTCTGTGACGTGATCATACAGGGCACGGTCACTCCCACAAGGTGATCCACCAGGTGTCGGTTGAATGACTTTAATGTCGATTGGATAATAAAAATCGTAGATTTCTAGAAGCGGTGAGGATTGACGTCTACGACTTTTAGATTTGTGGCCCGGCAAAACTGGAATTCCGAGAGCTACGGCTGAATCGCGCCGCTCTAAATACGAACTTCCTGAAGAAGAACATGTTATATTGCTCGATCTTCGTGGGACGTCTAGATGTCTGAAACAAAAATTAAAATCAGTTAATTATTCTTTTTTTCACTAGCAGTCATGAAGCAAATGTCGACTCTTTTAGAGGTAGCAAAGTTCAGCTTTTGCGACCAAGGTTCAAAAAGAAGATTGAGGTTATGTATGAAATACTTGATGTGATTATTTCTTAAAAAATGAATAAATGTGTGCTACAAACATTACTTGAGTATACGCATGGTAGTTGGTAGACGGTAGAAGATAAAATGATTAATTCAGCGACAAGTATAAACGGTTTTCTTTGTGTTGAAGATTTAGATTAAGTTTGATTAGAAATCAAAACAAAATCATGTTGCGTCAAAAAATTTAACGTTTATTTTTTCAGTTTATTGTCTTATGGTTTCTACTAGTGAAAAAAATAGTATATTAACGACGGTTGTAAAGCCACTTTTAGACCTCGCGCTTCAGAGCCCTCGACGCTGCGCGTCTTGGGTTCTAATTTGACTGCATGCCTATTATGTTTTTTTTCGCAGTAGATTTCAAAGCATTCGGTTTTGTAGTTCCTGAGTAAATCAATAAAATAAATTTACGCATTCATTTTTTCTTTTGAGTCATCCGGTATACGCAAATTCAAAAAATATGAATGGGATAATAAATTACAAGTACAGACTCATCATATTTCGTACAGTTTAGACAGGATTTATTCGGTAAACTTTTAAGCTGACGTCATCAATTTTTTGGAGGGGATAAGCAAATATATTTTGACTAAACAATTATTATGCTTTTTATAACCTTAAAACATCTGCAAGATTTCAAAGCATTCGGTTTTGTAGTTCCTGATTAACTCAATAAAATAAATTCACGCATTCATTAATTTTTTGGACTCACCCTGTATATGCAAATCGAAAAAATTTGAATGGAATGATAAATCACAAAAGAGACTCACCATATTTTGTACATTTTAGATAGGATTTATTCAGCAAAATTTTGTGATGACGTCATAAATTTTTAGGGGGGACGACCAAATACATTTTGATCAAAAATTTACCATGCTTATGATAATTTTAAAACATCTTCAAGATTTCAAAGCATTTGGTTTTGTAGTTCCTGAGTAAATCAGTAAAATAAATTTACGCATTCATTAATTTTTTTGAGTCACCATGTATATGCAATTCCAAAAAATATGAATGGAGTGGTAAATCACAAGTACATACTCATCATATTTTGTACATTTTAGATCGGATTTATTCGGCAAACTTTTGAGCTGACGTCATGAAGTTTTTGGAAGGGATAACCAAATATATTTTGACTAAAAATTTATGATGCTCTTTATAGCTTTAAAACATCTGCAACATTTCAAAGCATTCGGGTTCCAAAAATCTGGACGTTTCGGGTAAAAACTCAATTTGGAGTCGTAAACTACATGTGTAGAACTATGTTATTTTATACAATTTAAAACCCATTTACTATGTACAATTTTGAATTGACGTCATCTTATTAGTGGTGGGGATGATTAGACAAATTTTGGTTAGCGTTTTACCATCTAGATGATATTCCTAATAAGTATAAGTACAAAATTTCACAGCAATCCTTCGAGTACCTACTTTCGGAGATTATCTGACTAATAAAAATCGGGGACGGCAGGGGGACGGACAGACGGACGGAAATGGGAGACCTATTTCTTGGTCTTCTAGGGGTCATGAAATATCAAGAAAACGTAGAAGTAGAGAGTCGGCCGACGGACTCGATTACAATACTTCCTTTGCTTACGCTCGGGAAGTAAAATGAATAAATGTGTGCTACTAACATTACTTGAGTATGCGCATGGTAGTTGGTAGACGGTAGAAGATAAAATGATTAATTCAACGACAAGTGTAAACGGTTTTCTTTGTGTTGAAGATTTCGATTACGTTTGATTAGAAATCAAAACAAAATCATATTGCGTCAAAAAATTTAACGTTTATTTTTTCAATTTATTGTCTTATGGTTTCTACTAGTGAAAAAAATAGTATATTAACCACGGTTGTAAAGCCACTTCTAGACCTCGCGCTTCAGAGCCCTCGACGCTGCGCGTCTCGGGTTCAAATTTGTGCTCGGTCTAGAACCTTGCAACTTTGGCTAATAATATACTATTTTGATGCTGTACGTATAAAACAGAATTGAAGCGAATATTGTTACCAACATCTAAGGAGGTACCTACTAATATGCAATCAAGAAATAATTAGTGTTATGTGATGTATAATCATTAGAAATTATTGTTCTTACCATTGATAGTTACAGGGGTTTAGCCAACGTTTTTTCATGACGACTTTTTTTAGTTTCGTGATTCAATTTAGGTTAAATTATTACAGCAAAGTTAGAGTAGCCTCATGTTTGTTAATTATAATACTTGTACAAAGATTTAATGTAACACATGTGATACAAATGTAAATTCAAATTATTTTGTGTGTGCGGTCGTCCTACAGAAGCTGGCTACAATCGAGGCTTACCGCTTATCGCAGTTACAAAACATGCGATCAGACTCGCCGCCAGGCAAATCGTCGCGTTCGCGATCGCGATTCCGTCAACGAGTGAAAGGCGACAGCGGTATCTGCTGATACCACTGGCGTTTCGGCGACAAGTCAAGAAGATGCGACAAGCCGTGTAGGTACAGTTCCATACCGGCGGGAAACGCCGAGGGCAGTCGTTAATGATGGCCGTTGACGCCTGCCCCAGCACCCCTACAACAACGTCGAACCGTTTATTCGTCACAGAGAGGACAACAGGAAAAAAAAAATCCTCATCGACACCGGCGCCGATCTGTGTGTATTCCCGCATGCCCTGCTGCCAAAACCACGTACGAAGTTCGCATATGAACTTTCCGCGGCAAACGGCAGCGTCATCGCAACGTACGGAACCATCACGTTGTCATTGAATTTGGGCATACGGCGCGATTTTACGTGGAGATTTGTTGTCGCGGACGTGGTAAACCCAATATCGGAGCCGACTTCCTGACTCACTACGGACTCTCGGTGGAGATCAGAAACCAGCGACTGCACGATCAAATTACCCAACTCACTTCCACCGAAGAGGTGACTAAGTGTGCGATCCCAAAGTTCATGGTCTTCACCTCTTCACATGGTGCCCAAGAAAGGCGACGAATGGAGGCCATGCGGGGATTACCGTGTCCTCAACGCGAGAACCTGCCCCGACAGGTACCCGGTGAGGTACATCCAAGATTTTGCGCAATCTTTACACGGCGAAATCATATTTTCAACCATCGATCTGGTACGCGCATTCAACCAGATCCCGGTCGCAAAAGAAGACGTTCCGAAGACTGCCATTACCACCCCATTCGGCTTGTTTGAATTACGACATCTTCGCCGTATCCGCGTGTTTCAGCGTTTAAGAGAGTACAGCGTCGTTATCAATTCCATGAAATGCGTCTTCGGCCAGCCAGAGGTCAAATTCTTAGGATACCTCGTTTCCAGCGCAGGTACACGTCCACTTCCAAAAAAGGTCGAAGCCATCCGCAGCTTCCCGCACCCAAATAAAGTAAAAAAATTGCGTCAGTTCTTGGGTATGTTGAATTTTTTTAGAAGATTCCTATCTAAGGCGGCAGAGACGCAAGCACCTTTGAACGACCTCCTCCAGGGCAACGTCAAAGGAAAAGCTCCGGTCAACTGGACACCAACAACGGTGGCCGCATTCGAGGCGTGCAAGGCAGCCCCTCGCCGGAGCCACATTATTAGCTCATCCCGAGCCGAACGCATTGGCTATTTTTTCGGACGCGTCAGATTTCGCCGTCGGAGCAGTCCTCCAACAGAAGGTCAATGATCACTGGCCACCATTGGACTTCTTTTCCAAGAAACTGAGTCCCACCGAGTCAAACTACGGGGCTTATGATCGAGAATTGCTAGCCGTTTATCTCGCGGTCAAACATTTTAGGCACATGGTGGAAGCGCAGTCTTTCATCATCTATACAGACCACAAGCCGTTCACGTACGCCTTTCAAAAGAAGAATACCGAGTCCTCGCCCCGCCAAATACGACACCTAGACTTCATCAGTCAATTCACTACTGACATTCGCCACAATGCAGGGAGCGAAAATGTTGTGGCAGATGCTCTTTCCCGTATCGAGGCCTTTCAGACCTCGATTGATTTCCAGGCTCTGGCAGCAGCTCAACAGCAGAATGAGGAACTTGAAAGATTTCAGACAGGGAATACAGGCCTTCAGAGTGGTACGAATCCCAGTATTCTGCCACGTCTCCACGCGAACAGCGCGTCCTTTCGTGACCGAGTCGTTTCGCCGAGCTTCATTCGAATCAATCCACCGTCTAATCCATCCAGGCATTAAAGCCACCGTAAAACTGGTGACGCAACGTTACGTCTGGCCATCAGTCAAAGCAGATTGTCGAGAATGGGGCCGCAACTGCGTAGAGTTTCAGCGTTCAAAGACCTCACGCCATGGCTCTTCGCCCGTCGGTACGTTCTCGCCACCATCAGCCCGATTTGAGCAAGTGCACTTGGACATAGTAATTGTGCCACTCTCAGAGGGTTGTCGTTACTGCCTTACAATGGTAGATCGGTACACCCGCTGGCCGGAAGCCGTACCAATTAGCGATCAGGAAGAGGTAGACAATTCGAGTCGTACCTATTTAAACAATTAAATTGTTTATTAGGAACCATTCATTTGAGAACTACAGCCTACCATCCCTCAGCCAACGGAATGGTTGAATGCCTACACCGACAGCTAAAAGCAGCAATCATGTGCCACCAGAATAATCGCTGGACTGAAGCCCTATCCACCGTCAGCATGGCAAGAAGACTTCCAGGGTTCCTCCGCGGAGCTCGTATATGGTCAACCTCTCCGCCTGCCCGGTGAATTCCTAGGCATCCCACGCGACGAAAGCAACGCAGACAACAGCACGGTAAGCTTCGTCAAAGAGTTACGTCAATGCGTGCGTAACTTGAAACCATGTGATGGAACGCGACACGGAACAAAGAAGGCTTCGTTTTCAAAGATCTCGCCACCTCCGAACAAGTTTTTGTACGCCCCAAGCAGCCGCTTCAACAGCCATACGACGGTCCGTACAGAGTCGTAAGGCGATCGGCGAAAACGTTCGTCTTCAACATAAAAGGTCGAGATGTCACCATTTCCACAGATCGGCTCAAACCCGCGTGTATACTAAATGACGACACGCCCACGTCATGGTTTGGCCGCGACACTACGAGGACGACGCCTACAACAGAGGAACCAGCGCCTTTCGCTGTTCAACCACACGACGACGACGACGAGGTGCCAGCGTTCACAACAGCCAGGACCAGTAGGTCAGGAAGACGGGTGCGCTTCCCTGAGCGCCTGCAAAGCGGTTTTCCATGAAAAACTCTAGCAAGGGGGTACTGTAGGAACAATCGTTCCCACAAAATCACATGATCTACCCAAACTCATTCATAATTTATGTAAATATGTACAAATGTAAATACGTCCTATCTTTCGTCTACCTGCCCTATGCTCCTACTTTCTCTTCCAGTTTCTAGAATTTTCTAAACTCTTTCTTTACCGGCTTCCACCTCTCCAAAACCGAACCTACCTGTCGACAATTTCAAACACCGTTTCAAAATCTTCCCCCTCAAGCTCTCAAATCGTAAGTAACTAATAAAAATCTGAAAACCGTAACCGTCGCTATTTTCTAAAAATCACCAACGATACCCACAAAGGTAACAAAAACAGTGCAATATTTCAGGGTGGGCAGTTTTTTTGCCGATCAGTATATATTAAAATTGTGTTACAATACAATACAATTAATTATGACATTGTTGTGTCGAGTTGACTTCTTTTTCAAAAATAACTTGAAAGTATGAACTACCTCACTCTAATAATAAAAAACTTAAACAAAATTTTAAATGGATTATAAAAGATAAATAACAGAAAGATGTAACTTAAAAAATGATAATTTTGGTACTATTGGCCATTTTCTACGAAAAGAAGATTAATCATTAGTCACTCAAGACAATGGGCCGTATGATTAAAAGTGAGCATTTGCTCGTACTCGTTGTTTTTGGAGCATATGCTTCGCTATATATGAATAAAACAGTGAGCAAACGGTTTTGCTCATACTTTGGTGTTGGAGCTTGAGCAAGTGCTCTAAATTTGAAGTAGCTGCTTACACTTGAGCAAATGATATGAATAAAAGAGAGCGTTTACTTACATTATGGAGCACTTGCTCACAAATTGATGCGTCTGCTATAAAGGAGACGCAACTTCTGTTGGATGGAACAGTATTTCGGAAAATGGCAGACATGGTTGTTCTACGAAAAACTAAACATTATAAGGAGCGTAGGGAAACCAACATAGGTGACTATAAAACCTTGTACAGGTAAGCGTAGAACATTTGTCATTATAAGTATATTACGATTAATAGCACGTATTGCAGATTTTCTGCAGAAAATGTTACTTGGTTAGCAGATTACTTTTTAAATGATTGTACTGAAACCAGGGGAGGTGCTTTGTCGCCAAAAATGAAAATGAAAATTTTTTTGAGGTGTTTGGCCAATCCCGGTTTTCAGTCAGGAATAGCAGAAGAATTAGGCGTTCATCAGTCGACAGTATCAAAACTAGTTACATTTGTCACAACAAGGGTCACAGCAAAAGTTTCATCATGGATCAAATTTCCTCACACTGAACAAGATATTTTGCAGGCTTTAGAAGACTGGCAAAATGTCAATCACTTTCCGGGGGTCATTGAGGTCATTGATTGTACCCATATTAGAATTGAAAAACCAGGTCGTCATGGGGATGAATATATCAATAGAAAAGGATGGCCCAGTATCAATGTACAAGCGACTTGCAACGCCCAAGAAATGTTTACAAGTGTTGATGCCAGTTGGCCAGGTTCGTGCATGATACTAGAGTATGGAAAAACTCCACAATTCGGGAAGTTATGCAAAAGTTTCCGAATGCTAGCTTATTGGGGGATCAGGGATATGGCTTGGAACTGTCACTATTGACACCATATAGAAACACAGATACCGAAGCAAAAATACACTATAATCGGCTGTTGAAACGAGAACGTTGCATTATTGAACGCTGTTTTGGCCAAGTGAAACGGCGATTTCCTATACTGAAATATATATGCAGATTAAAACTTAGGAGAATATCACGTATTATTATTTGTTGTTTCATCATGCACAACATTTATTTATTATTTTTATTATTATTATTATTATTAACATAGCAAAACATCTTAAAGATGAAGAGTTTCCTGAAGAAGAAGAAGATGAAGACGACACTGATGAAAATGAAGACGACAATCAAAATCAACATATCCCTGACAACGAGATGTTGCAACGTGCACGTGTAAAACGAGATGAAATTGCTGATATAATTGTTCGACGTCACCTTTAATAGAAGACGTTTCTTAATTAAAACAGACAAAAAAGAGTTGAATATGCATTGTTAAATATCGTTTATTTGGCATAATACACATATTATCACTGTCAGTTTATTCCAGTCGTTCGATTTTCTTCAAAATATACTCTCTTTGCATCCTTGCGGTTTTTAGTTGCTCCAACAACACAAGTCTTTGTAGTTCCGTTGTGGTTAAACTGTGTGTTTCCTCAGTCTTGTAGTTGTAAAGTTTTGACTTCTTGGGCTCGGGAGAACGTCTACTCTTTTCACAGTTCTTTTTCTCTCTGTGTTTGGGCTCACATTCTTGTGCCCTTTTCGCCATACCTGCTACAGCAGGTTCTACAAAAAATGTTATTTTATAGAATTATAGAGTTTATTATGTAAAAGGGTATATTATGTGTATTAAACACAGATGCGATAGGTACCTACCCGGAATTTTGTTCATTGCTGGATTATCATCTCCTTCAAGTATCTTATACAAGACCTTCTCCCACTCATGCAAAGTAATGCGTTTGTTTCCGGTCTTCTGTTTGTCGGTCTTCTTCTTGAGCCGCGATTTCAAATTGTTAATTTTTTTTCTTCAACTGTTGTTGGCTGATGCGAAGCCCTAAGTGGACTTCATACAATTCCACCACCTCCAGTAAGGATTTTTCTTTTTTTGCTTTTTCATTTGGTAACTGAGATTTTGATAGTAATTCAGGTCGTTTTTCGATTTCTCGGACTATAAATAATTGGGAATTTGCAGTTTTCCCAGCACCGGACCCCGGCGATTCACAGCCACTTGACGAACTCATCTGTACCATGCACTGATGATAACCGAACTAAATGAAAATCATGGATAGCGAATTGTGGTTTTTTAAATAATCTCTTCATGGTCGTCGTTCTTATACGAAATAAGCTATCGATGGGTGTTTTTATGAAGATAACGAATATGAGCGTTTGCTCCAGAGTAAGAAGCAAATGCTCTTAAGTAAAAGGTTTAGTTTATTCATACTGATTGAAGTATGTGCTCATACTCGTACTTTTTACTCTAAGCATGTGCTCATACTTCGTACTCATGCTCACGAGCAACTGCTTCTTTTTATTCATACGGCCCAATGTTATTAATATACGCATATTTAACCGTGATTACTTACCCATTGTAGTAGACATCATCATATAAAGATCGATCTTCTTCAGGAGGTGAGTCTTCGTCAATAAAACACGGCAGTCTTGAATGTGTGCGTGTCGGAGGTTCCATCAAACTGCTGTATCCACCCACAGAGGAAAACCTCGTGGTGGTTTTTATCCATCCAGGGGGTATACTAGACGTATCCAAAGATCTTCTGCCTTTCCTCGGATTCAACTGTTGATAAGCCGTCGCTTCTAAAACAGCAGCTAATTGTCTTTCTTCTTCTTCTACTTCAGCAACTGCCGCCGCTGTAAAATCAGGATCTTCCAAGGCTTTTTCAGTCTTTGATTTGGATTTATATAAAACAAGAAGAACCATCAAACCAAAAAAACCACCGAGCGTAGCGGCTATACGGACTCCTGTCATAACATCGTAAGTCTTGTAAAATTCCATTTCGATTTTGTTTCTCTCCACTGGATCGAGTGTTGTAGAGGAAAGAGGCAGTATTGTGGTATTTTCTCCTTGTGAGCCATTTGGCTCCGCCGCCATCACGTTCGTTGAATCACTGCAAACAAAAAGTAGATCAGCCGAGAATTATATTTAAAATCGAAAAAATTGGTCTAAGGCTATTTAGATAGAATTTTTCTCGCCCCTGACGTACAGCTTCTTCGTAAAATAATATAATAATATAAAGATATGTGTGGACTGACCTTAAAGTACAGTTAAAGAAGTATTTTGTGCGCATGTTTCACTGAGTTTTTCAATAACTCAAATTTGTGATGATTACTGATTAACATTTTAGCAACGGCATGTATTTCAATTTGAATAGTTGCAGTTTAATACTAATAATAACAGTATTGCATTCTCAAATTTTCGGGAAAATGGAGCCAGCCAATCGTTTTTGATTTGATCAGTAAAAAAATTGCAAATGCTGTGAATAGAACCTGGGGCTTTTCATAAGCAAAGCGAACGCGTTTTAAGAGCGGTGGTATTAAGTATTTAATGAACAGCTTTATTATGGAATAAACAAAATCAAGTTGGATCCATAAAACATAAGTATTGAAGTACCTATGTATGTTATTTCATGAAATTTAAGTAACATTTCTTATGAAAAATTTTGAGATGACGTCATCAAATTGTTTGTCAATAGTTTCAGAGATAGGTACTCCGTCTAATAAAATGGCCAACAGGCCACAGATGGACGACAGATTACAGACGAAAGGAAACTAGACCTAATTTTTCATACTTTAGGGTTCATGAAATATCTAGAAAACATGGAAGTAGCCGAACGGACCATACTGTAAGATCACTTTAAATGTATACTAATAAAATTTTATGACATAATTCGGATTATTTGGTTGATAATGCCGAGTCGGCTTTCCGTTTTCTTTTATTTTCTTGTTTTCGCGGGGCTCACCGCATGGAGATCCGTATCTCCGGCTTGAGAGCAACCCCGGTGTCTGAGCGACCGCCGCCCCTGACCGAAAACGCCACCTCCGGTGGCGTGAAGGTGTCCGCATAAGCCTAGGTCAGCCAGATGTGTTTATATTTCAGCGGCACTAGTCGGCCCAAGGCTTGGCACCGAGGCAAGCCGCCCCCACGCGTTATCGGCGAAATTCCGGATCGTCACCGTCCTGTCCCACCGGAATTTCGTTGCAAGATGATGAAATTTAGATGACAAAGTTAGAGAACAACTTCATCAACGGAAAATGTTTTACGGTTCTCATTTCCTTCTTGTTACCTTATATTAATATTTATGTACGTCCAAAGCTAGACATCTAACATGAAAAGTATCAAATTTCTGGTAAATTTATTGTATATAAAATTTGCCGATTGTCTACGAATTACAAATTAACAATCACTCTTGTCTCAAATAAAAGGATTGTTTACTGTGACAAATGTGACCTCCTAGATAATATAATTTGCATAGACTAAAAAGGAAATTTGTAATTGGTCTAAGTTTGTTTAGATAGAAGATCCCTCGTCCTTGAAGTACAGTGCAACATATCCAGCTTTTTCGAAAAATTATAAAATTTGATTTTCCGAATTTTACTTTTTTATTTGACCCCTAAAACCTGGAGTAAAGATATTGTGTACGCCTATGTTTCAAGTGAGTGATGACGTTTACAACATTTTAGCAAGAACACCCATATCAATTTGGATAGGTGCATTACTGCATTCCAAATTTTTTTTTTAAATTATGTGAGCCGTTCTTAATTTGACTCATAACATTTTCTACATTTTAAATAGGATGTAGATAAGGGTAGGGGATAAACGCCAATTTTGATTAACGATGTACTGTGCTTTACCTTTAAACGTTACCAAGAGTTTCAAGTTAAACTGTACAGTTTTGATTTTTATTCCAAAAATTTGGATGTCGAGGGTTAAAAAATGAAGAGGAATTCATAAACCACAAGTGTAGGAGTATGTTGTTTTATATAATTTAAACAGATTTGCTATGTAAAATTTTGAGGTGACGTCATCAAAAATCTACACAATTTTATCTCGTTTATCATTGCATTCATATTTTTGAGAATAACTTAGAAAGGGTGGAACAACTTTTAGTAAAAAATATGAATGAGGCAATTAAAATTATTTTTAAAACTGTAACACTGTTGCCAGTAACTTCACTGCAAAGCACTGAAATAAACAATTATATACTTACATGATGTTGGAATTTTTTTTCTAAATATATAAAACATGGAATGCTTTAATAAAAAATGTGAAGTACATATACAACGCGATCCAGAACTATGGAATAATGAATATAAAATGACGCAACATAATATAAACTGGTCATTTAAAGAATACCTGTTCCTTTCAGTTAAAGAATTGCTGAACTTGAAAAAAATGATTATCTGGCAAGTTACACTTTAGTATTTTACTCCATTTCGATTATTTCACTAGAAAAATTTGTCATCCTCATCGTCCTCTGATTTTAATTCGGAATCAGATTTACCTAGTGAAATAATGAAAGGAAGAATGTTTTCATAAGAAAAGTTTCCCATATGTTTTTGTGTGGCAAAATAAATTTTTCACAATGTCCACAAAAATTTTGCCACATGTTTGAAATACATTTCATTCAAACCATAAATTCTCCACCCTATCCTTGGATGAAGGTTGAGAATGTATATATGTGCTTGTTGTAGTAATTCTTTCAAAACCCCAATGCCATTTCAATCGTGTTGTATTGACAATGGTATGGGGGTAATCTAAAAATTTTCAATACCACTCTCTCTCAGCCAAAAAACGCTTTTGTGTATTTGTCCTAAAAGGTTTAATTAACATTTAAATGAAGGCAATTTTTTAATGCAGCAAGAAGACAGGAAACAATCATTTCAAAAGAATATTAATCGTTTGAAAATAAAATATTGTATTTCATTTGGAGTTTAAGTAACTTTATGTGAATTTACTTACACAAAACGAAACAATGCACTGTTCAACAGAGCTAACATGCAAACTTAAACTGTAAAGGTTATATAAACTGTCATGCACCTAAAAAAGTTCTGTAGATGGTCTCACGTGAATATTTATTAAGATTTATTTTATTATAAGTATCGTTTACCGCAGGAATATAAATTGGTTGATAAACGGAGGCAACTGTTGTCAATTATTTTGTAACTGACTTATCATACCGAGTATAAATTTGTTAAGAATAAGTTAAAATAATTAAATGGCAGTGTTAAGAACAAGAAATTTTAATCGCACGTTTAACATCAGACAAATATTAAATGCAACGGCGCGACGTCAGGCGATAAATTTGGCTGGCCGACTGTGCAGTCTCAAACTCAGTGGCGTTGGGTTCAATTCAGTGTTCATCTAATCAAGATCATCACGAAAATTGTTATGTTGAACGGTCATTGTTAATTTTTAAAGCAATTTTAACACCTAAGGGAACTCGTATAACTGAAGAAAACCTAGAAAAAGTAGCAATTGTTACTAAGAATTCCCGACGTTACAGCAGAAAATGTGGCCGCGATTGCAATAGCCGCTGGCAGTCGGACGGCAATGAGCATCACTTACGTGATGCCGAAACCTGCAAATTACTTACAATGATAAATGTTTCAAATTTGGTTAGAATGTACATCCAGCTGGACCAAAGATACTAGTATTAACGTGCACACCCACACAATAATATTTTTGCAATATATTTAATCAATTCGAAATACATTTATTCAAGCTATTGGTTACACTTTGTTTCATGCTCATGGAGGCCGCTGCGAAGGATTAGGGCCTTCTCAGTGCTTGCAATATACAATTAGATATGCGTCACAAAAATTGTCTCAACAATGATTGCAAGTACATACATTTTTTGTACCACCTGAAATAAAGATAAACTGTATGTAAATAACAACCTTTTAAATTTCCGCATAAGTAAGTTGTACTTACAAAACGGTTAACTAGGTTTTGAGACAATTTAATTACTTTGTAGTATTAAATTAGACGGACTTGCTGTGCAAAGTTTTCATATAAAATTACGTGGGTGTATTATATTCCTCGAATATACGATGTAGTACAGAAGTTCTCTAAGCGTGATTGCTTTTCGTTTCAGAGGGGACCTTTAATGTGATGATTTTAGAAAGATCTTACGAATGTATTTAATTTTCTCTTCCCGAGCTGTGGAAGTATTGTAATCGAGTCCATCGGGCGAAGTTACTAGATTGATTGTCACATTTTATATGTATTATGAATATCATGTAGATGGTAAAACGCTATCCAAAATTTCTGTAATCATCCCCACCAACAATGTGATGATGTCATCTCAAAATTGTACATAGTAATAAGTAAATGGGTTTTGAATTGTAAAAAATAACATATACGTGTAGTTTAGGAATCCGTTGAGTTTCTACTCAAGACGCTAGATTTCTGGAACAAAATCAAAATGATATAACAACATTTTACAATGTAATTTTAAGTTGGTAGAACCGAATGCTTTGGAATCTTGCAAATATTTTAAAGTTTTTGTAAGCATCGAAAGTTTTTAATCCAAATGTATCTGTTTATCCCCCCCCCCCCCAAATTGATAACGTCATCTCAAAATTTTGCCGAATAGATCCTATCGAAAATGTGCAGAGTATAATGGATCTAACTATTGGGTGCATGTCATAGACAAAACTAGAGTACTCGCATGATACATCAATGAATACCGAAACAAAAAAATCTCCAGAAAATTCTCCAAAATAAATTCATATCCATTCATTCATCGTCGCGGTGAAACAGTATATGTGAACAAATTCATAGAGAAAACAATCGTGTAGAAGTAGGACATGCGGAGGGCGGCTGCAGGGAATCACTCGACCAGATGGACAGAGGATAGCGACAATTATGAAACCAATACGAAAAAAATTTTGCTTACTGAGGTTGTGCTTTCCTATGTTTATCACCTGTGTCATTATCATTTCTGACCAAGGATATGACACATATATATTGTTACGAAATAAGCCCATACGCCGCCCCGGTACGACGCCTATGTGTCTTCTAGTATGTACGCGTTGTTTCTCGTATATAGTCTGACTCATCGCCCGTGCGGATACAAGCGGATGTCGCGACGAGCCCAGAAGAAGTCTCGAAGCGGCGCTCGAAAAGCCTGGAAGCGGAAGTCGTGAATACCCAATTCGAGAAAGAACTGGATCACCGAAATATGGATTTAAATAGAGGCCACCGTCGGGAATGAGACATTCATTATTCAGTCAAGAGTGGAGTGCATTTAAGTTGCGAAGTTGTTCTGTATGTAATCGCAGTTAGTCGTGTAAATACCAGTTAAGGAAATAAATTGTTGAGTTTTTACCTACGCCCGACTAATTATTCGCCCGTCGAACGTAACAATATATATAAATATATATAGATATGAATGACTTCTTGTGTGTCAGCTAAGGAAGTATACTAATCGAGTCTATCGGGTGACTTGCCACTTTCATGTTTTCTCGACGTTTGAAGGCCCCTAGAATACGAAAAAAGTGGTCTCCTTTTTCCGTCCGTCTGTCGTCTGTGTCAGTTTTTATTAGACAGAATGACCGTCCCAATTGTTATGAAATTTTATACGTGTATTAGAAATAGCGTATAAATGGTAAAACGCTAACCAAATGTTGACTGATCATCCCCATCACCAATGAGATAACGTCATTCCGAAATCTGCAATTGTATTTTTTTTTTTATAAATAAAAATAAAAATAATATAATATTACAACAGCTTAGAAGTCCTCAGTTGGCTTTTAAAACGATTTCCTGATGTCCCAAACAATTCCACTTCATCATTATATATTTGCCAATCTTGATTTTAACTTATAAGGATTATCATAAGAAAATTAAATTCGCAAAATCAAATGATTCTCGAAAAAGTGGACTTGTAATCAAGGGCGAGAGAAATTCTGTCGAAATAACTTTCGAACATTTTTTTTTGTTGACGATCGGTCGATCGGAGAAACATTGTGAAAGGAGAAAATGCTTTGCAATCAAATAATGTAGTGAACGTCAATTTGGATGCTGAATCAAAGGTGCTTGAAGGGTTTATTCGAGCCAGAATGAGAAATAGCCAATACAAAGTTATGGTAAGTTAATGCAAATTGATAAATTCTGTATGAAATTATTATGACGTATTTTGTATTATTATGGGTAGATATTCCTTTGTTCGCATTTCTTAGTAGAAAACCCAACATGTGAATGCCCAAGAGGTGCATTTGTATGTCACCATATGGCTGCACTTTCCCTTCACGGACATTTTATCAGATGAGGTCGGAGCTGTTGTCTCTGAAAATCCTTTTAATCCTCAAGTGAGCCTAAAAACGATTACTGTCGAGGAACAACTTCATGAAAGTTTACGACAAATTGATGGGAGTAAAGAACTGCTTTGGCTGTTGGGCCCTGAACCAGAAAGATCCGAAGAAAATCTCCTTCACAGTGTCGAAAAACTGTTAACGTCCGAGAACTATTTAAATGACCCATCCAAGAAACAGTTTCTGGTTCAGTTTTTCACCAAAAATGAATCTGATGTTGCATTAGGAAGTGCAATTTTTAAAGTAGAATATTTTTTTTGTTTTGGAATAAATTATGATTTTTTTTTATGGGCTTTTCAGACCCAATTCGTGATTTTTACGTGTACACAGAAGGTTTACTCAGAAATTCTAAGTTTTTCCTTTTCTAGTAAAAATGTGTGAAAGGAAAATGACGATGATTCTTAAATTAAAATTTGACAAAAATTGGAAACATCTCTTTAAGTATCGTTTTAAATTTACAGCCGTATCTGTACCGTCTGAAAATCAAAGCCGTTTAAGTGGACGGGAAGTCAATGGCAACATGAACCACAAATATAGTAACAAAAGTTGAATTTAAATATTTATCAAATACCATCAGTTCGGTTCATGTTTGATATCCAGATCAACAGTAAAAACACCAGTGTTAATGGTGCAGGTAGTGGGATATATAAGAACATTACTTTAATGGTAGATTTTAAGCATTAAAGTGACGCCTCGATTTCACCCATAAGAATTACACGGGGAACTGAAATACGGGTCTCGTGTTATGAACTGAGTTCAAATATCCCGCGTCGTTCGCCAGAAACAATTGAAGTTAAGTGGATCAAAACTCACAACAAAACATCTTTCGTTGTCATAAAGAAAAGTCATAGACGTACGTATCATTTTAAACTTAAAAGTCACTATTGTGTCATTTTAAGATAAAATATACATTTTAAGCTACAAAAAAATTTTAATTTCGCCAATGAAGATGAATGGAAGCATAAACTATTCCATGCTCCTAATTTTACAGGCATGCATGGCGTCACAAAATGTCCAACATTTCTTCAAGCATCACCTTTCCATCGGTATTCATTGTTGAAACCCCCTCGGATTTGTTTCAATTGCCTTATAAATAAACACACATAACAAACGCTCATATAAGAGAAACGCAGTAGGTGTGAGAAACGGCATAATATATTGTTGCACTTTAATTAGTCTTGTAAAACCGTAACACTGGTAACCGTGAGAACGATTTTCGGTAGGACCTTACCGAGTTCAGTCGAGTTCAGTCAAATCCATCTACTCAGTCGCTGCACGTATCGATGGAGCCATCGCTAAACTACGAATTTAAAAAATTTGGTCCGTCGAAGAGGTTACGCACAAACTAATTATTTCAGCATCCGAGGGACGAGCTGAGGCGATTTTTCGCTAATCTATTTCTCGCGAGTCCTCTGGTGGAGTTCGTCTCGCGTTTCTATTTAAGTCGACGTCTTACCCAATTTTGTGGATTCTAAAGCCATCCGGGACAGACGATTTCTTGCTCTGAAGCGCCAAGAGCAACCCAATGTCCATCTACAGTATTTGGATTTCATGCGTGATTACTTAACCTCCAATCATATGTCGTTAATCACCGGCGAAATTCCTGAGGGTGATTCGTTTTACATTCCCCATCATGGAGTAAACCTAAGGGGAATCTGAGTAAGATTCCCGTTGTGTTTGACGCTAGCTGCAGGGCTTCCAACAACATTTTATGGAACGACACTCTCCTTATTGGCCCCAAGCTGATAATGCTCCACTATTGTTAGTTTTTCGGATGAAACTTATGGCATTTACTTGCGACATTCGTCAAGTGTACCGACATATTTCGATTGTTCCTGAACATCGACGCATAAATTCGTTTCAAATTCGACATGTCGAACCCCATTCAAAAGTAACAGTTACGTACAAAACACTGTTACGTATGGTGTTGCTTCTGCCCCTTTTCTTGCTGTAAGGACCTTGCGGCACTTAGCAAACTTGGGTCACTCACAATTTCTTTCAAAGTACTGAGAGAGAACTTGTACATCGACAATGTTTGTTGCTCCGATTCATTAGAAGAAGCCACGAAATTAAAATTTCAGTTGTTGTCTTCGGCGTGTTTTGGGCTAAGAAAATCGTATAGAATTGTTGGACAATATTTCCGAAAGTAATAGGCAATTACAAGCGGCCAATTTTGATAAAGATCCGCAGGTCACCTTAGAATGCTACAAGTTTAGTGATAACTTCTCCTAAACCGAACGACTTGAACAAAAAGAAGCATTCTTTCGGCAATTTCTCTCACTTATGATTCACTTTGACTCTTATGTGCAGTCCCATTTTTGACAACATAAATATCGAGGTATAGAACGAAAATCCGTTAAGTGACGGAAACTAGAAAAATTACTTTCATATTCAGTACGATCATTTAATCTTAACACAATCAATTTGGCCTTCCTTACAGACCACAAGCAATTTGTGCTTAAGCTTTACTGCGCAAGAGCGAGCTATTTCTTGCACAAAATAAGGAACCCAGTAATGGTAAGATGTTGACTAATCAGCAAAATTGTCCAAAAACATTTGACAATGTAAGGTTATCGGGTGCATGTTAAAACGTTAATCAAATTCATAACTCATCTTACAATTTTGCCAAATAGATGTTATTGAAATTTTACAAAACAACATAGTCCTGCATGTGTGATTTATGAATCCATCTTGACATGCAGATTCTTGAAAATATTTTAAAGTTTTTGGAAGCATTATAAATCGTTAATGAAAATTTGTCCGTCATTTTACAATTTTGCAGAATAAATGTTCTTCAAATTTATGTATGTTTTTGGGAAAAAAACTGAGTGTGGTTAGTTAATTAATCAGTCCTGTCGAAATATATTATAAAAAAAATACATATAATTCTTAAACTGTGAAAGTACAAAAGTCAGGTCTACTGACAAAAAAATTCTACTTATTAGGTTCGTGTTTTGTTTCATGGCGAGGTAGATAATATAAAATATCACCCTCGCACTAACGAAGATTTAAATATTATTTCGTTTGCTGTTTTTAACTGTTAATGTGAATTTTTTAAAATCTATTCTTTTCGCATTTAAGAATCAAATAAAGACAGAAAAAAAGAACGATTCGAAAAACATGTTCTTTGTTCTTCAAGACTGCTATACTTAATATACTCGTAGTTAAGCTAGAAATTTATATTAATTAAACAAGTCAAATTCGTGCTGAAAAACGCTTTACTTCAAAATCAGCAGATAGTTTATAATATTTTGAACTCCTTTCAAAGTGATAAGTAGTTTGAGAGAGGTACTAGTTTCGTTTAAAAACATTTGGTTGATAAAACGGCGAAATATTTTACCGTGAAGATACGTATGTCTAATGTCTCATAAAATATTTTTATCAGTGTTTTTTTACAAAGGCCTGTGTTAAATTAAGAAAAAAAGTATTTATTTGATAAATAATATCACATAAATTATATTTAATTAATTCTACCAATACACAGACTTTATTTCGCTTGCAATTTATCAAAAAATCGATATCAAAGAACAGGATCATTAATTGTCATTAAAACGTCTAAGGTGGCAGGCAACAATTCTTCTTTGCCATCACTCATCACTCACCACTTATTCTTGAATTATATCTGACGGAACTTTCTTTAATATTAATACACCGATGTAGAGAAAGATTTAAATCTAATTTTTACAAAAGCTAAATTTCCGGTAACTCAGAGCGTAATCATGATTAAATGTAAGCAAACTTTACATTTCCAGCATGTTTTACTTCAAATTTAATTAAATTCTTGTAGTACGAATTTAAAATTTATATACACGAATTTACAACTTTTAAAAAGGCGTTAATTTCTGAGTATCTGTCAAGAATGTAAAGATAGACGGTCAAGGATTTTTTTTCTGGGGCATAAGTATTGATATAAATCAAGAACATAATTTATAAATTTCCTTCCCTCCGGAAAATTCCGAGGCCAAAACCATTGTAAAACCGAAGTGAAAGATACTCTCTAGTCCGAGTAAGATCCCACAGGCGTCGTTTCGCCCAGTAGCTTTCCTAAATTATTCTCTTTACATCTTTTTGGAAACCTTTCTAAACGGGTTGTAACATAACTTTAAATATAATTTTAAAGTACGAATTGCATTTTTCTTATTACGTATTGTTCTTTTTTTTAAATAATCGATTGGTTAAAGGAATACTAACAGCACTTACAAAGAATACGTGTACAACGTACACGGTTTATATAAATAATTGCTGAATGTAGAAATCATTCTATTTAATTCAAGCTCTAATCTTTATAGAACTCTGTTCGGGTAAAATTAAGAAAGACATGTTGGTATAAATCTGCAACAATGTGTACTTTAAATTTATAGTGTGAAAGGATTAGAAGCAATGCACTACCGAATTACACCAGTTTTATTTAATTACATTAAGATTGGAATAAAACTGCTTACAGCTGATTTCAATTGCAAAAACATCGATAGACTTCTAAATAAGATCTTTATGTATTTTAATTTCCCAAGCGTAACCAAACGAATTATTATAGCTACCTACTTTCATGTTTTCTCAATGATTCATGACCCCTAGAGTACGAAAAAAATGGTCTCTTGTTTCCACCTGTCTGTCGTTTGTCATCCATCTGTCGTATGTATCGATTTTTATTAGATAGATAATCTTCGAAACTACTAGATGGAATGTTGTCAAATTTTATATGTATATTAGGAATATCACGTAGATGGTAAAATTTGGCTAAACATTCCCATCAACAATTTCATGAGGTCAGCTTAAAAGATTTCACATTAAAATTATTTACAAGTTATAGAAAAGTCCTTGTTGCTTTGAGTTTTTTCTCTAGGCGTTCAAATTTTATCATTTTACAAAAAAGCAGGACTTTTGGGACTGTACTTCAGGGGCAAGAGAATTTTTTTTTTTTACAGGATGATTATGTTATCTATTCATGCCTGGATTAGTCCGAATACGCAACACATTTTACTTTCCTTAAATGGCTTCGTGTTAAATTTTTTGTAAATAGAAAATAACGTACAGATGGCGATGATTGCGCCAACATTATAACAAATTCAGTGCTTTCGAATTCCGAAAAAACCGATGTGCAACGAAAAGCTAAAAACTGAAATCTGTAATAGCTGAAATGAGACATTTTATATTCTCGGACATTAGTATTAAAATCAAACTAATAAACAAATGTAGAATCATTCCTAAGAGTGTCCAGAAGAGATAATAAAATCTTTGCAGAAAATCACACGTCATCAGTATCAGGTCAATGTGGGTTTAGAACTTATCATAGAATTTACGAAAATTATGTCTGGCATAATATGAAACAATTGATCGAAAATTATTTCGACAGGACTTCCCTCGCTCCCGAAGTGCAGTGCCACAAATCTCGCTTATTTGAAAAATTAAAAAAAAAGATTTTGCGAATTTGTGTACAATAAAACAAATACAAGAGTACGCTACTTTATAAAATTTATTATAAACATTTTTGAGATGTCATCATAACACTGACATGGGAGATTGGGCAAATTTTGGTTAGCTTTTTACCATCTACACGATATTCCTAACATACATATAAAATATAATCGGCCCGGTTTTGGAGATTATCTGCTTAATAAAAATCGGCCGTACACAGACTGAACCAGGAGACCTAATTTTTCATACTCTTTGGGTCATGAAATGTCGAAAAAACATAAAAGTAGCCAGTCGCCCCCCATAGACTCGATTACAATACATTCTTTGCTTACGCTCAGGAAATAAAAATAAAATTCGCAAAATTAAATTCTATAATTTTTCGAACATTTTATATTTTATAGAACGTGTATTTCCGCAACACCGAAAACACAAAATATTTGTCGACGCGTTTCGCCAAATATCTAGCTAGACAAAGCTAAACTATGTATTTGTTGGACTGTATTTCAAGGGAAGTAACTCTAGACCACATTTTTGTTCAACATTCAGTGATGTAACACATTTTACTTCGCTACAGCATCCACATCACGCTTGTTTATATATTTGGACGAATTGTTTATATGTTTGGGCGCGAGGGCGACGGTCACTCCGCGGATAGGCAACTAATGCCGTTTACGTTGTTCTTGTAAAGTTTCCGGTCGAGATTTCTTCATGCATTCATTAATGAATCATACTTTAGTTTTGTTTATTACATCCAGTGCATTGATTGATGTATCGTACCAACAATAATGGAAAAATATGAATGCGTTGTAAAACACATGGGCAGTGGCGGCTCGTGAAGTTTTCTTCAGAGGAGGCTCAAACTTGAAAAGTACTACTTTTTATATCTTTCATTATCTGAATATTTTTTTTTGTCATGCCCACGAAAAGAACACTCATGCGTTGATAGATAAATAAACTTTTGCATCGATTAGTCTTTTCAAAATTGCCCTATTTTCACCAACTTTCTCGTTATAGTTCTCAATATCCCTCTTATGAGCGGAATCTAAAATAGTAGATGTGATTTTTCATGCCTTTCTATAGCTCTTGACAAATTTTGTAAATTATTATAGCCTGTTTTATCCCAAACGGGAGATCCATCACTTGTGAATAATATACAATTCCAACAGTATAATTTGTTTCTTAAAACCGACGCCGTTAACTATTTAGTTTTATTATAATGATTTTCATTAAATGCTCTGTTTTGCTTTCTACCTGTCATTACCATTAATGGGAGTGGTGGTGTTGGTCTCCCCTTTTGTTTTATACCTATCTTTTTATCACAATCAAGCTACTAAATTAATTTTTTAATAGCTAATTTACGTATCTGCACATGAGACTCAATTATTTTCGTTGCTCATTCTCGTTAAGTATAAGTAACAAAATGCAAATAAATGGTACAAAAAACACCTTAGACTTTACGTAGGTACTACGTAAAGCCTAAACACCACTCACCACTGAATAGGGAGCACGCGAAACCACCTCAATGTTCTTCCTATTTACACCCGATGGCTCCAATTAATAAGAAAGAGATAAAAATATCCGTGCGACTTGATCTGAAAAGAGATGAACAAGCCGGAGGCTAGCGGCCTGAAGCGGCACGCCGATCAACGTTTTAGCCAATGCAGTACTGAATGACGATGCGTCAAGGTCTACGGTCTCAATAGCAAGATGCATTCTCGGCGGAGGCTAGCTTCTACCGCTGAAGCCAAACGCGGAGTGGTGTGAATTATGATTGTAAGGGCGCAAATATAATTTTTTTTTCGACATTTTAACCTGATATATGATGAAAGTAAATTAAATCAAACAAAATATCCTGAAAAGTGACAAATGTCTACAAAAATACAAATTCTTTCATCGAAAAAATTAGAGGAAGCTCAGCTCCAAAAAACAGAGGAGGCTCGGCCTCCCCTGCCTCCTCTGAGGAGCCGCCACTGCACATGGGTAAACTATAGTGTAATAATAACAGTTATCTATTCTATTATTGTATTCTCACACTGGCATTGTGAAAACAGGACGTGCTATTTCTGATTTGAAGGGAAAAAAAAAGTTGGATGCGCCGAGAATCGTACCTGTGTCTTCTGTTTGGAAACCACATACACAGACAGCTGAGCCATTTTCTGCTATTACTAGGCGACGAATTATGTAGGAAAAGAACAGTGATACTGAGCAATAATATTAATAATAATGATAAACAAAAGCAGGGTGGATCACAAAACACAAGTGTGGTATAATATTTTATAATATTTAAGATAAGATATAGGAGACCAAATGTTGGCTGATCATCAATGGGATGACGTCATTCCAAAATTTGCAATTGTAATTCTGTACTTGCCGTGTATGACTCCGTGCTGTGTTTTCACCTTAGACATCCAGATTTTTGGGAAAAAAAATTAAAATTGTGTAACATTTTGTAATGTAACTTTGAAACTGCAAAACCGAAAGCTCTGAAATCTTGGAACCGTTTTAAGGTTATCGTAGTCCTGGTAAATCGTTAATCAAAATTTATTCGTTTAACCTGTCCCAAAAACTAATGACTCATCCCAAATTTTTTCGAATAAATTCTATTTCAAATTTGATTCTACACTTGTGGTTTAACAATGGATGCATAGTTTTTAGAATTACTTATACAGGAGTACTAAAAAAAATGAATGAATGATGCAATTTATTGTATTGATTAAGTTAAGAACCACTCACTCCATTTTCCCGAAAATTTGGCAACAATAGTACTGCTGTTCTTAATATTACACTGATGACATTATCACAAAATTTGGTATTGGAAAAACTCAGTAGAAATAAACCCGTAATACGTTTCTTTATGTTTATTTTAATATTATATACATAGGTATCTTTATTTTAACTTATAAGGGTTATGATAAAAAAATTAAATTCGCAAAATCAAATGATTTTCGAAAAAGTAGACTTGTACTCAAAGACGAGGGAAGTTCTGTCGAAATAACTTTCGACCAATTTTTTTCAACTCAATGTGTATTGTCTGTCTTTTAGGTGACGCCAGTAATGGAATTAAAAAAATCATTACTCTACATAAACAATACTAATAAATGGATTCTTTTAATGTATGTTTAAATTAGCGAAATAATTTTTCACATAAAAACGTCTATCGTTATCAACACCGAATTAGTAAAATAAACTACAGAAACATTACAAACACAGAAATTTCTAAAAATACCAAGTGAACCTTTAAACAAACGCGTCCTAAACTATAAAATAAATTTCTTTTGGAAGGTTACCTATAGAAGTTTATTATTAGATTACCATTGCATTGCTGTCCGTCGTAAAATACATCTGAATTTGGTTATCAAGTGCATTGTTCGGAAAGGCGTATTTCTAAAACAGTCCAATCATAATTTTAAGTCCAATACTCAAAAATGCAGATACGTTATGTTGAACCCTACAGACATGTAAAATTATTCAGTCAGACTAATAAATTCACTCCGACTCAATAAAATATTTAAGTTTGGTATTAATAAAACAGGATATGAGAGAGTTATTTTTAATTTGATTACCACATGTATGCTCGAGTATCAAGTGGTCTTTAAACAAGTATTGTACTGCAACTACAGTTGCTTTTACAATACATAGATATAAATAAAATCGATTTCTAAAAATCCTATATTACGTCGGTTGAAAATCTCGCGTTGTTATGGTAACGATGTCTCGAAGCTCTAAAGCGAAGCATGATGAAGTTGATTCCGTAGTAAGCGTCTATTATGACGAATATGACCTTCAGTCACTTTATACCACAGATAAACTAATAATTATCCTGCTACGTTATTATTTTATCTTATCAGTATCTTTATTAAAAAAAAAAATTAATTATAGATACAAAATACAAAATAATGCAAAAGCATTAACACCAAAGTTTGTTGCACTCCTGTTCCCGTTGTGCAAAATTGAGCTTAATTGAATTTTTAATAACGGAACATAGGTATATCTCGCTTTAACTATCTAGAAAAAAGTTTACAGCAATCTTTTCAAACGTAAAGCATTTCTAATGAGAACAGAGCTTTTGAAAAAGGGATTCTGACGTAAAGTACGAATTGAGGACGCGTTATATTACAACTAGGTTTTATCTACAGAATCGGCGTTGAAGTGTTCACATAGCTATGATGATGATTTAATATTTAAACAAAACGACATAGTAGCTGCAAAAAATAGTACCTACATGTTTTTATGGACGAGTAATTTGTTTCATACTGTCCGCTACATGTATTTTTTTTTATTTTAAAAAGATGAAGACATCAACCGCACAGGGTTATTAGTCTCCAGTACAATAAAGTTGAACAAAAAACAGATTAAATTTGTGAGTACAGCTGGGTTGCCTTAAGAAAACTAAGTGTTCGATCTTCTGCTGAAGAAGAGTTCGCTAGAAGACCCTCGAGAGTAAGATCCGAGCCTAGGATGGTTCGGTGCGTAGTGTACTTGGTACAGGGTGTTAACAGATGCTCAACCGTGAGAGGCACACTACAGGTTGAACAAGATAAAAAGATGTTGGCAGTGAATCGGCAAGAATGCGTAAGTCTGGTGTGCCCTAGTCGAAGACGTGCTAAGACAATTTCATCCCCGTAGAATGTGAAATCAACGTAGAGGTTGGATGGGTGATTGCGAGTTTAGCAGCTGCATCGGCTTGATCGTTAACATCAATATCTTGATGAGATGGAGTCCAGAGGAAATGAATGTCTTTGCCGGCTTGGTGGAGAAGAGCAAGTTGGTAGTGGATTTGTTGTCCTAGAACGCAGGTTGGATACATTTGGCTCAGCAGTTTTAAGGAGTTCATGGAGTCAGTACAGATGACGATGTTATGATGTGGCGTGTTACGCAAAGAATCATCTTGGACTGCAGCAGAGATTGGTAGACGATAAAGCTGTTCACCTGATGGAATAGCATAAGCTGCACCAACGCCTTCTGTTGTCTTTGAGCCATCCGTCTAAATGATGAACGAATCAGGAATGCCTGCCAGGATGGCCTGAAAGCGCTCAGCAATTGGGCAGTCGTTATTAGAGGTGACTGAGGAATCACCAAAATGAAGAGTAAATTAGAGGTAGCCGCGAACCCAAAGAGGGAAAAGTTGGGGCGGTTTAGGAACGCTACATGTATGTATTAGGTACTTTACGTGATTAATTTGAGTACAGGAAATGGCACATTTCAGGCCAAGACCGGCAAGTGTAGCTTATCAATTCTTCCCAAACTTCTTAGAGAAAAATAAATTGTATATTAATATTTTTAATTGATTTTAATTCAAACTAATACACAGATCTAACTAACTAAATATAGAATAAACAAATTAAAAGTTGAATGGAGCAAAATCCACATGCACCACCCTCGATGCCATGCCACTGATCCACCTTTTAAATAGTAGACGGAAAAATGTTCGAATAAAAATGATGTAAACACTTTCCGTTTCATGCACCTTTAAAGGTCAACTCGAAAGATTACACAGTCAAATAATTTTAGAAAAATTTCTTGTTACAAGCATTCTGAAAATGGATTCTGAAAGGTTATTTTGTGCTGAATAACTATCTAATAAGACATTATGCCTACGTCGTCAAAAAAATTTGTTTGGAGATTGTTCCTAGATATTTCCAGTTAAAGGTGTACTATTGCATAATGGGAATAAATATCTAGTACCTACTGCCGACTGCATATTCCATACAAACTGCAAAAACATATGAGAATATTCAACACTTGTTAAACTGTATTAGCAACAAAAAGTTTGAGTGCAATTTGATAGACGATTTAAAAATTGTAGCTTTAGTAACTGGTTTCCAATCTGGATATACCAAGCATATGTGCTTCTTATGCAAGTGAAATACAAGAGAGAAAGCATTTCAATATCTGAAAACAATATTTCCTAAGCTTTCTGCTGCTAACATAAACCAAGGTATAAACTAAAATATTACAGTGAATTAGCTTAGTGTCAGTGAATTTTTAGGAAACAAACGTTCCACAAATTATGTCTCATTTAAATTTCTTTGCTGATAATAAGAGTTAGATCCTTCTACATATTCTAGGCAGAAATCTGTGGAACATTTTTTTAGTGCTTCTTGCGCGTTTTTCTATGTAAAATTAGAATTCACATCATTTTTCTAATTGTTCACCGATCGACAATAAAAATTTGAATAATTTTTTTTTTGACGACATGGGTATATTATCTCTATTAAGAGTTGTGCAGCACAAAATTACCTTTCCAACCATGTTTACAAAATATATGTAACAAAAACACTGTTCCACGGTGTTATAATTATTAGTTGTAGAAACCAATGGTGGTCCTGAGAAGATCCGATTTTTGGTAATGCTTCATGGTGATCGATTTTTTATTATGATACCTATGTTTATGCATAATTATATAACATTTCGCAATTTAATTTTGAAATTGCAAAACCGAATGCTGTGAAATTTTGCAAACGTTTTAAGATTATCGTAATAATGGTAAATCGTTAAACAAAATTTATTCGTTTACACTTTCAAATAATTGATGACGTTATCTCAAAATTTTGTCAAATAAATCCAACCTAAAATGTGCAAAATATGTTTATACTTGTGGTTTATCATTCTATTAATAGTTTTTAGAATTGGTTATACATGCGGGCTTAAAAGAATTTATGAATGAGTCAATTTATTTTATTGATTAAATCAGAAATTATAAAACCGAATGCTCTGAAATCTTGCAGACATTTTAAAGTCATCGTAAGCATGGTAAATTTGCACTCAAAATATGGCTATCTCAAAATTTTGCCGAATAAATTAAATCGAAAATGTGTAAAATATGGTAAGTCTATACTTGTGAGTTATTATTACATTCATATTTTTTACAATTGCTTACACATGGTGACTCAAAGAAATTAATCAATGTTTCAATTTATTGTATTTATTAAATCAAAAGCTGCAAAACCAAATGCTTTGGAATCTTGTAAACATTTTAAAGTTATCGTAAGCATAGTAAATTTGTAATCAAAATGTATCTGTTTATCCCCTCCAAAAAATTTATGACATCATTTCTAAATTTTGCTGAATAAATCTTATCAAAAATGTGGCAAAATATGGATGAGTCAATCCTTGTGATTTATCACGAAATTTATATTTTTTAGAATTACTTATACCGGGTGACTAAAAAACATTAATCAATGAGTCAATTTATTTTATTGATTAAACCAGGAACAGGTCACTCTATTTTCCCGAAAATTTGGGAACACAATACTGCTATTGTTCATATTACACGGCACTAATCCAAATTGATATCCATGTGCTTACACAAATGTGGATGACGTCATCACAAAATTTTATAAAAGATAATCTCATTTGAAATATACCCTTAGCATGCTTCTTTACATTGACTTCAACATTACCTACATATCTTTATTTTAACTTCTAGGGGTTCTCATAAAAAAAATGAAATTCGCAAAATCAAATTTTATAATTTTTCAAAAACGCTGGATAATGTGTTATTGTACTTCAAGGGCGAAGGAAGTTCTAACGAAGTAACCTTCGACCAATTTCTTTTCATTACATAAAATAAATTTAATAAAACTAATAACTCTCTCATTTTTTATTGACCAAATTAAGACCGAGTCACCCCATTTTCTCGAAAATGTGAGAATACGCACGTCTTTATTTAATAATGATTAAATAAGAATTATAATAATCATATTCAGAACACTGTGTTCGATTCTTGCTTACTTATTATTGGTTAATAATTTTAATCCTCGTTTTTGAGGCGACCAACTCATTCAAATCAAACTTAATTTTTACGTGACATTCTTCCGATAAATATAAACATAAATACTTACTTTAGGTTATTTTATTACTACTGAGGGGCCATTTTTACTTACTGAGCGTAAGTTAAGGAAGTATAGTAGTGGAGTCCATCGGGCAACTTGGAACTTTCATATTTTCTCGACGTTTTGTGACCCCTAGACAGGGCCGCAGCTAGCGAAGGCCAGGGGATGCTGAGCCTCCCCTAGAGAAATTTTTGCCTCTCCTAGTCCTAGACAAATTATAACCAACTAATTGTGAATTACAACATCGAAAATCAAAATAAAATGCAATATTCTATTTAATAAGCGGAATTAGAAGCAGTTGTGATCTGGTTATTGAAATTCCTAGGAAATGTCGTTTAGTATGGGAGAAAAAACGCACGACATATTATGCAATAAGATTTCGCCTCTAAATCCTGAAAATGAGAATTATAAAGAACTTGTAGAGATTTTGCTGAACCCTTTCGATCTTCAACCTTTAGAAATAACCAAAAATTTCAAATTTTTACAAAGGAAGCATGAAGACGGTGAAGCAGTCCAAGAATTTTTAACAGCATTGCAAAAATCAGCTACAACATGTAAATTTTGCGATTACCTGAAGACAGCTTTAAGGAATCAATTAGTTTTTGGTTTGCATTCAAAGAAAATTCATAAAAGGTTAATGGAAATTACGAATTTAACTTTAGAGAGAAGGCTTTAGAACTCGATGGAAATTTCATCCAAAGATGTGGCGGAGATACAAAGATCGAAAAGTGTGAATGTTCATTGCGTAAAACGTAAGACTAAATTTGAACAAAAAGAGAAATCCAACTTCTATCTTTCAAATGTGGAGACAACCGTCATCTTGCAAACTGTTGTCCTAAACGTAATTTGATTTGTAATTTTTGCATATTAAAAAGGTATGTTTCAACTTAAAACGAGTACCGCAACATAAAGAATTTCGAGAAGCTAATCAGGTAGAATATTCTAACAGTCGAACGTACAAATTTTAGAAATAAATTCACTACTACATTAAATGCAAATAAAATGAATGTCACATTTGAAACAGGCAAAGTCTGATAAAAATTCATGATTTTTCTGAATACTTTACAAATTTCCAAATTCATGAAACGAAACTGAAATTGATTACTCGTAGCTATTATAAAACTGAATCATCAGTTACGGGATTTATGGAAGTACAAGTTAATTACAAAAATTTTACTAAAACTAACTTATATATAATTGAAGGATATCGTAAACCTATCTCAGGTCGAGAATGGATAAGACAGTTAGGAATTTCTTTAGATGAAATTTCACCGATTCGTCAGAAGAAAGCAAACAGGCTCTATCATCGATTGTACAAAAACATTCGAAAAAATTCGTGACAATGTTAAACCATTTTTTGTAAAGCACGGAAAGTGCCATTTGCATTAAAACCAAAAATTGAAAAAGAACTTGAAATATTAGAACAAGGAGTTTTAACTAAAGTTGATAATGCAACACCAATCGTCCCTATTGTTAAATCGAATGAGGGTGAGAATTTACGGTGATTTTAAAAGACCTCCCTTAATTGAACGATTTATTTGCTTCTATGGCAGGTGGTCAACGTTTTACAAAAATTGATTTGGCACAAGCTTACTTACAATTAGAAAATATCTTATTTTAAACCCTCATATCAATCTTCCAGATTAATGTTTAGTATTGCAAGTGCACCTGCAATCTTTCAACGTGACAGAAAAAAATTTAACGGATATACCTGGTGTATCAGTCTTATTGGATAATATCAAAATTACAGCGCTAAAAATGATAAACTTCATCTTGAAAGAATGGCTAAGGTATTATCACGTTAAGCTGCACATAACATCCGTGTAAATGTAACCAAATGTACATTTTTAAAAGATTTTATAGAATATTGTGGTTATGTGATGTGACAAATTTGCCATAAAAAGACTAAATACTAAAAGATCACTAAATAAATCAGAAATAAGACCTTTTATTGGGTTAGTTAATTCTCACGGAAGATTTATAAAAAATTGAAGCACAATTTTACTATACCACTTACGAATTTACTAAAAGATAAAGTTGAATTTAATTGGTCAAAAGAATTTGAATTGACTTTTAAAAAAATAAAAAATGAAAATCAATCGTATAAAGTATTAGCTTATTTTAATCCAAAATTAAAATTAATTCAAGCTACAGATGCAAGTTCTGTTACTGTTGCTGCTGTTCTTTCACACATATGTCTTGATGGTTTAGGAAGACCTTTACAGTTTCTCAAACACTTTCAAGCACCAAAGAGAAATATTCTCAAATTGACAAGGAAGCCTACAGTATAATTTTTGGTGTTAAAAAATTCTACCAGTATTTACACTTCCTACAGATCACATACCACTTGTACATATAGACAAGGTCTTAGTTAGAGATTACTTTGGCAAAACCAAGTGGAAATCTGGGAGTATTGCAGAGAAATTAGGAAACAATTTATTTAATTAAACTTAGAGACGGCACATAATTAGAAGCGCCATATAAACCAAATTACAAAATTTGCTTAATTAATTTAGGGCAGAAATTATTTTGCTTGATTAAATATTCTTATTCTTCGAAGTGGTAATAAATTGTCATCGTACGTGGCGTTAAAATGGATTGTTACAAATTGCATGATGGCTGTTGGATCGTCATCTGATGTATGAATGCATGACTTCCCGGGGAAAGATAGAAGTTGTTGGGTTTACAAAGCAGGGAGTGCGGTATTTTCCGGGGCAACGGGAAAACAAGGTTTATTAAATAACATTACAAAAATACAAGATTGTAAACTTCGGAGAAAATAAAGATTTTAAGTTCTATTACAATATATTATTCAAGATTTACTTTAACCACCTTAACAGTGTCCTTGCAAAATATCGATGCCGTCATCACAAAATTTTGCAATGGGAAAACTCACTTGAAACAAACGAGTAGCACGCTTGTTTACCTTTACGTGAACATTACATACATATCCTTATTTTAACTTATCAACTGTTATATTTATTCATAAAAACAGAATTAAAAAATAAATAAAATCTTTTATTTTTCGAAACTGCTGGATTTGATGTACTGTTCTTTATGGGCGAGGGAAATTCTGTTGAAATAATCTTGTACCAATTTTTTAAATTTTCTTATACAGGTGGCTAAAAAAATTAATTAATTGATTTGTATGTGCGTGTTACACACAAACTGGTACCTACATACCTCGTTATACGTCTTAAAACGGCACATACTACCACCTAATAATGGATAAATCACGACTTACCAAAATTTAATAAAAAGTAAAATGATTAAATAATACTCCTCTGAAGTTAGCGGCTATTACAACTAACATAGATTTAACTGATTTTCACATTCATCACAGTTTTAAACTATTATTTAAATACGTTTTATTGTTAATTCAAACTACATAATCGTCCTAGTCAACGCAGCTTACAATTCTGTACAAATTAACAGTTGTCACTCAAAATTTACAAGTGTATTTAACGGGTTATATAAACGGTATTATTTTCTACAGCAGTGGATACAGAAACAGTCTCCTAATAACACGCTGTTCATTGTTGATGTTTGTTTTCGATCTCTCAAATTACACAAGCTATATTTTTGTATGGCGTTTGAAGGATGATGATCCTTCAGTATATCCACTATGTACGCATACATTCTCTTGCCAGACAACCCATTCAAAAAAGGTCCCAATTCACCGACCGATTTTCAATTTTTTCAAAATTGATTTTTTATTTTTCAAGTTTTCTTTAAAAATTGACAATGTGGAATTGGTTGGATTTTCATCACCAAAATTAGGAGAACTATTTGTTAAACTATTTGTCACTCGTTGTCATGGTAACTACCTTCGGTTTTACGTATCGTAAAGCAGTAAGACCGGCTATTTTTCAATACCCCCTCGTAATTAATTCATCTTTATGGCTGGAAAAGCATACTGTTTGAATTTAAAACACACGGTATGACTTGGATGATACGATTGGATTTACAAAGTGCAGGTATTTGGAAATTATTTGATGATTAACATTCACAGATAGTACCAACGCTTCACAATTTACTTTTTTCATTATTTGTACTTGTGTTCATAAATCAGTAACTCAATTGATTATAATAAATATTGTCCACTGTACACGTATATCACACCAAATTATCATATTTAAAATAGTTTGATAAATGATGCAGATTCAAAAACAGCATGGTCTTAAGCAATAAATGCTAGCAATTTTTGAATTAAATAAAAAACATAAAAAATTTTGACTTACCTATCATATTAAAAACATGGAAATAACATAACCAAATTTTTTCTTCCGTTCATATCACAAACCTCGCAAAATTTAAAGCCACAAAGTTTGAAAAGTTCACACTGTTTCTACCCGGACGCGAGTTATACCAAAGTAACAAGTATGTTTCGCAAACGTTGAAAAATTCACCGTTCTTGAACACATTTCTAACAAACTCGCAAGTGCTATTTTTAGTATTTGCAATTGAAACGTTGGGCAAGACGTAAATTACTAAAATAATTTACTCATCGTCGGACTGTTAACATCACATTTTTAGAATTCCCTAAATCTATTATTAAAAAAATAACAAATATTTTAACTGTTAACAGTAATTACACTGCGAAATTTTAGTTAATTTTGGCTTCTTAATTTTGACGTTTTACGTCATTAATTCGGATGATACACCTTTATTTATTGTCCAAAAGTCGATTTTGCCCAAGATTTTTAAAAACATGTTCATTTATTTCGACATGACAGTCACTACTGAGAAGCGATGGCGTCAAGGCGCAAGCGTCTACAATCGAACGACGGCAAGTATTAAACGCACACCTACATCCCACAGCTGTGATAAAACAACAAGCTTCAGTGAGGTAGAGCTTTTTTTATTCTAAACGCTACTGTAACAAAAACTGGAATAATCTTTATAGTTGATTTCCTAAATTTTCCGCAAATTAAAATTAAAATTTATAAATATCCAAGTATTTCAACTACATAAAATAAAGTTTTTTTCAATAGTAGCCTAAAAACATACAATTATGGAGTTGTTGAAAGGTAGTTAAGTTTATCATTATAGAGTATAGACCATGGACGAATGAATATAATAACTAAGTGAAAGCTCAAATAAACAATTCCGCGCCAAAATGCGTGAAACCAATAAAATATGCTTCAATACGGCTGGCGCTCAGTGGCGTTTCTTAAAGGTATTCATAAGGGACCTCACATCTCAGAATCACATTCAATGAAAATACAAATTTTTAGAATATCTAAAATGTGAATTTTACTCATAGAAATTTATTTTGTATGATATAGTCATTAAAAAACCCAAACTCACACGAAAGTTTGAATGTTTGCAATACAGGGTGACTGCGAAATATATGCAAATATTTTAACCACGGCATCCCCCACCCTAGTAGAGTCGAAATATAGAAAAAACAAATTAAAAATCGAATGGGGCAAAACCCCCATGAACCATCCTCGATACGAAGGCACTGAGCCACCTTGTAAACAGAGTTGGAAAAACGTTCGAATAAAAACGACGTAAACACTTTCAGTTTCCATTAAAAGTAAAACCGACTTTTTGCTGCTTATGATTCCCTCATTCATGCATTCATTCATCGTAAAAAGTCAGTGCGAAAGATTATTCGTTGGAGGACAAATGGTGGTCCTAAAAAGGACCGATTTTTGGTAATGCTGCAGGGGGACTGTTGCTTCTGACGGATGTTTGGTCCTTGCCACAACGATTCTGCATGGTTTATTGCAACAAAAATAAGAGCGAACTAGAATACTACTACCTTTTTACAATAAATGTTGAAAATGTCGTCCTTGACTCGCAATACAGGATTCAACACGGCGCAACATGTTTTCACGGATACGTAAAAAAACTCCGGGTAACAACCATTCGCAGTAGATTACACGACGTGGAAAATCAGCGGGCTCCAATGCTTGCACTTTTTGAACGTGGTATGGATGTAGGCCTTGTTCTTTTAATGTACGATGCACTACAGACTGTGAAACCCCAACTTCAGCTGCAAGTCGGCGAGTGCTGATCTCGGGCTTTTCTTCGACGAGTTCCAAAATGTGTTCTTCCGCCTACAGTATTCTTTCGATCCTACCACGGCCACGCCATATCAGGTAATACGGTCGTCGCTCGCAAGTATTAGGTAATGAAAAAGGCTATAATTAATATATACAAGAAAACCCAATTTATTTCCCGAAAAGCTCATTTTTTAACAACAAAATAAATACATGTTGATCACTGTAGTACCGTGCATTAGCACAATAAAAACATAAAATATCGGGTGGAATTACTGTTTTGGAAATTTCATTCTACCCTATAAAATTTTATTGGCAATAACGAGACGGACAATAGTACAATTGTAAGAAATATTTATGGCTCACACCAGTTCACCCAAATTTGTCAGAGAACATTTAGGCGCTAGTTGTACGCACAGGGTCAGACTTCCGGCACGAGACAACTTTAATTTGTAAATATCTCTTGCTTATTGTACAACTGTCCGTCTCGTTATTGCCAATAAAAGTTTAAATGGAGAATGAAATTTCCGTAACAGTGCAAACAATTTCCGCAAACTTAATACTGTTACAACAAATTTACACGACTAATCACACAGCGATTATGTACACAATAATTCGGACTCGACTGGAGTAGATTTCACTAGGCTCTACTTCTCCCATTGCCTGAACTACACTGACTGCTCCCGATGGTGGTTCTCATTTCATTAGCACAATGAGTCACCCATCATCGCCGCACATACTAGAAAACCCATAGACATCGTACCAGGGCGACGTATGGGTTTATTTCATAAGAATACTCTATAAATGGTTTCACTTCAACGATAACAACAAATCAACAAATATGTAAATGACTGCAGTAAGTACCGCATTTCGCTCACTGCAAAATGCCGCCCTTCTCTGATGTTTGCTCAATCGCTTTTTATTTACAGGGGGCGGACACTGTAGTCTTACTATTTTCTATCTACGACCAACAGTTTGTCAGGCAGTTGAGAAACCGACAATCTAGAGAAAGGTACATGCCTTAAAATGTGTTTCAGCAAGCATAACCACTATTTGGCATGTAAGTAAGCAGAGAAAAATGTTGTGCCTCGGTGGAATTCGAACACCACGCCTCTCGCTCTCCGGGCAAGTATCCTAACCACTGGACCACGAGGCCACTTATCGAAAGTACAGGCAGCTTAGGCAATTTACCTTCTTCAAACGTTCATCATATTAGTAATAATACAATTAATATTTATGTATATGGATTACCTAAACAATAAATTTTTTGAAAAATTTTGCGAAATTGGAAAAAATCTTGTATGATAGGTACACCTGAATAAACGATTTTTATCCATTCAAAAACATTATCACACTCAGCTTCGCCTCGTGTGCTAAACTGTTTTTTCGTTGCATAAAATTCACTTTTATTCACTTATACCATAAATAGCTATTATTAATTTTTGTATATAAAGGATACGTTTTTTTCATTGCATTAAAAGCGTGAAAAAAGTGTCATCCAGTTTAATTTTTAACGCATTTGAATGAAAAAATGTGTCGTAGCATGCCATTTTTTAACGGAAGACATTCAAAAGCAAAACATAGAAGCCTGCCGCTGCTATGACGATTCATCAACACATTTGTCAGAAATTAAAATGCATCCAATTTGTATCAGTTTACTCGGTGTTTTGTGGTAATTTGTGTGCTCGCACAATGGAAGCGACGAAGATTTCTCGTGCACCCCTGAAGAATTGTCAAGACGGCAAGTACGGCTACATTTAATACCTAGATAATCTAGATATGATCCAAAATAAAAAGTTTTTGAAGTAGGTGGTTGTTGAGCTTTGTTACGAACGTGAACAAAATTTTGTATGCAACTCGTGAGTAAAGTGACTTTTCTTCACTCCGCAGATTTGCGCACTCGTCTTCGGTTTTAGAGTACGAGAAAAGTGGTCTCTCGTTTCCGTCTATCTGGTGTTTGTATCCATTTTTATTTGACACGTAATCTCCGAAACTACAGGACCAATTGTCAAATTTTTGTATGTATATTAAGAATATCATGTAGATGGTTAAACGCTAAGTAAAATTTGGCTAATCTTCCCCACTACCTATTGGATGACGTCATCTCCAAGATTTATAATAGTAAGTTTTTTTTTTTAATTCTATAAAATAAGATACTCTTGCACTTGTGGTGTATGAATCCGTGTTGAATTTTTATCTTAGAATTTTGCAAACGTTTTAAAATTAACGTAATCATGATAAATCGTTAAGCAAAAAGTATTCGTTTATCCCCTCCCAAAAAATTGATGACGCCATCTCAAAATTTGGTCAAATAAATCCTCTCTGAAATATGCAAAATATTATGACTGCATACTGGTAGTTTATCAACGCACTCATAGTTTTTAGAATTACTTATCCAGGGTGACTCAAACAATTAATGGATGAGTCAATTTATTTAATTGGTTAAATAGGGAACGGTTAACACCATTTTTTTGAAAATTTGGAAATATAATACTGTCATCATTAGTAAGGTATTACGTTGCACCTATCCAAAGTAAAATACGCGTCTCTGCAAAAAATGTTGATGACCTCATCACAAAATTTTATGAACGGAAAACTCATTTGAAACTTATGCGCAGCGCGCTATTTTACATTTATTTTAACGTTACACACATACAGTGGCGGCCAAAATAAAGTAGAACACTTTTTTCCCTAGTGTATATCTTTCAAATTTGTATTAAATGTCATTATTAATGTATTCTTACGAACCGTCCGGGTACGACGTCTATGGGCCATCGACAACTTTCTAGTGTATACGGAAATGACTCATCGTTGAGGACAGCGGCCGGCGCTCGCAAGAGAAAGGTCTGGAAGCGGAAGTCACGATGGATTCCACAAAGACCTGGATCATGAAACTTCTAAAAGGAGAGTATGACTTTAAGTAGAGGCCACCTTCTGGAAGTTGCGCCGGAATTATTTTTGTACATAATCGTTGTGTAATTAGTGGTGTAAATTTGAGTTACTAAGAAATAAATTGTTGAGTTTAACCCACGCCGATTTTAATTACCCGTTCAACGTAACAGTATATTCACTTTATTTTTGGGGCCACTGTACAGTCGTATTCAATGAGAAAGCGTACAACTCCTATGTTCGTTTTCTACTAATTTTTGCTATGTGAATGGGGTTAATATAGTATTGTTGGTTGCGTATATAATTTTTAACTAATAATAATAAATAGAATTTTGTTAAAAATATCAAGGAAACTTGTAATTGTATGTAACATTATTAGTCCAAGACATAACACAATAAGAGCGTAACATTATACATATACACAAATTTATGTCAATTAACGTAAGTATAGCCGTAACTATACGTACGACAAAGTTGAGTTAACGCTAACCTTACGTCTTCGAAGACGGACGTATTAAATAACGGGATTTACAATTGAGAGTTTTTGCAAAACGTTACGACTGTACGATGTACAGGGGCAACAACAAATGCTAAAGTAGCCTCATTTTACACAGTTTTGTCGTATGTGAGACAGTTTTCATTGCGCAAGCAATAGAAAATACCTACAATAGTGCATGTTTGAAAAGTTTGCAGTTTTGCTCCAAAATGAATTTTCCTGACAAATCTTATTCAAAAAATGTTAATAATGATCCTAAGAATGGCTAAAAAAACTCTTAACTTATCGCAGATTGAATACAACTGATTTTCTTAGTGCAACGGAACTAGACGGACCTACGTTAAATCACAGTTAAATTATCCGTCCGCTAATTTAGCGGACGTAATTACGTCTTTTAAATAGCAAGCTAGCTAAGCAACCCAAACCACAGTAGCCCAAACGTTAGCGTATACGTCTTTTAGAAAAACGCTATGCAAAATCTCTCTAAAAACTATTAAATTTAGCGCTAATGGCATAATAGTTTTAAACTTGAATCACAGACTATATACTTGAACGTTGTTAGCACTAGCACCAGTGCTAGCACTACTTTCTATTGCGTAGTATATAAAATATAAATGTCAATTGGTTGTTCCCAAAGATATTGAGTAGAAGTACAAATAAAACCTCTTTGGTTGTTCCAAAGAAGAAGAAGAACTAGTATACAGGAGGGCGAAACTTATACTGGTGACTGAAAAGTTCGTTGACATTAATTTGTTGCATCGCGCTTCTTTAAATTGACTGTTCTGTGGTAGTGCACAGTAGTGTTCTGTGTCAACTGTCAATTATTCCTAACCTAACAAAAATTTACGTCCAACAGGGACGAAGAATTGGTCAAAATTTTAATATTAATCTAAATACCAAATCTACCAACAGTCACATATTTGGCTATTATGTCCGAAAGTGTTTCAGAATATGAAAAATTTAAGCAAGATTCTCGAATACCATGTAGGTATGGTGATAAATGTTACCAAAAAAATCCCGCGCATTTGGAAAAATACAAACATCTACCAAAAAAATTAAAAAGAAAGGTAATGAACTATGTATTGCCATTGACGACATTTAACTAAAATTTGTAGCATAACATGAAGTTAACGCCTTTAAAAAAAGTTAAATTAGACTCAGAAGTTGAAGCACAAGAATCGGCAGAAACCAACCATGAAATAGATGAAGAAACTTCTGGCAGCATCAGTCAGAAAGAACAGAAAAAGGAGTGTATCTCTTCTAGTGACTCTGAACAAAATGATGAAATAGTCAACGAAAAAATTTTGATTAAGGATCAGCTCGATATTTCAGAAGAGACTTTGGAAAAGTCACCCGAAGGTGACACTAAACCACAAATGAGTGAACAAGATAACAATAAAGATGAAACGGTTGCAAGCAAACCTTTTAATCCAAAAGAATTTATCAGGGCTAGATTTCTGGTAAATATGCCAAAAGATTTTTATGATTTTTGGGATTTCTGTAAAGAATTAAAGCCAACAGCTCCTAGTGAAGCCTTAAAGAGTGTTGGATTAGAACTAATAGGGCCCTATGATGTTCTTGCTGACAAGTTCAAACACATTAAAAGATCACCTGAAGAATACTTACGACATTGGAGATATTATTATGATCCTCCAGAAGTCTTTGCAGTAATTAAAGATGATAATAGTACAGGATATCATATAGGGTATTTTTATGATTCACCTGATGAGCCCCCTGTGTTTTTAATTAGTAATTATGGAACAAAAGATGGAGTTTTTACAAAAATGGGTGACAACATTTTTGCTGCTCTGCAGTAAGTATAAATTTATGCTTAGTTTATGGTTATACTAATATCTTCCATAGTTTGTATTTAGTGGAAACAAAAAAAACTGGAGATCCGTTTAAAAAGTTGCAAGTAGGCAAATTATTGGTATCACTAAACAAAAGAATCGAATCATTAAATTTAAATGTTTCTCAACATAGTCAGCAAATGAAAGAACGACAGCTTAAGGTCGTTGCAAAAACATTTAACAAAATAGGACTTGTTGTTCCCTATAATAAAAAGTAAGTATATAAAGTGATGATAAGCCATGATACACCTAATTATTTCTTCATTATTATTTGTTATAGAACACAATTAGGGTATCGTAATCTAGCAATGGAGGATAAAGATTTAATAACTTTGTTGAATAAACTGGAAAAGGCAGCTCCAGAACAAAGGTCAAAATATTTATCTGATTTACAACCTGTTCTTACATATGCAAACATAGCGTTAGATGAATGCGATTTTGGTACAGGTATAAAACTTGGATGGGAACTACTCTATCATGGAATTGACAGTTTGAATTCTACAATATCACAGTTTTTATCAAATTCATATAAGCTACTCAATAAAGAAGCTTTTGCTAAAATAGCTGAAGCACACATGAACAAGAGAAAAAAAGGATGCAACTTAAGTATTATTTAGCTATGCATATTTTTAGTGAACTGTAATGAATAAATGCCTTTTCCTAATCTTCCTACTTTATGTAGTTCCACTGGAACCATGTTACATAAAACCATTTCAAATCACAAAGAGAAAAGTACAAACATCTGCATCTTATATTAATTAAAAAAAAAAAAAAAAAATACAACTCCACAAAGTATACAGGTGGAAATACAGACGTAATATTCTTCAACCAGATGAACCAATTTTGAGTCCACCAAAATTCTTTTTCAGCAGTTGACCTGTATAAAATGAGTTGAAGTCTAACCTGCAAATAAAATACAATTAATTTTCAAAGTTTATACTAGTAAATTTCTCACCAAAGTAGAGAGGAACATCAGTAGGAAAAGGAAGTAAGGTTTAATGTTAATTTCTCTTCAAACTTCACAAAAATGAAGTAAAATATAAATAAAAAACATGAGTTCATCATATTTACCTATATAATAAGTTGAAAAGTCTATCATGTTCACTGCTGTCCCGGTTGAGATCATTAATTTGATCCAATAGGTTGACTAAAGCTACCGAAAATTGTACGTCAAATAAAGACATTTGTTCTTTAAAGCTGGGTACGGCAGCAGCAGGACTCTGTAAATTGTCTTGAAAGGCTTTTTCATTCTAAAGAAAAATCAGCAATATGTAAAAACTGTTAACGAATTTTTAAAAATGAAGGCAGTTAGTAACACAGCATGCTTACAAACATGTTTTAAAGTGTAGATGACAATAGTATCAACATGCTCTAACAGACAAACCGTTAAAAAATTTTTGAAAAAATCACAATAGATATGTGATCTTAATTGAGTACAATGTCTCCAAGAATACTGCAAGGTCAAAGAATTATGTTTGGAAACGGAAGCTAGATCAAATCGATTATAAAGGTGTTATCAAAACAATATGGAACACGACGGCAGCATTATTACAACAATATTTTATAAAGGCTGGTACAAAATTCGATCGAATTAAGGGCGTTACACTTTTGTCGGTAACAAGAGCTTGAGATACCAAAAAAAGGAACTTCAAAGATTGCCAAAGAAACAGAAAGTTCTGCTGCGTTAAACTATGAAGAATACCAGGAAATCTGCAGATGAAATTTTATCTTATGGCGTCTGTTGAACTTGATGGAGCCGCTTCTTGTTTGATGGACTAGTTCAGTGATGAACTATCAAGTTTTGTTATCAAACAAAGGATCTCCAACTGGTAGAATTAAATTATAATCCCACCTTTCCAAAGATATGTGAGAGAGGAAGCCAAACATGTGCAAATACGAAATGGCTCCTTACGAATTCAGAACATCCTGTATTGTGTCCTGTTCGACTTTTCACAAAATTACTATCAAGAAGAGGTATTAGCATTACAACAAAGAGATTGTTGTGGACGATTGGTACAAAAATTCGCCAGCTGGAGTAAACACTTTTAGTGGACCAAAACCTCTGCAGAAAAATAAGTTTAGCTATTTAATTAAATCTGGAATAGGTGAACAAGAAGCTATGAAGATAACGGGACATAAAAGATCGAGTTCCATAAAGACATATTTACAGCTAAACTAGGTTGGTTAATAGATTGATGTAAAATTGTTTATAATTATTGTATTTTAGTATTATGTGCATGGAATATTCTTGCAAAACACAACTGGTGGAATGAATATTTTTGGGAAATTTCCGTCGCAACATAAATTTCGTCTAAGTAATAAATCGTCTGAATTGTTACAAATATTCATCCTACTCATGGTGTTACTATTAACAATACAATTAGGAGTATTAAATTTTATAAAACTATTACGACGATACATCAGGAAATGGAGGGCGAAACAAATTTTTGTTTATAATAATTCCATGACAACAATAACTTACTATTTCATAATAGTTATTAAAAGGGTGGATAATTTTAGCATTAACAAATAATTAATGATTTCTGCAATGGAAAAAAAAATTATACACGACAACAAAGGAAAAAAAAACATCTCGTGAAAAATAATTCACTCATGGCGAATAGTGGGTTCATGCACGAACATTGAAGATTTAATTTAATTTAACGTAACTCTAAAGTTGCCCAGTTCACAACTTTTAGTGGTAAGTTGAATGAAAATGTGTTTGCGCATGTCCGTCAACGGTCAAATCATATCTTTGATTATTTTATGTTCTCTTCATGAAGGAAAAAATATATCACTTCAATGTTGTAAATAAATAAATACTCTCCGGGTACAACTTGTCTTTTGTTCGTCAGGTTTGACAATTGCATTTTTAAGGAATGCAAATTGCGCAAGCGTCATTGGTAATTTAATCATTTAAGAGGTACATGCACTGCTTTTAAGTTACTTTAAATTAAATGAATAAGTGTTAAATTTTCGTGCATGAACCGCCACTCATAAATTAAGACCTTTCAGTTGATAGTTAAAATGTCCCTTTATCGTCTTGTATGACAAGTAATACTCGTTCGGACAGTGCCGGTTCATCTTAAGAAATTTAAGTATTACAAATGGTACTTTTACGGCATTTATCGACAATTCAATAAAAAAGTTATTTCGAAAAAACAAATGGAACATGAAGTAATAAAAGAAAAGCAGGGTACAACACTCATTGTCGAGTGAAAGATACACAATTTATAGGATTATTTTCTCCTCAATTTTGAAATTTGGTCAAAACTCATTGTTTTAGTGACAAATCGAAGGAAAATGTATGTTCATTAAAAATATTAATTATGCAACTAGTGAATATTGCAATGCCACCAGTACCAAGGAAACTCTCGAAAACCAAAAGCCACCATAATTTTTACGCCGTTACAAATTGTTATCTTTCACACAGAACATGAAATGAAGAACTGGGTTTTACACATGCTAGGTCAATGTGTAAAAAATTACATATACAATATGTAAAAGCTCAAGCTGGTGACGTGTTGAAAATAATCAAATACCTGATTGAATGACTCATACAATGAGTTTGGTAATGAACCGAGTTCAGCTTCCACAAAGTATCGCTGCGTCCGCTATGAAGAGCGAGTGAAAAAATAAAATGAAAATTTAATAATAAAACTTAGATTAAAAACAGCATTGTGTACAATGTATCTGATGTGCGACTTTACTTGATTTTACCTCGGATTAGTTGTAAAATAATTAAGAGCAACATAATGTACATGAAAGCAGCAAATATACACAAAACAAATGCAACTATAAATTAGTACAAACAATAAATCAGAATATGTTAAATAACCAAATTTTAGCGTACCTAACACAAACGGTAAACAGCCAGTAAGCTTATGATGTGTATTTGTTAAAGAATTTGATGAATATCTACATACCTGCATGAACTGACAAAATTCCACACAAATGGCTAGCAGTTTTGTTATTGTCCTGAGAATAGGGGGTATTGTGAGCATACAGTCTTTCAAACAACTATCCAAAAAGTCGCAATGGCAAGCTAATATTTCATCTACGTTATTGACCTACAACAGATGAATATTTTTAACATTATTTTGAACCAGGAACATGCCTACCTTTCCAATTTTTTGTAGAAACATGCACCAATGAGGTTCAATTACTTCAACCATCATATGATACTCCAAATTCTGAACACAATGCAGCATCCTCTGACGCAAAGCAAAAGCAGTTCTGTAGTGTTGTGCATCTTCAAAGTGAAACTTTTTTGCAACCTTATTACATTTCCAAACTTGACATATCATTCTTTCTACATATTTACAATAAAATAAATGCCGAAAAATCATTTGGTAGCAAGCCAAAGATTTTCTGTTCAGGATCAAAGATAACGGCCAATGAACTTCGTAACTGAACGCAAACGAATCAATTACAAGAAGTTTTTGTCGATCGTAGGAGGTGCGATAATCTGGAAGTTAATAGATGTGATCATCAGCACATTTTGGTCTGGTAACTGTATTACTTGAAATAATAATAAAATTACCTTGTTCCAGATTTGTTTGAATAGTGAGTATTTTAAGCATCTGAAATTGTAAATCATATGGCAACAGTTCAGTTCTCAAATCATCTTTGTACCGATCATTGACAGCACTGGATAATCTTAGAGCCAAATCCATTAACGACTCAATGCGTCCTTGGATCACGTCTCCGACATCCTTACTTAGTTCCTTCTCGCATAAAGTTAAAAACGTAACAATGAAATCTCCTTGATCCAATAAAAAATAATGCTTAACAGATTTTAATCTTCCCAACAGATCTTTCTCCTTCAAAACCAGATCTAGTAATATCTGACTTGCGAATTTGTAGGCATTTTCTATGGCTTCTATGTAGTGCTTTTCCTCGATTTTGTACAATATTGGGCGTACTTTATTTTTTACGGGTTTTCCTAAAGTTATTCGGGTTGAGGACGAGACAAATCATATTCTAAAAAACTTACCACATTGTCTAATAACATTCAAATATTTGCCTGCTTTTAAAATTATGTCAGCTACAGATTCCAAAAACTTTGGGATCTTTTCTCTTTCTATAGAATATTTTTTATCCCAATAATCAGCTGAATAGTCCACTGGCATGTCTTCCTTTTGTATAACTTCATTATCTTTTACGAGAAACTATTAAATGAAAATGTTTTTTAGTACTGAGGAAATAAAATCAAAATTAAACTTTATAAAAATGTTTAAACAAATCAGAGACATAGTAATCTTTGTTGTATCTTTTTTTCCTACATTTGTTTCGTTCCATCAGGGAAAATTTAGGTAAATGATATTTAATTTTTATATGCTGTCAAAAAAATACATTAAAAATCAGACGATTACAAAGAATCTATTGAAATCATCATTTTGGCAGCTTCATTTGAAAAATTTTAAATTGAAATTTTTTTCTTTTTCGATATATTTTCGACACATATTATTTCCTATTGTATTAATGCGGTCTCAATTTTATTATATTTTAATGTCGAAATTCTTATACCTTGTAAATTGTTAAATTAACAAAAAAATGCATTCTACATACAGAGAATATTAAAATAAATTAATGATCAAAACTAATACCTATATAGGAAATTACGTGCGGTCACTAAAAATCGTCCTCTAGCTGGGATAGATTTGCAGCTGTTATAAGTAGCAGACAAAATAAAAAAGACAGGTTACTCGTCCAGCACCAATTTGAAGACTATTTAGATTTCAAATAATCGCAACACTTCCACCTAGGCGAAAATTGCAAGATATGAATATTATATATAGTGAACCAAGAGTTATAAGGTTATATGGCCATCATAAAATCATCCCATTGTGTCGAAGTTAAGTTGTTTACAATAGAAAAGGTTTTAGGGTCGTAAATAACATGTCCACTGCAGCTCGACCGGCTCTTGTGGTTTCGTTCAGGAGCGGCTTTCACTAAATATGAAAATCCACCACTCCACTATTTCTTTACTACCTGCAGCCGCTGAGGGTTCCGAAATAACCACTCGCTTTGAAGGCCGGCCCTGTTAAATATGAGCAAGAAATGTTTAGAAGATGATTTATTGCCAACCGGTAAGCTTAGTGCGAACCACACAAAGGGGGTATTTATTTGCGGGCAACTACTTTTATGATGGCCATATAACCTTATAGCTCTTGGTTCACTATATATATATGTTTCAGGGAAAGCCGGAAATCAGTGATTGTTAGCTTTCGCTAGTCAAAGTTAACCTTTACTAAAACGTGCCGTGAAAATTAGAAAATACGAATACAGTCGTTTCCAAAAAATTTCGGGCAAGATGAGCAAATCAGGTTCTCATAGATCAATGAAAAGCAATAAGAATATGACTTTCATGTCAGTCATTTGGGTGAAATTTTTTGGAAACGACGCGACGGTATGAATTTACTTTTCCTAGTTAATGTTAACAATTACTATCTAACCTTAGTAAATATGTATCTTTCTGCTCTACGATGTTGTCAGTGAACATAATCTCAAAAACATACATTTATCATACATAAAATGTTTTAGTTTTTTTACCTATTTGTTCGTTGAGTATAGTTTACGTATGTTTTTTGTCATATATTTATCATAAAAATGTTTTTGTTTGTTTTTTAATTTTTTGGTAATTTACTGCAAGTTGGGTTTTTTTGGTCATATTTTTATGTTATTTACTGACTGACTCAGTAAGAGCTAATATTCCCTAGTGATTGTTAGTCGCTGTATTTCCAGCATTTCCTGTAACATATATGTATATGTATTTGGTAATAGACTATTATTACAACTTTTCTACTAATCAGCAATAAATAAGCATTGTAATGCAATTATTGTGAGGAAGTTCCAATTTTATGTTTTCTTAAGCTTTTTTCGTTGACAAAATGGAAAAATGTAGGTTTTTCTCGTCCGTCTGTCTGCCTGTTTTATGTCTGTTAAGAATTTTATTATACAAAAAATTAGAACTAGTGAAATGATTACTTGAAAATTTTAAGCATACTGAAAATATGAAAATGAAAATGGTAAAACACTAATCAAAATGTGTTTACTTGTCTTACCTCACTAATAGGGTCTGAAATAATTCCTCTATATATCCACATTCCCAACATCTTCATATAAGGCAAGCATGCAGCTTCCATCAAACTAACGCATCTTTGTTGAGTTCTCTCATCACCAATTGAGCCTATTATATGATCATGAAGCAAACTTAAAACTTTCCCACCTCTTGCATCTGACTACAATGAATAAAATATGATTTTATCAAATCAGTTTGCAATAGAGTCATCCTTGGATGGGAAATTATCAACTGACAATTTGAATTTCGCACAAATATATGTGTTCACTCAAAGGATGACCCATGTGTAAATTATTCTGATCATATAAGAATATTAGAAATACCTTACTAATAGTTGAAGCTATATTGGCTGTAACACCCAACGCTTGCAATCTTTTCTGAACATAAAACCAAAGCTTTTGTAAATTCAAATTATCTGCTAAAAATTCATCTTGCAACTGTGTTATATAAATCTGGAAGTCAATTATGTATGCACTGCTTAATAATATTATAAACACTTACAATATGTTCCTTCAATATTGAATTCATTACTTCAGCTAATGCATTGTTCACTTGTCCAAACTCAAATCGCATCTTCTCTTCTGTAAATCTCTGTATAATGGAATAATGACTGGCAATTGGTAAAATCTGTCTAACCAATTCTTGTAATGGAAGAGGTACATTATCATTAATTTTAAAAGTCCTTGGGCCATATAAATCATTCAGTTCTTCAGCTTCTATATAACAACCTGGCAGACCAATCAAAACATTTAAGAGATCTTCTATGAGTATATTTTCTTGGGATACTGCAGGTACTGTAGCACACACAGTATTGAAGCTTTGTGTAGAAAAATCCCATGATAAAGTTGGTCGCCTTTGGACCCATGAAATCATGGATGGAGTAGTTGCTCTAGGTAGTGTAGTTGATACATTCAAAATACTGACCGAGTGTGAATCATTCTGTGATCTTTTTAAAGCTTCCTTTTTCAGACGATTTTTTACGTGAGGTAAATCATCCCTAGTGATTTCAAATTTTTGTTCAGATGCTGTGTGTTTAGCCATTTTATACAACATGGACTTAACTCCAGGATCTTGTGATATCTGATATAAAAGTTGTACATATGGTCCTAAACAATCCACACTGCAAAGAATGTTTTTATGTTTAAAGAAATTGGCAAAGCGTTCTTACTTTTTCTGTTTTAAATCCTCAAACTTTGCAAGGAAAGGTTCAGAATTTTTCAAATCTTCAGCAATCCGTTGAACATAATTTTGAACTGCTATCTGTGAACCAGAACATTCTTTACCAGCGCTGTTATTTATGCTTTTTTGTAAAGTGTCCACGAGTTTTTCAGGTGGATTTTTTCCTCTGTAAACACGAGAACTTTACAGAATGCAATTCTGGAAAATACACAGTTTTTCATACCCTAATGACTTTAACAATTCTGCAACTAAATGTTGAAGTTTAAATTCACTCATGATTCAATATGCGTATTATTTTAGTGTCAGTTTTCACTTTTAAACTTTTCAATTAACAAGCTAACAACGGATTTAGTGTATTTGTCATCATTTTCATAACCTCAACAAATTAAAAACAAATCGTAGGAAGGGTTTGCGCCTTTGCGCAAGCGTAGACCCGTTCACGACCCGTTCAAAAAATTTCCATGTATCAACGAGCAAAGAATAATGATATGATGTGGGAAATGATTAAAGGTTGAGATGTTAAAAAATTTATCTAAAAATAAAATGTGCAAAATATGGTGAGTCTGTTGTATTATACTTCAGCTTTATCATTGCTCTTTGTTGTTGTTTTTTGATTTTTACAGGAATTTATTTTTAATTTTCTCACTTGAGTAGTTAAGAAGTTTCAAGTATTTACTGTGTTTCAACACTGATGAAGAGAATCAAGAACTAAAAATTCAGTTCTGTTGCTTAGTAGTTTAAAATTTTTATAAGTACAGTCGTATTCAATAATGAAAAAGCGTACAACTCTATGTTCGTTTTCTAATAATTTTTGCTATTGTAAATTGGTCTAATATTGTATTATGGGTTGCCTATATAAATTTTAGGTAATAACGATAAGCAAAATTTGTTTAAAGATAATAAAAACTTGTAATTGCATGTAACATTATTACTCCAAGACCTAAGTCAAAATAAGAGTAAAATTAACACACGAAAATTTATTACACGTACGCTTAGAGAAAATTGTGATTTCAAATAACATACCGTCGTTTACAACAAAATTCGGGCAAATGACATTGACATGAGAGTTATATTCCCATTGCTTTTTATTGATCTATGAGAACCTGATTTGCTCATCTTGCCCGAAATTTTTTGGAAACGACTGTAGGTAATGCTGACAATAATTTAAAATTGCCTTAAATGATTTAAACGAGCAGCGTCTACTTTTAGCTCTGCCAGAACCAGTTTTTTGTAATAATAACTGGTTCTGTTCCCAGCGTTTATTAATTCTTAAAACTATCCTTTTGTTTAAATTCTTATCACCGTTGTGGTGACCGAATTTAAATCAAAGTTTTCGCGCTGAAATTAATTAACAGCGGCGCGAAATCACATTCGAATAATTTGAATTTGAAAGAAAAAAAAATTCAATCAGAAAAAAGGAAATCGTTAAACATAGACAACCTGGCGCACGGAAATGCTTGCTTGGTAATCCGACGATTTAGCGCTAGGGGTTTCTAGTTACAGGGTTGGTTGATGGGTAAAGAGAGAGAAACTGCATGGGTAGATTCATTCTGAATGTGCTTGTGTGAGTGTAACCACATGGTAAGCGCTAGGTTTAAATTAGTTGGTTTGGTAGTTAATAAAACGGGAGGAAGCCTTTGTTTAACGACAATCAATCGTAACTTTCATAATGACACAGTTCTTCCCAACCCGCGCGGTTAATTCTTGCGGCCTTTTAATCGGAGAAATGCGGTCCCAAACTCCGCTTGTGCTACAACACCCCAGGGGTACCTTTGTTGTGCTCCTGTTAACTGCCGTAACTTAAAAAAATCACCCGCCACACGCCCGTAATAACTTGTGTATTTGTATCCAGTTACTTAATTCAGTTTTTGTTTTGTTTTATTAGATTTGTGATATTGAAATATTTGCATTGATTCCAAACAGATGTATAGAATTTTACGTTTGTTCGTTTTCATATGTGTATGTCTGTCAATTCGCGAATGTTTTTCTTTCATATATCTTAAGGTGTTTGAAATGTAATATTTTGGTGAATAAAACCCCAGGGGGTTTTTGGGAATGAAGACCGATGACGCCTTGACTCTGCCGAACCACCAGAAGGGCACGCTGAGTCACTGTCGCTCTTCGTTTCTTTTCCCCCTAAGGAAGGATTTCGACCTCCCTAATTTTGTCTATTATTTCTTGCGCTCTCAACTCACATGCAGTATATGCTCACTTGTATGAAAGAACGTCATCCCGCCATTTTTCAAAAACAAAAAAAAAAAACACAACGTAGGTTCCTATTTGTGAGACGATCACAGCCAAGGCCAAACTTTGAATTTTTAAATTTTTCGCGGGCCTTTCAAACTTTTTCAAGGTCAATTTAAAGGCGGGAAGTTTGGGTTATTACACCGTTAACAATTCAAATTGACCAATCATCTTCCAGTCGGATCGTGATGTGAACATTCTTGAGGAAAGTCAAATATTGAGTCATATTTGTCGTCACTAAATTGTCATTGACAATAACGTTTACAATTGTGGTTCACCATACTCTAAATATGCTGTATGCTTTTTCATTGAATAGAACTGTATGTCTATTTTTATTATAACTAGAACTTTAATATGTAAATGTTTATTTTTCTCATTCAAATAACATACATTATCTACCCTCTCTCCCTATTACCTAATAAGTATTACAGATAGAGGGACAATCGGTGAGTGGGTGCATAAAATAATTAAATATTTGGGCAATAATCCAGGATAAAAATCCAAAGGATGTAATCCAGGATAACAAACCATTATAATAATAAGAACCATAAGGCTTTAATCCGACCGAGACGGTTATTTATATAAATAACGGGCTAATTATTATCAATACCAATCGGCCATTCAAGTATGTTCTCTGATTTAAGTAAGGTTAGAATCAACAATTGCGCGCCAGTTCAAAATTCAAAAATTCTACCATGGGTTTCTTATGGGAGCTTGATTTTATAGACAAAATACGCCGCATAGGTAGAAATCTTAACTAGTTTTTGCTTGTACAATTATCTTCATATTGTGGTGTCCAAATTTGAATTAAACATTTCGCGCTGAAAAAAAAAAAAAAAAACAACGGCGCGAAATTGCGTTTGAATAATTTGAATTTGAAAAAAAAAAAAATTAAGAACATCTTTAAACATAGGCAACCATTTGTAACTTTGGTTTTTTTGTGGTAGTTTGGTAGCTCGTCTAGGAAATTTGTGGGTAGTAATCTGGTACGAGGGTTGGTAGTGAAATAGACTTGCTTGGTAGAGAATTGAGATGCACCAATGTTATTTGGTACTTAAAGTAAGTGAAAGCACGCGATAAGGTAACTAGATTAAGTTTAGTTGTTTTGGTAGATAAAAAAAAGCTTCCCCAACAAGCATAGCTAGTTAATGCTGGTTTTCTAATCGGAAATATGTGAATTTTCGGCCAATGCTAACACGTAGTATAATTTTGGTTTATTGTTTCCAAATTCACAGTTCATGTAAGATTTTAATCGTTACTGGTTCTAACACAATTTAACAGTCATAAAATCGTTCAGATAAAGCACTTGCTAGGAGATTTCATTTTATTCAGACCTCATTCTTTTGTTTATTAAGTTGTAATTAAGGTTTCTGGATGCTTATACTTGAAGTATTACATTATAACACTTCTTAGTTGCTTACGCAAGATTGCTAATAGTTCATTTACGGCATTTAAATTGACCTAAAGTTGTCCCACTTTGGGAAACAGGACTGTGAAAGGTGGATCTTCAACCGCATTTTGTATTTAATTCTCATGTGTTTGTTTTTGGTAATGTGGAACAGTTCACGATATAAACTCTCGAAATTGAATTTTTTAAGTAACCAGTCACTGGGATCAAGGCGTAAATTTAACATCATGTAAATTCTTTGTTTGAATTGTTGATAAAGCATGGCATAATTTAACATTAACAATTATTTGAAATTAGTGGCCAGGCTGGGCTCCTCCAAAATAAAAGGCTGGTTACGTGCGTGACCGAAACTGCGGCAATATTTGCGAAACGAGTGTAAACTTGGGGGCCCTTCTCGCGAAACACGAATATTCAAATATTTCGCGGCATTCGTATAGTACTAATAATTGTTCAGAAAAATAAAAATTGATTATATTAATTTTTATTCAATTTTACCGTTTTACACTGCGTTTATTAAATCCTTAGCAAGTCGGAGAAATAAGTTATGTATTATTCACAAATGAATTATGAAATTTTTAATTAACTCTCAAGATTTTTAAATCACTCACACAGAAAAATAAAGAACAACTTCAGGAACACAAACGTCTTGCTTATTATTTTTATTAATTTTTACAGAATACAATTCGTTTACAAATTTCACTAAAATATTGCTGCGACCAAGTTAGGATTATCTGGAAAATTTCTTTGGCTCCGTGAGGCGTCAATTTCGAAATTGTGTAAATCCCATACCAATACAGTTCCAATGGGCGTTTCGGAAACTATTTACTACAGATTATTTCGATGCAAGTTCAGGAGTCAACTGCGCTAATGACCTAGACATTATTTTACTTGAAATGAAGAATTTGCAAAGTTGTTCTTTTGAACAACAATAGCTTTCCACTATTTCGATCTCCTAAAACAACTGTTTACGGTATGTTTTTGGATACCTCATAGGAAAATCCGCCACTTCTGTAAGGTTTGTTGTTTGCACATTTTTGTGGAATCGTAGGTCCTGTTTTAATTTTGTGCCATTTTAAAGTTTTCAATGGAGATGTGGTTTTTGGCACTTTAATTGCTACACTTGAACACTTTGCATTTTATATTGCGGCAATGGATAAAACATTTGTGAGTTTTTTCAATTTATGCACTGCAGTCATCAACTGGTTTGCTGCTCAAAACGAATTATAAAAAAAAACGAATCATAAAAAAAGACTTTCTCCTAGTTTCACCTTTTATTAGAGAGTTAGAATTTTTTACATACTAAAATTTAAAAGGAAATCTTGCAGACATCGTAAATTAACTAGGTATTTTATATCACCTGTAGTTAGTTCACATCTTCACCCTCAGATTGTTCCGACTCCCATGGTACAAGAAGACTTCTGTTTTCTTGCACCATGCCTCCTCCTATACACATTGGCAGATCGCTAATGTAATTTTAAAATGTGTTCAGTCATTGATCTGTAACAGATTTCAATTTACGAGTACATATTTATTTTTGAGACTCACATCAGAAAAAAAATATTCGGTGCATATAGGTACCATTTATTATAAGATTTATTAATTAATGAGATTTTAAGGTCAACTATTTTCAGCACCGTCTATCTCTGTGTACCGTTCATAGCATGGGCACAGATTTTCCCAGGTGTAGATAAAGAAAGTCTGTCCACAGTTTCTTTAATTCAGGTTTCTGAGGAGATCTAAAATCAATCCAAGAATAATCGTTAATCCCGCTTAAGCAAATATTAAACGAAAAAGTAAGACATACCTGTGAAACGGTATTTTTTCTCGACAAGTTATAGTTTCACACAATTTGCAACCAAGTCCATTAGAAAAGAATAGAATAAAATGTCTTTATTCTTGCACAGGTACATCATATAAAAACAGGGCAAGAAACGTCAGATAAATAAATATCAATAACATTGATAAACTTACAAGACAAAGTATAATTTGCAGTAGATAACGCAGACATTTTTATAACACATATATGGGGGTATTATTAAAAAAATAAAAACAAATTGTGGCTTAGTGTTATGTTAAATATTTGTAATCATAAAATTTGTCCCAGTTGTATGGCTCTAGTTGCAGTAACAATCTGTACAGCTCTTTTTAAAATATATTCAAATCTTTTATTTTTTTTATTGGTTCACCGAGATGATTGTACATTTTAATTGCCACATAATAATAGTTTTTTTTTTCGCTCAGCGTAAGTCTTTAGAAATTGTTGTTTCCGTTGTTATAGTTGCATCTTGGTTGATCTACTACTGATGACATCCAGGATGGCAGTGTTCTAATAGTTACCTGATATAAAAACGGACATAACATAAACCACACCGCACGGTTACGAATCCAGACTATATAACTATGTCGCAAAAACTACAACACAAATACAAAATATTAACATTTGTTGTAGAGCTTTGTAAAAAATATATGTAGTTATTGTACAGACAATAAATTATTTCTAAAAACTGTCCACTCTTATTCATTTATCTAAATATCTATGTATATAAGTGATATTTAGTTTAACGGCCGTTACTACAGTAAGTTAATTTTAGTTTAGATATTTTCAGGGGGCTAGGAATTAAAAGTGACATTTTAGTCCTAAATTGCAAAGTTTTGCGTTAAACATCAAATTATATTTATTAAGGTTAAGTATTTCGTAATCACATAATGTGTAATATCTACAAGTATGAATAAAATAAAATGTATTTGTTAATATAGGATACATCAAAAACTTATATTATCACAAAAAAATCAAGTTTTAATTTCTTAACATGGTTTAATAAAATATAAAAAAATTAAACTTATTATAAACTTTACCCTTCTCTTACTGTGAGTGAACTACAATGGTAAAAATATCAGTCTCTCACCTTGTTCTTATTTATAGATATATTACTCTGTGCTCAAAAGCATATTTACCGATTCTTTGCAATTAACAAAATTACACTATGCTCTTTTAGTTTTGTTGCTTTTAAATTTCTTACAATAATAAATAGATAGTTTTAATTAATAAATTATGTACACAATATAGTAACTCTTAAAAAATCTAACATGTATGGCAACATTTTTTATATGCATTTGTTAACGTCAAATTAGTTTCATATTTCATAAATCTGTTTATTTAAATTCATTTTTATTTTGTATACAAGTGTTCAGGAAATCATCTAATTTCATTTTCAGTGCAGCAATTTCAGCATATAATTTTTCTATATTGCTGATGGCAGATTCATCTATTTTGTCGCGTCTCACTTTAACGATTGCATTTATTCTCTTAACGGTTTCTTTATCAAGATACGTATCAGAGCAGTTTCGTGAACAAGAAACCAGCGACTTTCGCGGTCGTTTCGAGGCCACATCAAACTCGTAACATATTTTTCCATGATTATTCGGGAAAACGATCAACTGACAATTCTGTGAAGCCCTAAAAATACAAATTCTTCTGGCTATTGGTGTTAAAAATGTAAAAGTGGTATTTCTATCGCACGGGAAACAGCAAAATAAACTTTGTACACATTTTAACAGTGTTGTAGGTAAAATATTACCAAGTAACATGCTTTCGACGTAATAAATATGTTGGGCCCGTGCTATATGGCCGACTAATTCGGCTTCATTTTTTATGGTTTGTGTATCACTCACGGCTAAACCATTAAGAAGATTTAGAAGGATGATGGTGATCATGAAAACAAAAAGAGAAAATATAAGTTTGCTAGTTATGGGGTACGTATGGAAATTAATAGAACCAGCATCAAACTCGCCAGTTAACATAACAATAGTTTTGAAGACAGATTTTCCAGGGCCCGTAAATAAGTCTTCTTCTTCTTCTTCATCCGTAGTGGTGCCATTAACATTCGGAGATACTTCAGATGATTTAGCAAAAAGAATATAAAAGCTTAAAGCAAACGCTATAATTAGCAGGGAATACCACAAAAGCAATTTGAAAAAATTCACTGATACAGTTTTCAACATTACAACATTTGTAGACAGTTTGGGGTGCTGTCCCACCATCAGTACCAACTCAAAGGCAGCCAAAAGAATCGCTATAGAAGCCAACTGTTTTCTTGTATCAGCGGTAGGTGCATCAATATACAAAATCATTCCCGTTATAATCATTAAGACAATTTCAACGAAATTTTCAAAATTCTTGAAGTAGTTTGTTGGCGACACGGTCATTTGAAATATTTCCCGTAGAACCAAAAGCCAGAAAGTGAGATTAAGTGTGACCCAAGATAACTTACTGAGCCCAACGACAAAATCAGAAGGTTTTTCGATATCAAAATATGCATAATAAGTAAAAATATACGAAATTAAAGATGTCACAAACATAAAATAGAATAATAAGTTTGTGTAAAATAATAAACGAATGCGATGCCATTTCATAAACAAAAAACTAACAATAACGGGATGTTTAAGTAAAGCCCGAAATTCAGGAGCTCTACTCATATATGCTATTACTTCAGTTTCAGGTACTACTTCATTATTATTTCTCACATCTTCAGGATCAGATTCATGAAATTTACTGTTTTTGTAATTTCTAGGAGGAATTAAACTGTGATAATCAAAAACAACTTCAAAGTCCCGCTTTTCGTCATTCTTATTCTTAACATTAAATTTGACGCACTCATCTAGATGGCGTTCCAGAAGTTCTGGTTTAATATCCTCAATCGGCATGATTCCAAAATTATTCTTACAAGCTAAAGATGCTCCAAGTTTGAGTAACTTTTCAGTTGTAGCTTCGTCGGCATACCGTAGAGAATAATGAATGGGAGTATTCTTCAGTTCGTCTTCTCCGTTGACATCCATGAGGGTTTTATTTAATTCCAACTTTTTAAATATAATTTGACAACATCTTTCGTGATCGATTTTGTCAAATTTTGCATTATCCGAGTGTTTTAGCAAATAACAAAACACGCTAGGAGGAATTTCCAAGTCCGTTTGATTTACGAGCATTTCCAGGATTTCGTAGTAGCCGTTTTCCGCAGTCAGTTCTAAAGGAGTTTTATCGTGGTTTTTTATGATTTTGTTAACTTTTGCACCTCTCTCTATGAGATACTTGGCAATTTTTGTTAAACCTTTCTCACAACAATACTGTAGTAAAGTTGAAGTACCATCATCCAAATTAATAAAATCACTAGGATTTGTCAACGATAACGTGTTAAAATAACGGATAAATTCATCTTCTTGTGCCAACTTAATCAATGAGAATATTTTGTCTTTAGGAATTTGATACATAATTCGCTCTGGCAATGGTCCATTATATAACCCTTTTTCTTTAATAAGGATTCTTGCAGTTTTATTTCTAAGTTTATGACTATCTAAGTCTACATGGCATATACTGGTTTCCAAAATTGTCTTGACAACATGTTGATAATCATTTTTGGCGGCCCAAAATATAGCAGACAAGTTCTTTCCATCCCCTTGATTAATATTAATTCCAGCTTGTAAAAGCAACTCGATGTTTTTACAAAATTGTTCTTCGTTTTCTCTGATGGCATTCCCTTTAACCAAACTGTGTAGTGCAGTGTTTCCTTCGACAGTATCATTTATTTGCCCTGCATCAATATTCTTAAGAATAACTTCTAGAGTAGAACTATTTGGATTTTGAACAGCTAAATGCAGAGGTTTCCAATCTGCGTTCCCTTCCAGATTTGCTCCAAGATCTATTAACGTTTGGATAGTTGAAGGTTGAACGTCTGCTTCGGTACAAGCGGTTAATAATATTGTTTTCGAAGTAAATGGGTACTCGTAGGTCAGGAGATGTTTATTGGAGTTAATTAGTCCTTTTACTGTTTCTACATCATTTTTCTTCACGCTTTCCAAAAGAACAGTCTCTGGTGGTGGACAGATGCTGTTGGTTCGTGTCAAATCTCGCATTGTGAATCTGTAACAAATTTACAATGTGTAAGGCTTATTTATACAAATAAACTTTTATAAATAAAATTCCTATGCGTACATTATATGCTGGCATCGATAGAAATAACGACTTGCTCATTAAGTAAGGACGCTTCCTCAAATGGGAAAGAATAATTTTATGTGCGTGTGTAGTAACGATAATCGATATTTAATTTAGAATATTGTGTTGGAAAACAGTTATCACAATCAGCAATAGGGATAAATAAAAACACAAGAGAAAGCGCTGTACTATACTTGGGATTTGACACGCAACTGTTCGGACAGGTACTTGAATATTTTATATGTTAAACGTAACTTTAATATTACACTTATCGATGAATGTTTATTACTATTGATCAACTCATTCGTTTTATTTACAGAAACACGCGATTAAATTGTCTAGTCAGACTACACCACCTGATATTTACGAGGTCATTCTATATTTCCATATGGAAGAATGTAGGATTGCACATGTGTACCTATGAATTCCTTTTTCTAATTTTCAAAACATGAATAGTACATTGTTAAATAAGCAAAGAAAAGTGGTAGGTTTCTAATGAGTTTAGAAGAGCGACAGATTGAAACTCGCGAGTGGCAGATTTTTTTTCATTAGACAAAATAAATTTAATACAATTAATCACTCTCTAATTTTTTATTGATCAAATTAAGAACGAGTGACCCCATTTTCTCGAAAATGTGAGAATACGCACGTCTTTATTTAATAATGCTAAAATAAGAATTATAATAATAATAGTAATAATATTCAAAACATTTTGTTCGTTTGTGGCTTCATCAATAATTTTAGCCCTATTTTGAGGCGATAAACTTGTGGCGTTGCTGTGATGTTGATGTAGGCAACACAACGCACACGTACTACTTCCTCTCGCCTACGAGTAGGCAACTCAATATGCTCACCGAACACCACTCGTGATTGGTGAACCTGGCGCCGACGCAGAGACCAACTGGGGACACAAGGAGGCGCGAGTACGGCAAGTACTCCCTTCTGCCGCCGACATCGAAACGAAGAAGATGGGTACCGTCTCCTGTTCCACGTGTAAGATATCCGTTTGTAAATAAACTATAGAGAAACCCTACCTGGTGTTAGTCATTTCCACATTGGTGACCCCGGAAAGAAAATAGGAAGAGCTAGCACCATGGAAGAAATGCAAAAGAAACTGCAGGAACAACAAGAAATAATTTGCCAGTTCCAGACACAACTGGCTACCATCTCCAACAAACAAGCCCTTGATGAGGTAAGAAGTGGTTCAAATCTGAAGCTACCGACATTCTGGCAGCGAGACCCGGTGCTTTGGTTTGCACAAGTCGAAGCCCAATTTAATTGCGCGAGAATCAGGTCCGACCAGACCAAGTACTGGACCGTGGTAACCGCCTTAGACTGCGCGACGCTCCAGCCGGTTGCCGATTTGGTCGCCAACCCCCCAACAGAAGAGACAAAGTACGAAAGCATAAAATCCAGATTGATCGCCGCCTATGCAGACACCCCCGAAAAACGACTACGGAAGCTCATGTACGAAATAGAGTTAGAGGACAAGCAGCCGTCACAACTACTAAGAGAAATGGAAGCCCTAGCGGGTAAGGGGATCAGCGGTGACGTCCTCAAGACTCTGTGGTTGCAGCGTTTACCCCCACAACTACAGATGATCCTCGCCGCAAATGATAAAGAAACGCTGGACAAAATGGCGACCATAGCGGACAAATTGACCGAAATCCACCATACCAGCGCCATCACAGCAAATATTGGTGCCCTAAATCGCGGTACCTCCGCGCACGCCTCTCAAACCGTTACATCGGCGCAAGAAGATGGAATGGCTGCCGCCATTACGGCACTGCAGAAGCAGTTCGTAACTTTATCGACCACAGTAAACCAACTCGCAGACGACAGAAGGCGCCATGGGCAAGGCGAAAACTGGAATCGCGCCAAATTTAGGTCAAGGTCGAATCCGCAGGACGATAATATCTGCTATTATCACAATCGGTTCGGAGCAAACGCCAGAAGATGCGCCAAACCCTGTGACTACAAAAGGCCGTTAAACTAGAGGCGCCGTCGACGATTGAGGTGGTCCACGACGCAGCGCAAACACAACGCCTCTTCATCACCGACCCAAAATCAGGTACCCGATATTTAATCGACACGGGGGCAGAAGTTTCCGTGTTACCCAAGAGATTGTTCTCAGGCAGACAACATCTCAGCCCAGCTGAGACAACGCTCTTCGCGGCCAACGACAGCGCGATCAGAACATACGGCCAAAAGCTAATGTTCCTTGATCTCAAGCTGAAACGTCCGTTCAAGTGGGTATTTATAGTGGCAGACGTAGGCAAACCCATCATCGGAGCAGACTTCCTGAGGCATCACAACCTCCTACCTGATCTCCGCAACCGACGCCTCGTAGACGCAGCCACCCTCTTATCAACTCGCGGAACCCTGGCTATATGCAAGTCGCCTCAGATCACGACAGTGGCCAAGACGACGCCATATCACGCACTGCTAGCGGATTTCGCAGAAATTACACGCCCACCGCCACCTGGAACGAAGCACAGGGGCAACGTGTTCCACCACATCATCACCAGAGGTCCCCCGGTCGCAGAAGCTCCTCGCAGGCTTGCACCCGAGAAGTTGAGAGTGGCGAAAGCCGAATTCCAATATATGATGGAACAGGGCTGGTGCCGACCATCCAAGAGCCCTTGGGCTAGTCCGCTTCACCTTGTCCCAAAGAAACTCCCTGGTGAATGGCGTCCATGTGGCGACTATAGGCGCCTAAACAACGTGACAGTGCCTGACAGCTACCCCATCCCTCATATACAGGACTTCACCTACAGACTCGAAGGTAAAAGTGTGTTCTCCACCATAGACCTAGTGCGCGCATACCATCAAATTCCCGTGGCTGAAGAAGACGTTCCTAAAACAGCCGTGTGCACTCCGTTCGGGCTCTTCGAGTTTACAGTTATGACGTTCGGACTACGTAATGCCGCGCAGACTTTCCAAAGACACCTGAACTCTCTAATAAGTGACCTTGATTTCTGCTACGTGTATATAGACGACATCTTAGTGTTCTCCCGAGATGAAGCAGAGCACGTCGAACATCTAAAAATGTTATTTTCTCGGTTACGGGAGCATCACATAGTGATTAACCCGACCAAGTGCGTGTTTGGTGAAGCCGAAGTGAAATATTTAGGACATACGATTTCCGGGAGTGGAACCAAACCACTTGAGACGTCGGTCAGTGCAATCCGCGAATTCCCCAAACCAAAGACAGTTCAAGATCTGCGACGGTTCCTTGGCATGATCAACTTCTACCGACGTTTCATTCCCCACGCAGCCCAGACCCAAACACCACTTCACCAATATCTGAACAGCGCGCGGAAGAATGACAAAACAATAGTCGAATGGACAGAGGAAGCTGAAGCTGCTTTTGAAACGTGCAAGACAGAGTTAGCCAACGCCGCGCTTCTGGCACATCCCGCCGAAAATCTGCCGCTCAGAATTATCACCGATGCTTCTGATTACGCAATCGGGGGCGTACTAGAGCAGCACTCCAATGGGACCTGGCAACCTTTAGGTTTCTTCTCCAGAAAACTTAGCAAGGAGCAGCGCAACTACAGCGCATACGATCGTGAGCTGCTTGCAGTCTACGAAACCATAAAATTCTTCAGGCACATGGTGGAAGGCAGAGACTTTTGCATACTCACCGACCACAAACCCCTCGTCTACGCGTTTCAGCAGAAAGCAGGCAAAGCATCCCCAAGACAAGTCAGGCAGCTAGATTTCATCGGCCAGTTTTCTACCAACATTATCCACATTTCAGGTGAACAAAACACAGTTGCAGACACACTTTCAAGGGTCAATGAAATCACAATTCCTACGTTCATTGACACCGACGACTTAGCCAAGGAACAAGAAAAAGACGCCGAACTAAAAACACTTTTAAACTCTGATACAACAAGCCTGCAGTTAGAAAAACTCACCCCACAGGCCGGCCAGAAGGCTATCTGGTGTGACACGTCAACGGGGGTGGTCAGACCATACGTTCCACAAGATTCGAGAAAAGTAATTTTTGAAGGATTTCACAACCTCTCACACCCCAGCGGCCGAGCGACCAGTAAGCTCATCAAGAAGCGATTTGTGTGGCCATTTATGGAGAGTCACATAATGAAGTGGGCACGAAGCTGCATCCCTTGCCAGCGATCCAAAGTTGGCCGACACACCAAAGCCCCATTACAGCATTTCGATGACGTCACAGAACGGTTCCAACACGTGCACATCGACATAGTAGGTCCGCTACCTCCCTCTCAAAGCTACAGGTATTGCCTCACTATGTCTGACCGTTTCACCAGGTGGCCAGAGATCGCACCCATGACCGACATGACCGCAGAGACAGTCGCCAAGACATTCTACGAAACATGGATTTCAAGATTCGGTTGCCCAAGACAAATTACAACCGACCAAGGGCGACAATTTGAAGCATCCACCATGAATGCCTTGGCGAAAATTTTGGGCATTCAGCGCTCTCGGACGACGCCATATAGGCCCCAGAGCAACGGCCTTATCGAGAGATGGCATCGAACCATGAAGGCAGCCATCATGTGCCATGAAGCGGAAAGTTGGCTAGACGTTCTACCTACAGTATTATTAGGGTTACGTACAGCCATCAAAGAAGACATCGGACACTCACCAGCAGAGCTGACCTACGGAACGCAACTGAAAGTCCCAGGCGAATTCTTTTTTAGCAATATCGACAGATCCGTAGAACCCACTACTTTTGTAGAAAAACTACGGGACCACATGAGGAAACTTCGCCCAACTCCAGCGTCGCACCACATTAGGCAAAGCACCTTCGTCCACACAGAGCTCAGTAAATGTAGCCATGTTTTCCTAAGAGACGACACCGTGCGAAGACCGCTCCAACAGCCCTACACCGGTCCACACCTTGTTCTGTCTCGTACTGCTAAGATAATAAAGGTCAATGTAGGCGGTAGGGAAACAACAGTGAATATCGACAGAGTAAAACCCGCTTTTATTCTCCAAGAACCAGAACCACCACCGGCTCCATCCCCAGTACCAACACAGGAAGTTACTCAAACTACCAGGTCAGGCCGCAGGTCAACACTCCCCGCACGTTTCAGAGAATGACAACTGACAGCCGTTTTGACAGCTGTCACCCGTTACTTGGGGGGGGGTATGTGGCGTTGCTGTGATGTTGATGTAGGCAACACAACGCACACGTACTACTTCCTCTCGCCTACGAGTAGGCAACTCAATATGCTCACCGAACACCACTCGTGATTGGTGAACCTGGCGCCGACGCAGAGACCAACTGGGGACACAAGGAGGCGCGAGTACGGCAAGTACTCCCTTCTGCCGCCGACATCGAAACGAAGAAGATGGGTACCGTCTCCTGTTCCACGTGTAAGATATCCGTTTGTAAATAAACTATAGAGAAACCCTACCTGGTGTTAGTCATTTCCACAAACTCATTCAAATCGTGAATATTCTTCTGACATGGACACTTGAAGTTAAGTATTTTTGCTGAGAGGTCATTTTTTCCCGTTGGTTATCTGCTTTAAATATATTTTATTATCACAATACAAACATCGCAAAGTCTAATTTTATAATTTTTCAAAGAAGCGAGATTTGTTGAACTTGTAGTTCACGTGAGAGAAAAGTTCTGTCGAAATGTACTTCGACCAATTTTTTTATAAATTGCAATGGGTTACTACTAGACATTTATTCATCATAATAAAATACAGATAAGTATGTGTCTCCTTGCTTAACGGTAGCATGGTACTTGACCTAATATGTGTCCTCACTGTCTACAAAAACCTTAATACTAACTAGAGAGACACAAATATTTTTGAAGTAATTTGAAAAAAATGGCACCCGTGGGACCGTATTTTTCTGTTTTACATTTGAATGTTAAATTATGCCATCAAATACCTTTGCGATGGTTTGATTAAAAATTCAGTAATTTTACACGTACAGAAGTGAAGGTACTAAATTTAAAATATTTACCGCGTGAGAATTTGCCAGTTTGAAAAGATGCACATTGAAATACACAATAGTCAATGAAGAACACTTCCCTGCCCATTTAGGTGCAGGGAAATTGGATTTCCCGGACAAGTGAGGTAAAGATTTTACAAGACACTTTTACCTGACTCTGAATTCATGACCTAATACAGCAACATTAATATGGATTGTAGAATACTTTTTTAAGTCTACACTAATCTTCGTAGATTTTGAATATCGCTTTCTCGATTTGGGCGATAACTGATTTTCGGTAGCAGCGGCTGCAGTTTCACTTACATCGAGTGGAATACTTAGAATAGAATAGAATAGAATTTATTACGTCCATAAGATACATATACATAATATACGAATTTACACCGTGAACACTATCATAATCATTTGTGTCCTTTTCCATCACTAATTTATGAATTATCAGTCAACCATAATTACACACGAACAAAATTGATGTCAATTTTTTTGTTTTATTTATTTTGTTGTTGTTTGTTGTAATTATGGGGTCAACAAATTGACAAACTTGACTTTTGCACAATTAAAAAAAAATGTTTTAAAATTTCGATCTTTAACGATTTCCGGAAAAATTTAATACAAAACACGTCTGTAAAATGTCTATAGGTACCTAATTGACTCGGAGCTTTAAAATACTCGACAAAAAGTGCCTCTTATTTCAACTTAGCTCCTCTTCAGTAAAGTGCCATTTTCCTGACTTTTATGTAAATAACTATTATAGGCCTCCGTCATTTCTTTTAGTTGTTTACAATATCTATATTTACAATGCCCCTCTCCGGCTGGAAAATCTCGTTTTAAATTATTAGACTTTCAAACGTGACAACTAGAACAACTGCTTGGCACTCCCGACGAGGGCATAATGCATGACCACAGATGAGAGCTTGCTGATTACAAATTATAGTAGGTAAACATTAATAATTCCGATTTAGTTTTTACGTTCTTACCTAAGAAATACCTGTGAATTAAAAATAAAGGCAAAAGCTTACGGCGCGGCGTCAACAAATTGTGAGTTTTCAATTTTAAATTCCAAAGCCACCTAGGTACTAATAAAATTTTCTTATCAGACAGGATAAACGCCACGTAATTAAACATAAATGTTAGGTGTAAATTATTACTTATGTCGGCCCACAAAATTTTATGTTTTACACGTCTTGAAAATATTTTGGAAATGTTCGGAAATCGCAAGCTTCGGCCTTTGGCTTCCAATACTTTTCTCGCATTTCCAAAACTTTATTTTCCAGGCTAGTGAAACAAATAACTATTATTTTTATTTCGTAACCCTGGAATGTAGAAATAATTTCGACAATTTTTAGATATAATAGGTTTCAAGTTAATACGTTTCAGCTGTATACTTCCACAAACACATCACCTCAGATTTTATCATTTTTAAACAGAGAAGATAATTATTTAATTTTTTCATAATTTATGCAGTGTATTAACTACTAAATTACGTAAGTACTCAAAAGAATATTCAGTATTGGATGCTCTTACATTATAAATTCTGTACTCTTAATAAAAACATGTGTAGCTGCAACCTCTAAACATCGGACAACTTTTTGTTCCACAGAAAATAGCACAAATTTTAAATTTAACCTATTTCGTTTTCAAGATTGCGATACTTGTACCAACTAAGTAATTGCGGCCCTAACTAATATATCGTATAACACGCACTTTGAAAAACCAACAAATAGTTTTTATATTTTCTGGTATATTAATTTTACGTGTTGTGCATATCAAGCGCAAAAAATATTTAGTACTTACTTAGTGTACTCGTAGTCGAAAAGGATATCCGTTAATACAATTTGGTTACGGGAAGCGTGACTCATAAACGCAGTTTGAAAAAATAAAAGATGAGTGGACAGTCCCCAATTTAATTCATTATTCAATTCGTCAAAGTTTTAAGATAAAATATTAAAAAAGTAATGTTACTAATTGGTAATTTGTAATTATTTACCTACGTATAATTAAGTAAATCGTCGTATTAACCTATTAAATCATAATTCGCACGTAAAAATAAAAACAAATGGGGAATAACAAGCTGTCACACAAACTGTAGCAGAATAAGAATGTCGCTGTTTTAGATTCATTTTTAGGTTTTTGTATTTTGCATCTTGGTGTGCGTTTATTGCGTAAATTTTGTATCTATATATCATTGAATATATGAAGGAATGATTAAAAAAAACTAATAAAATTTCATACCGGAACAGTGGTTTTAAAAGAATAAGAATTAATGTCGCAATATTTCGAAAAGACGCTGTAGTTATTCAAGTCTGTCATTTCTAACGAAACACCACTTGTTGATCGTAAATTTGGCAACGTTTATATTCATACAATTTTCGAATTTTCTAACTAAAAGTCGTTCACAATTACAACGAACTGTTACCACTTGCTAAATTTTATGCAAAATCAATAGGTGATGTTTCATTAGAAATGGGAAAGACAATACACATAATTAATATCTTTTGAGTACATTAGATTTAACCGTCGGACAGTAGAAAGTGAGTAAAGTCTACCCTTGAGACGCGGTACCCTTATTCCAAATTTTGCTAAATAAGATACTTAGCTAAATTTATCTAAAAGCAGACGATTATCGTACATACAAATATAAAATTTGACAATACACAATCTAGTAGTTTCGGAGAATACCTATCTCCATTTTGCCGAATAAATCCTGTCTAAAATGAGCAAAATATGATGAGTCTATACTTCTGATTTATCACTGCATTCATAGTTTTTAGATTCACCTATACAGAGTGACCATAAAAAAATTAATGATTACTTATCCCCTCCAAAAAATTGAGGACGTCATCACAAACTTTTGCCGAATAAATCCCATCTAAAATCTGCAAATTGTTTACGAGTGATTTGTCATTGCATTCATATTTTTTAGATTTGCTTAAACAGGTGGCTAAAAAGACTGCTGAATGTGTCAGTTTCGAAAATCTGGGAATACAATACTGTTATTATTAATATGTTTGTATTACACTGCACCAATCCAAGTTGAACTCGTTTGACATACGCGTAGCTTCTTTACTTTAACATTACATATATATTCATTATATTTCAACTTACAGGGAGTCCTTATAAAAAAATAAAATTCTCTAAGTGTGCAGGAACCTCTGGGGAAGCAACATTCGACCAATTTTTTTTGACTTATAAGGGTTATCAAAAAAAAAAGCAAAATAAATTTTACTCCTATAATTTTTCGAGTAAGCTGTACTTGTTCGTCTGTACTTCATGGGCAAAGGAAACTTTGTCGAATTTAACTTAGGACCATTTTTTTTTGTTTTACATGAAGGTAATAATAGGCTTCAGAATGAATGAATACAGACTGTCTTCTCAAATTATTTTTCTTTCAGATTAAAATATCCAGTGTTTTAAACAAATCTATTAATAACACGGAAACTCTACAGACAGATATGAATTATTGAAAATCTAAATAAACCTAAGTTTATACACCATCTGCGTCGTTTAAACACGCAAGGTAAATATCGGGTGATTATTTGGGTCAACCTATTGTCCAGTGACACATCAAAAAACAGGGGATGTCACACATTGTTACATCTGATGTTAACTCAAAACACACATCACATGAATTGTCACTCATAAGCGACAAAATACAACTTAACAGTAAAAACCAACTATGATTCTACGTGGAATAAAAAAAAATGTCTAATTTGATTTTCGAAGTCGTCGTTGGCTTAGTCTGACTTTTAAATCCTGAACGTGCCGCTTGATTAACAACCACAACTAAGCTAAGAAGATATAAATCACAAAATACATCAATAAATTGTCAAATTACTCAGACTACGATTTTTCGTTATGGTTTTCTTAAACTGGGGACTCAAATGGGATTAAAAAAAGTTGATGCTAAGTGTATTACATATTACATCTTTATTATTCGAAAAATATTTTTAGATAAGTATAATGTAAATTATTTAAGTAGGTTTTTGATTAGTGAAGTGATCAGTCACTTGTTCGTTAAAATTAAGGATGTTTCTATAAAAGATTGTTTAATGCTCAACATAGCTAGGAATTTAGTGTCGATTTCCCCATTCTATTGCAAAAAGCAAGACAGTCGATAAAAGCAAATGTAGTTCCTTATTTGATAGTGATAAGACTGATAAGGAATATTCGCAAATGAAAGTGCACATTTAAAAATTAACGTAAACGGAGAAAATGCGCAACAAACAACAAACGTGTTTGATTAACTAATTTACCTAGCTATTATTGAACAAATAATGCTTTATTATACTTAAGGTTAACAATTTATAAAAAGATAGCTCCTTTTGCTCACTTAATTTTGCTCTATTTTCCGTATGTTTTACTTTTTCAGCAATGTGATTTTAATAAGAATCCAACATTTTTTGAGTGTTCGCGCTAATTTTCCTAATTTCAGGATCTTATACATTGGCGAAAAGCATAGAAAATCAGTTTTCGGCGTGTACACATAAATTAATTGTTGCTTTCTGGATGTAAGAAAGAGGTCATTGATATGAAAATTAATTTGACGTAATAATTCATGACAGATAATTCTGGAATTTAAAATTTTATAAAGGAATACGACATTAATAAAAATTTATATCTGTTGGAAATACTCAAAATAGAAAATCTTTGACGCAATGAAGATTGCTAGTAGCCAATGGGAGAATAGAAACCATCTTCTCTAAAACAGAGGTACTTCAAAAATCTTCTCCGTATTCGTTCCAGAGTGGCAACTTACAGCGTGTTACAGAAAAAAGTACATTAATTTTAACTGGTAATAGAACTAATCCAAAGCAATTAAATTTGTAAATAACATTTTGCTGTAATAGGTAATGGAGGCATACCTTGAAATCGTCAAAAACTTCAAAATAAATGTTCAAAGTGGCCACCATTATTGTCTAGACAACACTGAAGACGGCGACGAAATGAGTCTTTGACTCTTTGTAACATAATTTCATTATTTCGAATTGTTTCAGCAGCACATATCACTCGTTCCCGCAAACTTTCAAGAATATCAAAATTCTTTATGCTTGCAATGCATTTCCCTGGGCTTCTCGATGCACTAGCACCATGTCCCTGTATTCACTGTTCGAATAACGGGGCATAACTTCACACAACGAAAAGTGAAAACACCGCAACGGAAAGTCGAAAAGGAACTAACTGTTTGGAAGCTGATAAAACCTTATCGTTAGCCAATTGGCCAAAAAATTGGGTAAAAACACTTTCCACCTAATGCATCGAAAGTCAAATTCACTGGTAAAACTGCGACAAAAAATCGTTTTTGAAAAAATTGGTCTAAAGAGTTTAGACAGTACTTCCCTCGCTGTCGGAAACTTGACGACTGCATGGCTATTGTGTTTTTTTCTCATTACATTTTTGTAGTGGGAATTTAAAAAAAATTGCGATGACGTCAACATTTTTGCAAGGACACGTATATCAGTTGGGATAGATGTAGTGTAATACTAAGAATAAAATTATTGTATTCCCAAATTTTCGGGAAAATGAATTGGGTCGTTTTGAATATTGATTTTTTATAATCAATAAAATAACGAAACAATTTACTCACGTATACGGCAACTGAAAATCGTTTATGTATAAACATTCTTAATTTAAGATGACAAGCCTAACAGCATACGTGAGAGTCAAATAGAGAAACTGTAAACAAAACGACCATCGGTTTTATTGCTTCGACTTCCGCTTATTATATAAAACATTGGGTTTTGTTTTAATTCTTGACGGTGAAATTCACAATTGGTTGATTATAAACATGTCTATTTCACATTCGCGGAACCAAGTGATCGCATAAAACAAATGCAGGTCTGTAATGTTAAAGTCGATGTAAATAAGCGTGCTACCCTTATGTTTCGACCGAGTTTTTCCTTTAACAAATTTTGTGTCTACCAAATTGGGTTGGTTGAGGTGTAATACTAATAATAAGTGTTGCCTTTAATTGAATCAATAAAATAAATTGACTTCATTAATTTTTTTGAACCACCTCTTAAGAAAATCTAAAAAATATGAATGGAATGATAAATCACAAGTACAAACTCATCATATTTTTTACATTTTAGATAGGATTTATTCAGCAAAATTTAAGGGTGACGTCATCAATTTTTTTAGGAGGGATGAACAAATACATTTTGAACAAAAGTTTACCATGCTTATAATAACTTTAAAATATTCCCAAGATTTCAAAGCATTCGGTTTTGTAATTCCTGATTAAATCGATAAAATAAATTCACGCCTTCATTAATTTTTTTGAGTCACCCTGCATATGCAAATCCAAAAATATGAATGGAATGATAAATCACAAGTACAGACTCATCATATTTTGTACATTTTAGATACGATTTATTCGGCAAACTTTTGAGCTGACGTCATCAGTTTTTTGTAGAAGATAACCAAATATATTTTGACTAAAAATTTATTATGCTCTTTATAACCTTAAAACATCTGCAAGATTTCAAAGCATTCGGTTTTGTAGTTCCTGATTAAATCAATAAAATAAATTTACGCATTCATATTTTTTTTTTGAGTCACCCTGTATATGCAAATCGAAAAAATTTGAATGGAATGATAAATCACAAGTACAGACTCATCATATTTTGTACATTTTAGATACGATTTATTCGGCAAACTTTTGAGCTGACGTCATCAGTTTTTTGTAGAAGATAACCAAATATATTTTGACTAAAAATTTATTATGCTCTTTATAACCTTAAAACATCTGCAAGATTTCAAAGCATTCGGTTTTGTAGTTCCTGATTAAATCAATAAAATAAATTTACGCATTCATATTTATTTTCTTGAATCACCCTGTATATGCAAATCCAAAAAATATGAATGGAGTGATAGATCACAAGTACAGACTCATCATATTTTGTACATTTTAGATATGATTTATTCCACAAACTTTTGAGCTGACGTCATCAAGTTTTTGGAGGGGATAAGCAAATATTTTTTGACTAAAGATTTATGATGCTCTTTATAGCCTTAAAACATCTGCAACATTTCAAAGCATTCTGGTTAGCAGATTAAAAATAAATTTCAAAATGTTGTTTTATAATTTTGATTTTTTTTCCAAAAATCTGGACGTTTCGGGTGAAAAGTCGATTCAGAGTTGTAAACTACATGTGTAGGACTATGTTATTTTATACAATTGAAAACCCATTTACTATGTACAATTTTGAAGTGACGTCATCGCATTAGTGGTGGGGATGATTAGACAAATTTTGGTTAGCGTTTTACCATCTACATGATATTCTTAATATAAGTACAAAATTTCACAACAATCGGTCGAGTACTTTCGGAGATTATCTGTCTAATAAAAATCCGGGACAACAGACGGACGGACAGACGGACGGACAGACGGACGGACAGACGGACAGACAGACGGAAATGGGAGACCTATTTCTTCGTCTTCTAGGGGTCATGAAAGATCGAGAAAACGTAAAAGTAGAGAGTCGGCCGACGGACTCGATTACAATACTTCCTTTGCTTACGCTCGGGAAGTAAAAATGCCAAATAGAAAAATGTTTTCTGTTGTCGAGTTCTGTTTACTTTTTTGTGTAACACGTTGTATTTACCTTGATGGAGAAACCAAACAATATACGCATATTTAATCATGCTTCTAACACAACATTTTAAAATCCTTTGTATTTCGCAAGATACAAAAAAAACTTCATTACTTTTCGGTCAAAAGTTACCCCCCCCCCCCCTCCAGACACGGAAGATTTAACAGTAAACCCCCTCCTCCCCTTGACACGTTTAATAAATTAAGATCTCTATCCTTAGAAAAACAACAAAATCAGAGAGAACAATTTCACTGTTCTGAAACCCATTTCTTAGTATAAGATCCCGAATAAGATCGAACTTCACTCATCTGTTTGCCTAACGAAAAATATTCTTTATCAAAGATAACATATAAACAAACAAATCGTGGATGTGATGCCTAATTATATTACCTCAAGGCTACCCTTAATCTTAATGTGGACATATAAAAGTGTTTGTCCTGACCGACAAACTGACTCATTCATCAACGCAGAACCTAAACTACTGAAGCTAGAAACATGAAATTTCGCCAGTAGGTTCCTTTTGTAATGTAACCACTCACTAAAAAAGGATTTTTGAAAATTCGAGCCCCAAGGGAGTAAAATTTAATTTCTCAAAGAATTCAGTTTCACTCGAGAATAAAAAGTATAAGAAACAAGAAAAAGGTTAAGGATGTATGAGTTGGTACTATCAATTTGAATTTACACTCATCTGTTTTCTCATTGAAATATATATTAATATTGTAGTCGCTAAATTTTTAAATTTAAATTTCGCGCCATGAACTGTAAGATGAGGAAGGGTAATCGTGCGCGATGAGCTGCGACTCTCCCCTTCGTCCTCCAGCCGTCGTAGAAGTAAGATGTGTCGTAAATATATTTTAATAATTATAAGTCTTTAGATACAAATCCTGCACGCCCTGTAGAATTCCGCTATAGCCACCTACAAATTCAGAAGTGGGATTCGTCAAGGAAGAAATTGGTTTTTAAGGAAATAAGGCGAATAGCGGGAAGATCACCACGTGTTATTTAGAGGTTATGTTTATGGTTGAAAATGTCCACGTTGGGGGAGATTCCCGAGATTCGGGACAACATTAAGTCAGCATCAGTAAACGCTGTGAAGGCTCTGCACAAAATTGTGTTCGAAGAAGATGCAGGTAGGCAGAACCGAGGAAACTTAAGAAAATTCCCTGGATTCAACTTCGGTGTGGATTCTGACGAATTTAAGGACAAAGTTGCGTATGTGGAGCAAAACATACCGTTGGCTGATTTAATTGCGGCGTGCAATGTTATAAAATTGGACTACTCCGGTGAGAAACCAACGCTTATACGGCGTATTTGTATGGGGTTATCGAATTTGGAGAATTTAATTGCGGAAAACGAGGCTGATGACGCAGACGAGGATGAACAATCCGACCTTGAGGATGAAGTGGAAGAGGAAGACCAACAGGCCCCCGTAGCAGCGCCCCAAAGGTTCATTTTAAGTTTTAGGGATGTTGAAGACTCGCTGCGCACATTTGATGGGAAGAGTTCTTATCCGGTTGAGAGGTGGATTCAAGACTTTGAAGAGACTGCCCTTTTATTTGGATGGGATGACTTGCAAAAATTGATTTTTGCAAAGAAATCACTAAGAGGTTTGGCTAAGATTTATGTTCAAAGTGAGACAAATATTAGCACATGGGGAAAGTTAAAGAAAAAACTTAAGAGTGAGTTCGGAAAGAAGATAAATAGTGCTAAGTTGCATCAAATATTAAGGGAACGAAGTTTACGAAAGGATGAGGATGTCCACGAGTATTTTTTAAGTATGAGGGAGTTGGCTAGTCGAGGAAATGTAGAGGTTGAGGCACTTATTCAGTACATCATAGATGGGATTAATGATTCATTAACCAATAAAGTTGTTTTATATGGTGCCAGTACCTTGCACGAGTTCAAAAAGAAATTGGAGATCTATGAAACCATTAGAACAAAGACCACCCCACCAGTGACAAAAGTAAATAGAAGTGTGATGCCAACAGGACAGCGAAGCACATCAGCTGAAGGAAACAAATCATCGCCAAGAAAGTGTTACAACTGCAATTTAAGTGGGCACATAGCAGCGCACTGCCCAAGGCCAAGGAGGGAAAAGGGCTCCTGTTATAAATGTGGAATACTGGGACATTTTTCAAACAAATGTCCATCGAAACCTGAAGTAGGACGTTCCACCACTTTTACCAATACAGAGCGTCCAGGACCATCAACTCTGCTGATTGAGGAAGTGGCACCAGCAGACTGCAGCATAGCCGTGAAATTGGATCCTTGGATTTGTCCATGGGAGTTAAATGGCGTCTTAGATTCAGGTAGTCCTATATCATTAATTAAAGACAGTTTTGTGCCAGTAATATTTAGGAAGGCGTACAGTTCTTGTATTAGTTATTCTGGTATAAATTCGTCTGTGGTAGATATTTTAGGGTTATATGAGGGCACTGTTCATTTTAATTCTATTCAGTTAAGTACTTTATTTCATATTGTCAGTCCTGAGACAATGAGGGCCGATTTGGTTTTGGGAAGAAATTTCTTGTTTCAACCTAATTTAGAGGTTAAATTTAATAACCAGCAGGTAATTTTGAATAAAATATCTGACGAACCACCACTCATCAAACCTTCTGGCTCAAATGAATTACTGTTAATAGATCCGGATATTTTTAAAACCCCAGAAGAAAACTTTATTGTTAATCCTGATGTGGACCCAGTCATAAATTTTAAACTGCATGACATTTTAAACCAGCACATAGTAGCTAAAGAACCAGATGCACCTGCAATAGATTTTGAAGCCCAAATTATTGTAAAGTCTGAGCATACCCCATTTCATTTCCAACCAAGGCGTTTGTCATTTTTTGAAAGGGACAAGTTACAAGTTATACTTGATGATTTACTCAAACAGGGCATAATTAGAGAGAGCAACTCCCCGTATGCTTCTCCAATTGTTTTAGTTAAGAAAAAGTCCGGTGAATTACGATTATGTCTAGATTTTAGGGAGTTGAATAAACTAGTTGTTAGGGATCGATATCCTTTACCTTTGATCGACGATCAGTTAGATAGTTTAAAGAATAAAAAGTTCTTCACTAAATTAGACCTACAAAGCGCCTTCCATCATGTCAAGTTAACTGATGATTCGACAAAGTACACAGCGTTTGCCACACCTATGGGGCAGTACGAATATCTAAGAATGCCTTTCGGATTTTGTAATAGTCCTTCAATTTTTATGAGGTATATAAACAAAATTTTTCGTAGTCTTTTGAGTCAAAACAAGATCTCAATCTTTCTAGATGATATTTTAATTGCCACAGAATCAATTGAGGACAACATTGATATTTTGCAAGAGGTATTGGCATTAGTTAAATTAAATAAGTTGAAGTTAAGGCTGGACAAGTGTTGTTTTTTGATGACGACGATAAATTACTTGGGTTACCAAGTATCCGCCGAGGGTATCTCGCCATGTAATGAACATATTGAGTCTGTATTTAGGTTTCCGACACCAAAAAATCACAAAGATGTTCAGAGCTTTTTGGGATTAGTTAGTTATTTTAGAAGGTTTGTTAGAAGCTTTTCGGAAATAGCAAAACCGTTGACTGACTTAACAAGAAAAAATGTTGCATTTAATTTTGGTCAAGCTGAATTAGAATCCTTTGAAATATTAAAAAATTCTCTAGTCTCCTGTCCATTACTAGCGATTTATTCACCAACAGCTGAAACTGAATTGCATTGCGATGCTAGTTCATTAGGCTATGGAGCAATATTGTTGCAAAAACAGCATGATCAAAAATTTCATCCTATTGCATTTTTCAGTAAACGCGCAACAACTCCCGAAAGTAAATATCACAGTTTTGAGTTAGAATGTTTATCTATTATTTATGCACTAAAACGATTTCATACGTATTTATATGGGATCAAGTTCAAAATAGTCACAGATTGTGATAGCCTTCGTTTAACGTTGTCGAAAAAAGATTTAAATCCTAGAATCGCCCGTTGGGCATTATGGTTACAAAATTACGACTATACCGTTGAACACCGTAATTCTGACCGGATGAAACACGTAGATGCCCTAAGTCGTAATCATATTTTAATACTCGAAGATAATACCCTTGAAACGACATTATCTCTTCAACAAATGCAGGACGGTAACATAATCAAAATTAGGAATTTGTTGGAAGAGCGAGAACACAAGAAATTTGAATTAAGAAACGGGTTAGTGTATTTTAAGGGATCTAACAAGCTACTATTTTATGTACCTCAAGCGATGGAGTATCAAGTTATTAGGATGTACCATGATGAGTTTGGTCATGTGGGGAGGGACAAGGTAGTCGAATTAATTACACGGTTTTACTGGTTTCCGAAGTTGAGGGATAAAGTTAAAAATTATATTTCCCATTGCTTAAAATGTATCGCGTACTCTCCTAACTCCGGGAAAAAAGAAGGCTATCTTCATTCTATACCCAAAGGAAATATTCCGTTCGATACAATACACATTGACCATTATGGCCCTTTGGAAAAAACGCCAAGAGGTTACAAATATATTTTTGAAGTTGAAGATGGGTTCACTAAGTTTGTGAAGCTCTATCCCTGTAAAACGACTAATGTTAATGAAGTCATCAAACACTTAAATCACTACTTCGATTGTTATAGTAAGCCAATGCGGGTTGTCTCCGATAGAGGGTCTTGTTTTACTTCTGTTTCTTTAGCCGACTTTTTTCAAATAAATTCAGTGGAACACATTCAAATCGCTTCCGGGGCTCCAAGGGCAAATGGTCAAATGGAGAGATGTAATCGTGACATCACTCCTATCCTTGCAAAGATTACCCCATCCTTAAATAAATGGGATACAAAACTACCCGATGTAGAATTTGCCATTAACAACACTGTTAATCGCAGTACGAAGGAAACCCCAAGTAAGTTATTGTTCGGACGAAATCAACGCGGCCCAGTTGATGACGCTTTAAGTCATTTCTTAAGTAATGAATTTGATGTGCGGTCTGACATTAATATGCTCCGAGCCAATGCCTCTCAGAACATACAAGTTAGCCAAAGTTACAATAAAGAACTTTATGATAAAAAGAGGAAACCTGCTCGACGGTATAAAGTTCATGACTTTGTTATGATTTCAAACACAGATGTCACGCCTGGTGTGAACAAAAAGTTGATTCCGAAATTTAGGGGACCATATGTAATTAGTGCTGTACTGCCTCACGATAGGTATTTCATAACAGATATTGAGGGTTTCCAGCATACGCAAATACCGTTTAAAGGGGTTTACGATTCTTCAAGGATGAAGCCTTGGTTAGGTAGTGATGTAAATTCAAGTTGTTCGCTAGATACGCAAGAGACCTAATAAGATTTGTTTTTGTTTATAAGTTCTTATATGTATTTTGTATGTATTTGTGGTTAGGTGGGATTATTTTATTGTAGCTTGTGTTATTTCGTCATGCCGATCTCAATTGTATGTAACTTATGGTCAGCTGTGGTATGTAAGTCTTATGTATGTATCCGCTAACTTTATTATGTTGTATATTATGTGATTACGTCACTTCATATTATGTTAGTCAGCTGTATACACGTTAGGTGCTTTTATGTATGTATTAGCTAATTTTGTATGTTATATAATTGTCATTTTTACGTATTTATGTCACATAGTTATGTTAGTCAGCTGTATACACCTTGTGTCTTAAAGCATGTAATAGTAGACTATCTTTCCATTTTACGTGAATTAACTTTTATGTCTTGTACACATACTACATGTTTGTAATTTTAGTATTAAGTTTATGATTCAGTTATTACGTAAGATTAGATTGGTTGTAACGGACGAGGTCGTCCTAAGTCAGAATGGCCGAACTGTAGTCGCTAAATTTTTAAATTTAAATTTCGCGCCATGAACTGTAAGATGAGGAAGGGTAATCGTGCGCGATGAGCTGCGACTCTCCCCTTCGTCCTCCAGCCGTCGTAGAAGTAAGATGTGTCGTAAATATATTTTAATAATTATAAGTCTTTAGATACAAATCCTGCACGCCCTGTAGAATTCCGCTATAGCCACCTACAATATAAAGATAATTTTATTATTAACACGGTGCTGTTAGATTGTCTAAGCAAAATCGATCAAGACTCACGGTTGTCGCGTTTTAAAGTTTCTTGGAAGTAGTCACAATTTAAAATTTTTAATAGTTCTGGCTTCTATGACATTCTCTCATCTATGACATTCAGTTATAGACGTGGTGCGTTGTTTATAACTTCTGTTCTAGTGATTATTTTTTAAAGTTAATTGTTATAAAAAATGAAGAAGTGTTTTTTGTGCGGCTCCACAGATTCTATAAATAATTAATTTTGACGATGAAACATTTAAGAATTGTTTATTAAAGTTATTGTTTCATAAAAAGAAAAGCTTATTATTTTATTATCTTTATATAAATATATATTTCAAGGATAAAACAGATGAGTGTAAATTGATAATACCAACTCACACCCAGGTAACAGGGAGCACTAAAATTTAAACAACCTTAACTTTTCCTTTTTCCTTATGCTTGGTATTCTCGAATGGAACTGAATTCTTGGAGAAAATAAAATGAAGGAATAAGTTAACAAAACGCTTATTAAGTACATTACCTATAAGAGTTGTTGCCTGCTGCTCCGCTTTCAGGGCACGAGTTTTTATTTTTCTAGTTACTTCCCGAGCGTAAGCAAAGGAAGTATTGTAATCGAGTCCGTCGGCCGACTCTCTACTTTTACGTTTTCTCGATCTTTCATGACCCCTAGAAGACGAAGAAATAGGTCTCCCATTTTCGTCTGTCTGTCCGTCTGTCCGTCCGTCTGTCCGTCTGCCGTCCCGGATTTTTATTAGACAGATAATCTCCGAAAGTACTCGACCGATTGTTGTGAAATTTTGTACTTATATTAAGAATATCATGTAGATGGTAAAACGCTAACCAAAATTTGTCTAATCATCACCACCACTAATGCGATGACGTCACTTCAAAATTGTACATAGTAAATGGGTTTTCAATTGTATAAAATAACATAGTCCTACACATATAGTTTACAACTCTGAATCGACTTTTCACCCGAAACGTCCAGATTTTTTGAAAAAAAATCAAAATTATAAAACAACATTTTGAAATTTAATTTTTAATCTGCTAACCAGAATGCTTTGAAATGTTGCAGATGTTTTAAGGCTATAAAGAGCATCATAAATCTTTAGTCAAAAAATATTTGCTTATCCCCTCCAAAAACTTGATGACGTCAGCTCAAAAGTTTGTGGAATAAATCATATCTAAAATGTACAAAATATGATGAGTCTGTACTTGTGATCTATCACTCCATTCATATTTTTTGGATTTGCATATACAGGGTGACTCAAAAAAATTAATGAATGCGTAAATATATTTTATTGATTTAATCAGGAACTACAAAACCGAATGTTCTGAAATCTTGCAGATGTTTTAAGGTCATAAAGAGCATAATAAATGTTTAGTCAAAATATATTTGCTTATCCCCTCCAAAAACTTGATGACGTCAGCTCGAAAGTTTGCCGAATAAATCATATCTAAAATGTACAAAGTATGATGAGCCTGTACTTGTCATTTATCACTCCATTCATATTTTTTGGATTTGCATATACAGAGTGACTCAAAAAAATTAATGAATGCGTAAATATATTTTATTGATTTAATCAGGAACTACAAAACGGAATGCTCTGACATCTTGCAGATGCTTTAAGGTTATAAAGAACATAATAAATGTTTAGTCAAAATATATTTGCTTATCCCCTCCAAAAACTTGATGACGTCAGCTCGAAAATTTGCTGAATAAATCATATCTAAAATGTACAAAATATGATCAGTCTGTACTTGTAATCTATCACTCCATTCATATTTTTTGGATTTGCATATACAGGGTGATTCAAGAAAATAAATGAAAGCGTAAATTTATTTTACTGATTTACTCAGGAACTACAAAACCGAATGCTTCGAAATCTTGAAGATATTTTAAAATTATCATAAGCATGGTAAATTTTTGATCAAAACGTATTTGGTCGTCCCCCCTAAAAAATTTATGACGTCATCACAAAATTTTGCTGAATAAATCCTATCTAAAATGTAAAAAATATGATGAGTTTGTACTTGTGATTTATCATTCCATTCATATTTTTGGATTTGCATATGCAGGGTGACTCAAAAAAATTAATGAAGGCGTGAATTTATTTTATCGATTTAATCAGGAATTACAAAACCGAATGCTTTGAAATCTTGGGAATATTTTAAAGTTATTATAAGCATGGTAAACTTTTGTTCAAAATGTATTTGTTCATCCCTCCTAAAAAAATTGATGACGTCACCCTTAAATTTTGCTGAATAAATCCTATCTAAAATGCAAAAAATATGATGAGTTTGTACTTGTGATTTATATTCATATTTTTTAGATTTTCTTAAGAGGTGGTTCAAAAAAATTAATGAAGTCAATTTATTTTATTGATTAAATTAAAGGCAACACTTATTATTAGTATTACACCCCAACCAACCCAATTTGGTAGACACAAAATTTGTTAAAGGAAAAACTCGGTTGAAACATAAGGGTAGCACGCTTATTTACATCGACTTTAACATTACAGACCTGCATTTGTTTTATGCGCTCACTTGGTTCCGCGAATGTGGAATAGACATGTTTATAATCAACCAATTGTGAATTTCACCGTCAAGAATTAAAATAAAACCCAATGTTTTATATAATAAGCGGAAGTCGAAGCAATAAAACCGATGGTCGTTTTGTTTACAGTTTCTCTGTTTGACTCTCACGTATGCTGTTACGCCTGTCATCTTAAATTAAGAATGTTTATACATACACGATTTTCAGTTGCCTCTGATACGTATACGTGAGTAAATTGTTTCGTTATTTAATTGATTATTACAAATCAATATTCAAAACGACCCAATTCATTTTCCCGAAAATTTGAGAATATAATAATTTTATTCTTAGTATTACACTACATCTATCCCAACTGATATACGTGTCCTTGCAAAAATGTTGATGACGTCATCGCAATTTTTTTTTAAATTCCCACTACAAAAATGTAATGAGAAAAAAAAACACAATAGGCATGCAGTCGTCAAGTTTCCGACAGCGAGGGAAGTACTGTCTAAACTCTTTAGACCAATTTTTTTTTGAACTGTAGTGGGAACCATTACTGTTAAAACGTCTTAAAATTCATTGTTCACTTTTAGGTTCAATTAGAATAGCAGGTTGTGTGCCTATTATTACTCAGAATGTCAGAATACGAAGGCACAGAGGGTTGTACAAATACAGAAGTACTTATGGAGTTTTTAAGAAAATTCGATTTCAGATCGTTAAAAACAGGATTCATGTTAGCCACCATTTCAGAATATTTTTGATCCAGCAAGCTCAAAAGACCTACCAGATCAATGCGAATACACTCAGAGCACTTCCAGCAGAATCCAGGACAAAAACTTCATTCATTCATGGACCATGAAGCTCAGGCGATATAAATGCATGTTATTTTATAAAATTGAAACAGCATTTGCTATAGAAAATTCTGAGGTGACGTCATCAATTTGTTGGTGGGAATGATCAAACCAATTTTAGTTAGCGTTTTACTATCTACACGATATTTCTAACATGCATATAAAATTTAATGAAAAATAGTCCTGTAGTGTCGGAGATTATCTGTCTAATATGAAATCGATCCTGACGACAGACATATTATGGCATCATGAAACGGCTACAAAATATGAAAGTAACCATTCGCTGGATGAACAGTACATTACAATGCTTCCTTAGCATGCACTCGGGAGGTAATAAATAACTTCCTCAAGAAATTAAATGTAACTATGAATTTTGTCCAGTTACGTTTTCCAGTTAAAAAATAATAGTCAAAAGTTATTTAGACAGAACTTCTCTCGCTCCTGAAATACAATCGAACAACCACAATTTTTTGGAAAAATTATAAAATTTAATTTTGCGAATTAATTTTTTTTATACTAACCTTTATAAGTTAAAATAAAGATATGAATGGACTATTAAACTACGGGTAAAGAAGCATGCTATGTGCATGAAAATTTTTTGATAACATTACCCACATTTAGCAAGGACACTTATATCAATTTGTATAGGGCAGTGTAATATTAGTAATAACTTAGTACCTATCACCGTGTATTCAAATTTTCGGGAAAATTGCCTCTATCATTAATTTTTTGAGTCACGCTGTATAAGTAATCCCAAAAAATATAAATGCACTGATAAACTGACAAGTAGATTCATAATATTTTGCAACCTTTAGATAGTATTTATTCGACAAAATTTTGGATGACGTCATCAGTTGTTTAAGAGGGGATGAACAAATAAGTTTTGGTTAGCGATTTACTAGGCTTAGGATATAGTAGCCTGCATAGATATTGTAGCCGTCCATAGAGTCGAGATTTGCGAATAAAAATAAAATAAAACCGGCTCAAACGGAGCCGACGACGGCTTGCAACTTCTGTCACTACGGCACGCGTCATATCACACAGGGGTGTATTTAAGGCTGTTTGCACAAAATCTTAGGGTCACTGTAATCTTACTATTTTCTATCTACGACAAACGATTTGTCACACAGCTACGAAACCGATGATCTAGAGAAAGATGGAAGTTTGAAAATTTATTTCAACAAGTGTAATAACCGTTTGGTGCAACACAATTGGTTCAAGCAAACTAAAATATGACAGGAAACAAACAGTCCACGTGGACTAGTTTATAGGCGTGTTTGCTGCTAAGATGACTAGGTTTTTCGCTCCACCTGCCTCCGCAACGATGAATATACCATACCACAACTTGTGTACAGTGAACAGAGCTTCGATTTTATTGACGAGATTCAGCTCAGAAATTAAACAGATTATATCATAACGGAAAAAATGACATTTAATATTAAATACGTCTCTGTGCAACGTGTGCCAGAGTGATGTCAGACTTTCCAAGCCATCGTCGGCTCCGTTTGAACCGGTTTTATTTTATTTTTAATCGCAAATTTCGACTCTATGGACGGCTACAATATCTATGCAGGCTACTATACCAATATAGATTCAGACAGACAGACAGACAGATTCTACGAGTCATGAACGTACCTATTTGAGACGGACTCTATTACAATATTTCCTTAGTTTACGCTTGTAAAGTAAAAAAGTTCCTCATTCCCGAAGCGTAGTCTGTTATGGATGCAATTTAGTTTTTACTTGACTGTTGATTTTTTTTCAAATGTCGACTTTTTCTGAACATGTCAATTTTTTTTTCAGCATGTCGAGCTTTTTTTCAATATGTCGAATTTAAACTCAATATGTCGAGTTTTTTCCCAACATGTCGAGTTTTTTCCAAATAAAATTTTGTTACATAACTATCACAAATTTCATATTACTTTGTTAATGAAAAAGTATATTTTTTCAATAAACGTTAATTTCACAAAAATGTTGCCTAATAGCTATTAATATAACGAGAATATTATGCGATTTATATGTAGTTGAGGACGTTGTCAGGAGGCGAGGCGCAGCCGAGTCACATAGAGAGCGTCTGAGACGATTTAAATCGCTAATACGCGAGTTATATTCAAAGCGTCGTCTTCGTTGATTCACTATTAAAGTCTCTCCAATTGGTAACATCGTGGTTATAATCGTCCAACTTGTCAGAGAGAAAAATATTAAAAGATGTGTCTCAATCCGGAAGTTACGGAACCTGAAATCCCTTTCGTCACTGTGCTAGAACAAAGTTTGATGTGTCTGAATCACGGTGCCTGAATTGAGAATATTACCAAAATGTTCGAAAAGTACTGCTTTTATATGTGGGATAGCATAAAATTCAAATCACCCTATGTCGTTACATTATTAGTGGTTATCCGATATGTCAAATTGTGTCAAATAGTCAGATATTCAGCCGGCATTTCAGATTTCTTTCCCTCCCGATGTAAACGCCACCATATGCCAGTTTTAAGGGATTAGAGAGACTTTCACAGGGAATCAACGAAAATGACTATTCAAAGGTTTATCGTATCAATAGTATCAATGAAAACGTGTTACATGCGCGTTATTACAGTAAACATTTCTAATTTTATCGGTTGGGTCGAAAATTTCGTACAAGTGGAGAAGTATGTTATTTTATAAAATTTAATTAACATGTACTACTATAAAAGTTGCGTATCACCGTTGGTGGGGAGATCAAGCAAATTTTGGTTAGGGTTTTACCATATACACGATATTCCTAATATACATACAAATTTGACAACAATTGGTGAGATGATTATTTATCTGTCTAATAAAAATCGACACAGATGTGGATAGACGACAAACGACTCACAGCACACGGCAGACGGTAGAAAGCAGATAGACGGAAACGAGAGACCTATGTTTTCGTATTCTAGGGGTCATGAAACGTCGAGGCAACATAAAGTAGCGCGTCACCCGATGGACTTGATTAGAATACTTCCTTAGCTTACGCTCGAGAAGCAAAAATTCGTTAAAGTTTATCTCGATAAAACGTCCCTCGGTGCCTGAAATACAGTCGAAACCCCGTTTCTTCAAAAAATTATAACCAAGGAGAAAAAAAGTCATCTCAGTAAAATAACATACTTAACTTCAAGTATTTTTGTTATACAGCGAAAGAATGTCACACACAGAAATCTGTTTCATTTGAATGAGCTCCTAAAAACAGTACTAAAATTATTATTAACTAAACTATAATAATCGAACAAAGTGTCTGAATATTATTATTATAATGCTAATTTTATCATTATTAAGTAAAGAGGTGCGTATTCTCACATTTTTGGCAAAATGGGGTGACTCGTTCTATATATTTTTTTTTCTAACAGCTTCTGTGTTAGTAGTAAAATGTTATTATACTTCGCAAATGATTTTGCGAAAATTTGGACGTTTAGGGAAAAAACGCAAAACTTATTCGTACACCACAAGTATAGGAGTATATTCTTGTATAACATTTAAATAATTTTAAAAATAGAATTCTTTGAAATAACGTCATCAAGTTGTTGGTGGGGATGGGACAGTCAGAAACGGGAGATCACTTTTTTCGTACTCATCTGGATCATGCAACGTCGAGAAAATATGAAAGTAGCAATTCGTCCGATAGGATCGATTACTGTACTTCCTTAGCTAACGTTTGGAAAGTAAAAAGTGGTTAATTAGCTGTCATCCAGGTCTAATTACCGATTTTTACGTAAAGTATCGATAAATAAAAAAGTGTCGTCTCATTTCATTTACTTATTGTGTACCTCACTTGTGTAAACTTCTTGAGAACAAATTAACATAAAAATGAAGAATCTAATTACATACTAAATTGCTAAACAAATTAAAAAATTGTACTTAAATTATTTTTAATGGTCTGAACTCCGAAGTTGGATAAGACAGAATTCTGTTTCGTAGATAAATAAAAAAAAAATGCGAATTTTATTTTTTTATTAAAACGTTATCAGATTTATAGGGCACTAGATCAATTTAGATAGGTACATTGTAATCGATACTAATAATAAAACTACTATATTCCCAAATTTTGGGGAAAATGAGGTGAGCCATTCTTGATTTGATTAATAAAATAAATTGCCTTCATTGGTTTATTTTGAATTTGATTCACCCTATGTATGTAAAAATACCTTATGTTAATATGAATGTATATATAAACCCGTATAATATTTTTACTGATAATTATTTGATATGACGCCATAAAATTTGTTAGAGGAAATAAATAGATACATTTTCATCAACGATTTATCATTCTTACGATACTTTAAAATGTTTGCAAGATTTCAAAGCATTTGGTATTGCAGTTTCTAAGTCAGTGCTTTTTTACCGTGAACTTACACACATAAGATTAAAAACGACGTCAAATTGTTCGTAAGGATAATAATCAATCAAGTTCTGGTTAATATTTTATCATGTACATGATATTCTTAAAATACATCTAAGTTTTCACAAAAATCAGAGTATTATCTATCTGTTTATTATATTTTAATAGATATAAAGCGAAAATAAACGACATACGATAGACTGTGATAGACACAAGGCAGCGGTTGGCCTATTTGTTTACATTCTAGGCTGTTAGCCACGAAACGTCTTCAAATAGACCTACCTTACGTTCGACTAAAAATGATAGGACTGAGGTGATTTGTTTTATGAATTATTTAGAAACAATGTAGCTAATGTCCCCGAAATTCTAAGAACACTAACGATAATATATATTAGCGTTACTTTTTATTAAGCTTGAAAACAAATACATCTATTTTGCGATAATGATGCTATTTTCTGTTAAGATTATTATTAAATATATCAAAAGCAGGAATCTCTCACCTACCTACTTTGGATATACCGAGTAACTCTTTTGTGTTTTTTACAAATAAATAATTAAAAAATGACACATAAAGACGATGGTGTGACGATACAACACAGTCGAGAACAATAATATTTATTGCCGGAACTACGAACACTGTTTTAAACTGCAGGTAGCTATTATATTTGTAATAGACTTATAAGACGTTTTTTAGTTAACCTAGACAGGCATATTCATCAAGTCTTGCTAAGACGAAAATTAACACTACTGGTGGTAAAGCGCCATGTAGGTGGATGAATAACATTCGTAGAACCGATTTCATGTGAAAAACAAACACCTGTACGTGCACGTAGTACAACATATTTTTTATGAAAGGACATTAGGACTACGATATGTTATAGATAAAATTTGAAATTTGATTTTTCATTTTCTTTTATTCGCACGTTATGTGGAACTTTATAATGTTAAACACGATCTTTCAAAAATCGATACTCACGTACATAATAAGGAGAATGAAATTTTATCTTGAATTTTTTTTTAATTATGTCAATAACATTAACAAGGAATAATTTTATTGTGTTTACAGTTTTTTACTCACTGCTGAAAGTAATAGGTAGTACGATCTAAAACCCCATGTGCAATAATTGCATAAACCTTTTTCGTTTACTGAACCCATGTGTCGAATGTATCAAGATGTTATGAAATATAAGCCATAAGCTACGTTACCTACTTTTGAAATAATGACGTATGATTATATCCAGACTTTGACATAAACTATCCATCTGCGCAGTATATAAGTATACACCTCATGTTTTTAACTGAAAAAATATGACACGATAAATTTTCCTATCAACATAATTAAAAAAAAACAATAAAACATACGTTGGTTGTTACCTATACAATTTTATAAAGTTAAATCAATTGGTTACATCACGGTCTTACGAAATTTGAAAACGATCTCAAGCTTATATTTTGAAAGAGCATCCGATTCAGTATCCGTCATCATAAAAAGTAAATACGGGTGTCACATGACTATAACAAGACCTTGGTGATTTATGTAAAATCAATTAATAGAAACCCTAATAAGCACCACAATAGCCTATAATCACAGCATGAACCTAATAAGCGTAATTCGCTCTTAATTTGAGACATTCTTCCCTCAAAACAACATAATATAGCGTAAAACTAACCAAAAATCATCTTTAGTTATGACTAAGCAAACTTTTCCATCTTCTTGACGGTATTATTCGGTCAGGGCTCACATTATGGCGAATACAGATACAACTTTCGCTCAATTTTACAAAAAAAAGAGGAAGTAAGACCGGACTTTAATTGTGTTGCATGGTGAGGCGGTGGCCGCTGGACCGGATCTCTAAATGATCCACTTGTTTTATTAGATCAGCACAATAATGAGTACAGTTCGTTCTAAAAACATGCAACAAAATGATACCATTGTTGAAGATAATGAAGTGATAATTCAGCGCAATTTTCGCGACAGATTTTCATCACTCACCCTGTTTAGATGACCTAATATTGTTGCCACAAAAAAACACTAACTTCACTAACACAACTGGGACTGTTTTTTGAGCATGTGAACAACCACTTGTTTATGTTTCAGAGCACCATTTCAGAAGATTTTCCGCGGACCTGTCGCGCTATGAAGAAGTCACAACATTGACAACGAACTAGCTACGAAGTCTAGTCGATTCTCGTGCTTTGGTGGGACGCGTTGCGATGACGATAGTAATTGTGTAATTATTAATGCATTTACCTGTTTCCTTTTTTGAAATTTGGTTAGATGAATTTAAGTAGGTTGTTATTTGCATTCAATGGGTAGGTGGATGAATAACAAACGTGCTTGTTTTCTACAAAAACATAAAAACACTAAATGTTGGGTGACTGTTGAGTTAGATTTTGTGCAAAAACAAAACGTTTGCACACTTTACATTTTAAATTGCTATTTTATATTACTAAAGTACAAATAGAACCACATCTCAGTGTGAATTTTTCAATAAAAACCCATTTAATATATTTTTAACGATGTCGGCTTTCTGGAGATTTAAAACGATATTATAATCGTGTTTCTGTAATCTTGTTGGTACCGCAAAAATGCAATTTTTAAGATCAAATAAAAAATTTAATCGCATGGATTTTATTTGGAAGAAATCCTATATGTCAAGTTAAAAAAAAAAGAAATTATTTTATTTAAGCATGCGATATAATACCATTAATTTTTATGATTGACAAATTTTGGGTCGTGTTTTATTTTCTTGGCGAAAATTTCAAATACACTTAAAGTTTCACTGTTTGTTAGTTTTTAAGATTATTTATCCAATAAAATCGCCAACAGCTGATTATCAAAACACGCACGAAATGCAGACGATAGATAAACGAAAACGGAAGCTCTACATGTTTGTAACAAATAAAATGGAAAACATTCATCATAATATTTTGCTAAGCTATCTCCCAGAAAATAAAAAAGTATAGTCTGTAAGAAACTTTGTCCGATACATATTCTAAAATAAGAAAAAACTAAGCAGAAATATGTGAAACATGAAATATGTAGAATAAAACGTATCCAGCTTTTTTTAAAAATTATAAAATTTGATTTTGTGAATTTTATTTTTATGGGAACCCCTGTAAGCTAAAGTAAGGATATGTAAGTATGTAAATGTAAAGAAGCGTGCTACGCATTTGTTTCAAAGGAGTTCTTCCTTTACAAAATTTTATGATGACGATGACATCATCAACATTTTCCCAAAGATACACATTTTGGATAGGTGCTGGTGCAGTATATTACTAATAATAATACTAGGTATATATTGTATTCCCAAATTTTCGGGAAAATAAATTTAATTAACAAAATAAATTGACTCATTCAATTTTTTTGAGTCACCCTGTATAAGCAATTCTAAAAAATATGAATGCAACAATAATTCACTGGTTCTACTCATCATATTTTGCACATTTTCGATTTATTTGGTAAAAGTTTGAGTAACGTCATAATTTTTTTTTTTTTTTTGAGAGAGATAGATATAACTTTCAAACGTCTGCGAGATTTCAAAGTATTTGGTTTTGCAGTTCCTGATTTAATCAATAAAATAAATTGACTCATTCATTAATTGAATGAGTAATTCTAAACAAATTGAATGCAATGATAAATCACAAGAATGGACTCATATTTTGCGTATTTTCGATAGAATTTATTGGGAAAAACTTTGAGATCCGTCATGAATTTTTTGAGGAGATCACAACTGAAAAAGATTTGATTAACGATTTATCACGCTTACAATAATCTTGCAACTTTTGCAAGATTTCAGAGTGTTCGATTATGCAATACCAGCATACCAATTGCTTTAATAAATAACTTCGCTAAAATCTTTGAAATGGTGATTTTTAATAACATTTATTTTCACTTAAAAAGTAATATTTCTGAAAACCAACATGGATTTATGCATGGCAGGTCTACAGTGACAAATTTAGTGTCTTTAACTCAATTCCTAAGTGAGTCAATTGATGAGGCCGGTCAGACGGACGTCATTTACATGGACTTTTCGAAAGCCTTTGACAAAATAAGTCACAATATTTTGTTGTATAAACTTGGTGTCATTGGATTCTCACCAGCACTACTTAAGGTTTTTCACTCTTATCTTTGTGCTAGGAAACAGTTTGTCTATTGCACTGGATGCTCATCAAAGGATGTATTTCCAACTTCTGGAGTGCCACAGGGGTCGGTGCTGGGGCCACTTCTATTTTCCGTGTTTATCAATGATATAAGTCACATTCTGAATGTTGATTATTTACTATATGCGGACGATTTAAAAATATTCACAAAAGTGAAGTCATCGGCAGATTGTGTAAAGTTACATGGCAACCTAAATCAAGTCTTAAATTGGTGCAAAGTTAATGAATTGCCAGTCAATAAAACAAAATGCTACGTTATGTCCTTCTCTAAAATGAAAAATTCTATCTATTTTGATTACAGCATATTAGGTGAGTTAGTCTCTAGACCGAACATTGTTCATGACTTAGGAGTTAAGTTTGACAGTAAATTGTCTTTTAATGCTCACTTCGATTATGTAGTCTCTGCGTGCTTTAGGTCTCTTGGTTACATACTCAGAAATTCAAAGGATTTTGTGAATACAAAGACGTTAATTTCACTTTTTATTGCACTGGTTAGAACCAAAATGGAATACGCAAATGTGGTGTGGTTCCCTTACTATAATATACATATAAACAATATTGAAAAGGTGCAGCGTAGGTTCCTTAAATATCTGTATTTTAGAGAGGAGAGAACGTATCCTCCGGTTGGATTTCCACAAATTATACTTTTGGAGAGATATTCTATGACAGCATTAGAAAACCGTAATAAATTATTTTTGGCAGTCACTATTTATAAGCTTGTTAATAACAGATTCGATTGTCATGACATATTGAGAAGAATATGTTTTAATGGAAGTCCTAGATTACTTATATCTAGAAAACCGGAGTTATTTGCGTTACCAACACCTAGAACGAATGTTCTGAAGTTTTCACCAGTGTACAGATTGTGTTACATAGGTAACTGGCTTAACCGTCAGGTAGATATTTTTAATACAAATATGTATACCATTAAGAAATTAAAGTTTGAATCGGTCTGAATCAAACAGAAATATATTCCATAAATGGGGTTCGCCCTGTCGAATATATAAGAATAATAATAATAATAATAATAATAATAATAATGCATGTTTCGCAACACTTGTCACCAATGCAGCATGGTTTCATTAAAGGAAGGTCGACTGTCACGGATTTGATGATCAAGACACAATATATCTCTGAAATGTTTGACAAACATCTTCAAGTTGATTGCATTTAAGTATTTGGATTTTAGCAAGGCTTTTGATCGTATTGATCATCGTATTCTACTGCAAAAACTGGAGAGTTTTGGCTTTTCCGACGGTTTGCTAAATGTCTTTCAATCTTATCTAAGCAACAGATATCAGTATGTATTTTGTAAAAGTTGCTCCTCACGTCAGTTTCCACAGACATCTGGTGTACCGCAGGCAGGGCCGGCTCAACACGGTAAGCGAAAGATGCACCGCATCGGGGCGCCCGTGACAAGGGGCGCCGGGCGGCGGGCGCCGCCTATGCTTTTATATGTATTAACTCTATAAAAATAAATTAATGTTAGATTTGCATTGAATCACCACCAACAAAATATTATAGCAGTAACAGACCAAGGTGCCCATCGAAAACTTTTCAGACAAACATACATTTTAACATTCCACTATGACCACCAAAACAGATCCCAAGAAGTCAATTCCTGGCACTATCAAACTGTAATAATTGAAAAAGAGTACGCCTTTGGGTTGGGTGATGGGACCTTGAGATCAATACCGACAAAAAATAACCAGATTTATGATGCATTATCTTGGTAACAATTTGACGAGACAGCGGTATGATCACAACCAGATGTTTTTCTTAACATTTGTCACGTTTATTTTTACCATAAAAGTCCATGTCGGCATACTTAAAAATTTTATTTTCCAAGTCTAGTCGGTTGGTTTTGGTTGTGGTGATTGTTCAACAGTTTTGCTATATTTTTCACTGTTCCTGTTTGTAGCCGAATTTGGTTCTGTGTATCATTTCGTGGCTTCTTGTCATCATTAATTTTAAATTTAAATTTCGATTAACATTGAGGTAAGTCTAAATTAAAAATAACTTTGAAATCGTATCAATTTTACAATAATAAAAATTGAAAAACGTTTGCAATATAAATATTTTTATACTTATACTATGTATAGTTTAGGAAATATCGTTGTGCCCTATAAAATTTTATTGACAATAACGAAGCGGACAGTAGTACAATGGTAAGAAATATTTATGGCCATCAATCCCCCCGAATTTGTCGGAGAACATTTAGCAGGTAATTGTACGCAAATTTAAGGTCTGCGGATTACCGCCACGCGACAACTTTAAGTTGTAAATATCTCTTGCTATTGTACTACTGTCCGCCTCGTTATCGTCAATAAAATTTTATAGGGTACAACGATATTTCCTAAACTATAGAAAAGTTTTTGCCTGCAGCTCCGTTTGCGTGGAATTGGCAATTAGGACTCATCATTTTTCAAACATGATCGTTTTCCGGGTTGTAAACGTGTAAATTGAGTTTTTGGGCTCAACGTTTCGCACACTTTCGTAAGTGGCATCTTCAGGAGCAGGGTTAAGTATAAGGCAAAAGAGCACGGTAACTCAGTATGTCAACCATACCAGAGGCGAAACCTTTTTGAGAAAGTACACAGTTCCAACCCGGAAAACGATCATGTATTGATTCCGACCGTGAAAATCTCCGAAATTATCATTTTTCATCTCGTTCACTCCTTCAGGGCCCCAGTGAACCCGTCTGACTTAAAAACTCACGGGATTTCTGCACAAAGTTTCATCCCCTATTTTGTCCCCGTAGGGACGGAATTTCCAGAAATCTTTTGTTAATGGGTGCTTATGACAGAAAATGAACCAACTGTCCAAATTTCATGTTTGTAGCTGCAGTAGTTTAGGATTTGCGTTGATGAATCAGTCAGTCTGTCAGTTAAGACAAACACTTTTATATACATATTAAGATTGATTCATCATAATTTTATGCATGTTTGTTAATAAACAGTATCTCTCTACAAAAATATGTGATTACAAAACTTTATTTGTTGTTTTTTTACAAAAATGTTTTTAAGGGCGTTGAACAGTAAGTTGCATCGGGGCGCCTGGTCCCTTAGAGCCGGCCCTGACCGCAGGGCTCGGTCTTGAGACCATTGTTGTTTATAATGTATATCAGTAACATTATAGATGTTTTGGACGTTCCTTCCTTGTTTTATGCAGATGATTTGAAAATCTTTTTTCGCATACAGTCATCTTTGGATTGTATTCGTCTTCAAGACAACTTGAATCGTGTGTTGCTATGGTCAAAAAAAAACAATTTACTATTAAATGCTGATAAATGCATTGTCAAGTCATATTCGATTAAACTGTCAAATGTTGTACACAACTACGTCTTGGATCAGAGTCCTGCAACGTTCTGATTATGTATGTGACTTGGGTGTCACATATGAGGGGTTCAGAGCAAAAGTGAACCAAGTCCATTCAAACTAAATTCGAAATAAACGCATTTGAATTTTTTTATTTATAATTAATTCGCATGTTTTTTTTTGTTTTTCGTTGTGGTAATATTTTACAGAATTCATAACTTAAGATTTAGTAGCACTTTTGGAGCATTTATTAACTTAACATTTGTTTAATAGATCTTTTATTGATTCAATGTTGGACTTGGTTCATTTTTGCAGTGAACATTGTGAATAAATTATTGTGGTGCAGCATACAACAAATCAAAATTAAACAGTTTTATTTCTAATTAATATAACACAATTTTGTATCAGTTCTAAAATAGTCCCTTATTTGTTGTTATAAGGCGTCATCATATATTATTTCATCGTCTGCCAGTTCAATCGGTTGTGTTGCGGAAGCTTCCCGGGTGAAAGTTGCTCGCAAGCAGCTTACCGCAGTAAGCTTTTGAAAAAACTGTGGCTAACTGGAGGAATGTAAGGCAACAAGTCCTGCATTTTTTTTTTTTTTTTCTCTAAGGTTACAGAACGACGGTCATTATACAAACTTTCTTGCTGTATGTTTAGTAGCGACAATAAAGGTCTGCCTACATTTCTTGTTTTCGTAAGGTTAACCTTACGAAATGGTAATACATCGCTGAGACTTTCTTTGAAGCTCAATATACGTTCCTGCCCCTTTTCAAAACGCAGCCAACGTATTTTTAAGCAATTTACAGGACCATTGTCGATGTGTTTTTTCCCGTTTGACACTGCTTCCACAGTAGAGATAACAATCAGTAGAGACAGCTCGCCGTTTTTCGTGACCCGTTTTCGTGGATGGTCGTTCGCATTATGACCGAATGAGGGCGCCCAACTGACGTCTAAAATAAAGTCCCTAGATTACTAAAGTAACGCGATTCATTAGGCCCGTGTGTTAGACAAAGACAGACACAAATTGAGCCAAAATGGCCGTTTGACAATTGATTCTGACGTTTGTGAACAAGTGTGTCAAAGTGTTTGCTCTACAAAAATCAATTAAAATGCCTGGGTGTTGCACCAAATTGTTCTGATCATCTGTTTGAAAAATCTCAAATTACGCATCCCTACATGTCACAATATTATACACAAGATGACAACATTTTTTTTGAAGTGTAGGCTTCATTTTTCTTTAAAAAATAAGTCTCTGGAGACAAAAAATAAAAGCAATAAAAGTAGTCGTAGTCTTGCAATGCGAAACCTTGTTGACATGGTCAATTAATTTTTAATTTTGTTTTTAGTTAGTGTATAAATAGAATGATTAAAAATTGAAATCTTGACTTTATTTTAAGATAAAAGTTTAGGCACCCAAAACACGTAGAATACATTCATATTGTTAGACACTCGTAATTTCTCGTAGTCATAACTGATTATACCAGCAATTATTGTCCTCATTTTCAAAGTTGGCGGTTGTTTATTTGAGCCAAAATGGCGCCTATTCGCGTTACTTTAGTAATCTAGGGACTTTAGTCTAAAATATAGCCACTAGATTACATATAGTAGCGTCACCTGGGTCTCCTGGCTGGTCCCAAATTGTGTTGGTTGCACTGAAGTAACTAAATGTCAGATGTTTTGGTTGTGTTTTGTGTTGTCTACCCTGGTGTAAACAACGTAGCATAAAAAGTCAAAACATGTTTTGTTGTCAAAACTCTAAAGACCATTTTGTTGTTAATTGCAAGTGCGTGTGTAATATTTTAATGAAAGTTAAAGGAAGTAGGATTCACTGCAGCGAATGTTTTGCCAACCTAATCACAACATATGACAAAGTGCAAAATTCAAAATATGCCGTATTGCTTCATTTAAAATCCTACAAAGTGAATTCACTAACAGTTCCAACATCAGAGATGTTTGATATTTTTGTGAAGATGGAAAAAATATTTCGAAACACTTTACATCTTCTAAATAACAATAACATTAAAAATGATCAAATATGCAATATGGTACTCAACAGTTTGGAAAAAACAATGTTTCGTACCTGCGGCAATAACATAATTGAAAGTATTGTTAAATTATATATAAGAAGTAGGGTGTATTTTTATGTAAAAAAACGTAACCAAAATAACAGAACAATAGTGTACAGTTCAAAGTCTATGAATAAAAATAATAGGAGGTACATATGCTTTTTTTGCCCCATTTTCTTGGAGAGATTCATATACTACAACGTAGCACAGAGTCAAACCCTGTTTTGTTGTCAAAACTCAAAACATCATTTTGTTGTTTATTGCAAGTAAGTATGTTCTGTTATTCGTGTGGAGATTTGCGTTAAAATCAATAATTAATATATATAAATATATTAATAATAACAATTTTTCCTGTTTTGTGTATCAAATTTTAATTTTACACAATTTTTAATTTAAAGGAGGCGCCATTTTTCGCCTGGATTTTAAGTTGGCAGCACTAGTGGGACCAGTTAGTGACCCGATGTCGCTACTATATGAAATATAGTGGCTATAGTCTAAAATATTTGAAATTTGGCAGTTTTGTTACAATATTTTTGCCGGTTTTGATTGTTTAAGACTGCTTTTCCGGTAGAATTGTACAAATAGTGCAAAAATGTAATTTTCACAATAAAAGGTAAAATCTTTGTCCGATGAATTTTTATACAGGATCCCTGTTGTGCGCCTTATTCTCTCCATCGTGTTTGGAATTCTTGGAAAAGATGGTAAACATAACACACTTTTTGTTTAAAAAGTCGTCGCAAACGGACAACAACGGTGGTTATGAAATAAATAATAAAAATTTATTATATATGATTCCGTTGTTGTGGTAAAATTAAATATAAAAATAATAAGAAACAAACTACACGTAAAAAAAAATTATATAAGCAGACCTTCTCTCAATAAACAATTTTTTTATTCATCATGTATATATATTTTTTTTGACCTACACAATCTTGAGTTCTATTTTGAAACGTTGCTTAACCCATAAGCAGTCGCGCGTGGATAAAAATGACCCAAGCCGTACATTTTGTCAAATATCCTTTTTCGCTTAATCCCTATGGACTTCCGGTTTCATGAATTCCTTAATTATTCTTACCTGCGTCGACCCATACCAATTACCTGCACTTTATGTGAGCCGACAAATATGCATTTTTTTTGTAATATTTTTTTTTTTAAATAAAAATTTTACTTTATATGATATTACGCTTACGGGTTAAATTGTTAGGTAAAATGGGTTTGACTACATATTAATAAGACGCCTTTGCCAAGACAGACACACTAGAAAACTGTTTTGGATGGATTAGGAAACGAAATGGAAATTCTATTAATCCCACATCTAATCAATTTCAAATGGCTTTTAGAAAATTAATCATACAAGATTATTTTGATGAAACGAACACAGGTAATCAAAACTGCGAGCCTGATATGGAAGAAATTTTAAAGTTAAATGTAGGTCGTCGTTTTGATGAAGAAGTCACCACGATGCAGAAGACCAGCCCCGTAGCTACGGGGGGGCAAGATGGGGCTGAGCCCCCCCTAGCAGTTGTGGTTGCCCCCCCTGGAAGACTTACACATTAAAAATTTCAATTTAGTAATAAAATTTCAATATAATGCCAATTGCTGAAGCATATTTACTAGCCCCACCCACCCGCCCTTTATTTTCTTACAAGGTATATTATTTGGCAATATCACCCTAACGTTAATGTTGATCGTATAAAAAAATCAACTGTCATGTCACATTTTATTCCATAGCCTACTACTAAACATGGAAAAAAATAAATATTACGAATAAAGACGTACGTGCTCGTAGAAGCTTTAATGAACTTTAGGAAATACAACGCAAAAATACAGAATACCAAAAAACGACATCTCATTACTTTTTTTAACAATTATTCATGTGTTCTAGTTTGTTGTCATGGCAAACCTACAGGGTCGCCCTTTTCTAATATCTAACACTTCCCCTCGACCCGGGGTTGTGCTAGATCTAGCCGCTCCGTGAAGGAACCATGCTTTATACTTGCTAGACCCTTGGTGAAGATGTCACCAATCATATCTTCGGAAGGGACATGTTGTATAGTTAATGAGTCATTCTTCAGCACTTCTCTGATGTAGTGATGTCTAAAATGTCGATGTGGTTACTCCTCGCATGATAGACCGGATATTGAGCCAGTCTCAATGCGCCTTGGTTGTCACTGAATAGCACCATTTGTGACAACTGTACGAACCCTAACTCCAGCAGGAACTTCTGGATGAAAGTGGCTTCCTTGACTGCTTCTGTTAATGCCATGTATTCAGCCTCTGTAGATGATAATGCCATAGTTTTTTGTTTCCTGGAATCCCATGGAATGGGTCCCTCTGCTAACATGAAGACGTATCCAGTATAAGATCGTCTGTCAATAGCACAATTTGCGCAGTCGGCATCTGCGTAGCCTCTTACAAGATGGGGGCAGTTTGTGTACACAAGACCATAGTTCAGAGGACCCCTCAGATATCGAAGCACTCGCTTCGCTGCTGTCCAATGGACCTTGCCATGACAGTTATTGAAATGTCCCAAGGAACTCACTGCGTGACTGATGTCAGGTCTAGTCGTGATGGCCAAATATGTCAAGCCACCTATCAATTCGCGATACGGGAAATTCTTCACTTCTTCAGCGGTCGTTGGTTTGACGAGTTTTGTCTGCGGATCCATGGGAGTTGATATCGGCTTGCAATTCTCCATGCCGAAACGTTTGAGGGGGTCTAAGATGTAGCCTCTTTGGTGCATAGTTATCTTTGACTTCTCAACTTCAAACTCGGCTCCCAAACAATAGCCAACATTACCGAGTTTCTTCACTTCGAAATCCTTTCACAATTTTTCTAGAAATTGCTTAATTCTTTTAGAATCTCTTGACATTATCAGTATGTCATCGACATAAATAACAACCATCGTTGCATCTTCCCCTCGTCCAACACAATATACGCACGGATCGGCGTTGGTTGGAATCGCACCAAGTTTTCGCAATACCTTGTCCAACATCATATGCCAGCTTCTACCGGACTGGCGTAGGACATACAGGGACTTTTGTAGGTGACAAATTCGCTTGCCATCCCTAAAGTCTTCCAATATTCTTGCGGCTTTCTCGCCGACTACACTCGATCGGCCTCGTTTCTGTATGATAGACTCAAGAATATTAGCTAGATTGGTTGGAGGTCTGATGAAGACCTTCTCTTCCAGGGGACCATTCAGGTAAACACTCGCTACATCGAGCTGTTCAATCTTCATGTCGTGAATTGCTGTCAAGGATACGAGCAGACGTATAGAGCTCATTTTAGCTACAGGAGCGAACGTCTCATTAAAATGTACACCTGGCTTCTGGTTAAAACCTTGTGCCACTAATCTGGCTTTTCTTTTATCTAGCATACCATTAGCTTTGTATTTATTTCTCAAAATTATGCGACTCCCGATGATCTCTTCTCCATTGGGGTACTGTACCATCTTCCAAGTATCATTTTTAACAATGCTTTCTACTTCTTGGCAGATAGCTTCAAACCATTCGTTCGCATCGGCACCGTTCAACGCTTGATCTAATGGAATTTCAGAAAGAAAACCAAATACTGGTGCTTCGCTTGCCAACGTGGTTTCTTCGGTTCTGAGGTTGTGTCGTTTTCGAGGTCTTCCCTTCAAGCCAGTTTTTTCAATTCGCGGACGGCCTGGACCACGTCTAGTTGATGCCGCCTATTCTTGATCGAAATGTTCATTCTCGAAACCCTCTTCTTCACTTGTTGCTCTCTGGTCGCTATCTATCTCATAGGATCTATGGGAACGTCGATCGTAAAAGTTGGAGGTATGACGTCTCCTTCTTCCAGATCTTGAAGAACGAAATCTTCACAGTCATCATTCAACTTTAAATCTATTTTCTCTATAAATTTTACGTCTCGAGCTATGTATACTCTTCTCTCTTCTGGGAACCATACTCTAAATCCCTTGACTTCTTCTGAATATCAGACGAAAACGCCTTCCTTACATCTTGGTCGGAACTTATCTTGATTTGGTTTCTTCTGATGACATAAAACACGACAACCAAAAGTCTTAAAATAGCTAACGTTGGGCTTCTTGCCCGTCCACAACTCAAAAGTAGTCAAGAGGTACGTGTTCGTAGAAGCTTTAATGAACTTTAGGAAATACAACGCAAAAATACAGAATACAAAAAAACGACAGCTCATTACTTTTTTTACAATTATTCATGTGTTTTTGTTTGTTGTCATGGCAAACCTACAGGGTCTCCCTTTTCTAATATCTAACAATAAACTCAAACAAATTGGTTGTTACCTAGTGTTATTGGCCACTGCACGAATTTTTTGATGCAGTACAGCTGTTTGTGAATCTACATTATCTGTTTTAACCGGAATAAATCGTCCGGCGCGTTCAATGACGCATCAAAGATTGACAAACTTGGTTTTTCTGGCTTTTGAAAAGTACCGTACCAATTCTTTGGATTTCGACAGGTTTTTACGAAAATTTAATAGCGTAAAAAATCGACGTTTACATTTATTTTAATGTTCTTTCAAAATGTAAAAATTGAGAAAAAATAAAGTAGTATTATTAAAATATATATATTTACATGAAGCCCCCTCTGTCGACAAACTTGCCCCCCCTGAATAAGTTTTCTAGTTACGGGGCTGCAGAAGACCACCTTAAAAGATTGTGATTATCACTTTCGCACAGCTGAACAAAACGCAATTAGATATATCTGTGGCTACCTAATTCGGAATGTTTATTAGTACACAGTTGTAGTGAATGTGAAAAATATGCAAATGAACATAAAAGTTTAGACAAGAGAAGCATATATTCACATTTCAGAGCCTACCAAACGAAGAATTGCGAGTTATTTGGTAAATTATATATGCCAAAAGATAATTTCTTTTTTTTACATTTGTGAATTAGAGCAAAGTTTTAGTGAAAATTTTGAAAATATAATTTTACAAACAACTAATTTGTTGAAATTTTTAAATTTATATAAGCAAGCTACATTTGTTCATCCATGCCAAAACTTTCCATACGATTATTTGCTTGCTTTGTATGCTAGGATGAGATTATTTTATGCACTAAAATTTGTAAATGCTAGGTTTAAATTTACAAATGCCAAAGGTGAAAAAATTAATAGAAACAAAATAATTTGGCAGCATTAACTTTTTTCCTTTTTGTAATTTAATTTTTATTTTATTTATTTTTTCTTAAATAAAGCTCTTTCTTTTTAGATGAATTTATTACATTATTGTTACAATGATAATTAAACCTCAAGTATTCGGGGAAAGAATGTGCAAATTGTCAAATTGTGTAAGTAATAAAATAAAAACTGTAACAAATCATCGTGTTTATAAATTAAATATCGACTTTTCTTTTTTCTTATTGCGATTCACGATTATACGATTTGAGCAAACTAGACAGTTTGCAATAAATTGCGTACACGAATCAATTTTTGAAATTGTAAATGAAGTGATACTTTTTAAATTGGGTGGCGACATCTAGGAATAGTTTAGGCAACGACCACCCATGACGGCTTAAAATTCGGGTCAGAAAGAACAAAGGCGCCGACACGAGCTGTCTCTACTGATTGTTATCTCTACTGTGCTGCTTCTTCCAATGCAGCAGTACTTTTAAATTCATTTCTTTGCATTTCCACGACCGTAAAGCATGGATTTCTCCTTTTTGCGTTTCTAACGATGTCAAACCAATCTTGTGGCACAAAAATATTCTGTTGTTTCTTGCTTGCCGATTCTATCACTCCAAACTCCGCATCCTTTGGTAGAAATGAATGACCAGAAACCATAAATTTCAATCAATATTGTTTTCACTGCTACACGAGCATCTTATACGAACCTAAGGAGTGTAAGCGCCATCTTGATATTACGGTTTTGCCCTGTACAAGAATCACAGTACAGAATTACTTGATGGTGAGTACCAGCATTTTCTTTGAGCTGTTTAGCAACACAAGAAGCAACATCTTGCGAACCTCTACTGCCTTCCGTCTCATCCCAGACATACATAAATCCTGTTTTAAAGTTAAAAGAATGTACGCCCAAGTTATAACATAAATATTTCTCTTATAGTAGGCAACTGATGTTGAAAGTTTGGGAAAGAGAAGAACTTTCTGTAAATCAAACGTGCAGACATACAACTTATCAGAAGTTTTTTCGCTATCCGATTTTAAAGCTTCTCTTGCTTGGTCGGTATTTTCAATTGCAACTCATCGCACAGGCGGCAAGTATCTTTGCTAGGTATTATAAAGTGCAGGTTAAATTTTGATGAAAATACCCTATAATAGAATTTTTCCTTTACAGGTTGTTTGTTTTTCTGAGCGCACTGCTCGCCATATAGGTCATACACTTTTCTAAGGTTTATACTAGGGTGAAGATATCTCCTTTGTTCATTGTCTTTTCTGCTGTGGTGACTCTGGTATGAAGGGAAAGATTTTATGTGAATAATAACCTCCGAGTCATCTATTTTATTATTTGGAATATTTGTTCCGCGATGATCTATTACAGCAAAGACTTCAGGTTTGGTTAAACATCGATACAATCGTCCCGCACTAATTTGCAGGATATGAAGAAAACATTTTTTGCAAACGTTGATGTTTGATTTCGTTCTTATCGTAACTATATTCAAAAGATGAATGTTTTTCTCGTCCAAAACCATTTCTTGGGCGCTTTCTTTGAATTTTTGAAAGTTTCACTAAACCACGAAGAAAGACATTTTGTTTAGTATAATCAGCTAATTTCCAGAATGAGTTCGAAATAGTTATTTATGTACCAAGGGCACAAAGAAGATGTTTATATTCGAGGGCAACGTTTACAAAATCGAGGGCCTCTGGCCCGAGATTTTGTAAGTTGCCCGAGATTTATAAACATCAAGTTGTGCCCGTGGTGCATACAAACTTTTATTTTTCACGAGAAAATCTAAAAAAAAAGACTAATTTATATAATTAATTTGTAAAAAAAAAAATTTACGTGGCGTTGATTTTGTTGTCAAGGAGATTCTATGTTTATTGCAAACACGGCGGCTATTCACGGTGTCAACACGTGTATTTTCGACCGCGGAAATGAATGAGGAAAATTGTGAAATTCCAGAAAACATTGTGAAGAAAGCGCAAAAAGCCAATGAAAATGTGTTACCTGGAACATCAAGATCCATATATGAAAAAGAATACAAAATTTTCCTTAATTGGAAGATTAAGACGTGGCTTACTTCCAAGAATTGGTGAGTTATTCTGTTTATAAAATAATTATTTAACTGTGTTCTTCATTTTTAGTCAGAAAAATATTCACCCAGTTCCTTATGGTGAAAATACTCGATGGTCAAGGCAACTTTAAGAGTAAACGACAACATAGACATTTCTAATTATCATCGTTTGACATATTTCTATAAAAAACCCAAAAGGTTATGTGGCAAAAAAATCCCGAGTTTTGACTGGCGAACAAGTCCTGCAATTTCTAAAAGATGCTTCCGACAACAGATATTTACTTCAGAAGGTAAACTAAGTAAGTTATTTTTTGATGATTGTAACTAATTTAAATACGAATGTTTTATGCTGTAAAGGTAGTTGGAGGATGAGTGAACACAATTCAAGATTTTTATATAATACGTTATTCGGTGCTAGCAGGATGGAAGCAGTGGCAGAAATAATTCCAATAGAGGCACCTCCGAAAAGTTTAAGTTTACCTGAATAGTTTGGTATGAATAGCAAGTTTGTAAATTGTAATTTGTATCTTCGTTATTAAATAAATTGTCAAAAAATAAATAAGTAGTTAAAAATAAACAATAATTTTTTAAAATTTTTGTTTAATTCGGTTTAGCAAAATAGGGCATAATGAGAGGGCGTAATAACTCTTTATGCCCGCTCATTGTGCCCCGGATATAAGATGCCGCTTTACGTTTATCAAATCATGGATATAAAACAAACATTATATACGAGTGAAAAATAAATGTTATTAAATCGTCAAGATTAATTTTTTTAGCGCATTGTTTGGAACAAAAACAATCAAAATCGGAATTCAAAATTTTAGCAGGAACTATTTTATTTGTTTTCGTTTTGTATAACTGCCCACCATTTCTTAGCATTTTGTTTTTATTTCTAGCCCAATCGACTTCATTTATTGTTCTTTTCCATCCACGTAGACCGTTTTCGGCATCTTGGTGCATTTCTGGCAAAAAAATGGACTTTACTGAATTCAGTTCAACATCATTGGGTTGTTGTTTTCGCACAAGTTGCATGAGGGGTATGTTGTCTTCAGAATCGGATTCTGTAAGAAATATTGAGAAAATTGATCATTTTACATATCTACGTTTTTTATAATTTATTTGCTTTAGCCGTATTGATACATTGATACATAAGAACAAAAGAAACACATCATACTTTTAGCCAGCATTAACTTACCTTCATTTTCACTGATAAAATGCATGTCAATATATATATATATATTTTCAAACTGTACGTGGTTTGAGGAAATCTGCTGATCTCTACTTATCTGCAGATCCCTGTGAGTACGATTGTGTTTGTTTAGTCGAAACCTGGTTGTCTAGTGATGTGATTAACTCGGAATAGTTTACAAATAATTTTTGTGGTTTCGGAAACATCGTAATCATGAAGTTTCAAATAAAACAAGAGGAGGTGGTGCACTTATAGCGGTATCTAGCAAGTATGTGGCTCTTGGTTTGGACCTCTCGGCATTTTCTATTCTTGCAATTGACATAGTGGGATGTAAAATTAAGTTTGGCCATGAATTTACTTATTTATTTTCTGTATATATTCCCCCTGATATTTCACTGCATGATCTCGAGTCATTTTTTGAACTTTTTGAGTCTTTTGTACTTGATAAAAAAAAATATTGCTTTTAGGCGACTTCAATGTACCAAATTTTATCAACAGCACAAAAAAGAGTCGAAATCAGAGTTAATTGTTAACTTTCTACATTATTGTAATTATGATCAATTTAATACTGTTACTAATAACAATAACCGTTGCTTGGATTTAGTTATTAGTAGACAGCGGATTTCTGTCGGGCTACGACACGATTATAGGTGGGGACGCGCTGGATCGCCGGGACTCAGTAGCGGGTGATAGAAATGATAGAATCACTGAATTTAATCCTCACCAGTGGCGGCTCGTGAAGTTTTCTTCAGAGGAGGCTCAAATTGAAAAGCACTACTTTTTATATCTTTTATTATCTGAATAATTTTTTTCGTCATGCCCACGAAAAGAACACTCTTGCGTTGACAGATAAATTATATCGCATCGATTAGTCTTTTCAAAATTGCCCAATTTTCACCAACTTTCTCGTAATAGTTCTCCCTTTTATGATCCGAATCTAAATTATTGGCAATGTTTTGCTTACCAAGCATTTCTAATTTAATCGAAGAAAATATGTGTTCCTGTGATTTTTCATGCCTTTCTATCGCTCGTGACAAATTTTGTAAATTATTATAGCCTGTTTTACCCCAAGCGGAAGATTTATCAGTTTATCACTTATAAATAATACACAATTCCAACAGTATAATTTGTTTCTTAAAACCGAAGCCGTTAACTATTTAGTTTTATTATAATTATTTTCATGAAATGCTCTGTTTTGTTTCTAATTGTAACTGTCAATACCATTAATGGGAGTGATGGTGTTGGTCTTCCCTTTTATACCCTTACCTACGTAAAGCCTAAACATCACCACCACCGACCAGGGAGCTCGCGAAACCACTTCAATGTTTTTCCTACTTACACCCGATTGCTCCAACTAATAAGAAAGAGATAAAGTTATCTGTACGACTTGATCTGAAAAGAGATGAACTAGCCGGAGGGTAGCGGCTTGGAGCGGCAGTCCGATCAACGTTTTAGCCAATGCAATACGCACTGATGATGCGTCAAGGTTACGGTCTCATTATTCAGATGCATCGTCGTTCGGAGGCTAGCGGCTAGCAAGCCTCTGCCGCTGAAACCAAACGCGGAGTGGTGTGAATGTGAATTATGATTGTGAGGGCGCAAATATAAATTTTTCCGACATTTTAACCTGATATATGATGAAAATAAATGAAATCCAAGAAAATATTCTGAAAAATAACAAATGTCTACAAAAATATAAATTCTTTCATCGAAAAAAATTAGAGGAAGCTCAGCTCCAAAAAATAGAGGAGGCTCAGCCTCCCCTGCCTCCTCTGAGGAGCCACCACTGATCCTCACTTATTCCATAAATACAAGTAACGATTTATTAATCAAACGGCTAAGTAAATGAGAAAGGGAATTAACAGCAGAGTACAACGAAGCAGCGTTATTCTTATCTCAAATAAACGAAGTCCAGCCCGTCACAGACCACACAGTTTAGATGGGAATCTACTGTACTACCAATGGTAATAGAAACAGCGCGCCGCCAGTGGAGGTGGGGCCAACTAAATCAAAAATTGCGCGAATTTTAAAGGAATCGCTATTAATAAAAGCATGTGAAAGTGAAGTAGAAAATGTTCATTACGATTCAAGCTATTGTCACCGAAATATTGTTAGGGTGACAATAGCTTGAACCATAATGAACATTTTTTAGTAAGATTGAAATGAAACTTTTATGTTAAACAAATAATATTTATTGAAACAATTTAATTAAAACTTAATCTAATTAAATCACAGAGACAATAATATTTATTCCTACAGGTAACACCCAATTAAGGAATAATATCAAACTAACTAAACTAATTCATGACAGCAACTAAAAAGTATAAATATTTAAAAAACAAAAGTATTTATAACTAATTAAACATTAAACCAAATTTACAATGCAATTACAAATACTACAACTAGAATCTAAATTAATATCATATAAATGTGCAATTTTGTTGAATAAATTAGACATAGCCGAAACTGAAAAGCAAACTGAGATGTTTGTGCGGCTAGAATCAGTATAAAACAGAACTATATATTAAATCAATACAGTCTAATTTATTGTGAAATAAATTGTATAAAAGTTGATAATAAAAAAGAGATAACGATAATATCAAATTTGTCTTATTATCAACGGGCGGAATGATGTTTCAGACGCTCGATCCAGTGCCGCCGCGTCGATACTTTGATTACAAATATATTTTTCTTTTGAACTATATCAACATAATATAACATTTCAAGATCACAAATCTGTGTTCTTGATTCAAAGCACGTGGCAAAAAGTACTTTACTCGCGTCAACAATCTTGTTCGTAAATACAAGAAACCTTCAATTGTTTTAACTAAATTTTTGGTCGATGGGACTTTTACATATATGCCCTTTTTACTATTCCAAAAACGCATTGATTTAATTACTTTCACAGATTCTTCCCACCACTTTTTATGTCCAGAATCAGTCGAAACCCCTCCTTTAAATGGTTTACTTACTGGCGCTTGTTTTGCATTAACATTGAGGCTGTCAAATAACATATCCATAAACAAGATGAAATCTGCAGTTTGCACTGCTTCAGCAGGTAAGCTGTTGTCACACTGAAGACCTAGAAAAAAAAAGAAAAGAAAAATTATTAGTATTAAGATTTTCTGGTAAATACAATATTACTTACCCCATTGTGAAATGCGTTTCATCAAGGATCCCACTTTAAAACTGAACACTTGCGCCATCAATGACACCTTCATCTTGTTCATCGTTTTCTTTTAATTTTGCCACTGACTGCTTGAAACTGTCCATTAGGCGTTTATTCAAGCCAGGGCGGAGTGGAATTTTATTTAATAAATTAATTAATGTCCCAGTTGACGGCAAACAAAAAATCTTGGATAATAAGCGGTATGCTTTCGCACTGGCCTTAAAAAGTGTTAGAGACAATAATTTCTCTTTTAACGTAAATCTGCGACTTTTGGGTTTAAGTTTCTGGTTTCTTAGCTGTTGCTGAATGAAACAAGTTTCATCTTCTACATCTGTAACAATGAAATGATGTTATAAATAATGAGATAATGAGTAGGTATTTCTAGATTCAATAAAATTGTAATTCATGGTTACTCACTTGGGATTACTGGTGATTGAATAAAATCACTAGTTACTGAGGCTGCTTCTTCAACCATTGACGTCAAATGGACGTCATCTTTCTCTTTCCCTTGTAGGACAACTGCAATACAAAAAGTTGTTGTTCAAAGTCTGTTGAAAGTAATGGGAATGAACAAATTTACTTTGATATGCAAAGTAATGAAAATGAACAATTTTACGCTGATATGCTTTTCGATGAAACAAAAGAAATTGCAAACGACGAGGCATGCTTTGGATAAGATTTTGGATTATATTCAGCGGAAGATTGTTCCATTTCTGCACCACTATGTTGCGAAGCTCTCTAGAATTTCTGGGGGCCGGCACATGTCTGCGTAAACGTTTCCCTATCTCATCACAAACATGTTGAATGGAATTTAAATCTGAACTGTCCACTCGCTTATGTTTACATTTTTCACTTTTTGCAGATGAATTTGCAATTGACAGATAACACCAAAAAAAAAAACAATGCTGATAATGGTTTTTAAGAATTTGGCTGGAGGACTCCTTTTTTGTCAAACGCTTATCGAAACAACAACATTTTTTTAAAGCAAACAGTTCGTAGAGTATGTTATATCGGAAAAAAATTACGGGTGACCCGAATTTTATGCTCGGCAGTGTATATTTTTTATCGCTCATTACTTATTACTGATGACACTTTGTAATACAATTGTAATTGTTTGTACATACCTGCTGATAAACAAATATTCGGAAAAGCATCTCTACGAAGTCCCCGTCTTGTTCCAGGAACTTTGAAATCGGTAGAAAAATGTCTATCACACACATATTTTTTATAGATTTCGCTTGATTCCATGGAACTAAAAAGAGGCGCGTTGACATTTTCAATCCATTTTTTCAGCAGCTGTTCCTCTTTGGGAAATCACAAAACGAAATCACAAGACGAAAAGACAAAATACCGTTCAGTAGAACTTTCTCCAAATTGGCTTGTTTAAAATGATTCATCAACCAAAATCGACATGCGTATTGCTCACTGTGCAATTTTAATTAGCAACAGCGCCCCATATCGGACGCCAGAGTAACATTTAGTAGAGACGCAAACCACTGAAATTTTGTTTGCGCTCTCTCCATAAGACTTTCTTGTCTAAAGTGTGTGGTCTGTGCAGCCCGTAACTGCAATGAATTCCCATCCCGTACGAGCCGTACCGAGTTTGGCCTTGCGTAGTCCGACAGAAATCCGCTTTCTAGTTATAGTGATTTTCAGTGCAATGTGTCACGAGAGTGCAGTCCATTGCTTACTGAAGACGGTCATCATCCCTCTTTGCTGATTGAGTTTACATTAGTTAAACCAGTTATTAATAACTTTCCTTGTGCTTCTAACTCCAAAGTGTATAACTTTAAAAAAGCAAACTTTCCAAAGCTCTATAATGCTGTTTTGAATCTTGATTGGTCTGAGTTAGAAAAATTCACTGACGTCAATAAATAATTTATAATAAAATATATTCTGTATTCGACCTATATGTCCCATGCTATAGAAACAAATGCTTTTCTCGTTCGTATCCTCCATGGTACAGCAAAGAATTAATAATTAACATAAAAAATAAATTTAAATGTTATGAAAGATGTAGAAAAAGCGGTGATGCATTCCAGTTACAAAAGTTCAAAGACTTAAGATCGCTAATTAAGGCTCAAATGTCTGCAGCCTATCGGATTTATATTGATAATGTGCAACATAACATTTCAGCTGATCCAAAAAAACTTTGGGACTATATTCAAAGCAACAAGGGAAGTACTAGAATTCCAAAGGTAGTAACCGATGAAAAACATAGTTCGCATGAAACTCCTGATGATATAGTGAACAGTTTTGCTTCATATTTTAAGAGTGTATATGCTGTGCCTGATACTATCTCAGCCAACGTGTCCCCTGAGCTGAACCATTCTCCCCAACATGTGGTTGTTTCTAATATAACGTTCGATGAAATTATATCAGCATTAAAAAGTTTAAAAAATAAACCAACAGCGGGTCCAGATCAAATACCAAGCTATCTAATTAAAGATTGCAGATATGCTTTATTCAAACCTCTTCACATCTTATTTAACTTAGCACTATTTGCTAACACTTTTCCAAATACCTGGAAAATTGCCAAAATTTGTCCAGTGCTAAAAACAGGCAAGTTTTTTCATTCTAATAATTTCTAATAAAATAATTATTTCTGAAAACTTGTTTACTCTGGAAGTGTTATTTTGTATTGTAAGTACCTGCTTGGCAAATTATAAAGAGAACAATTTAAATGCGCACTAGTTTTAATGAAATGTGAAATAAGTCACAGCATTATTAAAAACATTTCAGCACAGAAGAAACTATTTCAGCATTTGTAAAACTGAAAGGGCAATAAATAAAATAATGGCAGATTATTTTTTCTATTTGCGCAATAAATAATGCAATTTAGAATTATTTAATTAAATTTGCTCATTCGTTAAAATAACTGTTTCTTTAATAAATCAATTTGTATTTGAGAAAAAATAAACGAGCATTTCAAATGTTCCCTAAATTACTAAAATGTGCATTAGTTCACAGTAAAGTGGGCATTACACTCCCACTCTTTAAAGGACGTGTCATGTGCTTCATTTCACGCCAGTTCGGCAGGGAAGGAATCCGCCCTTCTAAAGCCAAAAAAACATTAATTATTATTCAATAAATTAATAATGTTTAGTAATTGAGTTTTTTGATGAAAGAATGTTTATTTTAAGTTTCTTTGTTAATTTTTTTAAAACTTTTAATTTGTTTAGCTACTTTTTTGCTATGAATATCTTATGTTTTTGTTAATTTTGTATGCATTCATAAAACACATTTTAATACAGCAGGTCTATTTTTGTTTGTTATTTTCTATACAGTTTTAATAATGCACGCAGTACAGAAAATCATTGCCCAAAACAATAATTTTATTATCCAATTTGCACTTAATATAATGCACAAAATGCAAAAACTTATGGCGCAACATAGTAAATTTAATGCACAAATGTTATTGCGCATAGTATAAAATTTAATGCACAAAGTATTAAAAATAATGCACACTTAATTACGACCCAATTATAAATAGAACATCTGGGGTTGAGCGAAAAGACCCAACGACACAAACAAAGTCATAAAAATTCTTTGTCCATTGTCCCTAAAACGGGACAAGGTTTTGAAGAATTCCCTCGTCGAATTTTGATTTTATAAAGACGTTTTTAAAGTGATGATGGCTACCAAAAAAATTAGAGTGATGAATATTTAGTTTTATTAAATTTATTTCATCTAATGAAAAAATAATGCTCAACTTCCGTATTTACTATACAATACATCAGATATTTGGGGTGTGCATTCGGACTTTCCCTTTTTTTGGTATTTATGTTTATTGCACTTCACAGAGAAGCATTCCAATATTTCTATACGAAACACATGTGCGAAACGAAAGAAATGCTAAAGGAAACGAGTGAAAAAATCCCCAACTTGGAAACGTCATCAAATCTGACAACTGAAAAAGAAAACAAAAATAGAAGTTATGCCGCCAAGACCACACCTAAACAAATTTTGACGAATTACAAGATTATATTTGCATATTAGAACAAGCAGATTTCTTTGTAAGTTAAAAAAAATACAATGAATTCATATATACATATATAACATAATATTAGATATTATATAGGTACAGGTAGATGCCTGTAATACTACGATACTTTAACTGGTTGGTAACTTAATTTTCCTGATAGGTTATACGATTTTGTCAATGCAACCATTTTGCGATTATCCGTTAGATTCAAGTAAATTTAGCATTTTTAAAATTCAGAATTTGTCTTCTGCTTTAAGCTGTAATCCCTTAAATTTATTGCATATTTTTTTCTAGAAATCAAAATATAAGAAAGGCCTTAAAATGGACAATAAATGCCGTCTCTAAGACGTCAGTACATCACGTCAATAGTTCGTTAGAAAATGACGTCATCTGGACGAGACATTTGACCGTCATTAGTACGTCAATATCACGTGAAATCTTTGGTCACTATGACGTAATTGATGACCATTTATTCACGTGAAAAAGAGGACATCATGTTGCCTGGGTTCTCTGTCTAGGTACTTTGGTATTGTTTCTATTATTATCTTTCTATAGTCTGCATTGTACCTAGATTTACTTACACTCGCTCTTCTCTCTTGTTTATCTGTGTCTCTGTCACGCATACACAACTCTTCTCTCATACTCACCCCCATTTCTCTCTTTCTCTTTATTTCCATCCATGCGTATCCTAGTCTTTCATAATATCTTTGTCTACCCTTGTGATGTTCTTTCCCTGCTTCCTTTTTTTTTCCTTGCAGCATTCATACAATATCCTACATTCCTCTCTTTCTTTCAACCTTTCATCATACTGTAATTGTTGTCGTCGAATTACTAACGGAAACGGTTTTAGTACAGGTTTATTTACAATACCAACTACAAAAATGATAACAAGGCCCAAGGTTGTATGTGTATGTCCACGTGGAGGTCTTGAAGAGAGGAGGACGTCTGTACACGGTGAGGGGTCGGAGAAGAAGAGAGTCTGTTTTACGTTTCCACCGTGGCGTTTCCTCTTTGGGCTTGCGTGTTGTAACTGCCAATCCGGTGGCTGCATTATGTATGTATAACTGGTTGCCTACTTCCAGGCGGCCACAGTAGTCCCCTCCCAGTGACTACGTTTCGTAGTCGCGGAATTTCACTGGTGGCCTGGCTGTTCTTCCTGACCTTGTAGTGGTGCTCGTCGACGCAGGTGTTGTCGGGACCTGTTGCGTTGGGGGCTGCACATGAGGCGGAGTGCAGGACTCTGCCGATATGAAAGCCGGTTTTACTCGGTCCAGGCTCACTGTGGTTTCTCTTCCATTCTTGCTTATCACTATCACTTTGTCTGTACGTCGTAATACGTGGTGTGGTCCGGTGTATGGTGGTTGTAGTGGCTTCCTGACTGAGTCATCTCTGAGGAAGATGTGGGAACAGTCAGACAGCTCTGGGTGGACAAAAGTCTTGTGGTGGCCATGGTGGGTTGCTGGCCTTGGTCGGACGTTGCGCATGTGGAGCCTCAGCTTGTCGACGAAATTGCTGGGGTCGACTTCTGGCTCGTCGTTTGCGAAGAAAAATTCCCCCGGGATTCGTAGTTGCGTGCCGTAAGTCAGCTCGGCTGGGGAACACTGAAGGTCATCCTTGATTGTTGTCCTTAAACCTAACAGCACCGTAGGGAGGATGTCGTACCAGTCACTGGTCTCGTGGCACATGATGGCGGCTTTGATCGTTCTGTGCCACCTCTCGATCATCCCGTTGCACTGTGGTCGGTATGGCGTGGTTCGGCAACGTTTAGTGCCCAAAAGGTCTGTGAGGGCAGACATCAGTGTGGCCTCGAACTGCCGGCCTTGGTCAGTTGTAATACGGTGGGGGCAACCGAACCGCGCAACCCAGGTTGCGTAAAAGGTTTTCGCCACCGTCTCCGCCGTCATGTCCGTCATGGGAATTACTTCTGGCCATCGGGTGAACCTGTCTGTCATCGTGAGGCAGTACCGGTGTCCCTGTGATGGTGGTAATGGCCCAACGATGTCCATGTGTACATGTTCGAATCGGCATTCTGTAAGTTCAAAATGTTTTAGGGGTGTTCTAGTGTGCCTACTCACCTTTGACCGCTGGCAAGGAAGGCATTCGCGCGCCCATTTTTTTATGTTGCGTTCCATGTATGGCCACACGAAACTTTTATGTACCGCCTTGAATGTGGCTTTGCCGCCTGGGTGTGATTTAGAATGTACCATGTCAAATACCCTTTTTCGTAAGTGGAGGGGTATGTAGGGGCGAATTCTCCCCGTGGCTGTGTCGCACCAGATCGCCGTATCCGAGTTCATGGGTGTGAGATTCTGGAGTTTCAAACTGGTACTGGAGTTCAGCAGGTTTCTCAACTCCAGGTCTTGTTCTTGGGCGGAGGCGAGTTCGTCTGGGTCGATCACTGCTGCCGTGTGAACTTCGCTGATTCGGGATAATGTGTCCGCCACCATGTTGTTTTCGCCCGGTATGTGTTCTATCTCCGTAGTGAACTGACTGATGAAGTCGAGTTGGCGTAGCTGCCTCGGGGAAGCTTTCTCTGAGTTCTGTTTGAACACGTAAATCAAAGGCTTGTGGTCCGTTCTAACCGTGAAGACTCTCGCTTCTACCATGTAGCGAAAGAATTTGATGGCTTCGTATATCGCGAGCAGTTCGCGGTCGTACGTGCTGTACCTTCGTTGGGTGTTGGTCAACTTTTTTGAGAAAAATCCCAGGGGTTGCCAGTCGCCTTTAACCTCCTGCTCCAACACAGCCCCCATGGCTGTATCCGAAGCATCGGTGGTCAATCTTAATGAGGCGTTCTCGGAAGGGTGTGCTAGCAGCGCAGCACTGGACAACTCGCTCTTGCACTGGCTGAACGCTTCTTCCGCCTCGTTGGTCCAGCTGATTGGCGTCTTGTCATTTTTTTTTTTTTTTTTTTTTTTTTTTTTTTTTTTTTTTTTTTTTTCGAATTTCGCAGATACACATGTAGAGGTGCTTGGATAGATGCGGCATTTTTGACGAAGCGACGATAAAAGTTGATCATGCCGAGAAACTTTCGTAAGTCCTTCACAGTTTGCGGCTTAGGAAAATCACTTATCGCCGTCACTTTCGCGGTTGCTGGACGGGTCCCGTGAGTCGAAATGCTATGTCCTAGGTACTCCACTTCATTTGCCCCGAACACGCACTTTGCTGCATTAACCACGATTTGGTGTTGCTTCAGTCTTTCAAACAGCGTTTTTAAATGTCGCACGTGCTCCTCTGGGTTCGCGGAAAAACTAAAATATCGTCCATATATGCGAAACAAAAGTCTAAATCGTTGAGCACATTATTGAGGTGTCTTTGAAAAGTTTGCGCGGCATTGCGTAGGCCAAAAGTCATCACTGTGAACTCAAATAAACCGAATGGCGTACACACTGCAGTTTTTGGGATGTCCTCGTCGGCCACTCGAATTTGGTGGTAAGCACGTACCAAATCTATCGTGGAGAACACCGTTTTTCCCTCTAGTCTGGCCGAGAAGTCCTGGATGTGTGGTATGGGGTATCTGTCTGGGATTGTTACCCCGTTCAGCCTCCGATAATCCCCACAAGGACGCCATTCCCCAGGATTCTTCTTCTGTACGAGGTGCAGTGGGCTGGCCCATGGACTGCTGGAGGGGCGACACCACCCTTGCTCCAACATGTACTGGATCTCAGCTTTGGCAGCCTTGAGTTTCTCCGGTGGTAGTCTGCGTGGTGTTTCAGCTACAGGAGGGCCGGTCGTGTATATGTGATGCACTACGGAGCTGGATGTTTGACTTCCCGGACGTGGTGCTTTCGTCAATTCCGGGTATTCCGCCAGCAGGTTGTGGTAGCTGGAGGTTTTTGCCACCGTCGTAATACGTGGTACGGAGCATGCCAATACGAAACCAGGGGAAGAGAGATGTGTCAAGGGGTCTACCAGCTTCCGGTTTCTCAGGTCCGGTAGGAGGTGGTAGTACTCGAGAAAATCGGCCCCTATTATTGGTTTCTCGACGTCCGCGAGGATGAAAACCCATTTAAAAGTTCTGCGTAGCTTCAAGTCAACCACCGTGAATTTCTGGCCGAACGTGCGGATGGGTGTGTTGTTCGCTGCAAATAGGGCGGGTGTATCTTGTGTCTGTGACTGAGCCTTACCTGAAAACGTTTTCGGCAGGACTGAGACCTCTGCTCCGGTATCGACTAGGTACCTGATACCGGATTTGGGATCCGTGACGAAGAGACGATGATGACGCGCGTCGTCGTGTACCGCCTCGATACCCGACGGCGCCTCTAGTTTTCCGGCTGTACAAACGTGCAGGGTTTGAAACACTTTCGGGCGTTTACACCGAACTTGGCGTGGTAATAACAAACGCCATTTTGATCCGTGCGTTGCCTGCTGTGTGTCCTTGACCGATTTCGGCGGTCATTTTGCCGTGCTTGAGGACTGCGCCCTCTCGTGTTGGTTAGATGAGTTACGGCTATCGACAAGGCCGCCATCTGTTTCTGGAGGTCTGCAATTACCGTAATGAGGTTAGTTTCCTGCGTTGGTACGATGGTGTTCTGCCGCGTCGTGTCGCTGGTGGCGCCTATCGCGTTGATACTGGAAGCCATAGCGTTGCTTCTGTGTATTTCCGCCAATTTGTCCGCGATTTCTGCCATCTTTTCCAGCGGTACTCCCTCGCTCGCCGACAGCACGAGTTGGACATGTGGTGGGAGTCGCTGTAGCCAGAGCGTTTTTACGACTTCGCTATTCATCTGCTGCCCCGCGAGTGCCTTCATTTCGCGGAATAACTGGGATGGTTGTCGGTCCCCTAGCTCCATCTCGTTTATCAGCTTTCGTAGCTGCTTCTCCTGTGAGTCGGTGTAGGCGGCTATCAGTTTCTTCTTAATTGTGTCGTACCTCTCTTTGTCTGGTGGGTTCGCTACGTCTGTGACCGGCTGGAGTGTGCTCTAGCTTCCGGATGGCTTCTTGCTGTTTTTCGAGTTGCTGTTGCAGTTCTTCGGCAGTCGGCATGTTCGTACCCGTAGTTCTTCGATCACGTCGGGGTCACCAATTGTAATTGTTGTCGTCGAATTACTAACGGAAACGGTTTTAGTACAGGTTTATTTACAATACCAACTACAAAAATGATAACAAGGCCCAAGGTTGTATGTGTATGTCCACGTGGAGGTCTTGAAGAGAGGAGGACGTCTGTACACGGTGAGGGGTCGGAGAAGAAGAGAGTCTGTTTTACGTTTCCACCGTGGCGTTTCCTCTTTGGGCTTGCGTGTTGTAACTGCCAATCCGGTGGCTGCATTATGTATGTATAACTGGTTGCCTACTTCCAGGCGGCCACAATACTTTACAGCTCTTTTCCCAGTGTATACTCTTAATTTCTCTCGTTTACATTCTTCTCTTACTATATAGCCTGGCGTCTCTTTCCGTAGCCCTAACATCCACTTCAAATATTTTTCTTGTACCTATAGGTAGCAGTATACTGCTCCATTTCTGCATATTCCTTCTATCCCCATATCTCCACTCCATACATTAATACACTCCTAACTAAACTATCAAGCATTTTCATCCTTCTTCTTACGTCATGTCCAAAGATTCTCTCACCTATACTCCACACCATTCCCATTATTTGCATTGCTTTGACCCTTCTTTCTCTTATGTGTGGTTTTACCGTGTTGGTTGTTGTAAACTTAAATCCTAAATATTTAAACTCCTTTACTGTGTCTATGATTCGATCTTCCCAACGCCGCATTTTTTATTGTTATGGCAGTCTGTACTTGCCTGCAACATTCATCGTCAGACCGTTGTCACGAGAGTCACGACTTTATTTCTCATACGTTTTTAAAGAAATCTATTGAAATTGAAATATCCGAAAAAGTTACATGTATGACACGCAAAGGAAAGTGTCTTTCCTTTACTCATCGCGTTTCTAATCTAGGCTTCGAATGATGCAAAAATATTTGAATCTTCGTGTTTCGCGGGAGCGGCCTCTCAAGGTTACACTACACCCGTTCCACAAATATTGCCTAAGTTTCGGTACTGGTATTTACTGTGGTATAAGACAAACTGTATTATCTCGTCGTCTACGCTGATTCGAATCAGCGTAAACGACGCTCTATCTATCTATTCAATATCTTTGATTTCACTTCTGAACGGTGTTGCCAGACGTAGCGGAATTTTGATCAAAGAGCGGCGTAGCGGCGATAGCGCAAAATACCTGGAAAAATAGCGGAATTTTTCTGAGACCTGAAAATTGGAAAATTCGAGGATTTTTCGTGCATTTTGGCACTATGTATTGTATTTATAAAAAGTGTTATCTTGAATGGCGGGTGCAAACTTCGAAATTTTTTAATCATCCAACTCATCAACACCTCCCTCGCCCCCTCCGTGACGATGCGATTTTTGCTTGTAGCGGCCTGTAGCAGAATTTTCGACATGTAGCGGAATTTTATCATTTAACTCTGGCAACACTGTCAGAGTCTGAACAGCATAACCCTACTTTCCGGAAAAACGTCAAATTTTGTAGGTCCAACACGTGTGGAAGTTGAACGCTGCAATGTTCAAATAGTGAAGGATTTAGTGGGTCACATATTTTGAAATGAAGAAAAACTGCTGACTTTTTGTTTAATGGATTCTGACTCGGAAGCGTCTGTTCAAGAAAAACCATTCAAATGTAAGGTAGTCGGTTGCATTGCATCGTTTTCGAAAAATAGAAAACTAGTTAACCATCTCAAAAGACATTCAGGCGAAGTATAATTTTTATAACATTAGTATACATTTAAAAAACGACGTTATCGTAGCGTCCTTTTGCGTGTGATGAAGAAGGATGTGATAAAACCTACACCAATAGTTCCCACTTGCAAAGACATAAAAAAAATAGCCATGGACCGAAAACTGAGACTGAACGAGTTATGTGTAACTATGATGGCTGTGGAACTACGTTTGCCAATATGTATTCACTCAAAAAGCACTGTACCCGTAAACATAATTCTGAGCATTACCCATTCAAGTGTGGTGAGTGCTCTCAAGGCTTTGATCGAAAAAAACAGTTGCAGCACCACATGTACCTTCATACTGGAGAAGCCATGTTCAGGTAAATCTCGTGTTATGCTCACGTTTTTAAAAATCAGTGTGTCGTTCTAGTTGTGATAAATGTAACATGAAATTCACAACGAATTATTATTTAAACAAACATAAAAGGCACCACCGTGATTACTACTGTGACTGTGGTGAGGTATTTTATCGATGGTCCTTGCTACTTGCACATAGGAAGATATGTCATAAAAAACGTAAGTTAAAAAGTACCAAAGTAAGATATATGAAATTATAAGGTGTTTTTAGAATATGCGTGTGATATTTGTGATAAAGTATTTTCTGAAGAAAGGAATATGAAAAATCATAAACTAATTCATGTAGATCAGTCACAAAGAAAAGTGTTTGTTTGTGGTTACCCAGATTGTAAAAGGTTCTTCTTTTATAAAAGAAATCTCAAATATCATATTGAAAACTTTCATCAAAAAATCAATGCACACAAGACTTTTAAGTGCACTTATCCCAAGTGTCAAGTTGTTCTTAAAACAAAGGTATGTACTAAAATGTCAGTTATAAATCATCATAACTATCACATCACTTTCAGCAATCACGAAGGCAACATCTGGAGAGACATTTTAAATGGAAGATGAACAAGAAACGAAAAATTCGCCGTGATAAAGGACAAGCAAAAAAATCAATATCATCTCGTTTGATAGTCAGAGGCACACTACAAGAAATTCACGAGAGAGTGACTAGTGAGCAAAATGAAGCTGAAAGCTCTAGTACACAAGAACAGGTTTGTCTTGTTCAGGATGTAGCAGAAGAAGATGACCCTATATTAAAACAATGTCAAGTGGTGTTAAAACTGTTAAATGAAAAATTAGTTAACGCAAGTTGACCTGTAGTTCTTCCGTGGAAAGTAAAGAAAATAATTATAGAATGAGTGAACTTTTTTGTTAGTAATAATATCTTTACTAATAAAAAAATTAAAAATTACGGGTACTAAGACCACGCATTGATTAAGTGCATACAGATAGGTCCATCCTCATCCTATTCTTTGGAGCGAACATGGTGAAGGCCGGCGAATAAGAGATGGCGCACCAACAGTTAGCGGTAGAATAGCTTAGACCCCAATCAAAGTTATTAGGTATATGACAAAAACCATACCTTTCAATACAGTGCCACAGTGGATTGGGGTACTTTATTTATATATCTAGGGACTTTGTTTTATGCGCTGTGGCGATGTGCATTGAGCCATTTGCATATCGCATTTCGAAACATTTTTTTAATATGTCTAGACTTCTTTTCACAGCATGAAACGTAAAACACCTTAAAACATGCTTCAAATAGAAAATTTGTATAAGGAAATATCGATTTTGCTATTTGGCTCCGCCCCATAATTGCAAAATCTATATTTCCTTGCAAAAATGTACCATTTTAACCATGGTTTAAGTTTCTTGTAGTGAAAAGATGACTAGGTATATTAAGAAAAAAAATGCAAAATAGAAGCCCCGCCCACCCGCCCTATCTCAATTCTGATGATTTTTTTATTCGTCGTGGGCCAAGGGGGCGGAGCATAATTGTAAAATCCTGATTTCTCTAAAAGAAATAAAAAACATGTTTTTGAGTACCGTCTTATTCAAAGAATACCATGTATATTAAGAAAAAATTAGAGCCACCCATACCTACTCTGATCTAAATAGTAATAATTTCATTTGTTGGCAGACCTAAGGACGGAATATAATTGCAAAATCCATATTTCTTACAAAAATTTACCATTTTAAACGTGCTTTAAGTTTCTAAGAATAAGAGTCATCACGATTGAGTTAGGGTGGGTGGGTGGGGTCTAAATTTTGCCTTTTTATCTTAATATACATTAACATTGCATTCTTTGAATAACACGATACTCAAAAAATGTTTTTAATTTTTTGTAAAGAAATAACTATTTTGCAGTTAAGCTCCGCCCCCTTGGTTCACGGCGAATAAAAAAAATCACAATTGAAATAGGACGGGTGGGCAGGCTTACATTTTGCCTTTTTGTTTTAATATGTGTAGACTTCTTTTCACAGCATGAAACTTAAAACACCTTAAAACATGCTTCAAATGGAAAATTTTTATAAGAAAATATCGATTTTGCAATTAGGCTCCTTCCCCCATGTGAAAACCCAACTTTAATAAAATACTTTCCAATAATAGACAACTTTTGAAATATGTTGTACTGACGAGACCTAAGAAGATCGAAGTTGCAGTCTACAGATGTTCAGTGTGTTGTCTATAATATTTAGCCAACTTTAGTGGTATAAAAACGGACTTTCTATCTAACAAGGAGTCACGTCAGTGACAAGTGTAATTCGGCGGGGCTCTTGTCCGGGAAGTAGCTGTTTCCATTCACTGGTTGGTCCTCTCATTACGTACGCAATGTTTGCGACAAAATGAAACTCATGATTGCCTACTTCCGCACTAACGCTTGTTACTTTTTAATTACCTACAAAAATGTTTGTTTGTATAAAAGTATATATTATATATGAATTTTAAAAACAAATTTAATTGCAGTATAACTTTTATAAAATTTGAAAAACCCAGCACACCGTTCTGTGACGAATCCGCCTGCCTGAGAAGACAGTAGAAGTATGGCCCTTTGCATAACTTTTTGAGGCACGTACCGGGCTTAGCAGCTGTTGAGTTTTATGAAGGATCCGTTGTAAAATACTATAGTGGAGGCCCAGGCCAGTATACCAAATTTTAACAAGCGTTGTTGCCTTGTCGTGACTATTTCTACCGACTCTGTTCTAATTCATGCCAGGGTACAAGAAGACAGTCTTCTTGTACCATGAGTGGTGTAACATAACTTGGCGCAAAGTTTGAAGAAATCCAACTTTGAAAATGTTTTATGCATGAAAAAATGTTTCAATTTTTGTTTTAATTGCACCAAATTACTTACATCTGTCTGTTGGCAAAACTGAAATTCGTGCAAGTAGCCTATTATCTACATTTAACAACAGACTGTGTGTGCAAAAGAACGAGAAGATTTTTGTAGTTGACAAAATACAATATAAAAATTAATAACTTATTCCCGCCACAATTTGGTGTCGTTCATTTAAACCTCTGTTTAAACTCATTTCCATCTTTTTGCGGTTCACCACTTTGCATTTGAACACATTCCGCCATTTGGAAACATAACGTAGGTTTCCATTTTTTGTTGACAATCACACTTGATGGCCACAAATTTCAAATTTTTGGGGTTTTCGAATTTTGTTCACATGTTTCAATTTTGGCGGAATGTTTGGAACATTTTTAAATTCACGGCGCTAAAATTCGATGTTCAAGGATGCCCCAATATTTCAGTATGTTACCTAACGTGATACCATTTGAGTTACATAAATAAAACGGGTAGTTTTATCAGAATTCTGCATCTGTTGGTTTACCATTCTTTAAGCTTAACACAAATTATGATAAGGTGTATTTATAATTGTTTTCTATACAAACAACTGCGGAATAATGTCAAAAAATATTGAACGTGTAATATAAGTGTATCATTCACGGCTTGAATCATTGAAATGGTCGTCTACAATCTGTGGATACCAAAAATGCCACATTTTAGTATAGCTCGTTGTGTAAGGTCGTTATATTCAACTCTTGAAATTACCTCATCGTGTAAGTACATACTAGTACCAGTACTGTCATTGATATTTTCCATTCGAGAGTAACAAAAATTGTTTTGCTTCTTTATCCAAGCAGTTATATTTCCCGCAATCCTATAATTTATTTGGAATTACTGTTTTTCATTTGATTTTCAAAATTGAACGAAACCCGCCAAAACAAAACCAACCGCAACGCAACCATCAAACGATTTTGACACTTCGGGGAAGCATGTCTGATGTTAAAGGTTAAGTTCCAAGTGTAAAAGTCACCTTGATGGTCATAAATTAATAAAACACTGCCACACCATTTTAAGTATTAGCGGAAACATTTGAAGAAACCGAAACTGTTCACTGTACTAATTGTAATTTATTTATACGTCGAACATGTCACTAGTGTACCTTGCCAAACTTACGAAAGAAGAATTCAAGAATAAGTTCCTAAACAGCATTGATACAATTTTGTTTGACTGCGATGGTGTATTGTGGCTGGAGAATGACCCACTTCCGGGTTCAGTGGAAGTAGTCAATAGACTCCGTGAGCTTGGTAAGAGAATATTCTTCGTAACAAATAACTCGACCAAAATGCGAAACGAATTTGCAATTAAGGCGAAAAGAATGAATTTTAACATTGAAGTGGTAATCATTTCCATTTCTTATAAATATTTCTACCATTAAAATCAATTTTTCAGAATGAAATCATATCAACAGCATATCTAGCAGCAGCGTACTTAAAAAATATAGGATTTAAAAAATCTGTTTACGTAATTGGCTCAAAAGGAATCACACAAGAATTGGACGCAGTTGGGATTAAACATTATGGAGTTGGTGTAGGTTTCATATAGCTATTTTAGCTGTTTTATTTAGTCATGCAATTTTTAGCCAGATGTTTTGCAAAACGCACTTGTCCATGTAATTGAGAAACTAGAACTAGAAACAGACGTGGGTGCTGTCATTGTAGGCTATGATGAACATTTCTCTTATATTAAAATGCTAAAAGCTGCGTCATATCTGAATAACCCCAACTGTCACTTTATTGCTACTAATACGGATGAGAGGTTTCCAATGAGTACAGAGCTTGTTATCCCTGGAACAGGTGCAATTGTAGCAGCAGTGGAGACATGTGCACAAAGACAACCCATTGTTGTGGGTAAACCTAATCCATATATTGTTGAAGATCTAATAAAAAAATATGCTATAGTGCCAAAGAGAACTCTCATGATAGGAGATCGGTATATAAATATATAGAGTTACCTATATTTCAGTAAATTCATTGCATTTATTCTAGAGTTAATACTGATATTCTTTTGGGGAGTAGATGTGGATTTCAAACATTATTGGTTTTTAGTGGAGTAACAACTTCCAAAGAAGCAACAATACTTAAAAATTCCCACAAGAAAGAAGACAAAGAAATGGTTGCTGATTATTATTTGGACAAATTGGGAGATATGTTGCCCTTATTGCCTAGTACAAGTCAAAGATAACAGGACAAGTTCTATTAAATTATTATATTGATTCAGTATTAATAGGATCTTAAAATAAATGTGCTGTCTATTATTTTCTTATAAAGTGAAAGTTCATGTATCATCAGTTCCATTTAAATTATTTATTTTTAAGAGAACTATTAGGACTATTATATAAATAACAATAACAGTGTTATATGAATTTGTTTTATCAAGAATAAACTGTGTGCCATCTATGATCCTGTAGAAACTCTTCTAAGGTATACCTATTTTTATGAAACAACTCAATGAAAATTAAAAAAAAATCATCAAAAGTTATTTCGAAAAAGCTTGCCTTGCTCGTGAAAGACAATAAAACAAACCCACCTTTTTAGAAAATTATAACTGTGATTACTGATTATAATCTAATAAAAACGCATACAGACAGAAACGAGTGACCACATGTCGGAAAAATATGAAAGTGACAATTCGGCCGATGCACTCGATTACTATACCACATGGCAATTTTTTGATCAAAATATATTTGCTCATCCCCCCTAAAAAATGGACGACGGCACCCCAAAATTTTGCTGAATAAATCCTATCTAAAATGTACAAAATATGATGAGCCTCTTCTTGTGATTTATCATTCCATTCATATTTTTTGGATTTGCATATACAGGTGACCCAAAAAATCTTATGAATGCGCAAATTTATTTTATTGATTTAATCAAGAACTACAAAACCGAATGTTTTGAAATCTAATGCGAAAAAAAAACATAATAGGCATGCAGTCGTCACGTTTCCAACAGCGAGGGATGTACTACCTAAACTCTTTAGACCAATTTTTTTGTATAAATTCGAACTGACAGCTCCCAAAATTAACTTCATCGGTTCACCTGCATCCATTCAGTTAAAAATTTATTTTTTTTTAAATGACGTAAGTACAACTGTTACGTTATAAAATTTTTTGACATTCACAAAGTTTTAGTCATGTAATTTTTTTTAGAATATCGTGGTACATGAAAAACAGGTCAGTGAGTTTGTCAAAATTATTTGATTTGAAAAACAAAACATTAATCCAATCCTGTTTTTTTTAAATTATTTTGAACTGTGCCAAAACCTAGTGGTCTAGTTTTCAATGGCCACAACTGTACAATAATTTTTTATTTATAATATAACATTGTTGAAATGTGAAAAACATTTTGAACAGAAGGAACAATTAATAAATAAACGGAATGAGCGCCTTTCGTGTGACTGGAAAATTCTTGAAGTGACTTTGATACCACCAGTGACTCAACAGTATTGTTTCAACCTAAATAGATAGTGTTTTTAGTTTATTTGAATACATGTAATTAATATATACTAGTTACCTGGTTACTTAAAACCCAAGCATACACATACCACCATCCTGTGTTGTTAGCTAATAATAAAGTTAATGCAGTGTACATTATAATTTCCGCCACTGAATGGGGTGAAGATAAATAATTGAACCAATCACCTTCAGGAATTTTATAACTTTGGCTGACTACATCACCTACAATTTTCAACAAATAAAAGAAAATGTGTGTTGCTTTTAGTTCACTACCTTTTGTGTTTTTTCTAAGATTTCCTAATATTTTTGAAGTAACATACTGATGATACCAAGCCCACAAAAACAAAATAATGGCACACATTTCCATTATTCCTAAATGATGAAGATGAACATTACTCTGATCATTACTAAAAGGAATAGCAAATTTTGGTGCTTCACTGAATATTATCAGGAAAACTGCAGGATAATATGCCATTCCTACAAGATAATGTCCTAAATTTATAGTAGCTGACTTGCTAAAAACTGAAACAAAATGAGTATCATGGAATCTTCTAAACACTTGCAACACGAGCAAAACTGTAGCTATCACAACTCGTAAAGCTGAAACTGAAAATAAATCACTATAAATACATTGCACAAAGAAGCAGCTTCTTTACTTGTAGCAACTCTTTCACTGCCGCAAGATATATTTAAAATTGCCTTGTGCCAATCACTAACTTCACCATGCAGTATAAATACCCTAACAATTTCATATATAGCAATTGGACTGTATATAAAAGCACTAGTTAAATAAAAATGCTTAAAATACGACTTTGGAAGTTCCACATTTGTAACTAAAGCTGACTTCCCTTCAGATGCAAATTTTCCATATCGAAACGTTTTTATGATAATCACTGGCAGGTACGGTTCACAAATATTTATGAGGGTTCCCAGTAAAACCATGATAAATGTTATTGATGCAAAAAATACTTTACATATGCCTAGTTTTAATAAGATGTCCATTGTATTTAGTTGCTTCTTGCTGCACACAGTAATGACTGAGTTAAGTAGGCAAGAGAAAGTGGGTTTGTCTGAACTTGCTTGGAGTTGTTGATGTGAAAGCGATCTAAAATTATAAATACAATTATTTTTAATCAAATAGATAGAAAGTAAACAGTGTAACGATGCAATGATATTAATTAAACGTTGCTCACCTTCACAAGCTATCTGCGTACATACCTGCTAATAATGTTTTTCAATGTGCAAACAGGAATATGCCAAAACACCTGTGATAAGAATAAAACATCTGCACATAAATTTTAACCAAAACAGTTATTCCGTACTTTACACGTAGTCGAAACTTATCCTGAAAATACATATAACTTATCATAGTTTTAAACACGGTTTGGCTGCGTTTATTTCACGTTTCAGACATTTACGTATTTTAAATTTGAGGCCACATAGGCCTTTAGGCCTACAAGCCAGGAGTTAACCTAACCTATAACTTTGACCTGTTGTTTGTGAAGAACCTCTGGAAGGAACGAAATTACGAATCAAATCGAATGGTTCGAGTTCGAACGAATCGTTTTGAACACAGATTTTGACTTATCAACCAGCGATTGTCAATTATTCTAAAGTTGAGATCTTTTCTATAGAACCACTAGAGTAAATTTTCAAAATTTGTTTGGTGTAAGTGACCTTGACGGGTTTTCGGGGGGAAAACATATGTGGCAAAAATTTGTAAAGTTGGGCCCGTCTAATTTGCAGACCACAATTTATCTTGCAGACTGGGGGTTAAAAATGCTGCAGTCAAGTCAAAACTCCTAATTTGCGTATTTCTCAATACGAAGATTGTTGATACAAAATTTCAACTCGTTCGGAGAAACCCTTAAAAACCACCCCCAAAACAACGTTGCCGACTGGGCCTTAAAAATACTCCAATCAAGTCAAAGTTTGATATTCGCTAGTTTCTAAATACGAGGATTACCGATACAAAATTTCAGCCTATTTGAAGAAACCCTCAAAAATCACCCCCAAAACAACCTTGCAGACTGGGAGTTAAAAATGCTCCAATCAAGTAAAAACTCGACATTTGCTTATTTCTCAATACGAAGATTATGGGCACAAAATTTTAACCCGTTCTCAAAGATCCTCAAAAACTACCCCCAAGACAGACTTGCAGACTGGGTGTTAAAAATACTTCAATCAAGTCAAAATTGGACAGTAAGTTGCTTATCTGTCAATACGGATATTGTTCATACAGAATTTCAACCCGTTCGCAGAAACTCTTAAAAACCACCCTTAGAACATATTTACAAACTGGGTGTTAAAAATACCCCAATCAAGCCAAAACTCGACATTTCCTGATTTCTCAATACGATGGTTGTTGGGACAAAATTTTAACCCGTTCGCAAAAACCCTTTAAAAGAACCCTCCAGACAGACTTGCAGCTTGGGAGTTAAAAATACTTCAATCAAGTCAAAACTCGACATTTGCTTATTTCTCAATACGAAGATAGTTGATGCAAAATTTCAACCCGTTCGGAGGAACTGTTAAAAACAACCCCCTAAACAACCTTGTAGACTGGACCTTAAAAATATTATTACCAAATCGAAACTTAGTATTTAGTTTTAATCTATACGAGAAGTGATAAGGCAAAAAAAACACAGCATATTTTAAGCTGCTCTTAACAAGTACCCCAAAGTAATCTTTCATACTGGAGCTTAAAAGTATGCACTCCAATTGAGTCGAAAGTTACCACTTGCTGAGTTCTTTACATAAAAAATCATCATGTTAAATTTTAATCACCTTGAAGCAACTTATAAAAATGATTGATAGTTCAGATTCATTTAAAGTACAAGTAGCAGAAAAATTTCAGACACATATAAAGAAACAGTACATATTTCCAAAGTATCATAGAGGTAGAATGAGAGGAGGTAAGATAGTTTGAAAAAAATGCCTGGTACTGCGCTTTCTACTGGGGTCATAAATGCAGTGGCGGCTCGTGACTGTCTGATGTGGTGAGGCGATGATAGAAATTTGACAATAATAGTAATATTACCTGGTCTTACTAGTTAGTAATGATAGAAGTCTTGCCTGAATACCGGTCATTCCCGGGTCAGTGGTAGGTCCTAATAATAATAATAATAACACCCATAACACATTCAATCAACGATGTTTTTACAAGTCAAAATTTTGTTGAAAGTAGCACTTTCTTGGAGGGATTCGGGAATAGTTGTTGTGTCCTTTTCTAAACGTTTTAAGCCCATGAAATTTTTAATGTGTACTTTGGAACTTTCATGTAACTTTCCACTTCGGATGAAATTCTTTAAATCGTTATATCCCCGGATGTTATGTAAATATTACGGCAGAGCCATTTATATGTTTCGTAGGTACCAAGTTGATTTAAAAGACTTGGAGTACTGACGATCTGTCGCTTATCAATGGAAGTTAAATGAATTAACGGTTTTGATTGCTCGATATTTAGCAAAATTTGCCCACGTTCTAGCTCGGTTCGCCGTGAAAACGGCGTTTCAAGAAGCAACATGACGATATCGTACTCGGGATTCATTTTTCACTCACCTGTACCTATGAAAGAGACAATAACACAAAACACCAACACGTGGGTTTTTATTCACGTTCATGCTAATTACCCACGCACCCCGCAACCCTACCGTTCTGTAAAATAAATGGAAAAATGGTTTAATGAGTACGCCGAAATTGGCCGAGAAGCACCGAAGATATCGCCTCAGTTCCGAGCGAACGCATGTATAGGAGTATAGGAGCTGAGCCATGGAAATCCGTGTCTGTGATTGGGCTTCGCTGGTTCAAGTGAACCGACGTTCTGGGCGCTTCAGTTAAAGAACTAGGGGCTTAATCGTACGGTATTCAACGGAAAATGTCAGCAGGAAGCGTAAAAAATAAAAAATCATGTACAGATTTGCTATTTCAACATATTTTTGTAACTAAAAATACATTGAAAGCTCTTTTTTAATTATAAATTAAGTCAATCTGTTCTTAAGATATATGCTGTGAGGCGCCGCCTCACTTGCCTCATCTGACGAGCCGCCACTGCATAAATGGTTCTTCCAGGTCCTCCGAGAAACTGGTTGTTCCAGTGGCGTGCTCGAAAGCGTTTTTTGCGGGATACTAGGCATAAAACAAAAATAATTTCATAAAAAAGCATATAAAAGCAGCAGCAGCAAATTTACTTGTGTTTTTAATTGGTTATTTTGTTAAATTAAATTAAATTTTGCGTTTATTTGTCTTCTTTTTTTTTTGTTAATTTGTACATCATTTGTCAATAGTGAATGGTTCTTTAATAAAATAACGATCACTAGTTAAATTAATAATTTTTAAAGAAGGTCAGTGGGCAATACTAAGTAGAAAGGTTTACAACAGCGGCTGGGAAGGCAATTTAGAAATACAATTAAGAAGAACAATTTACAAACAAGTTAGAGAAATGGACGTGGACACCATCCAAAGGCTGTAAGACCTACATATGAAGATAATTTTGCGTCGTATTGAATATAACGGATCTTTATCTATCTTCCCATTAATAATAATTAATTAAGAAATTAGCACACTTTTCTGGGTTCGTTTTGAAATTCAAATAAAATTAAGTTTGAGCTTCCTATTATTAATTTAAACTTTCTCTCAAAACGTTTTTTTTACGTTAGGTTTCTCAGAAATTAAAAATGTCTCTAATTTTCTTTAAAATATCTTTAAGGTTTTGTTTCTTCTGAATTTTAAATTTTCTCTTCTGGACATCACTTTGTATTTTTTGACTGATGATTAGAGTCCGGAATTTTATACACGAAATTTGGCCAAAATATGTGCATATATATATGCAGAAAAATAAGAAAATATGTTTTAATTTTACGAAAATGTGCAAAATTTTTAGTATGCACACATTTTGTACTTTTTTTTTAATGAGTATACAATAACACCCAGTCCGCATATCAGTTTTCAGGGTGGTTTTTAAGGGTTTCTCCGAACGGTTTGAAATTTTGAATCAACAATCTTGGTATTGAGAAATAAGCAAATATCGAGTTTTGATTTGAATGGAGCATTTTTAACCCCCAGTCTGTAAGGTTGTTTTGGGGGTGATTTTTGAGGATTTCTCCGAATGGGGTGAAATTTTGCCTCAATAATTCTCGTATTGAAAAACTAGCGAATGTCAAATTTTGACGTGATTAGAGTATTAGGCAAAGTCTGCAAGGTTCTTTTGGGGTAGTTTTTAACGGTTTCTCCGAACGGGTTGAAATTTTGTATCAACAATCTTCGTATTAAGAAATAAGCAAATGTCGAGTTTTAACTTGATTGGAGCATTTTTAACCCCTAGTCTGCGAGATAAACTGTGGTCTGTAAATTAGAAACGCCTGGGCAAATGCAAGCTTTATCCTAGATTTCATCATTTATCATACAATGGAATGACATCAGTTGAATCGAAAAAGGGTTTTCAACTGCATGCACAATAAATAACTGCAACATTACTTATGGTTTTTATTTTTACTTTAATGCATAGTTACATTACAAAAAGTATTTATGAAAAATTTAATTATGTTTATGTTTCTCTTGGTGGACTTGGGGTCCATGCTTTAAAGCTGTAACAAGAAAACTGTAAAAATTAAAATTATTGTTTGCTTTTACCTACTTACATTTCTTGTTGGAATGTCATATTTTCTTCAGTTGATTCTAATTCAATATTTAATACCAACATTCTGTGAAGAATTAACGTAATCTTCCTTCCCCCCCACTCGACGTAATCCTGTCGTCGTACAGCACAGGGAACCTTCATGTTAGGAATATATACTGTATCCTCCCCTGTGATCAATGCTGTTTGCAAAGGAGGCATAACATCGTTAAGTAGTGTTATATTATATATGTATTGATTAAAAGTGAGGAGTGAAAACACTGTGTACCAGGTGCAAATGTGCTCTGAGATTTTGTGGTCATATTACTGGTTAGCTTACAAAAATTAATCAATTTTTCTGGAGAAATACACGTATACTATCGTGGTCTGGTTGGTCTGTTGAGCTTACTACGCTTCGCATTTTGCTCAAGATAAGTGCATTTTGCTTAGATTGTTTATTGTCCTCAGTCTTGAGGCTTTTTACCTTCCGCTATCAATTTCTTTGCTTGCGCTCAGCTGATAGCCTATATAGCTGCGTTTCTAACACCTTATAGGCGGCGAGCGAATTTTTAAATAAGCGCCCCCTGCGAATGACAGCGAAACCATCGGCATAACAACAAGGTCAAACTTGTCATTTCACCTTTGTATTTCTGCAGATACGAGCCGTAATTATTCTTTTACAATAGGTTTTAACGTGACTTGAGTTATTTTGTGTGTTGTGATGGAAATTGAACTGAATTTTGGGTTTGAATCAGTTCATTTTAACCACAGAACTAGTGTAAGTGAATAAAAAGGTGAAGCATTAGTGCTTGCTGGGCACGTTATAAATGTCAAAGAACGAAAATTAGTAAACTTTTCCATCATATAGGCCAACGTAATGCGACAAACCAACGTCAATTTACCCCCCTATTCTGTGGAAATAGAAGTAAAATAATTTGCAAACACGTACGTCTGGGAATATTGTAGGTATAAATTCTGAATTATGAGGGTGGTTTGATTTCGTATTTCCAATGAAATGCTGACTGTAAATTCTAGAATATGGTTTTGGTTCCCAACTCTTTTTGGTATCAGACCTTTAAGTAGTATTATCGGCATCAATTAACGGGTGTTTATAACCATATTATTTGTACAATTTTTGCTATCCACTTCTGTGACATTCAGACGGTCTACCTCAATTTTGGACAAACATGTTTGCGTAGAAGGTTTATTTTACTGTTTTTTATGTGTATTCGTATGATGTTTATCATTTTGAATTTTTTTAAACACATTTTAGTGGAATTGAATTTTGCACTATATTCGAAAAGACATTTCTATTTTTGAGGTTAACGCGCGTAAGTCACAGAAATGGACTTGACTTTGGAATAGTTTACGTACTTTTGTCTCTTAACAGCATTTATTCATTGTGTACGTCGTTGTTTCTCGTGTGATAATGAAGGAAATCTATAAAAATTGACACTTTTATCCGTATTCGTGTAATTGTTGTGACAACCGACGACGCAACAATTAGTGCACATAACGTGAAAACTGGTGTTTAATTTTGCTGGCTCTATTTCGACTCAAACTACGCCAATCAAATTATCTTTTATCAACTTCTTCTGGCACTAGTAACTAATAAATCCGTAAAAACACTGATTATAAACTGTAAAGACACATACAATCCTCCACGGAACATTCAGCCGTCATTGTCTGTGATTATGTCATCTGTTGAGCAATCGGCCGCGCGAGGGCGCCACCGGCATTTTCTCGTGCTTCCTATATGAGGAACGTGTATTATGTTAGATCTATTGCTGTAATTTTTGCTAGCACGGCTTATTGTTTACTTACAATATTTTTTTTACACCTGGCACTGTATTTGATTTTTTTTTCTTCAATATCTATATTGGAATACCTAAACCAGTGACTATATATATATGCAAGGTTAATCAGCTAAAATGACTCATTTGTATCACAGTATAGATATCAATCAGTAGAGACAACTCCCTCTTTTTACTGACCCGTTTTCATGGGTGGTCGTTTGTCTTGTGACCGTATGAGAGCACGCAACGCAAGGTACTTTTCTTTCTTACACATTGGGACATTGAACTGCGGTACTTTGGTTATCTAGTGACTTTAATGTGAAATATTTGAAATTTGGCAGTTTAGTTGCATTGGTTTTGATGATTTAAGGCTGATCTTCCGGTGTAATTATTGCAGTTAAATGTAATTTTCACAGAGACATTTTAAAAAGCGTTGTTCACGTTTTCATAGGACCGTTGTTTACTATTTAATTTTTTTGTAAAAAAATTAAATGTACATACAGGGTTAGTCACGAGAGAATTACTTCTGAAAATTTTTTTTACGCAACCCAAAATACGAATACCATGTACCATTTGATACTAACTGAATTTAAAATGAAATGTTTAATCCATGATTGCTTTGAGTTTGGCAATCTCATTTTGACAATTGTGGAAAAGGAGGTTACGCGAGTGCCCATGGTGGTACCGCATCCAGTCGGAAATCTCCTTTGGCGCCGCTAATAAATTTGTCAGTGTGCCTCTTGATCTTTTGCAACCGATTAATCACGAGAAAATTATTTCTAAAAATTCCTTTTACGGCATTTTATTCAAAGGTTACAACACAAACTCAAACAAGTAAGTAAATAATTTAACTACTAATCTGTTGAAAATGTTGGGCATTTTGGAGGGATGCTACGGCTTTTTTGTAAATGGATGGTCGAAGAAGTCCAGAGGTTGCAGATTTGCACTTCAAAGAGGGTCTAGGTGACGCAGAGATGGCGAATTAACACATGCACATTAGCGGCGAACAACATTGGTAGAGCACTTACGGCTTCAGTATAGCCCAGATTATCTGACTGTATGTCGTCGATCCAATGGGGCTCTAGAGGCGAGTCAACGATGAAAAAAAAATGTTAAAAATTAATTAACGTCAAAGTGACACTGCCAAAGTCAAAGCAATCGTGGATTAGGCATTTCATATTAAATTTAGATAATATCAAGTGGTACAGGGTATTAGTATTTTGGGTTGCGTAAAAATAATTTTCAGAAGTAATTCTCTCGTGACTAACCCTGTATATTAGCGTTTTCTAATAACGTTGAATTTTACAACCATTTACCACCATCATGAAAAAGAAATTAATGAAATGTAAAACCGTAATCAGAGAAACGGGCCACATCTAAATTTCAACACGGCATCTCTGTTATAGGGCGCTTAATTAATTATTTATTATAGGAGACTGTGCGGTTTCTAAGATCAACTGGTTACAAAATGTTATTGTTATTACACTATTTTTAAGTCTTTTCCAAAAATTCATTTGCACAAAGTGTAGTAAATTGTGTACACGAATCAATTTTAAAATGAAGCGTTTGTGATCCCATGGCCGACTCCATTAATCTCTAAAGAGATATGGCCGTTCCAATCGGCGTTTACAAATTGGCTATCCAAACAATTGAAAAGTTCTCTAAAGTGGTGCCATCTGACAATGGAAATGTTAAAAAAATACAACCCCGATCGAGTTGACATTAAATTTTGACAATTTGTAATTTAGTAACGTCAAATAAATTCAGATCAGGAATGTTCATAACAGAACTCATTTTATTATATCAAATGAAATAAATAAAAATAACAATGGAAAATTTTAATCATGTTAATGTAAGTAGATATACCTGAATACCTATGCACTAAATAATAATAAAAAGAAAATTACAACTTTAGAACCTTTCTGCGGACTGGTTTGTGCTGCAACAATTTTATCTTGACCATTGACTAATCAGTCTGTGGTTTCAAGACATGTTGTCCAAAACAGGTTTTACAGTTGTTGTTACAAATTTACATACTAAACGTTTATGTTTTTCACATTTAAATAGAGGGTTCTTTTCTAGGTGAGGAAATATTATGTTCAGCAACTGTTCACAAGCTCTTTCAAATTTTAAAAGTGGAAAAATTTGCAATGCAATGTCCGATATTTGTTTCACAACCCCTACAAAACGAGAATTCGGATAAGTTAGTCCCCCACCATCTTGTAAAAAAAATAATTTTAAGAGAGGTCCAGGAAGTTCAAATGATAATAGCGGAGAAAGACAGTCATCACAGTGAAATTTGTCATCTAATTTTTTTATAATGTACCCTGCTAAAAAGGGACAGAAGCGGAATAAATATCTGCACGTTGTTCAATATTCTTGCACAAATTGATTCTTAAATATTTGTCAGCTGGAAATCCAAAGAAAGGTTTAGTACTGTTCCCACATAAATAACATTTCTTCATGTCTAACGATTTGTTTGCAATTACCGCTCAAATTAGGATAAAACATCATTGTCAGTCAATAAAGAAATCTGTAATTAAAAATTATAATGCGTAAGGACCACCAGAGTCCGCCAGTTTAGGGTCACTTCATGGCATACTTTCCGTACTTGCCAAAAAATGCCGAATGGAACGGCCATATCTCTTTAGAGATTAATGGAGTCGGCCATGGTGATCCTTTTGGGTGGCGACATCTAGAAATATTTTGGGCAACTACCACCGATGACGGCTTAAAATTTGGCTCAGAAAGATCAAAGGCGCCGACACGAGTTGTCCATACTGATTGATGTCTATACTGTGGTTGGGGTCCAAGCTATTCGCCGGCGATTGACGGCTGTCACTGCTGTTTCTGTTTTCCTGTCATTGTCACGTGGTTTTGACTTTACTGACAGTAATCTGACTCGTTAATCAACACTCCACAGTTGTGGGTCCCTGGTTGTGGGGGAACCATTTAACATTACTAATGTGTGATGTAATCAGTCGATTATATTTTTGAACACAGTTTCATGATAAGATTTTAGGTAAATGAATATAATTTATCTGCAAGGGTTAGTTAGAAAGACTGAGATAATGACTGACAAAGAACAGCAAAACCCTCCACATCATCAAAGAAGGCAAGTCCCAACAAACAGGGCCCGGCCAAGTCACAGTCGCATATACCAACATCTTGGTGTTAGAGACTTGAGAGAAATAATAGACCGTAAACGTCAAGAACGAGGCCAAATTAATGTAAGTATGTATAGTCATGCTCAGATAAACCTCGTACAGATGACAGTCTGAATTGGTATCCATGGTGGTATCTAAATGTGTAGTTAATCGCTATATAAATTTATGTTGTAGGAGTGTGGTGTGCCCCCTTCTGATCCTTCCTATAATTATTTAAAGGATCCTTTAAGAGAAAGTGCAGAACAAAATGTTCAAGAGTCGAGGCAGACCTTTCCCCGAAAACCCAAAGTAAATATCTTGCGCATTTTTAACAGTGACTTGTAATTAATATTTTTATTATAATTTAGAACAATGATAATTTTAAAAGAGACAGACAACATCAAAAAGGACAAACAACAAGTCAAGTAAAATATAATGATATCAAAAATCCATTAAATATAAAAGTTGAATTTTCAACTTCAACTGGAGAACATGTATATAAATTGGATGAAAGTTTAGTTTTACCAACAATAAAACATGTGCCTGATCACAGGCCAGTTCAAAACCGTTCATTTAGAGGCAGAGGACGAGGGCGTGGAAGAGGACCAAGAAGTTATCATACCAGAACGATCAGAAACAACAGATGGCAAAATGAATCAGTTTCAGGTAAAGTTACAAATGCTGAAGGAATAACACCAATTTCAAGTACGACTGAAGAAAATTGGGATGATGAAGTAACTAAAACAAGAGACATTAGTGAACAGGAGTCTCAAGAATGTAAAGAATATGATGACGTAGAAGGTCAAGAAGAACCTCAGAGTGAACTGAAAATACAACAGGTTAATGATGATGAAAATGTTGTTTTACAAAAGGGTATTGAAAATTTAACGATGAATGAAAGTGAGACTTTACAAGTACCATGTAAAAATGAAGAATGTACCTCTGAAAGCATATAATGCAGTTTTCTGTTATTACTACAAAGGTAATCAAGAGTATAATCTATTCTAAATTATTTTAAACTGAAGTAATACCCTTCAAAGTACTTAAAGTACTTATTTAATAAATGTTTTAATTGTATTAATATTTTATTTATGATTTCATAATTAATGTAAACTACTATAACTATGTTTTATTAACAACAAAATTTAATTTATTTTGTACAGATTGGAGATTATATATTATGTATCATATTAACATGGATTTTTGTATATGCACGTTTCAAAAGTTATAAAGTGAAATTTGCAGTTATTATATTTTCTTTTGACAGTTGAATGAAGCTCTGACCACAGTGCTCATGTTGTCTGTTAATCAATCTAGATTGCCCACCTGGTTTCTCTATCCAAGTCTTTTGTTTTTTAAAAGTAACTTCACAAGTTGCAACGTGTCCACTATTGAATTTCACTTCTATGGACTTCCAAAAATTAAATAATCAGGTTCATATCTTTTATTAACTTAATTCATATTTTTGAAACATGTATATAAAAAATGTAGTGTATGCATGAAACATGAAGCAAACGAACAACAGTAAAAGTAAGATCATTTTTCAAAAAAAAATCTTCGTATTTAATAATTGTGCAAATAAATAAAATTTGTGGCAAATCTATAATTTCTTACGAAGGATTTCGTAAGAAATTGATAGCTGCCATTTGCCATAAATTAATTAATGATCTCTGCATTGTAAATTAACAAAAAATTAAGTGACAACTAGGATTTTTGTTGAAGAACGACTTACCGATTGTACTTAGTTTGCTTCATTTTTAACAGTGCTGTAGTTTTTAAAACGATTGGTTGTGATATTGGCAATAATAACGCATTTTAATAAGCGAACTAATTTATTATATTTATGATAGAATTTTACATAAATGTATTAAAAAACACAGAGTTTTTTGGTGATTTTAATTTTTCCGCTTCATGTTTTATTTTTTCCACCAGTTCAGTATCATTTATATTATGCTGAAAAATAATTTATAATAATCCATAACCAAACGCATTGTTTATACGAACATATTTTTGAGGCATGCAGTGTAAGTGTTGTTAAATAATAATTTAAATCTATATATGCAGGATTAGTATAAAGTCCCGGAACGATTGAATAACTTTATTTGAAAAGCTTTTTTTTGGGAATTTGGTGTGGATATAGGTATAGTTAAACATGGCGATTTGATTACAATATTTTTCCTTTTTTTATCGCTTTTGGTTTGACACCAAACGTGTTGCCATCTATTAATAACACAGTAGAACAGTGTTTTTGTTGCATATATTTTTTCAACATGGTCGGAAAGGTAATTTTGTGCTGAACAAGAGATAATATACCCATGTCGTCAAAAAAAAATCAAATTTTTAATTACGTCTACGAATACTTAAGCTGTCTAGAATATGTAGAAGGATCTAACTCTTTATAAAAGCCTCATGTATTCGGAAAGAATGAATACTTGGGTCTTTCTCTTAAATCTTTGTTCGACTTTCTTGATTTCTCGATGAAAAGATTATCAGCAAAGCAATTTAAATGAGACATAATTTGTGGAACGTTTGTTTCCTAAAAATTCACTGATCACTAATCTAATTGATTCCCAAATAAATTTTTCCGTATCATTCAAATAGAACATTTGATCCTTCATTCGAATTTCAAGCCCAATGAAAATTCCTAAATATAGAAAACGTACATAATATGAAAACTGAAATTCACTGTAATCTTTTAGTTTTTACCTTGGTTTATGTTAGCAGCAGAAAGCTTAGAAAATATTGTTTTCAGATGTTGAAATGAATTCTCTCTTGTATTTCAGTTGCATAAGAAGCACATTTGATTGGTATATCCAGACTGGAAGTCAGTTACTAAAGCTACAATTTTTAAAACGCCTATCAAATTGCACATGTTTCTGCAGTTTGTATGGAGTATGTAGTCGGCAGTACTAGATATTTATTCCCATTATGCAATAGTAGTAGTACACCTTTTTAATAATAATAATAGTAATAGCATTTATTGCCAAACAGTATACACCATTTATAGGACAACACATTGTATAATATACCTACATAGTATAATGTAATTAACAAAATAAGAATTAATTAATTATATAATTGTGAAACAACTTAATTATGAGTGAAACACAAACATACAAAAGAATCTACAGTTTATAAGCAATATTGTAATCGAGTCCGTCGGCCGACTCTCTACTTTTACATTTTCTCGATCTTTCATGACCCCTAGAAGACGAAGAAATAGGTCTCCCGTTTCCGTCTGTCTGTCCGTCAGTCCGTCTGTCTGTCTGTCCGTCCGTCTGTCCGTCTGTCTGTCTGTCCGTCTGTCCGTCTGTCTGGCGTCCCGGATTTTTATTAGACAGATAATCTCCGAAAGTACTGGGCCGATTGTTGTCAAATTTTGCATTTACATTAGGTATATCATGTAGATGGTATTGTATTTATATTAGGTATATCATGTAGATGGCAAAACGCTAACCAAAATTTGTCTAATCATCCCCACCACTAATATGATGACGTCACTTCAAAATTATACATAGTAATTGGGTTTTAAATTGTATCAAATAACATAGTCTTACAGATGTAAGTTTGTAGTAAGTAATTGAGATGTATTGTTACCCGAAACGTCTAGATTTTTGGAAAAAAATCAAAATTAGGAAACAACATTTTGACATTTAATTTGGAATCTACAAAACCGAATGCTTTGAAATCTTGCAGATAGTTTGTGGTTATGATAAGCATGATAAAATTTTAATCACAATATATTTACTTATCCCCTCTAAAAAATTGACGTCATCACAAAATTTTGCCGAATAAATCCTATCTAAAATGAACAAAATATGGTGAGTCTCTTCTTGTCATTTATCATTCCATTCAAATTTTTTCGATTTCCATATACAGGGTGACTCAAAAAAATTAATAAATGCGTGAATTTATTTTATTGAGTTAATCAGGAACTACAAAACCGAATGCTTTGAAATCTTGCAGATGTTTTAAGGTTATAAAGAGCATAATAAATGTTTAGTCAAAATATTTTTGCTTATCCCCTCCAAAAAATTGATGACGTCATTGTCAGCTCGAAAGTTTACCGAATAAATCCTATCTAAACTGTACAAAATATGATGAGTCTGTACTTGTAATTTATCACTCCATTCATATTTTTTGAATTTGCATATACAGGGTGACTCAAAAAAATTAATGAATGCGTAAATTTATTTTATTGATTTACTCAGGAACTACAAAACCGGATGCTTTGAAATCTTGAAGGTGTTTTAAAGTTATCAGCATGGTAAGTTTTTGATCAAAATGTATTTGCTTATCCCCCCTAAAAAATTTATGACGTCACCACAAAATTTTGCTAAATAAATCCTATCTAAAATGTACAAAATATGATGAGTCTTTTCTTGTGATTTATCATTCCATTCATAGTTTTTGAATTTGCATATACCGGGTGACTCAAAAAAATAATGAATGCGTAAATTTATTTTATTGATTTACTAAGGAACTGCAAAACCGTATGCTTTAAAATCTACTGCGAAAAAAAACATAATAGACTTGCAGTCGTCACGTTTCTGACAGCGAGGGAAGTACTGTCTAAACTCTTTAGACCAATTTTTGTTTTTACACACAAAGCAAGTTCTAACCATTTTGAAGCGGTGGTTTGTTTCAGTATGAATGCCTTTGTGCCTTTCAAAAAATGTTAATAATCCTTTTGTCGTTTTTGAATTATTAATAGATGGCAGCACGTATGGTACCTCTTGGACAGGCCATAATCTTTATACTAGTCGGTCATGGACACACAAGGCCGCCTACTTATTTTTTTTATGGAACACCCAGATTTTTTTTTAATTTTCTGATGTATGTTAAAAAACTAATTTCAGAAATTATCAAAATATTTATTTCTACTGATACAAAAACGTACTGATACGTACATACGTCATACGTCATACGTCATCTTCTGAACTAAGTATACAGGGTGTTATTGAAAGGTAGCTACAACAAAATGGACAGTTCTTCGCGAAGTCTAAGAAGTCGGAAAAACTTATTTTGTGTTATCAAAATTATAAGGGGAAAATTAACCCTTCGCCAACCTTTTTAGACGCTACTGAAGGACTATTAAATAGGTAAAATTAATTAATTTTAGTAAAACGTAGCAACTGTAACAATAAAACTTTTGTCAATACTAAATGTTGCTATAGAAACGAAAGATGATCTTTTTATCAGAGGCGTACAACGAGTTTGGACATAAATTTTAATAATTTTTATAAAAGGAGAACACTTTTACCTGAACTTTTTTTTTACTTTTAGCACCCATACTTCGAGACCAATTGTCGATTTCATTTTGTACGTACCTTTCAATAACGGGATGTATAAAGGGTTTTGTGTTTTTTCAAAATAGTCGCATATACTTACGGTGCATCAAAATCTGTTCTCATGGAATGAAATACCTAATTGTTTTCTATAAAAATGCATCTCCCGTTATTCTTTACCATGCGTTTAGTGTGAGTAGTTAATGATCTTTTTTAGTACACTGACCGGCAAAAAAATCGGCCACCCTGAAAAATTTCGCAAAACCACTTTAAAAATTATTAATTTACTAGTGATTGTTATTTAATTAATGAACCATTCACTATTGACACATGATGTACAAATTAGCAAAAAAAAGAAGACAAATTAACGCAGAATTAAATTTAATTCAACAAAACAACAGAAACAGATCAAGTACGACATCTCCTTTAAAAAAAAAAACAATAAAAGAGGCTGTTGTTGTAAACAGTGTTTTTCATCATTTGATTATAAGTTTGGCAATTAATAAACGTTTTCACGCGAAAACAATTCCTTTAACTCTTCCAGACGTCTCTCAAATTGTCGTTCTGTTTCTGTTATTTTGTTAAATTAAATTTAATTCTGCTTTTATTTGACTTCTTTTTTTTTGCTAATTTATACATCATGTATCAATAGTGAATGGTTCTTTAATAAAATAACGATCACTAGTAAGATTAATAATTTTTAAAGTTTGGTTTCACAAAATTTTTTAGGGTGGCCGGTTTCTTTTGCCGGTCAGTGTATTTGTCTTTTCTTGTTTACACTATAATTATTTTATTTATTTACCTTAAGCGCTAATCCATAACAAAGCTCAGCCTCACTTATATGTCGCATTTTTAAGTTAATTAAGGCCAAGTAACCCCAACACACACCAACTGAATTATTTAATAGAACCGATTCCGAAAAACATTCTTCGGCACTTAGGAGATCATTTTGCTAAAAGTATATAATAGACTGCATTTAGAAGAATGTAGAACTTATTGATGAAAAATAACAGCAAATACCGCTAGATATGCGATTCCACAAGCCATCCATGTATAAGGAGTAGGATGATTTTTGCATGCTATTAAAAGTATTTTTCTAGCTTCCTGTATGTTGTCCATTATCTCTGCACAATTTATATAAAGTAGATGCATGTCGTCTGGTCTTTCAAATGATTGCAACACTTGTAAATATTCATAAAGTGCTTGTTCCGGTTTTCCAAGGGCTAAATAACAGTGGCCCGTCAAACTTACAACAGGATAATCCTAAAAAATGATATCAAATATCCATTATTTCGACTACCTACTTTGTTTTTTTATAAACAAATTATTGTGTACTTACGGAACCATGAAAGAATCGAGCTTTTTCTAAATGTTCCAAAGAGTGTTCATATCTTTTTCTGTAATAACAAATTACAGCCAACATATAGTGAACAATTCCTGTGTGTTTTAGCTCACACGCTAAAGCGTTTTCTACCCACTACATGAAGTAAATTGTAATCGTTTTCTATTTAAACATTATACGTACGGAATAGGCTCTCATTTTCAGAAGGAGGATACTAGCCTTAAAATATATCGTTTTGGGACAAATGCTGGATGTCCAGATTAAATCTTCTCTTTTTGAGAAAGCATCGTCCTTGTAGCGAGGATCATCTAAGAATTTTAGTGCCATTTCTAGTGATAAGTCCATTCCTCCCTCATTTTCGACATCTTTGTAAAATAAATATAAAACGACCCAACCTGTTAAAAAAATTCGAAGTGTCGACAGGAATATTGCTTTAGGAATTTTTACCTTCTACCCAACGTGGTTGGTGAACCATTGTAGTAAGTAAACATAATTCAGCTTCCACTAACCGTCTTTTTTCTGCCAAGAGAATTCCATTTAACAGTAAACTACAAATATGATTATATTACTTTTTAAGATTTAAACCACGAACACCTGTTTTTGTGGTAAATCTTTCTGGATAAAGCTTCCTGTAAACACATAAACGCTTTTTCAAACTGACCCCGTTGAAGGTTAAACACCGCATAATTGAACCAATGATCTGCATTCTTGGAACCATGGTGTAATATCTACAAATTACACATGTTAATCAGAATTAGTGTTTGATTATATTGTGCAACAGTGCTGAAATTTAAAGGAGTGTGAAAAATTTCAAACGTGTGCACACTATATTTTTTCTACACTTAATAAGCAAAAGAATTGACTTAGTAACTTGCTTATTATTACTTATAGGAGTATTTAACAAATGTATAATTACATTGAAATCGGCTGCTTCATTACGGAAAAGTTCTAGTAGCTTTGATTTTATAGAGCGTGGGCCATTTCGTTCGATTTTAGATGGGAGAAACAGAAACTTCAGTTGATGATTAAAGAAAACGCTGCATCACAATTTTCAGCAGTGAGTTGAAGCGAAACAACTAATTATTTCGTCTTTTATTTCATCAAATGAATAATTTCAACAATTTTAGTTATATCAAATGCAGTGGCTATGCTAGACTTTAAAATCAAGGTGGGTCAGCTTGGGGCCTAAATTTTGAAAGCTGGGCCATTTACTTTTTTGGAAAAATAGAAACTGAAACATAGTACCTACGTAATTTATTTAAACAATTATAATCTCTCTATAAAAAATAAAATAATAATTAATAAAGCACACTATTTTTTCAATTTAAAACAAAACGTGTGTTCGATGACCAGTAGAAAACAATTCAAGGATTTTATGTAAAGGAATTTAGTTTGATACTTAAAATGGCTACATTTACTAAACAATCATCAAGCATTTTTGATCTAAATAGGTCTTCATTTTTTTAAGCATGAAAAAAGGGTTTTCCTAACGTCATGCGGAAAGTGACTAGTTTACGCACGCTAACCCGTGCAAAAAGTGAATGTAAGTAAATTTCGAAGATTTATTGATTAATGATTACAACTATTTATATTCAATGGAAAAGAACAATTTATATAGTTATTTTTCTCATTGCTTTCGTTTCGATCTTTGTCTTCTGTGGTCTTCATCTCAAACACTTTGCTAACATTTGCTGCCTCCATTCCCCCCAAAAAATTAATGACGTCATCTCAAAATTTTGCCGAAGAAATTCTACCAAAAATGTGCAAAATATGATGAGTTTTTACTTGTAATTTATCATTGCATTAATATATTTTAATTTTAATTAATTTATCTATCTATTATTTTACGTGAGATATTTGAAAATTTTGAAGAAAATCAACTGTCATGTTGAAATTAAAGTATTCCGTGGAAGAAAACTTCGGAAAAGTTTATTCCTCTTTGAGAAATTAGCTCTTGAAGTGGCAGAAAAAAAAGGATTTTAATGAATGAGTTGAAAACAAACTTAACCATGAAAATATTTGCGTGTTTTTTCCTTAAAATTTTTGGTCAATCTTGACGGAACAATTATTTTTGCCAATTTTTGAAATGAAGAGATAATCTGTTGCTCTGTTGCTCTGATAAGACTGATTTTGGCAAATCAGATACCCTCGAAGAAAAGAGAGGGTGGCTGGGTTGGGTTAGTAGGTGCTAAGATAAAACTGATTTTGGCAAATGACATACCCTCTAATAAAAATAGGGCGGGTAGATGGGGCTAGCACCTGTTAAGACTGATTTTGACAAATGACATATTCTCTAAGAAAATAGAGGGGGGGCGGCTGGGGCTAGTCCCTGCTAAAATAAGACGTATCTTCTAAAAAATTTAATGAAATTATTATAAGAAAAGATACTAGAGGCTCCAAAGCACTTTCAAATTCTTTCCAAACAGGAATACCTGTTGTGTTTGTCCTGTCTCCTGTAATTGGGCCTCCGGCCCATTGGAGACATAATGGAATAAATAAATAAATAAATAAATAAATACCTAGACCTCAAGATTGTCTTAAATTAAGAAAAAAAAAACGAGATTCCAAAATTAACTCAAAAAGAGGTTAGATCAGAATTTTCCAAAAATAGAACACCAAAGTCCTCCAAAATTGTTTTAAATAATTTACAATAAAATCTCCGTGGGTTCCCAAAATAATACACCATGGGTACCTAAGAGTCTCCCGAATAAAAAAAAACACTGCGACATTCAAGACTCTTTCAAAATTCATAAAAAATAAAACACTAATAGATCAAAAGATTTTTACAAGTTCATCCACATTATGTGTATCGAGAATGTCGCAGAAGTATTCCAGATACGATTCGAGTTTTGAGGCAACGGTTTTCCGGAAGATTATCTGACAAAATTCAGAAGTTAAACATGTGTTTAATTTATTTGAAGATACCTGTATCAATAAAGTGTCACTCTTTAGTCTTGTGGTAGGTTGTGGAAGACAATTTTGCCATAGTTAGTATTAGGCCTGGCTATTTTGATTTCTGTTCGATGATCTTCAATCAAATTAAATTTAATTGTGGTGCGTATTCCTATAAGGTCAGACAGTGTATTATCAACTGGTGTAACTCTTATATTATAAGCGGACATATTACTAAAAACATTATTATTATCTATAACTGCATTCCCTCAAGTTGGAAAATCAGTGAGTGAGATCAAACCATAATATTTGAACGAATCGTTCGTAGCGTTAGAATTTGAATTGCGTGTTTCAAAATGCACATAGAAATCTCCCCCAATTATTACATTATTTGAACTACTACGAGTACATAGAAAAAATTTTCGAGTCACCTAGAGGTGAATGATAAACTGTTACAATTATTAGGTTATAATTTGTTACGACAAATCCAGTTATCTCACAATGAATTTCTATTGAAAACTCTGCAATCCAAGGCATCAACTGGACTGGGAATTTTTTGGCAATTAGCCATGAGTTTTGTTAGATCATAAATGGGTGACCTAACGGAAGTTTGTGTGTTCTCGAAGGGCCAGCGGTCACAAATGGGTGACCACAAATGTTAGTCACAATGGATGACCAAAAATAAGGGGTCACAATGGATGACCAAATGATGAAACTAAAAATATAGCTTCAGTGAGACACGAACCTTTCTGCTTGACGGTTTATTCGATTCTACTAAAAATATTTACATGTTATTTACAAGTGGAGGTGGTGGGTGAGAGGGTGGAGTCTGCTGCACCCCTTCTCCTTCGGTTTACCTGACTGGACCGAACAAGTTTTGAAAGGACGGGCAAAAAACGTCGCAGTATTGTAGTCAATCACTTCTATATAGTCACATTCAAAAGTAGTTAGCTAATGTTTACTGAGGCACAAAGAATTTATTTCTAAATCAGATAATAATGCATGTAGCATGTTAAATTTATTTCTGGCATACTGAATGTTCAGAAACAAAATTCGAAAACTAGCCATATTTAAGCCACGATTCCCAGTCCACTCACTATGCATTGCTGAAGTCGAAGATGCAGATCTATGTATAGTTTTTATTGTAAGCGGATGAACTAGGGCAGATGCAACTACTTGTCTAAGTGCGTCACATGTTTCGATGAAAAAATTGTGATACGTAAGTACCTTGTGGCCAACGGTTGAGATCCATCGCCTTTTCTTTGTTGACTAAGTCAATGATGACTTTATACGACGAGTAGTAATCAGGATATTTAAACTGTAGGGCTTCGCATTGTACTTCCGGAAAGTCACTTTTCAAAGACTTTCTTATCTCTTTTTGGGTGGTCTGGGGTAGAAGTCTAGATAAAGTAACCTCATTTGACATACACCTGTTAAAACTTTTATGGCTTAAGCCGAACCACCCATATAAGTCAAACTGGCTATTGTATTACTTAACTCAGTTCACGGCTACATTATGCCAACAATGGACAGTAATAATCTTGCGGTTCGGGTCCACAAAGCTTACAATAGCCAGTTTGACTTATAAAGGTGCTTTGGCTTAAGCCGCTTAACTCATAAAAGTTTTAACAGGTGTATGTCAAATGAAGTTACAGTACATATAAGAAAGCCTTTTTTGACACTTCTTTTAGACCGTTAACTTGCTCATTCTGATTCATCTCAATTTTGTAGTTTTTTAAAATTGTTCACATTTGACTTAGTCTTTTTTTGGAAACAACCATTTTAAAATTTTGCGAATCATCCAATAGTGGTTGTTCTACATTCACATTCTTTTGGTGAGTTGTAGTTTCACCCGCGGATTCTTCATTTAATGATGCTGTTGATTCAGTGAAGTGTGCGTTTCAGGAAACATGTAGTTGAGAAAAACGTTGGTATTACTTTAATGATTATTCTGTGTGTTTAAAATTTCACACGACTCGTTTATCCAAGGAAAATCCTTCTTCTGTTTTTGTTTTTTTGACTAGGTGTGACATGAGTCTTTCACCTTGTAGTTGGTGAATTAAAGCTGTTTGAGCGACGATTATCGACTTACATGACAACCATTTAGGGAGAAATTGCAAGTTGTGTTCCCTAATGGCGTACGGATTTTCATCTGCCCAAATGTGGGTGTGGATCCGTCCTCATCAGTTGATGGTATAAGAGATACAAAATTTGCTTTTTCGTTTATTTTTGTATTAACCCACTCACAAAAGCTTTGGCTCCGTGGTAAATTTGTTGTTTTCAATAAATGGACTTTCTGGTAGTGAAAGGAGTACAAGTTGTTCTCCGAGTATTCTTTAAGCATTACTCCCCGATACTCCGTACATCATAGCCTTCGCGGGCTAGTGCTCGGTCGAGCTTCGACACTCTCAAACAGCCTCTTCAAAATCAGCAATTCTATTATAGTTTTGGAAATTTTATTCTACCCTGTAAAATTTTATTGGCATTAACGAGACGTACAGTAGTACAATATCAAGAGATATTTACAACTTAAAGTTGTCGCCTGCCGGTAATCCCCAGATATTACAAAGCAGAATAATTCAGGTCGGGACCATCGTTACTCACGAACGAAAATGATCATTATTTTATGAGTACAACTACCTGCTAAATGTTCTCCTACAAATACGGGTGAACTGGTGTGAGCCATAAATATTTCTTACTATTGTTCTACTGTCCGTCTCGTTATTGTCAATGAAATTGTATAGGGTAGAATGAAATTTCCAAAACTATACTACGTAACCAACCTACTCCGACCATGAGCTGCAGGTTTAAAAGATCTGTACTGTCGAAGATGCTATAGAACGGTTTGACAACAAAGTCATTTCAACACATTTCGTCTACAAATTAGAAATCTGTGTCAAACAAATTTTAAAGAAACGATGTTTAATAACATACACTTGACATAGAAATGATTATTAGTGTCAAAACGGTTGCTAGGATACCTTGTTTATTGTTGTAATGTTGTTATTATTTGAGGTGAGTACAGACGGCCCGCGAATATGTATATGGGTTGGAAAATTGTAAATTCGACTTGAGTTTTCGAAAAAATTGTATATAAAAAGTTATTTTTTTCATGAGTTCCGTTACTGGTTAAAATTAATCTACTTATTCCTGAGACATCCTGTCTAATTTTTCCGTTGCTTTTCTTAAAGCAGTGCATTTACGTATGTGCGCGGACTATTATTCTCCATTTGCAAATTCAATATCATTACTTTTAGCTAATAAATAAAAAAATATTCGAAATATTTCTTTTAGCTGACCCACCACTGTACAATTTTGACTTTTTTTAAAAAATCTGGTTGTCTAGGTTGAAAACAACACGGATTCATACACCACAAGTACAGGAGGATCTTATATTAAAAAATTAAAAAAACAATTTAAGATTGTGAATTTTGAAGATGACGTAATCCCATCTGCATGATATTCCTAATATGCATCAAAATTTGACAACAATCGGTCCAGTAGTTTTGGAGATTATCTATCTAATAAAAATCGACACAGGCGGCAGACAGACAGACAGACGAAAACGGGAGACCACTTTTTTCGTCGAGAAAGCACAAAAATGGACATTGGTCCTATTGATCCAATTACTATATTTCCTTGCAGCTTAGGGTCGGGAAATAAAAATCTTTCCATAATGCAGTCAACCATTCCCATGGACGAACGAATATACAGCTGGTTTCAAAAAAAAAACGGGACAAATGACAGTGACATGAACGTCATATTCCCATTGCTTTTCATTGATTTATGAGAACCTGATTTGCTTATCTTATCCCGTTTTTTGTGAAACCAGCTGATGTAGTTATAATCTTCCTCCATGACTACTGTTATTTCCACGCGTTCATGGTACATTTAATTTCTGTATTTTAATGAATAGAATTTTAAACATTTGTATCTGTCATGGTTTTATTTAAATTTGCTTTACTCTTTTGAAGTGATAAAGTTTACGTTTGAATTTTGACTGTTAACACAATTTTGTAACAAAGATAACTTACGAAATCGTTGTCATATTTACTCTGCCCTAGCACAGAGTCTGTATGGGTCATGGACTAATTTATGAGACAGCATTCGTATATTTTAGTAAACTAGTAATACACGATTTTATTGTCTTGTGAAGTTTTGATTTTTGTACATATTTTATGTTAGATTTTTATTTCTTACCTCCAGATAGTATTTATCTGCCAAATCTAAGTTTCCTATTTCTGTTGCTTCTTGTGCAAAGAATAGTACGGAATTAAATGATGTTTTGGGAAGTTTTACAGTATTACGACCTATAACAGTCATTTTATGCAAAGTTTCATTAGTTTCAGTTATTAGTCTTCTGAAAATATCTTCTACGAAATTTTGGTGCTGTTGCTGATTCATACTTTCCTCCAGTAGGTTTAGCTTAAACGATGCTATGAAGCTACTAATTTGCATTAAAGTAAGTAAGTAGTTCTGATATATTCCGCATCTTTTCATATATGTTATGAAGTCAGCCTGTTTTTCACCTTAATAATTGTCAAATGCTTTTTTTGAATGTGATTGAAATTTTACGCTAACTTACAGAAGCATAAGCTTTTTTGTTCCGTATATACTGTGTAATATCTGTTAAGTTCTTTAATAATTTCTTGAAGAATATTTCGACAAAGCTTGATCGCCGCCTGGTTATCAAAGACTACTTTTGGTATTGGTGGTTTTATTTGTACCACTTCTCTTAAACTAAAAGAAAAACAATGATTTATTTTAATTATTAAGAAAACAGTTATAAATTATAAACCTGTTGTGTAGGTCATCAATTTTTCTTCGTTCTATTAAAGATTCCGTTAATTCGATTTCTAAAACGATGAATGTAGGATTTCCGTGTTCATCATATAACTTGATACTAGGTTCAGGTGGAGGCTCAGGAGTCGGTGTTGGTGGTAGTTTCTACAAATTAATCTATATTAACTTAAGATATGTATAAAACTTGTTATTACGGATTTTAAGTTTAAATCTTCATCATCTATTTTCTCTGTTTTTTTCTTTTTACTCTCCTTCGCCTTTTTGCTTTTTTTCGTATCCTTACTTCCTTTTGATTTTTTACTTTCTTTTGATTTTGATCTTTCTTTCTTGTCTTTTTTCCCCACAATTACTTTGCTAGTACTTTTGTCAAAAACTTTTACAGCAGGAGGAAAAAAGTATGAGTTTTCTAATCCACCATAAAGATGTGCTTCCTGCTCGTGAAATGTTGTAATAGGAATGGCAATTTTAGTTTTTGTAACTAAAAAGAATGAATGTTAACAATTTAACAACTGTAAAATTTTAAGAGAGAGGCTCAAAATTACTCTAGTAAAAGTTGCTTTTGATACCGAAAATCTAGTCTGATACATTTTTTGAAAAAGATAAATACTTTTAGTCAACAACATAAGACTCAGCGCAGATCTAATTTCACCTAAAATTATTAATTTAACTGCTATATGTAGAGTTTAAACACTGGGACTATTTTTGAAATATATCTGCATTTTTCGCTCTACCGGGTCTTTAAACGAAATTCAACAATTACAATACAAGAGACAATAATTGGCGTGAACGAAAAATTTCAACCTTTTTTAATACGTAACATGTTTAACAAAATTAAAATAATGTTGGCAGTAGTCAGATTTAATACATTCAGTTCAAAATATGTACTTTAACTGTTCAGTTAGTTCAAAGTACAGTCGTGGCTCTTCGAAGGTGCTACACTTTGTCATGTGTAAAATTGTGTCTTTGTGAATTGTACTCCGAAATTGAAGTTTCTAAAATGTCACTTTAAATGTCACTGAAAACGTGAAAACAATGTCGTGGGTTAGAAAATTTTACTTGCTGTCCTCAATCGTTTTAGGTAATAAGCATTCACGTTCGGTAGAAGTAGCTGACAGAAATTTTTCTGTGGTTAAGTTGCAATCTTTAGATCACTAGAAACTAAAGATTGGTATCAACTGTCTAATTTTCTAATTCAAATGTCAAATCTGACTTGTGTGGAAAAAAACAAAGTTTTTCTAATTTTAACACGCTTCGTTTCAAGAAAATCCTTAAATACAGCATGGAAACAATTTTCACAAAAGTAGTCACAAGAAAGCCCATTTTAAAGGAAAAGAGACAAGAAATATTTCGTGGTTATCAAAAAATTGCAGAGAAAAGGGACAACGCTTGGGTAAAACGGAAACAGTTAAACTGGTGGCAGAAATATTTTCCGTAAAGTTCGCTGGTGTTGTCGAGTGCTTTTCGAATTTTAAAATAATACCAATACAATGGCGCCGGTGCCGTTAATTTTATAATCAGAATCAGAAAGACGACTGCGCAGATTTATATACATACACCCACATACTTTGTTGGTTCCGCTCTACAATTGGTTTTTAAGTTTTATATTATAATCGTTATTGTTTTGTAAGAGGGAAAACACTCGGCTTTGAGAATAATTGTACGTAATACACGTATAAATTTAGGTTTCCGAAGGCAAAGTTTTTCACATTTTAAACACGTTATAGCTACCACGCTACCAGAATCAAATTACTAGGGGGGTATCTCCAATTGCGTGATAGTGGTGAAGATTTACTTTTCATTTTCTTGAATAAGACATGGATATACCAAAACGGATCTATGGTAAAATTGTGGATCCATGATGATGACATCAAATCTTGCCCTCCTAAAAAAACTAGTGAAGGGAAAAGATTCACAATTTTACATGCGGGTTCCTCTTTGGGCTTTGAGAGGGATGTGATTTTCTCCTTGGTTCAAAAATAGATTCAGCAGATTACCACAAAACCATCACATTTTCGATGTTTGACATTTACTTACTTACATGTCACATTTTTGATACCTACTTTCTGACGTTCCCGTTATACATTATACACTAGAACAATTATGTCCGCAGTTACACAGCTTAAAAAAAAAAGTTACCAAATCTAGTTACATCTACCGAACGTGAATTCCTTATAGTTTGTTTTGTTTGTGTTCATTTTTGTTCGCACGAGTAGCGCACACTTCAATGGTAAATGTCACTCACGACTTTCGTCACTACTCTCAAGAGTACGATTGGACTGAAATTTAGTGACATATATGGTAACATTTAGAGAGCAGAGTGAAATTTCTCGTGAATAACCCTGTATATAATTTTAGGTATCCAAGAAGGACAGAGATTAGGAATTTGTGGGTTAAATTTGTGCAAACCACTTTAAAAACAAATCAGTCTAATAAGACGACAGACGGCAGACAAACAGACGATAGACAGACGGAAACGTGAGATCGACTCTTTCGTATTCTTTCGTATTCATGAAAGTAGACATCGCTGCACGGTCCTTATTACAATACTTCATTAGATTAGGCCCGGGAAGTAAAAAGGAAGATACAGTTGTTCGCTACCCGAATCTTGTGGAGCACCATTTCGTGAATGTTCAACAGCTTCTCCTTCAAGTCATCGACATAATCTATGACCTCCTTTGGTCCTTCATTTGGAGAGCCGAATAGTATGTCACAAGGTAGACGAAGTTGTCTCCCGAAAACCATGCGCGCCGGTGTCTGATCCGTTGTGTCATGGACAGCTGATCGATAAGACATCAGGAACAGTGGAAGGTATCTATCCCAATCTTACTAGTGTTTAGCTACCACTTTCGAAAGATGTTCTTTCATGTTGTGATTGAACCGTTCTACCATTCCATCCCATTGTGGATGCAACGGCGTAGTCCGTGTCTTCTGTATTCCTAGTACTTCAATAATGCAATGGGTTTGATTAGAAGTTTCTGCCTTGCTCCGAATGCATTTCCATTGGTACCACAATCCTGCTAACCCAATTGTCAATCAGCAGTTTTGCAACCGTAGTGGCTTCTTGGTTCGCTATGGCGTAACCTTCGGGGTATTTGCTGTCATAATCCCTGACGACCATTATGTACTTATTCTCGTCCTCGGTCATCAGGAAAGGACCTGCTATGTCCACTGCAATTCTTTCGAAAGGCGAACCCATATTGTATTGTTAAAATCCTCTCCCTAAAGCCGGAATTCCACTGAAGCAACACTGAACGACATGTTGCTTGATACTTGTTGCCTAGTGTTGCCTGTTGTAGGCGTGCGACAATGTGGCACAAAATTTCAATTAATGTCGCTGTGTGTTCCTTCAATGAAAATATTGTGTGTAGCATGCGTCAATGCCGCATGCTACATGTTGCCTCAGTGGAATTCCGCCTTAACTTTAGCGTCTTGTTAATTCCATAATGGGTATCAGCGCTGCCGTTGTGCATTTCTCGAAGTATTTCCTTGATTCTGATGGCCGGAACCACCAACTCCATGGTGGTATGTTTCCCAAACTTGCTTAAGCAATCCGTTCTCGATACGTAGGGAGTCCCACTGAGTCCATAAAACTTTGAAAGAGATTGACTCCTCTGATATTTCCGACCAACCTCGCCGTTCTACCTCTTCTTTCCATTTGAGGTGTGGTTCGATATTCACGTCTCTTTTTTGGTCTTTTCTAAGCTAAGACGTTGTCCACACTTCATTTTCTGCGACTGTTGTCCTTTCACAGCTGAACGACGCTTTGCTCTGATCAATCTTGTCGCAGTGTTTGCAGTTCTTACACGGTCTCCATGACAAAGAGTCTGCATTATTGTGAAGTTTGCCAGTCTTAAGACATCGTTTAGTTTCCTGTAGTCTACGCACAATCTCGTCGACCCATTTTTTGGTGACTAGCACTACAGGCGAAGACCATGTACTGTTTGATTCCTCTATAACGCCTTCACCCAGTGTTTATCCGATGTCGCACTATGTTTGTGCGCCCAGAGGATTGTCCAGATGCAAACATTCCGCCGTGCAGCCATTTCCAAGTTGGTTTTTATTTCATCATCATTGTTATCAAAAGATCTTGGTTGTGATGATTGATGAAACATCTTCGTGATCGGTTCACAGACGGCAAGAACTTCCCTACTATTGATGTGCATGGATTTGGGAAAAATATTTGCGACGCGTACAGGTATGTCAGAATCGGTATTAAGTAAAGCACTCGCAATTATGAGAGAGATTCTTCTTGGAGGTGTATGATGGTTGAATAATGCCGAACGCAAATCCGGGTTTGACTTCTACTCTGATTCTAGAAAATCCATAGGCGTCGTACCAGACCGGCGTATGGGTTTATTTCGTGACAGTATGTTATGAAAAAAGTTAAAAGGTATTATTAACATTTGTTACGAAAACTTTACGACTCAGTGTAGTCTGACGATGTTTTAAATTTAATATAGGTGTTTCAGATCGGTATTGAATACACTTTTTAATTATATAGTCTTACCTCCGGGATACAACAGCGATGAAAGTTCAAGTACAGCCATCAAATGTAAATAAGGAGAAAGTTTTTCATTGCCCGTCGTTTCGACACTTGTTACTTCTTTTACTTTACTCTTACTTTTAGATTTTTTTGAACTTTCTGGAACAGTTTCCTAGAATTTTAAATATTATACGAATGTATTGACAAATTTTGTTCATTATTTACGTCTGTTTTCTTAAATGCATGAATTTCAAGAACAACTCTGCGAAATTTTCTAATGTGATCAAAAAATGCTAGAAAACCATCTTTTAATAAAACATTTCTTTTGATTAAGTTAAACTCAATTCTAGGTTGGTTTCTCTCAAATGTATTTTGTAATTCAACTTTGTCTACGTAATTTTTTATCGTATTAGGATCATAGTCGGCACTAACGAAAAAAAAATAATAGTAAAGTATACATTTTCGATCGTCCTTACCGGTAAAGAGTTACGTTCGCATAATCCTTGGAAATATTTGGCCACTGTTTATGGTTTATTCGTTCGGGAAATGTGCTGTAGTTACCATCTTTGATTAAAATATATTGATGGGTCTGCAAATAACAGTTGGACACTATTCTAAATTGATGTAGCAAAATTTGTTACCAAAGAAATAAAAATCTAATTTAGTTTTTTTATCGTTTCAAGCAAGATTATGAACAGGTAAAAACTTGTATGTACATTAACTAGTTAACATTACTTACTAATGTTTAAAATTGACAAGATAATTAAAATTAGCTAAAAAAGATCTGCAACTAGGCAAATCCTTATATTCTGTGAATATTTTGAGTCTGTAACGTTAGAAAAAAATACCTGGTCCACAGATGGCAAAGTAAGGCATAAATGGTACTCCATTTCTTCATTCATAATGGACGGAATATTGTAAATGGAGTCGAACGTGATATTTAACAGTTTAGGTTTGCAAGTGAAAGTCAATGGTTTTTCTATCGATACAGTGACAACTATTCCTGGTGGGTATGAATACCGTATCATGCGATCATCACAAAACGGCTCCGGTACTATTAGTTGTAAAAACTCAGTAAACGACGACTTTTCTGAAAGAACAGAAATTACAAATAATCTATCTATTCTACACTTGTTACCAAAAATGAATGGCATCAAATCTAAAATACAGACTCCAGTCTCTTTTTCTGTGGCGTCAAAGACAGCTTTGGAGGTAGTTTTTCCTATAGATTCTTTACTAACTCCTTTTTTATGAGATGTTTTGGAACCTTTTTTGCTAGATTTTTGAGATGTTTTACTGTCGTTATTGGATTTTTTTGCATGCTTGTTTCCACTACTCTTAGTAGTGCTGCTATTTTTATTTCCTTTCTTTTCTTTTTTACCATTTTTTTTTCCTTTAGCTTTGAGCTTTTTCTCGCGACTTGGGGATGCAAGAAAATCTACTTTTTCAACAGTGTCTCCAGTAAGAGCTTCGTATAAACTTATAGCACTCTCCACCGATGATAAAGATTGATCTAAAATCAATTTATCTTCTTCGCTTTTACTAGTGTCCTCGACAAATATTTCTGAATCTAAGTTAGGAAATTGGAATATTTTGACTGTAAATCATTTTTATGAAACAGCGTTGATTACTTTTAGATAGTTACCTATTAATGGATTTGTAATTAACTTGTCTAACTCACTAAGAGATTCGGTGTTGTATTTTAACTTGAATTCATGATCAGCCAAGAGTATGGGGTCATCTGTTAAGAGGATTTTTGGGGATTCTCCTAGATCAATTCCTCCAAACTGAATTTTTGAAAATATGTAAGATGATCGATAAGCGGGAACCTTTAACGAGGTTTTACCAGAATTTGCAATAAGATTAAAACGGTGTTTAAAATCTTACCATATTTTGATAACTTTCTATAGTAACTGTTATTTCATTGAAATTTGTTGTATCTATTTCAGGAAGTTGTGTTGTAGATGGAAGTTTTTGTTCCTGTTTTTCTTCTGATTTTTTAGAAGAATGTTCACCCTGTTCCGTTATAAAAGGTATTAAAAAAAATACTTTGTAAACTAACGTACCTTTTTTGAAATTTTGGTTGATCCTTTAACCATTTTAACTGACGTATGACAATTAATTTTTGATTGAATTAAATATGGCAAATATTTGCTATGGTAATACTAATTTGTGTTATTTAAATAAAACAAATAAAGTGAGTAATTTGATTAAACGCATTCTGGAAGTCTGATGGAGTGATATCAAAGGCTTTATAGTACTATAGGTAAGGGATGGATAGGTAACATGATAAAAGAAAAACGCAGCACTCTTTGAAAACAAAACAAATAGTCGTTCATTTTGTAGCATGAAGTAGTCCCCGCATTTAGAAACGTCCTTAAAAATTTTTACGTCATCTGCATATAAGAGAATATTGGACCTGATCGCCTTAACTAGATCATTTATGTAGATATCAAAGTAAAGGGGCCCCAAAATTGAACCCTGAGACACTCCAGACTGAACGAGAATTTTTTTAGACTTTCTATAAGTCTCTAGATCCACTTGCACAATAATTTGTAAATCATTTTTATTTTTCAGCGGTGTTTATTTGACCAGTTTGCATGCTGAGGAGCTGGTAAAAATATGCTTATTCCGCATAGTTAGAAAGGCAACAATATTAATGGCATTTTATGGCTATGTTTATGAAAACAGACCACAACAAAAAGAAACCCAGATAGCGATAATGCAGTCAATGGCGAAAAAGAACGAAACAAAAATCGCATTAAGTTGCTAATAAAACCACAAAATTAGCAAAATAAATGCGGCGCCAAGCCGCCGAAAGGCAAGATTTCCGTCTCACACCGCATCATAAGTTTTGATAAATTTACAATTTATCGCTTAAACCTCAGCCATATTACCGAATAAATGATTATTTTCTACCAACTATAAGGACATTGGAACAGTTTACTTCATTTTTGGTGCATGATCTGGAGTGGTAGGGACCTCTCTAAGACTTCTAATCCGAGCAGAATTAGGAAACTCAGGGTCTTTAAACTGAATAACCAAAAATAACTTTATCCTCCTAACTATCCTAATCAATCATTACTACCCTAATTATGCTATTCATTTACATCCGAAATATGTACTATAACGCTATGGAACGCGAAACGGATATTGACTGCTCTTTCTGGAAATAATGGAGTGTCGACGCTTGATAGAATTGGAGATAAAAATATTTGGAAAAAATCGAAGAGTATAGAAGTGAAAACACAAAGAGCGTTTATTTAGATGAAATGTACTTTGATCGCCATTATGCTTCTTACACATCATGGAAAAAAGATTTGGCTCATGACTCTAAACTTAGGCTTTGTAAAATTGACGCACCACCATCAAGAGGGAAAATGACTGAGTTGATCGCGTTTTACTTTTATCGGCACATAATATCAAAGACTATTATTAAACTTGGATTATCATGAAAATATGTCATCAGGTATATTTCAGTCATGGTTACCTTGTAATAACGTAATAGTTTTCAATAACGCATTCCGTCTAAATAAAAAAAAAAAATAACGCTAACTATTCACCCTGAAATTATAGATTTTTATATGAGAATGATTTATATTTCGAAGAAAATTATACCAAAAAAGAATTACTGTAAGTTCTTAAGACCAAAAATTTAAAAAAATCGTATTTCATCGACAGGGGAGCAAAAATTACGGTTCTGGTGTTCTTCGTTTATCACCGCATTACTGCATTACTCAACCCGATAGAAATGGTGTGGTCACAAATTAAATCTAGAATTCGAAATAATAATAATCGTTCTCTAAAATTCATGTAACTATTGAATTAACTCGAAAAGAATTCGCGGGAATCTCGGCAGAGTTATGGAAAAATTATGTGTCCCATATAAAAGACCTTAAAAAATATCGAACAAGGAGCTACCGAGTGTTAATAATTCATTCACGGATAAACCAATTTAAATGCGGCTTTTCATTTGAAAGCTGGTTCTATCGGAATGGTTCTTAGCTACGTTTGATGTTAATCACTTAAGCTACTTTTAACTTTGAAACATTTATCTGTCTGTGGATTTGTTCATGGCACTATAGCTCCCATCCATTTTCTCGAAAATTTGGGAATACAGTAATGTTATTACTTATTAGTATTATAGTGTACCTATCGAAATTGATATGCGTGTCCTTGCAAAAATGTTGATGCCGTTATCACAAAGTTTTGTAGATTAGAAACTCATTTGAAACATACGAGTATCATTTACTTTAACATTACATTAAAATGAACATATGTATGTTCATTTTAATTTATAGTATAGGGGTTCTCAAAACAGAAAAATCTGGATATGTTTCACTGTACTTCAGGGGCGAGGGAAGTTCTGTCAAAATTACCTTCGACCAGTTTTTTTCATTGTGAATCAAGGTGGTTATCATGTAGCAAATTTCTACAATATGTTTACAAATTAAGAAATGGAACTACAAATTATTGGTCTCACAATTGAAGAACAAGAACTTCACATACAGAGGCGAAAAGAAGAATCAATCTAGCAATAAACCATCCTTTTCAGTTTTGGCTGGACTAGATATGTATTTTTCCACGCTGAAGGAAAGAGCTCTCTGTATACAATTTCTCACGTTTCATTTTTGTGAAACGGGTTTTCTGCGTTTGCTGTTTTGAAGACAGGATACAGGAAACAATGTAGATTGATAAATCACGAGTGTTAATTCCTTATGAAAAATTTTGCTCTGTAAGGTAAGTTAATGGGTAAGTTCAAGGAAGCTATTAATTTGGTATTGTAAATTGATGAAACATTTTACCTTACCACTTCTTATTTAAACTGTTTCAGGTACCATGTTATTTTTCAGTTATTAGAATATATCTTATTTTGCTTTTGGTTTTGGTTTCAATAAATAACTTTTATAATTTTTAGGTACATTGAAACATTGTATCTATGAGTAGAAGCCGTCATGGAGTTTTTCCTTGCGGTGACCGACTTCCTACATACTTATTACTTAAAACTCTTCAGTCACGTTGATTTTAAATTTTTTTAGATGTCAATAAAAAAAAGCTTACCTACTCCGACTATTAAGTTTTACAATAAGACGAATTTACCGTTTGTGACTGGAACATCATTCTGCATCCAAAGAAATAGCTGTGATTTTGGCGTTTAGTGCCGTTTCTTTTAGAGATTTTGCTTTCTCACGATAAAAATATGCTAGTACATATTACTTGATATTTTATAAGTCCTAACTAAACAAAAATTAACACAATACATAAAAATTGGTCTAAAGAGTTTAGACAGTACTTCCCTCGCTGTCGGAAACTTGACGACTGCATGCCTATTGTGTTTTTTTTTTCTCATTACATTTTTGTAGTGGGAATTTAAAAAAAAAATGTGATGACGTCATCAACATTTTTGCAAGGACACGTACATCAGTTGGGATAGATGTAGTGTAATACTAAGAATAAAATTATTGTATTCCCAAATTTTCGGGAAAATGAATTGGGTCGTTTTCAATATTGATTTCTTATATTCAATAAAATAACGAAACAATTTACTCACGTATACGGCGCCGGTGTGTAATCTAATATGAAAAGCAACTGAAAATCGTTTACGTATAAACATTCTTAATTTAAGATGACAAGCGTAACAGCATACGTGAGAGTCAAACAGAGAAACTGTAAACAAAACGACCATCGGTTTTATTGCTTCGACTTCCGCTTATTATATAAAACATTGGGTTTTATTTTAATTCTTGACGGTGAAATTCACAATTGGTTGATTAAACATGTCTATTTCACATTCGCGGAACCAAGTGAGCGCATAAAACAAATGCAGGTCTGTAATGTTAAAGTCGATGTAAATAAGCGTGCTACCCTTATGTTTCAACCGAGTTTTTCCTTTAACAAATTTTGTGTCTACCAAATTGGGTTGGTTGGGGTGTAATACTAATAATAAGTGTTGCCTTTAATTTAATCAATAAAATAAATTGACTTCATTAATTTTTTTGAACCACCTCTTAAGAAAATCTAAAAAAATATGAATGGAATGATAAATCACAAGTGCAAACTCATCATATTTTTTGCATTTTAGATAGGATTTATTCAGCAAAATTTAAGGGTGACGTCATCAATTTTTTTAGGAGGGATGAACAAATACATTTTGAACAAAAGTTTACCATGCTTATAATAACTTTAAAATATTCCCAAGATTTCAAAGCATTCGGTTTTGTAATTCCTGATTAAATCGATAAAATAAATTCACGCCTTCATTAATTTTTTTGAGTCACCCTGCATATGCAAATCCAAAAATATGAATGGAATGATAAATCACAAGTACAGACTCATCATATTTTGTACATTTTAGATACGATTTATTCGGCAAACTTTTGAGCTGACGTCATCAGTTTTTTGTAGAAGATAACCAAAAATATTTTGACTAAAAATTTATTATGCTCTTTATAACCTTAAAACATCTGCAAGATTTCAAAGCATTCGGTTTTGTAGTTCCTGATTAAATCAATAAAATAAATTTACGCATTCATTAATTTTTTTGAGTCACCCTGTATATGCAAATCGAAAAAATTTGAATGGAATGATAAATCACAAGAAGAGACTCACCATATTTTGTACATTTTAGATAGGATTTATTCAGAAAAATTTTGTGGTGACGTCATAAATTTTTTAGGGGGGACGACCAAATACATTTTGATCAAAAATTTACCATGCTTATGATAATTTTAAAATATCTTCAAGATTTCGAAGCATTCGGTTTTGTAGTTCCTGAGTAAATCAGTAAATTAAATTTACGCTTTCATTTATTTTCTTGAATCACCCTGTATATGCAAATCCAAAAAATATGAATGGAGTGATAGATCACAAGTACAGACTGATCATACATTTTAGATATGATTTATTCGGCAAATTTTCGAGCTGACGTCATCAAGTTTTTGGAGGGGATAAGCAAATATATTTTGACTAAACATTTATTATGCTCTTTACAACCTTAAAACATCTGCAAGATGTCAGAGCATTCCGTTTTGTAGTTCCTGATTAAATCAATAAAATATATTTACGCATTCATTAATTTTTTTGAGTCACTCTGTATATGCAAATCCAAAAAATATGAATGGAGTAATAAATGACAAGTACAGACTCATCATATTTTGTACATTTTAGATATGATTTATTCGGCAAACTTTCGAGCTGACGTCATCAAGTTTTTGGAGGGGATAAGCAAATATATTTTGACTAAACATTTATTATGCTCTTTATGACCTTAAAACATCTGCAAGATTTCAGAGCATTCGGTTTTGTAGTTCCTGATTAAATCAATAAAGTATATTTACGCATTCATTAATTTTTTTGAGTCACCCTGTATATGCAAATCCAAAAAATATGAATGGAGTGATAGATCACAAGTACAGACTCATCATATTTTGTACATTTTAGATATGATTTATTCCACAAACTTTTGAGCTGACGTCATCAAGTTTTTGGAGGGGATAAGCAAATATTTTTTGACTAAAGATTTATGATGCTCTTTATAGCCTTAAAACATCTGCAACATTTCAAAGCATTCTCGTTAGCAGATTAAAAATTAAATTTCAAAATGTTGTTTTATAATTTTGATTTTTTTTCCAAAAATCTGGACGTTTCGGGTGAAAAGTCGATTCAGAGTTGTAAACTACATGTGTAGGACTATGTTATTTTATACAACTGAAAACCCATTTACTATGTACAATTTTGAAGTGACGTCATCGCATTAGTGGTGGGGATGATTAGACAAATTTTGGTTAGCGTTTTACCATCTACATGATATTCTTAATATAAGTACAAAATTTCACAACAATCGGTCGAGTACTTTCGGAGATTATCTGTCTAATAAAAATCCGGGACGGCAGACGGACAGACGGACAGACGGACAGACGGACAGACGGACGGACAGACGGACGGACAGACGGACAGACAGACGGAAATGGGAGACCTATTTCTTCGTCTTCTAGGGGTCATGAAAGATCGAGAAAACGTAAAAGTAGAGAGTCGGCCGACGGACTCGATTACAATACTTCCTTTGCTTACGCTCGGGAAGTAAAAATACTAGAAATGGCAAAATCATTTTGTAAAAACAATATTCAATCAAAGAAACAACCTCAAAATTTTAAAATAAACATTATTCATTCATAACTGTGCACACTGAAGATTCTACATTTTAATTTTATCTAAAACGTAACGCTTGATTATTAGAATGAGTAAACAAGTAGAAGAAGCTATACCCACACTATTAATTTATGCAAAGTGTACCAAAAAATAAATGCATAATAACAATTGGCGAAGAGTTGATTTAATTTACGTTGATTTACAATATTGTAAACAAAAAAACATGTAATGCTATTACATTGGTTTTGGTAGTTAGGAGTGCCGTATGTGTTAAAATGAAAACTAAAAGACACATTAGAACCTGATTTTGAAACTGTGTGTGCCGATATAGAATAAGTATATCGAGTTTTTCTTAATAAAAAAATTATTCTCAGTATTAATCAAAATGTTCCATATTTGGGTAGTTAACCTATATATGGAACATATATATATTTTAAAACTTATTTGGCAAAAGTGGTACCACTATTAACTTTGTATAATGAATTACACTACTTTAAAGTTAGTTTAATTTTAAACTACATCACTGCTACAAGTTGTTAACACTTAACTATTTATAAATACATTTTTACAAACAAAGTTGTTTTATTTATCAATCCATTTTGTGCATATTTTAACACATCTTACAGTAGTTTTCATTATTGTGATTTGTGACTAAGTTAGTTTCTAAATTTTAACAAAAACACTTTAAGAACTATTACTTGGCAATCAGTATGTGCTGTGTTGTGGTATTGTTTCTCAGCTACTAATATATCAAACTAGTTGTTAATTTTAATAGCGGTTTTTTAAAGATGTCATCTTGGTAATACATATTTATTCTGTGTATGCAACTAATACAAAACAACATAAAAATTATCCTCTAGCTCTGTTTTTCGAAATAGTAACATTTATATCAATACAACTTTTACCAGTATCATGGTCAACATCAAGCTTCAAATCGATCGTTCCACTCGCGATACCTAACTGATTCTTAAATCTGCTAATGTTAATCTTCTTGTTAGCGTCGCCACAAACTTTACCCTGAAATAATAATAATAATGGTAAAAGTGGTTTATCTGAAAGTTTTTCCCAAGAGTAAAATTCTGACAAAAGTTGGCTGGTTTGTAGCCAATTTAACTTACTGGGGGTATTGGGCACTTAGAAGGCATGTTATACATTTTAGCCACATTTCCAATTTGCGGATCATTTAACCCACTAACAACTTCACAAAAGTCAAGTTCTCCATCCATAGGAGGCATCGGAGCTTTTTTGAGAACATATTTTCCCTGAAAAAAAAAACGAATATTGTGGACACTACACATAATTGACTTACCTTCGCTGTTTTGAATCCCTTTGGAAAATTCAAACAACCTTTTAAAATTATGTTGCAATCTTTATCTAAAGTTGCACCAGGATTTTCAATTTTTATCACACTGTCATCGATACAGTTTTTAATGCTGTTGAGTTTCAACGTATACCCATTCTAGTGAAAATGTAGGAATTTTAAAACTATCTTCGAAAAGTCGTTATATTGATAATTACTTACACATGCTGTTGAAGTACGTATATAAGTTACCAAAACTAACACCACATAAACACGTCCGTTTCTGTCAGACATTTTTACTATTATGTAAAAAGTTTTGCTGCAGGGTCAACTTTTATATTGTTTGAATAATGGCCGGTTGTTCAAAGCGAATAATGGTAATTACCTTGATCATTAACAAAGCATAGTGTTTTGGATCATTTACCTGCAACCACATCAGATGAATCTTTAAATCACAATGTAATGTGGATTTGGCTAATTATTTATTCAACATTTAACTTTTTTATAAAACATTATCAATTTACCGACTGAGCAAATTGCTAGCGAATATTTGGTTACTGATTATATTTTAATTGGGTTAATATGAATAATAATTGCTGTTAATATTAACAACCAAAGTAAATAAGTAAATCACATTGAAAAAAAAAATAGTCGAATGAAAATATATCTAATTTAGAATGGGCTTGTTTAGGTTTATTGCATCGTAAACTACTAACTTACACCCTAGACATCCATATTTATGAAAAAAAAAAAATATATTAAAATATTTTGCAACTTAATTTTGAAATTGCAAACATTTTAATGTTATGGTAAAACGTTAATCAAACTTTATTCGTTTATGCCCCCCGGCCCCCAAAAATGAATTTGCCGAAAAAATGCTCTTTAAATTTTATATTTCTGCAAGTGTGGTTTATGTATCCGTGTCGAATTTTTGCCACAGACATTTAGATTTTTAGGAAAAAAAATCAAAATTTTATAACAATTGTTTTTAATGATCAAGTCAAAATGATTCACAACATTTTGCTTCATTCTACTTAGCTTAATTAATAATTTTCGTCGCCTGCTTTGTTTTGAGGAGAGAGACAAAATCATTCGAATCAGGCAGCTTACTATTTACGTGCTCAATCGTCGCATTCCTTCGGTGTATAAACATAAGCAATAGAAATTAAGCATGTACTGATACTATATATTTTTACTTCCCGAGCGTAAGCAAAGGAAGTATTGTAATCGAGTCCGTCGGCCGACTCTCTACTTTTACGTTTTCTCGATCATTCATGACCCCTAGAAGACGAAGAAATAGGTCTCCCATTTCCGTCTGTCTGTCCGTCTGTCCGTCTGTCCGTCTATCCGCCTGTCCGTCTGTCTGCCGTCCCGGATTTTTATTAGACAGATAATCTCCGAAAGTACTGGAACGATTGTTGTGAAATTTTGTATTTGTATTAGGAATATCATGTAGATGGTAAAACTCTAACCAAAATTTGTCTAATCATCCCCACCACTAATGCGATGACGTCACTTCAAAACTGTAGATAGTAAATGGGTTTTAAATTGTATAAAATAACATAGTCCTACGCATGTAGTTTACGACTCCGAATTGAGTTTTTACCCGAAACGTCCAGATTTTGGAAAAAAATCAAAATTATAAAACAACATTTTGCAATTTAATTTTGAATCTGCTAACCCGAATGTTTTGAAATGTTGCAGATGTTTTAAGGCTATAAAGAGCATCATAAATCATTAGTCAAAATATATTTGCTTATCCCCTCCAAAAAATTGATGACGTCAGCTCGAAAGTTTGCCGAATAAATCCTATCTAAACTGTACAAAATATATATGATGAGTCTGGACTTGTGATTTATCACTCCATTCATATTTTTTGGATTTGTGTATACAGGGTGACTCAAAAAAATTAATGAATGCGTAATTTATTTTATTGATTTACTCAGGAACTACAAAACCGAATGCTTTGAAATCTTGAAGATGTTTTAAAGTTATCATAAGCATGGTAAGTTTTTGATCAAAATGTATTTGCTCACCCCCTTAAAAAATTTATGACGTCACCACAAAATTTTGCTGAATAAATCCTATCTAAAATGTACAAAATATGATGAGTCTCTTCTTGTGATTTATCATTCCATTCATATTTTTTGGATTTGCATATACAGGGTGACCCAAAAAAATTAAGGAATGCGTAAATGTATTTTATTGATTTAATCAGGAACTACAGACCCGAATGTTTTAAAATCTTGCAGATGTTTTAAGGTTATAAAGAGCATAATAAATTTTTAGTCAGAATATATTTGGTTATCTTCTCCAAAAAACTGATGACGTCAGCTCGAAAGTTTGCCGAATAAATCCTATCTAGAATAAATAAAATATGATGAGTCTGTACTTGTAATTTATCAATATTTTTTGAATTTGCATATACCGGGTGACTCAAAAAAAATAATGAAATCTATTGCGAAAAAAAAACATAATAGACATGCAGTCGTCACGTTTCCGACAGTGAGGGAAGTACTGTCTAAACTCTTTAGGCCAATTTTTTGTTCTGTCATAGGTGAAAATGACAATCAATTGTCTTTAGTGAAGAATTATTTTTCTAGTAAGATCTAGAGCCGCAACATTTAAAATGCAATTCTTTCAAATGAGGTGATCGTAGTGTGTTCTACCTGAAGGTTGTGGAATTGTATAGGAATATTATATTAATCCAATTTCAGAATAACAAATAAATAACTCAGTTTGGATTTAACTGAAGGGCAAATTGGCACTAGATTAAAGAAACACCTTCATTACCCCCATGTGTAAGTAAAATTTAACATGATTTTTAATTGATAATTCGTTGATCTCACCTATTTGCCTATTGCGACAACGGCGAGACGCGACGTTCAGAAATTCGACACATTGCGTCATTTATTGTTTACACTAGCATTGACTGGGCAGTTGTTGATTTTCCCGGATGCGTTCGGACTTAAAATCCACAAAATTGTTACTTAATCTCACCAAATCTTTAGAAATGATACATTTTATTTTCTTATGTGACGACAAAAATAGTATATTATTAGCCAAGGTTGCAAAGCCAAGCATTCTAGACCGAGCGCAAAATACGAGACGCGCAGCGTCGAGGGCTCTGAAGCGCGAGGTCTAGAAGTGGCTTTGCAACCGTGGTTAATATACCATTTTTTTCATTAGTAGAAACCATAAGACAATAAATCGAAAAAATAAGCGTTCAATTTTTTGACGCAACATGATTTTGTTTTGATTTCTAATCAAACTTAATCTAAATCTTCAACACAAAGAAAACCATTTACACTTGTCGCTGAATTAATCATTTTATCTTCTATCGTCTACCAACTACTATGCGTATACTCAAGTAATGTTACTGCCCATTCACAATGGACATAAGACATAAGAACGAGCGCATAACATAATTTACGTTTTTGGTTTGTGTCTGGCTTATGCTTATCTACGTTCACAATGGACAGAGTGAACTCTGTAAGAATTGTTAAACTGCGCAAACGCAGAACGGAATAACTCCCGGCCAAACATAGAAACTGCTAACCTCAAACTGAGTCAATCAAAATATCTAACCTACAATTTCATACGATATTCGAACTTGACAACTCGCAGTACAGAACAGACTCGCAGTGTGAAGCTTTGATTATAATTTATATAATTTAATCAAAGGTGTGAAGTGCCAACTGTCAAAGGGAATTCAATAGCAGCACTCAAAAGTCCCTAGATTTTAACATAATTTTGACGTAATTCGTGCACAAAGTTGAACTTGTTTCAACTTTGTGTACGCACACAAGGATTACATAAAACGTTCATAAGCATAAGAATTACGTTCGTCCACTGTGAACAGGGGTACACGTTTTCCATCGTTTCAACTTTGTGTATTTATGTAAACTTTATGTACTTGTTATGCCTTATGTCCATTGTGAATGGGCAATTAGTAGCACACATTTATTCATTTTTTGAGAAATAATCACATCAAGTATTGCGTACATAACCTCAATCTTCTTTTTGAACCCGTAGTCGCAAAAGTTGAATTTGCTACCTCTAAATGAGTCGACATTTGTATGCTTTATGGCTGCTAGTGAAAAAAAAAAAAAACAGAAATGTTTCGATGCAATATTTTATAATATTGTAAATTGTGAAATGTCTCTCGGGACGATGGTTCTTTCTAAATTATTATTATTTAAATTAAATAGATTCTCATTTGGAATCCTAACATAGTAGTGGGCAATATTCAAGATTTAAATTTTAACGACTGAGTTGGACATAATTAGCGAAATAAATGTCATCGTGGATTCGAAAGGGCAAGTGGTATTTTATGCCGATTTTTTGTTATGTTTTATGTGTTCTATGACTCCAATTTTGGAACATTTAAGTTCGGATGTACCTCTCAAAACGACGTAGGTACCGAACGATATTTTGTGTTTTTGACCATATTTAACACGTGTTTTATGTATTTATGTGTTGGAGAATTCGATGCACGATGTACTCTTGCTTCGTTAATTTTGCTTTATTGAATTCGGTTGCCGAGTTCGACCTAAGTCTAGACTGATAAATTTTTCCTGTCATTCATAATCGCATACCGGATTCCATCAACGAGCGATATGCGGAGGGTGTCCTGCTAGTAAAGAAAACTTTACTGGGGGTTGCCAGTGTCGTGTCACGTGGTGGAGGGTGTATAGTTCCGGAATAATACTTGAAGCAGCGGCCGCAGGTACCAGCCATGTACCAGCGGACACAGCATAGAGATAGCAGGCGTTTGTGAGCGCACCGCGGCTTGGTTGTATGTATGTAGCTGTGGCTAGTGTAAAGAAACAGTTCCATCACCCTTAGATAAGAAATTGCAAACTAGAGCATGATGTACATTTAAAAACAAGCTGTGTTTATGTGATCGAAAGTTGTAATCTTGCACTTGAAAAGAAAGAGATTTTGTAACTGGAAAATACAGACCCCCACCCCCTCCCCCTCCAAAAAAAGAGAGAAAGGACTTAATAAAATTATTCCCGCCATATTTTTGTGTCGTTAATTCAAGGTCACTCTTCTACCTTTGCGATTCACCACTTTACATCAGAGCACATTCCACCATTTCAAAACACAACGCAGGGTCCCATCTTGTTGACAATCACAGTTTAAGACCACTTTTCAAATTTTTATGGGTTTTTAAAATTGTGCGCATGCCTTAATTTTGGCGGAAGGTTTGGGTTATTACCAACGCGCGGAAAAGTATCTCAGCAGTGCAATTCCCCAGTTGAAGTAAGGTGTGTTTTACAGCGAGTAGTGGGGACGCTTTGATCTGGTCCACAAGGACGTTGCCAGTGCATTTCGTTAGGAGTGTTTACGATCGCTAAAATTACTTCAAATAATAATACGCGATCCCCTTTCTAATTTTTACACCACAGGGCCGCATGTTTGTTATATTGAAATGTTATATCATACAAAATGGCAAACACATTTGTAACAAAATGGTTAAGATTGATTAAATAAGAAACCAGATTGCCGTGTATTGTTATAGCAACAAAATGAATTGAGGAATCTTTAATATATATAACTGCTAATGTTAGAATAAACGTCAGTAATTAAATTTATTATTGAATGCATTTGTTTGTTGGCAAGTTTCAAAAATGCGGTCACATAATTGAACTGATAAGTTTAAGGTTTTAATTGATTCAGTGTGCGTCCGTTGGTAACAAATGTGTCAGAATTCATGAAAGAGACCTTGTGGGAATAGTAAGTTAAAAATTAAAAAAAAAAAAACACTAGTGATCTTTACTTGTACTGCTTACCGGAGGTTCTATACCGCTCGTGGAAGGGTCACCAACATTCGAGCCATTCTTGGTAGTACGGGTTTTAGCACTATTAAAACCCTGAATAATTGCAAATTTTTCTAAATTCTCTTCAGTAAAAAAATGTCGTTTTGCCGTCAAAAGGTCTTTAAATTTAGAAAATGACCTTTCCACGTCGCAACTAGTCACTGGAGCCAAAGCGAAGCAGTCTAGTAAATGAAAATATTTTTCAGCTACGGCATCGTCTGTAAATGAATTAAAGGCAATTTGCCTTAACATCGTATAATCAGGATTGCGCTTTATTATGTCATGAAGTTTGTCTTCTAATTTTTTAACGACGGGTACCTCAACGGCCTTTAGTTGGTCAAATAAATGTTCGAATTTTTCAAAACTTGATGTTAGGGGCACATTTTGTTGTTCAAGACTTTTTATCACCGGTAAAATGGGTTCAAAATTGGTGCTAATAAACTGTACTTGTTGTGGCAAATTTGCGTCCATTAAAATTTTTTTGCAATCTTTTATGCTGACGGCTTCATCGGGTAACGTTAAAACAAATGATTTTATCAACTGAAAATGTTCAGCATAAAAGAGTGCTGCTTGCAACCACGTTCCCCACCGTGTAATCACAGGTTTTGGTGGAAGAGGTATATTAGGACAGTGTGCCCGATATAAGGAAACCCTTGACGGAGATTTTAATAAAATTTTTTTGCAAGTACTGATAAGCTCGTTTACAGCTGGAAAAGCTTCGCGAACGAATTCGCATACCCTATGGATTGCGTGGGCAAAACACGTTAAATGTAACAGATTTGGGAAAGCCTGCTTTAGAAGTTTACCTACTTTCAACATCGTGGCAGCAGCATCTGATACAAAAAGCAAAATTTTAGTAGCATCGTCTATGGCAATATTGGCAATGGCATCCTTTACAATAGTGGCTATTTCTTCGGCGTTAACGCTAGCTCGAAATTGTGTAGATATTAAATATGGTTGATATGGCGTTTGTGGATGCAAAATTCCAGCAATTACATTGATAACGTACCTACCCTTTATATCTATTGTCTCATCAGCACTAATCCATATATAATTATCTGCTAAGTTATTCTGTATTTTTGTAATAGTCTTGAGGTAATAGGGTGTAACGTATTGTTTCCGTATGGTAGACTCGTCTGGTAAGTCGCGTCCCGTATATTTTTTCATGAACTGTTTAAAGGCAGGAGGGTTTAGTTTGGTGAGAGGTATGTTGGCTGAAATAAATGCCTCACAGATATCTTCGTAGAAATCAGTTTTAGATTGTCCTACAACGTTGGCAGTATGTTTTTGAGTTCGTATGTGCCTTCGTAAACATGTTTTTGTTCGAAATTGTAAATTAACGGAACAAAAATTACAAACTACCGTATTTTTTTTAACAAACGTAAAAATATTGCCAAATTCATCCAGATAACTACTCATAGTAATGAACTTGTAAAAAATTCTAAAAATGTGAAACAATAAATGAACTTACACAGGTAAAAATCAAAATAAAAGTTATAATTCTAAAACACGACACGAAGAAATAAATTAAATTCCTGCAAATAAAATGAAACACCTAGAAATCAAAATACAATTAATAATTCTAACAGGAAAAAGAACGAGCTAAATGAAAGTCTTGCAAATAAAACGTGTAAGGTAGAAATCGAAATAAAATTAAGAAATAAAATTAACAATTCTACAACGAAAAAGAACGAAATACATGAAATTCTTTCAACGAAAACGTAAAAATGATGCACTACTCTTTGTTGACGACAACTAAACAAATTGTTGAACTACGATTTTCACCTGAGTTAATACATGCAAGCATGCAACGTTAATGACGATGCTAGAACAGAGCAACACGCGTGTCTGCAGATGAACGTTGAGGAATCGCCTAGGAAGGATTTTCGTTGCGCTTTGTGCTCGCGCTAGCTCGAAGTGGCGAGGCTCACGTGCCCCCACTTCGACGCGACGGCACTGAGGGAGTGAGATAAATTTCCGCGTAGTGGTTATTACAGAATTTTAGTGTCGTGACCAGGATGCATTGTTGGTGAACAACACTTGAAGAGTGCCTTGTTTTGTTGTGATATTTTTTTATATTGCCGTTTTGTTTTGTTTTGTGTTGCATAAAATAATTCAATTTGAGTTATTCAGTGCTAACTGAGTGAGGCAGCGCAAGTAAATCCCTAGTTTGACGGCCCTCCAGGACGTGCCATAATTCTGCTGATGGAGGTGTTGAGGAAGATGAGCTGCTCGAAGGTCTTCATGTCGGGCTTTTTGGATGTGGGCTGGGTGTAGTCCGAGATGGCTCGTTTGACGGGGTTGCGCACTATGACCAGGAGTTTCGTAGAGGGGTTCATATGCTGCATCCAGCACCAATGATTGGATTAATTTGTGTATTTATTCCGTGTAACTTATCTTACTTACACTAATCATCACACTGGATAAAATAATTCAGTTTGAGTTGTTCAGTGATTTCTGAGTGGCATTCGAAAATTCACTTGGACCATACTTGGACATTTCGATTTTCCATGGCTAATCCAAAGACGCGATTGTCGAACTGAGACGGAACGTTTCGCGACAAATTGGGCCGAGCGCGAATTTCAAAATACAATTTTTACACGGAATGAGGGCGATGTAATGATTTGAAAAATATACTGGCCGATAGCCCTCCTTTCCCTCCACAAATGTATCACTCAATAATAGCTTTAAAGTGATCCGGGGAGACATTATAAAATAAAAGCCAATTTCCCATGTTATTTTTTTTTATTCTTATGTCCAAACTTGGATGCGGCATCCTGTATACGATGACATGTTTAGTTGATACACGTTAATATGGTTTTATTATGAATTTCATCTAAAATATTTCATCTAAAATAATTACTTAACCACTCTTTCTGTGTAATTAGTGAATTACTTATGTTACTTTATATTATCCTGTAATTGGGAGGTTATTCTTTTGGAAAGTGAATATTATTATTATTTTCTCACCACACGAAATTCACCTGTTAGAGAATTAAACCACAGCATAGATAACAATAGATTGTTATCTATGCTGTGATTAAACCGAACGCACTATAGATTTCATCGCCAGCAAACCCCCATATCGAGAGACATGATGATGGACGAAATGAGGCGGAATTGACACCATTAAGTTGAGGTGTGCAAAAAGTTACAAAGATGAAAACAGTACAACGAGAGCTAGAAGGTAGGGTGCTGTTGAAGAATAACTTATATTAAACGTTACACCACACCAGTTTGCCGTATAGAGATCTCTACAAAAAAAATCCTTAAATCGCACCCGAGCACTTATTGTCTTGTGAAACTGGTAACCAGTCAAGAAAATCATGTGTATAATGTGATCATTCTCAAGTTGTTCCACAGTCACGGTATGTAACCTAGCACATGTTCGCTTTACAAGATTTCATAAAGTTGTACGCCCAACAAGTACACAACGGAAAATCAAACGAAGATACCCACTTCAATTGTACCATTTACGGTGCTGTCCCGTTGTCGAGACAAAATTTACGATAGATCGACAGTTTTCTTCATAGTTGTATAGTGTGTTAAATAGTTGATCGTTCACTTGTTTGTTAAACTTTCTTATTAATATGCATGCTGGGGATGAATGTGAAGCTCCTCTTAAACTTCACCTTTAATTAGGGTTACCATATTCTAAAAGTTAATTCTAGGGCATAAAATTATAAAAATTCGGACAAAACCGGACACTTTGATACAAAAAAATTACGAGTACTTATAAAAAAAATTATTGCAGAGAAAACAACATAAAATTCATTAGTTAAAAGTATCACCACTTAAATCTAGTTGTCGAAGTAACCCGGACAGAAATATAAAAATCCGGCCGGACCTCCCCGGACAGTCGAAAAACCAGAACATGTCCGAGAAAATCCGGACGTATGGTAACCCTACCTTTAATGTTAAGACATCCTTAACATGCACCTCGAATGTTAAAAAAAAGCCTTGGCAACAGTACCTATGTGTTTCGCCATAAAATGTCAGACATTTTTTTTATTATAATACTATAGCCATGGTATTATAATAAAAAAAAAAATATGCATAAGCAGTATGATTTGGATGAAAAATTAATTTTTAATTTAAATTTATTGTTAGATTCACTTTAGTTCGCTTCGCCCGCTCGAGTGGTAAACATATGCTCGAATGTTAAGCCTACTTTACCCTCCTAGTACGTTAATTAGTATATAAGATACTAATTGTTACGGCGAGTTTTAAGCGAATAATTTTAAGGAAACTTAATAATAATTAAACGTCAATATTAAATTATTAAAATTTAGCTACAATACAAACGTAATATGTATATTGGCAAGGTAGGAAAAATTTGTACTTAACAATGACCATCTCATTATCATTATCAGAAATCTAACAATCATTAAGTTTAATTTTGTGACAACTGTATTTGGTTGTTACTCTGAGTTGTCCCGGCATTCGTTAAACATTCTGCTGTCTTCGAAAATTCGTTGCTGATTATTTTAATCGACCGTAAATCTGGTAAAGAGTTTCTTAACATTCTGGCTTCTTTGGTATCTGACCTGCTTCCTTTTCTTAATTTCTGAAATCAGATATATAAATACACACCTCAATAAAAAGTTCCATATACTTACTACTTTATTAGTTTCATAGTTGGGGCAACAATGGTTGAGTTTACATCCTTCGCCTTGACACTGCATCAGACAAAGTGGTGTCACCAGCTTATTTGGACTTCCTGTTTTTGTATAAAACTCTGGTTGAATTGTCACTTGCGTAATACCATTTTCTATTAAGAATTCCTTAATATCATCCATTATTTTGCTGTAGCTCTAAAAATAAGTTATCGTGTATTTTACCAAGCCCGAATGATTAATTATTAAATTATAAAAGTTCAGTTATTGTTACAATAATGTGGTTAACTAATAATTTTGGGTGGAGAATATTCTTCTATATATCATTATGAAATTAAAATATTTCGTTATTAAAGTTGCAGAAAACAAAAGTACATCACCGTAAAAACATAAATATTTATCTCCAACAGTCAAATAATGAACCCTTTATATATGTCAAATCAATACTATAATGTGACTCGTATTATTTGGTCGTGGAATATGAAGGTTGCTGCCCGAATAATAAAAAAAAATACTATAAAATCGTAGGTATACAAAAACTTCATGGATTCGCGCTTGGTGAACAATACGACCTCTTTTTCTAAAGATACTTTATTGATGTAATCTAACGAATTAAAAAAAGCAGTTTACATTGTGGACTTACTACTCCATGTTGACGAGCACGCCCATTCTCAAAATAATATGATTTCAACATTGAATCATACCCAAAAATGCGAGCCTTTTTGAAAAGGTCTGCAGAAGATTATCGACCAAAGAGATCCAAAATCTTTACAAGAGATGAAATTAACATTTTCATTAATGAAGCACCTGGTATTAAATATTTAGCAACAATGGTATTCAACAATGTATTATTAATTCATGCATACATAATTCTAGTTTTGACTTCCCAAGTCTAAGTAAGCTAAGGAAGTATTGTAATAATACAGGAATACATCGGATACTGTTTAAGACGATCATCTACTACCCTGTATACCGACGCAGGAGCGAAACTAATTCAAATTTTTAATAATAATTTTCATTTCGACAAAAAATGTTTGGTTTGGAAATAAAGTATAGTACAATGGACTGTATTACCGTTGGATGATTTACACACTCGCCTTCGGTTTCACCCTCATGTACAGCCTACATTTTACGCTCAAAATAGTATGCTACATATTAATGTAATTAGTTATTTATTTACTATTCTTACCTTTTGATTTTCGAATATTATATGAACAGTGGAGATAATCTTCGTTGCCGTCAACTGCCAGACATGAAAATCATGAACATTAATAATGTCTGGAAAGTGACTTAAAAGCTCTTTTTTTAAAACATCTATGTTGATGGAGTCCGGTATGGTTTGAAGTAAAATCAAACAACTTTCCTTCACTGTAAAAGATTGTAAAATAAAATTTGAATAAGATAATGCAATAGTTAAAATTAATTAAAAAAATATAATCTCACAATTTTTCTTGTACATTTAAGGTTTATCTGAGTTACGACGTAGTCACACTTGAATCGACGTATTAAGAGTGTTTTTTTTTTTATTTACAATACATACACGAAGTAAAATGATGTATATACAATGTCCAATGTTAAGTAAAGACAAATTTTCAAATAGTGAATAGGTTTGGGCTTCCTATAAAAATAGCTCAAATTGATTAAAGTTAAATATCAACGTATGAATAAACCAACAAAACAGTGAATTGTTTTAATCGCGATTCTTATAAATCAAACCGTTCGTCGGTTGCGGAAAGACATCATTTAATTAATTGTAATGCTAATGGCAAAAATAATTTCTAAATAAAGTGTGCAATGATTTAATTAAAAATAACAATGTAATCTGAATTGCATATTTATTAGTTGCCACGAGGTTGAAAGTGCTGTGTGTATTGCATAAATAATTTGGTTTTTGTCCTTTAAATTATGTGATTTGGTGTGCTGTTAGATCATTATAACGACTTTTCAAGTGATATTTACTGCAAGTTTAAATTCGTCGTTTACATGCGACATACGTCAAAGTTAGGTGTTGATTTAGCTTTCAATGTACTCACGTTCATGCGAAATTAACGATATAACGATACCCTTTTGTGGAAATCGTAAGGTTAAAAAATTTTCCGGAAGGTATACATGAACACCACACAGTTACGCAATAAAAAATAAGATTAATCCTTTTAGTACAAATTAGATTCTTGTTGTTTGGAGCACAGTTTTCTTTTCTTTATCCATAAGGAGATCAATTTGGAATTAATTACAACTTTAAATGTTTAATAGACTTTGTTAAAAAACTGTGTTGAAATTGTTGCACTTAAAATTTGGCGTAAAGTGTAATAATTTTAATTACATCGAATCAAGCTATGTCACCAGATTTTTTGCAGAAAAGATGTAATTATTGCAGTTTGGTAATTAAAAAATGTTTCGAATCCAATGTAGATACGTTTCATTATTTTGAAGTTCATTTTGAATTTGTAGTTCTTGCTACTACTGATGGTAAAAAGCAACGCAGATTACGATTTTTAAATGTCATTGTCAAAGTCTGTATTTAAATTTTGGGAAGGACATAAATTAGCGTCTTGTATATAAATTAACATTTTACATGTTTAAGGAATTTTAAAAACAGTACAAAAATTTTTCCACTCTACGAAAACAATTTATTCTTTGTCATACAATTATTATAAAGCTTTTTGAAAATCAACTTCAATAAAAAGTTTTCTAAATTTACTATTTGGTTACTAGCTTTGATTGTTTTTTTATTATTCCTCAGTAGTGCGATATTGAAATCCGTAAGACTTTACAAGGTCGGTTAAATTATAAATAAAACTGGATTCTATGTGTAAAATATTTTCTGTTATTCAATAGGTATAGCTTCATTGAAGAAGATAATATATGAATGTTAACCCGTCTTTTTCAGTAGGTACTTTTACTTTTTTGTTCATAAAATTGTCAACTTAAAATTATACTTAATTACTTACTGTGTGGATAACTGAGGAACATTAATGAGGCAGCTGAGACCACCGACATTAAAGGATCCACATATTTGGCAACATTTTTGTCCGTGAAATATACTATTAAAGCACAAATAATAACATACACACAACCTGAAAGGAAATAATTATAAGAAATAGTTATTTATGAGAGATATAAGTGTTAAAATTACTTTTAACATGAATAATATCATACACTATTTTTTATACAAACACTGTAAAAAGCAGCAAAAAGCTTATTATTAATTTTTACAAACAAAATGAACAACACCGTGAACAAATTCATAGAAATTGTCAGTTTGTTGTTAGTTATAAACAATGCGTTGCATAAATATTTACAAACATGAATACTGAAGAAAATAAAGAAAATGATGCAGTACCAGAGGAAATCGAAGAAGCAGCTAAGAGAGCTACCCTCCATTTGCTCCCGACGAAATCGAGGCAGCAGGACGAGATCGCTTACAGTCGATATTTGGTCATTTGGAATCGTGCGAACGTAAAGATGTGGTAGGTAGGAACAATGAAAGCATATTGTTAGCGTAAAAGTTCAAAATATAGAAATTTTTAAAGCGATGGCAGACATAAGAAATAATCAAGCCATAAGTAAGTTTTATAAGCTTTTTGCGTTTTTGAAACGAAAGGGTGAGGAGTGCAGTGCAAAGAAATCTAAAATCCTGAGCCTGGAACAAATCAATAAATTCCTCACAAAAGCGCAAGATGAAAAGAACCTCATTACAAAAATTTGCTGCAATTATTGGTATACTTGGAACCTGCCCGTGAGAAAAACTTTACCATTGCAGATTTAGGAACTTCACTAACTGTCACGAAAATCAAAATATCTCAAATTTTCACGGTTGTTGGTGAAATGTACATCAACTTTTATGAAAACTACATCTCTCTCCTTTCAGTGAATGTCAACTATCGACGAGTTTTTATTAAATACGTAAATAATAAGTGTATCAAAACTTCGATTGGAATCAAAATTTTTAGGAATGTATTTGCCCGACATAGCATAATTCCTGACTTGTCAGTCAACTTTATACTGGACATTTTCCGTTGGTCTTCGGTCAATTTGTTGGAAGACGCTGGTGCTAACCTTACAGCAATTAATAGACATGGGAGATTGAAATCGAGTATGCTGGCAGAAAGATATATAGAGAACTCAATTGAAAACAATAAGAATAGTGCTTGTCAAATTCTTCCCACGTCCGAGGCCTCACGAGTGTGTCTAGTGTTTTCCTACCTGCTGCTGCCACATACATACGAGAGATGGTCAGGGAACCTATCCTTCAGGGTGTTTCAATGTCCAGTTGCACTAATTCTACTATAAATATTTATACAAAACCTTAAAATAAAATATATGATAGATTTTACTTTGAACACTAGTGTTAAAAGTAATTCACTTTTAACACCAGTGACATAAAATGACACTTTTAACGTTTCATGACAGACGTCAAAAACCTACTTTTAATAGTGTTTGTATAAAAAAAAATTGTTATATCTACTCAAAGTTCATACCTATGATATCTCTACACATTTCTAGAAAGCCTTGTCTTTGTTTTTTTGGAGGGGGAGGTATTTTTCTAGTTCTCGACAGTCTTCGTCCACCTTGTTTAACAACATCAGGTACGACAACTCTATCCAAAATAACGTCGCCACTTTCTGTGACGTATAAAAAACTGCCTTGATGGAAAGTGTATCCACCAATTAACAAATAACATACACCATTTAGCAGTAAACCAGCTGCACCAATAAATAAAACTGATAGAGGATGGTGCATTTCGTCAAAGTGATTAATATGGACTAGTGTTTGTAACGCTTCCGCGAATACGGAAAATGAGAGAGAAGCCAAAAAAATACAATAGATTAACAACGAAATTACGTCAATTCGTGCCCAACCAAATGTATTTTTCAGTTTATTCTCTTGATTACTTCTTGTAGGAGACTTTTTCGTTTGACTTGGCCTTTTATCAGAACAACCGTTGTGGTTGGAAGTTAGTTCTTCGCTAGTTGTACTTGTTTCTGAAGTAGCTTCATTTTTGGTGCAGTCGTAATTGTCACTAGTGCTATTACTGTCCTACAAAAGAAAAAAAAAACAGATGAGATGAGAACTTTGAAACCTGTTAAGATATTGACAATCTAGTTATTTGCCCTGTAGTACTATTTTATTCAAAAAAAAAAGAAAAAAAACACAGGAGAATATGAGTAAATCAGGTTCCTATGGATCAATGAAAACCATTGGGAATAAGACTTTCATGTGACTGTCATTTTCCAGTTTTTTTTTTTATATAATAAAATAATACACTGCTTTTTAGCTAAATTATTAGAATCATTGTTCTATGAATAATAAAGTGGGTAATATAATATGTATCTACATATGTATATATCCCAGTAATTATATTACTGAAGAAGACATCCAACTAAAAATTAAGGAATGTTCGCGAAACAAAGTGCACATTTTAATTTTAAAATAATGAATCAAATACGATTTCTGTTTTAAAGATGTATGCAGTAGAAGGAACTATCAACGTCTAACCTTTTAAGATCAATTTTTTTTTTAATTTTAATAATTGGCAATGAAAAAGGATCTAGTGTTGCAAAATACAAACGAGGAATTTAAGCTTTGAAAAAATAAATTGATTATCACAAAGTAATTACTACTAATTGATAATCATGTATCTAAAGTTATTATAACAAAAAGTGGCTCGAAATTTAAAAAAAGTGCAATTTACGTTGTAATCTTAAATAGGGGAATTTGTTGATCAAAATTTAGATTTGTAGTAATTTGACAGTTGACACTAATCGGTGGTTTGGTTTATGTTGTTGACAACTATTATGTTATTACTGTTTGTTAGTAGTTCTTGTTAATTAAAAAAACCGTTTAAACTTGACGTTATTCGCAACCTCACGCTGAATCATAATCACAAGATTCTCTCTGATCTGGAGCCGTATATAAAAATGTTTCCACTGGTAATTATTTCAGACTTCTTGGGCTTGTGTCATTCTGCCGCTTTAAAAACGCTGTTAATTTATAAAATTTCGAATGATTTATGTTATGTTTGACGCCAAGAGTACTTTTCAGAACTGAATATATTGTCCACAGTGTGGATGCTTTCATAATTTCCGACTTAATTTGGAAATAAACCAAGAGCGTCGTTTCAGAAAATTCGCGTATTTTATTTTCTTCGCACCACTTGATGAATTTTTGATATTCGGCTTCATATGGACCTGCGGATTTTGCAGGCAACAAATTTGCAGTTGCTTTATCTGCAGTTCTCTGAATACGTGCACGATTTTCCATTTCAACTTTGAAATTCAAAATCTAGCCCGGACAAATTGACAGATTGGTATTTGACGTATTTGGTGATAAATTCAATACCAACATAATTTCGGTTCAGTGATATTTATGCTTTTAGCGATTGAAAAATGTTATTTTTTCAAAAAGGCAGCGCAAAAAATATTGTATGATACTCTTGTGAAAACTCCATTGCATTACTCACTTACATACAGCGCTCGACTGCGTCTCGCGCCGTATTCCCGTTCGTAATGCAATGGACCGTTTTCAACACTTGTTACATAAATAACTATTCCACAACTAGTACAGTAAGAAGGACTTATTGTTATGAAGGTTGGCGATATTATTAAGGTGCCTATGAATGGTGCCAAAAAGTCATTAGAAAATTAGCGCTGCTCGCATTTCCAAAAAATTTCGGGCAAGATGAGCAAATCAGGTTCTCATAGATCAATGAAAAGCAGTGGGAATATGACATTCATGTCAATGTCATTTGCCCCAAATTTTTTGAAAACCACGGTATTAGGAGTAGCAATGGCAATCAGACTAAGACTCTGTCAATTGCAATGTTTAAGATAAACAAGTAAATTTTAATTAACGATTTACTATGCTTACGAGAACCGTAAAACGGTTGCAAGATTTCAGAGCATTCGGTTTTTCAGTTTTAAAGTTGAGTTCAAAAATGCTGTTATACAGTTTTGTTTTTTTTTTTCTAAAAGTTTACAAGTCAAGATAAATCATACATGAAGGAGTACGTTATTTTATAAAATTTAAATAACATTTATTCGCCAAAATTGTAAGATAACGTTATCATTTTTTAGGGGGGGCGTAAACGGATACATTTTGATTAGCGATTTACCATATTTCCAATAACCTTAAAACGTTTGCAAAGTTTCAGAACATTCGGTTTTGCAATTTCGAAGTTAACACGTTGGCGGACAGACCTGCTATAGCAGTCGCGCTTACCATGACAGGCCGGGTACAACCACAGGGTACAACCGTCGTGACTTTTCAGTACTAATACGTCGCACCGGCTGCAGCAGGGCGTATTTCAATGTGTTTATATGGTGCAGCAGATCCACTGCCCTAGAGAACACATGATATTGTTACGAACAAGAATTATTGAGTTATAGAAGGAAAAAATATTGCCAGTGTCCGCCAACGTGTTAAATTGTAAAATGTTACACGATTTTGATTTTTTTACAAAGATCTGGATGCCTAGTGTCAAAACTCAGCACGGGTTCATAAACTACCAGTGAAGGAGGATGTTATTTTATAAAATTTAAATAACATTTTACTATTGTAAAAGTTGTCGATGACGTCATATGGTGGCGATGATCAAACAAATTTTGGCCAGCTTTTTAAGTTTTAAGTAAATGTAAAGAAGCCTGCTGTGCGTATGTTTCAAAAGTTTAAGAAAATTTTGTGTTGACAGCATTGTATTCCCAAATTTTCGTGAAAAGGGAGTGAGTTGTTCCTGATTTAATCAATAAAATAAATTGACCCATTCATTAATTTTTTTAACAACGCTGTATAAGTAATACTAAAAACTACGAGTGTATTGACAAACCATAAATATAGAGTACATATACATTTATGGTTTGTATATTGTGCATATACAAATATGCACAATACATTTTGCATATTTCTGAGAGGATGTGTTAGGCAAAATTTTGAGATGGCATCGTCCATGTTAAATTTCAAAATATGGTTATTATAGTTATTAAATTTTTTCTAAAAATATGGATGTCTAGGCCGAAAAATCGACATTGATTCATATACCACCACTGCAGAAATATCTTATTTTATAAAATTTAAAAAAATTGCTGTTGTAAATTTTGCAGACGACGTCATACCATTGGTGGTGAGGATAGTTAGCCTAATTTTGGTTAGCATTTTACCATCTACATGATATTCCTAATATTCATACAAAATTTGACAATAATCGCTCCAGGATTTTCGGAGATTATATGTCTAATAAAAATCCAGACAGACGGCAAACAGACAGACAGACAGACAGACAGACAGACAGACAGACAGACGGACGGAAACGGGAGACATATTTTTTCGTACTCTATGAGTTAGGAAAGTTTGAGGAAACATAAAAGTCGGCCGATGGACTCGATTGCAATACTTCCTTACGCTTTGGAAGTAAAAATAACATTATTGAAAGTTTTTTGTGAACTGTGGCATTGTTAATAAATTTCAAAATAATTGGAATAACATGGCAAACCTTAATTTCAAAAATAAACTATGACTATAACGCCTAAGAAGAGGACAATCAGATTATATAAAAACTAGAGGTTGTTCCATTTTAAAAAACTATATAGGGTGTTAGGCCGAAGAAACAGAACCGTCTGCATGTATGCTACTTAAAGCAACATACAACTTTAATAGTAGCTTGCATATCTAAATTATTACTCAACAACGTTATTATTAACGATACATTTGCACAAACTTAATGGTTAAAACTTATCATGATTTTATTACACGTGTTGATTTTTTTAACATACGATGGGTTCTTCACTTTTACATACCATTAAAGAAGTACGTCGTATTTCATTTTTAACTAAGGACATACTATCAGAAGACGTCACTTTAAAATGTTCAAGGTATACATAAATTTTCAATCTGTATGTTAAGTTTAGATATTATGCAAATATTTAATTTAAATTTGGCAATAAATTTTAGAGGTCATTATTTATTTGTAAAAAAACAAAGTTGTGTCATTGTATCTTACAGACAGCACCTATATTTTAAGGGCATGATGGCAATTTAGGTTAAGAGTAACATGTAACTGACTATCGTTAAATAGTACTACGTCGTTTTAATTAGGTTAACACTTTTCTCTGTTTCTTTCGGTGTAGTCATATCAAATTGTTTATTTTTTAGATCAAAATACACAATAGGTAATTATTATTGAAATCGATCATCTGTAACTGACAATGGGTTATCTAAGTACGTTTCTGCAATATAGTAACGTTTTTCTAAGTTTCCAACTAGAATATCCATTTTAAGGTAGGTACCCTTAAAATACGTACCTACGCTTTATTTTATAAATAATCAAAGTAAATAATGTGTGTAATGTATTTTTCATATCTAAAGTTAATAGTTATTACGATGTTTATTTCCCGAGTGTAATCGAATCCATTTGGACCCCTAGAGTACCAAAGTAGGTTCCCCGTTTCCGTCTATCTGTCTGCCGTCTGCAGTTTGTCGCCTGCCGTCTGCCGTCTATTATCTGCCGTCTGCTCGCGTTTGTGAGGATTTTTAATAGACAAATCATCTCCGAAACTACTGAACCGATTGTTGTCAAATTTTATACGTACATATCGTCTACACGGTAAAATGCTGACCAAAATTTATCGGATCATCCGCATCAGCAATGATGTGACGTCATTTCCAACTTTTACAATAGTAAATGTTATTTAGATTTTATAAAATAACTCCTCCTTTTTTAGTTTACGAATCCATGTTGAATTTTTACCCTGGGCATCCAGATTTTTGGAAAAAAAAAATGAAAAATGAATAAGGACATTTTAAAATTTAACTTTGAAACTGTAAAACGGAAACCTCTGAAATCTTGCAAGATTTTATGGTTATCGTAAGCATCGTTAATTGTTAATCAAAATTTTTCTCAAAACAAGGTTGCGTTTATTAATGTCAAAAATTCAATTTTTTTGTCTTTGGATTGATTGTATGCATTAATCAATAGAAAAATTGGTCGAAAGTTTTTTCGATAGAACTTTCCTCGCCCCTACGGTAGAGTCTAACAAATCTCGCTTCCTTAAAAAATTATAACATTTTATTTTGCTTTTTTGTATAGATAAGATGTATGCAGATGAGATCTGTCGGGTAAATTTTGATGATGACGTCATCAATATGGGGAGAGGGATAATGCTTCATTATTTATTTATCATACTTACGAAACCCTAAAACGTTTGTTAAATCTTGAACTATTCAGTTTTGCGCTTCCAAAGTTAAAGTGTAAGAGGTTGTTATAACCTGAACACTGATTCATAAACTATAAATGCATGAGTGTGCTATTTTATAAAACATTTATTTTAAACAAAATTGTAAGATGACGTCATCAATTTTCGGGAGAGCCATAAACGGATAAATTTTGATTAACGTTTTATTTATTATGCTGGCACGATTTCGGGGGATTGGATTTTGCAGTTTCAAGGCTTTCGTTATAAAATATAGATTTTTTGTTAAATCTGGAAATCTAGGGTACAAACATGCAGGAGTATATTATTTTATAAATTTTAAAGAACATTATTATAAGATGACGCCATGGGGGGGGGAGGGGGGAAGGCAAGCATATACGGCCATATTTATCTAGGGTAAAAACTGAACACGGATTCACACGTGTAGAAGTATGTGATTGTATAATATTTAAATCATTTTAATATTGAATCTTTTCAGACGACGTTGTCAAATTCTTGGTGGAGACGATTAGCTAAATTTTGGTTAGCGTTTTTTCATCTACAGGATATTCCTTATATATATATATATATATATATACAAAATTTGACAACAATTGGTCCGGTAATTTCAAAGATTACCTGTCTAATAAAAATCGATACAGAAATACAGACAGGCAAATGGAAACCTATTTTTGCGTACTCTAGGCGTTATGAAAAACATTAAAGTAGCCAGTGGACTCGATTACAATACTTCTTAGCTTACCCTCGCGAAGTAAAAATGAAATTATGTTACCTCAAACCTTGAAATTTTGTAGGTGGGATTTAAAGTCGAAAAAAGTTTTAACTGACATCGATTCTTTCTACTATTTAAATTTTACTACTAAAATAAGATAAGATTTTGTAACCATTTTGAAAAACGAAGAGGACTAATGGTATGTAAAACGAAGTATGGACACATATCTATTAAGGTTTCATGCAAAACCCATATATCTTAATAGCCATGTCTGTGAAAAACTTACACATTTACCAGTAAAAGAACCGTCAAACATTTAAATGTAAGTGGAAATGAAAAACTTTGTGTACATAATACATACCTTAATAGTCATGATGCATCCAGTCAACGCTAAAATATTGCATAACATGTGATAAGAGTCCATTAAAAGTGTTAAAGCATGTGTGATATGACTAAAAATTAATTCCGTTATGAAAAACATCACAGTCAGTATGAGAATTATGTAAAGTTGTATGGGTTGCAAACTTCGAAACCACTCTTTTACTGGCATCTTACTGACTTTCTGAAACAAAGAAATAATTCACAAATAAAAGTAGTATTTAAATTAATACAAGAGACATAGTAAAAAAGATTTACCTCGCAGTAATTTTATAATGTTTGATCTGTTTCACATTATTTTAAATAAATTATTTTATATAATGGCACTCCGCTGTGTTGTGACGACGCGTGTTTTGTAATACCTATTTAAAATTACACAGGAAGTCGGTCAATTGATCATATTAGTTCTTTAATTGAACGTGTTATACACTGCACGGTGGGTAAAATCATAAACTAAATTTAAAAAATAAGTAAAAACAGAACTAGTCCTTATTACTGAAACTTCTAGTACCATTGCCAACGACGTAAAAGAATAATTAATTAAAAACTAAATACATTTTCATAATAAACAATATGTTCTATTTTAACCAAAAAATTGTAACAAGACAATGACTGTGAGTAAAAAATAATAATAGGTGCTATAAAATATTACTCAGTACGTGTTGTCAAAAACGGTTATTGATCATGTACTCATGCTACTGATTATCTTATTTGGAATGTAATATACGTATAAGTGTTTAAATTTCGTAACCAACATCCAGTATTTTAAACAACTATGATACTGATAATTTAATATAGACTGAAGTCTGGAACATGTTTAAAGACTTGTTATCTTGTTTTATCATGGTTACTTTTTCGACTTACATTCGTATTACTATGTTATGAAGTTTACCGTTCTACTTATTAAGATTCTTGGTTTGTAACAACGCGTTTCGGAATATTATTAATTATTTTGCCATATGTCTCGTCGTTTTTATTTGAAAGATTTGACATTTTGACTGTAACATTTACATACAGGTGTCCTGGGGATGTTGAGGCTAATTATCTCTGATTCTGAATTCATTTGGGACTACAATTTAGAATTATTTTCAAAGATACGGAGATTTTTGAAAATATTTTTTTAATGGTGTGCATTAATACACACCATTAAAAAAGAGAAAAGCGGTATTAGAGTCAAAAGTTATTAAGCAATTCTTGTCAATATACATATGGAATTTTTTATTTTGATACCTTGTCTTGACAAACATAAAAAGTTGACGTGTGTTATCATTTATTTGTACATAATTATTAAATTTGCAAATTGTGAGTTTTATTCAAACAGGACAACTTTTATTTTGTAACATTTTCGAACTTATTTCAAATTTTAGCTCATTAAGCTTTTTTTATTATTATATTTTTTAGCGTTTGTCCTACTAGCTTAAGTAATTCTGAATAAGGTAAACTCCAAAAAATCTGATACAAAGAGAAAGCTTTCTTGTCCTGAAGTACAGTCGAACAAATGCAGCTTCGAAAAATTATAAAATTTAATTTTGCAAATTTTATTTTTTTTAAGATAACCCCTATAAGTTAAAATACAGACATGTGTGGACCGTTAAAGTGCAAGTAAATCAGCATGCTATGGATATGGTTCAAGTGAGTTTTTCCATAATAAAAGTTTGTAAAGACGTCATTAATATTTTAATAGGCACATCTGTATAACTGTGAGTAAATGTAATGTAATACTAATCAGAATAGTAATATATAAACAAATTTTCGGGAAAATACGGTAAACTGGTCTTAATTTGATTAATAAAAATTTGGAGATACCAGGAATCGAATCCGGGGTCCTTCATTTGCAAAAACAAAAGTCACATTTCTGTTGTTTCGTATTATGTATCTAAGCTTTACGATTAGAAGGATGAAACAATAAAAATTAAAACAATATTAAAAAAAATCAAGGTGGATTGATAAACCGTAAAGACAGGAATATGTTATTTTAAAATTTAAATAGTAGTTACTATGCAAAATTTTGAGGTCACGTTATCAGATTGTTGGTGAGGATTATCAGACAAATTTTGGTTAGCGTTTTACTATCTACAGGATATTCCTAATAGATGAGTTGACAAGAGTCAGTTCACTAGTTTCGGAGATTATCATCTGTCTAATAAAATATCGCCATGACAGACATACGGAAACGGGAGACATTGCTTTCATCCTTTACGATTCATGAAGCGTCGAGAAAACTCTCAAAAAAGAAAAAAATCTGTTACAAACGAATTGTACTAAGCAAAAATATTTAAGCAAAAAAATTTATTTAAAATAAATTTTTGGTATACTTACCGAAGGCAAAATGTAATGGGTACTAAATTCACAAAAAGTCAAAATTTATTTAAAATATAAACGTATCAACGTACACTCGAGTAACTAAAGTAAAAAGTTTCGGTAAAGTTCCTTTTAAAAAATTGCCATAAGATAGCTGGTAATTAGCAATATAGATTGATAGTGTTTAAGGCCTAGTGACGACAAAATGTAATACTACAGCAGCCCTTCTGTTCAAGAATGTTAAATTCACAAAAATGTCACAATTTATTTAAAAAAAAAAGCAAACATACTACATGTGCACCCGTGACGAAGACCCTATTCTAACTAAAATAAAAGATTTCGGTAAGATCCCCCACTCTCATTAAAATTGCCTTAAGAAGCTGGTAATTAGCAACATAGATTGATAGTGTTTAAAACCCGATACTAAATGTAACAAGTTTCAATCAATCTCCACTATCGATTTAATTATTAATTTTAAATAATATTTTTTGTTTAAATATTATTGTTTAGGCAATTCGTTTTCAGCGTTTTTTTTTTTCTTTTTTGAGAGGTCCATATTTTATAAATATTACAACAAACAATATTTTAAATAATAATCATCATTCACAGTTTAAAATAAATGATACTTTACATATTGATTGATTGATTCTAACAATTATATTGAATCAAAAATTTATTTCATAAGTGTATTGGCAGTAAAATTCATTGTCTAATTGCACTTTTACTTTCACCATGCTAATTAGCCGCGGGACATTTATTATTACTCATGATCAATATTGAAATTTCATTTCTACGTCGAAAAAATGTTGGAAAAATTTACTATGCAACATACCTATACATAAAGACGAATTTCGTATTCACTAGACAATCTGTGTCTCTTCCTCTCACAGAAAAAATAAATAATTAATGATCCGGTTAATAATTAAACCAACAATTAATGGAATTTTGATAATGATAATCAGTACCTAATTAATGAATGCATGGTGAAAGTGAAAGTGTAATTAGCGATGACCTTCACCACTGCCGGTCTTATACTACTTGCACTATACCTACATATAACTGTATTTGGGCGTATTTTGATCAATTTTATAGTCAAGAGTCAAGACTTCAAACAAATGGGGCACTATTCTCTTGTAATACTTGTAGGTGTTCTCTTTTCTCTTAGCTTAATAAAAGACCTAAGAATCTTTTATTTTGATGTCATTGTGGTTCGTGTTTTTTTTGTGATTAAAGTCAGTAGGGAAGAATATGCTTTCAGGTTGAGGTCTGTTTTAATATCATAGGTATTTATTACACTAAACACTTGAGATTTTTTTGTCAAAAAGATACTGGTTCTAGCACTCTATCATTCACTGTAAACACAATTGTACTAGTCTATGTAAGCAAATATATATTTTGAATATTCAAAAAGGAATAATCAAAATAATGGACAACTTAAATTACAGACGTGAATATAAAAATTACCTTTCTAAAAATTTTAATGTCAATATGTATATAGTTATATATTTATCCTTGTTTAAAGCAAATAAGAAGCCATTTCTGCTTTCTGAACTTAGTAGAATTCAGTATGTGCAACTCTAATTCAAATACTTCGCTCCTATACTATACTTGCTTATTTGTGAAAGTGCGCAATGAGATAATTAGTATATAAACATTAAAATCCCTTTTTAAATTGCATAATAAACAGAGTTCTTAAAAAGACTTACATAAAAAAATAAACACAGAAAGCAATAATAACATTAATAACACACATTAAATACAACTTGCCGAAAACGCTTCTACAAATCAAGTAAAGTCAGGATCACGAAGCAATGCGTACACGTCACGGACTCTGTATGACGTCATGCGTCTACCACGTTTATTATACAAATGAATCGGTTTGAAAACTGTCAACAAACATGTCGGCTTGTTATTGTTTTGGTTTGTTCTATTTATGATTATAGCATGAGAAGACCGTTAGTGTGAAGCAACAGTTTAGAAATAAGCTACACTTGCAGTGTTTCAGCATACAAGGGCATGCTGCAGGCTGCATAGACGCTATGAATTACAAACTCAGGCACAGGAAAGATCACGACTGTAACCCCTTTCACGTGTTCCTAGTCACTGAAGCCTGCCACTCACGTTCCAACGCCGCGGTACAATTGTGTAGGATATGACAAAATTGAAGTGTTTTCGAACATCTGTGTATGCGATCAAGCAAATCGGTTGGATGTGGACGGTTGGTGAACAAGTCTGTCTGCAGCAGTACAATCGTGTTGTATTGGTTGGAAACTTAATCGTGTGGGGACAGTGTATGTTATACAAACCGTGAAAGCAGGTATAAAAGTCCATTTTCTTCGGACATGTTGCCACCACGATCGCAAATTTTTAACTGCAAGGTCGTAACGTGTGTGTACTGCTGCTTTTCAGCAAAATTGTACAGCAGTTGTATCCAATACAATCGTACCCCGGCGTTGGAACGTGAATGACTGGCTTTAAGAACGTTCATTTTTGCATTGACTGCTGGTAAAAACTGCTGACAATTGGGTGTTAAACATATACTTGGAGGGTGGTACAAGGCTTCATACTGTACTTAAAGCTACCAACGAGAATGTTAACATACGTCTCAAACAGACAGCATTGAACAGTTGTGACAGGCTTCAAGTTAGAGAAATATGCTTACCGTCTTCAATGCCACAATAGGCACGTCACATCTACAGAATAAGTTACTTTATTGACATGGAATAGATACAAAAGTAAAGTATAAACAATAATAAGTATGCATGTTGCACAACGTCGTCGTCTGACCAGTGATTTGTATATTTGGCCAGTGAAGTGATAGTGTGATTATAAAAGACATCAGCAGAACATGCCGCTAGTACAATCAATTAGAATGGTAATGGAAAATAACCTACATGTTACAGTGGCTGAATGCCCTCTGCAGTATTAGAATCTTCACTGTCATAATCACTAAAACTATAATGTGAATCTTCGTTAATGTCGATTATAAACGGCGCAATCTCTTCACGGTCAAATACTAATTCCCGTTCCCACCACTCCCGTATTATTTTATTCATATGGTCAACAGTATTTTTCCACATTGTGGGCGTGACATGTGCTAACGCTTCTTTCCACATTTCCACGGAATTTTTTGACCATAACCATCACGCCCAATGTGTTTGGAATAAAAATTTGTAGTAATTCCCCAAGTATTTTCTATAGGGTTAAACACACAATGATATGGCGGCAATCGCAATACTCTATGGCCATTCTGTTGGCCCAATTCACGGCAACATACGTTTTTGGAGGTTTATTTCTGAAAAACATGATATTTTAAATGAAATGATAGAGAATAGTATATGCATTACTGTGCAACCAAATGAAGAAGTTCCGTTTTTAACAGCTGTGAATCTGAACTTATGTCATGTTGTTAAAGCCATTCACGAATTTCTGCTTTTTTCCATGAACCACTGGGACATTTGTTTGCAAAGGTACTGTGGTAGCTTGCATTGTCTATAATAATCTGTGATGGTTCTTCAAGGTTCATGAGCAATTGAAACCACTTGAGAAAATTCTGTTGATTCATTTCGCCATGATAGTCTGGATTTTTGGTATTAGAAGAAAATACTAGCGCTGCTTCATCAATAAATCCATTGCTTGTACCTGCATGTAATACAATATACCTAAAATATAGTGAGACGAATAAATAACTAACGTGAAACTGACACATTACTAAATTTTCCCTTCTATTTTGAACATCCTGATACTTATGACACTATCGTCTTGCAATGACCTAACTACCGAACCATTTTCAAATATCCATGTTTCATCAAGATATACACATGGCAAAGAATTTGGGTTCTGCTGATTGTGCATGTATTCACGTAAGAATTTGGTTCTTGCATGAACAACATGTTGTAATTCCATAAGACGCTTCCGTACACTGGTTGGCGAATAACGAAACCCAATTGAGAATGTAAAATTTTTCCTAACGAGCTCACAGAACCCTCAAATATATGTTTCTCCTTCAAGCAATCAATTAATGGCGATCGTGTAACATGTATTTCTGTAAAATAGTCGTTAGTATCTATAAGGCGTGCGCATCAAATTCATACTTTCTTCGACCATTCCATATAAGCATTCTCGAATAGCACACTGCTCCGAAGTGCTAATATCACACACTTGCTTTGTTCGGGGGTCTCTATTTCTTGGGAGAATGTACACCTTCTCCGGTTTTTATTTGTTGTACCACGGAGTTCACTGTTCGCACACATACACCCAGAGCAGCAGCAACCCTCTGTACAATGTGACTGCATTAGTAATTGTAATAAAATACACCTACTTACGTCTTGAACAGCTGTTAGTGGTAAAAGAGGTTCCCCGCTATCGCGTTCTTTAGCAAAATAGTCCACTAAATTATCGTCCATTTGCTTTACATCTTTGTGCAAGGGCTTCGGCATGGTGGAATGTTTACGTCCAAGCAAGCGACACGTACCACGGTACAGGACAGTTAACTTGGAGTTCTATAAAGAACTGTTATAGTTCTGAAAAGAACTGATACGATTACACGAGCAGAAAAGTAGAAAAACGCGAAAAATCAAACAATAACACAACATAACCAAAGTTGACACCAATGACACTTGTGAAATCGATAAAACTTTAGCATATGTTTCGCTATCAGTCGTACCAATATAATTTCCCCCAAATTGATCGATTTTGATCCGTATTGCCACGTATTGCGGCGCGTATTTTTGATTTAGTGTTGGTAACGGATCTACGTCATCCATGACGTGTACGCATTGCTTCGTGATCCTGAGTATAACGTCTCAGTAGATTCGCAAGAAATTTAAAGTTTCCTTGTGCACGAATTTCTAAGTAAATGATCTTCTCGGTTTTCGGGTAAAAATACAGGTAGTTCATCGAATCTGGAATACCTAAATATTTCTTATTTATATTTTCTTAGTCTGTCTTTTACTAAACTTTATGAAACGTCCTCTGTAAAATACTTTAAACGTCAAAACCATAAACGCACTAAATGTTTGGGGCTATTATATCTGTCAACAGGTCTAAGGAGCTTATAACGAGCATTTAAGATAACATACTTTTTGTGTATTCAATAAATATGTTTCTTTCTTGTCTCAATACATACATACTACTGTACTTCCAGTAGTTCCTAAGTTATAAGAATGAGGGAGCGGGTGACTTTAAAATCGCAGAAGTTTCAAAAAATTATAGGACTTATCTTAATTCATATATTTTTTATGATAACTCTTATCTGTTGGGGGACGTAATTAATAAAATAAAAAAAAAATAAATAAATAAATAAATAAAAATAAGTTAAAATAAAGATACGTGTGTAATGTTACAGTAAAGCTAATATGCAGGATTGGTTCAAGTGAGTTTTTCAATTAAAAAATTTTGTGATTAATCATCAACATTTTTACAAGGACACGTATACCAAGGTGGATACCTGCAGTGTAACTCTAATAATAACAGTATTGTATTCTGAAATTTTCCGGAAAATGGAGTGAATAGATCTTGATTTGTTTCTTCGCTCCAACAAACTGCCGAATTCAGTAATTTTTTTCACCCACCCTGTTTAAGTAATTCTAAAAACTATGGTGACGATATTTTAAAGAAGAAGCATCACAGACCCAGATTTGCTAAGACGAAGAAATGCGTTTCGAGTAAAGTGTTTCTAAAGATATTTGGAAACTACAGGTTACTCGGATACTTTTATGGGGATTAAGCTCAATAATAATAATAATAATATTCTTTAGAAATACTGTAATTCCCAGTCATTGTAGGTAAATGAATGTCCCTACTTATGGCTGATACTTGATTTTATTATCCTCTGCAATTTACATGTTCTAAAAATTTACAACATGGGCTGGAGAGGATGAACGGATTAGTTCCGCAGCAGCTTACGTGTGCCCACTGTTTCTTATTAGATTTAATAAGATAAGTAACTGATCCTGTCAAACGATTGTATAAAAATTAGCAATAGTACAAAAAGTTGTTTATTATTTTCGTTGGAATTTGTTGGAATATTATCTCCGTCAAGTTAAATTTTGAATAATTAAATATCAAACTAAATTGGTATCTTTATAAAAAAGTAAGAATTATAATTTCAAATCAGTATGTAAATGCGTACTTAAGTAATAGTACTGTATAAATAAATATTTTTTTCTGAAAAAGTGGTAACTTTATATGACAAACATTATACAACCATTTGGAGTTAACAAAATGTAATATTGTTAACTTATTTAATATATTATATATACTACTATATATTATATAAACTTATTTTTAATAATATTATTGCCATACTTGGCCCAACAAACTTTCGAAGAGCCTCAAATACTTTTTATTCTTTTACGATTCATTTATCATTATTGTACATATTCCAATATAGCATGTTATTGCTTAGTATATTCAAATATAAATAAAGGATTACTGTTTTTGATGGTTATTTTTCAATAATAATATGAAAATTACTGTTTCACTTCAGTCGATACCAGTCAAATTAAGCAGCGGACGTAGATTATCTTTGTTAAACAAATTATGTTAATGTAGCATGTTAAATAAAGTAGTGGGTTGTCGTCTCCCCGAACGATAGCTAAGCTAACAGAGGTAATCGGAACAATGTTATGTTATATTTTATTGGTATGTATTAGATTACGAAAGTGGAGATTTTCTTAATCTGAAGGGATTCTCTCTTTCTCTTTATAGGAAATTTTTGAATGAGTAATCTGTACCGATTACTACGATTAAGTTTCAAATATTTGTTCCCTAATATTCTCGTAGGAGTGGTAAACTGCTAACCAAAATATGTGTAATCATCCCGTCCATAAATTTTAATATGTATAAAAACAAAAAGAAAATATACCCTCTTCTAAATTTTGGGTGTAAGGACTATTATTTAAGAAAAAATGTTATAAGTTTGTATTTGTAAAACTACAAAACTTCTTTGAAATTTTTATGGAAAAGTTGATTTATTCTTGACATATTAAAAACCATTTGGGTTAACAAGATGAATTTCTTCTGCTTCAATAAGTGAATTTTATTTTTGAAAAGTGACTAAACAGATTCTCTAAAAACCGCGTTTTTCTATAATTCTGACCATACAGTAACATTATAAAATGTTGTAATAATTATGTACTACACTGTACATTTAAAAATCAAAACATTTATTGCCTACAAAGTTTTTTGACAGTTGTAGAAAAAATCTTTTTGACATCCTTTGCCATTTATAGATATTTTTTAACAAAATCTTTAAAACTTACCTGTTTTCGACGTACTATGCGATGATGGTGTATATAAATTCAAACAGAACTCTATTATGCATTCATTGAAGTTAGAGAATGAATACTGACTTATTGGAGGTACATACACTAGATAATACTTCACATTTAACGATAAGAAGTACTTCATTATCTATAAAATAATAGATTTACACTTTTGTCTCATGCTTTGGTTGATAAGGAACGTACAACCTACATAACGAAATGAAAAAAACTATTCAGGTTCATTCCCTTCATTATATAAAAACGATAAAAGTGTCTACATCTACTTTGATTCCTGATAACATTTGTACTTAATACTTATGTAGGTGGGTACACAAAAAAATCTCAGTTCTTGTTTGAGTTACGTATCTGCTTCTGTCTTATCAAAATATTGATTAGCTAAACTCCAAATGTATAAATTTGTTTACTGCATTTGTAACAGTAATTAGTATTGACTATTGCTTATGAATTATAGTTAATTTGCGTTACAAACTATAACGGCACACGGTAACGTGATGATTTCAACGGACCTGATGTAAGTCAGTGGTATTTGCATAACTTCAAAGTGTAACTTCCGCCTGTTATTTGGTCCAAGAGAAAGTAGTTTTAGTTCGTAGTTTATTTAAGTGAAATGATGACATCTATTTTGTTGTTATCGTGTAATAATGAAACTGAAAGGATTCGTAGATTTATTTAGTATGTTTTTAAAATAAAATATGTAATTTCAATACTTGCACCAGCGCAACATGCTATTGAGGTTTTTGTAAATCTAAAAAAGATATTATTTACTTAGTAAATTGGGTGCAGTCGTGGTATAAATAATACTTGTAATATAATAACATTACATAATATTAGGTATTATAAATATGACCAAAATAGCAAAAAAAAAAAACTAAAGTGAAATCTAGTTGAATTATTTGATAGGCGACTCATCTGACTGTAGTATTTATTTGATCATTTATTTGGACACTTACTCCGTGCTTTACATTCAGTCGTCATTCGTCAAATTATGTATTTTAATGTAGACACTTCTCAGATGACTTCATCAAACCGTTGGTGGGGATGATAGCGATTTACCTTATACATGATATTCCTAATATACATACAAAATTTGACATCAATCGGTCCACTAGTTTCGGAGTTTATCTGTCTAATAAAAATCGACACAGACAGACAGATAGACAGACAGACAGACAGACGGAAACATAATCAAGGGGTCATGAAAGGTCGAGAAAACGTGAAAATAGCCAGTCGCTAGATAGATTCGATTACTATACTTCCTTAGTTTACGCTCGGGAAGTAAAAATATGGAATAAATTAAAAAAAAAATCAATAACAAAAATTGTAAAATTAGCTAGTAATTAGCAAACCATTTGTTTTCACAGACTGCACTTAATTACTACTTATTACATATTCATTGTATCCATACCAGGGCTCACGAAAGTATTTATAGAAGTGAAAAAAGCATTAAATAGGTCGGTACTAATAGTAGTAAACAAAGTAGTAAGTGGCCAAATTACTCTAGCATGAACAGCAAAATATATATTTGGAAAATAAATTAGAAATTGAGTTAACAATATTTGCTCCTCTAAATTTATTCACTTTAGAACTTTCTCTCATAGTAATTAAATAATTTGTCTCAGAATAACATGTCTATCAACAACATCTAATGAGAATTTTGCGGGAATAAACACATACATTTTTATTAAAAATTTACCATGTTTACAATAACTTTAAAATGTCTGCAAGATTTCAAAGCATTCGGTTTTGCGGTTTCTGATTTGATCATAAAGTAAATTGATTCATTCATTAATTTTTTGAGTCAGCCTGAATAAGCAAATCTCAAAAAAAAAAGATGCAGCAAGAAATCACAAGCATAGACTCATCAATTCATCATATTTTGGACATTCTAGATAAGATTTATTCGGCAAAATTTTGCGGTGACGTCATCAATTTTTGGGGGATAAGCTATATGTTTTGATTAAAAATTTACCATGCTTATGATAATTTTAAAACATCTGCAAGATTTCAAAGCATTTGGTTTTGCAGATTTAACCGTGTGCAAATAAATAATCTTTGAAAATGATGTTGCCTTTTGCCTCTTTAGTTCTGTCGCTTCTGCATTATAACATTTATAACAACCCGGGTCTTCACGAAATACCATGACGCCATCTCCAAATTTGATAAAAGTAAATGTTATTTACATTTTATAAAATCACACATTCCACTTGTAGTTAATCAATCCGTGTCAATTTTTACTCCTCACATTTTGGTGGAGTTATAATGATTTTAAAATTGGTTCTTTTGCTACGTTTAACAACTTAAACAACTCATTCATTATCACAATAACTAGTAATAAAACTTTTAGTTAATATTTTTCTCGCCCATGACCATGTTTAATTACCATTTCAGTTGGAACTCCCGAAACTCCCGTATATAACGTACTGAAGAGTTAATACGCCATTTTCCAGACACGTGGTATAGGCATCAAGATTTTTGGAAAAAAGTTAAAATTATATAACAACATTTTAATGAAACTTTATCTCCCCCTTCCCCCAAATTAATGAGGGCAGCGTCAAATTTTGTCCGATACAACCCTTCAAAAATTACACAAACAAAAAAGACATGAGCGTACGCTTGCAGTTTATTAATACATTTCTTGAGTGCTTAAAAACGACATTGCGCCATCCATTTGAATCAAATTTGACAATAGTAGCGCAAGAAAATTTTCTTAGAATTGGTTCATTCCATTGCCACCTCAAACAGTAGGTACTCGTTGACGACGCTGTACTTTTCATCATTAAATAGAAAGAAGTTCAGTGGTACTATCATTATATAGCAGCTATTTTTTAAATGTTTATATAATAAAATTATTATCTGTGTTGCCTACTATTCTAAATATAAATTTACATAGTTATGCAACGGGATTAATCGTGCGTGTGAGCGTGTGTGTCTTTTTACTTAAGTATTGTAATCGAGATTTCAGATTTTCTCGATAGGTCATGACCCCCAGAGTACGAAAAAATGGGACGCCCTCCGTTTGTCTGTATGTCTGTCTGTCTTATAAAAATACAATTACCAAATAATCTCCGATACTACAATTGTTGTCAAATTTCATATGTGCATTACGAATATCATGTAGACGGTAAGATGCTTGCTAACCAAATTTTGATTAATCATGTCCATCAACAATTTGACCACGTCACCTCAAAATTGTACAAGACATAGTAAATGGGTTTTAAATTGCATAAAATAACATCGTTCTACACGTGTAGTTTATAAATCCGTGTTGAGTTTTTGCCTAAGACGTCCAGATTTTTAAAAAAGAAAGCATAACATATTGCAATTTAATTTTGAATCTGCAAATCCAAACGCTTTGAAATCTTGACAAGTTTTAAAGTTATCATAGGCATGACAAATTTTTAATCAAAAAGTATCTATTTATCCTCCCAAAAACTTGATGACGTCATCTCAAAAAAACTCATTTGAAATATGCGCGTAGCACGCTTCTTTACATTTATGTACTTTAACATTATATACTTATGCTTATTTCAACTTATAGAGGACTCACAAAAAAATATTGATTAATGCATAAGACAATAAAATAATATCTTCACTAAAACGCTGAACTGAAGCCACCAAATAGTGTTACCATGTTATTGTGTTGATTGAAGTTGTTTTTGGCTTTCTTCGCCTTTGACAAAGTTTAATTAACATTGATAATATTAATAATGGATCTTTTTTATAAAGAAATCTTTTTTTGGAGGGTAAGGTTATTCCAAATATAATTATCAACCCTCAAAAATGCAATGTCGAAATAATAAAACTTCAAATCAAATGTAACAGTCACTAGATACCACAAAATCGTATCATGTGCAAATAAATAATCTCTAAAGATGATATTTCTTTTAGTCTCTTCAGCTCCTTCTCTTCCTGCTATATAACAAGCCGGGTCTGCACGAAGTGCAGTTCATTTAAAATAGCCTGGTGCTGAAGAACACTATTTTATATTATAAGCCGTTTCTTTATGAAAAGACGACGTCGATTAGCGTAAACAATTTAATTACATTCAATGACGGCACTTCATGGATCGCCCCGGAAATTTACGAAGTGACGGATTTCAGTAAATGACTACAACGTAATATATATAACAATTTTTTATATGGGTAATATTTATATCGATTTAAAAACGTAGGTATGCATTTATAATTTTTGTAGTAATATTGAGTTCGTTGTTCTTATGTCAATTATCCTATAATTGTTAATCACTTATCATTTGTTTTATTTCTGTTAACACTCGCTTAGACTTTCAAGCATATTTCAAAAATGTTCTCACTTTCAGCAAAATGACTAAAATTTTCTTTCTCCCACCTCGCAACCGATGTTTAACGTATACAAAAAATATTTGCAAGAATAATGTAATGATTATTTAAATTTACAAAAATTATTAAGTTTTCTTATAAATGAAGCACACTTCAATTTTTCTGTTAGAAGGTCGTTGTTATCGGTACCGATAATTTGCATTATAAGTGTGTCAACAGCATTAGTAATCCTTCATATCTGTAGAAGGATTTTCGATTAAGTACTAAAAAAATTACCCTACAAAGACTTGTATTTTTTTCGTCACAAGCAGTGAAGTAAGTACGCCAAACTTAGTAGTGACATTTTTAATAATAACTATATTTAAAAAATTATAACAAATGCAAGTTTAATGATGTCTACTAATTATTGATGGATTATGTGGCATTTAACACAATCTGAATCACTATCACTATATTATTCAAAAGAAAAGTACCTACCTGTATTCCCTATTTACTCTCTAATTTATAAAATAACACCAAACTATGTCATTCTTCTTTATACACGAGAAAGTATTAAACTCAAATTGTAAGAGTTATTATGCAACACAATAAATTTACTAAACCACTAAACCGCTTCAAATCAAATTATTTAATAGCAAATTTCAAAACCTTTGGAGTAAAATATCGTCTGGTTTTCACATCCATAATTTACAAAATTTCTCTCCACTAAATTTAGCATTGTCTTAAATTTGATATTTTTTCATTTTATTTCCAAGTAAGTATGTCAAGTAACATTTACCGCAACACACTCATAACATAAACGTACACATTACACATGGCGAACAATATTTTTAAAACACGGTTCAAAACTGTAAAAAGTGAAAAGTTTTCCGACCACTGCCACTATGTGAATAAGAATGAATGAAATCAGTGAGCATGGTGTTCATTTGCCCACTCTCATAACATTTCACGAGTGGAAGATACGGGAGGTCGCAACAAACCACTTTCTTATAAAATTAGACTGTGATGAACTTCAATTGCTTCTTGCAAACTGAACTGTACGCATTTCGCCTACTTTCAAGTAAATCACTAAGCACACACACAATTATCAACCAAGTGCTATTAAAACAAGGTAAACCTACATGCATACAAAAAATGTTCTAATCGTAAAAAAAAGGATACTAATGTGGGAGATAAATTAGTGCAAAATGTTGCTTAAATTTTCTTGGACTAAAATAAAGTGTTTCATTGAATTTGATAGAAGTATTTTTACGAAAACTAAAGAAGTATTGTAATAGGGTCCATCCGACAAATGACTACTTTTTTTATGTTGGATGATTCAACTGAATATAACTTCAAAGCTAAATAGCATTCAGTTACCTCCATTGACTGTGCGCATAAAATAATCCAGTCGTCATTTAAATTTATCAGCATTTTCTGCAGATTTTTACTTATCACATCTAACTCTATGCTATTTTATCAATAACTTTCCAGCTTATGTCATTCCTACCGCATAATTCGGAATTCGTACCATAAAGTGTTTAACTACGGACCTATAGCAAATCTAAGGTGATCAACCGTCCCGATTTAAGCAGCGCAGGTTTAGGTTTCTTGCTTGTGGTTCCACTCAAAATTCTATCCCGATTTGTCCCGAATTTTCGTTATCGTCCCGCTTTGTACGGAACAGTCCATTGTTTTTTGCTGAATAGAGAGATGGTGTACAATGAATACTACGCAATTTTCTTGTTTGAAATTCCGTCAAAATATAAAGACACACTACAAAGTTAAAAAGTGCAAGTTCTCAAACGTATTTTATTTTGATTTAATTACAAATTTCTTAATAACCTAACTTAATAATTTAGTACGTTGCAAATATGACGTATATATGGCGTCGGCGTCGCTACGCAAACCTATTTTTTTTTTTACACTTCAGGACATTTTGTGAACGGGTTTTGAGGGATTGGTAAACTACGCTTATAAATATATATAGCATATAACACTTAGATATTTACTTCATTTTCAGTTGATAAAAAATAAAATTTATAAACAAAAAAAATAAATTTGAGTGAAATAAAACACTTCTATTTTATTCTATGTATAATCAACAAGATTACTGTTCAAAAGTGGTTATTTTAGCATAAGTTCGAACTGTCGTAAAATAGTGATGGTATATATATTTCTTTATTTCACCCAACTTTAATTTTTTTATGTTTATAAATTTATTTTTTTTTATCGACCAAAAATTAAATCCAAGTGTTCAATATCACAGAAATCCCCACAGTAGATTGTTACGTTGAACGGGTATTTAAAATCGGTGTGGGTAAAACTCAGCAATTTATTTCTTAGTAACTCGAATTTACACGACTAAGGACCGGTTTATAGAACAGCGAATTAAATATTTAATCCTCGATTAGTTTAGCAGAGGATTAAAATGTGGAATATGAGGCCGTGATTGGTTAAAACCTGCACGTTGCCTAGCGACGAACCTCAATTAAAAGTTAATCGCGAATTAACTTTAACTTCACTTTTTGTAAATTGGGTCTAATTGTCTCAATTCCACTCGACTCGGTAACTGAATAATCATCGTTCCCGAGGGTGGCCTCTATTTAAAGCCATACATTCATCTGGATGGATCGCGAACGCTGGTTCGAGGTTTTTCTAGACGGTGCAATCGACACTTCCGCTTTCAGGTTTTTCTTTAGCGAACGCCGTCCGGCCGCCGTCACCGACGATCAGTCACCCATCATCGCCGTACGTGCTAGAACCCATAGGCGTCGTACCGGGGCGGCGTATGGGTTTCCTTCGTAACAGTAACACTACCTATATATAAAAGGTAATGACTATATTGAGGCTCTTACTTGTTTAAACTTCATCTTTACTAAATTAGGAAAAGTAAACACTTTGCGAATTCAAAATAATATATTGATAGAACACTGCTATACGTAAATATTTCGATACACAGGTTACCAGAAGTGTAACTTGTTTTCTTTTTTCTTTTTCTTTTGTGTGGAAGGGGAAATGCCTACGGCAGATCACCGTTGCCTTAACTTTGGAATGTTAGCCTGCCGAGGAGTCTGGTTGTTCCTGACGAACCAGGATGCTTGAAAGCTTGTCGGAGGATTTTTATCCGAAGGACTTCCAGATAATAATCTGCAGAGAAAGGAGAAACGAGATCTAAAAAAAACTGAAAACTCACTGGCGACAGCTCACTTGTTGGGTCAAATCACAGCATAGCACCGAGTCCACAAAACGTGCAAAAGAATTTAAACATGGATGGAACTCACCACACTGGCACTGGTCTTCATTCACCGACTGCACTGCTGTGAATGCTATGACTGAAATATGACTATGTATCTAAGCTAATAATGTTAATTTATATATCTGAACTTGACGGAACAGATTTACAACTTAAGATTAAGTAAATGAGATTTATACAGGGTGTTTGCGAAATGCACCGACAAAAAAAACTGAAAATTGCTCTGGATGAGTAGATATCATTAAGAAAAAAATGTTCTAATAAAAGTGTTTTAGTTTTCGAAATAAAATTGATTGAAAATTTGGTCAAAATAGCATGTACGCTACTGAGTTAATAGTGATTAAAAAGATAATAAGGTTACTAAGAAAAATGTACCATTGTAGGTGCATTGTAAAAATTAAAAAAAAAACGTAATCTTCATTGCTTAGTAACTCTAACAATTTCGTCAAATTTATTGACTTTTAGCACGTGACAGCTTTTTCTAATGCCAAAATGACCGATATGGTCTTGATTTACAGAAGTGCATTTGGAACTGCTCATGAAGCGCAGCGTCTCTACCAGGAGGAATTTCCAGGCCGAAGATTGCCTCATCAGAGTCATCACTGATGAGGCAATGTTCGGCCTGCAAATTCACGTCGGAATTCCAATGGAACCAAGATCGGCGGACCACTGTCCAGAACCGCGTTGTTATAAGAACTGAAAAAAACACAGCGGAACGCCAAAAACGGGAAAGAAGATCCGCGACCCTGTTCACTAATTACTACCATTTAAATTAATTCTTTACTCCAAAATGTTTAAACATCCAATTAAAATTGTTTCCAATTGATTGTTTCTGAAAAAATACTTTAGACTTTTTACTTGACATTTTTCAAACTTCACCTTTCGTTGTCAGTTTTTGGTTGCTATGTTTTTACAAAACGTGAATTAAAAGAATAAATTTACTTTGCAACTTTTGATAATACAACAGGAGTTTTTTTCATTCCTTCTGCTCTCGGGAACCCCTCCAATTTTTTTGTCAGTGCATTTCGCAAACACCCTGTACATCTCAGTTTGGTCGTTAATTAGTATAAGTATTAAGATTGTTCTATATATTAATCTCTATTCTCTAAGCATTCCAACGAATTTAATTTTAGACCTTTACGTTCTGTGTGTAATATGCTAAAATTTTCATTAAATGTGTGATTTTTTTCGAGCAGGTGTTTAGCATATGTTGAATGATCTTTTTTATTAAGGAAGAGTGATTTGTGTTCTTTAATTCTGTCTTGAAATTTTCTTCCGGTTTTGATTTTTTACTAACAAACACTTAGACAACGCAATGAAAATCTGTAGACTGTAGTTTCGACCTCCTTACGTCTAATCAATACAGCAAATTTCAATGATTGTCTAGTATTCGAATTATAATTCTTATAATTATTCCTTATAAGCCTAGGTAAGCAAAGTACCATCACATTTCTCTCTTCGATTTTTTTGTTTTAGTGGGGGTTCTCCCGTCCCGCCTGTGTCTCTAGGAAAGTTGGTCACCTTAATCAGTTCATCAGGAAATAATACTGCTAAAATTTTAGCAGAAATTAATCACAACCGACAAAACTAAATGAATGAAAGTTAAATGAATGAAAATTACCGCCTACATGGGAAACAGATAATACGATTGTTGGTAATATCTCTCTAGTTTATAGAAAAGTAAACTGCAATAGGTTACACATTAAAAGATTTTTCAACGATTGCAAACAGCCACAGAATACTACACAGTAAGGACAGCTTTTGAAAAGCCCATAAGAAATGTACGTAACGGACTAGAATGGACACAGATACGAGGGCTGCTTTTATATATCGGCCACATGAAGGTAAAATTGAGTTGGTAGAAAATAGTGAAGCAAATCGTTTTTCTAGGGCTGCAACATAAAAGGTGAATGCTTCATGTAGCATCTTAAGCCCGCCACTCACGTTCTAACACCGTAGTACAATTGTGTTGGATACGACGAAATTGAAGTGTTTTTGAACGTCTGTGTATGCGATCAAACAAATCGGTTGGATGTGGACGGTTGGTGAACAAGTCTGTCTGCAGCAGTACAATCGTGTTGTATTGGATGGAAATTTGATCATGTGTGGACACGACTCGACAGTGTATGTTATTCAGGCCATGAGGGCAGCTATAAAAGTACACTTTCGTCATTTCGTCGGACATGTTGTCATCACGATCGCAAATTTTTAACTGCAAGGTTGTAACGTGTGTGTGCACTGCTGCTTTTTAACAGAATTCTACAACAGTTGCATCCAATACAATCGTACTGCGGCGTAGGAACGTAAATGGCCAGCTTTAGGTTTACCAAATGGTGAATCATCATCAAAGGGGTTGATGGGAGAGAGAAGTTTATCATATATGATGACATTACGTGCAACGGCAAAATAACTACATGTTTCACGGGTATATTTCATCAAGCATTTCTTCATTAAGTACCCACAGACATAACTTAAAGAATTTTGTTTCCCCATGTCCAGATGTCTGTAGTCTGTCATATTTACTTCCACAGATTTATGTGCAAAAGTTGTTCAGCTTAAAACTGTATTAATAATTTGACACTGGTTACTCTCTTTAGATTCAATTGCTAGTAAAATAGATCCTAAATCATTACAACTATTGGCATTTTCACTGTGCTGTAAAAATTGGATACCAAATAATTTTTTATTGATTGTAGAATAATATTAGTTATTTATGTATTAAGGGCATAATCAGGGAGATTGTGGCACGAGGGAATGTTTAAAGCCCGACGAAGGAGGGCTTTTAATTTCCCGAGTGCCACAATCGACAATTATGCACGTGGTACATACAACGTTTTATTCTATTTTAGTTTCTAAAATATTTTTAACGAAATATTGAGTATTTCCGGCAAGATTGTGTGAATTGTGCCGATGCAAACTTTAATACATAGCTGGCTAGCTTGATGTTGCTATGGATTCTACGTTGTTTATTTGTTAAATAATTCTGTTTTGAAAATGGAAAGTCAAAAAGCAGAAAATGTTTCAAAAGAAATTGTTGAAGAATTTGAGGTCGCCCAGAGAAAACTGATTCCCCATAAATCAAAGGAATTTTACACGAGAGAGTATGACAAATTTTGCGAGTGGCGGTGCTCGAAAAATGTTACTAATTGCGATGAAAAATTCGTGATGGCATACTTGTCTCAAATGGTAAGTGATAGTATTTAAAATTATTGTATTTAATAAATTGTGCTTCGTTTTCTATAGTCAAAAGTTTACAAACCTTCATCACTGTGGTGTACCTACTCTAAGCTCAAAAAAATGTTAAAAATTAAAGAAAACGTCGATATCTCGAAATTTCTTCTGGTTACTGAATATATGAAGAGTAACTCCGTGGGTGACGAAGCTAAAAAGTCATGGGTACTTCAACGAAAGGAAATTGAAGAGTTTATGTTAAAGGCACCAGATCTTACATATTTGTTAGTCAAGATAAAACCTGTTCGTTAGTTCTAATATTTCTTAATTAATAAATCTCGTTTCTAGGTTGTTACAGCTTTTGGAATACATGGAGCCTGTAGACGCGAAGAACTTCATGATTTACGTTATCAAAATGTGACAGCTGAAGGATCGGTCTTGTTAGTGAACTTTTAATTTTTGTAGTAAAGAATAATGTATTATTTTCCTCAATTTCAATAAAAGTGTCGAATATCAAAGCTTGTTTGAATAAATAACGTACCTAAATGAATAATCAATCGTTGCTTAGCAATTTTTGACAGATTTGTGCTAAAAAGGCCAATTTATGCCCGCATTTGGGTGCTTATAAATAAGATTATGGTTCTAAAATAGAATAAACTTCTTTATTTTTCTTATCTTACAGATTCCAAGGGAAATTTAAAGAAGCCCCCGAAGCAGGTTTTTTCATTGTGCCTGCAATCACGAGGTGGTCTACCACTGCAGTCCATGTTACTATGAAAAGGTTCTCAGAATCACGCCACTAATTTAATTAACAACAACAATTCAACCAAAAACATCAAAGTACTTTTCCCAGGGAAGATGAAAACAACAGCGTTCACTTTCTAACTCTTCAAACGGTTAACACTTGGCGAAAATTGAAGGCATTGACAAAATAGGTAATTGATATGTTTATGTTGAAATTAACTTGGTAAAGTGACATGATACAATAATTCTTTAGGTATGATACTCGTGTGGCTCAAAATTATCCCAGTTCGCGCAGTGACGTCACTCGGTGAGTAGAACTAGTGGAATTTCAGCATAAAAGCACGAAGAATCGCTAATATTTTTTAATTTTATTGTTATAATTCGTTATGTATTTTAAAAAATGTATTATACAACAGATGTAAATTTAGTTTTCAGGTTGTTTAATGCAGCATTATAATATCTCTATATTATAATATAATAATTATAATGCTGCATTAAAAACCCTGAAAACTAAATTTACATCATTTAGCTGAATTAAATTGTAAAAAGGAATTTAACGGAGTTTGATATGTATTTCTATTGTGTGTAACAAATTAAAATTTCGCGTTTAATATTATCTTTCGTGTACTCAATAGAAAAGTGCGGCTTTAATTTGGAGATGATTATAAAAAAAGTGCTATTTTTCTGGTTAGTAGCGCACAGGTTATCTGAAAATGCCAAGATCTTCAGAATTATCCATTTTTTGCTTTTTTTTAGGTTTTCATTATTGATTATCATGAACAGACTCGTTGTTATGGTAATTGTGCACATTTAACGTGAACATAATTATCTTAAACAGAAATCTATTTTAGAAATTCTGTTCTAAACTTTCAAAAACTGAGTACAAGAAACAGTAACCACTAAAAATAAATACATTGTACTATTGAACTGTAATCTACATGTTAATTAACAATTTTTCTTGGAGTGAAAATTGTTTTCATAGCTTGATTTTCGTCAAGCAATGAAAACAAGTTCGTCGTTTTGTTTTTAAGATAAGCAATTTTTGCTTCTAGATCTTCTCTCTGTATATCTTGATCTGTATTTGTACTATGTAAAAAACATAATTAAATATTGGATATACTAGGTCTTCAAATAATCGTTTCCCTTGAGAAAGAAATATACATCATGCAAAAAAAAACCGTGCAAACATAAAAGTTATTCTTCAAAAAAAAAGCACTTTCCTTGAGTAAATACAATAAATAATATATATTCAATATACCCAACAGATTTACTTGTAGATTCTGTTTTATCATCCAAAGCAGCACTTGCGTTGTTGGTTTCAGTGCTATAAAATAAATGAAAATATTAAATATTTGCTAAAAAAGAGTCCTATAAGATGTTCTTTGAAAACATTTTTTGTAATTGAATTTGTTTGATTTATATCAATATTCAAGTAAAATAACCTACTTAATTTCTGTGATTTTATCCCTAGAACAAATTTCTTTAACTAACTTGGCTGATCTCCAGACTTTAGTTTTTTTTCCTTTTTCAGGAAGATAATTCAGAAGTTCGTGTTGCAAATTTCGTTCGAAATCGTCTTCACTAAAATGCTGTGAACACACTCTTGCATTTTTTACTATAAAAGAATCCGAACGACAACAAGAAATAACCCATACTTGTCTCTTGGAAATGAATAAAATTGTAAGTCTTTTTGAAAATGTCTTGATTGTTTATCGCTATTACACCCAAAAACGCCACAACATATCGTCGTGACTTTATAAAATTATTAAAACATAACGTATAGCCACTAAACTTTCTAAAAAATACGTGGAAGACAGAAAAACGTCGCAGAATACGCGCGAAATGCCTGTGTTTACTCACCGAGTGACGTCACTCCCCCACTCCGTACGAGCGCAATATCATACCTAGTATTTATTGTATCATGGTAAAGTGATAGACTTTTATTAATGAATAAAATAAATATAAGCACAATTCTTTTTTATTGTTCAAAATGGTATTTTCTTCGTAGTCTTCATACCACACTCCAAAAATTGGTTTCAGTTTCTTAATATTCATCCGATGTTTATGGTATCATCACAGTAGAGATAACAATTGTTATCTCTACTGTGGTATCATGCTTTTACATTGTTTTACGGACGAGCTGTAGTTGTAATTTAGGCAACCAATATTCCACTTCGTTTCAAAAATACCGCCTAATAACAACGGTTGGGTAAGGACACCTTGTTCCAATCATGGCCGACTAGTATAAAGATTATGGCCTGTCCAAGAGGTACCATATGTGTTGCCATCTATTAATAATTACACTTAATAATTTAGCAAAATTTTAATTTGATTTGACATTATGAGACTTCAAAACGTTAATGGTCGTTTGTTTCGGTATGAATGCTTTTGTGTCTTTCAAAAAGTGTTAATAATTCTTTTGTCGTTTTTGAATTATTAATAGATGGCAGCACGTATGGTACCTTTGGACAGGCCATAATCTTTATACTAGTCGGCCATGATTCCAATATTTGACGAGATGTCTCTACTATATGATATACTGTGGTGGTATAGTCTCCAAAACACTACAAGGTTCTATGGCTGTTGTAAAATTTGGGTATTGTGAAGACGACAAGGCGCAGCTAATAAGGCAAAGCCACGGTTGTAAATTGTGTTTGTGTTGGTTTAATCTACCAGCCGCACAAAGGAAATGATGACATCCCATTATTAAGTTTAGTGGGGCCATATAACGTTGTAGTATTTCGGATACTATAGAATTAACGTGAGGAAACCTCATTCATAACTTTCTTCAAAACCTCTGATGGAAAGCACAAATTGGGTGGTTTGGATTATTTATATCATTAGCTTTCTATACCGCAGCAACGCCTAGACAGATCAATTGAAATTAAATAATAGAAAACTGCATTAATTCTTTAGCATTTATGACAATATTATTTATTAGCCAATCACAGATGTCGAATTATTCACCAATCACATGATTCATACTAAACAATCTAAACACCAAGTACATATTATCAGAGAACATAGAGAAGCGACATAGAGGCTGATTTTGCAAAACCACCCTTATTGACAATGGAGTCCTCAACCGCCAAAGGCAAGCGCCAAATTTAAATAGTTGATGCCAATAAAAACCTTGCTTCACTATATATAATTGTAATTATGTTCTCTGATATTATGATCTATTCTCCCTCCAAAGAATCTGTCACGTCATTCATTCATAAATACCCCAGTAAATACACTGAAAAGTTGAAATGTTAATACATAAAGTCCACGCCATTTCTACCTGTCCACTTGATAAAAAGTGGGGTTGGTTACCCTGCTCTGCTTGAATTTTTTCTTCAATACGGTTGGCAGCGACGAAATTTGACGTTTTTAGATAAGCGCAAATTGTTGAAAGAGTAATTTTTAAATTAAAAATGGACAATTCAATAAAAAACAAACTAGAACTCTGTTGTCCCGTCAAATGAAGATGGCAATAGTCAAATGCCACCAGGAATTGAACCATCTTTGTCCCTTGGCGTATAATCGTCAATTAGGTAGGCGAAATTAGTTATTTTCCTAACAAGTGTGTGTGTTGTGTTCTGTGTGTCCAATCGAAGATGGAAAACAAAGATTCCTCTAGCGATTCTATTCCTTCGGATATAGTTGCTGAAGCAGAGAATGCAATTCAAGACCTAATACCGACAACATGTAAGGACCGATATGAGAAGGCTTATAAGGAATTTTGGGCATGGTGCAATGAAAAGCAAGTAAAGAAAGTTTCAGAAGTTGTTGTATTGGCGTACAAGTTGTAGGGTAAATGTGTACAAGAGTACGCACTTAGTGTAAAACTGTCAACAACTTTTTAATTTTTTTGGATAGACAAATTTTATGATATGGGTTCGTCATATACATGTTTAGAGATCAGATATATTTAATTGTACGTCCCAAGACCACTATATTTTAAGAGTAATTTCAATTTTTGTCAAGATGTGTAAATGCGCACTCTTAGACAGTCCACTGCACAAGAGTGCGCATTTGAACGCTTATGAGTGCGCATTACATCTTTATTTCTAAGGTGAAAATAAATAGGGACAAGTGACTACAGACTACACATACAACGGGATCCATATTTCTTCGTACTCTAGGGGTCTTGAAATTCGAGAAAACGTAAAAGTAGAGAGTCGGTCGACGGACTCGATTACAATACTTCATTCGCTTACGCTCAGGAAGTAAAAATTAAAAAACAAACATCACCATAACCACCACCACACAACTTGAGAAGCAGTACAAAGCAGTAGAGTTAAATAATTCATTATAGTATTATATGTATCTATAAGACTACGTATCGCAAGTATTGCGCACTCTTGTACATTTGTACATAACCTAATGTTTTCAAAGTTAAAAGCTTTTGATGTATAGAAAGTATAAAACTGCTAGTGTATAACGACACCTTAAAAGTTACAGCTAATGAACATTATTACTGTAAAATAAAAGAACTGGTACGTACCTTACAAAAAACTAAAACTATGAGCGGTAAAAATTACATCCACACAACGCTTAAACATAAAATCGTCAGTACGATCAAACTATAAACTACATACAGGTCACTGTTGCACCTTTATCTCAAGTTTAGCATTGGATTGTGAATGGTATAACTTCATCTTACCCAGATGGCACTAATAAGCAGAAATCATCAGTGCGTACTCTTATACATATGCGCACTCTTGTACACATTTACCCTACTATCACCGATAAAACGAAGCTGAAGTTGGATCTGAACAAAAGGAGGCAGCAAATGTTAGCAAGGTGTTTGAGATGAAAACCACTGAAGAGACAGATCGAAATGAAAGCAAAGAGAAAAATAACTATATAAATTGTTCTTTTACATTTAATATAAATAGTTGTAATCATTAATCAATAAATCTTTGAAATGTACTTACATTTTACTTCCCGCACTAGTGCGGAAAAGTATCACTTTCCGCACGGGTTAGCGTGCGGAAACTAGTCACTTTCCGCACGCCGTTAGGAAAAGTATTTTTTTCACTAGTAGAAACCATAAGATAATAAATTGATAAAATAAACGTTCAATTTTTTGACGCAACATGATTTTGTTTTGATTTCTAATCATACTTAATCTAAATCTTCAACACAAAGAAAACCGTTTATACTTGTCGCTGAATTAATCATTTTATCTTCTACCGTCTACCAACTACCATGCGTATACTCAAGTAATGTTTTTAGCACACATTTGTTCATTTCTTAAGAAATAATCACATCAAACATTGCGTACATAACCGCAATTTTTCTTTTTGAACCGGTGGTCGCAAACGTTGAATTTGCTACCTCTAAATGAGTCGACATTTGCATGCTTCATGGCTGCTAGTGAAAAAAATAGTATATTAACCACGGTTGCAAAGCCACTTCTAGATCTCGCCCTTCAGAGCCCTCGACGCTGCGCGTCTCGGGTTCTAATTTGCGCTCGGTCTAGAATGCTTGGCTTTGCAACCTTGGCTAATAATATACTATTGTCGGTATGGCAGTAATTGCTTATTCTTTTTACCCTCTATCTTTCACGTCCCATTTTATCCATTAGTGCTCAAGAAGTCAAATTAGAACTGTTTAAGAACAAAGATGGCGAAGAAAAAATTAGCGCCAGTGATTTACCTCCGAACTTACCTTTGGATTGAAACATAAATAAAATATATAGAATGTCCTAGAAGAGAAAAAAATTGGTCGAAAGTTGTTTCGACAAAACTTCCCTCGCTCCTGAAGTACAATGAAACATATCCAGGATTTTCCAATGGGCGCACCCTCAGAGGCGTCCGTCATCGTTTCTCTGTGTTTAGTGAACTTTTCTACCTGCGATGGATACCTGGACCTGGTTAGATTAGTGCCTAATAGATTCATTCGCATTCGTGCTGGCGTGTTGATCGGTTCACGTTTAGGTATGCCAAAACATATCTGATTCAGCAGTTGTGAACAATCGATCTTATGGTGAATAATTTTTTTAATAAAGAACAATGAAGCTTTAATAGACCTAGACTGTAAAGTATCAAAGCCAAATCTGTGCAAGAGATGGAACTGAGGAGTTCCTCTGACAGGATAGACACCATCAACCTTGTACGTTAAAAATTTCAGAAACCGTCTTTGAATTTTTTCAAGGGGATCAACATAAATTTGAGACGACCGAGCCCACACACGATGCTTGCATACTTTAATTTGGATCTTACAAAAGCACAGTACAAATTATAAAGAGTGGTGATGTTATTAAAGCAGCTACTAGACCTAATTATAAAGCCAAGATTTTTAAAAGCTTCTGTAACTACATTTCCAATGTGGTAGGAAAAGGTAAATTTGGTATCGAAGATAATTCCCAAGTCTTTAAATGGATTAACTCTTAATAACACAGATGCATCGGCGGTATAGTCATATATTCTATAATTCTTATTTCTATTTGTCACTGACATAATGCGGCATTTATCATAATTTACTGGTAAATTTTTAGATTTACTACAATCCAGAAGTGTGTTAATATCTTCCTGGAGTTTCAGACAATCATTTACAGATGAAATACGCCGGAAAATTTTTAAATCATCTGCATACATCAAAACTTCAGATTTAATATAATCGAAGAGAAGAGGGGCTAAAATAGATCCCTGGGGAACGTCTGAATTTACCCATATCTTATCGGATTCATAAGCATAATGTTTAAACATACTGAAATCTTGACGACAAATTATAATAAATTAGCTGAATCTGACAGACCAACATACAATAAGTTCACCAGCAATATCTCGTGACTCAGCTTGTCGAAAGCTTTCGAAAAATCCGTGTAGGTTACGTCGACTTGATATTTATTATCAAAGTTGTTAGACACAAATTGGTTATTGTAGAGCAACCACTGGGAAATTCATGCTGGGATTCACTTATGCGGCTGCGAAGGTTAAACAATAGAATTTTATGTAGAATGAGATCTTTGTTGCCTTTCTTAACTGAAAGTTTCCAAACATCTGGAAAAACGGCAGATTTTAGAATTAGATTAAAAATTATAGACAACGGCAGAACGAAAATATTAGCACAATCCTTAAGAAGAAAGCCCGGAATGTTGTCATGTCCACTAGTGCAGTTGGATTTTACCCTTTGAAGAGCTTCAAGAACTTCGTTCTTTCCAACAGAAGAAATATGAACAGTGGTGTTAGAGGAATAATCAACAAATTTGAGTAAATCATCTGCATTTAAAATGGTGTTAGAAAAATTAGTACCGAAATATTTTGCAAACGTATTCACTAGGTTGACCGGATTGTATAAAGTAATATGGCGATAATTCATTTGAGACGGAATACCTGACCGTTTATTCCGATTTTTGATGTGTCCAATGTGGGTTTAGATTTAATATTGTTTTCCAAATTAACAGGGTACTGCAAATAAGCCTTTTTGATAGCACTTTTAAACTCTCTCGCGAGCAGATTTAAAATTTTGGAGGTTTAGCTTTGAGCTCCACTTGCGCCATAATTTCCACTTGGACTTGACATTCCTAATAATATCAAAAGTGAACCACGGAAGCTACGAATTGTTTGAGTTTGAGTTTATTTTGTGTTAATACATAATAGTTTACACAACGTCAAAATATTCAAATGGGAAACAACTTACAACAAAACAAGACAATGTACAATACACTATTACACTATTAAAAGTCACCGCTGCTAACACTATCCAGTAAGAATTCGTTTACATGATAGTAAGCTTTACTTAATAGAAACTTTTTTACCTTAGCTTTGTATATTTTTGTACTTAGTACTCTAACATTTTCCGGCAATTTATTATAAAATCTTGGACCATAGTAATTAATTGCATTACGACTAGTCTGCAGTCTACAGAAATCAGTTTTAATCGAAGTACCTCTACGAGTATTATGATGATGAGTATCTTTGCAGTGCACGTATTTGTCTAAATTTATTTTAACATAACTATACTAGGGAGGTTAAAACATAAAGGCAGGGAAGAGTTAAGATATTGAGCTGAATAAAGTAAGACTTTACATCATCCCTGTACCCTAAGTGCAACATTATTCTTACTACTTTTCTCTGGAGGCACCATATTCGAGAGAAACTACTTGCATGTCACCAACTTAGAAGTGCATAACTACAGTTAGAAACAAAAAGGGCGTGATATGCAATAAGCACAACATGCAGTGGGAGGAACTCAGTTAAATTGCGAATTACAAAAATACTTCTTGCTAACTTGTTTGCTAGGGTGTCTGTGTGTTTATCCCACGATAATGATGGGTCAAGATGTACACCCAAGAACTTCACAGTCGGCGGGTTGAGATCAGGCATGTTTCTTTTCAAAGAAAATATTACATTTTTTGTTTTAACTTCATTCAGATGGAGTGAATTAGATATACCTACACCATCTGGAAACATTTAACTTTGCCGTTTGCATTCTATTACTCAGAACTTCTAGGCTTTTGTGAGAGGTGAAAACGGATGTATCATCGGCAAACAGCAAGTGATCGACTCCCGGTAACCCACTCTCCATGTCATTTATGTAGATGAGAAAGAGGGTAGGCCCTAGTATCGACCCCTGTGGTACTGCATTTCCCTTCAACTGTATTAGATTTGATAATACCTGATTTACGTCAGTAAGTTGAGTTCTTTTCTCTAAATATGATTTCAAAATGTTTAGACTATTTCCAATAAATTTAAAATGTTTTAATTTTCCCAATAGAATCTTATGCGAGACACAATCAAACGCGCGATGTAGGTCACAAAACAGTACTGCAGTGTATTTTTTTTATTCAAAACCCTTAATTATCGCTTTACACAACTCGGAAATGGCATCATTTGTGTTTATGGATTTTTTATAACCAAACTGTTTATGGGAGAATAGAGAATAACGTTCAAATAGGCCTAAAATTATTCATTTCTTTTGTCTCTCCACCCTTGTGAAGTGGAATCACCCTTGCTACTTTTAAATATTCTGAAAATACACCTTTCGCGATGCATTCGTTTATGAGTTTGGTAAGAGGAATTATAATAATGTTTTTTATATTTTTACTAGCTGACCCCGTGAACTTCGTTTCACCTAAAATTTAATTTTGAATCTGCAAAACCGAATGCTTTGAAAACTTGCTAATGTTTTAAACATATGATAATCATAATAAATTTTTATTCAAAATATATTTACTTATCTCGTCCAAAAAATTGATGACGTCAGCCCAACATTTTGCCAAATGAATCCTATCTAAAATGTCCAAAATAGGATGAGACTATACTTGTTATTTATCATTCCATTCATATTTTTAGTTTTGCTTATAGGGGGTGTCTCAAAAAAATTAATCACTGAGTCAATTTATTTTATTGATTGAATCAAGAATTGCAAGACTGAATTTTGAAATATTGCAAACGTTTGGAAGTTACTGTTTGACATGGTACGTTTTTAATCAAAATATATCTGTTTATCAAGCCCAAAAACTTGATGACGTCATCTCAAGATTTTGCCGAATAAATCCTATCGAAAATGCGCAAAATATCATCAGTATATTTTCGTAATTTATCATATATATTTTTTGGATTTGCTTTTACAGTGACTAAAAAAAATATTATTTGGATCAGTCAATTTATTTTAGTGAATAACTCAAGAGTTGCAGAAATGAATACTTTGAGATCTTGCAGACGTTTTAAAGTTATTGTAAGCATGGTAAATTGTTAAGAATATTTATTTATTCCCCCCAAAAAATTGATGGAATGGCTCACTCGATTTTCGCAGATAATTTTGGGAATATACAATACAGTTATTTTTTGTATTACACTGCACCAATCCAAGGTGGTATACGTGTTGATCGTAAATGTTGATTAGGTCATCACAAAATTGTGTGAAGGAAAGACTCAACTCGAAAATGCTGAATATGTTTCATTATACTTTTGGTGCGAAGAAAGTTCTGTCGAAACAACGTTCGATCAATTTTTTGACAATGGTTGATATAAATAAAACTCAGTAGATGGTCATACTCGAAACACCAAATATCTACTCGAATATCATATCAAAATATTTTTAGATTTTCTAGATGATGCTCATAGGTACTTCAGTAGGTAACAGTTGACGCTCAAGTATCATTTCGATACAACAAAAAAGGAAAACAGTGACAGTGTTCAACCATCAAGGCAAAAATCGAGTCATCAAAATATAAGTTAGTATGGGGTAGACACCTTGAGATGGGAATCTCTATGGCCAGTGTTAGAAAAAACCCACTGCACAATTTATGCATAAATAAAAGTTAATTACCTGAAAAATTTTCAATATTCCCGCTCCTAATGTGTTTTTCAAACTGAATGTACCTTTTGACGACGTTCCACGTTCATGAAAGTCGCCATGTTTAGTTAAAATTCACTCTTACAACGATCCTATTCGTTTTCTAAGTTGCTTTACAGACAGCTCAATTATTTGCCACGCCGATGCTCATTTTTAGATTAAATGCTCACAAAACGCGTAGATGTTCAATTTGTGTCCGGGGAGATACAGTGTTTCCAAGCAGGTACTCAGTACATAGAGTAGATGCTCAGGTATATATATACCTAATAATGAAGTAGGTACTTCGTACTACGAATATGAGTATCTACTCAGTTCTATTCTGGCTTCAATGTTTGATTATGTTGATTATGAGCACAACGCTGATCAACTTCCATATCCGAATTACCCATGAAATAAATCATTGCGGTTTGCACCTGAGGTAGTTCGTCGCACATTTGATTGACTTCGACCTATGTGAGCTTGTCGTCTTCTCGGCATTTTAATGAACTTCATAAAACGACACAGAATTATTTTCACCATCAATTAGGGATGTACCGACTAGTGGCCGACCGGTCGGATAAGCCGACTATTCGGCCGTTTTTCATCGTCGGCTGCAGTCGGCGACTAGTCGGCTAAACAGCCGATCAGTCGGCTTTTTTTATTAAAATTAAAATAGTATATAAAACAATTAAACCCGGTTTACAGAACCTCAATTAAATATTTAATTGCGATTTAATTTTTAACCCCGCGTTAAAGTACCATGTGACCTACTCTACGCCAATCAGACGTCGCTAATGGCCTTGTTAAATGCGCGATCAACTTAATCTTAGTTAAAATATTGTTTAAATTGGCCCTAAATTGTGTTATTCTTTATTTTTGTACTGAGTTACTAAAAAAATTAAATGTTAAAATTATCCAAACAAATTTAACACATTTTTTGGAAAACGAAGGAACTTTAGTTATTCCTTTTATTAAAATAAAACAAATTTTTAAGGTAGTCAGAGAAATAGAAAAAAAAACACACTGTCTGTCGCATTTATAAACCGGTTTTAGCAAAGCCGAACAGTCGGCCGACTAGTCGGTTTTTACTGGCCGAACAATCGGCTAGTCGGTTAGTCGGCCAGACCTACAGTCGGTACATCTCTACCATCAATCAAATCTGTAAATTATGTCTTGAGAATTTTAAAATATTGAAAACTTCAAATTAAATCCTCGAATAACGGTAAAGTTTGAGGTTTTGTCGAAACCAACGAAGTGAATATAGGTAAATAGTTTTAATAATAATGAAAAAACTTTCAGAGTTTAAATAATATATTCGTAGTCACTGGTATACACGTGTTTCGGTACACAGTACCGTCTTCAGGCAGAAGATAAACTAACTACAGTAGCGTCCGGTTATAATGAACTCAAAAAATGTAACAAAACTAGTTCATTATATCCGAAGTTCACTATTAACGGAAAAATAAAAACTGCGTTTGTTTAAATTCAATTTACTTCAATTCTACGTTGGGAACAATTCAAAAAATATTTCTTGGTTTATAAACTAAAAATAAAAAAAAACATAGCTATTTATGTAATTACATATAACAAGACGTCACATAAACACAAGTCTACTTGACAAAATCAGTTATTTTTGTCTGTACATATCTATTAGAAAAGTGAATGTCACTAATATAGCGTTCGAGGTTGCAAAAGCTGTTCCATATAGGCTCCGGAACAGTGCGCGATTCTAAAAAGTTGCGAGTCTCTGCCATTTTTTGCGCCATTTCATTAAGAGAAGGAACATAAACATCAACATCTTCATCAGACTCATTTTCCTCACCCTCGGCCTCGTCACTTGTTGCCATGACTGATGTCACTGATTCTATAATCTGCTCGTCAGTTAGTCTTTCTGTTACCGTTATGTCGTTATCAATTTCCACATATTCTTCAAAATTAAATTCCCCGATTTTCTCTTGCACTGCAATTTCAATTGCATTATCCACATCTGTGAAAATAAGTCCAGGATCATCTTCATGTTTTTTTAACCATTCTGTTAGGGGAAGCTCATCGTCTGCATCAAATTCAGCACTTTTTTCAGAAAATCCTCCATGCTTGAAACAGTTTGCTATTGTATCTTTGCTAACCTTTTGCCAAGCCATGTGAATAAAATTTACAGCATCTAAAATGCTAACTGAAAATGTTTTTCCGTTGTCCATAGCCTCTATCATCTGCGCGAGTAAAATTTTCCTATAATGGCTCTTTAATGAATGAATTACACCTTGATCCATCGGTTGTAATTTTGAACTCGTATTCGGTGGCATAAAAACTAATTTAATTTGGTTTAGTTTAATCTCAGGGTGAGCTGTACAGTTATCAACTAAAAGTACAATTTTCCTATTTTTTTGTTTTAATTGTTCATCCCATTCAAGCAGTTCATTTGTGAAAATTTCAGAGGTCATCCACGCGTTACGGTTTGATTTGTATTTTACGGGCAATTGTTTATTTTTGAAACATCTAGGATTGGCAGATTTGCCTATAACCAACAATTTCCTTTTTTCTGTTCCAGACATATTGGCAGCTACTAAAACTGTAATCCTCAATTTAGATAACTTTCCTCCAGCACAACTTTCTCCCACAAATTTTAAAGTCTTATCAGGAGTCATTTGATAAAAGAGCCCTGTCTCATCAGCGTTAAAAATGTCTTCACTGTCATAGTTTTTCCGAATATGAGGCCAAACATTAGTTAACCAGTCATTAACAACATTCAAATCTACTGCTGCAGACTCACCCACAATTTTTCCTGTTCGGATATTATGTCTTCTTTTAAAACGTTCAATCCAACTTTTAGAACACTTGAAGTCTTTGTTTTCGATTTTACTACCCATTTCATTAGCTTTTTCTTGTAGAATAATACCACTTACAGGAACGTTTTCTTGTCTTTTTTGTGTAAACCACTTAAGAAGCCCTTGATCCATTTCATGGTGCTTTGATTTTCTCATTTTTTTACACGTAGAATTTCCCTGACCATACGCTGATAAAATGGCTTCTCTTTGCTTCCATATCATAGAAACAGTGGATTTTATCAAGTTCATTTCCTGGCTAACATCGCGTTGTTTAACACCACTTTGTATTTTTTGTATAATATCATACTTGTCCTTTAAGGTTAGAGCTTTACGTTTTTGTTTTTCCATTTCGAACAATGTTATTACACAAGTAAGTACTTATGTAGCGCTACTTCGACACAGTGACCAAGAATCGACTGGCACAGAAAGCAAGTTGGTGGGGAAATGCGTAGCGCGTAAATCAGGGAATCCCCGAAAAGTTCATTATAAACGGAAAACTGCACTTTATTTTGAATAATATTTAGTTCATTTTATCCGAAAGTTCATTACAAGCGGATTCAGTGGTTCATTATAACCGAAAAAAAATACATTAGATATATGGAAAAAATTTCGTTACTTGAAATACAGTACACTATAGCCGGAAGTTCATTACAAGCGGGTTCATTATAACCGGACAATACTGTAATATAGTATTTAAACTCTGAAAGTTTTTTCATTATTATTTAAATTAATATGGAGTTTAAACACGTATCAGCCTCATCAATACAAACATAGGTAAATAGAATGGCAGATCAAAATTAATTAGAAACTTTCGCAATGCGTAACTAAATTCACTTTAACCAAGACTTTTCTTAAAATAAACGACGTTTTTTTTTACGAAAAAACAAAAAACGATTTGAAATGCAATATACTTTTCACAATCGCACGGAAGAAATAGTTTTGTATGACACGTCAGTTAGGCGACAGTTCCGTCAGGAACGCCAACTATTCAAATTGATTCGAAGTGGCGATTCCCATGCAAAATTTTAATTTTTTTTTATCTTTTAGCCGTCTTATTTTTTATAAATTTTCTTACATATAAACCTTGTCCTGACAATAAGGTACACGTAAAAAAAAGAATCGTCCAATTCGGTGCAGTCGTTCTGACGTTATGAGCGTACATACATTTCGGCGATTCATTTTTATTAATATAGACTAGCTGACCCTGTGAACTTCGTTTCACCTACAATTTAATTTTGAATCTGCAAAACCGAATGTGTTGAAATCTTGCAGATGTTTTAAACATATGATAAGCATAATAAATTTTTATTCAAAATATATTTACTTATTCCCTCCAAAAAATTGATGGCTTCAGCCCAAAATTTTGCCAAATGAATCCAATCTAAAATGTCCAAAATAGGATGAGCCTATACTTGGGATTTATCATTCCATTCATATTTTTTAGTTTTGCTTATAGGGGGTGTCTCAAAAATATTAATCACTGAGTCAATTTATTTTATTGATTGAATCAAGAATTGCAAAACTGAATTTTGAAATATTGCAGACGTTTTGAAGTTACTGTTTGACATGGTATAGGTTTTTAATCAAAATACATCTGTTTATCAAGCCCAAAAACTTGATGACGTCATCTCAAGATTTTGCCGAATAAATCCTATCTAAAATGTGCAAAATATCATCAGTATATTTTCGTAATTTATCATTGCATTCATATTTTTTAGATTTGTTTTTACAGTGACTCAAAAAAATGTATGGATCAGTCAATTTATTTTAGAGAATAACTCAAGTTGCAGAAATGAATACTTTGAGATCTTGCAGACGTTTTAAAATTATTGTAAGCATGGTAAATTGTTAAGAATTGTTATTTACTCCACCCAAAAAATTAATGGAACAGCTTACTCGATTTTTGCAGATAATTTTGGGAATACAATACAGTTATTTTTAGTATTACACTGCACCAATCCAAGGTGGTATACCTGTTGATCGTAAATGTTGATTAGGTCATCACAAAATTGTGTGAAGAGAGACTCAACTTGAAAATGCTGAATATGTTTCATTATACTTTTGGTGCGAAGGAAGTTCTGTCGAAACAACGGTCGATCAATTTTTTGACAATGGTTGATATAAATAAAACTCAGTAGATGCTCATACTCGAAATACGAAGTATCTACTCGAATATCAAATCAAAATATTTCTAGTTTTTCTATATAATGCTAATACTTCAGTACGTAACAAATGATGCTCAAGTAGCATCTCGATATAACAAAAAAGGAAAACAGTGACAGTGTCCATCAAGGCAAAACTCGAGTCACCAAAATATAAGTTAGTATGGGGTAGACACCTTGAGATGGGAATCTCTCTGTTAGAAAAAACGCACTGCACAATTTATGCATAAATAAAAGTCAATTACCTGAAAAATTTTCGTTATTCTCGCTCCTAATGTATTTTTCAAACTGAATGCACCTTTTGACGACGTTCCACGTTCATGAAAGTATCCATGTTTAGTCAAAATTCACTCTTACAACGATCCTACTCGTTTTCTAAGCTGCTTTACAGACAGCTCAGTCATTTGCCACGTCGATGCTCATTTTTAGATTAAATGCTCACAAAACGCATAGGTAGATGTTTAATTTGTGTCCGGGGAGATGCAATGTTTTCAAGTAGGTACTCAGTACATAGAGTAGATGCTCAGGTATATAAGAGTAATAATGAAGTAGGTACTTCGTACTTCGAATATGAGTATCTATTCAGTTTTATTCATACCACCCAATGTCTCGCTTCAATGTTTGATTATGTTGATTATGAGCACAACGCTGATCAACTTTCATATCCGAATTACCCATGAAATAATTCATTGCGGATTGACTTCGTGGACCTATGTCAACTTGTCGTCTTCTCGGCATTGTAATGAACTTCATAAAACGACACAGAATTATTTTCACAGTCAATCAAATCTGTAAATTTTGTCTTGAGAATTTTAAAATATTGAAAACTTCAAATTAAATTCTCGAATAACGGTAAAGTTTGAGGTTCTGTCGAAACCAACAAAGTGACTATAGGTAAATAGAATGGCAGATCAAAATTAATAAGACATTCTCGCAATGTGTAACTAAATTCACTTTAATCAAGACTTTTGTTAAAATAAACGACGTTTTTTTTTTACGAAAAAACAAAGAACGACTTGAAATGCAATATACTTTTCACTACTGCACGGAAGAATTAGTTTTGTATGACACGTCAGTTAGACGACAGGTCCGTCAGAAGCGCCAACTATTCAAATTAATTCGAAGTGGCGATTCCCATGCAAAATTTTTTGAATTTTTTTATCTTTTAGCTGAGAGTTTGGTCTTGAAATATTTATGGAAATTCAGAGAAGGTTTAAACGGTGAGAAACAAAAATACTAAAAACAGAAATTCTATTTTCCAATACAACATGTTCTGAGCTGTGAAACATTTGATGTCTTTTGTCCTTTTAGAAATAAAAGATTGTCACTTGGTTGTCAAGAAGAAAAGTGCTGTTTTTAGGGTTTTGCCGGCAATTATTCGAATTTTTCTCACCTTTTAAACCTTCCCTAGACCTCCACGGACATTTCAAAACCAAGATAAGATAAATCCGTTCAGCTGTTCTCGAGTTTTAGCGAGACTAACGAACAGCAATTGATTTATATATATATATATATATATATATATATATATATAGATAATACTTACTTCCTCCAAAAAATTGATGACGTCAGCCCAAAATTTTGCCAAATGAATCCTTTTTAAAATATCTAAAATAGGATGAGACTATACTTGTGATTTATCATTCCATTCATATTTTTTAGTTTTGCTTATAGAGGTGTCTCAAAAAAAATTAATCACTGAGTCAGTTTATTTTATTGATTGAATCAAGAATTGCAAAACTAAATTTTTAGATTTATTGCAGACGTTTTGAAGTTACTGTTTGACATGGTACGTTTTTAATTAAAATATATCTGTTTATCAAGCCCAAAAACTTGATGACGTCATCTCAAGATTTTGCCGAATAAATCCTATCTAAAATGTGCAAAATATCATCAGTATATTTTCCTAAATTTATCATTGCATTCATATTTTTTAGATTTGCTTTTACAGTGACAAAAAAATGTATGGATCAGTCAATTTATTTTAGAAAATAACTCAAGAGTTGCAGAAATGACATAATTAATATAATTCATAATGTTTAAATATGATAACTATTAATATGTGATAATTAAACCGAAAACCATTTTCCTAAGAACACGAGGTGAGCAAAAAGAAATTAGTCTGTTTAAACATTGTTAAATTAAGCCCGAACATGTACATTTTCTGAGCGAAAATATGAAAAATAATTTTTGCAATCTCATCGTGACGTACGATGACGCCACTGTCACGTGAGCCACCTGATAACACATTTTTCGGTCCTCTGCGTTTAGTTTTGATTTCGGTTTGGTGGCAGCAACATCATAGTCCGTTTTGGCTTAAAAGTAGGGCTCTTTTCACGAATTTCTAATTTATATATTTAAATATTAGTGAAAATGTGTTGTATTAGTACTGTGAACACGAACGAAAATGGATATTTTTTCGAAATGGACCGAAAACAGGGTAAGTTCGAATTCAGTTTTAATTAATCGGATTCCGTGATTCGTTCACTCGACAATATTTAAATTTTGGGAAAATTTTCGAAACGATTGAAATCGGTTGATCAAAGCTATACATTTTCACGACATAAATAAATAAATTTTAAACATAATTAATATCATTTATAATGTTTAAATATGATAAGCATCAATGTATGATAATTAAACCGAAACCCGTTGTCCTACAAGCCCGAAATTATTAAAAACAAATCAGTTTGTTTAAACAATGTTTAATTATCCCCGAAAATGTGCATTTTCCCGGCCAAAATTATGAAAAATAAATTTTGCAATCTCATCGTGACGTACGATGACGTCAATGTCACCTGAGCTTACTTGTATAAAGGTCACGTGTTTCGGTCCTTTGTGTTCAGTTTTAACTTCTGTTTGATGGCGGCAAGATCGTCGCTTCATTTCGGCGTAAAAGTGGAGCGTTTTAGCGAATTTCTAGTTTATTATTAATACATATTACGGAAAATATGTTGTGTTAGTGCTGTGAACACGAACGAAAATGGATATTTTTCCGAAATGGACCGAAAACAGGGTAAGTACGACTTCAGTTTTAATTTATCGGATTCCGTGATTCGTTTGGTCGACAATGTTTACATTTTGGATAAATTTTCGAAACGATTGAAGTTGGTGGGTCAAAGCTATACATTTTCGCGATATAATTAAATAAAATTTAAAAATAATTAATACAATTCATAATGTTCAAATATGATAACTATCAATATATGATAATTAAACCGAACTCCGTTTTCCTAAGAACACGAGGTTAGTAAAAACAAATTAGTTTGTTTAAACGTTGTTAAATTAACCCCGAAAATGTACAATTTCTGATCTAAAATATGAAAAATAATTTTTGTAATCTCATCGTGACGTACGATGATGTCACTGTCACGTGAGCTACCAGATAAAAGGTCACATTTTCGATCCTTTCTGTTCAGTTTTGATTCCGGTCTGGTAGCAGCAACATTGGAGTTTCGTTTTGGGTTAAAAGTAGCACGTGTTCGCGAATTTCTAATTTATTGTTAATAAATATTAGCGAAAATGTTTTGTGTTAAGTGCTGTGAACACGAAGGAAAGTGGATATTTTTCCAAAAATGCCCGTTTTTTTTTTAAATATGTTGTTAATAACATGCATTCAGGACTGACAAAGTACGCCTTTAGAATATACAAAGTACTGCGTTCATAATTCACAAAATACCGTATTCATCATTTTTAAAGTATGGCGTACAAATTTACAAAATACGGTGTCCTTCACCCATGCTATCAAACCTTAGTCCTCTCTTTTAATGGCAAGACGCACTCCAGACCTCCTCGTATTGTTTGGTTCTTGCTGGGCAACAGCAACGAGCGAGCACAGTCATCGCTCTTTGGCGGCAAACGTGGAGAAATTTGTATATTGTAACTTTTGTAATTGAAGCATTTTCTACTGTAAATTGTATGTGTTACTAACTTAACTTGGGTCTTGCCAATTTAGCTCCAGTGGTGCAAATGCTTTGTTTTCACGGTGCATTTGCTTGGGTTTTAATTTTGCAACAGTGCATTCTTTGGTTCCGAGACTGAATTCTCCATGTCGTCAGACGCTCTGGCCTGGGGGGGTTTTGAGGCCCTTAGACGCTGGGTCATCATCCTAAACGGATGAGGTTCATCATCCTAAACGGATGAGGTCAGTCGGCCCTGTATCTATGCGGCTGCGTTCTCCCTTGGGCGTGTGAGCGCTGCGACCTATAGATTTCGTTTCGAGTTCCATCGGTGTGCTTGCTTGGGTATTAATTTTGCAACAGTGCATTCTTTGGTTCCGGGTTTGAATTCTCCATGTCGTCAGACGCTTTGGCCTGGGGGGGTTCTTTTGGCCCTTAGACGCTGGGTTGCATCGTTCTTTGAGAATGAGGTAAGACGACCTTGGATTTATGCGGCTGCGTTCTCCCTTGGGCGTGTGAGCGCTGCGACCAATAGATTTCGTCCCGAGTTCCATCGGTGTGCATGCTTGGGTTTTCATTTTGCAACATTCTCAATTTTTGGTGCAATTTCTTCCGGTGGTGTATTGAGTACTAACTTTGCATTTGTATTGTATCTGAATTGTATCTGTATCTGTAGTGTATTCTGTATTGTAGCTAGATTGTAGGTACCTGTATTGTATTTCCGTTGTATTGTACTGTATAACGTTCTATCCCTCATTAACAATTCCTACCCCTCTCCTTTCCTAGCGAGATCTGCTCCAGACCTTCCCGTGGTTCTTGCTGAGCATCAACTATCGAGGACAGAAAATTCAAATTCAAAACCAGCAAAGTTTCACAAAAATCACGAAAATCGCTCGTTGGTGGCCAACGTGGAGCAAAAGAGACTTTTGTAACTCAACTAACTTTGTTAACTCTATATTCTTAAGGAAAAAAAAATATATTACATTTAATTTATTATTTATAAGGACAAATAGTCATTTGCCACGCCGATGCTCATTTTTAGATTAAATGCTCACAAAACGCGTAAATGTTCAATTTGTGTCCGGGGAGATACAATGTTTGCAAGTAGATACACAGTACATCGGGTAGATGCTCAGGTATATAAGATTATTACTCTTTCTAGGTACTTCGTACTTCGAATATGAGTATCTACTCACTTTTATTCATACCACCCAATGTCTCGCTTCAATGTTTGATAATGTTGATTATGAGCACAACGCTGATCAACTTCCGTATCCGAATTACCCATGAAATAAATCATTGCGATTTGCACCTGAGGTAGTTCGTCGCACATTTGATTGACTTCGTGGACCTATGTCAGCTTGTCGTCTTCTCGGCATTGTAATGAACTTCATAAAACGACACAGAATTATTTTCAGTCAATCAAATCTGTAAATTTTGTCTTGAGAATTTTAAAATACTGAAAACTTCGAATTAAATCTTCGAATAACGGTAAAGTTTGAGGTTTTGTCGAAACCAACAAAGTGAATATAGGTAAATAGAATGGCAGATCAAAATTAATAAGAGACTTTCGCAATGCGTAACTAAATTCACTTTAATGAACACTTTTCTTAAAATAAACGACGTTTTTTGTTACGAAAAAACAAACAACGACTTGAAATGCAATAATACTTTTCACAATCGCACGGAAGAAATAGTTTTGTATGACACGTCAGTTAGGCGACAGGTCCGTCAGGAATGCCAACTATTCAAATTCATTCGAAGTGGCGATTCCCATGCAAAATTTAAATTTTTTTTTTATCTTTTAGCCGTCTTATTTTTTATAAATTTTCTTACATATAAACCTTGTCCTGACAATGAGGAACACGTAAAAAAAAGAATCGTCCAATTCGGTGCGGCCGTTCTGAAGTTATGGGCGTACATACATTTCGGCGATTCATTTTTATTAATATAGATTATTAATTAATTTATTAATATTTAAATTTAAAAAATATATAAATTACGGATATAGGAGTATTTGTTACCGATACGTGAATTGTGATAATTTGAGTTCATGTTTATCGCTGTTAGATAATTGTTGCTACTATGTAAGAATGCATAAGTTCGGCATTTTTTCGTCCAATCTCTCATTTTTTGTGCGTTTTTACACGTCATTTTTGCTGTTAACTTGGTTCATTCAGTACATACTATATGCTGGTTTTGAGTTCTTTGAGATATAATTAAACTTTCATCATCAGTCAAAAAATACAAAGTTAGTGGTGTCCAGAAGAGAAAATTTAAAATTCAGAGGAAACAAAATCTTAAAGATATTTTAAAGAAAATTAGAGACATTTTTAATTTCCGAGAAACCTAACGTAAAAAAAAAAAACGTTTTGATAGAAAGTTTAAATTAATAATAGGAAGCTCAAACTTAATTTTATTTGAATTTCAAAAAGAACCCAGAAATGTGCTAATTTCTTAATTAATTATTATTAATGGGAAAACAGATAAAGATTCGTTATATTCAATACGACGCAAAATTGTCTTCATATGTAGGTCTTACAGCCTTTGGATGGTGTCCACGTCCATTTCTCTGGTAAATTGTTCTTCTAAATTGGCTTCCCAGCCGTTGTTGTAAACCTTCCTACTTAGTATTCCCCAAATTTTGTTTTCGATTGTTCGCACTGGGGCCACTATGGGGGGATTACCTTTTCTTAGGTACAAAACTTATATTATTGCTTTCTAACCAATCCCTGGTTCCCCGGACATTCTAGTATAATGGCAACTTGCTAAATTTGGCCAAAATATTACATATCATTATATTATATTATGGTGTTCCCAGATATTGTTATGTATTGACCGCGTCACCTCTAGTACGGCCAATAAATTGTGCTGAAATGCCGGCCGGAGATATAGCCCATCAAACCAAAATTTTATCTTCAAACTTTGCCTTCGACTTAAATTTTACTTGTAATTTCTTCTATATTGTTTGTATAAAATCCATCGTTACTTTCGATCTCTAAATGGGAAAACGTAAAATATTTTTCATCGCCCAGCACAACCACACGATTGTCCCGAAAGTGATGAATTCTCAATAGCCGGCAACATCTAAGAATTCTCTCTAACTGCGATGCTGTATGTTTTGAATATTTAGCTCTTTTGCTGTATTTTAAGTTGTTTTTTGCCTATTTCTCTAGAAACTGATATATAGGAACTCTAAACAATCGAGCCAATCTTCTTGTTGATGTTCCAGGCTCTTGTCTTTCTTCTTAATGTTTCTAAACTTATTGTGGTATTGCTACCTCGCAATCTTTAATTGTTCTGTATATAGTTGTGCGTGTAATATATTTGGTCCAAAATATATTCACAATTTCACTTTTAGATACTTGGGTAACTAACTGGTATATGGCTCTTTGCAACTCTATTTTGTATGACGTTGTTTAAGCGTTAATTGACATAAATCTATGACATAAATTGTATAAAATGGGAAATAAGAAAGGTTGTTTGGTTACGCTGTTGCAAACGTAACTTGATTCGATTGCATTTTAAGTTAAAAAAAAGATAGGAGTATATGTGAATTTTTCTCAAAACTCTTTTACGTACTAGCGGTGAAAGTGACATAGAATTGGAAAATCTTAGTAAAAGTAAAGACGACTACAGTTAAGACTAATCTAGTGGAGTGCATGTATTTAGGGAAATTTTAGTTGTATTGATAAATTAAATTCTTAGATGGAAATAACGATATAGATGTGAAAATTCAAGAAAAAAAATATAGAATTTGAAAATATACATGATTTTAATCTTTCCAATGGCACTACATACCTTATTTATAAACTGTTGACACATGATGTACAAATTAACAAAAAAAAGAAGACAAATAAACGCAAAATTTAATTTAATTTAATGAAATAACAGAAACAGACCAATTAGGATATTTTCTTAATTAAAATAATAAAGGAGGCTGTTGTTGTAAACAGTGTTTTTCATCATTTGATTATAAGTTTGGCAGTTAATAAACGTTTTCACGCGAAAATAATGCCGTTAACTCTTACAGACGTCTCCCAAATTGTCGCTCTGTTTCTGTTATTTTGTTAAATTAAATTTAATTCTGCGTTTATTTGTCTTCTTTTTTGTTGCTAATTTATACATCATGTGTCAACAGTAGAGATGTACCGACTGTAGGTCTGGCCGACTAACCGACCAGCCGATTGTTCGGCCAGTAAAAACCGACTAGTCGGCCTACTGTTCGGCTTTGCTAAAACCGGTTTATAAATACGACAGACAGTGTGTTTTTTTTCTCTATTTCTCCGACTACCTTAAAAAATTGTTTTATTTAATACAAGGAATAACTAAAGTTCCTTTGTTTCCCAAAAAATGTGTTAAATTTGTTTGGATAATTTTAACATTTAATTTTTTTAGTAACTCAGTACAAAAATAAAGAATAACACAATTAATTGTTTTATATACCTACTATTTTAATTTCAATAAAAAAAGCCGACGATGAAAAACGGCCGAATAGTCGGCTTATCCGACCGGTCGGCCACTAGTCGGTACATCCCTAGTCAACAGTGAATGGTTCTTTAATAAAATAACGATCAGTAGTTAAATTAACAATTTTTAAAGTTTGGTTTTGCGAAATTTTACAGCGTGGCAGGTTTTTTGCCGGTCAGTGTATACATATGCATTAAAATACAGTTGTAAAAGGTAACAAAACAATATTTTTCATAATTAACAATGTATATTAAGATCATTAGGTGATTAATTATTGTAGGTATTAACTCGGTTTGCGCAAAGGTGGAGATAACACAACGATCGTAGCAACGAATCTTAACCAATTAAAAACTCAAGTAAATTTGCTGCTGCTGTTTTTATATGCTTTCTTATGAAATTATTTTTGTTTTATGCCTAGTATCCCGCAAACGCTTTCGAGCACGCCACTGGAACAACCAGTTTCTCGGAGGACCTGGAAGAACCATTTATGACCCTAGTAGAAAGCGCGGTACCAGGCATTTTTTCAAACAATCTTCCCTCCTCTCATTCTACCTCTATGGTAGAGGTATACTTTAGACATAATGTACTGTCTCTTTGTGTGTCTGAAATTTTTCTGCTACTTGTACATTAAATGAATGCCAACTATAAATCATTTTTATAAGTTGCTTCAAGGTGACTAAAATTTGACATGATAATTTTTTGTGTAAAGAACTCAGCAAGTGGTAACTTTCGACTCAATTGGAGTATTTTTAAGCTCCCGTATGAAAGATTGCTTTGGGATACTTGTTAAGAGCAGCTTAAAAAAGACTATTTTTTTTGCATTATCACTTCTCGTATAGATAGAAACTGAACACCAAGTTTCGATTTGGTAATAATATTTTTAAGGGCCAGTCTTCAAGGTCGTTTTGGGGGTAGCTTTTAACGATTTCTCCAAACGGGTTGAAATTTTGCATCAACAATCTTCGTATTGAGAAATAACCAAATCTCGAGTTTTGACTTGATTGAAGTATTTTTTACCCCCAGTCTGCAAGTCTGTCTGGGGGTAGTTTTTAAGGGTCTTTGCGAAGGGGTTAAAATTTTGTATTGATAAATAAGCACACGTCGAGTTTTGACTTGATTGGAGCATTTTTAATCCCCAGTCTGCAAGGTTGTTTTGGGGGTGATTTTTGAGGGTTTCTTCAAATAGGCTGAGATTTCGTATCGATAATGCCCATATTGATAAACTAGCGAATATAAAATTTTGACTTGATTGGAGTATTTTTAAGCCCCAGTCTGCAAGGTTGTTTTGGGGGTGGTTTTTAAGGGTTTCTCCGAACGGGTTGAAATTTTGTATCAACAATCTTTGTATTGAGAAATAAGCGACTGTCGAGTTTTGACTTGATTGAAGCATTTTTAATCCTCAGTCTGCAAGGTTGTTTTGGGGGTGATTTTTGAGGGTTTTTTCGAATAGGCTGAAATTTTGTATCGATAATCCTCGTATTGAGAAACTAGCGAATATCAAATTTTGACTTGATTGGAGTATTTTTAAGCCCCAGTCTGCAAGGTTGTTTTGGGGGTGGTTTTTAAGGGTTTCTCCGAACGGGTTGAAATTTTGTACCAACAATCTTCGTATTGGAAAATAAGCAAATGTCGAGTTTCGACTTGATTGCAGCATTTTTAACCCCCAGTCTGCAAGATAAACTGTGGTCTGCAAATTAGACAGGCCCAAAAATATCATAGTTGCACGAAAATAAAGAATTGTTTTTTTTAATTCCATTAATTTTGAGTTTACTCCACGAGCATTGTGATAATAATAATTATATAGAAAATGAATGAAATAAAGAAGGCGTATTAGTATGAAGTGAAGCATTCACAACAGAGTTTCTGAAACATAAATTGAAGTTTGGAGAGGAAGGCCTGTTTTCTTCATTGACACATAAGCAGGTAAATTGAAATTAACGCAGTTAAGATGATAGTTGGCTCCACATTTTTTTCTACAATTAATGTAGTTGTCTTCATTCTTGTGAATGTACATGTCACATTTCCTGCATTTGATAGAAACTATGGCAGACTACAAAAAGAGTATCCCCCAGCAGGGGATATTGGTAAAAAGTTGTAAGAACGATAACGTATCAGCCGATAATAAAAAGTACCTTCTCAAAGTCGACCTTAAGTACGACTCCTTAAGAAGCAGGTGCAATATGACGCTATTTCAGTATCCCAAATAGAACCAATTCACCAGTGAAGATGTAGGCGACACTAAGAGTCAACTTCCTACCTCAAAGTAAATTTGTTTTTTGAGATTAAGTTTAAGCACAGTCTTGCATGCACACGACACACCGCAACACTAGGTCAACACCCTGTTTTTAATCCTATAAAATTTTGTCTATTTTATCAAAAATTCTGATTGTTTCAATTTCAGCAAAAATATTTTATTTTTTCAAATCCCACCGCTACCACCATATGCAACCAGGCTACCAACGCGGGGGCGTGAGTTGATCAGAAATTAAATGAAATGGGTAGCCTGAATTTATCTGATCGTCTACCTGAAAAGCACTAATCGCATATCATAGAAAAATGGGAATTCTCTTACCTTTCGAAACTTCCCTGTTCCCTGCTTGGGGGCACTGACTCATTCACTAATGTTTTATTAGACCCGGAAGGGTTGGCTGCAAAGTTCGGAAAAAGAAGTCCAATTTTCATTTGGAAATCAGTCACCTTTATTCATTTACACCCACTAATTATTAAATTATATGAAAAAACGAAGCAAACAAAACGTACCACCGTTCACGGTGATCCCTACAAATTTCGAATTGAGAATTAAAACACTGTGAACAAAAGCAAATTACGTGCCGAGAAGGAACGAGTCGAATACCACAAAATCCCGACCAGTAAAATTTTAAAATAATTATTTACTCTCGGGAAGTAAAAATCTACAGTTTTTAGGTTTGTTCATTCCTTTTATTTTACGTAAGTATATGTCATAGATTTAAATATTGTATGAGCATTGTAGTGCAAATTGCTACCATTTTATCAACAACAAAAAAAAAAAAAAATCACCACAAAGGTATCAGTAATGTGTGTTCTAATATCAGATCTTATAGAGGGCCTAACTTTTTTATACCATTGTAGTATCAACTAATTTCCGAAATGTTTTGTGTTTAATCGTAAGGTTACAGAAATTTGCACCACAATGGGCATATACTATGTAAATCTGTGGCATGTATGTAGGTATATATACATACCGCAGATATTCGCTATATGTATATATATCCAACAATGACACTTTTCTTTATTGTACAAATATATACATAAGAAGTGTAAAGACCTTAACTCTTTGCTATATTACGAATGTTAAATACTTACTAACTACAACAAAGGACTACTTAAGTTATTTATTTAGTTTACGATATATGCCACAATTAAAATTATATTCCTTTGTTTGAAGTTTTAATTTACTCAATCTTGAATATATGTGGGCCCAACAAGTGCAGAAACTAACTAATAGTCCACTTTCCAAAATCTTTCTTCTTACAATTTATGGCTTAAACGTCATTGTGGTCTTCGTGGTGATAGGTATGAAATGAGAAAACCAACTCAAAGAGCTAATTAATGAATACTAAATTACTATTAATAAACTACATCCCGTACCAGAGGCTCTAAATTTTACTTAGTGAAATGATAGTTTCTACATTTGTTGACAATAAATACATAGAGAAATATGATCCATAATGGTGAAAAAATATATGATTAAATACGTGTAAGGTCGTGATTTTATATTTTCCATAAATTTAGACTAGAATTTTGAGTTAAAATCAAATTTAATGTTTAATATTAAGATTAAATAAATGGAATATTTACAAACACCACATACAAATGATAACACTGAATATTATTAATGAAAGTGTACATACAATTTATTATAACATTTCAAAAGAATATAATAAAAGAATATCTACATGAACATTATCAGTCTTACAGGTTAATTTTAAGTACATATGGATTTCCACCTATTAATAAATACTGGATTTCTGAATGGGAATTTGCTTGAACTATTTATACGAAGTTTGAAGGAAATTGGATTGGATAAACAATGAGCTGCAATTAAATATCAGTTTCTATTTTTGAACATAGTTTGAAGGGGGAGGGCTATTTATATATATAGACATAATTATATATAGTTATTTCAGGGTGTAGGCAACGGTTTGTGGAGAGTACTCAAACAAATAGGTTAATAATATTAAACATTTTATAATTTCTCTAAAATAAATAATTCAACGTATATATTTCAAACCTAGTGTATTTCATTGTTGATTTTTTAGTTTTAGGTATATTAAAAAATCTGAACACATAAATCAGAAATGTCAGGTACGCAACATACCTTAATTTGTGGTCGTGTCATCTTTGAAACTGAATCCATATATCATCTGTGAAACATGTTTAATGCTGTGAAGCGTGTAAAGGTATGTACGGTACAGAAGTTTTTCCAGCAAATGGAATTAACGTATAAAACATGCCAAGCAATATCGTAAAAAGATTTAGGATTGTCTCCTTATCGAGTAACATGTGTGTAAGAATTATGACATAGATTTTCAAACTACGGTTGTCGGTGTTTTGATGACCGGCTGTTGGAGAAAACCTGTTTTACAGATGAAGGTTGTTTTCATTGGAGTGATTACATTAATTTTCAAAATATCAGAATATAAAGCACCGAAAATCCTTGCTTTTGCTTCATCCTCAAAAAATTGGTGTTGGCGCTGTAATTACTCAACGACGGACATTGGAGCGTAATTAAAAGTATCATCACACAATTAAATCATCATCATATTTGTAATATGATTACCTGGCTTATTTAATATAATCCTCTTCACGGTAACCCTAACCATTGCGAGAAATTTTGACTAATTTTATGCCACAACTTCACGATGATGAAATGGACGTAGTTTTTTTCAATTGCATCCTGCTAGGACCGCAATAGCAATGTTATGGGATTTTATTTTGACAACCGGAGCATTAGTCGAAATACAGAGAACTCTGAATCTTGTGATCTTGGTACTGCAGAATTTTTTTGTGGCCCTATTTAAAGAACTTATTTATCGAATACCTATCCACAATTTGAAGAAATTAAGGTTGAGAATAGAAAAAATTCATGACATTAACAAAATGCAAAGATATTGAAGCATGTGATAGATGGAGTTAAACGAAGACCTCATTCATGTTTCAACAAAAAAATATGCAACAATTGAACTGACTGTAATTTAATTTGTAAGTATAACTTTACACCTATTTTATTAAACATCTTATTAAAAGTGTCCCCAATTTTTAGTTTTCCATTTGTCATTTTTTAACATTTATCAGTGCGGTTTAATTACAGACACGCTAAATCCGTTCCAAGGATGACTCGATTACAAATTATTATGTTGTTTGCCTGATATATATTACAACAGGACCACAGTATAGAGATCATTCAGTAGGGACAACTGCTGTCGGCACCTCTGATGTTTGTAAGCCGAATTTTAAAAGGCATCCTTTTAAAAAATATCACTCCCCACCTCACACATCCTTTCTCTGGATACTTTTAATTGTGTGATGATTAGAAAAAATATGTAATACATATGTATAAAAACCAGAGTTTTATTAAAATATTGCCAAATTATTTTCTTTCTACGAATTTGTTCACTTTCGGCATTTGTAAATTTTAAAATAGAATTTACAAATTTTAGTGCATATATAGAGTATCTACGTTTTTATTATTTATTTCATAATTACCGTTGTTGTCCGTTTACGATGATTTTTAATGCAACATGCAGCATTTTTTGTGTTCATGATCTTTTCCGAGAATTTTAAAAACAAAGAGAATAACCGCCGTATAGCAGGGATGTCGTGTCGAAATTCAGATTTAACTCTGCCTCTGGGATTTTACATTTTATGCCTCATTGAAACAATGTCAAAGAAATGCCATAAACTAACTATCCAACATTATTAGTTCATGAGAACGGCAGAAGAGCTCCACGCAAGAGCTACTTACGGCCATTTTCGTACTATATCCAGAACGGACGGTCAAGAAGGGAGGGTCAGATGCGGTACCTTTAGGTTTAAAATTATTTCATAGGTAATAAAAACAAAAATATGTATTGCAATATAAAAACTTAACTAAATTTTACTGCTACCGATTTCATATTCTTATCAAATTATATTTGTGTTTTATGCCCAATAACCCGCAAACGTTTTCCAACATGCCACTGGAAAAACCAGAGTTTCTATGAGGAGCTGGAAGAGCTATTTACGACCTCAGTTGAAAGCGCATTCTAAGTTAGAAAGTCTATTGTGTAAGGTTATACAGCAGCAATGGAATGGGCTCTTGTGAGTAAGAGCCAACAACTTATTCCATTGAGACGCAGGGAAGTCCTTGGAAGTTTTAGTATAAAAATAATAGAAAGTATATACTCAATTAATTGTATTTTTCTGTGTAAATCGGATACGACTGTTTGAGGTTCAACAAATTCATTACAGTAGAGAAAAATATTTATCATATATTGTTTTGTTAAAAGTATTGGGTAAAAACATTTGTACCGATCTAAAGCTGGATCTGTTACCCATCAATCTTTGGACACACTGTCATTGACAACACGAATAAAGTAAAAAAACTAAAAATTCGCACTACCATTGAAATTTTCGTTGCTATGGATGCGTGTATATTCAACTAAAATTTGCAACACTTGATCGTCCACCTCCTGTAAAACAATCTTAATGACAAGTCCAGGAACATCCTTTTTTAATTTGACCGGGACGAAAGTACAGACAGCTTAGACAATTTACCTTCTTTATATGTTCATCATATTAGTAATAGCACCATTAATATTTATGTATGGATTACCTAAACAATAAATTTTTTGAAAAATTTTGCGAAATTGGAAAAAATCTTGTATGATACACGTCAATAAACGAATTTTATCCACTCGAAAACATTATCACAATCGGCTTCGCCTCGTGTGTTAAACTGTTTTTTCGTTGGATAAAATTCACTTTTATTCACTTGCCATAAATAGCCATTTTCCAAGTTAAGAAAAACGTTGAATATCGAAGCGTGTTTGAATAATTAATTGATTACTGTAAATGAACAATCAATTGTTGCTTAGCAATTTTTGACAGATTTGTGCGATAAAGGCCAACTTACGTCCGCGTTTTGCTTATAAACAAGATTACGATTCTAAAATAGAATAAAATAGACAAACGTGATGATTTGTTTTTATTTTTTTATTTGTTCCTCACTTGTAAACATCAATTTACCAAGTCACTGTATTCAACATGAAAATGTCACTTAACTGTCAAATTTTTACAGCCCTGCTCGTGCTCATACAGCCATGTATTTGAAACATTTTAAACTATTATAAGTTGAAATGACAGCCAAAATTGATTTAGGCAAATTTTCACTCATGATTGCTGCTTCTTTAGTAATATAGCTTGCGCCACTCATTTCAATACATCGAAAACCATAAATCGAAAAATCTAAATGACAACACAATAACTGCTATGATAAGTGTCATGCTGACGTGTGTTTCGAAGGCAATACGTCTAAAGCTCATACGATGTTTCTTCAAATATTGGACCTTCTAGAGTTTTTAATAGTTTATAATAGTTATTTACAAGTGAGAAACCAATAAAATATTGAACAATACATGCAAGGTAACGGGTTTTTACTGGCGGACAGAAGGATACATAAACCCTTTTACCATGCTAGTAATGTTAAATACTATTACACACAATGGGTCAATTCACACATTCTTTCCCAGAACACTTGTAGTTTTGTGATGATTATCAAAATTATGTAATAAAGACGTCTAAAAACAAAGTGCATTAATAATAATAATAAAATATTACTGAAAAAATCCTGAACGAACAGAAAAGCAAGATAAGAATGAGGAACTGATACTGAAAACAAAACATAGTCGTCCAGGAGCGCGAGCTCTTTGTGAAGGTGGTTGATTGACTGCAAACCATAATTTACTGGAAAGGCAGGAAGTGGCCAGTTTTGCGTGATGGGTCCACAAACGCTCAGGAGAAGATGAAATTGTACTTTTGTAATAAATAAATTAAATTTTATTTTTCTTTATATTTCGGCCGGAAGGGGCCCATGAACTCCAGCCTCACAAGTATCCCTAGAAATCCCCTCCGACGAGCTGTACGACAGGGACGCCGTGTTGAAATTCAGTTTTGGCCCCGCCTCTGGGTCAAAGTTTTATTCATTTATTTTATATGTCTTGGTGGCTTTAAAATTCGACGTTGTCAGGGTATAGTTTTTTTTTGCAATAAACAATTAATAAACAAAGGTCCCATCAGAAGAATATTTTTTAGAATGTCTCTGAGAAAACTACATTTAATCATTTAAATAGCCTAAATAGCTAAAAAAAACACTAAACTGTATCGTTTTATCGGAATTAGTAATTTTTGCACTCATGACCTTTTTTGATGGCTTTCGCGCATTCACCAGCGTGCGGGAGTTCGAATTTCCCGCACACGTGCATTTTAACTTCCCGTTGCCATGGTAACCTTAAAATACTCGCGTAGTGTCAACATTGTGACGTGTTGACGGCGCCATTGTTTATAAATAACTCACAGTTAATTTCTTCAGTTTAAAGGTTTATTCGTTGCAAAAAATATTGTACACAACACGTTCGTGAGCCTGCTTCCCGCATTCACGCAAATGCGGCACTCCCTTCGGTCGTGCCGCAAACAAGCGTTCATGCGGGAAGCAGGCTATCCCGAACTAGTTGTGTAAATTACTATATGAATTATCAAGGAACGCGCGATTAGTGACTCACCTGTATACCTATGTGCCAACTTCGAGAACAGAAGAACAATTATGAAAATTACCAACAAATCCATAACAATGATTTTAATAATGTATCCTATTAGAGTAATTTAACAAATATGTCTTATTTCTCCAATATTCTTAATAATTCTGCTATAATACGAAGAGAAGCACTTGTTCTCTACTGGCCAGCAGGGATGAAAGTTCATTTTGTAATGGTATATGTCGTTCTAGCAAAACTTTAATTAGTTTCAGGTAGTACCTCGTTAAAAAGTCCTTTTAATTCTGTTTAAACTTTAGGTTTCCTCTTATTAGTTTTTACGCGCATCGTCGTGAGCATTCTTTAGAAAATTTACATTGCATTTGTTAAATACAATAATATTATACACATTGTCTTTGCTATTTCTATTGAAGCACCACCTGCTCATTTTACTTAAAAGTTAGCAATTTGTAACGGCTTTTGGTTGACCGTGAACGGCTTTCAGTTAGAAAATTGTCTGCTATGAACGTTGCCAAATTTACAATCAACAAGTGGTGTTCCCCTGATGTGATTTTGAGATTTATCAACAGCTAAACTGAAAGAAGAGCAACTTAGAAAATGTCTTTTAAACGTTTAAACTGATTGAGAACATGTTATTCCAAAATTAAAAATCCACAAATACCGTAATTTCTTCGAAAATACGTCTAGCAACGTTGCCAGTCTCAGTTGCAGTGATTTATTCTAGTGTTATGGTTAAGTTTCATTTCATTTTAATCGACAGTTTATTTTCTCAAAAAACTCAAAAAAAATAAACCACCCATAATTCTGAACATAATAATATTAATAAGGAAGCAAATTAAACCTTAAAAACAAAAAAAAAAGGATTGATGTGTTGCCTTTAATTAGACACTCAGTGTAGCGAAAATTACGCAGAAGAATCGATTGAAAATAAGGTGGGCAGTAAGTACCTTAGATACAACTTACTGCGTTGATCGTATCCATGGTTAAGTAGCAAAAAAGACCGATTGTGCAAAATAGTACTATTAACACTTCTGTTTCATAAATAAGCCACTTGAGTTTTATTTAAACTTATTGAAACTTGCGTATTTTTTTGGTTTGAAGATTATAATTAGTACTTATAGCTCGTTGTAATATTGCTTTTATGTAGGTTTCAAACAGTTCTAACTTTCTTGAAAAAACTATCACGAAAAAATCGAAAATATTCATTGGTGAGGAGGTCAACAAATTTTTGTGTGAAACCCCTGACAATAAATCCCTGCTAATAAAGGTTTGATCATATAATTCTATTTTACCTGGCAGTCTAAAACACACTGTTCTATTTGTAGGTTGCTACTGGGTATCGGTGGAGGTTGCAGAACAGACGAACTGTTGAGAATGGAAATAGATCGTATGGAGGACAGAGGATTCGTCCTTGTATTTAGTGTTTCTGACACTAAGACAAAAAAATTGCGAGTATTTACCATTGTGATGAGCAAAAGAAGTCGATTTGGGACTGTACAAGGACTACAACAGACAGCACAAACGATTATTTATAAATTACCGAGAAAATAAATGCACCAAATAACCCATTGGAAAAAATACCTTCTCAAAATTTTCTCGCCTAATTTCAAAATTTTTAGAACTATTAGTTTCTACGCTATATACAGGGCACTGTTTTCGTTGGTGCCCTGCGAATATTTTTAGTGGACGCTGGTGGACGATTAGAGATGCGCGATATTTCCTTGTCGGTGATCCGTCTTTCTCTGTTGGTGACTGTAACCGGTATCGGCAAATAACGGTGACCATGATTTTCCTTTTTAAAATTATTAATTATCTATCAATATGAAACAATCAATGTGGTGAATTCTAATTTTATATTATTTTCATAACAGTTTTATTTTTGGCCTTCATTTTATTATTTTACTTGTCGAAAGCCGAAAGCGTGACACAAACACAGTCTGAATTCACTGTGATTGGGAAAGAACGGTTACTGTGGTCACTGTTATCACTCATCTCCAGTGGGGGTCTTTTTAAGCTTAAGAACCACGGTGGTTGGAAGTCATCGACCGTTGCGTCGAACAAACTTGGCAAAAAAAAAAAATTCCAAAAAGATTTTTTTCATCAAACGAAAATAACAACATGAATGAAAGTAGTAATCGTTCTTATCTGGGCAATTTTAACGAAGAACACATGATGATAGCAAGACTTCGTTCATGTCAGCTCACAATCGTTCAAATTTTGGCCCCCTAAAAAAATATTTTTATAACTACACTGTAAATATTTCTTATTGTTCCGATTCCACACATGTTAATAAAGTTATTGAGTAATCTGTATTGGTATTTTTTAAATTATTGATCAAGAAGAGGATCAACATTTTATTAATTCCTCATGTGATATTTGAGGGATTAAAAAGATTTGTAATTCCTCTAATCTGAAAATGACATTTGCTGGACTAAACGTTAACGTTAAAAAAAAGAAGGATTAAAATCGAGAAAATCAAGCCGGTATGGGAAACAAAGAAATTGAATTTTTCATCATTTACTGGTTGCTGCGGCTTATACGACGGTAAATGAATTAGTTACCGTCTAGGTGAACGTTTTGAACCTAGATAAAACGATACCAACAAATTTTGAATATTAAAATTATGTTTAAAATTGGGTTAAAAGGTTTAAAACTGGTTACTTCATTCCGTCTCCAAACTTTTGTCTCCGACCAGTAAACGGACTACTTTTTTTCGAATTTCTATTTTTTCCACAATTTAAGAACTTCACAATTTCCTTTTTTATACGTTCGCTATAAAATAATTCGCAAGGATAATACACCAATGAAAGTCGGATGAAATTGTTTTGAATTGAAATCACACCATCTGTATATGTTGTTTAATTTTAATCCTGCTTTATGTGTTCGTGAAATATTACAAGCATGGTTAATTATTAACTACGAATTACAGTTACGAATTTACAAATTATTAAAACGTTTGAACAGAACTGCAAAAAGGTTCAAGTTTTGCGGTATTTAACATGATGCTTATCAACGTTATTGTTTGTATGCAGCATATACTAATGGAACTGTAAAAATAGTAAACCATTGGCAATAGTTCACACAAGAGAAACATTTTCTTTGGAATTTTAAAATCCTGTTTTTTTTTTTAAGAAATTAACTGCTTAAATAATAGTTACCTTCGATTCCATTGTTACATTTCGTATTATTTATGAAATACATCTGCAAAAAGAACCTTATTATTTAAAATTTCTAACATCTTAATTTTTAATTATTTTGAAATCTGCAATATAAATTTAATTTTGTAAGCCAGATCAGCATCTATTACAGCTTTTACCACTAAAACAAAAAAATTAAGATGTATATGCAGGTAAAGTAGTCCAAGAGCTATAAGGTTATATGGCCATGATAAAATTATCCCATTATGTCGAAGTTAAGTTGTTTACAATAAAAAAAGTTTTAGCGTCGTAAATAACGTGTCCAATGCAGCTCGACCGGCTGTTGTCGTTTCGTTCAGGGGCGGCTTTCACTAACTATCTAAATCCACCACTCCGTTAATCGGCTTTCAAATGAAGTGCGTAATAGCCACACAAAGGGGGTACTTATTTAAGGCCAACTACTTTTATGATGGTCATATAACTTTATAGTTCTTGGACTACTTTACACAAGCATATCGCAAAAGAGGTGTACAATATTTTGCCGTCGCCAACACTGCTGTTTTTTTTATTGTAATTTGCTAATTGCTATAATTTAGAGATTTCCCTGTTCTTTTTTTTGTTGAATTTTAGAATGCGTCACAAAGCTTGAACAAACAACTAGCTCAGACTAGAAAAAATTCTGTACAACATTGTTACTGACGAATCGAAACGTCAACAACGTTGTTTTACGTATAATGTTCTTCTGTGATAAATAAATATAAATCAAACAATAACTACAGAAACTCATTTAAGCCATTATCATACCATAAGTACTTTAACAAAATGACATTAGGACTTCTTAACACTTAAAAAAAAATCTTTAAAAAATATTGCGTCACATCCAATATTTCTCCAATGTCAACTACACTATTTAAAGGAAAATACATCTTTTGTTGTGCTCCGTGCGTTTAATATTTAATTGTCGATGCGGAAAATTCAGGTTTCTTCAGAATCAGATGGAGGATCTAAGGCAGTGTGCAAAGTTACGCTTACGCCTCGATTAATACTAATAGCTGGATAAAACACGCCATATAAATCTCTAAATGCTACCTCTCCTTGCGGTTCTTCATTTACGTAAAACGATAAAATATGGTGATTTAAATCTAAAAGTACGCCTATGGTTGAACCAACTGATATGCCACCTTCAACCCTTTGTTCATGACCCCCTGCGTGCTGGAACCACGATCTCTGTTTATCTATGTACATGGACCATCCTTTATCATCTTTACCTAAAATTTTTCACGTATATTGACCTATAAAGCAGTTTTTCAAATTGTACTTACCTAACATTTTATCTCTAGTAACATCTATTCTCGCAACCCCAAATGCAGGATCTGTGTCAGCGTCATACTTATCTATAGTGAATTCCCAGTAATGTACACCGCGACTAAATCCAACACTACCTAATGCTACTCTATGTTCCCATCCTTCACCAGTCACTGTAGTATTATCTTCGGAATACTGAAGGCCTGGTCCTGATAATATTGGATCGAATGTGAACCATGCAACTATAATAGAAACACGATTTAAAAATATTTTGCGGAATTATAATTTACAGTAGGTACAAGATCCATTATAAGTAATTCATATCCTTTGTTTATAAATATATTGTTACGAAATAAACCCATACGACGCCTATGGGTTTTCTAGTATGAACGGCGCTGACTCATCATCACCCACAGCGGCGTTCGACTAAAGAAAAGCATGGAAGCGGAAGTCGCGATAGGCACTCCAGAAGAACTGGTCAAATTTATTCCAATCCAGTCGGAATTATTTTGTACATTATCTATGTATAGTCAGTCGTGTAGTTTTGTATTATGAAATAAATTGTTGAGTTTTACCCACGCCGATTTTAAATACCCGTATATCGTAACAATATTTATTTTAAACTTTAGATTTTTTTACAGAAAACCTCAAGGGATGCAAGCAATATTTCAAGAATCCCGTTAAGTATTATGTATTGAAAGAACAACTTTACTATTATTAGAACGATTAATCAATAACAATTATAATGGTAATAAAAAAATGGAAACAAATTATTTATATAGGACTTCACTTTCTACTGAAGTACACTCAAATAAACCTAGTTTCATTGACAAATAGTAAAATTTGATTTTGCGAATTCTATTTTTTTAACTATAACTCCTACGAGTATTAGTTAAATCCATTATTTATTAATTTTTTTTAAATCAGCCGGTATAAGCTAAAAAATTGGTTCCTCGCACCTAAAGTACAATAAAACATATTCAGCATTGTACAATCTATGTACAACAATGAGTAGACCCTTCCAGGTAGAAGGGTCGTAAGCTCCACCCCCATCATTTTGTGAGTCGGTCTAAGTACCGAAAACGACCATTACGAACCCACATTCCGAAGTTCAAGTTCGTACTGTAAGCGTAAGAGAAGTAAAGTGTTATTTGTTAACAAGGTGTGTCAATTCAATCTATCAACATTCGACTTTAACGAGTCAAAACAAGCATTTTCGCATTGAATACGCACGTATACCAACTTGGATTGGTGCAGTGTAATACCAACTAAAAATAACAGTATTGTGTTCTCCAAATTTTCTGGGCCAATGGAGTTCCTGGCTTAATCAATAAAATAAATTGACTCATTCATTAATTTTTCACATGTTGGGTAGAATTTATTCGGCAAAATTTTGAGATGACGTCATCAATTTTTTTGGGGAAATAAACAGATATATTTTGATTAATAATATACCATATTTACAATAACTTTAAAACGTCTACAAGATTTCAAAGTATTCAGTTATGCAATGCTTGATTTATTCAATAAAATAAATTGACTCATTCATTATTTTTTTCGAGCCACCTGTACAAGCAAAAAAAAATATGAATGCAATGATAAGTTAAAAGTACAAACACATCCTGTTTTGCAAATTTTAGATAGGATTTATTCGGGAAAATTTTGAGAAGACGTAATCAATTTTCTGGGGTTGATAAACAGATATATTTTGATTAAAAAATTACCATACTTACAATAACTTCAAAGCGTCTGCAAGATTTCAAAGTATTCAATTTTGTTCTGACGAGACGGGGTTCATGGAATGAAGCGGCAATATATCATTACGACCATTTGGACGATATAAAAAAGGTTCGTTTATTGCTATCCATAATTTTGCTGTTCTAAATTAAATGAAACCTTTTAGGTTGTTATGGAATTTGACTCCACAGTGTTGAAATGCATCGCTGATGCTCAATACTATTTCCAACAAAAGCATCTCAAACATAATTTGGGTTTGGCCCATTTTACCATCTTAAAAACAAGTATCTATATTAGAGATCATTAAGAGACCTTAAGTTAGTCTGTGGAGATAGTAGAGCAATTGCATAAACAATTGGAAGATATCTCGGAGACAGTAGGTGAAATGGCATTTAAAAAATTCCAAGATACTTTACAAAAAAGTAGTGGGTACAAAGAGCTTAAACTTGTCAGCAAAGTATTACAAGGCGAAAATGAAGAAAAAGATTTAAAAATTAAACCCACTGAAATTTCTCATTGTAAATACTCTCCTTTAACATCGTGTGTTGTTGAGAGATCCTTATCTAGGTATAAAAATGTCCTAACAGATAAAAGGAAACATTTTTCTGCCGAAAATTTAGAAAAGTATCCAATCTGTTATGCAAATTTTAACAAAGATTAGGATCACTGATTATGTAACATAATAAAATAAATGTAGATCTCAAAGAAAACCAGACGTTGCGTAAAATTTATTTTCATAAGCGCCTATTTTGCCATTTTTATCGCCTATTTGAGGGCTTATTTTTGCTTTTTTTTAAGCATATAAACCGCTCTTTAACAATAAGGGATGATTTTTTTTTGAACTAGCTATATCAATTATGAAAAATATTTTGTTTTGTTCATATTATGAAATTTTGAAAAAGTTTCATGCTATAAATATTTATAAATTTAAAAACACGATTTGTAATGTAGTTTAAGTGCCTTTTATAGTTATAGTTCGAGTGACACGGTTTTTTTTTTAAATTATCGAAATAATAATTAAATTTGATGTAAGTCATCGCAGGGATTCTCATTTTAATCTAGAAATCTAGATCTTTTAACAGTTTCGTGGAAATTTCTGAACTTGCATGTTGTGTAAGTTGTGTCATCTAAGTGACGCAGAATGCCTACTCACAATTACTAAAACACAAAATTAAGAAAAAAAAAATTCTTAAGACAGTGTATGAAAAAATGTATGTATGTATTTTATCGACGTACAATGAAAAAAAAAAAACACTTGGCGGTTGACCTTCATAAATGTCCACAATGTAATTGTAGTTTTTTAATTGTAAACGTGGAATTTAGTAATTTATTTTAGTAACTATTCTGTCGTTAACGCTGTTAAATAAGAATGTTTCAAAAAAGTTGAAGAAAAGATATTATATATTTACAAGCTCACTCACTGTTCAATCCTAATTTACCGTGATTAACCCAAACTGTTGGCGAGGAAACAATTCTTGCCTGTGGAGTTTTAAAATTCAAATGTTAACTTTGATGGCAATTAGTAGGCTGACAACTTAAGATAGGTGAAATTATTGGTATTCCGTTACAGAGACACATACATTTTTTCCTGTTTCTTTTTTTATTTTGCGTCGACTTTAGGTGTAAAATAAAGATAATAAAGTAGTAAATGTCTTCTGTATCATCAGATGTGACGGAACTGCCCATACGAGTATTATAGTAAACAAATATTAACAAAAAGAATTATGTCACCAACCCAAGCTTACCTTCTGCTGTTTGTAGCCCTATCAGTTCACTATAATCCCCTTCACCAGAACTGTTGAAAGCCTTGACTCTTGCGTTGTACATGCAGTGAAAATGAAGTCCGTCAACTGTACATATTGTTTCAATTCCGCAATATACTTCCTGAAATAAAGAAAAGAAAAGCGATTCAGTTAATATTACAACTAACAGTATCAAGCAGACTGCACCAATTCATTACAATAATTTATTATTTCCTTGTCTATTGATTCCTTCCTATACATAGTAATGCATCATGATAAAGTTAAGTACCAAGTGCAATATGGATAAAAATGAAGACTTAATTTTGACGATATAACGTAATCAATTTGTTTACATTAAAAAAAAAGTCAGATCGATATACCCCGTTCGTATGTGACGAATTACACTCAATTTTGGTTCAAGTTTCACGTTTCGCGCGTAGCCTAGGGAAGTGTTGTAATCGAGACCAAAGTGCGACCTTAGATCATATAATAAATAGATACCAACACGCCGTGTTCTTTCCCTAGGAGAGCCTGTGACGACATCCTCCTGTCACACATCTCTCTTGTGCACAGAGGGATTATAATGAAGCTATCCTTGCCTGATCTCTATTTGAATTTTGCGCGCCTCAATTTTAGAAAGTATGTCTGAACTAACTTCGTATAAAAGATGTTGACGGCGATTGTGATCCGTTATGATTAGATCACCTAAAATAGGATCTTTGTTCTAAATTCTAAAATTGTTTTTCTTACAAGAACGCGAAAGAGAGGTTAGAAGAAACATCTGTCAAAAACGATTTGTTGCGCTGGTGCGGTACAAGGAAGGAAGTGAAATACATATATAACAAAGATGAAGATGTGGTCATCACCAGTGGCGGCTCGTGGTGATTTTTGATGGGTGGGCAAAGCATTATAGGTAGGTTATAACATGTATGAAAAAAAAATATACACATATATATAATTAATCACTTTTGTGAGAACGTGTTTTTGTTTTGGTGCTGCATGTCAATCAATATAATATAACAAATATTTTATGTATATTACATATATATTATTTTATAAATGTTACTTACAATGTAGGTCAGCAAGAACCAACGAGAACGTCGAAGACTCTTGCTAGAAGAGGAAAGAGGAGCAAAAAAAAGGTTCAGCACATAAATAGATTTGTTAGGTTATAGAACTATAAACTCAAATAATGATCCCAACATGTAAAGATTTTGAAATAACATGACGAGAAAACATTAAATTTTAAACCTTTGAGATAAGCTACACTTAGAAAAAGCAGCAATTTGGAAAACTATTGTAAAAGCAAAATTAAAAATGCCAAATGAAACAAAAAATAAATTCTCAAAATACTAACAAAGTTAACAATAACAAATAAAATAAAAATAATTCAAAAATAATCGTTCAGAAGACCACTAATTACCAAAGACTCCTCCAAAAAACTTTTTAAATTTATCATCGAATTTACTTTAAGAGAAATTTGCGATTCATCTTGTCCCCGAAATGTATGTTTTTGTGTAGCCAAGAAAATTATCATATCGAATAAACGCCGAATTTAAGAGAATTTTCTATAGTTTCACTTCGTTTCCAAGTAATTTTCGTTTATTCAGATTGGTCATGTTTTTGTAAAGCAGTAGCGATATATTTTTTATCGCTCTTCTTGTGGAATTCTAAAGTGTTCGTAATTTAATTTTATGTTAAATAGCAGATAATTCCAACAGTTTTGTTTGTTGTTTCACTACCGATCAACCAATAGGGACCTAATATTTATTGTCCGAACTTTGATTAAAGCCTTTATTACTGCCACGAGAGTTTGTGATGACATGATCTTAATTTATAAACAAATAATTCATAAATATCAAGTTCCATACTACTGAATTTATTTATTAAAAACAAAAACTCGATGTCTTTAATGCCTTCTTTACCACCTCTCTAATATTATTTGCACAGCTTACAGTAGGATTTGCCATTAAAAAAAAATTGCTAGAAAGTACATACTTTGGTACCCGCCTAACTATTTGGTAATTTGAATAAGCTACATTTTATAATTAAATACACTATCCACAATGCAGTTTCTGATTTGACTGAATTCAATTGAGTCAGAGAATTGAGTCGTGTCTCCGACGAGGACGAACCATGCCGAGTGCTTCCGATTTTCAGGGTGGATTTGCCCACCCATGCTAGAGCGAACGCGTAACAAACCTGTGCGGACAGTCTGAATTAAATAATAAATTAAGCGTATATTTAACTTTTGTTGACTCTGCTACAGTTATATTTATGAAACAAAAATCCATATGTAATAATAAAAAAATACACATGTCAGATACGTACTGCAATAATAAATGTATTACTTATTCTCATCATTGGTTATTCGAATTTTTAAATTTATAATTCATTTTATAAAGTTTACACGGTGTCATAACACAAGAATATGGTTATTACAAATTTTCATTTGATATGAAAAAGTATTTATTAATTATTATGGTGTTGTTCTTTTCTATAACAATAGTATTCAAGAATTTTCGCATAACATTATTTTCCTTACTACCTTACCCATATTTCAATAGAGTAGTAAAAATAATTACCTCTATACTTTTACAATACAGAAGAAATAAAAAAATCGAAATTAATTTATTGAATCCTTGAATCGAATCGAACCTGCAGCGTTTGAGATATACGTTGAGGCCAGCAGGGCGTCCTGCCCCGCTTGAAGCAAGAAAACACGGATATGCAAAGACGCGCGTTTCGAATTCTTTACTCTCAATTACGTACATAGAAAACCGAACGTATGTCGTTGCTTACAAACAAGAGGGTGGACCAGGGTGGACTAGCCCATCCTCACATGAACCGTATAACGCCGAGATCTGATGCACTTTTTTACAACTGCAATTTCTCAGTTGCGGAAACTGCGGGATGTAATGAAGAAAATCCGTTGGCTTAAATGATGTTTACAACGATAATTATACATATAATTGTGTATACATATAACATATTTTAAAAAAGAAAAAAAATCAATATTTTACTTCGTATCATAAACAATCAAATAGGGTGGGCATTGCCCACCCTGCCCACCCCGAGGAGCCGCCACTGGTGATCACACAAAGAAAACGACAACAGATAGCTTCATGTCTAGTCACAGCTTTCAGTTTGAGTATTGGTATCTCTTTATTATATGATCTAAGAGTGCGACTCCCTATTTTCACATTTTATCGATGTGTCATGACCACAACGGATTAAAAAAATTGGTCTAAAGAGTTTAGACAGTACTTCCCTCGCTGTCGGAAACTTGACGACTGCATGCCTATTGTGTTTTTTTTCTCATTACATTTTTGTAGTGGGAATTTAAAAAAAAAATTGCGATGACGTCATCAACATTTTTGCAAGGACACGTATATCAGTTGGGATAGATGTAGTGTAATACTAAGAATAAAATTATGGTATTCCCAAATTTTCGGGAAAATGAATTGGGTCGTTTTGAATATTGATTTGTTATCATCAATAAAATAACGAAACAATTTACTCACGTATACGGCGACGGTGTGTAATATGTAGAGAGCGGATTTCTGTCGGGCTAGGCAAGGCCAAACTCGGTACGGCTCGTACGGGATGCGAATTCATTGCGGTTACGGACTGCACTTCGTTTATTTGAGATTAGAATAACGCTGTTTCGTTGCACTCTGCTGTTAATTCCCGTTCTCATTTACTTAGCCGTTTGATTAATAAATCGTTAATTATATTTATGGAATTAGTACCGATTAAATTCAGTGATTATCTATCACCCGCTACTGAGTCCCGGCGATCCAGCGCGTCCTCACCTATAATCGTGACGTAGCCCGACAGAAATCCGCTGTCTAGTAATATGAGAGGCAACTGAAAATCGTTTATGTATAAACATTCTTAATTTAAGATGACAAGCGTAACAGCATACGTGAGAGTCAAACAGAGAAACTATAAACAAAACGACCGTCGGTTTTATTGCTTCGACTTCCGCCTATTATATAAAACATTGGGTTTTATTTTAATTCTTGACGGTGAAATTCACAATTGGTTGATTATAAACATGTCTATTCCACATTCGCGGAACCAAGTGAGCGCATAAAACAAATGCAGGTCTGTAATGTTAAAGTCGATGTAAATAAGCGTGCTACCCTTATGTTTCAACCGAGTTTTTCCTTTAACAAATTTTGTGTCTACCAAATTGGGTTGGTCCAATGTAATACTAATAATAAGTGTTGCCTTTAATTTAATCAATAAAATAAATTGACTTCATTAATTTTTTTGAACCACCTCTTAAGAAAATCTAAAAAATATGAATGGAATGATAAATCACAAGTACAAACTCATCATATTTTTTGCATTTTAGATAGGATTTATTCAGCAAAATTTAAGGGTGACGTCATCAATTTTTTTAGGAGGAATGAACAAATACATTTTGAACAAAAGTTTACCATGCTTATAATAACTTTAAAATATCTCCAAGATTTCAAAGCATTCGGTTTTGTAATTCCTGCTTAAATCGATAAAATAAATTCACGCATTCATTAATTTTTTTGAGTCACCCTGCATATGCAAATCCAAAAATATGAATGGAATGATAAATCACAAGTACAGACTCATCATATTTTGTACATTTTAGATTCGATTTATTCGGCAAACTTTCGAGCTGACGTCATCAAGTTTTTGGAGGGGATAAGCAAATATATTTTGATTAAACATTTATTATGTTCTTTATGACCTTAAAACATCTGCAAGATCTCAGAGCATTCGGTTTTGTAGTTCCTGATTAAATCAATAAAATATATTTACGCATTCATTAATTTTTTTGAGTCACCCTGTATATGCAAATCCAAAAAATATGAATGGAGTGATAAATTACAAGTACAGACTCATCATATTTTTACAGTTTAGATAGGATTTATTCAGCAAACTTTCGAGCTGACGTCATCAATTTTTTGGAGGGGATAAGCAAATATATTTTGACTAAACATTTATTATGCTCTTTATAACCTTAAAACATCTGCAAGATTTCAAAGCATTCGGTTTTGTAGTTTCTGAGTAAATCAGTAAAATAAATTTACGCATTCATTAATTTTTTTGAGTCACCTGTATATGCAAATCCAAAAAATATGAATGGAGGGATAGATCACAAGTACAGACTCATCATATTTTGTACATTTTAGATATGATTTATTCCACAAACTTTTGAGCTGACGTCATCAAATTTTTGGAGGGGATAAGCAAATATTTTTTGACTAAAGATTTATGATGCTCTTTATAGCCTTAAAACATCTGCAACATTTCAAAGCATTCTGGTTAGCAGATTAAAAATTAAATTTCAAAATGTTGTTTTATAATTTTGATTTTTTTTCCAAAAATCTGGACGTTTCGGGTGAAAAGTCGATTCGGAGTTGTAAACTACATGTGTGGGACTATGTTATTTTATACAATTGAAAACCCATTTACTATGTACAATTTTGAAGTGACGTCATCGCATTAGTGGTGGGGATGATTAGACAAATTTTGGTTAGCGTTTTACCATCTACATGATATTCTTAATATAAGTACAAAATTTCACAACAATAGGTCGAGTACTTTCGGAGATTATCTGTCTAATAAAAATCCGGGACGGCAGACGGACAGACAGACGGACGGACAGACGGACAGACTGACAGACGGACAGACTGACAGACGGACAGACAGACGGAAATGGGAGACCTATTTCTTCGTCTTCTAGGGGTCATGAAAGATCGAGAAAACGTAAAAGTAGAGAGTCGGCCGACGGACTCGATTACAATACTTCCTTTGCTTACGCTCGGGAAGTAAAAAGATGTTTTTTGTCGTTTCGAAAAGACAGGCCCGATCTTTCTTTCGAAGAAGTAGCTATGAGGGTCGCGAACATATTTTCTGTGAAATACGCTGTAAAATATCTTTTAAATTTTTGTTCTCACCTGCAACGAAAAATTTGGCAATGGGTTATAAACACAGAGAAGTAAATGGTCGCAAAATTCTATGTGAACAAAAACATGTCGTTGCAGCCAAAATTACTTTTTTGAGAACATATTTACAGTTTCTAAATTCTTGTGAAAATTTGACTTTCGTGAATTTGGATGAAACATGGATCTATCAAAATGGTTCGTCCATCCATCGCTGGGTGCACGATACTGATCTAAAAAGCAATCCCACCAAAATTGAAAGCGAAGGATCAAAGTTTACTATTCTCCACGCGGATTTTTCAACGGGGTTCTTAGATGGTTGTAACGACTTTTTAAATTCAAAAAATAACGATGGAGACTATCATAAAACGATGGACGGGACAATTTTTCAAAATTGTGTGGTTAATTAGTTCATTCCTGCTCTGGCAAAGTTGAACCAAAAATGTCTGGTGGTTTTAGACAATGCACCGTATCATTCGGTTCAGTTGGATAAACCACCCACTTTTTCTTGTAAAAAATGTGAAATGCAGGAATGGCTCTTTAAACATAGTGTTGAATTTGACAAAAAAATTTCGAAGAAACAGTTGTGGGGTTTAATTAAACCCTTCAGAAAGAATAAAAAAAAAGATATTTGGTAGACGAGACATTAAGAGAAAGTGGCCATGAAGTTCTTAGATTACCTCCGTACCATTGTCTATTTTTTAACATTTAAATAACGTTTATTCGACAAAATTGCCAAGATGACATCATCAACTCCTAGGGAGCATCAGCGGATAAATCTTGACTAACGATTTAACATGCTTCCAATTACCATAAATTGGAAAATGTTGTTGATTTTTTTCCAAAAATCTTGACATCTAAGGTAAAAACTGAATATGGATTCATAAACCATAAACGGAGGATATAAAATTTAAATTACATCTACTACTGTAAAATTTGGAGATTACGTCATTTCATTGTTGCTGACAAATTTTGGTGAGCGTTCTACCATTTATAATAAAATTTGAAATGTAAATTTTGTCACTGTTCTAGAACTTTGTTCACTTATTCGTTGTAAAGTCCGAGCAGGTCGAAAGGGGTTAGTTGTTCGTTGTGGATGTGTATCAGATCAGCTCTAACGAAAGTCGGGTTATAGTCGATATTGGCCTGAGTGCGCTCTGGTCTGTAGATCAAACAAGTTCTCAGGCGACGACATGTCCATAATTAATCTGCACTTTGTGCGCGCTGTTTTCTTTTTAAAGAACGTTTCTTTTTGTGGCATGTTATTTGTTTATTACTAAACGTTTCTGTAAATGCTATCTGGCTCTTATTACATTTTTAAAACTAGATGATAAATTTGCGACTCTGCTCAGAGCGGCATAACATTTTTCATACAACGTAAAATTTTTGTAAATTTATCAGACAAAACTGTTGAACTTCCTTGTACACTTTATTTACAAAAATAATTTGCACATTTAGAATGGTCCCCTAATATGTGGTTCGGTCCGTTCAGGACGTCATTTTTTAAATTGAATTTTTTTTTATGCCAAGGAACGTTTTCGTTTTTTCTGTATCTTATATCTGTAAATCTAACCTTGAAGCGTTACCTTCTGCCTCGATACCTTTGTCTAGGAAAAAATACGATCAACTGCAAGAACTGAAGTTGTTCGCGTAGGAGGAGTTTCAGTCATTTTACACGGAATTACCATTTGTAGATAGCAATCGAAGTGATGACGAGTTCGACGAGTACTTTTTCTTTTTTTATATTTGAAATAAATAACTTTTTAGTACCGACCATTCAAAATGGACTTAGTTCATTTTTCATACAATATTGGAACACAAGATTAAACAATTGCATTTTTTTTACTGTTATATTTGGACATTAACATTTTATTTTATATATACATTTTTAAAACATTATAAAGAATATAAAAAGGTGTGTTAAAATGAACCTTGTGGGTTTCTCAATTTATTTTATACAAATGGACCTCGATCGTTATTCCCCTGAACTCTTCATTTGGAAATAAATAAGCTTATCTGGTGTTGTTTACAAGTTTGCATTTTATGAGGGACTCCCTACACTGACCATAATCTCTCCTCTCTTGGGTCGCTACCTGCGGTGGGTTGGTACTTTGGGTTGCAAGTTACAAAAAATAATTCTTCTCACTGGACCGATTTTGTACGCTACGACTACTAAAAAAAAAACAAATTTCCAGCTTTTAAGGAGGTTAATATTTTCTAAATAAATTGCAAAACTTGATTATTGAAATATTTTTTTTTAATAGTAATTGGAGTAATAAAGTTAAAAATACAGACTTTTAGCGCAAATGCATGTCTACTGTTATTCTTCCGAAGGCGCTGCCTGTGCGATACGAAGCATCTCCGAAATTACACCCACGACATGCCCATTGGTTCTTAACTCCATTCGGATCCCGGGGAAGGAAGGGCAACCTCTACAAAAAGCCAGCGCTCAGCCCGGCAAGAACAGAATTGTGTTTCTATTCCGTGACACAATTCTAACCAGTCTTTTACGCGACTTATACCTTACATTGTGAATTATTAAATATCTAAACACAGAAGTATACCATGTGGCATATTTTCTATCAGGGTTGCTTAATAATACCTTGAAATGACATTTCAACACAATAAACTCATGCACTTTATCATTTCTACATTTCTACATTTCTAAATTTATTTAGTTTATTTATTTTATTTTACTGGAGATTCGGACATTACTATTAGATATTAGGTATTAGTATATTTTCTTTTAGTCATCATTACAGAAAAATGCAAATGATGCTCATCTCTCCATCGTTAAACATGTTGTTTTTCTTCCATGAAGCTTTCTAGACATATTTCATTGAAGTTATGAGTCTATGTTGCCGAAAGAACTAGAGGACATCGAATGATAAATCCCAACAAGACACAGGAAGAAGATTTCACCTCAACGAAACCTAAATCTTTTATTCTTTTAAGACGTCCGGTTTGGGGCGTGCGCAATCAGTAGCATATTTAAGTCCACAGTTCTACACGTATAACACCAAACTACAAAATTTGGTGATGTTTATGGTAAAAAACATTTTCACAGTGGACAAGTTGTGTGACCACAGCTTAACAAGTTCTGAAAACAAAGTAAATCACAACTAAAGCAATTCGCCGGTAAACATTACCTCAGCACTAACAGCGAAGTTGTGACAAAGCTATGTTTCCTGTTTGGCTTTGAAGTGGAAATCTTAGAAGAATAGTTGATTGACCCAAGTAGTGTCTGCGATTTATCCCACTTCAATGTGAGTAGCATAAAGTAGGTCATCGATTTATTATTTTTTTTTTTAATTTATTTATCTAAATAGACTTTTATCAGATTTCGTTGACAGAACTTTGTGTGTTCCACATGGACTAACCCGAACCATTATAATAATCGGCTAATGCTAAGTTGTAAACAAAAGTACGTTTATAATTGTGGTAATAATGCTTTTAGCCCACCTGTAACGTAAACAACTGCCATAATATCAAATAAGAGTATATGTATAAATAATAATTATATTATATTTATATGTATATTATTAAATAAAGAATGAATAATTTACTTTATATATGAATTACTTAATTGAATTGATGAATTACTTAATTGAATTGATCAATTACTACAGTATGCTAGTAAACTTACCCTAAAATCGCCGCCATTTCCGTCATCTAATTCCAAAACATAACCTTCAATATGACTTTGAGCAGGAGGTTGCCAGGCCACCGTAACAGAGTTATTTTCAGCACTACATTCTTCGGGTATAATCGTTGGTGCAGTTGGTGCTGTAGAAAAAAACCAATTTTATGACCAAAAGTTGCTAAAATTGTTCAATAAGCATCTAATTTCTCTATCAGTTTTTTGTCTTTTGATATTTTTTTATATGTACAGAGCGGCCAAAATAAAGTAGGCCTCTTCAAAGGATTTTTTCAATAAATTTAGTTGTGTAAATTGGACTCAAGTTGAATACATATCTATCACGGGTATCCAATGACATTTAAATGTTTATACAAATTTGAAAGGTACACTTACTTTATTTTCGCCGCCACTGTATATAAAGACTTCATGAATATAGTTGTTATTGTCATCGCTTTATTGTATAGTCGCGGCCAGAAAATCTTGGACGTCAATGTCACTCCACTATCATAAAGTGAGAAACATTGTTATGTATTTAACCTTGTTTTTTAGCTTTGTAATTTTTGACACTACTGACACTGGATGTGACGTGACAAATCTTTTAAACTTCGAACATCTAAGTGAAAATAAAGCATACACTACATCAAAATTTTCAAAATAACAGAAAAACGACGTCCAAGATTTTCTGAACCCTGATTTTATGTATTAAGTTGAATTTACATCGTTATTTGAAATATTTGTAAAGGAAAGCTTCTGCCTGGCTAACAATGACATGTGCCAACAATCGTACAAATTATTGAGATTTGTAATTTATTTTATTCACAATCACAATCAGTCTGTAATATGTCAATTGTCAAGTTTTTTGAAGTTTGAAAGTGCGCAGTTGTTTGGTATCTTTCTGAACTTAATTGGGGTTGGCAAATGCTTATTTGCGAACCTACACGCCAGTGACGATTTGATGTCCGTATTGTTTGATTTTCAAATAAATTATTCCTTTGGTAGGCACCCACTTCTACTCCTGCGTACGTTTGGATAACAATCTAAATATAACTAACTACAACTGGGCATAAGCACAAGCACGTGTTACATTTATGTAAAAACTACAATTTAGATTGTCCTGAAATTTTTGTCAAACACGCCTTGACCATTGTAGAAGACCATGTTACAATCTTGTAGGTTTCTTTACATACAGGAGAAATTAATTATTAAGTGACACAGTACAATAGGAGTATAAGAAATGGCATGCATTCAACAAACTAAAGCACCGTAGTGCGAATGGTTACAACATGACGAAGGTATTACTGCTCAGAATCCATTACACTTATCACGGATTGTTTATTTAAACCATGAAATTATTAGTATAACCTATGTTTTATCCTCTTCCATAATATTATTAGTAGTAGTTTTGTTAACAATGACCTTATAAAACAAGTTTTTTTTAATACTATTTTTTTAATGATGAAAAAAATTTAAATTATAAAACATTTTGAAATTTAATCTGCAAAACCGAATGCTTTGAAATCTTGCAGGTGTTTTAAAGCATTCGCAAAAGCATAATAAATATTTGATCAAAATATATTTGTTTAACCCCTCCAATAAATTGATAATGTTAGTTCAAAATTTTGCCGAATAAATCCTATCTAAAATATGATGAGTCTATACTTGTGATTTATCATTTCCATTAATATTTTTTTGGATATGTTTATAAAGGGTAAATCAAAAAAATTAATGAATGCGTGATTTTATTTTATTGATTTAATCAGGAACGGTAAAACCGAATGTTTTGACTTGGAGATGTTTTAAAGTTATCATAAACATGGTAAATTTTTGATCAAAATATATTTCTTCATCCTCCCTAAAAAATTGATGACGTCATCTCAAAATATTGTTGAACAAATCGTATCTTAAATGTGCAAAATATGATGAGTTTTTACTTGTGATTTATCATTGCATTCATATTTTTTAGATTTGCTTATACAGGTGGCTCAAAAATTAATGAATGAGTCAATCGAACTACTTTATTGTAATTAACACTTTGCAAGACTGTATTAAACTTTACATTTGGTTCTAAAATAATTATAGTTAATAAACAAGTTTGTATTTTGCTCCATAATGTGAAATAATTTTAATAATCGACGTCTACATGTAAGCAATGTGCACACACAAAAAAATAAATAAATAAATAATAAATTTAACATTTGCTTGTTAACAATTACACCGTAAGGTTTTTTTCTCTGAACATAGGATAATTAATGTTAAGTTGGTTGCATACCTGCTTGTAATGGATTGACTTGGACTTTTAAAAACTGAACATAAAATCTAATCGAGATTTAGGATATGTCAAAGATATTGCCATTGACATTTGGCATTACTCTCTTCATGTTAAGATATTGTAAAAAAGTTTAAGAACAGAAAATTTTTTACAAAAACAATTTCGAAAAAAATTTTACTGTAAATGTCATCGTTGACATAGCCTACGCCTCAATTATTTCGAGTCGTATGTGATCTTACGTTCAGTTTTTAAAAGTCCAAATCAATCTAGTGGAGGATGCATATGCAACCCAACATACATGAATTATCCTGTGTTCTGAGAAAAAAAACCTCACAGTCGTGTAAATTCGAGCTATTAAGGAATAATTGTTGAGTTTTACCCACGTCGATTTTTAATCACCAATCATCGTGACAGTATTGTTACGAAATAAACCCATACGCCACCACACGTCGAGTCCAGTCAATGTTGAAAGAGTTTGGATCTAATCAAATCCATGTTTCAGTATAGTCGGAATAATTTTGTACATAATCGCTGTATAGTTAATCGTGTAAATTTGAGTTACTGAGAAATAATTTGTTGAGTGTTACTCACGCCGATTTTAAAATACCCGATCAAGATAACAATATTAATCTTTTTAGGTTATTCAATAACAGACAAGCGGGTAGTGTGCTTTTAAAATGACTTTTCTTTAGAAGTTTTTGCTTGTGACTTGTAGTTAACTCTCATCTGTAGAATAGTTGTGTTAAATAGGTGCGATGAAGTATTGAATTTTGTTTCACTATATTTTGCCTTACAAAAAACAAAATCAACACACACTTTAAAATATAATATGTACTATCATTCTTTCTTTAGTTGTTCAATTCGTAATTAGCAGAGACCATGCCAAATAAAAAAATATATATAATTATAAACATGCTTTTCATGCATTTACCTGCAGGCATTCGTTCTTCTCCATCAACGTACGCTGGGCAAACAATGCAAATTTATCATTTAATTAAAAACATAGATACTGTAGATGAAGTTTTTTCACGAAATGCGTAAGCTTCCGGAATTTTTTTTTTTTTCAAATTTTATGCAAACATTAATAAAAACCAAAAAATTCTTAATTTTAAACCTAATTTAGATAAATAGAAATACATATTCAGCTCAACAATGAAAATATCAATGAAGCATTAACTTTAAAAATACCTAGAAAATACTCACGTTTCATTTGAATAAAATTGAGCTGGTCAATCGCTCGAAGGACGGATTTATCGTCTAAAGTAAGATCGAAGTGAGGTGAAACTCGTGGTGCTGTCCACTCTTTATGCCACGAATGGTCAGTATTTGCTACTCTACTAATTAACATTGAGCCAACCTATAAAAGAAGTATTATTAATCTTTAATTAATGTGCTGTACTATTACTATTGGTAGCAAATCTGGGATGTGGAGATGCCTAATATTATTTATTTATTTTGTAAAGTATGTAGAGAAATATTATAGCTTTTTTTATTACAATTTAAATGTTTAAAAAGACTGCAACTTAAATAAAGAGAATTTCTGTTTTTGTAGTTCATTTTTTTCCATGCAGAAAGTTAAAAAATTACCACCTAAATAAAAAAGACATACAAGTTAAAAACTGTGTTTCTATTACCTGCAGAAATGCAGAACTATCTGTTTCTTTGAGTGCTTCAATGCAGAACTGAAGTAATGCAGTAGTTTGTTGCAGTCTACTAGTGCATGTTGCAACCTGTTCCTTTAAAGCTCTAACCCTTAATTCTTTATCTTGTCTAATGCATTCAAGAAGTTGTGAGCGCCTGTGGTGAATAGCCTCGATTAATGTATCACATTGAGCGGATACCACTGCCTCAAATTCCTCACAGTTTTCCTGCAAAAAAAAGATCTAAGTTATTAAGAAAGAACTTTCTTCGTCCGTGTATTGTTATATATTGTTTATGATAACCCCTATTAGTTAAAAATAAAGATATGTATAGACCGTTAAAGTACAAGCTATGCGTAAGTCTCAAACGAGTTTTTCAATAACAAAATTTTGTGATGACGATATCAACATTTTAGCAAGGACACGTATATCAATTTGAATAGATGCAGCGCATCAATAATGTATACTCAAATTTTCGGGAAAATGGGATGTGTTCAATAAAATAGATTGTCCCATTAATTTTTTATTCACCCCACATAGGTAATTTTAAAAACTATTAAAGCATTGATAAACCACAAGTATAGAGCACCATATTTTCCATATTTTAGACATAATTTATTGGGTAAAATTTTGAGATAATAATAATAATGAACTTAATAGAAGATACGACACCCTATTACACTTACATTCCATCTCCGTTCCTTGAAAATAACAAATACAAATTATACTAGGATCGCACAATACTTACAGACTTAAACATTACAGTTAACAGACCAGACATCATACTTATCAAAAAACACACGAACGAAGCCCTTCTCATTGGCATTGCTATTCCTAACACAAACAACATTATTCAAACATACCACACCAAGATTTCAAAATATCTACAATTATCAATAGAAATGAAATCCATGTTGAATGTTAAAAAAATTTCAATTCTACCCCTAGTTATCTCTAATGTAGATGTAGTCCCAAATAGCTTAGTTGAGACTTTAAAGTCTTTGCATTTGAATGATTCAATAATTGTCAAAATTCAAAAAGCTGTTTTGTTAGGAACATGTCATATTGTTCGTAAGTTTCTCGAACAGTCTGATCATGTCAGTCAGATTAGATTAGCACCAGTAGGTCAGAGTAGTGTAGGTCACTTTCCAAGTGATGCGCGGATAAATGATCGGTAGTTACGCTAGACTTTTGGGGATGGGGTGAGATTAGAGAATAATAGCAGACTAATTTGTATGCTGTAATTCTAGAATCTCGAAAGTTGTTTTGTTAATCTAATCAATGCATATCATTACTTGGTCTTAGTACCCGTAATGATAGAAGTCTTGCCTGAATGCCGGTAATTTCCGGGTCAGTGGTAGGTCTTAATAATAATAATAATTTTATTGTCCAACAGGTTACCCTAATGACAGGACAAATCTAAATAATTACTTACATGAATAACCAACACAAAAATTATAACATTAACAAAAACATAATAAAATAAAATATATCAGCTACATATCTATCTGCACATCGACACATTGTAGTAATTGGCGAACGACGAAGGATATTATGTTTGGGCGGTGGAGATATGAAAGGTGTTAACATATCTCGATGCTGGCCGAGGGACATTAAATCTAATCTGTGATAATAAATATGGGCAATCAATTTTGTTGTGAATAAGCTTACACAAGAAGTTAGCCGCATGCAGATCTCTTCGAACCATCAAAGAGGACATCTTGTGTCGTTGGAGAAGACTTTCCATCTCAATACCTTTGGCCGGATAATTACCATAAATTTTGAACGAAAGGAATTTCAAAAATTTCCTGTGCACTTTATCAAGAAGCATATGCTGACACATATATATGGGATACCATATTAGTGAGGCATACTCTAATTTCGAAAGAACATATGCGAAGAAGAGGGATTTAATTACGTCAATGTTGTTGAAAAATTTTGAAATTCTCATGACAAACCCCAAAGATTTATTTGCAGCATTGCAAATGTTGGTAAGATGAATATCAAAAGTCAAGCAGCTATCAAAAGTAACTCCTAGATCTTTGATCGATGTTTTTCGTTCTAACGGTGTACCTTCTATTGAATAAGAAAAATCAACAATAGCAATAACATAATTATCGTCTTCCAATTTATCACAAACTTTAATATGAACAACGTGAAGTTGACGTTATCTTTAAACATCTTATTAATTGTAGCATTAATTGCAATGATTTCAGTTTCAAAATGCCAACAGACGTGTTCGGAACTGCTCGTGGAAATAATTTTCCCTCATCTTGTTCAACGGCAACAACAGCAACTTAGTTTTACCAAAGACGGAAGTTCGAATTTGGATCTTCCACTAGAATACATGAAATTATTTATGAAATTTCTTGTAAAACTTGGAAGATGTTTGTTCTGCTCTGACAATAATTGACTATAAAAATATTATATACGAGTATAGTTACTATTTTTCTATTTGTATAGCGATCTGATGGAAATGAAAGAAAAGTTCGTTAGAATACAGGATAACATTTCTACAAATTCCTTTACTGCGTGCTCGTTTTTATGCAAAATGTAGAAATGACATACAAAAACCCGAAAAAAAAAGCGAAATTACTCCAGCGAATATGGGTAACCTTCAAGTCGCCCATAAATTCACCTCCTTACTGTATTTTAATAACATTTTTTAACAATTGTTCTCCTCTCAAAATTTTCCTGCATAAAACTGAGTTTGCAATGCGATGATCTTTGCATTTTATTTACACCTAATGTGATTGTCAAGTATGTACGGCGCTGGATATGCATGAATTCCATGAAAAATTAACTCATTTTGTAACATACAGGTAGTCAGAAGGCTAACCAACTTCCATAGGAAGTTCAAGCAGTGCATCCCATTACACTAGCGGTTTACACCTTAGTCGCACCCGTCCGATCTCAGATAATTATTATCAACCGAAAACAAGAAATGTGTGGTTTGATAACGAAAATCATCTTTTATATTCATCAATTAAACTAGATTTGGTATAACAAAATACACGGGAAATTATTGATTGATTCACTGCTTGCTTTCTCTACTATTTCTAATTTTAAATTAAAACTAAAATCTAAACTATAATTGTTCATTCTAACTTTAAACCTGTTAAAACGGTGTAATTCATCGGCAATGTCATCATGAAGATGAACCCAGCGCAATGGCGACAAGTAATTAATTATTTTTATTCTCAATCATGGTATATGTAATGCCATTATTACGTCAATTATAGTAATTAAGGAAACTATTTATTAGACATCTAGGGCAGTCATGAAATTCATTACATACCTTAGTGTGTAATAAATAAATGCTGTTTTGAGTGCAGTTGGTCACCGACTTCGACCGTTTAACAATTCAAAATGCTTCAACTTTACCAGCAAAGAAAGAGTTTAGAAAATTCCAGAAACTGGAAGATAAAGTAGGGGCATAGGGCAGGTAGACGAAAAATCGAACGTATTTACATTTGTACAGAAATTTATATAAATTATAAATGCGTTTAGATAGATCACGTGTTTTTGGGGGAATAGTTGTTCCCACAGTTTTAACATCTACATGATATTCCTAATATAAATACAAAATTTGACAACAATCGGCCCAATACTTTCGTCGATTATCGCTCTAATTAATATCTGAACGGTAGATAGACAGACAGACAGACGGACGGACAGACAGGCAGACGGAAACGGGAAACCTACTTCTTCGTACTGTAGGAGTCATGAAAGGTCGAGAAAACGTAAAAGTAGAGAGTCGGCCGAGGAATCGATTTCAATACTTTCTTCGCTTGTGCTCGGAAAGTAAAAATTAACGAAAATTATATTGTCGCCCCGAGGAATTTGGATATAGCAGCATGCGCCCTAGGGAGTGGGGTGAATTTTTAAAGCGACACGCAACACAAGTGTCAAATAATTACGTTTTTATATGGTCGCACAAATCGTAAGATACTGCACCCAAGACGTCAACATTTTAAGAAAGGGTTGCCTCAAGTTTAGAAAATGTTTTCTTGACGCGAACAAAGTAGACTCTTTCTTGGAATGCTTAACGATTGCGGCGGCTTGCAATCGCGTTTTCAGAAAAATTTGTTTGCTCCCTGAGATCATTGGTATTATCCCTTACAATCATCTATGAGATAACCGATCAAGGGTAGACGTGCGTTGCGCAAACCACAGGTGTATCCGGAAATGGACGAGAATTTAAGTTTCCTGAAGGGTTTCGTAGACGGTTACTGTGCTGAAAGTAATACCATATACGAATTTTTCGGGTGTTGATGCCATAGTTGTAATCGATGCTACTTTAATCAACCTCTTCTTTTGCAACCAAAAATGATGGTCTGTTTTTGGGTCATGAAAACACGTGGACACGAGAAGAAACGATTAAAGAAAGGGGTTATTACCTTGTTACCATGTGCGACTTCAGGCGTTTAATGAAAAATAACCCTCAACTCAAAGCCTTTAGCAAGGGGCTGCAAGAGTTGAGCCACCCAACCCAAGAGATGCATTTTTTGGAGGACGCAGCAACGCGTACAGACTCTACCACAAATGCGGACCCCAGGAGAAAATTTATTATTATGACGTGTGCTCCCTCTGCCCATATATCAATAAATATGGTAAATACTCCATCGGGCACCCAAAAAATATATATACAGGGTTAGTCACGAGAAAATTACTTCTGAAAATTATTTTTACGCAACCCAAAATACTAATACCCTGTACCACTCGATACTATGTAAATTTAAAATGAAATGCCTAATCCATGATTGAGTTGACTTTGGCAGTGTCACTTTGACGTTAGTTAATTTTTAACCTTTTTTTTTTCATCGTTTACTCCGCTCTACCACGGCCAACTGTATTAATACATATGGCCATCCCAATTCGTATAAAAAGTTGATTCTTTGATGTTTCCAAAATCGTTAATCAGGCAACGACATCTGTTGAGTACAATTATGAACTTGGTTGGCAAATAATTGTCAAAATGACGTTTTAAAATATCACGTTTTTCTGAAAGTGTAGATAATGGCACAAGAACATTAATGATATTACTCATACTATTTAGTTTTGAAATAAGATAGATATATTTTTACAAAACGAAAATTATTTAACAAAAAGGAAGATACATATTCATAATTTTAAAACTTCTGCTGGTAGGTTTGTTACAGATCGTTATTTTCTTCAACCAGTCTGTTTGTTCCAAACAAATATTATCAATAACTGGTTTCACTGTTGCTCGAATAATTATATCACAAACTCTTGATTTATGTTCCAAGCAACAAAATAATGGATTTTGGTCCAAAGAAGAATGGAGCAGATTACATATTTGTTGACATGTCTTTTTGGAGTTTAAAAACGGCAACATTTGTTGAGTGACGTCAGCCACTTCCTTCACAATGCCTACGAAATATGCATTGGGATAGGTTAATCCACCTCGATCCTGTAACAGGAAGAGTCTTAATAGCGGACCAGTAACCTCTTTGGACAACAGCGGCGCAAGGCAGCTGTCGCAATGAAATTTGTCGTCTAATTTCTTTAAAATGTAGCCAGCCAAAAAGGCCACAGATACCGATGAAATGTTTGCACAGGGTTCAATTAATTTACTTAGGTTTTGTATTAATACAGTTGGCCGTCGCTCATTGGATCGAATTACCTCTATCAACCTGCGCTATCCTAAAGCGGTAAGTGCTCTACCAATATTGTTCCCCGCTAATGTGCATGTGTTAATTCGTCATCTCTGCGTCACCTACAGCGTCTTCGAAGTGCAAATCTACAACCTCTGGGGCTCTTCGAGCACCCATTTACAAAAAAGCCGTAACATGCCCAACATTTTCAACAGTTGTAGTAGTTAAATTATTTACTTACTTTTGTGAGTTTACGCTGTACCCTTTGAATAAAACGTCGTGAAAGGAATTTTTAGAAATAATTTTCTGACTAATCGGTTGCAAAAGATCAAGAGGCGCTTGAAGCAAGCCCTGACAAATTTGTTAGCGGTGCCAGCGGAGATCTCCGAGTACCGTCATGGACACTCGCGTAACCTCGTTTTCCGCAATTGTCAAAATGGCACTACCAAAAGTGCCAAAGTCAAAGCAATCATGGATTAAACAGTTCATTTAAAATCCAGTTATACTATTTCCAGCGATAGATTGGAAAATTTTGAATTCACAATCGCCAACCGGAGAATCCAAAATATACTAACATTATACGCTTAAAGCAGTTAAAGAGTTGTAGTTTAAGTTGGCAACCAACGTTCCTTTTCCCGCGCAACGAATTTCGTACGCCTCTATGCCTGCGCCAGTCGGTCGGTTTCGTTTAACCTGTGTTTTTTGCGTTTAGTGTTTGTGTTTTTTTACTTGTTTTGATTTGTTAGGTATGATATTATAGACCTTTGTGCTGTTTTTTGTATATTGGCTGAAGTTTGGACATTTTAGGTTACGTTGTTTGTGTCAAAAAACGTTTCATATGGACCCCATGGAAGACATTACAAATAAAATTCATAATTACGCAAGAGTGAGTTGTTGATTTATTCTGTGCAATCATTATATACCATTATATTTTGTAGCCCTCTTCAACCCGGTGCAGTATGACTGTTATTGACAACATCGTGGCACAGAAAATGATTGTCAATGCGTATTCATTTTTCAAGAAGGAAAATTTTTAATTTAAGATGCCCTAGAGAGGTTGTTACTTCAATATAAAGTACGTAATGTTATTCAAAGTGTATGTTCCAGTATAGATAATATTGTCTGTTGGAAATAAATTGTGCTATTATTAAAAGTAATTTTACGTAGTTCAACATTATTTTCAAATCTCCTTATATTTCAAATAAAGCGCCTTTGGCACTACTTTTTATAGCGGTCTATTTGGTGACTTTTCTGTCAGCTAATCTATCGGTGGAAATACTATAGTATCAAGTGGTACACGGTATTCGTATTTTGGGTTGCGTAAAAATAATTTTCAGAAGTAATTTTCTCGTGACTAACCCTGTATATATATATATGTTGGTAAATTTAAGTGTTCGGTAAAAAATGGTAACACAATTGATGGCATAATTAAATGCGCCGTACTTCCACCACAAAATCTCTGGAGAAATGAGCAGAAATCCAACATACAGTATTCAAATATTCCTTGATTTATACTTCGTTTTTTTCAAAAACATCACGAATCCAAATTGGCGTTTTTTGACTGTTGCACGTGTTTGACAATTACAATTTCATTACTTTGAAAGGTTAAAAAAATACCGAGATTTTTATTTACTAATGATGAAAAAACGGTGTAACGGGTTTTTTCCCTCTCCGGTGCGGGGGTAGTCGGTCGGATACGGTAATTCCCAGAAAACACTAGCGATATGAAAATATTTATTTAACACACGAAACATACAACCATAAGGAACTCAAGCATACAATCTAGGTATAAACGGTGGACGGCAGTTGTGGGGCGGCACGCCGCAGTTAATGTCGAGCAGCGCTAGGTTGGGTCGGTAATCCTCCGGTTAATGCCTGGAACCGGAACGGAATATCCCCCGGTTAATGCTTGGGAGACTGTCGGTCGGAACGGTAATCCTCCGGGTGATGCATGTAGGCGGAGCGGAATATCCCCCGGTTGATGCCTGTGGGATGAGAGTCGGAACGGGAATTCCCCGGTTGATGCCTAGGGGACGATCGGTCGGAACGGGAATCCTCCAGTCGATGCCTGAAGGCGGAGCAAATATCCCCCGGTTGATGCCTTGGGGATGTTGGGGTGTCCTACGGTTAAGGGTGGCGTCTGGTTCGGTTTCGCCCAATACTAAATACATTGAAAACATCGTCGTAGTTTCCGGAATTGCATTTTTAAAATACTGAAATCTCCAACCAAGTCAGAATCTAAGTAAACCTGCATTCTGCTACCGCATCACAGGTCGTTTAATGCCGATTTCTCGTTTCAATAGATTTTGACTTTTCGCGAGTTATTTACCTCAGTCGTGGATTTTTTAATATTATAAATGGTATCAAAAGAAAGCTGACACTTTTCCCCAGGGGACCTCCTATCTCAGAATGCAAAAAACTTCAGCACTTCGTCAAAAAATGCATCAATGTGCCGGTTAAAATGTGATGTAAAAGTTGTTCAACTTTATAATTTTTTTTGTAAAAACTGCATACTAGATATGAATATAAATATGGAGGTCCCCTGGACTGAAGTTTGTTAATTCGAAATATAATTTTTTTAAAGCGATATATCTCATATTTTTAAAATGCAACTCCGGAAACCGCAACGATGTTTTCAATGTATTTAGTATAGGGCTAAACCGAACCAGACGCCAGCCTTAATGCCTGGACGGCGGAAAGGTAGAGGGAGGGGCAGACCGCACCGCTTAATCCCGAGGCACACTTTTCTGGGGAAATCGGAACGAATTTAAAGCCGGTCTTATCGTCACGTCACGCGACATCAGTCGTGGCCGGCTGTAGGAAAAGGGGCGCAACGTCACAACAAATATGATACTAGTTTACGCAGGATGTCGCAAAAACGCGTTAGCTGTAAGAAGGCTATATGCTCGACGCTAGCCTCTATGCAGAATTCCAACAGAGCAGATTTTTAAAATACTAGAAAAATGTTTAAGGCAAAACAGGTCCCTAAGTAAACGACGAACTGTTCGGTCTGCAACAAGTGTTGACAACGAAATCAGAGTTTTGGCCAGCGTTGCCGAAAATCTCCACATTGGTCAAAAGGCAGATTTTGAAGAGGAACAAATTTCATCCCTATCATGTGCACATGGTTCACGAGCTACGAGAGGTTGATTGCCCTCGAAGTTTGCAGTTTTGCCAAATTGTTAGAAAACAACTTGCTACCGATCCTGGTTTTGTCTCTGTCTTATTTAGCGATGAGGCAAAATTTAGTAACAACGGCAATGTTAACACACATAATCTACAGCTACACTACTACGCACACTAATACTGGGCAGCAGAATTATAGGACCCTATTTTTATCGAGAAAACTTGAATGGCGAAAATTATTTGAATTTTTTGAACAGATACTTAGAACTAGGGTTCGCAAATTTAGCCCTTCAGATCTGGCGACATTTTTGGTTCCAGCATTGACGGAGCGCCTCCGCACAATTATCATCGAGTTCATCGATAGTTGACCAGAGAATTTGGTAACCATTGGATTGGCAAAAGCTCTGTTAGTTCTTGGCCTGTCAGAAGCCCTGACTTGACCGCCTTGAATTATTTTTTGTGGGAACCATCAAAGAAAGGGTTTATCAAACCCCCTTTGAAAATATGGATGAGCTGCAAAGACGAATAGTAGAAACGTGTGCATTAGTTAGTCCAAAAATGTTGGAACGTGTGCGGCACTCATTTATGGTTAGAATAGATGCATGTCAGCGAAACGGTGGGGAGCACACGAAACATTTGTTATGATTATAAACTTTATTTTCTTAATCAATCGTTTCGTTACATTTAATAAAAATTAAATCTTTAATGTGATGCATTTTACTGAAACGAGTTGCTTCGTGGATTGAATTTGAAATGTTATATTATGTTTCATATTGACATTGTAAATGAGACGTATCACTACTAGGATTTGTGTTCTTTTTAAAATTAAGAACTGAATCACGGAATAAGGGACTAATGTATTTTCAGTTATAATATAACAAGTGATATGATTATTATCGATAATATTTCGAGTGAAACCGAGCTGCAGATTCAACGAGTGCGAAGCACGAGTTGAATGTGCTGCTTCGGTTTCACGAGCCATATCTTCGATTATTAATCATATCACGAGTTATATTCAACATGAGAATATAATGAATGAACACATTTTTTGATACCAGAATTGATTTCGTCGTTTTGGGCTTGCCCCCAACGTTGGCAAGCCATAATAGACAAAAAAATTTATGAAATTCTAAAATTTGTCAAATTTGACAGTTTTTAAATTTAGGTAGCAACAGACCACAATAAGGCAATAAAATTATTATCGCTGTGATAGACATGTAACTAAGGGCATGGACAAATTCTATTGGAAGAAATGGGGTCATGTGATCCATGAATTATATTCTCATCATACTAAATTGGTCATTACTTAAGCTGAATAATCCTGTATATTTTGTTTTTATATTTATTTATTTGCATTGTTATAATTATTCCTAATATTAAACCATTATTTACAACTTATTTCATCCAAAATACTGTTATAAGTATATTTATTTGTTTATTTATCTATATATTTCATATTAATATACACCTTTATATCTATGAATGAGTTCTGATATACAAGGACATTTTTTAACTCTGAACATACGCCATAAATTACATACCGTGTGGTTTTTTTTCTCTGAACATAGGATAATTAATGTTAAGTTGGTTGCATACCTGCTTGTAATGGATTGACTTGGTCTTTTAAAAACTGAACATAAAATCTGATCGAGATTTGGGTAATGCCAACGATATTGCCATTGTTGACATTTGGCACTGTCTTCATGTTAAGGGTGCCCAGTAGCAGACCGAAAAATGAGCTGAATAAGAATTTCATTTTACGGGCGTAATTTCAACTTTGAAAAAAAGATCGACATTTCAATTGATAGATTATGTCTAAATCTCTGGGGAAGACACAATATTTTTTAAAATAAGTGGTTGTTTAGTGTATAATTAATCGTTCATTCTTCGAAGGAAATTTCATTTTTAAACGAGGAGAGAGCATTTTTTGCTTCAACTTTTATATCAGTGCAAAGACAACATTGAGCTCTATGGGGAAGACCCGGTCATTTTTGTTTAAAATTTATATTTATCAAAATATTTGCTTTTTAAAAAAATACTGAATAATGAAAATAAAGTGAAACTAGGCAACCCTATTTACAAAGATCCGTTTCAATAAATAGCTGAGTTTTACACAGTAGGGAGCCTTTCCGACCGACCCTTTCAGGTACTTTAGGTCATAAAACCACTTATTTACCTGAACAATCATATTTATTTAAATTTAATTTTTTGATACTCTTTTCCGCACCACCTATGAGGTAGAGTATTATAGGCACGTTTTTTACGTGATATCTCCAGTAAACCTATTCCAATATTACTATTTATTCCTGTGTGTGTTTATACTAGAAGGGCAAAAGATTTATATGAACTAAACATGACGCGAATGCAAATAAAAAATTTTAATTGTACAATTTTTTCTTTACAATTTGTCTAATGGGTTGACTTGTTTAATAACGAGAATCTACTTTCTCCGGAAGTAAGGCATATAAATAAAATTTTTCTAGGGCTCTATCATATTATTTTCCCAAAATTTTTCATCTCGTTGAATTAAGCATTATTTAAATTGGACATTTTATATATTTCTACGATAGCGTTTTTGTTTATTAAGCCGTCTGGCGATGCCGCTAAAAATGTACAAACCGCATTGTCTTATTGTCACTTTGGTGTTACTGCAAAATGCTTCAGTTGCCCTTGTTTCATTTTCTATGCAAAGATTTTGGGAGAGTACATGCTGAACTAGATTTGCAGGGATGTAAAATGTTTTTCACAGTACAGTAGGATTAGCCGTGTTACTTGTTCTCTCATTTTGCAAATTTTACCAAAATAACGTTCGGTTAGTCTAAAGGATTTTTCTGCGCACCATTCTGGATTACTGCGTTCGTCAATTGTGTTTTGTTCGATTAAAAAGACATCAACGTTTGACAGTTTTTTGAGAAATACTTTTTGCGCTGTGACATATCAGGTATTTCAACTGCTTCGTTAGATACATCGTCGCCCGAGAACTTATAAGGTCGATTTATAAACTTGACGCTGACGTTGCTGTTCGCCGTTGACGTTGCCGTTGGAAGATAAATATACAGCAAAGGTATGCGTTGTTTATATCATCCGTTGACGTTGCCGTTGGAAGTTGGCGCGCCGTTGGGATGACGTTCGAGATGACCAACTTTTATCTTTCGCCGTTACGTTGCCGTTGACGTTGGGTTTTCAACCAATCAAATTGAGGTGGTGTGCAGTGCTGTCAACTTGAAAGAAAATTCCCTGAAGTAGGCGGGACCTTTTTCTGGTTGACAGCACTAATTCCACGAAAATCAAATTTCAAAATCAAATAATGAGGCTGCGTAAACCACAAAAGATAGCCGAGAGAACCTAATAAGTACTTTTGTCGCATTTTGGTTGACTTCATTTCACTTAAAACAATAAACTCGTTCGAAAGTACGCAATGTTGACGTGAAAACGTAACCTCACAATTGGATTTGACAGCTGCGGCCTGTGCGAACGGCAACTGCCAACGGAGTTTATAAATGACAATTTTCAGCTCTAGCAGCAACGTCAGCGGGAATAACAACTGCAGCGGCAACTTCAACGTCAACAGCAAGTTTATAAATCCCACTATATGATCCACAGACCGGAGCGCGCTCAGGCCAATGTCGACTCTGTAAGCCTCCAGAAATTCTGCGGGAAATAATTATTATTTAGATGCTTTTGTTTACACACATCTCACATGTTTCACTCGATTTTGACACGCAACTATTTTTTTGTTTAACTAAGAATTAATACTTTCATTGCGTTTGATACTAACATTCTAAATTAGCAATGCTGGAACCGTAATCATGCAATAGATTTTTTTGGGAAAGTACAGTTATTTTTATGTTTTAGCAGCAATGTGTTCTACTTTCTATTAATTTTTACATATTTTTAGTCACAATTTTGGTAGTTATTTTTTACTTTTATTTTTAGAAATAATAAATAGTTCAAACATGAAAAAATAAAAAAAAAAAAAATAAAAATTGGAAAATCTAAAATTTAAAAATCGAGAAATTGAACAATCGTATAATTGAAAAATCGAAACATCGAAAACTGGAAAATCGAAAGATTAAAAAAAAATCGAAAATCAGAAATTTAATGAATTCCGAAAATTGAAAAACTAAAATATGCATAGAAAAACTGAAAACTCGAGAAATCGAAAAATCTAGAATTTTAAAAATTGAAAAATTAAAATATCTAAAAGTTGAAAAATTGCGAAATCGTATCATTGAAACATCGGACCATTGAGAAATCGAAAAATAAAAAAATGGAGAAATCGAAAATTTGAAGAATGGAAAAATTGAAAATGTCAAAAATTAAAATACTGAAAAATTGAAACATCAAAAGTTGAAAAATCGAAAAACCGAAAAGCCGAAAAATCTCAATGTATTTATAAACCACAAGTTCAGGATTATGCTACTAAAAAATTGATAACGTCATCTCGAAATTTTGCCGAATAAATTGTACTAAAAATGTGCAAAATATGATGAGTTTTTACTTGTAATTTATCATTGCATTCATATTTTTTAGATTTGCTTATATACCTAGGTGGCTCAAAAAAAGTAATGAATGAGTAAATTTATTCTATTAATTAAATCAGGAACAACTCACTCCATTTTCCCAGAAATTTTTGGAAAACTGTTATTTTTGATCTAATCCACATTGATTTACGTGTCCTTGCACAATGTTGATGATTTCATCACAAAATTGTGTACCTAAAGTAAAAGTTTAACTCGAAAATGCTGGATATGTTTCATTGTATTTTAGATGCGAGGGAAGTTCTGTCGAAACAACTTTCCACCAATTTTTTTTGCTGTTATATTTGAACATAAACAGTTTATTTTATATATTTTTAAAACATTATGAAGAAAATAAAAAGTTGTGTTAGACTGAACCTTGTGGGTTTCTCAATCTATTTTCCGCAGCATTTTAAACTTTCAACTCAATTTATTTCAAAATACATACAAATGGATTTCGATGGTTATTTCCCTGTACCCTTCATTTGAAAATAAATAAGCTTATCTGGTGTTGTTTACCGATTTGCATTTTATCTCTCGTGTTTTTGGGTCGGTACCTGCGGTGGATTGGTACTTTGGGTTGCATAGTTACAAAAAATAATTCTCCTCACTGAAACCGATTTTGCGGACGACGACTGGGGACCCTTAAGGTATTGTAATAAGTACAAGTTTAAAGAACAGAAAATTTACGTTATTGACCTTTTTAAACAATTTCGTCAGAAATTTTAATGGAAATGTCATCGTTGACTTGGGTCTACTCGCTTATTCCTGAATTATTACGAATCTTATGTTCAGTTTTTAAAAGTCCAAATCAATCCATTGGAGGATGAATATGCAACCCACCATACATGAATTATCCTAGGTTCAGAGAAAAAAAAAACCTCACAGTATGTTCAACCTGACAAAACCACATCCATGTATTGGAGATATGCAACCAATATTACATCAAACTACGTCATAATTAAAAAAATATATTTAAAACTTGTCAACTTATCAAAACATAATTTGGAAATTTGAAAAATATATAAATAGAAGAAAAAATACAAATATTAAATTGGTACTATCACCATGCAAGCACTCGTACGTGATATTTTTTTGGTCAATTTTTCTTTAAGGGAATGTACGTAAAGAAGAAATTAATTATTGTGAAATTTATTAACTAGGTAATAGACACAAGTAAACAAGAATTATTAAGCAAAGTCATTGGCTCAAAAAATTTCGTGTAAACAATGAGTTATTATTATAGTTGAATGTGGGAGAGCTCCATCCATTTGAAACCAAACATCATTAATAATTAAGTTTTGAATTTACGACACTATGAAGTTACGAAGCAGTCTTAAAAAGGAATTCAAATTTCCGTCAATAACAAATGTACCAATTAAGGTTTGGTTTATAATTTCTATCCACAGATTAACCCTATGGTTATTTCCAGATTTTGCAGACGGGATTAGTATTCGACCAATATCTGGAAAGAACGGAAAAGGATATGAAAGGATAAGAGAATCAATATTGACTTTACCATCTAGTGAAAATGATGCTTCATCTGTAAATACGATGTTTTGTAAAATGTTTTCATTATTATTTATTAAATTAAAAAGTATTTCGCAAAAATCCGTCCTTTTAATTTTATTTTCTGGACGTCGTTGTTGGTGATTTGTGAATTTATAAGGTTTGTATTTAAACTGTTTTAAACTTTGAGAATTGTAGACCGAGAAACTCCAAAGTAGTTGCTTGTCATGGTTAACGAAGACATCGGATTCTCTTTGGCATCTCATAATCGTCCCCAATTTTTAAATAATTACGCCAGACAATAATATACATATCCTGTTCAAGAATCTTCTAATAACCCCTATAAAATTCAACAATCACATGTTTTCCAAAAAAATCAACTATAATTTTCGAGGTAACCCATTACATTAATGTAACTACAAATCTAAACCTGCCAAGATAGAAATTTTCAGAAATTCTCAAGTATTTCCAAGACCAAAAAATGCATATAGGCCAACTCGTCAAATTCCAATAGAAAAACCAATACCAATATCTATCACTCTAGAACCCCCACTATTAAGCAATCGTCAAATCCCAGATTATCAAGACCACAAAATTTCATTTCCATAGAACTTTATTTTGTTCAAAATAATTCCCGAGAGAACGAAAATAGTTCCTATAATGCAAATGATGAGCAACAAACAGAACAAGGAGCATGTTATTTCACTACAAATAGTGATAATGATAGTCTTGCTGATGATGTTAATCAAACAAACCCTCAGTATCAACCAGATGATGAACTTTCATACAAAATCAATTTCGATCATCAGCTAACTAATAATGAAGATACTGAAACAAATACTGAGTCAAATTTTCAAATAAACAGCCAGCTTTGCGCTACGAGATAACATATATAAATATAACCCACTGAAATAATTGATTTGACGTCATCACAAAATTGTGTACATTCGAAACTCATTTGAAACATACGCGTAGCACGGTTCTTTACATTTACTTTAACATTCCAGACATGTGTTTATTTCAACGTATAGGGGTTCTCATAAAAAATTCGCAACATAAAATTTTATATATTTTCGAAAATGCTGGAATCGATTACAATACTTCGTTAGCACACGCTCGAGAAGTAAACTTTGTTCGAAGTTTATTTCGACAAAACTTCCCTCGCTCCTGAAACAGATCCCGCTTCTTGGAAAAATTAATTAATAATATTAATGAGAATGAGATTCAAACCTCAGCACTGCAGACCTTACTCCAACGCTTGGAAAGCAGAAAATATCACCTCGTGGCGCTCCAACCCCACGCAGCTACAAGGCAGTTGTTCGCACACGCGCGAGATATCGGCTTTATACAACACGCCGTGAATATTGCAGAAACAGTTTTGTAAAGTAATTGTGATTAAAAGTAAATGCGGATTCATAGGCTACAAGTGTAGGAGCATATGATTTTATTAAATTAAAAAAAATACATTGATAAAAATTTTAATGGCATCACGATCACATTGTTGGTGGGGATGATTAAGACAAATTTGGGTTAGCGTTTAACCATCTACATGGATATGCTGAATATACATACAAAATTTGACAACAATAGGTCCGGTAATTTCGGAGATTACGTGTCTAAATCAGATATACAGACGGAAACGGAAGACTAATTTTTTCGTGGCGTAAGGGTCATGAAACCTCGAGAAAACATAAAAATGGCCATTCGTCCGATGGACTCGATTATTACACTTCCTTAGCTTACGCTCAGCCATGAAATGAAAAGATTAAAAGTAATTCACAATTTCTGGAATATTATAGCCAATTTATAAAAAAACTTTGCAAAAATAACAAAACCTTTCAGGAAATGTATGTCATATTGCGCAATGATCCCATCCTTCAATACCCTAATTTTGACAAACCATTCAATTTGACCATAGATGTGTCAAACGTCGTAATCGGTGTTGTACTAAGCCAGGGAAAAATAGGAAACGATCTACCTCTCGGTAATGTTTCGATAATATGGAATCCGGCTGACTGAAATTATGGCACTATGGAAAAATAATTGTAGAACAGATAATTTTGTATTGTCAAAATTTGATAAGATTGTTAGATAACATTAAAGATGCAACCATGTTCGGGACACCTGTATATTGGACCAATTTTAATGTAATACATAGTTATAATCAGACTGTTATACTGGAAGTTAGTTCTTGACAATTTTTTTTTTAAGAATTGTTTGTTAAAACAATGAAAACGTAAAATATGTTGACCTATGGTGTGCTGGATTCGCGCAAATTTGTTTTAAATCTGCCAGCGTAAATCTGTTTCACAAAACACATCACGATAAAATGTAAAACAGGAAGAAACTAGATTTAATAAAAACAAACGCGGGGCTTTGGAGATTAAATATTAAAGTAACGCATAGATTTACTTACATTAACTTTATCGCTCATCCCCTTAAGACGCTGGATGAATTCAGTTGTCGAGCGGGCTCTCTCTGACAATTGTTGCAAATTATGAGATAATTCAGTCTGAAAATAAAAAATAAAACCCAATTAACCTCATACGTACGTCAGATATAAACTCGAATTAGAGTTTATAATTATAGCATTACATTTTTTAAATAAACATCTAGAAAATTAAAAAAATACCATTTTTACTTCCCGGGCTAAGGAAAGTATTGCAATTGACTCTCTAATTTTATCTTTTCTTGCAGGTTGTTGACTATAACATAGACACCGGTTTCACATTTCAGTTTTTGTCTGTCGACAATTTTATTTGACTAATAATCTTGGACACTACCAACCTGATTCGTCTTAATTACTTTTTTCGCCTCCACTGGCACAATAAAAGGCTACGATTTAAAGAAACAGTAAAATATTAGTTTCGGTCAGTATGAAAATACAAATTGTATGTTCAATAACCCATTAGCGGATAAAATATAAACAGTAAATGCGAACGGTGAATAACATATCTAGAAATAGGTGGCTCTAAGTACTTGACTGAGTGAAAATCCAGTTGGATAATAAAATTAATACATGGACAATTACGCGAAACAGTTGCTAAATCAGAATCAGACTACTAGAAATATTGAGTTAAGTAGTTCCCATACGTATAATTTTATTTACCTTAAATTAAGCAGTTAGTAAAATAAACAAAATGTATTTAAACAAATGGTCATTTCCTACTAAAATATTTTAAAGCTGTCGCGGTACTCACAAGAACTGATGTGAGAGAAGCGCTCGAGAGCGGAACTTGAGCCATTATTATTTTTGACAATTTTAAATCTTTTTAAATTTGTATCAATTTTAATTTTACAGTTTTCACAACTGACTGAAATTTCTAGTATTTTTTTTAATGTAATGTGGATCTAGTAGTTTTTTTAATGTAATGCGGATTATGAAATAGAGAACATATTTTGCCACTGGTGCAAGCAATTAATTTTATATGGATACGCGTCAAAATAGATAATAATCTTCCAGGTCCGAATGGAATTGCGGCTCTCTGCGCGCTCTGCTCGTCGTAGACGGCAGTGACCGTAAATGCAGACGAGGCTGGGAGTGAGGATGATGTAAGCCCTGCCAAGCGTAATAATTTGGCGAGAAGGGGGTAGGATTGCGTAAGCCTTGTCAAGCACAATCCTACATAAGAAAAGGGATAGGATTGCGTAAGCTCTGTCCAGCACAATCCTAAGTCGGGGAAGGGGGTTGGAGTTGTGTTAGTCCAGATTTATTCAGCGATATTTTGAGGTGACAATAACTTCAAAACGTCTGCAAGAATTCAAAGTATTCAATTTTGCAATTCTTGATTTCATCAATAAAATAAATTGACTACGTCATTCATTTTTTTGAAACACCTCGTATTAGCAAATCTAAATAATATTAATGCAGGGATAAATCACAAGTATAGACTCATCATTAGACAGGATTAATTGGGCAAAATTTTGAGCTGACGTCATCAATTTTTTCGAAGGGATAAGCAAATATATTTTGATTAAATTTTATTATGCTTAATATAACAATAAAACATCTGCAAGATTTAAAAGCATTCACTTTTGCAGATTTAAAATTAAATTGCAAAATGTTGTTTAATTTTTGATTTTTTTCCAAAAATGTGGACGTTTCTGGTAAAAACTCAACATGGAGTCAGAAACTGCATGTGTAGGACTGTGTCATTTTATACAATTTAAAACCCAGGTATGGGGATGTTTAGACAAATTTTGCTTAACGTTTTACCATGTACCTGATATTCCTAATATAAATATAAAATTTGACAACAATCGGCCCAGTCTGTCTAATAAAAATCGGGACGGCAGAATAGACGGACAGACGGACAGACAGACAAACGGAAAAGTAGAGAGTCGGCCGACGGACTCAAGAAGTAAAAACTGAAAGAAAATCTTGGTCAACTGACCACCAGTTCCTGGTAGTTGCCTTGGACGCTCCCGACCTCGCACCGCTGCTCAATCAGCACAGGCTCAGCTTTGAGTCGCAAATTATAATAGTTTAAAATGTATGAGCACAAGCCGAGGTGTAAAAATTTTACCGGCTAGAGGTTTTCAAGTGAGGAACAAATAAAATATTTAAAAAGTCAAAGCCATAAATGCACTATATTTCCAAAGCCAATATAGCTACAGCTGGCCATTTATCAGTGGTGTTGAAAAAGTCTGGATGTGAGTCGATCATCCCCACATTAATCTTAATATTGGCTGGAAATTTTTCCAAACTCTTCGGCTTATTACACAGAAATTTGTTTGTGCATGTGTTTCAAAAACAGCCTGTATATTCAACAAATTTCCACAAACAAACAACCGACAAAAAATAGACAGGATACAACTAATTGAACACTGCGTGTTTGTTTTCTACAAATTGTGAAATACAAGGAAATATGAAGTTATATATCCGTCAAAATGACTTGGCTATCGGTTAGTAACTGGAATTGAACTTGCATTAATTCAGTACGTAATTAATAAAGGAGTCAAAAATAGCAACTAGTGTTATTTTTGGAGCGGTGATACCAAATGACGAAAGCGCAGAGCACTATTGGCTGCTGTCCCAGTCAGAACTTAAACCACAGCACATTCATAGTCTCTGTATTTTCGTTCATGAGTTAAGTTTGTATCATTGTACATTTCCATTTGTTAGACTAGTAATAATGGCATAATCTGCAAAAAATTATTCATAAACACCGTGTGATATAAAAGTTCAAATCGCTAGAAGATTCTTTAGAGTGAATTCGTTCGTAAAAGATTGACAATTCATTATTTGTAAGGTAAGACACCATCATGTAAGCATACAAAATAACGATAAACATTGAAAGGAAACAATAGTATTCAGAGAGAAAAACCCATTCACACACGAACTAAAAATAAGTGACCTTAAAGCGTTTATATTACTACAGGATTAAGTTGGAGCAAATAACATGAATGAAAGGTTAATAATTCTACACGAACACACCCAGAAAAAGTTCTGTCACTAGGTTATTACAGTTTCCCCAATTTTAATTCGGGTTTATGATGTGTAAAAGTTAACTTACGTCAGTCGCAATAGATAATTCCTGCCGGTGATGGGTCAGTTATAAATAAGGATTTAACCATTATACAATATAGGGGTAACGATATGGTTAAATCCTTATTTATGTCCCATCACCGGCAGTAGTAATCTATTGTTAAGGAGGTTAACTTTTACACAATGGGGTACTATCATAAGACCGAATTAGATCTGGGGAAACTATACCTAAAGCGGTTACAATTCGTCAATTTTGTTTCAAAAACTACTGGATGTAATATAAAAAAACTTTGATTTGTGTTTGCCAGTTGTATTTACACATTGCTGTACAGAGCAGATAATTCTCTACAAGTTTCTTCCAATGCATGTTTTTGCATGATTAACCATTTTCGAGATACAGTGCGGAGAGTGGGAGCGTGCATCCATTTGTAGAATAAGAGCATTAGTCAGATGTCTTACATACAGTTAATTATATGATAAAAATATTATTATACATAAATGTGAACAAATTCTTTATTTATAACAAATATTGTTTATAATTAAAAAGTACAGTGAAATTATAACTATAAATTCTATGTTAATGGAATTAAATATTTGAAACATCGTAAGTAACAATAGAAACATTTTGAAGATTACGTTTCAAAAGGCAGAAGTGCTTGGAATGAATTATACCTATCTATATTTTATTTTTGCACGCCTTCAGTGGATATGATAACATCTGCACTGTTCAACAAAGCAAAATTGCAAATTATGAAAATGTTCAAAAACACTCCGATTTCTATCAATCAGTTCGAATATTTCAACTGAACAACTGACCGCCAAATGTATTATTTGAAAATGAAATACATGTTTTTTAGCAATGGTCCAAATTCCGAACACTGTATTAACAATTTTGGGTACACACAATTAATCAAGACTTGCAATTACCATCTCTTCCACCTAGAAGTGCAACAGTTCGTCAGCATATCTATCGACCCTACTTCCAGATCCAAACTTAGTTAGGGAAAGATGTAAAATCTGAAAATTGGGGGTGAGTTTTAAAGGAGGTCCTGAAGATGACAGCGACATTATTCCCACCAGTACCCAACAAACTATTGAGTCGAATCTTCTGCAATTGCAAAATAGGTTGTGACGCGAATTGTGGATGTAGGAAAGAAGGGTTTCAATCCTCCCTAGTTTGTCACGGACAAGCATGCTTCAGCGCGGCATCAATGATTTTGATACAGACAATGAATTTGTTCCTGGGGTCTTTGAGCTTTTAAAGTCCAATGTGACGGAAAACGAGGATCATGATAATGAGCTGGAAATTGAATTTGGGCGACCAGAAGCAGAGGACGACGAAGATAAAACATTTTTGAGACGCATTCCTTCTGGTGACGATATAAAGAGATGAACGGAATAGCTTCTGATACCATTTACCAGGTGGTTGTATACCCAATTACATCACTACAATGAACTAGGTCTATCGGGAATAGCATGCCTAGAAAAAAAAAACGCGCCTTACGTTATATTTCAAAGGTGGTCCGGAAATGAATGCATTATTTTGTTATTTATATTATAATATAACTAATATTTATGAGTATCTATTATAAATAAACAATTTGTTAAATTTGTCAATAATAACAACATTTTTATCATATAATTAAATTCATAAAGTGGACGATGCTCTGGTGCCGTAGTTTAGATAGCATACTATATTGTATAAAAGGATGCGCGCTTCCATAGTACGGAGACTATGTCTCCAAAACGGTTAATCTTGCAAAAAAAGCATTTAACTGATCTTGTAGAGAACTGTATCCTCTACAAGTTTTGTAACAACCTCCAATGATATATGTTACGTCCCAACGCATATTCGTCTCAGAGCAAAGAACTCTATTGCCTGCTACTGTTATCAACCCTGCCGAAGTGACCTCTAACCCTAATGCGAACGCACGCATTATCACTGGCCTACTACTAGATGCAACGCACATTCGTCTTAGAGCAACGAACTTTCTTTGTTTCGTACTCGTTATCAACCCTCGACCTTTGGTTGACCTGTAATTGTGATGCAAGCTCTTACATCAGCCCATGTGCAGCTTATCTTCGCCAAAGGAGGTCAAATCTCCGTATATAAGGGAGAAGAACAGGCAGAAGATTCATTCAAGTAGTCGACACATTAGAACATTCAATTCGAGTCGTGGTCTGCAGTCAAAAGTCTCAAGTCGTACCGTATCGCCGTTCCCGTCTTATCATAAAATATTTTACTTTTATATTTTGTCCGGACTTAGAAAAGTCTAACGTTATTTTATTATATTTGGACTTAGAATAGTTTCACGTATCTTAGTGTTCAAGTCTTGTAATCATCATATTTAATAACATAGAATAAAAATTGTTAATGTTTATTCGTAACGACCATCTGGATCGTTAAATAACTAAGTATATGAGACGTAGGAAGCGAGATGTTTAAAAAACGGATTTTCGTGATCTTTGACCTTTAATATCTTGGCTGGCGGAAATGATTGAGTTTTAGCTTTGTATTTTTCATTCCGAGGTTTGATTGGACTATGGAAACGGTCCGCCAAAAGTCGCGGGAAGTCTGTCAGTGCACTCCAAAACAACCTCAAAAGTGGCAATCGCGATCTTTCTAGAAGAAGCTGTTTGAATAACGAACACAGTCGGAAGCAGTCTAGTCTAGTCTAGTCTAGTCTAATCCAGCGGAGTCGATAAATGAGTACGAGCTAAGTTGAATCAGAATTATTTGCTGTTATATTTTCGCTGTGTAGTTGTTGATCGTATAAATTTGTACTGCTGAGGAATAAATTGTTGAGTTTTACCCACACCGATTTAATAACCCTAAATCGTAACACTATCAACCGATTAATTCTACAACCGCCTCACGGACAACGTTTGATTTTTGTATGCTTACACACATGATACTTATTTCACAACTCGCAATTCAATTTCCTGCAATTTTACTCTTTCCATATTCAAGAACTAAATGGAAATAATGAAAAATTTACGAATATTTTAAAAGCGTTTTGCATTCTCCAACATTTTCCTTACAAAATTATGTCACGATCAATGCAAGAATTTTACTGAATCAAAACATAAATTAGTGAAATTATTTTTGTTTTTCATTAGTTTCATCTTTGTGTAAATAATTATATAATTGATAAACATAATTTTTACAGAAATATCGATTACATTCGAGGAAGTAGACAAGGCTGTGAATACAAAATGGACTGCATGTCGAATTACGATGAAGAAATGGCAGTGAATGATACTTACGACATAAAGTTTGGTAAACGCATTCAAAGGACTGGAAAGATCTTCTCATACACTTTCTGGAGAACTGAAATTTGTAATGAAATATTTTGGAGCGTCCAAGGCAATAATCCGGATGGCTCAGCATGGATTGTCACAAAATACTTCGGACCGCGTGAAGAGGGTAAACGCTTTCAACAAGAGATCATTTTACATCATCCAGTTGAGAAACAAATAAAAATGTACTACATGGCATCTTGCTATGAAGGAATGAACTGTATTAAAATTTCTAGACAAATCATACATCATTTTAAAAATGTGAACAATAGTTTTAATTTTGAATATAGGTTATTAAAACTGAAACGAAAACCATACTCCAAAAGAATATTATTTGAAGACTAATAACAAACGAAACAGTATTTTTCAATAAACTAATCGCCTAAATCAGATAGTTAAATTTTGGTAGATATGAACTTACCTTTCTCTTCTTGAAAGATACTAACCCACAGTACTTTTGAATGTAAGCTTGACATATGAGGTAAAACTTCCTCTCATCAAAATTATATTTGCAAGACATTAAAAATAATCCCAATATGATTGATGAGTTTTCTAAATTATTACTCAAATGAGAGACTTCTTTTCTTTCAGTAAATTCACATGGCCTAAGTTATGTTAATAACAATCAAATTGCGAAAAGCCCCCTTGAAGTATCAAAACACGTTTAAATATATATTAAGCATTTGAAGAAGTGAAAGCGTATGTTTCTACTTAACATAAAACACTCCACTTTACACACTAACTAAATCTTATCTGATTGTATGTGAATAAGTGAACATTATAAAAATGAGTAAAAGTGTAAAAACTATTTTACTAAATGCATGTCAGTACACTGTACATACGAGGGCTACTCTGCAATATTTGAGATACAGGAAAACGCAACGGGCTAAGTTTTGTTTTTTTTTTTATGTTCAAAGTAATCATTTTCAACATCAATGCAACTCTGCAGAAGAATTTTCCACAAATGACAAGCTTCCAGCTATTCACTTTGTCAAAGAGATGCAAAATACTACTACTCAAAATCAATTTCGTCTGAAGAAGAAAAACACCGTAAATCCTTTTCTATTTTAATAAATACCCAAGTCGCATATGGCTAAATCAGGGGAGTAAGGTGGATGTTGCAATAATTTTAATCATATTGTCTTGGGGAAGCATTAAACCTTTAGCAGTGAGTTCGTACAACACTTCTGGCACAAATTTTAAAATTCTTCTGGCAATTCTAACATTTTACACCTTTTGTTTGTTTCGGTGGCTCAAGACAGCGCTTCATAACTAAACCGACTTTTAAACGTTATGAATAACGTTCCTGAATTAATCCAACAAGTCATGGTAAGTCATGGAACGATAGTTATCATCTTATTTCCGCGTTTCTACCACTTTCAGTCGCTCTAACATTTCTAATAACTTAGACATAATGATGACCTAACACTTGCGTACTTACGTGACATTATATATTATAATACTACTTACCTAAAGCCCACTAGTTTCAAGTATCTCAAATATTACAGAATAGCCCTCGTATTTAGAGTCTGAAATGTGAACACTTAAATTATTTCATTAACCATTAATCATTACTATTGCATTGTATAATATAATACTCCAATTTTCCTTATAAATTGTTTATCCATGTTCTAGATTTACATACAAAAAGCATACAACAAATTGCAGCCCATGTAAATAAAAAAAATTTAGGCGCCTGGCATCTTGTTTTTGTTAATCATGTATACAATTATTAACATGATTTTTAATTTTCAGGAAAAATACAATACTTTTTGTCATATAAGTTAACTAAGACCTTCATTTATAATCTGTTTTAGTTCTAACCTATTAAATCTCTAATTACAAACAGCAATGAGGTTCTAAAACCCAAATGGAAGTTCAACGAGTTTCTAAATTTATACCAAAGCTTTTCTCATTTTTATACATTGTTGGAGCAATAATAAAATAAAATCCTTCGAAACAAAAAACCCATAGAAGCTGGAACCCGGTGAACTAATTGTTACTTTTCCCGTTCGTCTCTGGTTAAAATGAGTTGAAATCAAGTTCAAATCTTTACACAGTTTGTACAGTCAACCTTTAGGCTGATTTGCAAACTAAAGTTTGTCCACTCAGCAAAGAGTAAAATTGGTAGAACCATCTTTCTAGGAATTGAGCATTTAATGAAGTTGATAGCCTTGATATGAGTCCTGACAAACGTATATATACCAGGACATTTCTTTAACCCTGAACATTTGAAAAGAAGTATGGGCATAATCCCTATGTTCAGTTTTAACAAACTGGTTGAAGGTTATTTCGACAGAACTTCCCTCGCCTATAAATTACAGTCGAACAAATACCGTTTTTTCAAAAAAGTAACGCGTGGTCAGAAATGACTGCGTCTGTTGGCAATCCTGAATTTTTAGTTGAAATTTATTGACGAATGGTGATATTGGACTCTTCGACAACAACATCCAAAACTTCAGGTTTCAGCTTGAGTACCAGATCTGTATGATGATGGCCGCAATTGTGATCGTGGGTTTGAAAATTTTCGAAATCACGTTGCAGTAAACGTGTGTCCAGCTGGAAGGCCAAACACTGTGAGAATTCACTACCAACTGCGCGTTTGTAATCAAATTACCACGCACTCAATTGTTTTTGTGGCAAAACTAGCGTCAACTGTTTCTCATAAAAACCTCTGTGTAGACGAAAGTGAATTTGCTTTACTGCACTGACCGAGAGTAGGGGATGAGACTGTGATCACTCCTGATGACACGCCGACGCGACCGAAAAACCGCCATTCCGAGAAAAATTTTCCACGGTGTCAACGCGACGAGAACTGAGTTTTTGAAATTTTCAGAAAAGGAGTAAAAGTGGAAGTGCATGAGCAATGTATCACCGTACCGACCCGTAAGCGCCGTCCGAAATCGCCACCATCCTTTTTACGCTCGCAATAAGCCGAGTTCCGATCCAGCCTCTTTCGGTTTACTGCCCCCGTATGAGCCCAGTTTCAGAGTCGCCACCCCCACAGGACCCGGAGCAGCCCCGTTCAGGGAGGGAGAAGCCGTCGCGAGAGAGCAAGAGGAACCACCGTGACCGATATGTTGTTTTTCATTAGCTGTTTTTTTTTTCTTTACCCGTGTAGCAACAAAAACCTTTCATTTTAAATCTTCACGGGAGTATTATTTATTGTTGTCGTGACCGCTCACGAGACTTTCTGGAGATCCGTGTTTCTGGCTGTAGAGAGCAATCCAGGCACTCCCTCTTCGGAAATGGAGCTGGCGCCCAAGCAAACCGCCCCTGTCCAAGGCGTCACCCCCATGACGTGGACGCAAAGATGTCAAATATAAACAAGATACTGCAAGAGCTGAGGTGCGGGTGTTAATAGGTTTCTCCAATTTATAAAATGTATTATTGTAAAATCGAACATTTAAATACTTGAAATTGTCACCTTTCCTTGTTAATTGTTTGTAAATTACATACACGTTTATAAAACCGATGTAAATATGAAATAAAAGAACAGTTAGTCTAACTTGCTGCGACGCAACAAGGAAGTTTGATTTCATAACATAACAAAAAACTGGTGTCAGTGAAGGAATCGAAAGAGCTATTGTAGATTGGTTTATCTGGGCAGATTTCAAGAAACTTCCACGATCAGAAGAAGGTCGAAATATATCTGATTTGGTTTCATGAGCTGCTCCATTGGAAAAGTTCGTCCACAGAACTAAAGAAAAATTATTCCGTATCCAAAATCATCAAGGACTGTCAAACTGTGAGCAGGACGATTTTTTTTTTCGGACTTTGTTCCATACTTGGTTATTACTTGTTAGAACCATCCTCGTACTCATTTCAAAACAATTGTTACAATAATTAACACTTTAGAAAAAGATGTTAGAATCAATCACAGAGAGAGCTGGAAAACTTACAATAAAAATAACTGTAAAATATTTTCAGTAAATGAAAATTTTATAAATTTACCTGAAAGGATCATAATTTGCACAAAAATTTAAGATTAGATCATTTAAATGAAGAATAAATGGAATCAGTACTTAAAATCTGCAACGAATTCAATGATATATTTTGTTTAGACGGAGACACATTAACTAACACCCATGTAATTGAACCATACCAATAATGACATACCAATTGACCCTTTTCCTGTAAGCAAAGTGAGTAGACATTATATAAATTCCAATGATACAGAGTGAGACAACATCGCGCAGGCGAAGTCAGATTTTTAGAGCGCCAAGTTAAAATTAACCAATGAGCGACCGATTACGCATGTGTAGCCGCTTGCATTCTGTCAAAGCGGTTTGTTGTCACAGGCCTTTGCTCTGCTGCCAAAGTGCCGGATACTATTTCCAAGGTGGTGTTGAAGATGCGTGCGCACGGAAAGTCACTATGGAAGTTTTACGATCTTACAGGAAAAGGGTCAATTCTTGTAAAATATATAGATATCCAGTTGCACCTTACAATAGCCCACTTTGGGTTGTTCCAAAGAAAATAGTTGCCTCTAGGGAAAGAAAATTTAAGGTAGTAACAGACTGCTAAACACTATTACTGCGAGTGACGTTTATCGCTTGCCTAGTATTAACGAAATTTTAGATGGTTTAGGTCACTCTAAATACTGTTCTGTTCTTGACCTAGCCTCTGGTTTTAATCAAAATAAAATGGCGAAAAAGGATATATTCCAAAGACAGCATTTTCAACTTCAAATAGTCATTGTGAGTGTACACGTATCTCCTTTGGTTTAAAAACAGCTCATAGTACTTGTCAACGTAGAATTAATGCAGTATTAATTAATGGGTTTAACAGGCTTTCAGCCTTATATGGATGTTATTGTCGTTTATGCAAATTGTTTTCACATTTTTCGCCAGTGTTTTCAAAATTCTATAGTTTTTCAAAGAAGTTTTCCTAAAAAGTGCAAGGTTATACAAATGCCGAAATGACCGACATGATCTTAATGTACAGCAGAGTCTTTGGAAATGGTCCTGACGGTCCACATCTTTACGGTTAAGCTTTCCCCGGTCGGAATTTACCAGACCATAGAACTTTCATTGCCGTTGTTCAGCGTCTCCGAGAAAATGGAGGATTTCGTCCACGTACGTCGGACTGTGGTCCCCAAAGAATCAACCAAGCAGTAGTTCGGAACTCGAAATTTTAAATGTCGTTGAAGAAAATCCAGGCATAAGCTTGTGAGGATTCGCGTACCGAATAGCGGTCTCACCACTTGCAGTTTGGAGGACCTTAAATGAACAGGGCCTGCACCCGTATCATGTGCAACGCGTAAAACCTGAGGATTTGCTAAAAAAGGTTGCGTTCGGTGAATGGTTGTTTAAAAAAAAAAAAACAAAAAAGATGGAGGAAATCCACACTTTACTGAAAAATTATTTTCAACAGTTGAGCGAAAATTTACCAGAGATGGTATTTTCAATTCCCACAACACCCATGTTTGGTCAGACGAGACTCCCTACGCACTTCAAAAAACGCACATTCAGGGTCGCTTCAATGTCGATGTTTGGGTAGTAGATCCATATACTTTACCACCCAGATCAACAGCCGCTGCTTATTTAGACTTTTTAAATAATATCTTGGGCAACCTTTTAGAAGATGTACCACTAGGTACTCGCTGTGATATGTGGTATCTCCACAAAAGAACTTCTGCTCATTATGCTTGTGACGTGCGTGCGTAATTTAAGGAGAACTTCCCAGGACGGTGGATAGGTAAAAATGAGCCAGTCTCATGACCTCCTCGGTCTCCCGACCTCAATCCCTGGGATTTCTTTTTGTGGAAGTACAGGAAGCAGTCCCCCGTTGGACACAGTTGAGCAGCTAAGAAATCACATCGAGGAAGTTGCAACAAACATTACAGCTAATCCTGATACGATCTTTCGGAAGCAGCAATCACTGATTGGTCTGTATTAGAAACGAGGGACGTCATTTCGAACACTTATTACAATAGACAATGTCAATTTTACCTTGCGATATTTAACTGTTTTTCAAAAAATACAGAAACCTTTTTTTTAAGTCGTGTTAAATATTTACAAATTTTTAAACTTACTAGAAAATAGAATTAGAGAGCATGACCAACAACAAAAGTCTCGTTCAACTATCCCCATAAAAAAAATTGGCCGAAAGTTGTTTCGACAGAACTTCCCTCGCTCCTGAAGTACAATGAAACATATCCAGCATTAACGAAAAATTATAAAATTTGATTTTGCGGATTTTATATTTTTAATGGGAACCCCTATAAGTTAAAATAAACATATGTAAATCCATATGTAATGCTAAAGTAAGTAAATGTAAACACGCATGTTACACGTATGTTTCAAGTAGGTAAGTTACAAAATTTTGTGATGACGTCAATCATCATTTTTACAAAAACACGTATTCCAACTTAGCTTGGTGCAGTAAAACTAACAATAACGTTTTATGTCCCCCCCTCCCCAAAACCCGAATGTTGGGAAAAAGGGTGTGAGCCGCTCTTGATTTAATCAATAAAATAAATTAATCTTTTCATGCAAATTTAAAAAATATTAATGCAAGTATAGACTTATCATGTTCTGCACAATTTCGATAGGATTTATTAGGCAAAATTAACATGACGTCATCAATGTTTTGGAGGGATAAAAAGATATATTTTGATTAAAAATTACCATGTCTGCAATAACTTTAATAATTTTAAAGCATCTGCAAGATTTCACGTCATCAACTTTTTAGCGGGGGATGAGCAAATACATTTTGACTAAAAATGTATCATGCCTATGATAACTTTAAAACATCTCCAAGATTTCAAAGCATTTGGTTTTGTAGTTACTGATTAAATCAATTAAATACATTCACCCATTCATTAATTTTTTTTGAGTCACCCTGTATATGCAAATCAAAAAAATATGAATGGAATGATAATTTACAGGTACAAACTCGTCATATTTTGTACACTGTAGATAAGATTTATTCGGCAAACTTTTGAGCTGACGTCATCAACTTTTTGTATGGGGAAAGTAAATACATTTTGATTAAAAATTTATACTGCTTATCATAACTGTAGAACATCTGCAAGATTTCAAAGCATTCGGTTTTGCAGAATTCCAAATTATATTGCAAAATGTTGTTTCATAATTTTGATTGAAAATCTGGACGTTTTGAGTAAAAACTCAATTCGGAGTCATAAACTACATGTGTAGGACTATCTTATTTTATACAATTTAAAACCCATTTAATATGTACAATTTTGAAGTGACGTCATCGCATTAGTGGTGGGGATGATTAAACAAAATTTGGTTAGTGTTTTACCATCTACATGATATTCCTAATATAAATACAAAATTTGACAATAAGCGGCCCAGTACTTTCGAAGATTATCTGTCTGATAAAAATCCGGGACGGCAGACAGACGGAAACGGGAGACCTATTTCTTCGTAGTCTAGAGGTCATGAAAGGTCGAGAAAACGTAAAAGTAGAGAGTCGGTCGACGGACTCGATTACAATACTTCCTTTGCTTTTGAAGTAAAAAACGGACGGTCATGTTTGGAAACGAACGCGCCACGTCCGGTCCGCATTCCTGACTCGTAACCACCTGACCTGACCCGACCATGACCGGGATGCCTTACGCCACTGGTAAACTGTTATTATACCGTGCATTATGTTTTTGCAAAAAGTTCGGGAAAACTCAAAGCAGACACCACACTTATAAGAGTATAATGTTGTATAACAGTTAAATCAAATAAGCATAAAATTCTTTGAAATGACGTCATCAAATTGTTGGTGGAGATGATTAGCAAAATTTTGGTTAGCATTTAACCATCTACATGACATTTCTAATATACATACAAAATTTGATAACAATCGGTACAGCAGTTTCGGAGATTACGTGTCTAATAAAAATGGATACAGACAGACAGACGGAAACGATAAACTACTTTTTTCGTACTCTACGGGTCATGAAACGTCGAGAAAATAAAAAAAGTGGCCATTCGTCCGATGGATTCGATTATGTACTATAAGTAAAAATAAAAGCGATTAGTAAAAATAAAACCTTATGTCTTTTTAATAAAAAAGATGAGTATCTGAAGTGGGGATTCCGACTACGGCAAAAAATTTTAGGAGCTTCTCCAGTCGGGTTAATAAATTCTGATTCAATTGTAGAGATTTTAATGTTCATATGCAACTTGCGATTAAAATATTTAGGAAGCTATTAAAAATAAAATCATTAATGATACAATAAATGCAGATAGTACAATCGTGTTTATTATCCATACTATTGATTATTATTATTTACATACAGTACATATTTACATTTATATTTTCCTGTGTAATTGTTTAATATTTAAGAGAAGTTCAGTGTATAGAGGCAGGGATCTCGGCACTCTGTTTACCAAATACCTAAAACGCAAAACGATTACACCTATGTAATAACTATATTACTTGGGAAATATATTTGCCTATTTTGGTTACTGTTGTATTTTGCTTCAAAAATAATATAAATAGTAATTATCCTTCTTCTTAGTGCTATTGTCAGATACTGCAAAGGATGGTCAAATAAACTTAGGTATTTAAAAGGTGCTTTATTGTGAGAGCCATAAAGCTTACCGCCTGAGCTAATATTTTGGGTTGTCCAACTTACCAAAATTTACCCCGAACGAGTTGCAATTTTTTGATATAGTTATAGTTTTTGCTGAAAATGTGCTATTGTTTCATGCACTTTATTTTTCTTTTAAAAATTGTTAAGTTTTTTTGAAAATACAAAACGCTTCCCTAAACATTTTTATGTCATGAGGACGTACATGTATCGCCCTGCTCTTCAACTGTTAAAATGAAGGCGCGTTTTAATAGAATTAATAGAAATCGAAATAACTCAACAGGCTAAGCCCAATTAATGAGTTAATAAAGTAGTAACAATTAAACATAGATAATGCACTCACACACTCACATACCTAAACACCCATATCCACACACAAATGAGTATAATCTAATAACATTCAGTCGATAGCAGTCCCTTGAGGTTGATAATTTGCATGCAAAAATGACAAGTTTTTCCTCAATATTTACATAATTGGGGATTGCTTGATAAAGCGGTGACATTTTGATAAGATTTGAATTTGGAACAGGCAAAACAGCTTTTACTTCTTGCATTACAGCGGGGCACTCAAAAGAAAATTTGTTCCAGTAAGTAATGACAATTACTATTGGTATTTACAATTAAATAAAGAAATAAAATGGAATCTGTATACAAAACTCACTTGACATACACCTTGTAAAACTTTTATGACTTAAGCGGCTTAAGCCAAACCACCATTATAAGTCAAACTGGCTATTGTATAACTTAACTCAGTTCACATATACCTAGTAAAACTTTACAGCTCCATTATAGCAAAATGAATAGTAATAATCCTTGCAGTTCGAGTCCATAAAGCTTACAATAGCCAGTTTGGCTGATGAGGGTGGTTTGGCTTAAGCCGCTTAAGTCATAAAAGTTTTACAAGGTGTATGTCAAGTGAGTTTTGTATAACTCGTCTCATGTACAGACTTTATAAGCTAAATCTTTGTAGTAAAATGTCCTGAGGATACCCCTGACAAGGATATACACCATCGATAAGGAAAGCTGTATATTTCAGAAATCGGCTTTGAATCTTTTCCAGTGGCGGTGGTGACAACCGAATGCAACAGAGAATACGTTTATTGGTTAGATTAGGAGATTAACCCGGTTTCTGCGAGAAATACAGTGTACATCCCAAACTGTACAGCTAGGACGATTTCAGATAACTTGACAATGGCACCAAGAGATCGCGCGCCGAAGACGACGCTGTGAGTTGAAATTGCTGATCGACAAGGAGTGGGCTAAGGGTGGAGACCCCCTCCCCCTGAGTGATCATTAGCGACAGATGCGTCAGGTGTGTCTGTTTTTATATTCATGATTGGGGCCGAATTGTCGCGGGGACGAACCTGTACTAGAGCGTCACATGTACGGGAATGTGTAATTTGCAATTGACTGCAGCCCTTTAACCGTCATTGATAATGAATATTTGTTGATAATTTGTGCGAAAGCCACTAGCTGGCCAGGAACTGTCTAACCCATAACCACAATGGATGAAAAAAGACCAAATAGCAAGTTAAAAAATTCGCAAAATTAAATATTAGGAGTATAATTTTTCGACTGTACTCCAGGGGTGGGGGAAATGCTGTGAAAGTAACCTTAGACCAAATGTATGTTCTTACATTCCTTGATGATATTTAGTTTAGCTTCCTAATCACACTTGTAATGTTTATATTTCGGTGCGTCAGACGTACCACTTCGCTAAAAAGCAAATGACACGATTAATCTAATCAATGCATTTCATTACTTGGTCTTAGTACTCCTAATGATAGTCTCGCCTGAATGCCCGTCATTTCCCGGTCAGTGGTGGGTCCTAACATAATAATAATAATAATGTGATCACGTTGTTGATGGGGATGATTAGACAAAGACGAATTTTGGTTAGCGTTTTACCATCCACATAATATTCGTAATACACAGAAAATTTGACAACAATCGTTCACCAATTTCGGAGATTATCTGTCTAATAGAAATCCTGACAGACGGCAGACAGACGGACGGAAACGGGACACCTATTTCTTCATATTCTAGGGGTCAAGAAAGGTGGAGAAAACGTAGGAGTAGAGAGTCGGTCGATGAACTCAATTACAATACTGCCTTTACTTACGATCGGGGAGCAAAATAGGGTAACCCTCATTTAGTAAACAAATGGTTTTCCGTGTTCTCTCTCCTACAAAATTAAATCTATTTTTGCTCAAATAAAAACGCTACTGATTCAAAAACATTGTGTGCCAGGATAGTCTCTTTTTTATAGATTTTTAACCTTAGCATATTGGCACTTTTCCAGCTGAGATGAACATTATTTGGGGAACAGTGTTCCATAGAAATAAAAGTTTATTATTGAGTGCTGTGGTCAAATAATTAATAAATTCTACCTCAGCTGGGAGGAGATTGTTATTTGTGCCTTGTAATCATCCGACATAAAGTTTAAATATTTGGATACACATACGCAATCAATACTAGATTTCAAACTGCAGTTATAATTTATAAGGAATTCGTCATCACTTTGATAATATCTTTCTACCAGCACCGGCTCCTATTTACGCGGCGTCGAATAAGGCCAATTTAACAATTAAATCTTGCGGTAGTAAAGGCTGCTAGCTATCGAGGAAAACTGTTATGCTGACATTTCATAACTGACACGTAGTTGTTCGCAAATTATATTTTTATCGACTTATTAGTCTTACACGAGTTATCAGAACATCAAATGGGAAAGAACCAAAAATAAAATAAGTAGATATTGCTTTCATCTCTATCATATCCGACACCGCTTGATCTTGAATAAACGTAAATCACTGTTACACCCCTTGTGTTGCGTTTGTTGTTGATCTAATTGCACGCTGGCAATTTTGAGAATTTTCCAATAAATCAGTAATAATGCTTTCAAATAACATCATAGTTAAATTCGTACAACAATAAACAACATTTTTAATAACCGAACCACAATATGCAACTCGATTCCTTTTCACTTGGATAACGAATGTGAAAGAGCCACGAGCCGACTGACAGACTGTTCGTAGGATAAAAAAAAAATTGGTCTAAAGAGTTTAGGCAGTACTTCTCTCGCTGTTGGAAACGTGACAACTATTATTATCTATTATGTTTTTTTTCGCAGTAGATTTCAAAGCATTCGGTTTTCCTGTATATGCAAATCCAAAAAATTGGTCTAAAGAGTTTAGACAGTACTTCCCTCGCTGTCGGAAACGTGACGACTGCATGCCTATTATGTTTTTTTTCGCAGTAGATTTCAAAGCATTCGGTTTTGTAGTTCCTGAGTAAACCAATAAAATAAATTTACGCATTCATTATTTTTTTTGGGTCACCCGGTATATGCAAATTCAAAAAATATGAATGGAATGATAAATTACAAGTACAGACTCATCATATTTTGGATATTCTAGATAGGATTTATTCGGCAAACTTTTAAGCTGACGTCATCAGTTTTTTGGAGCAGATAACCAAATATATTTTGACTAAAAATTTATTATGCTCTTTATAACCTTAAAACATTTGCAAGATTTCAAAACATTCGGTTCTGTAGTTCCTGATTAAATCAGTAAAATACATTTACGCATTCATTAATTTTTTTGGGTCACCTGTATATGCACATCCAAAAAGTATGAATGGAATCATAAATCACAAGAAGAGACTCATCATACTTTGTACATTTTAGACAGGATTTATTCAGCAAAATTTTGTGGTGACGTCATAAATTTTTAGGGGGGACGAGCAAATACATTTTGATCAAAAACTTACTTACCATGCTTATGATAACTTTAAAACATCTTCAAGATTTCAAAGCATTCGGTTTTGTAGTTTCTGAGTAAATCAATAAAATAAATTTACGCATTCATTATTTTTTTTGAGTCACCCTGTATATGCAAATCCAAAAAATATGAATGGAATGATAAATCACAAGTACAGCCTCATCATATTTTGAACATTTTAGATAGGATTTATTCGGCAAACTTTTGAGCTGACGTGATCAATTTTTTGGAGGGGATAAGTAAAGGTTGAGTGGAATAGCCTATGGCTAGACTCCGCCTAATCATGTATTATTTTAACATGAATAAAGTCCTATGTATGTATGTATGTGTGTATGTAAGTAAATATATTTCGATTACAAATTTATCATGCTTATCATAACTGTAAACCATCTGCAAGATTTCAAAGCATTCGGTTTTCCAGATTCAAAATTAAATTGCAAAATGTTGTGTTTTATAATTTTGATTTTTTTCCAAAAATCTGGACGTTTCGGGTAAAAACTCAATTCGGAGTCGTAAACTACATGTTTAGGACTATGTTATTTTATACAATTTAAGACCCATTTACTATGTACAATTTTGAAGTAGTGACGTCATCGCATTAGTGGTGGGGATGATTAGACAAATTTTGGTTAGCGTTTTACCATCTACATGATATTCCTAATATAACTACAAAATTTCACAACAATCGGTCCAGTACTTTCGGAGATTATCTGTCTAATAAAAATCCGGGACGGCAGACAGACGGACAGACGGACAGACAGACGGAAATGGGAGACCTATTTCTTCGTCTTCTAGGGGTCATGAAAGATCGAGAAAACGTAAAAGTAGAGAGTCGGCCGACGGACTCGATTACAATACTTCCTTTGCTTACGCTCGGGAAGTAATAATGTTTTGCTAGCGACGTTTTGTAATTTGTACAGAATTTTTATGTTTAAATTAAGTTATACTTACTTATTATGTTTATTCAATATCATATTATATATTCTGTGCTCAATGTAATCGATACGAATAGATATCTACACGAAATTAATGTGTATATATTACGTAATTTTATGTGATGCTTGGGTTTCATATTAAAGCTTTGATGTGGTACTGTGTTTACTGTATGCAAATCGTTTCCGATTGTTTGGAAACTATTACAAATTCATTTCATGCCACTGCAGAAATGATAGATCGATTTAAGTACCATTTTGTTTATAAGTTGGAAACTACAATCACCGTAGCTGTGCATAATTAACTGTAACAATCTGAGTTGATGCATTTGCGTTCAGGTAGGTGTATTGTAATATATCCACAGGTAAAAAATACACATGGAAAGTCGATTTCAGATGAATCTGCTTCGCGGGTGACTAACAAGTTGGAGTTTACGTTGGTATGAAAGAAATATCCCGCCTCGTCTGTCAAATTTAGGGTTTGAAGTTATAACAATAGAATCATATTTACTTCAATTCTACTTAGACGACGCTTTATTGTGTTGCAACTGAATACATGCACCAAAATATTTGCAAGTTGTAAACTAAAAAAAACAGTGGTGGCTCGTGACCTTTTGAAATGGGGGGGACACAATTTGATCGATGAGTTAAATATGAAGATAAACAGGCTGTTATTACCAATTAATAGACGAAATTGTTATACGAAAATAAATACAAAAAAATTAGTCTAAAGAGTTTAGACAGTACTTCCCTCGCTGTCGGGAACGTGACGACTGCAAGCCTATTTCTTTTTTCGTATTACATTTTTGTAATTCTTGATTTAATCAATAAAATTAATTGACTCAGTCATTAGTTTATTTCAGACACCCTGTATAAGCAAATCTAAAAAATATTAATGCAGTGATAAATCACAAGTATAGACTCATCACTCATCATTTTTTACACATTTAAGCATAATACATTTTGATCAAAATTTTACCATGCTTATGATAAATTTAAAACATCTCCAAGATTTCAAAGCATTCGGTTTTGTAGTTCCTGATTAATTCAATAAACTAAATTCACACATTCATTAATTTTTTTGAGTCACCCTGTATATGCAAATCCAAAAAATATGAATGGAATGATAAATCACAACTACAGACTCATCATATTTTGCACATTTAACATAGGATTTATACAGCAAAATTTTGAGGTGACGTCATCAATTTTTTAGAGGGGATGTGTAAATACATTTTGACTATAAATTTATGATGCCTATGATAACTTTAAAACATCTCCAAGATTTCAAAGCATTCGGTTTTTTAGTTCCTAATTAAATCAATAAAATAGATTCAGGCATTCATTAATTTTTTTGAGTCACCCTGTATATGCAAATCCAAAAAAAAATGAACGGAATGATAAATCACAAGTACAGACTCATCATATTTTGTACATTTTAGATAGGATTTATTTGGCAAACTTTTGAGCTGACGTCATCAATTTTTTGGAGGGGATAAGTAAATATATTTTGACTAAAAATTGATCATGCTTATCATAACTTTACAACACCTGCAAGATTTATTCGGCTTTGCGGATTCAAAATTAAATTGCAAAATGTTGTTTTATAATTTTGATTTTTTTTTCAAAAATCTGAATGTCTCGGGTGAAAAATCAACACAGAATCATAAACTACATGTGCAGGATTATGTTATTTAATACAATTTACTATGTACAATTTTAAAGTGACGGCAACACATTATTGGTGCGATTGATCAGACAAAATTTAGTTAGCATTTTACAATCTACATGATATTCATAAGACACATATAGAATCTGACAACAATACAACAATAGTTTCGGAGATTATCTGTCTAATAAAAATCCGGACAAACGGCAGGCAGACAGACGGACGGACGTTGTTTTTAACGAGTTCTTTTCATTTGAGAAAATAAGCTATTTTTGTTATATTCTTATTATATATTCATAGTATTATATTGTTAAAATGCCCAAAAAGTGATTATGGGTTATGGCGAATTCGGTTAACACGAATTGGTCAAAATCCTGATCCCGACGTGTTCGTGTTAGCGAGGGTTTACTGTAATTACACTAAAAGTAGAGTATTGTAATCGAGTCCATCGGGAGGCGACTAACTACTTTTATGTTTTCTCGACGTTTCATTCATGACCCATAAAGTACGAAAAATTAAATCTCGTGTTTCAGTCTATCTGCCGTCTGTCTCCAAAATCATCGGACCGATTGTTGTCAAATTTCTCCCGATCAATGTGATGACATCTCAAAATTTTTCATAGTAGAAAGATTCAAATTTTATAAAATACATACTCCTGTATTTGTTTTATTGATCAAATTTCTAGAACGGTACACTTCAGTGTTATTTGTAGTATTAAACTCGTCAATACGTACAAGCACTTTCTTGCCCTTTATCATTGTATTTATATTTCTGGAGCAATTGTTAATCCAGTTCCTGTTATGCTTTGACGACAACGTCACTCCAGAGTTGCCGACCAAATATAAACAAGTGTGTTTTCGTAACATGTGTTAGAATGGCTGACAGTGGTCAGTATATATAGGTATAGGTGATTAAAGCATGATACATTAATGAATTCAAAAAAACACTCCACAAAAATCTCTAAATAATTTATAGCGTGTCATTAAAAAATCAGTGATATGTGGTAAGCCACAAAAAAAAGTATAAGGTGTCAAAACAAATGTATATGATGTCATTTACTGTTATCGGTATTACTTATCTATATTTATTTTACTGTTTAGATGTTAGCACGAATAAACATTTGCAAAATCACTCTTTTAATTTTTCAAAGAAGCGGGATTTGTTGAACAGTACGTCAAGGGCGAGGGAAGACCTGTCGAAATAACCTTCGACCAATTTTTTTCTGGTGCAACACACTCAAGAATACTTTGCACCACCCGCCACTGGATGGGACAAAAACTTGTTAACAACAACGCAACGCAAACAATGAAATCATTGGGTTATGGAAAAATGTCGATTTTAGATATTTCACAACAAAAACTTTGATTTAGTTTTTACTGAAAAGCCTGCATTTCAGTGCAACATTTCCGCCTGTCCCTCTGTCTGTCTGTCCGGCGTCTGTGTCGCTTTTTATTAGACATGTAATCTCCGATCTGGATCGATTGTTGTCAAATTTTGCATTTATATTAGGAATACCATGTAGATGGAAAACGCTTGTCAAAATTTGGGTAATCATTTCCACCACCAAGAGGATGACGTCTTCTCCAAAATTTACAATATTTTTTTTAATCTTATAAGATAAGATACTCCTTCACTTGTGACATATAAATCCGTGTTGAATTTTCACCCTAGACATCGAGATTTTCGAGAAAAAAAAATTCAAAATTGCAATTTAACTTTGAAACTTCAAAACCGAATGCTCTGAAAGTCTGTAAACGTTCTAAGGTTGTCGTAATCATAGTGAATCGTTTCTTAAAATTTAGTCGTTTATTCCCTCCGAAAAAATTGATGACGTCATTGAAAATTATACCTAATAAATCCTACTTCAAATATGCAAAATATTATTACTCTATACTTGCAGTTTATCAATGCACTCATAATTTTTAGAGTTACTTATACAGGTGACACAAAAAAATGAAACAATGTAAAATCTGGGAATACAGTATCTAATTTTATTATTAGTATTACACTGTATCTATCCAAATTTATATTTGTGTCCTTACAAAAATGTTAATGACGTCATCACAAAATTTTGTAATGGAAAAACTCACTTGAAACAAATACATAGCACGCTGTTTTACCTTTACTTTAGCATTATTTTGACTTGTAAGTATGTATTAGCATAAAAAAAGAAATTCAGAAAATCAAAGCTTGCAATTTTTCGTAAAAGCTGGATTTGTTCTAGCCACTATAAAACGTGTTTCTTTTATTTGATAGACCCTGAATTTTTTTTATTTTAAAGATAAACATATAGTTCTTTGAGCACACCTGTTTGTATCATTTTAAAAGATCACTTATGTGAATAAAAGACATGAGTGTTAATTTTTCAAGCTACTAGATTGTCATCAATAAATATGAATTTTTCGTCTATTTCATTGAATAACTTTTTCGGTATTGATTTTAGAATATTGGTTGCTTTTGATTTTTAGAAAAAATCACAAGCAACACACAAGGTATATTTTTTCCATTCATGAAAAAATATACCTTGTGTTCCATAAAAAAAAATAAACTTGACATTATTTGCGGTTCTAGCGGAAGTGACAATAAAAATGTGGGTTGTCATCACATATATCTTTTAAAATGATATGAATTTGCTTAAAGAACTACAGGTTTATTTATAAGAATAAAAATACCGGGGTTATGTCAAGTAAAAGAAACACCCTGTATTTTACGTGCGAAGGAAGTTCTCTCGAAATAACCTTCGACCAATTTTTCATGTTGGTTTACTATGTTGTTTTTGTACTTACGTAAAAGATTACTGTTAACCTCTAGTGACATTACCTTTTGAGCTTTACACATAATAGCAAGTGCTTGAACGTCGTGTGATGCATGCCTGGAATCCATCAGACACAAAGCACACACACCAATTTTGCAAACTAAACAATACATATTTAGGGTCTCTTCCGCATGGTCGATGCATTTTCCGTCTTGACTCCTGACCGTAATCGCAGAGCATCGTTTCGGTTCGCTGAGTACATGTTTAGCTAGTGGCCCTCTAGCCGGATGGCAAGATTCTCTGCAGTCCTCGCAGTAAAGGACTTCGCATTGTTCGCACATGACGGTAGCCTCCTTGGCTGGCTCGGTCTCACACATCTGACATTTGAGTGTCAAGTTCTTCAGCTCACTGTACCTGTCTACAATAGCCTGCATGACTCTGTACTTAGGCAGGTTATGGGCCCCGTTCTCATCGAAGTAGACCAACTTCTGGCAGAGGGGGCAGGTGAGGCTGAGGGCAGTGGGAAAAAGAAGGCCGTTGGGGGTGCCCACGTAGCTATTGGGGCGCGACGTGCACACTACACCACTGTCCGCTTCACTCAAAATCGACAACTTGTCACTTTCTTGGTAGTCGCCCGAACTACCGGACGCCACGCTTTCAGCATTTTCAGAGGAACTCGTCGATGCTGCATTATTTTGAGCAGGTTGTTGCAGGAGCACAGCACAACTGAGACAAAGGGCATGATAGCACGGCAGCAAAACAGGGTTATTAAAGAACTGTTTACAAGACGGACAACGCAACTCCTCCTCCATCGCACACTACACTCCACTGACGGGTCACAGGCGGCGTCGCCCATGTACCGGTTGTTTCAAAACACGCGGCGAACGCTCCACGAAAACGACCGAATCTGAACGACGTTTTGTTTTGTTGCTGTGATTACTGATTATTATTGTTAGCTGATTCGCTGCAAACGAAGATGAGACGGGAGGACATAAATTTTTCGGTCGATTTTTTTTACATTTTATTCGTGTTCGTAATCACGGCCACTGAAGAAATTATTCATTCTGTGGTAGAGCTTTACATTTTTTACATACAACATATTATTCTTGTAGATGCTGTACATCAGGGGCGGCTCATGACTTGAAAAGTTGATGAGGCAAAGCACAATACGCTCCAAAATATAAATAAATCAAGATTACTTAAATATTTTCTACTTGGTCAAATAAACAAATTTGTAAACTCATTTAACTGTCCACCAAGAACCAACGTGAAGGTGTAAGGAAGTCTTGTAAGGAAAGGATGGGAATGACAGGACAAAAAGAAAGGGAAACGTGGTCAGAAAAAACTAATATAACTTAAAAAAAAAACAAAATTAAAATAAACTTAATAAAATATAAACTAGAAAATATATCGAAAAAAATCAAATACAACATAAACTAAACCTAATTTGATTTATAACAAAAAACAAAACGAAAAACATATAAAACATAAATACTCTGGATTTATTTTAAACTTTTTTATAGATCAATTAACGATTTACTCAAATCAGGAACCGGCCGTTTTTATTCCTTAACTACATACAATTTATCATCATACGTGAAAGTAGAAAAAACAGAACTGCTATTGTCATTTAACGTTAGTAGAGAAAAATTCCGATTTACTCGTAATCTTAAATGACGATTACCGAAATCAAATTATGACAAGCACAAAGCACTAACGCGACACACGCAAACGTAGGCACTTTTAAGACAAAATTCTGTTACCGAAATTTTGAATCAATTTATACACACACAGATTTGTGGCAAAACAATCAACGGCCTAATTTTGAATACTTCTGCAAATGCAGACTGCATTGTAATCGCACGTTCTCCGCGCGCAAATATTGTTGTCTATCTCTTTTGCAAGCACGGAAATGAGGCTAGCCTCAATTTTGTCTTTTTTCAACTCATACCGCTTATGAGTGTATTGCAGGTTGCTTGCCTATTAACGATATGATTTCTATATCCGCTGTAGAGGCAAGCTTCGAGTTTGCCTCATTCGCGTCACAAAATACATGTTGTGTCGAGTGTTCAGCGCGCTGTTTAATTAAGGGAGCAACGAGTACTTACTGAGATAAAAATAAGAATATAATTTTCCATATTTATTTTTAAAATTTTAGAAAAAAGACACAAATTATTGGCCGAAATGTGTCGTTAAAAAATAGTAAAAATCCTAATAAGGCGTAAAATTCATTGGTGAGGCACTGCCTCACCTGCCTCATAGGACAAGCCTGCCCCTGCTGTACATATTTTTTCAAACGTCATGAGGGCGAAAATAACTTCTAACAATTTGTAATAGCAGCCACATTAATGATATTAATAATATTGTTACTATTATTAATATTATTATTAAGACCCACCACGGATCGGAAATGACCGACACTCAGACAAGACTTCTATCGTTATGGGTATGATATGCATTGATTCGATTAGTAAAAAACTTTTAAGATCCTAGAACTACAGCATACAAACTCGTTTGCTATTATTTTCTAATCTCACCCTATCCCCAAGAACGTAGCGTAACTACCGATGAAATGATCGAGAAACTTACGAAAAATATGATGTGTTCCTAACAAAACAGCTTCTTGGATTTTGACAATTATTGAATCATTTAAATCTAAATATTGCAAATTCTCAAGTAAACTGTTTAGTACTACGCCTACATTGGCGTTAACTAAAAATAGAATTGAAATTTTCTCAAGATTTAACACTACCTTCATTTCTATTTGAAAGATTCCTCTTCTGATCATCATTGGTCCTGAATGAATTGTTTGATCATTTATTAAGGTTATTTGAAGGCTGGTTTTCCAAAATTCCATAGAATATTTGAGAAGAGCACATACTTCTGGCTCAACTTTGTATAATTACAGAATTTTGTATAGTCACGAATGCGGGACTAAATCATAAGCTTTCTTATTAATCAATAAAAACAGCATATAATGATGTTTCTATTTTCTTTCCTAACTTGTTCACAGATGATAAACTCTATGATTAATTGCTCTTTGCAACCAAAGGATCCTTTAAAACCTACATCCTTTTTATTCTTCATTGATAATATCAAATTTAAAACAGTGTTGACAGATTTTTTGTGTCATACACGAAGTTAGTATTTTGTAAATTGTAAGTAAAGAAGTCATGGATTTGTTGTGTCATCATTTTTAACTGGTTTAATAAGTCTTTTGGTAAAAGAGTGTGTACACAATTGAATTTTTTGATCCAAAAATTTTGTATTTTGTCTGATCCTGGTGATTTTCTGTTTGTGTTTTATTGATGCCATTCATCAATTCGTCAAGTGTCATTTGATTATCATTCACTGATGTAACTGTGGATAGTTTATTGGATATGTGAGGAATCCTTGAGATCAAGGTTTTGACCAGAAAGTTGTTAAATCCTGTGAACTTGGAAGTCTACCAGTTAACTGAGTTTTTTCTGTATTAGTTTCTTTTGCGTCTTTTGGCATATAGATTAAGTTTCTGTAATAAAGTGTCTTTAATTTGTAATAGTGTTGTGTTTTATTTGGTGGAACGACATTGAAATATTAGGTATACGAAAAAGATGGTTTAAGCGTCGTTTCGAAAATTAAAAAATTGACGGAACTTCACGTTCACCCTCAGGGAAAAATCTTCTTTAGTTACTCAAGTTTTTAGTAAAAACAACAAAACTAAAGACGCTTGGTTTTAAATATTTTTCAACCAGCTCGATTCAGCAAGATCCCCTGGAGAATTTTTTTGGAAAAATACGTAGCTTGTGTGCTGACAACACTAAAGGTACCTTAATTCAATTTCTTGCAGCGTATAAAGAGTGCATACTCCACAGTAAAATACCAAACTCTGATAAAAGTAATTGTCAGGGGCGACTGGTGCCAAAATTACAACGTCTACAAACACACTGGACTTAAATTAGCAAAATAGTAATTTTCAATATTTAAGGCTACATCAGAGGGTATTCGAATACGGACGTAAACGGACATTTTACCGATTCGTTTTTTAAGCTTATTATTAAACTTGAAAATCAGCTTGAGGTGGTAATTAATAGAAAATATAATATTCTAATGCGCACCGCGAAGAATTTTTTAAAAAAGGCAATAATTTGCTCCAAATGAATTAAAATAATAAAAGCAAAGAAGTCACTTATCTAAGTCCTCAGTTACATTATACAGATCAGCGTTAGCTTATCTTACACAGAGCTGCATGTTAACAGGCGCACTGCGACATTTTTTGCGAAAAAATTAATGGTTTATTAATTAACTCAATTAATAAAATCTATCATTTAGGCAACTTGTTATACACATCGGCCAAACCTTGCAAGTGATTTATGATGGCCCAGCAGGCGGCATAGTGCTTAGTACTACCCTCATTAAAGGATTTAGGAGTTGCTATTGCCCCTATTGCTTGCAAATGGCTTGAAGAAACACAACAGAATGTATTTATTTTTACTGTGTAGAAAAAATATATATGAATTTCATATTTCAACCTGAGAGTGTGATGAACTGAAGACTGATGACTGGTAAAATAGGCATAATAAGTAGGAATAGACGCAATGATGTGAAGTGAAAGTCACATATAAAAAAAGATTTAATAATACAGTCCATACATCCGGAAAAAACGTTCGGGCAGGTCAACTTTTTTTATCGAAGACATTTCTGACATAATTTCAACATTCTTGAATATATGACGTCAGACTATTGACGTGATATATTTTTTCCTTTTTTCTGACATATTATTGAGGAGAGGGAAAAACTAGACACGAAAAACACCAAATGTTTGGCATTTGTTTATGCATTGTTACAAATAAAAACTACTACCTAAAATTTGGAAACATTTCGATAAAGATATTAGGAGAAATAAATGGGAAAAAAAAATAAAAGATGAGATTTTGCAGAGGTAGGTCCGACTCTGACAAGCCGACACCACAATAGTAATTTCATTTCACTGAACGTACGGCTTCATTATTTCGTACTTCTTTTTTCATTCGTTACCAAGAGTATAGGCGCTATACTTACACCTAATGTCTTTCGACGCCTTGATACTGATTGCTCAATGGTACACAATGCATGTGATTTAGTTCAAACTATTAGATATACAGGGACATTTTTTTTAACTCTGAACATATACCGTAAATGGCCTATGTTCAGTTTTAAAAAACACACATCAATGCATTGGTAACTATGCAACCAACATTACGCATATCCGCTACCATGCCGCCTAGAAAATGAAGGTGGTCACTTCGAGTATTTATTAAAGTAAATTCGTACTTCTTTCTGTTAGTAAATAAATTTCACAAGTTCGTTAATCGTGTTTACTTGAGTCTGCTTGAATGTTGAATGATACTAATGACAGCACAATGGTTTGCAAGTTACAACACCATTTTGTAATAAAGCGTAGTTATGCAACCAATATTACACGTGTTGATGTGTGTTTTTTAAAATTGAACATAGGCCATGTATACGGTCTATGTTCAGAGTTAAAAAAATATCTCTGTATAATAAACCCATCAATAAGGTGAAAACCTGAACTCGATTTAATCCACACCTCACTCTGTCTTCGCATACATTTCAAGGGGAAAAAACAAGTGTCAGACTAAATCTTTCCGTAAGATATAAAACATTACACATTTTGTTTTGCCAAGTATCATCATTTGTTTCGATGGTAATGGTGACGAAATTTTTAAATGTATATACCACAAAGTAACAAATGTCTCTTCTTGTAATATGGTACATATAAATATGTTCATCTTTCAACTGTACATTTCCATCTGTATCAAAATAACAATACTGAATTACCTTTTTTTTAATTGATTCTTCTACTGTCATATCTCCAGCTGAATAAGGGCACTTTACCTCAACTAGAGCATGATTATCTACCAATGCATCGGGAGAAGCAGCTAAAAATCTATATTGGTTATCCACAAATAAGCCACATTTTACCGTTTTTAAATTAAATTTGTCTTCATTGCATTACTTTCATGCGTGATACCATGCTACGCTCGTTTCGGTAACACCTGCACTCGTTTCGGTAACAGCTGCATTCGTTTCGGAATCGCTGACTTCCCACACTTGTTAGGAAAATAACTATTATATGATCGCTTGCCCCACGCTTCATCCACGATTACCGAAATGCTCTATTCGTCAAAAATGTTTGCTTTTTTTCTGAAATCATTGATGTAGCACTTTCTTTCTAATTGAAATGGCAAAATAAAAAAAAAGATGTGGTGTCGTGGGACACCAGGTAGGAACGAAGTTCCTTCGGCTAATGTAGAATCGACACAATTTGCAAAAAAAAAATCGTGCTCAATTTTATGTAGGTTTTCTTGATTTTTCTCTTAAATTTTGCTGATTAGTTTTTATTTAAGTACAGGAAAGTATTTAGGAAATTCAGTATTTTAGGAAATAATAAATTACGTAAAATAGGTAGAATTATCAAAAAATATATATATTTAAATGTTTGGAATTGAAGGGAGAATTTGTTTTAATTATTTGAAAAAATAATCAATAAACTTTTTAAATATTTTCATTAGTTTAGAGGATATCTTTGCTTTATATCGTACCTTTCTTGCTTATTTTCATTTTTTGTGGCTACTCACGAGTAAAATGTATCTATAATGTGAGTATTCGCCACGTGCTTGTCCATGAATTCATGAGTATATACTATGCATTGGCGGGGTGGACTGGTAATAGAGAGAGAAGGGATGAGAGAACGAAAAGAAAGAGGGAGAAAGAGAAAGGTATTATCCACAACTCGCTTGTGTATACGACTGTCGCGCCTGCGCACGTCTCATTTAACGGTTTTATTCCACGGACTTTTTCTTACGGTTTTACTATCACATTTGTTTCAGTTCGGTCGCGTAGCAAAATTCCTATCTCCTCCAAGCCTGCCGTAAGGAACTTCGTTCCAAAAAAAAGAAAGATGATATAGTTACCTTTGAAAATAATTTTAATTTGATATGTAAGGTATTTCTTGCAAAAATGGTCTATCTGAGTGAAACTGAGCGCATAGAATTATTAATGATTTATCGGTTACGGTGACAAAAGATGAAGTTTTGCTCAAATAGTAACACTTTTCAATGAAATTTAAAAAAATAATAATAAAAATAAATATTGTTTAATAATGTAATTTAAAAATGTATTTGCAATTTTAAACAGAAAAAAAGTATAATTGTGTTATATCAATGAATTCAGAAAAAAAAGAACTCTATTCAGAAATGCATTAATTATATGGTAGTGTACCCCTATACCTAATTTCAGTTGATTTGCACAATTGGTTCTCAAGATATTTAAACGTTTTCATTCATTCTAGCGAACCTGTATAGTATAGTCATTAATAATTAATACTTGCACTTCCCGCCTTTTTCTGAGAAACATGGTACGTTGCGTACTACGAGTATGAGCAGAGACGGAAATTGACGCATTTTCTTAAAATCTTGTCTCTGGTTGTGAGACTTTTATCTCTTTAATCTTTTCTCCTTAATAAACTTTTATGAAGGTACCAAACGGTCGATCAGCCTAGTGATTGACAGCTGTCTAACTCTCTACATAAGCTTGCATTGTGGGTTGCCTAATTTAGAAAACAGAAATATGAGCTCGGTTCGACGGACCCTTAAAAAATTATCCGGAAATTCGTGTCATAATTATCAAAACTAATTTTTTTATCTCGCTCCACTTGTATAAAATGTATCAAAACTTACTTCCATTTACATCTAAAGATGTGTCTTAGATATATGATGTTATTTCTGATGAAATGCTGATAAAAGCCGGGCTTTGTTTACACCGCTGCCATGAAAACATCACGTCCTAGCCGCTTGATTCACCTGGACTGGCGGTCCCATTCCGACAGTGCTCGGCAGGATTGAGTTACTATCGCAGGTTTTAATTTTCATTCTGCGCGAACACGTATGATAAATATTCTTGGATAATCTTTTCGGTAATATAGACATTCGGAAATAGTAGAGTATTCGGGCACATACGCAAGGGTTGAGAAAAATCGCCATATATTACGCCGATTGATAATGCACATAAAATTTTGTGGAGTGTTTGAATTTGCTTTACGTGAACATGAAGAAAGTAGGGAATCACAAAATCCAGGTATATTTCGAGGTCTGATTGATTTTATGGCTCAATTTGACTTTATCAGATCATTTGAAAGAAGCAACGGTTTTTAAAGGAACCGCCTAAGACTGTCCAAAATGAACTTTTAGATGCCATGACCGTAAAATTTTGACCGAAGGCAAAAATGTTGTAATAACCCAAACTTCCTGCCTTTAAATTGACCTTGAAACATTTTGAAAGGCCCGCGAAAAGTTTAAAAATTCAAAGTTTGGCCTTGGCTGTGACCGTCTAACAAATAGAAACCTACGTTGTGCGTTTTTTTTTGTTTTTGAAAAATAGCGGGAAGACGTTCTTTCATACAAGTGCATACACTGTCGAGACCGCAAGAAGTAATAGACAAAATTGTTTTGGAGGGGGGAGCACGGCACCCCCTCACCGGAGGAAAGACGCTGCGAAGATTTACTCCTCAGCGCAAAAACCCCCTTTGTTTTATTCTCGGACATGTTACATTTCAAACACCTTAAGATATATGAAAAAGGACACTCGCGAATTGACAGACATACACATATGAAAAACGAACAAACAGAAAATTCTATACATCTGTTTGGAATCAATGCAAATATTTCAATATCACAAATTTAATAAAACAAAGCAAAATCCGACTTAAGTAACTGGATGCAAATACACAAGTTATTACGGGCGTGTGGCGGCAGATTTTTTTTAAGGTTACGGCAGTTAACAGGAGCACAACAAAAGTACCCCTGGGGTGTTGTAGCACAAGTGGAGTTTGGGGCTACCGGTCTGGAGCTGTTCTCCCCCCACGACGGTGATTCTATCTATTGCAAAGCCTACCCTACACGCATATCTCCATTACGAACGTGCCCTGCGGAACTAGGCCATTACGGTCGTCCGACCCGCAAGAGATCTCGACTATGGTCCAAGTCGAGAAATTTACAACATCGGCGGCGGCCCCTGAATCTATCCAAACCTGTGGACTTGTACAGGTGACACGATCAATCTCGCCAGCCCGACTAGGAACCGAACTTCGCTTCTGCCCCGTTTTCTGTGTTATTTAACCTCAATTCCATTTTTAAATATTCAATCTCTTATAACTCTGATGTTAACAACAACTGAACAAGTGTTAAAGTTTCAAAGAGCAATAAACAACATTTAGATCCGCCATACAATCTTGTGAAATTTTAAACAACAAATAATTCTTATGTGAGATTAAAGATGGGACATTAAATAATTTATATGATAGAAAACATTCATCAACAAAGTATTTACAAAATAAAACTTAGCAAGGATTTATGAAACAAGAGATCTGGTGTGAAATGAACTTGTACAAATAGAAATATTCTGTTAGGTTAAAACTGTAGAACATGAAATTTACGTTCAATTAAAATTATACAACAAATAAAATTACTGAGGTTAAAATCGTGAGATTAAAGAAATATTGTATGAGATGGAAAATTGCAGAGTTAACAAAATTTACAAGAGATTAATAATTGCCACACTTTATCAACGATTCAAACAGAGAGTTCACATTATGTCAAATTATATCATGATCAAGTGATTGTACTTCAAAAAAAAAAAAACAATTTACTTTGAGACTTTAAAATACCGCGAACTGGTTACCCCAACAAAACACATAATAAACAAACACAAAAATATGCAATAATCGGTCCGAGGGAAAAAGTGTCTCGGTGATGTAAATTTTTGAATCGTTGCGAGGAAAAAGCGTCTCGGCGATGTAAATTTTAAAATCGTTGCGAAGAAAAAGCGTCTCGGTGATGTAATCAATCTGTAGCGTTGGGAGGGCATGCCTTGATAAATTAATCAATCTGTAGCGTTGCGATGGCATGCCCTGATGAATTAATCAATCTGTGGCGTTGTGAGGCATGCCCCGATGAATTAATAATGATAACGATGATAACCGCCTAAAGGAAGAAAACGTTTTAAACCCCTCCCGCCAGTTCGCAGTATAATGAACTTGTTTAACTGCCGTAAATGAACTATTAGCAATCTTGTGTGAAGAATTTAGAAGTGTTATAATGTAACACTTACGTATATGCATCCAGAGACCTATTCGTAATTAAACATAAGGTGTTTTTCCTGATTAAGTGAATTTCATGAAATCTTCTAGCAAATGGTTTATTCAAATAATCCTGATTGTTAAATTGTGTTTGCACTAGCTGACTATTAAGAAAAACTAACTTGATTGGTGAATTTACAAATAATGAAACAAATTTACAGGACGTGTCTTGAGCCGACCGGAAGTCCGCATTTCTCCGATTAAAAGGGCGCAAGAATTAACCGCGCGGGTTGGGGACAACTGTGCCATTATGAAAATTACGATTGATTGCCGTTAAACAAAGGCTTCCTCTCATTTTATTAACTACCAATTAATTTAAACCTAGTGCTTACCACGTGTTTACACTCACACAAGCACATTCAGAATCAATCTATGCCATGCAGTTTCTCTCTCTGCCCATCAACCAACCCTCTAACTAAAAACTCTATAGCGCTACGTGCTGCCATCTAACTCAATGATCATGCATTAAATCCGACATGTCTATTTGGTTGCCTATGTTTAACGAATCCCTTTTCGTGATTGAATTTTTTTTTTCAAATTCAAATTATTCAAATGTGATTTCGCGCCGCTGTTAATTAATTTCAGCGCGAAAACTTTCATTTAAATTCGGTCACCACAAGGTATGTGGGGAAATCCTTTTTTTATTTTTATTGAATGTATTTTTGTATTTATTTCCGTCACAGAATAATGTCTATTAATTGGTAATAACAACCTGTTTTATATCTTCATGTTTAACTCATCAATCAAATTGTCACAGTAGAAATTGTGTCCCCCCCACTTCAAAAGGTCACGAGCCGCCACTGGTAATTGTGAATCAGGTAATACCATTATCTCTGGTAATACTATACTAGTTATTATTAACGACAAAGGCTTCTTCCACCACATTAATTTCCAGTGCCTTTGTAAATTTAAACGAATCTCCTACGACGTCTAATTTTCAAAGAGAGCAGTCTTTTTTACAAAATTAGTCTCTACACAAAAACCATCGACGCTCGTTATTAAAGACCTTGCCCAAATTCCAATAAATACAGCAGCGTATATTGCAGGTTTCAGTTGCAGAAAAATTCTTTCCAGCAAATGTGTTAACGTGTAGAGGGGCTTTGTTATTGGACAAAGTTACTGATATTCATGCATATATGGTTTTAAAAGATATGAGGAATAAACTCACGTATCCATCACAAGCTTTTGTTGCCGAAATCATTTATATAAAGAAAATGATTTTCCAAAAGATATAGATTTAAATAAACATCAATCTGGAATTTTTAGCTTGCGAAGAACATCGAGATAATGCACAGTGATAATGTCACTACGCTTACAAAATATACTTTGATTGCAGTTATGGCATAGAGTTATGGGTTTTGTCAAGCTGATATAAGAAATTGCATAAACGAGATTTACGTGAAAATATTGTAATAAACACTTACCCCAAAAATTTTGTACCAACTATATGTTTATGAACCACCATTAATTTAATTGAAGAGTAACATTTTCTATAATAATAAAGTACGAGTATTTTGACATTTTTTTATGTGCTCTTCCATGTACTTTTTAAATGTCTCTTACGACTGTTAGTTTTATTTAATAAATTGTTTCCAGTCTGTGCTTTGTTTTTTACTTCCCAAGCGTAAGCGGAGGAAGTATTATAATCGAGTCCATCGGACTTTTATGTTTTCTCGACGTTTCATGACCTCTACATAGCAAAAAAGTAGTCTCTCCGTTTCCGTTGGCGGTCATGACAGCCACGCGACGTCACAGAATATGCGCAATATCATACCATGTCTTCTTGTATCATGATCGAAACCAGAATTTTTTCGAGCCGGGTATAAAAATTTTAACAACTTACAAAATCCGTGAAGGGGGTGTATTCGTCAAATAATAATTTTATTGTTCGTTATAACTGCATTCATATGCTTTTTATTTCTATAATAATTAAATATTTACGCGCTTTTATTGTAAACAATAACTATGTGAAAATAATAATAATTGAATGCTGTAGCTCTGGAAGCCGGAAAGTTGGTTTAAATAACTGCCTTTACAGTATCTGAGATTGGATTTGCCGTTAAAAATGTTATTAACGCTTCATCTTACAAACCGTACATATTTATATATATAAAAAAAAACTAATATATAAACATCGATAGTAGATATTTTTTGAACTAACATAACTTTATTTCTTTAATGATGATACTCTGCTACTCTCTTGAAGCACCATTCAACTGACTTAAAGAAAATTCTTTTTGTAACTTATCCGCAAGCATTTTTGCTATAGCTAACGAACTTGTAGCTCCAGGACTAGGTGCATTTCTGCAATGTAATATTCTATATCCCACGGGTCCTTTGCCTAAATCGAAATAAAAATCATCAACCAAGTTTCCATCAGCGTCCAAAGCCTGTGCCCTTACACCCGTCGGACCACGCTTGATATCATTTGCTCTGATTTCTGGTATATATTTCTGTAAATCTTTCAATTGTAAATGAATAAAAACTGATTTCAAAACTTCTTGTACGCCATAACTGACATGTTTAAAAGCTAATTTCTGGAAACCTCGATAGGACATAGCGTCGACGAATTCTTTAAAGTTAACATCAAACCAACTGAAAAATCAAAAGTGAGTAGTGTTTCAAAACTAATTTCAAAGCTTACGAATATCCTTCTCTTCTAAATGCAGGTACAGCATTAGGGCCAAGCCAAACACTCCCATCCATTCGAGGAGTAAAGTGGACACCAAGAAACGGAAATCTTGGATCCGGAACAGGGTAAATATTACCTTTCACGAGATAGTTTTTCTCTGAGTTAAGAAGTAGGTATTCACCTCTGATTGGTATAATTCTAGGTTCTCGTGAGCAACCAGACAATTCAGCAAGAATATCCGATTGTAATCCTCCGCAGGTTAAAACGTATCTTGCTCTGATTAATTTACCATTTTTAGAAGTTATTTCCACTGGATACAAAGGGTCTACAGATTCCCCAAATCCTGTTACCTAAAATCAGATCGGTAGTTTTAAAGAAAGTTATTTCATGACAAAACTCTTAATAAACCTCGAAATTACAATAGGTTTTTCCTCCAAGTTCTTCAAAATCATTACCATAATGTTCTGTAACGAGACCCCAGTCAACAATTCCTGTATGTGGCGACCATAAAGCCTCAATGCCATGACAATGAGGTTCTATATTTTTAATTGCTTCAATTCCTTTTAACAATTGTAAATCAGGTACTTTGTTTTGAATTCCACGTTCATGTAAATCTGTCAATCGATTTTGTTCTAATTTATTTGTTGCTACAATTAGTTTTCCTACTTTTTTATACGGAATTTTTTTAGCATCGCAGTATTCATAAGTTAAATGCAATCCTTCAACGCACAGTTTTGCTTTAAGAGTTCCTGGTTTGTAATAAATGCCTGCATGAATAACACCACTATTATGACCACTTTGATGTGCAGCTAATTTTCTTTCTTTTTCTAAAATCGCTATGCGAATATTTCTATGACGTAACATAAGTTCTCGAGCCGTCGCTGCTCCAACAATTCCACCTCCTACTACAACCAAATCATATTCGTCTCTAAAACAAAACATTTATAAAATATTGTTCACTGAACAATTGCTTATAGAAAATTACAGAAGACTTCATGTGTAAGTTTAACGCGAGCGTCACTGACAAGAACAAGTTTTATTTATTTAATTTGTTTAGTTGTGTTGTCCCAAATTTCGCGTTGAGAAAAAAAACAAAGTAGCGAAACCGCATTTGAATAATTTGAATTTGAAAAATAAAATAAGAATATTAGTCAATAGGCAACCGTGCATTTTCAGAGGAATGTCACTCTTGTGACAATGCGAAACAGTGGACAGAATTTTAGTAACTCACTTTACTTTTGAAGCGCGTCGCGTCACTTCGATTGGAACAGTACACACACATGTAAACACGAGGTGAAAGGTGAAAACTACGAGTACCTACATTAAATTTATTTTGTAGTTTCATAACATAGAAATGGTTTAAATAAAAACAAATCGTAATTAATTATTATTAAGCCTTTTCTAATGTGTGAATTTTTGACGATGTTAACCACGGTTATAGAATAGATAGGTTGATACACTAGCATACATTTGCATATCCCTGGTCAGCGACGCCAATTGCCGATCGCGTCGTCTGGTTTTTGACGTTTTAGGGACACAGAACTCTATAGGCATCTGTCTATAACCGATGTAATTAATAAAAGAAATCGTACTTATCGACTACGATCAAATGTCAGTTACAAATTTTGTATTGTTCATAAAGCAATGTAAACGAAAATCCCCAAAATAACTAGAATGATTTCCGATCGACAAGGTAGAGGCGCTAGCTGTATGTGTCCTTTCCATGGATATAGGGATCGAAAAGAAGCGTCGCCATCCTAAGCCATTAGTGTACAAACCTATCTATTCTACAACCGTGATGTTAACAGGTCATGGCAATTTTTATCTGTTTGTAAATTCACAACTCATGCTAAGATTTTTAATTGTTCCTGATTCTAACACAATTTAGCAGTCATGAAATTGTTCAGATAAATCACCTGCTGGAAAATTCACTCACTTAGGCGTCATCTTTTGTTTATCAAGTTATAACTAAGGTTTCTAGATGCTTTTACTTAAGTATTACATTATTTACATTATAGCACACTTCTTAATTTCACACTTGAGATTGCTAAAAGTTCATTTATGGTAAAGGGCCTGGAAAAGTGCGGTTATATTCATACCCTCGTGGACTGGAAAAACGTGAGGGGTTATGTTTTCTTACAAGTTTAATAATATTTTTGCTGTTTGAATTAATTGAACATCTATTTCCGATAGTAACTGATTTTGAATATGTGTTTATAGTTGCAGTTGAGTGTAAATTAGTTATGTTATAACCTATCTTTGTTTTCCCCCCATATCAAACTTCAGATTTAATACTACGATGTAGTCACTTGTATTCTCAAGATATAATACAGTGTTGGTGTTTTTTTTTTAATTTTTGGAAATACTTGAGTCAGCAGTTTACGTTTTTTTATTTTGCGTACAAAGCTCAAAACATTTCACTCTTAAGTGGTGCCTAGCTAGTTGTGTTGGTAAGTATTTCAAGTAACCATTATTTTCTTCCAGCGAAATTCAAATGTGGCGCCTACATCTTCAGCACGTTCAACAATGAAAATGAAGAATACATGAAGTGCAGCGGAGCTAGGCTCAATTGACCAGTAAAGTAAGGTTAGAATTTAGAATGCGCGGCAGTTCATAATTCAAAAATTCTACTATGGGTTTCTTATGGGAGCTTGATTTTACAGATAAAATACACCGCACAGGTAGAAATCTTAACTAGTTCATGCTACAAGCGATAAAGACTGTTCAATTATCTTCCTGTTACTGAAGGTTTAACTATATAAAAAGCTTCTGTTAAAGAAATATCGCAAATTAAAAACAACGATGTTCATCAAAGTAACGTACATCGTATCTAATGCCTGGCGCATGAGTGAAACGGAAAATCCAGAAACACGCCGGGCAGAAAAAGAACGCGAATATTTTGCGGGGCTAGTGACGTTTGGATCGTGAAAATCCCCAAAATATGACAGTTGATTTCGTATTTTCATCACAACAAACAATCATAATCACAATTTTTAGATGATATATTAGTTCTGTGATATTGATTCACATTAGGTTGTATGTATCTGTGGACTGGTTTTTTTGTATTTGTTATTAATAATGACAGAAAGACATGTGTTAACAATAGGGGCAATTGCCATTTTTTTTTTGTTGGAGAAAATTCTTTACAGTCAAATAATGTAGTGAAAGTCAATTGGTATACTGAATTAAATGTGCTTGGACAGTGTATTCGAGCTATAATGCGAGAAGATTATGGTAAGTTAATGTATATTGATAAATTCTGTATCAAGTAAAATTATGACGTATTATTTTGTTTTATTATGCATAGATATTCCTTAAGAGAGGCAACATGTGAAACCCCAAGAGGTGCTTTTGTATGTCACCATATGGCTACACCTGCCCTACACGGACGTTATAATGTATTTTGAACCAATAATTTGCGTGCTTGGGACGTACATCTGAAGAAAAGTGAATCAGCTGAAGTCAGAGCTGTTGTCTCTGAAAATTCTTTTAATCCCCAAGTCAGCCTAAAAACAGCTAATGTTGAGGTACAACTTCATGAAAGCTTACGACAAACTGATGGGAGCGAAGCACTGCATTGGCTATTGGACCTTGAACCAGAAAGATCTGAAGAAAACCTACTTCGAAGAACTATTAGTGTCCGAGGACTATTTAAATGGCCCATCAAGATAACAGTTTGTGGGTCAGTTTTTCACCAAAAGTGAATCAGTTATTTATTTTCCATTAGGAAGTGCAATTTTTTATTGTAGAATTTTTTTTTGTTTTGAAATAAATTGTTCTTTAAATTGTGATTTTTTTTTAAATGGGTGTTTCACACCCAATTCGTACTAAAATGAAAGTGATTTTTACTTGTACATGAAAGGTTTAATCACGAATGCTAAGTTTTTCCTTTTCTAGCAAAAATGTGTGAAAAGAAAAAAGCTTGGGATTGATGATTCTTAAATCAAAATTTGGCAATTGATTGAAAACATTTGCAAATATGAGATCTCCTTTATGTATTATTTTAAATTCACAGCCGTATCTGTAGCATCTGAAAATCAAAGCCATTTATGTGGAGGGGGAAGTCAATGGCAGTATGAACCACTGTACGATATACGTTCGAGGCAAATGTAGTGGTAAAAGTTGAATTTAAATATTTATTAAATACCACCGGTTCCGTTCATGTTTGGTATCAAGATCAATAGTAAAAATATCAGTCTTAATGGTACAGGTAGTGGGATATATAAGAAAATGACTTTAATGGTACAATTTAAGCGTTAAAGTGACGCCTCGATTTCACCCATAAGGATTACACGGGGAACTGAAATACGGCTCTCGTGTTATGAACTGAGTTCAAATTTCGCGCGTCATTCACTTTACTGGTCAATTGGCCATGTATACTGTCATGGCCAATTCCATTAATCGGTAAAGCCACGTGCTGTCTTCGGAACAATTTTAACAATGAAACGGGTAAAACTGGGGCGACTTTACACCATAGTGATCATAGATATCTAATATATTCTTCTATGGAGAATACATATTGCATGTTTTATTAGGACGATCGTAACCATTATTTAAAACCACGGGTAATATCATTCGCATCATATATATAAAACGTGTCCAAACTGACCATACATTGTCTTTAATTTAGTGCATTTTATACGTAGTATCAACCTGTAGAATTATCTGATAAATAGTATTATTTCTTTTGATTGGAAAATGTTTACTTCAACGGCACTTTTGCCGAGAATTTGTTAGGTTCTACCTTCTACCAAAATTAATCATGTGGCATTTGCACAACGTTTCAAACAAATGATTGCATGTTTAATCGAGAATTTTATTAAAAAATGACATAATTGGAGGCCTCTTGTACCTCTGACAGCTGTTCCAATTAAGTAACTAAACTAAATTCACGTTGCATTAAGCTTTTCACAATCAAACATTCATATTTTTTGGCAGTGTGACTGTGACTTCTCTTTTTACTTCCCGAGCGTAAGCAAAGGAAGTATTGTAATCGAGTCCGTCGGCCGACTCTCTACTTTTACGTTTTCTCGATCTTTCATGACTCCTAGAATACGAAAAAATAGGTCTCCCATTTCCGTCTGTCTGTCTGTCTGTCCGTCCGTCTGTCCGTCTGCCGTCCCGGATTTTTATTAGACAGATAATCTCCGAGAGTACTGGACCGATTGATGTGAAATTTTGCACTTATATTAGGAATATCATGTAGATGGTAAAACGCTAACCAAAATTTGTCTAATCATCCCCACCACTAATGCGATGACGTCACTTCAAAATTGTACATAGTAAATGGGTCTTAAATTGTATAAAATAACATAGTCCTACACATGTACTTTACGACTCCGAATTCAGTTTTTACCCGAAACGTCCAGATTTTTGGAAAAAAAATCAAAATCATAAAACAACATTTTGCAATTTAATTTTGAATCTGCTAACCCGAATGTTTTAAAATGTTGCAGATGTTTTAAGGCTCTAAAGAGCATCATAAATCTTTAGTCAAAATATATTTGGTTATCCCCTCCAAAAACTTGATGACGTCAGCTCAAAAGTTTGCCAAATAAATCCTATCTAAAATGTACAAAATATGATGCGTCTGTACTTGTGATATATCACTCCATTCATATTTTTTGGATTTGCATATACAGGGTGACTCAAAAAAATTAATGAATGCGCAAAATTTATTTTACTGATTTACTCAGGAACTACAAAACCGAATGCTTGGAAATCTTGAAGATGTTTTAAAATTATCATAAGCATGGTAAATTTTTGATCAAAATGTATTTGGTCGTCCCCTCCTAAAAAATTTATGACGTCACCACAAAATTTTGCTGAATAAATCCTATCTAAAATGTACAAAATATGGTGAGTCTCTTGTTGTGATTTATCATTCCATTCAAATTTTTTCGATTTGCATATACAGGGTGACTCAAAAAAATTAATGAATGCGTCAATTTATTTTATTGATTTAATCAGGAATTACACAACCGAATGCTTTGAAATCTTGGAGATGTTTTAAAGTTATCATAAGCATGTTAATTTTTTATCACAATGTATTTGCTCATCCCAACTAAAAAATTGATGACATCACCCCAAAATTTTGCTGAATAAATCCTATCTAAAATGTACAAAATATGGTGAGTCTCTTCTTGTGATTTATCATTCCATTCAAATTTTTTCGATTTGCATATACAGGGTGACCGAAAAAAATTAATGAATGCGTCAATTTATTTTATTGATTTAATCAGGAATTACAGAACCGAATGCTTTGAAATCTTGGAGATGTTTTAAAGTTATCATAAGCATGGTCAATTTTTTATCAAAATGTATTTGCTCATCCCCCCCTAAAAAATTGATGACGTCACCCCAAAATTTTGCTGAATAAATCCTATCTAAAATGTACAAAATATGATGAGTCTGTACTTGTGATTTATCATTCCATTCAAATTTTTTCGATTTGCATATACAGAGTGACTCAAAAAATTAATGAATGCGTGAATTTATTTTATTGAGTTAATCAGGAACAACAAAACCGAATGCTTTGAAACATAGGAGATGTATTAAAGTTATCATAAGCACGTTAACTTTTTTATCAAAATGTATTTGCTAATCCCCCCTCAAAAAATTTGATGACGTCAGCTCGAAAGTTTGCCGAATAAATCCTATCTAAAGCGTAAAAATATGATGAGTCTGTACTTGTGATTTATCACTTCATTCATATTGTTTAGATTTTCTTAAGAGGTGGTTCAAAAAAATTAATGAAGTCAATTTATTTTATTGATTAAATTAAAGGCAACACTTATTATTAGTATTACATTGGACCAATCCAATTTGGTAGATACAAAATTTTTTAAAGCAAAAACTCGGTTGAAACATAAGGGTAGCACGCTTATTTACATCGACTTTAACATTACAGACGTGTGCGCTGTCTAGGTTCCGCGAATGTGGAATAGACATGTTTGTAATCAACCAATTGTAAATTTCACCGTCAAGAATTAAAATAACACCCAATGTTTTATATAATAAGCGGAAGTCGAAGCAATAAAACCGATGGTCGTTTTGTTTACAGTTTCTCTGTTTGACTCTCACGTATGCTGTTACGCTTGTCATCTTAAATTAAGAATGTTTATACATAAACGATTTTCAGTTGCCTTTCATATTACTAGACAGCGGATTTTTGTCGGGCTACGTCACGATTATAGGTGGGCACGCGCTGGATCGCCGGGACTCAGTAGCGGGTGATAGATAATCACTTAATTTAATTGGTACTAATTCCATAAATATAATTAACGATTTATTAATCAAACGGCTAAGTAAATGAGAACGGGAATTAACAGCAGAGTGCAACGAAACAGCGTTATTCTAATCTCAAATAAACGAAGTGCAGTCCGCAACCGCAATGAATTCGCATCCCGTACGAGCCGTACCGAGTTTGGCCTTGCCTAGCCCGACAGAAATCCGCTCTCTAGATATTACACACCGGCGCCGTATACGTGAGTAAATTGTTTCGTTATTTTATTGATTATAAGAAATCAATATTCAAAACGACCGAATTCATTTTCCCGAAAATTTGGGAATACAATAATTTTATTCTTAGTATTACACTACATCTATCCCAACTGATATACGTGTCCTTGCAAAAATGTGGATGACGTCATCACAATAAATTCCCACTACAAAAATGTAATGAGAAAAAAAAACACAATAGGCATGCAAGTCGTCAAGTTTCCGACAGCGAGGGAAGTACTCTCTAAACTCTTTAGACCAATTTTTTTCCCTGTGTGCGTAACCAAGAAGAGTCGATTTAGTAAAGTGAGAGTAGCTTTCATTTCATCACGAAAGGGTACAGCTGGTGGGAGTGCGCAAAACATTGTTTTGGATTGGTCTTACAAATATCGTGAAAGCAGTGGCAGCGGCGATGAAAATTAAAACAAATGCTGGGTGTAATCGCGCAATTGACTCTTTTCCTGTAAGATCGTAAAACTTCCATAGTGACTTTCCGTGCGCACGCATCTTCAAAACCACGTTGGAAATAGTATCCGGCACTCCGGCAACAGAGCAAAGGCCTGTGACAACAAACCGTTTTGACAGAATGCAACCGGCTACACATGCGTAATCTGTCGCTCATTAGTTAATTTTAACTTGGCGCTCCAAAAATCTGACTTCGCCTGCGGGATGTTGTCTCACACTGTATCATTGGAATTTATATGCCTACTAACGTTGCTTACAGGAAAAGGGCCAATTCCAGGGGCACTCAAAATCTTTCGACTTTGAAATATTATTGGTGTTAATAAAAATATCAATTTTCTATTTTATTAGCGTTGACATTATAAAAAATGAATTTAAAGATTTGTTAATGCTGCATTATTATGATGTGAGTTGAATAAAAAAGTAAGTAAAAGAAGTAAGACGGTAACTTTTAGTGAGCAATAACAACTGTTAAATTACAGTAGAGTCGAAGTTCTATAAACGACAATTATACTAAAATATGAATTGTGATTATCACTTTGGGATTAAAGACAGAAAACGTTCAGCCTTATTATAATCCAACTTTATGGTATTGACAAATTATGCCAGAAAATTAAAAACCATATAACTATAGTCATGGGTTGCTAATTCTCAGATTTTTACCCCCGCTTTTATCTAAAGATTTAACTGTTGATTTAAGACTAGTCAACTATAAAACAGCGTATGATACTGGTTTATAATGGGGTTCGTGAAATTTTTTACTACTGCTATAATCCTTCACATTATAAACTCGTTTAACCATTAAAAATACCAAATTTTTTGTGATAGATTATAATAATTTATTGTTACGTATGTCTATTTTTTTACCAAACAAATACATTTATTTTTATTAAATGGTTGTTGGTATTCTTTTGTAGAAATTGCGTCTTTTAATTGTTTTTGAAAGAAATATAACTCAGCCGAGCCTCCCTTCTCAATATATCGATGTTACGCCACTGCTAGCCCGACTACAAGTCGCGCAACTTCTGTCATCTTTTGTGGTGAAATTACTTCTAACCATGGTATGTAATATATACCTCGGCGAAAAACTGTCTATTATTGACTGTAATAGACAGTTTTTCGTCCTTGGTATATAAATAACTATTCTTTTTATTGTAATGAATTAGTTTTATTTTTTTGAGATATGAAGAATTTAGGCAACCAGTTATACAGACACGTCTGGTATCCGTCGTAAACTCGTGAATCCGTGGGCATTTAGTAGCATTCACATTCACATAAACTGATAGGTGGCGCACATCCATGACCTACTTCGATCGTATATTGTAATCATATATAGTTAGAAACCCTGTATAAACAACAAAAAAAAAAACATAACTAACCTCAAACACGTGTTTTCACATTTTAAACTCCAACGGCGTTAACCTCGGAAGTCGGAAAGCAACCACGGGTTAAATTTGTTTGTTGTTGTAAAAAAGTTACAAATTAGTAAGTGCGCACAATTAACTCAAATGAAGTAGTACACAAAAAATATCTCTGGCTCTATTTAACATCGAAGATTTCGTACTCAAAGGAGCAATATAGTGAAGTATATTTGTTCATTTGACAGTTTCAAGCATAAACTTCAGTGTCATATTAGGTACTGTACGTGGTTACTAAATCGACCCTTGTTGGTTACATACCGAGTGGAAGAAAAAGAGAACCCAGTCACTGCCAAAAATATAAATATTTAACCTTGAAAAGGTTAATGTAACGAGTAACGTGAACGTAGTTTACTTATCAAAAGTCAAGCAAGCAAGCCTTACCTTTGTTTTAAATGACTCGAGAACCCACACATGTGTGTTCTGCTGGCAACACCGGTGAAAAGAATGGCATTTGAAGTTGCAGTGCGATGAAACAACCATTTCTCGCTCTTATTTAAAAACTGTTTACAAAACACTGACATGGCAATTTCATTTGTCACAATTCACTTCTGGGTAGTACAATCACACCTGATCCAACATTAACGTTAGCAAAGTATTTAATCAACCACAGTGAACATTAATTTTATAAGATGTAATAATTTTTTACGTTGCTACCAGTGTTGCCAGAATTAAATCATAGATTAATGTAGATGCAACATACAGGCTGATTTTGCAAAATCACCCTTATTGACATTGGAGTCCTCAACCGCCAAATTTAATTAGTCGATGCCAATAAAAACCTTGTTTCACTATAGTTGTAATTCGTGTGGTCTGAATTAAGGTGAAGGAAACAGTAAGCAGCTTGTAATATTCTGGTAAATCTAGCGTCAATTTGTCGAAAGTAAAACGCGTCGTCAAAAACATTATGACGCTTCTGTATGTTTTCTGGTTAAACGGTAAAATTCCGCTACAGCGCCGGGAGGGAGGGTTAAAAATGTAAAAATTTCGAACTTTACATCCGCCATTCAAATATTTTTTTTTGTGCATTTTGGCATTTTATGTAATACAAAATCCCAAAAAAAAAAATGAAAAACGCACAAAAAAAACCCTCGAATTTTACAATTTTAACTATTTCTAATTACTAATCTCAGAAAAATTCAGCTACATTTCCAGGTTTTTTGCGCTATCGCCGTTACGTCGTTCTTTGGTCAAAATTCGGCTACGTCTGACAACACTGGTTGTTACGTAACGGTTATCAGTAATTTATGAAAAAGATAACCTTAATCATCATATCAATAACATATATTACTTTTACCACTACTACATTCACTCTGCTCTGTTCGTATTTTAGTCGTACACCAGTCGTACACATTTAACAGCGTCAGTCGTCAGTCGTCAGTCTTTTAGTAGCGTAAGTAATATCCGTTCGCAAAACTCCCGCACTGTCAGTGTCAGATTTGGAAAAAATGACCTGAGTGTACTGAGTGGTGAGATGCGAAAAACCTGTACAATATGTTGCAAAATTGCAATGTAGTGACAAATTAGTAACTAAAAATAACTTGTCAAATAAAAATGTCAAAAGCACATTAACTGAAGATTTTTATCAATTCAAATAACGAAAGAGTATGATACACGAACGACAGCAAAGGCTTCTTTTGAATAATATATATTTTTGACCTTACTGTCCATTTCTACGCTTCTGGTGCTACACTGGTGCTACAATTTCTTTGAATTACTGACAAGTTCTTTAAACACATTCAACACTTCAGCAACTCAAAAAGGTAAAATAGTTGATAAACATTTGATTTTTCAAATGCCAAATAGACATTAATTTCGAAAATTTGAAATTCAAGGCGGTAATCATATAAACTTAAAAATCTTTTAGGGGATTATTTCTCATACCAACAGAATGTCATTTTGACAGTGCGGGAGTTTTGCGAACGGATATTAAATATTATTGCTGTCTCTTTTAGAATTAGAATCAGTGAGCTATACTTGTTCTTATTTGCAGAGTTTACTGGATGTGTAAAATGACTAGATACACGAACATGTGAGAAGTGTAGTAATCAAATTTTCCAGAAAAATTAGTACCAATTATACACCTCGATTAATGATGTCCACTAATATTCGTCTGCCACTGTACTGCGGGGATACAAACCTTTCACGCCTGACTCGTGACTCCACAAAGCTGACTCACTCGCCAGTGATATGTTGCCTGTTGCTCACCACCACAGAACATTTATACAGGGTGCCGCATCCAAGTCTGGATATAGGGAATTAACATGCGAATTGGTTTTTATTTTATAATATCTCCCCAGATCACTTTAAAGCTATTATTGAGTGATGGCTTTGTGGAGGTCGAAGAGGGCTATCGGCCAGTATTTTTTTCAAATCGTTTCATCGCGCTCATTCACTGTAAAAAGGTTTTAAAAATCGTATTTTGAAATTCGCGCCCGATCCGAATTGTCGCGAAGTGTTCCGTCGTACTGTCGAAGTTCGGCGATCGCGTATTTTCATTATCCATGCAAAATTCAAATGTCAAAGTGAAATTAGAAATTATTCTCATCAGAAATCAACGAACAAGTCAAACTGAATTATTTTATCCAGTGTGATGATTATTGTAGGACAAATTAAACGGAATAAATCCACAAATTGATCCATTCATTCGTCATAGTGCGCGACCCCGTCAAACGAGCCATCTCGAACTACAATCAGACCGTATCCAAAAAGCCCAAGATGAAGACTTCAAGACTTCGAGCAGCTGGTCTTCCTCAAAACCCCATCAAAGCCCATCGGCAGCATTGCGACATTTTCTGGGAGCCCTCAAGCTAGGAATGTACTCGGGCTGCCACACTCAGTAATCACTGAACGACTCAAATTGAATTATTTTATCCAATATGACGATTATTGTAGGTCAATTTAAACGGAATAAATGCACAAACTGCACAAAATATTTTATTAGGTTATGTTGCTGGTGCTGATCGAGTCTTTATTACTAAAATCTCATTAAAATGCCATGTTCTACTGCGATTAGATGAAAAAGCGAGGGCCCGCATTTCTTATTGTGTGATGATAAGATTTACCATCAAAATAGCTGGCGCTTTTGAAGAGGACCTTTTAATGAACCATTTAGATAACTACAAATAACAAAACTTAACAATTGTTGATGAATGAAGTAACGAAATATTGTACGAATCTGGAGAAGTATTGCACTATTTTCAAGAATTGCTCAAAAAGACTGCTCTCAGCAGCTGTACAGTAAGTAAGCCAATCTTCAAAACTCCTACGCGTGTTGATCAGCATTTTAGTTGAAATCTGAAGACAATATTGCTGGATTGCTTGTTTCAGCGCTTCTCTGTTTGTATAGCTTGTCTGAATGCAGATGGTCGTGAAGAAATCTCCAAAGAAAAAATTCTCAGGGGTTTATATCCGGCGATTGCACAGGCCAATGGGGCGGTGCAAACTTTCCATTCCAACATTGCGGAAAAATACTGGTTCAAATAAACAACATTTATGCGAACTGTATGGCTGGAGATTTGGTCCTGGATGTAAAAGACCTGCTGCAGATGCCGCACCCTTCGGTTATGCTATGTTCTACTGCGATTAGATGAAAAAGCGGGGGCCTGCATGTTCTTCAACAGTTAATTTAATTAGTAGGTAATTTGGATAAATTTCACCCTTTTTTTGGAATCACTAAAGATTGGAAGTCAATTGATTTTACATTCGTTAAGCAGGGATGGATTTTTTGCCTCCAGGAAGCATCTTCATTACAGGAAATTTTTGAGAGAGAAATGTAGAACATTGACTCATCAACATTTTAAAGTATTTTTCTCTATTACGAATGTGTTTTGGGATTCAGAAACTTTTGTATTACTGTTTTATTTGTTTATTGTGTTAACAACAACAAAAATAAAAATAATATTTCGCAAAATAAAGTTACATTTATTTTCAAAGGTGATAAAAATTACATAAAATCAGGTGGGCACGACGTTTTCTAGGGGTCTTAAACAGATGAGATAGAAGAACTTCAAAAAGCATCATGACAAAAAATTGAAGCCTGGGGACTACTTCTCACATATAGAGTTTTACGAAGGAACGCTTGAGAGAATCTAGGCTGATGGAGAGTTTTTGAGGAAAATTTGTTTTACTGACGTTCATTTGGTCTTAAGGGAAGTTATAATCGTCAGAACGATCAAATTTGAGCATTACACAACCCTCACGTGGTCCATGACCTTCGTTATCAATGGCGTGCAATTGTCAGTGTATGACTGGGGCTTCTAGGACATCATGTCATTGCACCTTTTTTCATCGAATCCGGATTGAATGCTCAGAAGTAGGATAATATGCTAGCTCAGCAAATACTTCCTGGGACTCGAAGGGTGCGGCATCTGCAGCAGGTCTTTTACATCCAGGACCAAATCTCCAGCCATACAGTTCGCATAAATGTTGTTTATTTGAACCAGTATTTTTCCGCAATGTTGGAATGGAAAGTTTGCACCGCCCCATTGGCCTGTGCAATCGCCGGATATAAACCCCTGAGAATTTTTTCTTTGGAGATTTCTTCACGACCATCTGCATTCAGACAAGCTATACAAACAGAGAAGCGCTGAAACAAGCAATCCAGCAATATTGTCTTCAGATTTCAACTAAAATGCTGATCAACACGCGTAGGAGTTTTGAAGATTGGCTTACTTACTGTACAGCTGCTGAGAGCAGTCTTTTTGAGCAATTCTTGAAAATAGTGCAATACTTCTCCAGATTCGTACAATATTTCGTTACTTCATTCATCAACAATTGTTAAGTTTTGTTATTTGTAGTTATCTAAATGGTTCATTAAAAGGTCCTCTTCAAAAGCGCCAGCTATTTTGATGGTAAATCTTATCATCACACAATAAGAAATGCGGGCCCTCGCTTTTTCATCTAATCGCAGTAGAACATGGCATTTTAATGAGATTTTAGTAATAAAGACTCGATCAGCACCAGCAACATAACCTAATAAAATATTTTGTGCAGTTTGTGCATTTATTTCGTTTAAATTGACCTACAATAATCGTCATATTGGATAAAATAATTCAATTTGAGTCGTTCAGTGATTACTGAGTGAGGCAGCCCGAGTACATTCCTAGCTTGAGGGCTCCCAGAAAATGTCGCAATGCTGCCGATGGGCTTTGATGGGGTTTTGAGGAAGACCAGCTGCTCGAAGTCTTGAAGTCTTCATCTTGGGCTTTTTGGATACGGTCTGATTGTAGTTCGAGATGGCTCGTTTGACGGGGTCGCGCACTATGACGAATGAATGGATCAATTTGTGCATTTATTCCGTTTAATTTGTCCTACAATAATCATCACACTGGATAAAACAATTCAGTTTGACTTGTTCGTTTATTTCTGATGAGAATAATTTCTAATTTCACTTTGACATTTGAATTTTGCATGGATAATGAAAATACGCGATCGCCGAACTTCGACAGTACGACGGAACACTTCGCGACAATTCGGATCGGGCGCGAATTTCAAAATACGATTTTTAAAACCTTTTTACAGTGAATGAGCGCGATGAAACGATTTGAAAAAAATACTGGCCGATAGCCCTCTTCGACCTCCACAAAGCCATCACTCAATAATAGCTTTAAAGTGATCTGGGGAGATATTATAAAATAAAAACCAATTCGCATGTTAATTCCCTATATCCAGACTTGGATGCGGCACCCTGTATGTGATCTGTGCTCACCACAGAACTTTTGCTTACACTCATGTCACACTTTAGAAGGTGTAGGCAGGTGTACAGCATGTGAAATCTATTCTTTCAATATCTGTGATGTCGACCCACGAAGGTTATGAAATCCATAATGATATTATTCGATGTGTTCGATGAAAAGAGAGATAAAATTATGGTTGCGTGGGAGGCTAATGCTCCGTCCACAGTATAGAACCTGTGTATAGAATTAACGAAAGTCAACTCATTGAAAGTCATCTGTTCCCATAAGAAATACATGGGGAGCTAACGGAACGACATAAAGATGTCACTATCTGTATCTGAAGGTGTTCCGACCTTGACGAACATTTTTTTTTTCATTTTTACCTTTTCGGTGATCCTTTTATCTGGTTTTGTCAACAACTAATGTCATATTTATTGTTATAGAGCCGGCGTCAGAGCGAAAGGCGACAGGGGCGGGGCTTAAGTTGCGCGACTTGTAGTCGGACCAGCAGTGGCGTAACATCGATGTATTGAGAAGGGGGGTATGACTGGGTTATATTTCTATTAAAAACAATAAAAAAAGCCAACATGTACAAAATATTATATTTTATTAATGCCAACAATACTTTAATATTTCAAACTCAAAATATTTTTAATGTCCCTCAGATTATATCGTGCGTGTTTTTAAATTTTAATCGCCGCCGTCACTGTTTCCACGATATTTGTAAGACCGAACCAAAACTGTGTTCTGCGCACTCCCACCTGCTTTCACCTTTCGCGTTGGAAGCTACTCTACTATATTTGCAGAATGTTCATTTTATCTGTTCACGCCTGACCATTTTTGCATAGGCAACATATTATACACCCCAGAGAAGACTTCGTCCAATTTATTTTTTTTAAATAAGCAATCAGCAATCACAGAAAAAAAATGACAAAGGTGTCAATGCCAAATAATGACAAAATTGAAAAAATTAATACTCAATTTGGATCAGATCACAACGAAAACGAATTTATAATAAATGTTCAAAATGCCTGCTTCCACTATCTTCACAAAGTCCTATTCTACGTTTAAAATTTCTACGAACTTTATCTAAAGTGTCGGGAGTTATAGATCTGCATGACGCTATTATCCTTTCAGGTAGGTGGTTTTCATTTTCGATTGGGGCACTATAGTGTCCCTAGATATACTTTCCTAAGTATATCTAGGGTCTTTAGGGCACTATAAACGTCATTTTACACCTTCTCCCAAAAAAATCTAATGGCGTTAGATCAGGGCTCCGTGCAGGCCAAGCGTACACTTCTTCTCTAGCAATAAGTCTTGGTCCAAACGCTATGTGTAAATAGTTTTTAACGTCTCTCTGATACACTATGCAACACTAAAAAATTCACAGAAAGTTCAGATAGTGTTTGAGGTTGGGTATACTCCATATACTAAAGAAAAAAATGTTTTATAGTCATATCACATCACAAAACATAGATAACGGGTGTTTTGTTTTTCTTACTTAATGGGACACTTGATTGCATTTAATCGTAAAAATATCGCTTTTATGTATCCACCCATGTTTGCAGACTTCTGTTGGTGTCTTCAGAGGGATACTGCGAGATTTGGCTACAATAGGAATGCCAATCGTTCGAAAAAAAGACCTTTTTCAATGAAAAATGAAGTATTGTTTTAGTAATTTTGTATGATTTCAAAAAATTCAATAAACACTTTTCATTTTGAAACCTGATGTGCTAGGTTGGGTAGCTATACTCCATATACTAAAGAAAAAAATGTTTTATCCTCATATCACATCACAAAATATAGATAACGGGTGTTTTGTTTTTCTTACTTTTTGGGACACTTGATTGCATTTAATCGTAAAAATATCGCTTTTATGTATCCACCCATGCTTGTAGACTTCTGTTGGTGTCTTCAGAGGGATACCGCGAGATCTGGCTACAATGGGAATGCCAATCGTTCGAAAAAAAGACCTTTTTCAATGAAAAATGAAGTATTGTTTTATTAATTTTGTATGATTTCAAAAAATTCAATAAACACTTTTCATTTTGAAACCTGATGTGATAGGTTGGGTAGCTATACTCCATATACTAAAGAAAAAAATGTTTTATCCTCATATTACATCACAAAATATAGATAACGGGTGTTTTGTTTTTCTTACTTTTTGGGACACTTGATTGCATTTAATCGTAAAAATATCGCTTTTATGTATCCACCCATGCTTGCAGACTTCTGTTGGTGTCTTCAGAGGGATACTGCGAGATCTGGCTACAATAGGAATGTCAATCTTTCAAAAAAAAAGACCTTTTTCAATGAAAAATAAAGTTTTGTTTTATTAATTTTGTATGATTTCAAAAAATTCAATACACGCTTTTCATTTTGAAACCTGATGTGATACGATTCTTTCAAGTATAATCCTCAATTGAGTTTGAGGTAAGAAATTTTAACTACATACTGTGCATTCTGTGAATTTTATTTTTTTTTAATTTGTTGCATAGTGTAATGAGCGGGAGCGCCATCATTTTGAAATTAAATTATTCTTAATATGTCTAGCTCTACGTTTTACCAGTGATGAACGTGATATCCCACTCCGCAACCTTCATGGAGTCAATTTTGCCTTACGCAGGTATCCCGCGCAATATATTTTGCGTGGTAAATTTAAACATCGGTTGTAAGGCTAGGTTATTGAACTGTCAGATGCGAAAATGCTGTTATGTTGATTGAGGTTATGTTGTAGTATTGGAATTGCACATTTAAGTTAGGTGTGCGAATTGTTGGTTTTGTTATTGACTGATTTAAATTGATTTAACAAAACCTAAACATAACACGTTTATTAATATTTCTGTGTCACTTCAACGTTAAATGTTGATCGGATGGGTTGAATTAGTGATTTACTTTTTGTGAACGAATTAACGAATATCGCGTATTAAAAGTGACTAAGGGCGTTGCAGCAGTCGTGCAAAACTATTACAATTTTCTTTTCTTTTGTAGATTAGTGCCTAGTGCCACTTTTTTTATATTTCGTTTTGATGATTTAGGTTAGGTAAGGTTATCTTTGTTTTCTTACATATTAGCGCAGTGATATGTGTGTGCTATGTTGTTTATTATAAAATTAAACTGTTTACATACAGGTCAAATTTATGGGCAAGAATAGTTAAACTAGAATCAGTCATGAATAATTCTGCAACAGAACGTTACAGAAGGTATCGGATTTGCATTCGTCACTTTGAACTAAAAATGTATCCACATCAGCTGTTGTGCCACCGACCGAAAGCAACAGCCTATCCAACTCTTCATGTTTCAGGTGCCGTCTTATTGAAAATTAAATTAGTAGAATAATTGGAAATTTTAGGTGAAACAATAAGGACTACCAAACAAACAGTTGTGACAAACGAACCAAGACTTTCCACCTCAAAAAATATTGACATTTATGAATCGTCACATTTTACTTCTGGCAGTGTTTACTCTGATTAAGCAACACCACTAAGGCCGTCCACAACGATAAGTACCTATTTACTCTTTCACTTTATTTTTGTTGGAATTAACATAATGTATTAATCATTTTTAGGTTATGAAATTTGTTTAGATTATTTTCAGCATTGTGAAGGAACAAACAATGTTGACGATGGAGAACATTTTTAATAATATTAGACAGCGGAACGATGAGTGCTTATAATTTTGACTACCTATTTGTTTCCAGAGAAAAACATTTTTACTCCTTTAACTGTAGAAACTGCAGAACATACAAATGTAGAATATCCTCTACTACATATGTGGGTATTTATTTTAGAAATGTTTATCACCTCATTCTTGTTCCAGGTGTGTTGAATATGGGAATACTCAGTATGAAGTGAATGAAATGACTGAACAGGTTTTCCATGTTGCATGGCATTTCAATCGACCAAATCTATTTGAAGGATTAACAATGCTGTCATTAGGATTTTACGAGTATATTAAAAACAGGATAACGTCTGCTGCGAACTTTTTCAGACAGTGGCTTTAGGTTCAAATGTAGGCTTAAGTTAAAGGAGCTGCTAGCAACTATTAATTACGCTCTCCCAAGTGATAATTTTCAAATAGAATATTTGCTGTCTTTGTAAGAATGAGAATATTCCATTGAACAAAAATTGCCAATATGGAACGTTTAAAATCAACATGACATCAGAAAAAGCGAGATTGGATAATAGTTTACGACATCTGTAGAAGTTGTCAAGTCAAGTTTTTGTTAGACGTCTATATTTTTCGTATATTAGACTGTGATATGTTAAACTGTTGGGCTTTCTTCAAGTCATTTTTAGTGGTAGGTGTATTTATTTGTATATTAGTTTTCAGATAAAGGGAGGCTCTGATTAATATATGTAGACTTGTCCTGTTGCTTTCCAGTAAGCATTAGCTATCCATCTATCACGCTCTACGATCACATTATCTGAAAAGTTTTGTGTCGTATATTTATTATTAGGGCGTATTTATTTTTGTCAATAAATAAATGAAATGTGGTTATTTTTTACAAATAAATTTGATTAACTACATGGTACTTTGTTCTTGTGGTTCTATATAATTTTTTCCCTTATCTAATGTGAAAACGTGCAGTTTTATGAAATTCCGTGTCCCTGACTGTACGTAGCAATGGCCATCCAAATCATTTTGTTAATTTTTTGAGGTTTTTACATTCGAAAGCCTTCATACAATAGTGATTGCCAAATATTTTAACAACAGCTGGGGCCTTGATCAGAAGTAAAAAGAAAATTTGCGTAATAAAAAATCTACTATCTTTAGTTTTTACATCATTTTATTACCATAAAAGCTGTTGTAAAATTGATACTTGTCATTTTGGGACTCGGGATGCGTTAAAGAGATTTGTTGGCGATGTGGCAACTACGACAATGGTACTAAGCGGCAATACGGCATGCGCTAGGGGCCCGTTTTTTTGAACTGTAATGCGCACGCCCCGCCGAGATCAAAGGTACCGACAGCAAGTGGACTATCACGTTCATCACTGGTTTTACAACAGTTCAGGTAAAATATTCTTTAAAAAATTTAGATATATATCGTTTAAATTTCCTTCAAAAAAATGTGGACCAATGACGTGGTTACTAACAATTCCACACCAAGCATTAACTTTGAAAACTTCTTGGAAGTACTTTTCCCTATACCAATGGGGATTTTGCTGGGCATAGTAATGTGAGTTGTGTCTGTTTACACACCCGTTGTTTGTAAATGTGGCCTTCATCCGTAAACAAAACGTTAAATAAAAAATTCGTCTAAAGAGTTTAGACAGTACTTCCCTCGCTCTCAGAACCGTGTCTTTACATCTATCATAGATTCTTCTCATTAGAGTTCTGTGACGGGATATTTCAATAAATTCGCTTTCACTCTGGAAGTCACGGCTCGTTCATAATTTGATCAATAATAACTTGACTGATTCATTAATTTTTTTGAGTCACCTGTATAAGCAGATCTAAAAAATATGAATGGAATGATAAATTATAAGTATAGTCTGATCATATTTTGCACATTCCCGAAAGGATTTTTTCGGCAAAATTCTGAGATGACTTAACCAACTTTTTGGGGTTGATAAACAGATACATTTTGATTAAAAAGTTAAGATTCTTACAATAACTTCAAAACGTCTACAAGATTTCAAAGTATTCAGTTTTGCAATTCTTGATTTAATCAATAAAATAAATTGACTCAGTCATTATTTTTTTGAGACACCCCTGTAATAACCCTAACCTCCCGCCTTAAAATGACATTGAACAAAATTTGAAAAGGCCCGCTAAAATTTGGAATTTGGCCTTGGCTGTGATCGTCTACTAAAGTGGGACCCTACATTGTGTTTTGAAAACTGACGGGAGGCGTTCGTTCATACCAAGGAGGTTTAAATATATAGAGAGAGTATGCCGTGTACCTTCCATATATCAAAGTGTGACCAACATCTCCCGGGTGAGAGGAGTGAGGCACGAGAGGTTTACTGTCCTGCAGTACAGTGGCTGACGAGTTTCAATTTCATACAATCAGGGTTGAGCACTATTTGAACTACTTGTAATTGAAATACAGTATTTGAAATACAATTGTATTTTGTAATTTGTACATATTTCAAATACATGACACAAATGTATTTTGTATTTTGTATTTCAAATACATTTTAACTTGTATTTTTGTATTTTCAATTACTTGAAATACATTTTATCAAACTACGGCGCGCCATTACAACAGTTTTGCGATCGTGTTAATTCGTGTATGTTCGTGTACTTCGAGAAGTAACAGGATATTCTATGGTTGTAACAGAGAACATAGAGAAGCGCCATAGTTTAAATTAAATGACGGTTGAGGCACAGTAGATCAGTAACGAAACTTCAGCAATATTTGCGGAACAGGTGTGACCTTGGGAGCCCGTTCCCGGGAAACACGAAGATTCAAATATTTCGTAGCATTCGTATGTGATTCATATAATACTAATATCGTCGTCTTCGTTGATTCACTATTAAAGTCTCTCCAATCCCTTAAATGTGACATGTGAGGGCGCATACGTCGGGAGGGAAAGGAATCTGTAATGTCGGCTAAATGTCTGTCCACGACCTTCTCTATTAACTACGGCCTGCTCAATAGTCTAGTTTTCGTGTTCTCCGCGTAGAGCCACTTACCCGTTAAACGCCAAAAAAGACACCTGCCTACTACTAGATAATTTTCAAAAATTGTGACAGGAGTATTTGTCATTCCTCAACGTGTCTCTTGTGTCTAACCTGTTTTAGTTTATTTGTGGCTTAAATAGATCCGAGATTTACAATCGCCAGTTCGTTTTGTTTTTGTTTACGTTTGTTTTAGTGCTTTGTGTTGTGTCTCGCATTTTAAAATGCCTTATTCGTTTTGTTGTGTTCCGTCGTGTTTCTCCACAGATCCTTCAAGATCCTTTCATGAGTTTCCCTCTAATTTTAAGCTAAGACAAGTATGGTTGGGAAAAATATATCCTAATACCGGTAAATCTTCAATAAATATTTTTATTAAGTACCTATTTTTGTTTGCATAAAGTTTGACATATTTTATTAAAAAAGACACTTCTGAATACGAAAAATTGTAGATGAGTGCCCAAGATTATCGGACAAAACGGTTGTTTGCAGTTTACATTTCCTGAAATCATGTTTTAAAGCATCTGAATCAGGAAGAAAATTGCTGAAACGTGATGCTATTCCCACGTTATTTATGGTAGTTTCCGTGTACAAATTTTGCCAAACCTAAAAACAGTTTGTGCGAAATCGAGAAGTGCCTTTTGTAAAGTTTTACCAAATTTAGTAGTTTCGCTTCTATAAACTGATTCTGTATGTAACAGCTATTTTCACCCTGCTTCGATTGTGGATGAACTAAAGAAGCTGTCCAGACCTCTCATGAAAATAGCTTGTTTCAATGTCTGCTTCGCTAAAATAGAATTCGCACAGTGAAAGATAATATGCATTAACTGATGATCTGTATTTTAATAATTATCATCAACTACAATAACTGTAGACCAATGTAGAACATACGCTTTGGTTAGCAGAAGTTTCAAAAATCATTCTCTTTAGTGCGGCCAACCATTTTCTTTTTAAATAATTTTCCGAATTAGGAAAAGTAAATGTTAACGTCTTGATTCTATTCACCACATTCTGTCTCTCTAGAAATAAGGGTACGTGTCCATTGGAGCGCAACTCTCACGAGAGTTCTGATTTTGATTTTATACCATCTTTAATCATAAGTTGTCATTTCAAATTTCAGAGGTCTATTATTACAATGAATTGAATTATTACGAAAAAAATACACGTAAAACATACTTATCGGAGATCATTGTCGCATTTCGAAATGCGTTCGTATTGTGGGAGTCGCTCACAAACTCGGAAAAACTAGGTAAAAACGATACCCTTACCCACGTTGAGGGCAGGCCCAACCATGGCTTTACGGGCTGATTTTGGAATTATTTCTCGCAAACGCCCTCTGAAGTACACATGTAGCTTAATGGTTTCATCTATTATAAATTTAAATGAAAATTTCCAGTGTTTCCTAATTCTTGTTAACCTATAAACTGACAGTTGATGGTCTAAAATTAATTGACGGTTAACGGGTAAGTGGCGCCAAAGTGGCGACATTTTGCGTTTTCTCAGAATCAAAAAAACAATGAAATTCAGGTCGATTGAGCAGGCCGTAGTTAATAGAGAAGGTCGTGGTCTGTCATGGTCTGACTTTTTGACACAATTTGACATCATGTATTTCGGTTTTTACTTGAAAAAGAGGCAAAATTTCGGTACCGGTGCCATAGTCACAACACCATGGGCGTGGATGGTCTTCAAAGGGATATGCAGCAGGAAAATTTTTCTTTGAGGTGTTTACATTGTTATCGGAATGTGTCTCAGGAATTATGAAGCTGCATTCTGGATCACGTTTAATGCTTGCTGGGTAGCTTGAAGAAGTATGAACAGGTAGCGGTGACTTGGAACCATGGAGGAACAAAGTAGGAACAGAGCCGGGTTTAAGTCTTTTATTTGAATAATAACAACTTCTCTCAAAAGTGTTTACCACAAATGTATAAACTGCTGGCAATATTATCACCTGAAATGGTTTTAATGGCTATACATTCCCTCAGGTAAAAGATTCATGTTGGGGTACCCATTTGTAGCATTAAAAACCTTTTTGCACCACAACCTTTTGTTCACAGTATTTGAAGGGAATCTGTGCATTATTTTGTGGTCTCTAGGATCCTTGATTACCCCACAAGCAGGCACAGAGCTATATTTTTTGGACATTTTGATAATATCAATTCAAACACAAACTGTTTTGGCGCGTGACAAAACGGATTAATTACAGGTTCCTGTAACTCCCGAAGGGGGTGACATCTTTTGATATTTTCCCTTTTGACAAGTCGGACGATTGTAACCAATTGGAGAGACTTTAATAGTGAATCAACGAAGACGACGACTAATATAATTGTACACAAAAATAAAAATGGTTGGCATGTACGTACTAGTGACATTGGCCATTTTTTTCTTTCTTATAAATTTATTAACATATTCAAGCAAAACATTTTTATTCAATTTTGACGTTTTAAACTGCGTTTAATAAATCCTTAACAAGTCTGACAAATAAGTTGTCTGTGAAGTTGTTATCCACAAGTGAATTGCAAAATTTTTAATTCACTCTTAATATTTTTAAATCACTCACAAAAAAATAAAAAACAACTTCAGGAACATAAACATTTTGCTTATTATTTTTTATAGTTTTCACAGAATACAATTTGTTTACAATTTTCACTAAAAGGTTGCTGCAACTAAATCAGTATTGTTTGACATATTTGTTTGGCTCTGTGAGGCGTCAATTTGGGAATTGTATAAATCCCACACCAATACAATTCCAAAGTGTGTTTCGTAAACTATTTACTACAGATTATTTCGATACGAGTGCAAGAACCAACCGTGAAACACTATTTTATTTGAAATGAAAAATTTGCTAAGGTGTTCTTTTAAACAAACGTCCGCAACACATCTTCCCTGTATTCCAGCCTCTTCAACAATCATTAAGTGATGTGAGTTACCGGAAACTCACCTTGAAAGAACACAACTGTTTATGGTATATTTGTGGATACTCATTAATACAAAAATTCTTACACCACCACTTCTGCGAAGTTTGTGTGAACTTTGCAGTGGTACATCCTGTTTTAATTGTGTGACATTTTAAAGTCTTCAATGAAGATGTGATTTTTGGCGATTTAATAATGCCACCTGAACATTTTGCAGTTTATACTCCGGTAATGGGTAATACAGGGTTAGTCACGAGAGAATTACTTCTGAAAATTATTTTTACGCAACCCAAAATACGAATACCATGTACCATTTGATTGATTGCTGTTTGGAAACCGTATAAGCACAGGTATAAGTAATGTTGTCAACACAGATTACGGATACGTAATCTGTGTTGTCAACATGATTAGGCAACCAGTAATATCCATTGGGGCAAAAGAGTACTGAGTGACATAGGAAAATTATGGAATATTTGTTTTTACCAATGGCGGCTCGTCATATGAGGCAAGTGAGGCGGCGCCTCACAGCAGATATCTAAAGAACAGATTGACTTAATTTATAATTAAAAAAGAGCTTTCAATGCATTTTAAGTTACAAAAATATGTTGAAATGGGAGATCTGTACATGATTTTTAATTTTTTACACGTTCTGCGGACATTTTTCGTTGAATACTGTACGATTTATGCCCCGAATTCTTTAACTGAAGCGGCCAGAGCGTCGGTTCACTTAAGAGGAATCAGGACCGTGCCGTTGAGTTTTAGAGGGGTTGGTGGGACGAAAAAAACGTATTGTTGGAGGCGGCGTTAACGGCCACCCCACTACTGGATTATTGGTACCGTCTGTGAAAAAGTTCTTACCAGAATCTAAACGATACCGATGCGTACCTAATGTAACCCGAAACCCGCCGCTATTGAGTGTCAACTGGGTGTCGCAGATAAATGGCATAGTATAATTAAACAAATTCCGCTCTGATAAGGAAACTTCAATATTTAGCGTTAACAGAAAGCAGCAGAATTTGTTGATTGTTACTGAATTATATATATTAATAATTGTTTTACTTTTTTCCCTAAAGGTGACTTAATTTTAAACAGCAATAAATCAGTTTAAGCCTATTATATGAATATTTGGGTTCGCTGATGTTAATATTTTATTGATACATCGCTATGTAAAATTGCGTAAATTAGTGACAAATAACCATAAAACCAGTAGTTTCAGAGATTATCTTTCTGTCTAATAACAACAAAGAGATGGAAACGAGAAAAGAAGTAAAAAAAAATTGGTCTAAAGAGTTTAGACAGTACTTCCCTCGCTGTCGGAAACTTGACGACTTAAAAAAAAAAAAATGCGAGGACGTCATCAACATTTTTGCGAGGACACGTATATCAGTTGGGATAGATGTAGTGTAATACTAAGAATAAAATTATTATATTCCCAAATTTTCGTGAAAATGAATTGGGTCGTTTTGAATATTGATTTGTTATAATCAATAAAATAACGAAACAATTTACTCACGTATACGGCGCCGGTGAGAGGCAAAAATTTATAATTTACTGTGTATTATACCGCGTGTCTGGAAAATGGCGGATTACCTCTTCAGTACATTATATACGGGTGTTTCGGGAGTCCCGAAAAAATAATAAAAAAATTCTTTATGATGTAGATTACGAAAAAAGCGTAATTTTATAGAAGTAAAATTGGCAACACTGCACACACCTAATGCGTGAATACTTCCGGCTTACTTTCTGGTTTCTTAGTAACGATGGTGACTGAAATCCACCCTCGCTTTATATCAGGCAAACATTGTTGTCAAATGGAATTTTATCAAATTATTACACAAACAACACAGTAATATCTTTGTGCATTCTAACTGAAATGGTAATTTTAAAGATGGTCATGGGCAAGAGAACTATTAACTAAAAGTTTTGTTACTAGTTATTTTGATAATGAATGTGTTGTTTAGTTGTGAAACGTAGCAAAAGACCTAATTTTAAAATCATTATAACTCTAACAAAATGTGAGAAGGATTTTTTTTACTATTTTTCCTAGACTCACCAGTTGATTGTTACGAGCGTAGCGGAGAATTAATCCGCCATTTTCCAGACACTCGGTATATGCAATATTTAATTTAATCGAAAAAAAAAACTCAAAAACAGCGAAAAAACTTTATCGTACAACGAGAGACAGCTAGACATAATATGAATATACATGTATATTTTTAAAAATTAATCAATGAAAAAAGTTAGATACTAATTAAAGAACAGTTAATGTTTTCAAAGTTTTATATCTTTAGAAAAACAAAAGAATCTAGGTTTTTTCTTGAAGCGCTTCTGTAAAATATGGGTCCCTAATGCGCATATTTCGAGTGTGACGAGGATCAACATGTTCGGGAAGAAGACAGTCTTTATAAAAATTAACCAACTTCCCTTCCATCTTTACTTTCCAAAAGTCATCGTCTCGAGTTATATTTTCCAATTTTAGTGGTTCACTCTCCGAGGTCCAGACTGCAAGTATACATTTTTTCCGATTTGTTATCCTCAGTTGTCCCTGGATTTGATAATACCAGGAATGATTTTTATTGTTTGACATATCACTTCTCCAAAATGTGATTTTTCTTTTGGAAATCGCAACATCTATTGGAGTATTAAATGCTGAAAATGGGCATTTTATCTCTACAATGACGTCATTTCCAATTAACCCATCAGGTGACGCACCCAGGAATGGATACTCATTATCTATGAACAGTCCACATTTGTTTATTCGAGAATCGAGCTGGTGTTCCAATTGCTGACGTGCTTGCTCTTCATACATTCTTCCATGTTTAACAGCATCTACATGATTTAATATCTCTTTTGAATCGTATAAAAGACTGCGAACTATATTTATGCAACTAGTTGTAGAACGTCTTGCACATACTCGATAGAAATTGGAAGCTGTTAGTCTTTTTCTTCTTTCTTCGATCCATAAGCCGCTTTCTGCCTGTAACGTGGTACTAGTTTCTAAATTTATTTTCTCATTTTTTGTTAATATAAGCGAATTTAGAAACACCTCTTTTTCTTTCTCGAATAAATCTATATCCATATCCGGTTGTTGGCAGTATACACCATAGTCAGGATCTTTAATATTTTTTTTAATTTGTGGTTTATAAGTAACTTTTTTTTTATACTGCAATTGTCGCTTGGATTTAGATAATCTTTTTAACTCAAATGTACTTTTGATTTTTGTTGGACTTTTACCTACGAGGTTTTTGTGAATAAGATAGTGAGGTCTTTTTGTGTTGTGACTAATTGCAGCAAAATAACACCGTGATTGATAAGATCCTCCTTTCGAGTAATTTATTCTTTTACCTCCTATAAATTTTGCAATTTTCGAATTAAATTGCTCTACTATATTACTGTCTAGATCTTGAATTAAACTTCTGGAATGCTGCGATAACTGTTTAACAATTGCCATCAACTTATTATAAAATTGGGGTGAAGCCTTTAATGTACTAATTAAATTGTTGTCTTCATCATCGCGCTTACAAAAGTAACTACTGCAACTTTTATGACATCCAAAAACATGTAAAATGCTATTTTCTATATCATTTTTTAAGTTTTCTATCTGATTGGAAAGAAGTTCGGGTTCATTTTTCCTTTGATTAATAGCACATTTAACAGCTGTTCTTAATTTCATTATTTTATGTTCGGTCAAAAGTTTTCGCATTTTCAAAGGATAATGTGTGTCTATGGTCAATTTTCGTAATTTATTAGCGTAGTTGCGGAGAAGATGGTTCCTGCACTCTATTTTCTCTATAGTTATATCTTTGTATGGTCTGGCTTCAATAAGTTTTTTGTAGGTGCTACTGTCACCATCAGCCACAAATTTTGTATATTTTAACCCATACATGGATATACTTTGTTTGAAAGCTTCCACGATCGCCGTTGATTCCATGCCGGCAGAAGTTCCTTTATAATTTCTAAAACATTGATGCTGCTTAGGTTCTTCACGTTTTTCTTGAGCCATGATGCAAATTACGCAAAATTTATTTTTGATGCCTAAATATAATACTTCACCCGTTTGAAGGCCCATAACAGCCGCGGTTCCTGACAAAGCATTGTAATTAGTTCTATAACTTCTCTTAGACCAGCTGCCATCTCCTACCACTGTAATACACGGTATACCGTCTTTATCAACATGTCCTTTTCCTATTGCAATTTGTTTTTCTTTTTCAGCAGACTTTTTCATTTCTTCCAATGCAGTTTTTTCTATAACCTTACTAACTGTGTCATGATGTTTTTTGTAAGTCTTTTCATCCATACAAGGAATTTCCATAGAGGACAAAAATTCTTGCAAATTATAAAAACCACACCCAATACTCATGATACCTTCCACACAAGATGTATTTATGTTAATAGTTTTAGTACATTCTTGCACTATATTTTCGCTACTACTTTCATTTTTTCCCTCAAAAGGATTTGTGTGTATACTAAGATCGACGTTACACATATTGCATCTAAAAGTAATGATAGAATTTAATCCAAGTCGAGTCTCCTTACGACATTCTAAATTTGTTATATCACAGCCAAAAACTTTATTGTGGCAGCTTATGGTCTTCAATGAATCCACAAAATGTTGAAGGTGATCCACACGTCTTCCAATAAGAGTTTCATTAGAAGATTTTGTTGAAGGACCCTCTGAATTTTTTTCACAGCTCGAAAAAACATAACTCTGTAAGTAATATTTATACAAATTAAAAAAAACACGTTAAATACTACACTTACTTCGGAACTCTCTACTTGTTCAAAGTCTTCAATGTGTGCGGAAGACGTAGAAGGAAAATTTAATCTTTCATTACATGTGCTACTAAAATAAAAAAATGAAGAGTAAAGAATGCATTTTTAATGTAGTAAAGACCTTAGATCATATAATAAATAGATACCACCATGCCGTGTTCTTTCCCTAGGACAGCCTGTGACGACATCCTCCTGTCACACATCTCTCTCGTGCATGGAGGGATTACAATGAAACTATCCTTGCCTGATCACTATTTGAATTTTGCGCGCCTAAATTTTAGAAAGTATGTCTGAACTAACTTCGGAAGAAAGATGTTGACAGCTTGATTTTATAAATAATTCACAGTAGATAACGAAAGCAATAGTAAATTATTGGGCAGCAATTGTGATCCTTTATGACTACATCACTTAAAATAGGATCTTTGTTCTAAATTCTAAAATTGTTTTTTGTACAACAACTCGAAAGAGAGGTTAGAAGAAACATCTGTCAAAAGCGACTTGTTGCGCTGGTGCGGTACAAGGATGGAAGTGAAATAGACATATACAGATGAAATGCATATAACAAAGATGAAGATGTGGTGATCACACAAGGATAGCATTATACTACTCCCCTGGACGTAGAAAACGACAACAGATAGCTTCATGTCTAGTCACACCTTTCAGTTTGAGTATTGGTATCTATTTATTATATGATCTAAGGTAAAGACACACTCGTACCTCTCGTTATTAGAAGGTTCTCCATTATCAGATGCTGATGTTTTCTTCGAGGTTGTACTTCTATTAAGGTAGGGCAAACCAGCTCTTTTACACCTTTAAAAAATTAGTAGATATAGAAATTGTTTTCCAAAATATAGGTACTAAGATAAACATTGATATAATACATACATTTATCGAAAAAAACAGAGCAAATGAGAGTGACATAAATGTCTCATTCCCATTGCTTTTTATTGATCTATGAGAAGCTGATTTGCTAATCTTGCCCCGTGTTTTTTTAAACCATTAATTGTATGTACGGGTCGCTAAAAAGTATGGAAGCAGTTGAATATCGCGAGAACGGTTTATCGGAATTCATTGAAATGTGGTACAAAAGTAAAAATCTTTGAACTCTTTAGTCTAAAATACTATTCAAATTTTGATCAATATTTGTTTTATCGACATTGATTTTTTTTAAAAACACGAAGGGTCAAATTTAATATTTTTTAAAAAAGAAATTTTTTCTGCAATCAGTAATGTAACACATGTCTTTCTTTCTTTCAAATAAATGGCAACAAAACTATTAAAATAATACAATTTGGATTTTTTTGCTTGTATTTCAGTTAAATTTTTAAAATTATTATTAACTTTTATTTAATTTTTCTATCAACGCACAAGTGGTAAAGGACCAATGATAGGTAAAGACAACATTTCCTATAAGCCAAATAAAATTCACATATTCCAAATTGTATTTATTATTTTAATGTCTTTTTTAGTGCAAATAAAGAAAGAATTAAATTTGACCCCTCATGCCAATTAAAAAAAAAATCAAGTTGTTTATGGAACTTTGAATACTATTTGAGAGGAAAGAGTTCAAATACTTTTACTTGTATACCATCAAATGTCAATAAGTTCCGTTAAATCGTTCTCGCAATATTCAACTACTTCCTTACTTTTTAGCAACCCTGTATGTATCTACGATATCAAATAAATTTTAACTAATATACACCAATTTTTATGTATCTAATTACATAATTGTATCTTACCTGTTATAATTTACTAGATTTGTACACTTCCGAAGTTTCGCGGATAAAAAAAGTCCTGTTTTGTTTCCTTTCCGTTTTACCATTTTGAAATACCTACACTGTCACAACACACTAAATTCACTGATAAGGTATCCGTAGTGGTATTCAAATTCTATATAATACTTACAACGAGTTGAAAGACAGAAAAGCACCTGAACTAGGTAAAGCTTTGAAACAGATTATGTAAAACCAGTTGACCAGACATCAAGTAGCGCAAATTCGGCATATTTGCAAGTTTATCTTATCTACAATATGCATTCTTTTCTTTTATTTTATACCACCATCGCCTACAGTTTTTAGATAAGCTTATTGAAGAAGAAGAGAATTGAGTTTTGAACGCCGGCAACGAGCAAGCAACGAAATATTGGGAATAAAACCTTTATCGGTCGCTAAAATTAAATCCGGATTGTTTCCTGTAGGGGTACCGTCATTCTGTAATATATAACTGTCATCACAAATTTTAACGAATTAGGGAATGGTACCCCAACCTGGGATGTCATTATTTAAAAATTTTTTAAATATTAAAAATATATATTCTATTTGACGCACATAAAAATTTCTTTGTGTTAATTAATCCTTAATCTATATTTTAAATTTCTATTTTTTCAAATAACTGAGGAGAAGAAAAAATCAATCACATAAGCAGTAGAGGCTCGCTACTTCCGGTAGAAACGTCAACTAAACTAACATACGCTATGCTTTTAAAGCATTCAGATACATCGTAAACAATTTAAATTTTTTAAATATAAGCCTCACTCGTCACTACTACTTATTTCAATACAAATCGACTTTTGAAGTGGAATGTACTTTTGAAACTTTCATCAAATTACACCAGGAGGCAGCACATCCCATTGACGTACAAATCGTTTTGTAGATAGTTTGTACTTCTATCAATTTTCTGGATAAACAAGGTATTTTCAAAAAATAATTTTTACCATCGTTACGACAAAACTTTAATCTATATGTCTCTAGTGTTACTTTTTTAAAAATGTTCCTATATTTTATAGAAACTAGCATCTTAACCAAGCCAAATAGGGCTAACTTTGTAAGATTGTATTTCCTTTCTTTAATTATAAATCAAAAAACTAACACTACAGACGGATGAAGTAGCATTTTTTCTTTAACTTATTAAAAAATTATTGCAAAGCAATGCATTTTTGGCTTTATTTTAACAGAAGTACAAACATCACTTTCGAGCGAAATATTTGCCAGTGGGGATCCCTCTTAAACCAACGAAGCCCAATCACAGACACGGATTTCCATGACTCAGCTGCTATACTCCAATACATGAATTCGCTCGGAACTGAGGCGATATCTTCGATGCTTCTCGGCCAATTTCGGCGTACTAATTCAACCATTTTCCTATTTATTTTACAGAATGGAAGGGGTGCAGGGTGAGTGGGTAATTAGCATAAATGTGAATAAAAGCCCACGTGTTGGTGTTTCGTGTTTTTGTCTCTTTCATAGGTACAGGGTACAGGTGAGTGAAAAATGAATTCGGAGTACGATATTATCATGTTGCTTCTTGAAACGCCGTTTTCACGGCGAACCGAGTTAGAACGTCGGTAAATTTTGCTAAATATCGAGCAGTCAAAACCGTTAATTAATTTAACTTCCATTGATAAGCGACAAAATCGTCAGTACTCCAGGTCTTTTAAATCAACCTGGTACGAAACATATAAACGGCTCTGCCGTAGCCGTAATATTTATGCTGAAAATGTATATTGTTGGCTGTATCTACTCTTAGGCAATGAAAAAAACACATGGACGATGTCTCCGGGATATAACGATTTAAAGAATTTCATCCGAAGTGCAAAGTTACATGAAAGTTCCAAAGACATTAAAAATTTCATGGGCTTAAATTAATATTTAGAAAGGAACACAACTATTGGCGAATCCCTCCAAGAAAGTGCTAGTTTAAACAAAATTTTGACTTGTAAAAAGATTGTTGATTAAATGTGTTATGGGTGTTATTATGACCCACCACTGACCCGGAAATGACCGGCATTCAGGCAAGACTTCTATCATTACGGGTACTAAGACCAAGTAATGATATGCATTGATTAGATTAACAGAACAACTTTCGAGATTCTAGAATTACAGCATACAAATTAGTCTGCTATTATTCTCTAATCTCACCCCATCCCCAAAAGTCCAGCGTAACTACCGACCATTTATCCGCGCATCACATGAAAAGTGACCTACACTACTCTGACCTACTGGTGCTAATCTAATCTGACTGACTTGATCAGACTGTTCAAGAAACTTACGAACAATATGACATGTTCCTAACAAAACAGCTTTTTGAATTTTGACAATTATTGAATCATTCAAATGCAAAGACTTTAAATTCTCAACTAAGCTATTTGGAACTACACCTACATTAGAGATAACTAGGGGTAGAATTGAAATTTTTTTAAGATTCAACATGGATTTCATTTCTATCGATAATTGTAGATATTTTGAAATCTTGGTGTCGTATGTTTGAATAATGTTGTTTGTGTTAGGAATAGCAATGTCAATGAGAATGGCTTCGTTCGTGTGTTTTTTGATAAGTATGATGTCTGGTCTGTTAGCTGTAATGTTTAAGTCTGTAAGTATTGTGCGATCCCAGTATAATTTGTATTTGTTATTTTCAAGGAATGGAGACGGAATGTAAGTGTAATAGGGTGTCGTATCTTCGATTAAGTTCATAAGTGTTGCTAATTCTTTGTGAATGATTTTGGCTGCGTTGTCGTGTCTAGCTTTGTAATCAGTTTGTGTTAGGATGCTGCAAGAAGAGATTATGTGCTGGATCGTTTCAGGTTTTGCTTTGCATAGGCGACAGCAGTCGTTTTTTATGTTCGGATCTTTGATGATGTATTTTCTATAATTCTTGGTATTGATTACTTGGTCTTGAATAGCAAACACAAATCCTTCTGTTTCGGCATACAAACTTGATTTTTTTAACCAAATCAATGACATCTTCTTATTGACATGATTTTCTTCTAAGTCTTTGTAGAATTTTCCATGCAGTTGTTTTTGTTTTATTATTATTTAAGACCCACCACTGACCCGGAAATGACCGGCATTCAGGCAAGACTTCTATCATTACGGGTACTAAGACCAAGTAATGATATGCATTGATTAGATTAACAGAACAACTTTCGAGATTCTAGAATTACAGCATACAAATTAGTCTGCTATTATTCTCTAATCTCACCCCATCCCCAAAAGTCCAGCGTAACTACCGACCATTTATCCGCGCATCACATGAAAAGTGACCTACACTACTCTGACCTACTGGTGCTAATCTAATCTGACTGACTTGATCAGACTGTTCAAGAAACTTACGAACAATATGACATGTTCCTAACAAAACAGCTTTTTGAATTTTGACAATTATTGAATCATTCAAATGCAAAGACTTTAAATTCTCAACTAAGCTATTTGGAACTACACCTACATTAGAGATAACTAGGGGTAGAATTGAAATTTTTTTAAGATTCAACATGGATTTCATTTCTATCGATAATTGTAGATATTTTGAAATCTTGGTGTCGTATGTTTGAATAATGTTGTTTGTGTTAGGAATAGCAATGTCAATGAGAATGGCTTCGTTCGTGTGTTTTTTGATAAGTATGATGTCTGGTCTGTTAGCTGTAATGTTTAAGTCTGTAAGTATTGTGCGATCCCAGTATAATTTGTATTTGTTATTTTCAAGGAATGGAGACGGAATGTAAGTGTAATAGGGTGTCGTATCTTCGATTAAGTTCATAAGTGTTGCTAATTCTTTGTGAATGATTTTGGCTGCGTTGTCGTGTCTAGCTTTGTAATCAGTTTGTGTTAGGATGCTGCAAGAAGAGATTATGTGCTGGATCGTTTCAGGTTTTGCTTTGCATAGGCGACAGCAGTCGTTTTTTATGTTCGGATCTTTGATGATGTATTTTCTATAATTCTTGGTATTGATTACTTGGTCTTGAATAGCAAACACAAATCCTTCTGTTTCGGCATACAAACTTGATTTTTTTAACCAAATCAATGACATCTTCTTATTGACATGATTTTCTTCTAAGTCTTTGTAGAATTTTCCATGCAGTTGTTTTTGTTTTATTATTATTTAAGACCCACCACTGACCCGGAAATGACCGGCATTCAGGCAAGACTTCTATCATTACGGGTACTAAGACCAAGTAATGATATGCATTGATTAGATTAACAGAACAACTTTCGAGATTCTAGAATTACAGCATACAAATTAGTCTGCTATTATTCTCTAATCTCACCCCATCCCCAAAAGTCCAGCGTAACTACCGACCATTTATCCGCGCATCACATGAAAAGTGACCTACACTACTCTGACCTACTGGTGCTAATCTAATCTGACTGACTTGATCAGACTGTTCAAGAAACTTACGAACAATATGACATGTTCCTAACAAAACAGCTTTTTGAATTTTGACAATTATTGAATCATTCAAATGCAAAGACTTTAAATTCTCAACTAAGCTATTTGGAACTACACCTACATTAGAGATAACTAGGGGTAGAATTGAAATTTTTTTAAGATTCAACATGGATTTCATTTCTATCGATAATTGTAGATATTTTGAAATCTTGGTGTCGTATGTTTGAATAATGTTGTTTGTGTTAGGAATAGCAATGTCAATGAGAATGGCTTCGTTCGTGTGTTTTTTGATAAGTATGATGTCTGGTCTGTTAGCTGTAATGTTTAAGTCTGTAAGTATTGTGCGATCCCAGTATAATTTGTATTTGTTATTTTCAAGGAATGGAGACGGAATGTAAGTGTAATAGGGTGTCGTATCTTCGATTAAGTTCATAAGTGTTGCTAATTCTTTGTGAATGATTTTGGCTGCGTTGTCGTGTCTAGCTTTGTAATCAGTTTGTGTTAGGATGCTGCAAGAAGAGATTATGTGCTGGATCGTTTCAGGTTTTGCTTTGCATAGGCGACAGCAGTCGTTTTTTATGTTCGGATCTTTGATGATGTATTTTCTATAATTCTTGGTATTGATTACTTGGTCTTGAATAGCAAACACAAATCCTTCTGTTTCGGCATACAAACTTGATTTTTTTAACCAAATCAATGACATCTTCTTATTGACATGATTTTCTTCTAAGTCTTTGTAGAATTTTCCATGCAGTTGTTTTTGTTTTATTATTATTTAAGACCCACCACTGACCCGGAAATGACCGGCATTCAGGCAAGACTTCTATCATTACGGGTACTAAGACCAAGTAATGATATGCATTGATTAGATTAACAGAACAACTTTCGAGATTCTAGAATTACAGCATACAAATTAGTCTGCTATTATTCTCTAATCTCACCCCATCCCCAAAAGTCCAGCGTAACTACCGACCATTTATCCGCGCATCACATGAAAAGTGACCTACACTACTCTGACCTACTGGTGCTAATCTAATCTGACTGACTTGATCAGACTGTTCAAGAAACTTACGAACAATATGACATGTTCCTAACAAAACAGCTTTTTGAATTTTGACAATTATTGAATCATTCAAATGCAAAGACTTTAAATTCTCAACTAAGCTATTTGGAACTACACCTACATTAGAGATAACTAGGGGTAGAATTGAAATTTTTTTAAGATTCAACATGGATTTCATTTCTATCGATAATTGTAGATATTTTGAAATCTTGGTGTCGTATGTTTGAATAATGTTGTTTGTGTTAGGAATAGCAATGTCAATGAGAATGGCTTCGTTCGTGTGTTTTTTGATAAGTATGATGTCTGGTCTGTTAGCTGTAATGTTTAAGTCTGTAAGTATTGTGCGATCCCAGTATAATTTGTATTTGTTATTTTCAAGGAATGGAGACGGAATGTAAGTGTAATAGGGTGTCGTATCTTCGATTAAGTTCATAAGTGTTGCTAATTCTTTGTGAATGATTTTGGCTGCGTTGTCGTGTCTAGCTTTGTAATCAGTTTGTGTTAGGATGCTGCAAGAAGAGATTATGTGCTGGATCGTTTCAGGTTTTGCTTTGCATAGGCGACAGCAGTCGTTTTTTATGTTCGGATCTTTGATGATGTATTTTCTATAATTCTTGGTATTGATTACTTGGTCTTGAATAGCAAACACAAATCCTTCTGTTTCGGCATACAAACTTGATTTTTTTAACCAAATCAATGACATCTTCTTATTGACATGATTTTCTTCTAAGTCTTTGTAGAATTTTCCATGTAGTTGTTTTTGTTTTAGTCCACTTATTATTTTATCTATTGTGTGGGGGGTGTGGATTTCTTCGGTGTTCGACAGATTTAAGGGTGTGTGGTTCAAATCTGCTCTTGTGATGGTGCGAAACATTTCATTTCTTTCCGCTCGTTTCAAGAAATACTTCTTCAAATCTGAGATTTGTCTCTGATATAAGTTTTCTAAGTTCTGGAAACCCCTTCCTCCATTCTGTCTTGGTAATGAGAATCTTTCAATCGACGATTTTGGGTGATGCCTTCTATACTGTGTGAAGATTTTCCTTGTTGCTATGTTTTTATTATTATTATTATTATTATTAGTAATAATAATATTATTAGGACTCACTACTGATTCGGAAATGACCGGTACTCAGGTAACACTTCTATCATTACTAGTTAGTTAGTTAGTTAGTAGTTACTAAGACTAGTAATATGCATTAATGACATTAATTTAATTAATTTTATTATTGATATTATTATTGTCAAACTTCTATCATCGCCTCACCACATCAGACAGTCACGAGCCGCCACTGGTTTTTACATCAAACACTAGAGTTATTTAATGTTTGTTTAGCACCTAATTAACATATATAATCACAAACAACATTGCTTGAAACAAATATTTATTTAATCTTATAGCTAATACGCAAAAAAGACATTTTTTTGTCGTTACAAAGGTCGAACATTTTATATTAATAGATTTGAAACGGAAAACTATTGAACAAACTTTATGAATCTCAACAGACTTTGAAAAATCTGTTAAGACTGTCATAATAATGTGATATAATTTTGAAATTAATTACTAAAACGATTTAATATATTTATACATACACTATACATGATCGTTTTCCGGGTTAAGTTTACACGGTTCCAACCCAGAAAACGATCATGTATAGTATATGTATGTATATGTATATTATTCCGACCGTAGAAGCCTCCGAAATTATATACATATACTTACCGAATTTTAATTGATATCAATTTTGAATATCTGTGTCTAATCCTGTTATCAAATTCATTTCGTTATCCGCTTATTTCGATGACGAATCCGAATTGCGAAATAAATTTTTAGAACAAGGTAATTTAGTTGAATATGGTGATTATTTAATGGATCCTGATTTACGATGTGATCGTTTAATTCGCAAAATATATTTTTTAAATTAATGTCTTAATTCTTAAATTAAACCATAATACAAGTAAATTTACTTATATCATGAATTAAGCAGGATCAGTTATTCTCGGCCGTAGGTAGCGATTAGGATGAGTATAATTTTATGTTTTGAAATAGAAAAAGTAAAATTTGAACAACAGTAATTTTATATGTAGTAACAGTAAAACTGCCCTATTACAACAGTTCCCTTAGCTTTGCTAAGGAAGTAAAAATAATGTAATTAGTTGTAATAATTAGTAATTACTAAACCTGTGAAATGAAACCGTGGGATCTTGTCCGTATCTTTGTTGGCAGTTAAATGCCACACAAGGCTTCACCACAGTGGATAAAATGTCATTTACACATAACAATTTAACTAAAAATTTAATATTTTATAGAAAACAGTCCAAAATGAACGAAGTGCCCCAGTTTTTTGCCATAATGGGGTTCGCGCCAATTTACACCAATGATGCTGTTGCCCCGAATGGGTATTGTGTGTTGCCTGATCATGTTGACAACAGTTTAGAGCGGGCACGAGCAGTCCAATAATAGTAGGTCCATGTTTTAACCCCATAATCCAACATCCCGTATGATCCCGTAATTAATATGACATTTCTTGTTGACAAAACCAGACAAAACGATCACCGAAAACCTTAAAATGAAAAAGAAACTATGTTCTTCAAGGTCGGAGCACCTTTAGAGACGCTAGTGACCTGTTTATGTCGTTCCGTAAGTTCCCCATGTATTTCTTATGGGAACAACTGACACTTTCATAGCCCTGACTTAACTGTCAACCACAGAACAGTCACTATAGAACAAGCGCAGGCTCCATGTATTTCATTGGCAGCAGCAGTGACATTTCTCGACCGTCATGTTGCGATGTAAAAGTGTGGGAAATTCAAATAAATGCATGCTACGTGTATTGCCAGTTGCATACTCCAGCATCGTGTCATACCGGTTGCCTACCACTACTTATTTGTTTTATTAATGGAAAGAAATAAAATTCATAAAATTTTACAAACGAAGTATATTAAACATTAAAAGACTATATATACAATTCAAAAATTAACAATAAAATAAAAAAACAATTTTGTTATAAACAAAAAATTAACAAAAATACAAACCTTCCACCATAATACTTCTAGACGTCAAATGGGAGTACAGTCGGGACCGTTACTATAAAACCATCGGATAAAAAGTAAAGTTGGCAGCACTGCCGTTTAGTATTTTATGATCAATGCGGTTTGTAACGACAGCGCGCATGACGCTTCGCGTTAACAGCTAGTTGACAGGCGCAACAATAATTTTCGAAAAGTTCGAGTCGTGCTTTTTTAGAGCTATATTATGCCTTCCCGACATAAAAGAACTTTGCTGTCGCAAAAAATGAAGACTGCTGTGGTAAAATGTTACCGAGAAATTGGCGATCTCGGTCCCACTTTGTCAATTCGACAATTGGAAGAGAAAGTCGCAACCATATTTTCGGTACAGTACTCCTTTTGAATAAGCAGCGGCTTTCAGATATTCTGTCCTATGTACCCGCCAATCACAACCGTTAATTTCTCATTATTTCCTTATCCTTTATAGTGCTCAAGAAGTCAGATCCGAACCATAATTTCCCAAAATAATGCCGGCGTTCCTATTCTTGATCCCCAAACGGGCAGAAAACCAAGATGTCGATTTCACACTGATTTCCTATTTAAAGAAGAATTGAGCCTACATATCTACCAAAGAAATAAAAAGAATGAATATTTCACCGCAAGGGATTTATTTCAATTTGCAAGAACTGAATTAGAATACACAGCGAGTTTAACAACACTGAAACGCATTTTAAAATCAATGGGGTACAGGTACAAGAAAGTGAATAACCGAAAAATTTTAATTGAGGGACCTAGACTTCAATCCCAAAAAATTAAATTTTTAAGGCAATATTTGCAACTGGTAGATCAGAATGTAACGTTCGTTTTTCTCGATGAAACGTGGATCTATGAACATGGTTCTGCTGTAAGAAGGTGGGTGTTTGAAGGTGATAGAAGGGGTATGCCAGAGAAAGTTTGCATGAATGAAGGAAAGCGATTCACAATACTTCACGCCGGGGGCAAATTTTGGTTTTCTCGAAGGATGCGATTTATTTTTGGATAGCAAAGTAGATAGCAGAGATTATCACAAGACGATGACTGGGGACCTGTTTAAGCAATGGACTGAGCAACAACTAATTCCAAATGTCAAACAGATGAGCGGCAAAGTGGTTGTTATTATGGATAACGCGCCGTATCATTCAGTCCATGCTGAACAGCTCCCCAATTTTTCTTGGCAAAAGTCAAAATTACAACTTTGGTTGCATCAAAACGAAATTCCCTTTGATAGTAATTTAACGAAAAAGCAATTGTATGAAATAATAAAACCTAATATTCTTTCCCGAAAAAAGTACTTAATTGACGAGTTGCTATCCAAAAATGGCATACAAGTATTACGACTTCCCCCATACCATTGTCAGTACAACCCCATTGAAATGGTATGGGGTTTTTGTAAACAATATTACAACAAGCATATTCTTGAACAGCCTTCAGGAAAATTAAAAGTTGCTAATTTATGGAAAAAAGCACTGTCTAAATATACTCCCGAAATGTGGCTAAATAGTGTTAAACATTGTGAACAAATAATGAAAGAAGACTGGGTGCGATTGATGGGGAATGAAGGCGTGCAAGATATACCACCGATAATTATATCACTCGCAGATTCTGATGATGAATCAATTATAAGCTTTAGATCAGAATCTGCAGACGATATTTCCTTGGAGGATGAGAATCTGCTTGAATGTAGTGAAGAAGAAGATGAAAGAAAAATAGTATGCAAGGATGAGCAAAAGATTTGTTTGTTAGAAACAACAGAATCTGAAAATCAGAGTGATGTGGAGCTTCTTACAGTAGAATTTGTTGATTAACTGTTTTGGTAATCTACATAGAACGGGAAATTTATTAATCTCTATACAATTGCACTGTATTGTATTGTTTTTTTTACGTTTTAAAGTAATCACTGAGAATGATAAATTAGATTTCACTAGTCCTTTCTTGTTTCTCTGCATGAATATCCCACAGTAGGTTTTTATCATATTGCTATAATAAATTTGTTCCAATAACACTGGTGTAGTTATAAGTTCACCCATCTCATTTCTGTCTTTTGTATTCTTATCTGCATAAAATATACACAGTACCTATTAAGTTCATTGTGATAATATTAAATTTGTTCAAACGCTGCTCTTAAGTTATGAGTCCACCTTTCTTATTATTTCTCTTTCAATTTGTTTTTAAATGTTCATTTGCATGGACATGCACATCTTATGTTTGCATTGTATTATATTGGATCTGTTCTAATTCTACTGTCAAGTGGAAGTTATGAAGTCACTTATTTTATTATAAGCATCTGCCTAAAATGCATAATGTAAATAGAGCCTTGACTCTCAAAACTACTCACAATTTTGTATTTTTCCCTCATAAAACTGTATTGCTGTTTCGTGTGTTAGAGATTTTGTAATAAAAACCTTTTGCTGTACAAATCATATACTATGAAGCACAATTAAGCAATTCAAAGAAAGATGTCTTACACACACCTGTCCTCTGAAACAAAGTTTTTGATTTAACCACAGCTATATTCAAGTGTGTACTACAAATTTTGAATTTTAGTTTCCATGGGGCATTTTTCTATGTATGAGTTTCACTGTCTTCTTTTCCATGTAGCTGTCCTATTTGAAGTCGAAACATTTTTTAGTAATTGTAAACAAATTTAGCAGTTGTGTTTGCAAATAAATATTTAACTGCAAGCATTTTTAATGCTCTTTTTCGAAGGATTCAAACTTTTGAGAGACTGAAAAAAAACTAATGATGACTAGTTATCAGATGTGTATAAAATTTTACCATTTGGAAAATCCATAAGTACAAAAAGTACAGAAAAATTGGTTTGCCACGTTTTGTCACTCGAACACTTTTTTCATCAAGTAAAGAAAACCATCTTAAATTTAAACAGTCAGCGTGGCAGGATATACATACAAGATAATTTCCTTTATTTGATATATGGTGGGAATTGAGTATTGTTTGTTGTCTGACCTGAATCGAAATACCTACGCACCTACAAGCGTATAATTAATTTTTTTCACTAGTAGCGTAGAGATGCACCACTATCATGCTTTGTCTGTGAGTAATAAATTCATTTTTCTCCATAATGGTAATTAAATTTGGCTAATGGAAGTGAAGTTAATGTTCACCGAGGGTCAATAACCATTCTATTTTAACGGTCTATAATAAAGATTGAGGTTATGTAACGCCTTAACAAACGAAAATTGGCGATTATTACCAGATTTTTTAAATCATTTTCACGAGGAACAGTATCTCTAGAGGGGTACATAGTTCACAGCTTGATATATTTCCTAAAAAAATAACAAATTAATTGACAATTTGAATTTACAAACCTCATCATCTACAAACCAACATGAAACCAAAACTTTTCAAACGTCGAAAAATAATGACGGAAAACATCAAAACCTAGTTAGGTGATGTTAGTGATGTTATGTTCCTTTTAATAAATCGAAAATTTTTCAAATGTGTTTTGTAGTGCGCTACTAGTGAAAAAAAATAGCATATACCTACGCCACGGTAGTGAAGATATATAGACCTCACGCTTACAATAATCCTTGACGCTTCACGTCTCGTGCTCTAATCTGCGTTCAGTCTATCTAATGATTATCTTCAGCATAGATAAGAGACATATATACTGTTTACTTCACTACCTTGGCCTATAATTTACCTACAAGTATTTTCCAGTCACTGCTAACTCAACATGAATATCGTAGAAATTGGATTTGGATATGTTTCTCAAAGTTCTTGGCATACTTACATACGTTAATTTATTCAACTTTTTGACTTGTTTTTATACAGAAGTCTTCGGTAATTTTGTATCTGCGTAAGTGGTAACCACCTGTGCTGATCAACAGATATTTGGATACTCTTTATCATTTTGCTGTTTTACAAGTCCCTATTTGACAAATTATTGACAGCATCATAACCTAACAGAAGATTTCCCCCAAAAATCTCACCAAAACCCATTAATTCAACTTACACTCAACAAATTTTGAAAACTTACACTAGGGAGTGGTTTTATACTAATGGTCCCGACTTTACTAGATCCATTCAAGGGTTTCCATTTCCTCCAGGTTATTTTAAAGTAAAAGGTACTCACATTGAGATTATTCCAAATATTTCGAAGTACGAAGTGATGTCTACTGTGGTGATGTTTTGCAATGGTGTTGCCCCCGCGCTGTCAACCACAGCTGGCAACGTCAACACGTGGTCAACACTAGGGACCAGACCCAGCCAGCGCATGATTCCTCTGTTCGTTTGTATTCGTCACTCTTCGTGACTAGTATGAATGCTCATCAACAATCAACAAACCAAACAGCTGTTATAACCTAAAATGTACTAATGAAAGTGATTTTTAAATTAAGTTTGAGTTGAACGTGTGACGAATAATGCCTAATGAAGCTCGGTATGCGTTGTTATACAGTGATTATGAGACCTCCACGGTCTTACGTTTACCTTTTGAAAAATTCTCAATAATTACTGTTGGTTTACCTTTGTTCGCGTTTTTATTCTGTATCGTCTATTCCGTGGTGTTTCATTTTGAAAATGCAACATACACCCATTGTCAAGTATTTAATATTTTACCGTCCATCTCCGCCGCTATTGGAAATTTTTCACCGCAACGACAAGTCTGGCAAGTGGCCATTGTTTTACATGCAGTGCCAAGATTCTCCATTGCCTTTGTTTACTTACAACACCACCAAAGTGTTTTGTACCAACATGACCAATGGATGGGAACTGTAGCATGTGTTCTTAATGTTATTGAAAACATTGCTCTGATTATATTATCCTTTTGGACATCATCACAACATTATCGTAAGTTTATTGCATTCGTCAGTGCAGGTTCATTGGCACCGTATTAAAGGAAACAGTTTGAAACATACATGAAGCTACAGCTAAACATTCAAGATTTATTATAATGAGGTGACTTCATTCAACTCTATATTTTTGTGAACTATTACTGCTACTAATTACTACATCAAAGACTTTTAAAATGTACGTGTTTGTTGATCTTATAGAAAAATATACCTAGTACGTACAGGAAATTTATTAAAACATTTGAAACAAATAATAATATAAATAAAATAAATGGATCAGACGTTAAGTAAGATTTAGATTTTTTTCGCAGATTATTATTGTTTTATAGTTTGTGCGAGTTTATTCCAAAAATAAAATACGATTAACAAAAATCAGTCTCTAGTTGGCGCGGAAGTAGAAACTGTCTTTTTTATTGTCTACTATGCACAATGAAGGATGACGTAAACCGCTGATTTTGACGATATTGGCGACTAGTGGACCATTTTTGTTCATCTGTATTGATATTCTTTTACTCAAAATGACAAATCTGTTTACTGGAGCTAACTGTGTGTTAAAAAGTCAATTGTACAGAAGTCCACACTGTAATATTAAACCAACATAAACTCCAAGGATTTTAACTTCAAAAAAATAATAGAGATACGTGTGAAGATTTTTAATATCTCTGCAGTCTATTTTTTTTGTCAAAATTTACTGTTACTTAATGAAAAGTGTAATTCCAGTTCTGAGTTAAATGTATTAATTTCAGCAACTGTTTAACAGATTAGCCAGCCCTGGTATAACATCACATTAAGTACTCACAGAAAAAACGTGTTTTTTTACAGTATTTATTAAGAATTTTAATTATTGCGAAAATAAAAAAAAATTACAGGTTATTCACGAGAAGCTCCGCGTACAAAAAATTCAAAACGCAACCAGAAATGAGTACAATAATTTTAGAACCATCTTTGATATTTCACACCGCTTTTTAAAAAAGTTGTTGCAACGACACTGACGTTGTGTCAAATACTACCATGTTAAAATTGACATTTCGGCGCAAAATGATAGAAATATGTACAAACGATGAAAAGACTAATATGATTTTGATATATGGTGAGTGCACAAAAATATGGCTACTGGTTCCCGTTTGCATCGAGAACATCCTGCCAACCTGTTTTTTTTTTTTAGTTTATTTGGTTTTGCTTTTTTAACCTAAAATTCATCTTTATTTCCAAATTACCAAAAACAAAGAGTTGACAATGTTTTACTTTTAAAAATTATAATGAGAGCCGTTTTATACATCACAGAATTAGTTCAAAAATATTCAATATTTTGATAGTAAGTGGGCAAGAAATTATGCAGACCTTCAAAACATGACCATTTGTCTACATTTTGAACGTAAACAAACGTACGTTACCATCAAAATACAGACTGAAAAATCTCTAACATTAATTTTGGTACACAGTAATTTTTGGAATAATTTGTGACGCGTAAAACGCGTGTAAAACTGCTGTGCAGTTGTATTATTGATTGCGTTTTAAATATTTTAGGCGAGGAACTTCTCGTAAATAACCTTCTCCTTATTTTGAAAATTATTTTCCAGTAAGTATGCAACGTAATTTTACAGTTATCTGCCCATCGGTGACTGATTATATTATTAAAGTGAATTTTGTATTTGGTAGTAGAAAAACGGTATATGTCGTTTTGCTGGATAAAATATACAGGAAAGAGGTAGTTGCATCTAAAACCATAATTACAATACGGAGTTCACAAAAACTTTACAGTGTTGACTTCTTTCTTGGGTTCGCTTTTGTGCAGTTTATTTTTACACTTTTGTTTTAATAATAATTCGCTTTGTTCCTTAAGGTGACACCTATTTTTTACATTCTTTTTCAGCTGTTCATGAAAAAGCCTTTATTACCTTCATATTGATGTCAGAATTTTACATGATCTTAATTTATATTCTACAAAGACGATGCAAAAAACGTCATAAAGAAAGTTTGAAATGGAAAAAAAGACTTCTCATCACGAACATATCATCAATTTTAATAGCAACTTACTGCTTTTTACGACACAATTCGTATTGTGAGCCTTATGGTAAGTACAATTTATTAATTCAAATTCATACAGTTTTATGTCTATTGATTTTGAATTATTTGTAACATTTTTCCTTTTTTGTTTTTCTATGGTATTCATTCGTTGAGTTATACAAATTTGTCATTCCAAAGATTTACAAATTTAGTTAATTTAATCTTAAAGACCGAAGGAACAGTTTTCTTTCGGAAATTTCGTGAATACATAACTGGAACTACTAAATTCATTATTTTAAAATTTTTACTTCATGTGTTTAAGCCAAGGAAGTATTGTAATAAGTCCATCGGACGAATGGCCACTTTCATGTTTTCTGGACATTTCATGACCCCTAAGGTACGAGACAATAGATCTCTTGTTTCCATCTGTTCTGCCGCAGCGATTTTTGTCAAATTTTAGATGTATGTTAGGAATATCGTGTAGATATTAACATATTGCTACAGGTGTGCTTCTTGATCTTTTCTCTACACAACCAGATTTTTGGGGAAAGAAAAAAACTATTTTATAACAACATTTTGCAATCTGACTTTAAAACTGCAAAACCGAGTGCTCTGAAATCTTGCAAACGTTGTAAGGTTGTCGTAGGCATAGTAAATCGTTAATTATAATTAGGCTTCGGATTTTAGGTCGTTAAAAAATGAATAAAAGGAGACATTTTTAGGTTCCAAAATTGACGAATTAGGTTATAAAAATCTTAGTTTAAGTTGAAAAACCTGCAGGAAAAAATATTTGCTCAACGAAAAAGCATACATCAAAAATATATATATTTAAAAAAACAAAACATTAAACAAAACATAGAAACAAATATTTTGTATAACAAACAAAAAAATGATTAAATAAACAAACGATCTATAGTTACGTCCACTAAATTCTAAGTTATCGCAAAAAATGGCGATCAAATTAAAGCAAATCGCATTTAACAAAAAATAAAATATTAATTCAGGTATTTAAAATGAGTTACAAAAGCAAACTATATATTTCTCTAAATTTTCGATTGTAAATTTACACCTTTGATCGCTTAAAACACTTGAAAACGTGCGTTCCACATCACAAGAAGTGATGGGTGCAAAATTAAATATTGAACAATTTACGTTTTCATTTATGTATATATTGTTGGTAGCATTTCCATTACCGCGAATTACGTTATTTACGGAATATAAAAAATCGTATCCTGGATTCTTTTTTAATAGAGAACATAATTTTTGGAACGCCATTTCCCCCACCTTTCCTGGTGTGTTTTTTAAAGATGTATACACTTTTTCCACAATTTCCATACTTTGGTTTAATTTTAAACCTATAGATTCTAATTGTTCTATTGCATCAGCAATAATTTTAAAGTGAGTTTTAATGTTCAAGAGTTCATTTTTAACGTTTGCTTTATTCAGGAATTCTTGAGCTTTTTTAATGCTTTGTGCATCTGTGGCTTCAAATGACATTACAGCCTAAAAATATTCAGTATAAGAAGGATAGTAAAAAACCATTATATATTTACTAACTTGTTTTAAAACATCAAAGTGTTCTGCATAAAACAATGCTGTTTGAAACCAAGTGCCCCACCTGGTTAATACAGGTTCAAGTGGGAGAGATGTATTTGGTAAACTGTTTTTATAAAACTCTTATTGGTGCTTTTAAAAAGATTTTCTTAACATTGCTAATTATTAGAGATGTACAGACTACAGTCGGCCGACTGTTTATAAATGCAACAGACAGTGGGTTTTTTTTTTTCTATTTCTCTGACTACCTTAAAAACTTGTTTTATTTTAATAAAAGGAATAACTAAAGTTTCTTTTTTTTCCAAAAAATGTGTTAAATTTTTTTGGATAATTTTAACATTTAATTTTTTGTAGTAACTCAGTACAAAAATAAAGAATAACACAATTTAGGGCAGTTTATACAATACTTAACCAATTTTAACCACTTTTTTGGAAAATTTTTGGAAATTTTGAATTCGCTCTGCGTGTTTATTGGACCATATATCGTGACGGCGATTTCAGAATCGTAACTAGCGGAAGATTATCTACACTTTGACACCAATTTTCGGTCGATTAAACTAATTTTAACCGATTTTGACAAAGCCGACTAGTCGGCCGACTGCAGTCGGTACATCTCTACTAATTATCTCATTGACATCTGGATAATTCAGTCTAATTGTTTCAGACACTAAATGTAACCCATGTGCCATACATGTTACGTGTCTTATATTTTCATAAAACACCTTCAAATTAGTACCAGTTTTGATCATGTATGAAGCACTATCTGATACAAACCATTTAACCTTTTTTGTGTTCAGTTCCTTTTGGCCACAATAAAGCTGCAAATTAATAATTAAATAAATTATAATAATTTCAATGCTTAAAATTATCAATAGCACACCCAATGATTCGTTTATAAATCTCGAAGTTGTGTTGCTATTAGTTTTATCAAACTGCTTCAAAGCTAGTAGAAATGGACGGCCAGCTTCTTCAGAAGATAACTTTCCAATTACTAATTGGGCTATGTATCTTCCTAATTTTTCCGTCGTCTCATCGACGCTAATCCACATATTATTATTGCCAATAGAATTTCTAATTTCTTTAATTACCTGTAAATTATAAAATTTATGTTAAAAAGTTTTTAAATAAAAATTCTAGTGCTCACCATATCGTAATCTTTTGGTAAATATTTTTTTCTCAGAGCGCTTTCTGAGGGTAAATGCCTTCCTGCATATTTATGCATAAAATTTGTAAACTCAGGACAATTAACTTTATTATATAATATAATCAATATAATTTCAATATATTTAAAAATTTTTAAATAAAAATTCTAGTGCTCACCATATCGTAATCTTTTGGTAAATAATTTTTTCTCAGAGTGCTTTCTGGGGGTAAATGCCTTCCTGTATATTTATGCATAACATTTGTAAACTCAGGACAATTAACTTTATTCCATGGAATATTTGCTGCGGTAAATGCCCTACATAAATCGGTGCAAATTTGCGTAAAATCATTGTCGGAACTAATGTTTAATAAAGTCTGTTTACTGGATTTATTCTCGTCCATTTTATGTGCATCGCCACTGCAGTGTTGTTCAAAGTGTGTTTTTTTTTCGCACTTAAACTAGGAAACAAAAATGTGAACACAATTCAAGCTTCAGTATTTTAAATGTTTACTTACAACTTTTCCACACACTTTGTAGAATAACGTATTGTCTTTGGTTGAAGAAGGAAATTGAAGATCAGTGTCCAAATTATTCCCTAACCATAATTTGATTTTATCTTTCATGGATGATTTTACCTTAGGCATTTTGAGGATTCTTTACTGTATGCACAAAAATCAAAACCGGCCCCAGCACACTCACTAACATGCAAAGACACTCAGTATCACTAACAATAAACTTCTAAAAGAAAATGCTGTTTCAGAGATTCACCTCCTTTCGGCTACAATCTAAATGAAATGCAGGCCAGCGTTGTCAGTTGGCGACGCCAACGCGTACTATTAAACTCAAGGGCGTTGTTTACAACCCATTTTTAAAACAATCTGCCAGCCAAAACAATGAATTCACGGAAAATCTCTATTGTGCAAGCACGTCCGCTTCGTTGGTCGTGGAATCCTATTTTAAGTCTTTTAAAATTTACAATTAGGTCGTTTAATTAACACTTTAGGTCCCTAACGGCAAATTAGGTATTTTAGGTAGTAATAAATGGGCGTTAAATAAACAGACTTTTTTAAATTCGGATAAATATATAAATTTCGGTGCAATGCCTGAAGTAGATATAAAAAGGCAAAAAACCTAAGATCCGAAGCCTAATTATAATGTATGTTTATCCCCCTACAAAAAATTGATTGATATATAATTATAGGGGTTATAAAGAAAATTAAATTTTATAATTTTTCAAAGAAACTATTTGTTCGCCTGTGCAAGGAAAGTTATGTCTCAATAACTTTAGACCATTCTTTTATTTCCTGGAAAATATAATATTTGTGCATAAATGTTGGAATTTATCCTAGAAACTACACGTCGAACTTTTTTTCAAATTTTGCAGTGATATCACTTGTACAAAGACCTCTCGTGATTTAAAAAAAAATTTAAACAAGTTTCGATTGAAAGCATTGTGCGACCGCTGGTTCATGTGTCGAGGCGAACCTACTGAGCCGCTAGTGATAAACTGTTATTATACAGTGTTATTTTTTTGTGAATATTTGTACGTTTAGGGAAAAAACTCAAAGCGGATTCGTACACTACAAATATGTATTGGAGTATATTGTTGTATAACATTTAAATTCTTTGAAATGACGTAATCAAATTGTTGACGAGGTTGATTAGCCAACTTTTTGTTAGCGTTTAACCATCTACGTGATTTGGCCTAATTATGGTAAATAAATCCTCTTTGAAAAGCTCTATATTTTTATACAATTTAATTTTTTTATGACAATCGCTTTAAGTAGTATAATAGATATATGCACTTACCGGCTTGAAAAACGGACCAGCTAATATTTTTCTGAGTGCAGTGGATCGACGTTTTTACTACGCTTATTTGTGTTGTTTCTTGACCAGTATATTAATTGAGCATACCTGCACCCCAAACTTTAGATGAGCTTCAGAATTATGCTGTTAAAGGAATGAAATAATATCCAACAAGAATAAATAAACAATTTGTTTCATGGGATGCCCTGGTGAATGGGGGTAGTTTTTGCAGGTTCATGGGGGAAATACCCGTTATTAACGTCCTTAAAGTGTGTCAATGATCGTTGATTTTGCTTTTTTGGAAACTTAATTTTTTTTTTCAGTTTTGTTTAATTATTGCATTTTTATCATTTTCTATTAAAATATATATTTTTTAGTTCTTTTTGGATAAAAGTATAACAATAAACGTTGCATAACCACATCAAAGTACTGCAACCGAAAACGTACTTTATTTTGCACATTTTCGGATTAAAAAAAATATATATCACTGCAGTGTAAAAAATCAACACGCATTCATAAACCACAAATGCAGGGGTATCTTATTTTATAAAATTTAAATTACATTTATTATTATAAATTTTGGAGCAAACGTCAGCCCATTGTTGCTGGGGATAACTAGATCAATTTGGCCAGCGTTTTACTTTTTACAGACATAAACAGGAGACTAATTTTTTCGTACTTGCGAGATCATGAAACTTCGAGAAGCATGAAAGTAGCTAGTCGCTCGGGAAATAAAAAGGTACCTTATCACAGATCTGTACTCAATTCTATCAAAATTGCAATTTTGCCTGACATATTTAAAAAAACCGTGAGTGAAAACCGACAAACTTTTGCGATCAAACTTGGTGTATTTATATGTTAAACATCCTAGTTTGTGTCATGGCAACCGTTGTCATATTTGTTTATGAGAAGTGGCCCAGGCTAAATATATATCATTACCTTCTCGTTGTTATAGTTCATTTTTTAAGGGCGATTATATTTTCACTTCGAATAAAATGTGTAACCAAGATTACATGTTAAAATAAATTTAACAAAATTTGAGGTTAACAATAATGTGATTTTAAGAAAACAACGTTTTGGGAAAAATGTCAATGTCGAGGTTTATTATTATTATTATTTTTTTTTTTTTGCAAAACATACATTGATTCAAAATTGTTTAACACATGAAATTTGTTATTTTGACTATTTTAGGTTGAATAAATATTTCCTTAAAAAATAGACTATAGTACCGGTACTATAGCATCGCTTTGAAACTAGCGTTACATTGTACAGTTGCTGCCAGAAAAATGGAAACACAAATTTTTATGTATTAACATTATTAAAATAAATTCGGCAATTCATAATACACATTTTCATGTTAACAATTTGTTCACTCATTTAAAAAATATGCTATAATTCAATTTGATAGGTGTAACCATGGAAACGACGGCTTCCTATCTATGACTCTTAACCTACGTGGTTTTTGAATGTCTATTATTTTGTATGGGGTGAGCAAGGTAGATCGATTCTGGTAGCAAAGCTTTCAGTCTCTGCTTAATGGATACGATTATGTAAAAAGTCATGGAATTGTCAAAGTTTACATCACGGTTGTAGAATAGCTAGCTTGACACACTAGCATATATCCATGTATCCCGACGCTGATTGCCGACCAAGGGACTACAGATACAATGGACATCTGTTTATAACCCATATAATAATTAATAAATGAAATCGTACTTATCGACTCTGATCAAATATCATTTTTTAAAAATTAGTAGTGTTAATTGCCATTTACAAAGCAGTGTAAACGAAAATTCATAAAGTAACTAGAATGATTTCAGCACTACACGGTAGAGGCGCTAAATGTACGCGTACTTTCCATGGATATAGGGATCGACATGAGATGTTGCCATCCCAAGGCGCTAGTGTATAAACCTGTGTATTTTACAACCGTGGTTCACATTCAAAATTTTGACAGCTAGAGAGAAATAGGTTAAGATAGAAAGCACTGACATGTTTTCTAAAACACTCCTAACTGCAAGTATGAAATATGTTGCTCACCTGATATTTAATTGAACATAATACATGCGTATACATATGGTTAAGAAAAGCAATAGACATAAAATTGTATGAATGTAGATTTTTTAATAAGTATCAATGTATCATGAATTAATATAATTTCAGTATATTCGGGTTTTGCCTTGGCAGAATATACAGTCGTACTAACAAATATGGCATTTCATATGACAGCTTATCTAGATTTCAAAAATAAAGATCTGGTGGTTTACAGGTATGGCGTTGCTTTAACAGAAAGATAATATTTAGTTGTATAGCTAGTCATATAATATTTTTTATCGGTCATGTGAATCTTTGAAAAAAAAAGTTGTTATGGCTCATATTGCTAATGACACCGCACCAAAGAAGAATCTTGTAATAAAATTAGAAAATATTAGATTTACTAATTTATTATCTGCGACAAGTGCTTTATGCCAAACGTATATTTAAAATTATGATTGTTCCCATATTAAAAGTTGGTCACCACAAGTTAAAAATTCACATTTCAATGGGGTAGAAATTTCCCTTGAAATTTCTGTGCCATAAAATGTAACATATTTTATTTACTTATTTATCTTTTTTTGTACGTGTTTACCTTTTTTTACTTTGTAAAAAACACTTGTTTGTGTATTTATTATATTAATCCATCCAGTGCTAAATTACAAAAATATGTAGCAAAACTGCTGTATACAGTCTATTCATAACAATATATTAAATAGATTGGAAGAGGCCGAAAAGTACATATTTTAAAAAGTTACAGAGAATTGAGTAGTATTAAGAATTCTTGATGGATAAACATATAGTTCTTTGAGCAAATTTGTATCGTTTTACAAGATCACTTATATGAATAAATAACATAAGTGTCAGTTTTTCAAGCTACCAGATTGTCATCAATAACTATGCATTTTTCGTCTATTTTATTGAATAACTTTTTAAGTATTGATTTTAAAATATTGGTTGCTTTTGATTTTTAGATCACATAGATCTCTTAAAATGGTTTTATCAAATAAAAGAAAACCCCTGTATATGCAGGAAAAATGTAAACATTTCGAAATCATTTTATGAAAAAAATCGAACGTTAATTGAATTTTATAAAACTACTCCCACAACCTAAATTATTTTCTCAAGGAGTACATGTCAGCAACATATTTGAAATTTTGAAAAAAATTCTTTGTGTTTATTTCCTCCTCTTCTTGTTTTACTTATTTTTAATAACATTTACTTTATATTTAACATTTAAAACTTTATAAAACTGACAGTCTCAGAATCAAATGCAGTTGTCTTTAGAAAACGTAATACTTACCTCATTCAAACCTTTCATAACATCATTAAAAAAATCAGCTTTATTCTTAAATGTACATTCCATAAAAAATAAATTGACCTGTTTGAGCAATTTTGTCAAATTCTATGGGCATACTGTACATTGATTAAAACCAAATGTGTTTGGTGATAATTTCTATTTTCGTAATTTGGTAATGTCCATGATCCATATTTTTGGAATAGTTGATGTTATGGATTTATACATTTTCTTCGAATCTGGTCGATGTGCCTTTTGCTTGTTTTTTTGGAGAGTGTTGGCCTGAATAACAATTTCTAACATAAAAGTAGGAGTTATATTGTACCTAGTACTGCTTACAGTATTGTTTATTCCATTGAATTAATTACTTTGTGATGGTGACCATCTTTATTATTACTTGTTTTTAAATTTAGTTTTATTTTAGACAATATTTTGTATAGGTATTAATTTTTTTTTCATTTCATAATTCTGACTAATTTATATTGGTATTTGAGAATTTTATTCGAAATATCATTGTATGTGTCATCATCTAGTGTGTTTAAGCATAGTGAGAAAGAGATGAAGAAGTATGTATGTGTATATAAAATATTGCCTAACATCTATATACCGCATGCACACTGCCCAACACATCAAGTGCGTAACTACCTTCGTTAATTGTGAATTAATATCTAAATATTTTAATTGACAACAGTTTATCTAAATCTTGACTCTAATACGCCTTTAAAATGATCATGCAAGTTGTAGATACTCAGTCATTTACGTTTTTTCTTTATTGTAGTTAACCGTGCACTTGAATCAACTGTTGTACCATAAATGGAAGTACCATTAGGTATTAAAGTTACGATAAAAATCGGTCACTTCTTATACGAACTGCTACTATCTAACATGTTTCAGAAATGTAGTTAATCCTTGTTTGACTAATATAAATGTTATTTAAATGTCGATCACCTTCTTCACACAATTCACATTTTAATGTTACAAGTAACAAGCACAAAGTTGTATTTCAAGCACTGTAGCTTTTTAAAATGGTTTAAATAACTAGATGTTTCATTATTTATGATTGAATTAAATGATGTATACTATAGCATCTTTGAACAAAAAAAACAACATTTATCTTATGTCCGTTTCCACCTTATTTTTAATCACCGGATTAACGTTATGTTTTACTTAATTTAATAGATTTGCAAACAAATTGAGTAAAATATGTATAACGTTGATCCACAGTGTAGAGATCATTCAGTAGGGACACCTCGTCTCGGCGCCTTTGATCTTTCTGACCCGAATTTTAAGCCGTCATCGCTGGTCGCTGCCTAAACTCCTTATTTCTAGATGTTGCCACCCAATTTAAAAAGTATCACAATCGCTTCATTTGAAAATTTAAAAATTGATTCGTGTATGCAATTTACTACACACTACTTTGCTCAGATCGTAATATCGTGATCGCAAAAAGACAAGAAAGAAATCTATCTTTTATCTATAAACGTGATGATTTGTTGCAGATTTACATTTATTACTCCCACAATTCACACATGTTTTCTTAGGATACTTGTAGTTTTGTAATGAATATCAAAATAATGTAAAAAATACGTATAAAAAAACAAAAACGTTATTAGGAAACGCTAATATACATTTTATTTTTTTAAACAATTAGTAAACCATGGTCCCAACAAAACATGAACAATGTCTTTTTAGAATTCCTTTGTGAAAATTATATTTAACCGAAATAATTCCACCGGAAGATCAGCCAATGCAACTAAACTACCAAATTTCAAATATTTCAGACTGAAGTCACTAGATAACGAAAGTACCCCAATTCAAGGTTCCAATGTGTAAGAAAGACAAGTACCTTGTAATGCGCGTCCTCATACAGTCACAATACAAACGACCACCCATGAAAACGGGTCACTAAAAATACTGAGTTATCCCTACTGAATGATCTCTATAGTGTGGTTAATCAGGTGATTAAAATTGCGATGCAAACGGTAGTTAATAATTTAAATTTGGTAATTAAAAATTAAATGATTTATGATTCTGGACGTACGAAATTCGATTTATTTAACCTATGTATAAGGTTATTGTACTTGTTTATTTTAGTATTATTAAACATATTATAATAAATTCAAATTTGTAATGTTGTCAGGTATTAATGCAAGAAAGCATATTTTAATATCGAATAAAGAGTTGTGACGATAAGTTTATTTTATAGTGATTGTTTTCGAATTTTAAGAATTCTGGATATATTTGCATGAAATGCTTAATAATTGTCCTTAGACCGTATTGTATTTTCTGAATTTATGTTTTATGGTGCATATGGTTAAGCTTCGATGGTATTGTTACTTTTAGGTTATTGGAAGAATGATGAAATTGATAAAATTGGAAAAGTTGTATTAATTTTATTGATTGTTTTTTTTTTTTTATTCAATCAGTTGAGATTTTAGGTTCAATATTTTAGGCTTCCACGTATTTAAAAATTAGTATTTACTATTTTAGTACAACAACAAAAAATGTGATATTTATAATTAGTTTACTTTAGTCATAAACTATTTATAAGTAAATATAATTATTTGGTTGTTTAAAGTTTTCTGTGGTTTAAATTCTCTACTTTAATGGAGTTTACCAGGCCATATTTTATTGTACGAACAACTAATTGTTTGTAGAAAGGTACGATTTTTGTACTTCGTATACCATTTCCATGAATGTAATTTTATTTTTGTGTAATAACCAGTGCGCGGAATTATATTTCAGTGCTGCAATCCCCCAGTTGAAGTAAGGTATGTTTTACGGCGAGTAGCGGGGACGCTTTGATCTGGTCCACAACGTCGTAGCCAGTGCGTCTCTAGGAGTGTTTACAGCTAGTAAAAAAACTACTTCTATATTACTATATTACTTCAAATAATAATACTCGGTGCTCTTTTTAATTTTTCAACCACAGGACCACAGATTTGTGATCTTGAAATGTTATATTATGTTGATATAGTTCAAAAGAAAAATATATTTGTAATCAAACTATCGACGCGGCAACACTGGATCGAGCGAGTGAGATATTATTCCGCGCCTTGGTAATAACCAGTACCGACAATACAGAGTGATTTGCAAAAATCACGTGAACGAATAGAATATTTCAGTGCTTCTGGATTGCCACTATTTAGATTTTTTAAAACCAGCGCTTAAACGTACAGGTAACAGTGTTTGCATGAAGTGTTATTTTACGTCGGATAATAATCAAAAGCTATCACCATTTTTTGTTATTACAACGCAACCAAGAATTGTATTTCGCAGTTTGCACAAAACATGAAATTAAACTGCAGTAATTATAAATTTGTAACTCAGACTAAGATCCTTTATTTTAATATTATGTTTTATTATAATTAACTTTCTTAAATATTATTCTTAACATGCAGTTTTTCTGTATAAAAAAAAAAGGACAGAAGGAAATTAGAAATATGCTGTGCCGAATCCAAATGATTTAAAGCAAATGAATAACTTGTCATTCACTTTACAAGCTAAGGCTGTTGGCCGGGAGCACTGCGATATAAGGTACCTGGATTTAAAGAGATGTTTATATTTTTTAAGTTGATATAAGCGTATATTTGTCACCTATATTTTTATGTAAAATACTAACATGGAATATTTATGCACTTAAAACGAAAACCATTTTTCATTTTGTAAATTCGATAGTAAACTAAAAGCAATTTTTTTATGTGTAGATGTATAGTGGTAAACTCCATGACAAATTTTAATCCAAAATTGATAGGTTCCTACTTGTCCGCAAATTGTTACGATGCCGCAAATCGAAAATATATTTTGAATGTATTTTTCCTCCATGTAGCTTCCTTTTATTAAAAAAATGTAACGTTAAATTTATATCGCTTTATTTCTTAACAGAGTTTTTAATGTTAAGGTTAAACAAGTAAGAAAAGTTTATTTTATTTTGTTTTATCGGTTTATTAATGACCTATAATAGCCTGGATTTGAGTTACGTTATTGAGTAGATAATACCCTACAGTATTAATAAAGAGTAGTCGCCGTAGTGATGTCAACAGAAAACGCAAACGGCTGGAAATCAACTATTACTTATTGGATGGCAGGTTGTATATGTAGATACGTCGACAGCGCTAATTTATGTTGCTGAAATCACGGTCTTTAGTTTGGTCTTTAATAGCAAGCAACATTAAAGCCGGATTTATAGTTATGCCGCATACGCAAACGGGTCCGGATGACGCAACGGAAGAAAGTTCAACGTCAAATTTTGCTAACATGTATTTATAGTAACTCCGCATCCGGAAGCAGGTCCGTACCTGACGCAAGTTCTTGCGGTGCTTACATCCGACCGTGCATTCGACCAATACGGGTGGCTATTGTGCCGAAAGAATCCGAATAAATGCGACGAAAAAACGAACCATAAAAAAATAACATTCCACCACCCCTGCAAAGACTTTCCTCTTGATTACCTTGTTTCACTTTTTATTAGAGTTAGAATTTTGTACACACTAAAATTTAACCTGCAGTTTGTTGACCTCTTTAGCCTGTAATTTTCTAGTATTTTTTACATGTATCGTAAGTATCTATTACTTTGTTAAAATAAATTTTACGTTTGTTTTTAACCTCAACATCCCATATGATCCCGTAATTAATATGACATTTCTTGTTGACAAAACCAGGCAAAACGATCACCGAAAACTTTAAAATTTAAAATGAAAAAGAAACTGTTCTTCAAGGTCGGAGCACCTTTAGAGACGCTAGTGACCTCTTTATGTCGTTCCGTAAGCTCCCCATGTATTTCTTATGGGAACAGCTGATGCTTTCATAGCCCTGGCGGAGTTTCTATAAATGCATGTTAGCAAAACCTGATGTTGAACTTTCTTCCGTTGCGTCATCCGGGTCCGTTTGCGTATACGGACAAACTATAAATCCGGCTTTAATGTGTCTGTAAAAATTATTTCTCACCAGCAAGTAACAAAACTGCTCAAAAGTATTTTTATAGTTAATTCGCTGTTTAAATCCGAAGAAACAAAAGATTTCTCATGGAGTAAATGCAACCAATAAAAGATTGTACAAAGAAAACGGTTTGCACATGTCAATCACTACACGGTAAGACAAAATTTTGTATACTGCAGGTTATTTGAAGTTTATACCCTCGGGCATAAAATACTTCGTAATACTCTTGGTACATAAGTAACTATTATTAATAATATACGCGATCGAAGAAAAGCGCGGCCTGTTATGCTCACTGAATTGACGTGAAGCATGCGGCGGAAGACCCCTTCATGCTCGCGTCAACGTCGCTCAAAATTAATTATAAGATAAAATAATATTAAATCGTGAAATTTATGACGCAGCAAATATTAAAAATTTGTGAAGCTATAAATTCTATATTTGCGGCAGCCCCGTAACTAGAAAACTTATTCAGGGGGGCTGCATGTAAATATGTATATATATTTTAATAATACACTCAGATAACTACTTTATTTTTTCTCAGTTTTTATATTTGAAAGAGCATTAAAATAATTGTAAACGGCGATTTTTTACGCTATTAAATTTTCGTAAAAACTTGTCGAAGCCCAAAGAATTGGACTTCGACAGATTGGTACTTTTCAAAAACCAGAAAAACCAAGTTTGCCAATCTTTGATGTATCATTGGATGCGCCGGGCGATCTATTCTGGAGAGAATGTAGATTCACAAACAGCTGTGCTGCATCCAAAAATTCGTGCAGTGGCCAATAACACTAGGTAACAACCAATTTGTATGTTTAGTAGTGGGCTATGGAATAAAATGTGACATGACAGTTCGTTCTTTTACATGGTCAACATCAACGTTAGGGTGATATAGCCAAATAACACCCTGTAAGAAAATAAAGGGCGCGCGGGTGGGGCTAGCAAATATGCTTTGGCAATCGGCATTATATTGAAATTTGATTACTAATTTGAAATTTATAATGTGTAGGTCTTCTAGGGGGGGACAACCACTACTGGTAGGGGGGGCTCAGCCCCATCTCCCCCCCCCCCCTAGCTACGGGGCTGATTTGCGGTGCCAACGTCAATGCATTTCAGTTTGACTTTAAATGAATAACGGGACGCCTTAACCGCTTAGCCAGCCGGATATCGTGTCGTCTCGTCTATAGTGTATTCCAGAACTCTGTTCGCCTAAGCCATAAACTAACCCAAACAATGACAGATTCCAGGGTTTTTCAACTGTCGGTCACTTGAGACATTGATTAAATACATGTACGTATTTAATCAATGCTTGAGAGATGATAATTCTCAAAAATCACTGCAACAATGGAGCAAACGATTCGTTTTGGTTTATTAATTTTAAATAATAAAGATTTAGGTTACCTTTAAAAAATGCTATTTCAGTTTCTCTTGTACATGTAAATGCAGTGCTTCGACATTTTTAACATTTGCCCTATATTGAAAGACAAAGACAGCCTTAGATTCAACGCTTACCTGCGAAAAGAAGGCGACAGCTTGTTCTTTAAGAAAAGAAGCGCGGTAAAAGCTTACTTACTGCGAGATAATTGTTGATTTAAAATCATCCCGGTTTATGGCTTAGGCGAACGGAGTTCTGAAATAGACTATACTATCGAATATTTATTCCTTAAAATACTTACTAAAATTCGTTCGTTCTGTTCTTCTGACGCGTGCGTGGGTTAATTAATAAAAAATGAATTTGGAATTTGCTAGTTACCTAACCTGTCTTCTTCGCCCGCTTGCGCCTTCATTGTTCGGACTCAAGCGTCTGAAGCCCACGCTGCCCTGTCAGGATCCTCGTCCTTTCGCCTCCTTTTTCCAGGTAAGTATGTTGTTGTATATTTTTAGTGTTTTACAGAATTTTACACATCGTGTATAGCATGTACAAGACCGGTATAAACCATGTCAGTTCTATCTGTCCACTTCATAAAAAGTAAGGTTGCTCTGTTTGGATTTTTTATTCGATATGGTTGGCAGCGACGAGATTTCACGTTTTAAGCGCAGAATCAAAAATTGTTGAAAGAGTAATTTTTAAATTTAAAATGGACAATTTAATAAAGAACAAACTAGAACTGTTGTCCCGTCAAATGAAGATGGCGATAGTCAAATACCATCTGGAATTGTGACATTTTTGTCTCTTGGCGTCTAATCGTCAATTAGAGGATAAACTACAAAGTATTTTTGCTGTATTTCTTTCCACCCTCCACCTTTCATTTTATCCATTAGTGCTCAAGAAGTCAAGTTAGAACTATTTTACACCCCCATCGATCCGATTATCCCTTCCAAAATACTCAAACCGGTAGAAAGCCAAAGTGTCGTTTCTACATAGACTTCCAGTTTAAAGAGGATTTTAGTAGGTATATATATGAAAGAACAAGAAAAACGAGTATTTCACATTAGTAGATCTATTTAAGCATATAAAAATGAACTAGGATACACTGCAAGCTTGAGAACACTGAACAGAATCATAAAATCTATGGGCTATAAGTACAAAAAAATTGACAGTAGGAACATTCTAGTTTCACGTAAAAATTTCAATTTATAGTAGAAATATTGTTCCTATACAAACTTAGCCGCCCAAAGTTAGACACCACTTTTCACCCCCTCTGGGGTCGAATCGCCGAAAATGCTTAAATACGTGTCTCGTTATTTTTGTTGAGGAGCATTAATACCAAGTTTTAAATAAACATCACCTCAAAATTTACAGTAGAAATATTTTTCGCATACAAACTTCGCTACCGCTTTTCACCCCTTACGGGTTGAATCTCGGAAAATGCTTAAATACGTTTTTCGTTATTTGTGTTTAAAAGCACTAATAGCAACTTTCACGTGGAAATTTAATTTTAAACTAGAAATATTTTTCCCAAACAAAGTTAGCCAGTACTTTTCAACCCCTTAGGGGTTGAATCTGGAAAAATGCTTAAATATGTGTTTTATTATTTGTGCTGAAAAGCATTAATACCAAGTTTTAAGTAAACATCACCATAAAAATATTTTTCTCATACAAAGTTAGCCACACCCTTTTTTATCCCCTTAGGGCTTGAATCTCGGAAAATGTTTAAATACGTGTTTCATTATTTGTTTCGAAGGGCATTGATAGCAAGTTTCACGTAAAAATTTAAATATGCAATAGAAATATTTTCCCATACAAATTTAGCCTCCACATTTCACCCCCTTAGGGGTTGAATTTTAGAAAATGCTTAAAGGCGGGTTTCATTACTTTTGTTGAAGAACATTAATACCAAGGTTCACGTAAAAATTTCAATTTAAAGCAGAAATATTGTTCCTATACAAACTTAGCCGACCAAACTTAGACACCACTTTTCACCCCCTTAGGGGTCGAATCTAATACGTGTTTCGTTATTTGTATTGAAGAGAATTAAAATGTATCAGGTTTCACGTAACGATTTAAATTTACAGTAGATATATACAAATTTTATCACCCCTTTGCCGAATTAATAAATACCATCAATAAGACACACAACTGGAAATCACCAGGACCAGACAAAATCCATAATTTTTGGACAAAAAAATTAAATTGTGTACATATTCATTTACTATATCACTTAAATCAGTTCCTTCTTGACCCATATTCCTTTCCAACATTCTTATGTCATGGTGTAACATACCTAAAACGTAAAGATAACGACACAAAAAATCCATCAAAATACAGACCTATCACATGTTTAGCGACAATCTATAAAATATTAACCTCATGCATTACACAAAAAATCTATCAACACTGTTTTAACTCTGACATCATTAATGAAGAACAGAAAGGATGTATTAAAGGATCCTTTGGTTGCAAAGAGCAATTAATCATAGATTCCATCATCTGTGAACAAGCTAGAAAAGAAAACCGAAACATATATACTGCTTTTATTGATTATAAGAAAGCTTACGATTCTGTCCCTCATTCCTGGCTATGCAAAATTCTGGAATTATACAAAATTGATACTAAAATCTGCACTTTTCTCAAATGTTTCATGGAATTTTGGAAGAGCACCCTCCAAATAACCTTAAATGATCAAACAATTCAGTCAGATCCAATAATAATCCGAAGAGGAATTTTTCAAGGCGATTCTCTTAGCCCGTTATGGTTCTGCTTAGCAATAAATCCCCTCTCCGATATTCTGAACAGCTGCAATTATGGGTGCAATATAAGAATTAACAAACAAAGAGAAAATAGAATAAGTCACTTGCTGTATATGGATGACATAAAATTATATGCAAGTACACAAAATCAGTTAACAAACCTATTAAATCTGACTGAACAGTTTTCCGGTGATATTGGTATGTGTTTTCGTATTGAGAAATGTAAGACCCAAGCAATCAGAAAAGGCGTCCAACACCAAGTACCACATATAACCCAGAATAACGAAATAATCGAAGCCCAAGAACGAAATGGTACATACAAATATCTGGGTTTCTGTCAATCCTCCCGCATCAATCGTACCACAACGAAAACACAGTTGAAAGATCAATACCTAGCGAGATTAAAATTAATATTGAAGACACAGTTAAATGGAAAAAATTTAATGAAAGCAGTAAATACATTCTGCGTTCCAGTGCTAACATATTCTTTTGGAGTCATTAAATGGTCCAAAACTGATCTTGAAAATTTAAACATCGCAACAAGGAAAATCTTCACACAGTATAGAAATCATCATCCAAAATCGTCCATTGAAAGATTCTCATTACCAAGACAGAATGGAGGAAGGGGTTTCCAGAATCTAGAAAACTTATATTAGAGACAAATCTCAGATCTGAAGAAGTATTTCTTGAAACGAGCAGAAAGAAATAAAATGTTTCGCACCATCACAAGGGCAGATTTGAACCACACACCCTTAAATCTGTCGAACACCGAAGAAATCCACACCCCCAACACAATAGACAAAATAATAAGTGGGCTAAAACAAAAACAGCTACATGGAAAATTCTACAAAGACTTAGAAGAAACTCATATCAACAAGAAGATGTCATTAATTTGGTTAAAAAAATCAAGTTTGTATGCCGAAACAGAAGGATTTGTGTTTGCTATTCAAGACCAAGTAATCAATACCAAGAATTACAGAAAATACATCATCAAAGATCCGAATATAAGAAACGACTGCTGTCGCCTCTGCAAAGCAAAACCTGAAATAATCCAGTACATAATCTCCTCCTGCAGCAACCTGGCACAAAATGACTACAAAGCTAGACACGACAACACAGCCAAAATCATTCACAAAGAATTAGCACAAATTATACTGGAATCGCACAATACTTACAAAGTTAAACATTACAGCTAACAGAACAGACATCATATTTATCAAAAAACACACGAACGAAGCCATTCTCATTGACATTGCTATTCCTAACACAAACAACATTATTGAAACATGCCACACCAAGATTTCAAAATATCTACAATTATCGATAGAAATGAAATCCATGTTGAATCTTAAAAAAAAATCAATTCTACCCTTAGTTATCTCTAATGTAGGTGTAGTCCCAAATAGCTTAGTTGATAATTTAAAGTCTTTGCATTTGAATGATTCAATAATTGTGAAAATTCAAAAAGCTGTTTTGTTAGGAACATGTCATATTGTTCGTAAGTTTCTTGAACAGTCTGATCATGTCAGTCAGATTAGATTAGCACCAGTAGGTCAGAGTAGTGTAGGTCACTTTCCAAGTGATGCGCGGATAAATGATCGGTAGTTACGCTAGACTTTTGGGGATGGGGTGAGATTAGAGAATAATAGCAGACTAATTTGTTTGCTGTAATTCTAGAATCTCGAAAGTTGTTTTGTTAATCTAATCAATGCGTATCATTACTTGGTCTTAGTACCCGTAATGATAGAAGTCTTGCCTGAATGCCGGTCATTTCCGGGTCAGTGGTGGGTCTTAATAATAATAAAAAATTTTGGTAACGAAAGCTTGCTACTTAGATAGTATATTATAAATAAAACCAAGTTGTTAGAATAAATTAATTTATATATTACTCCTATTTTTTTAACAAGTTTATATGCAAAGTAAAACTAAAAAAACAAAAATAAAAATTCAACGCTTTTGCAAAATATAATTATGAATATGAGAATGATTACTAAAGATAGATGCATTAAAATAAAGTTATAAAAGGTAACAAAACAACATTTTTCATAATTAACAGTGCATATTAAAATCATTAGCTCGGTTTGCGCGAAGGTGGAGATAACACGACGACCGTCGCAACGAATCTTAACCAATAAAAACTCAAGTTAATTTACTGCTGTTGCTTTTATATGCTTTCTTATTATATAATTATTAAATAAATATAATATAAAATATTATAACTATATTCCCTCCTCTCATTCTACCTACATGGTACTTTAGAAATATTGTCCCTTTATGTGTCTGAAATTTTTCTGCTACTTTTAATTTAAATGAATGTATATATCAATTATTTTTATTAGTTGCTTCAAGGTGACTGAAATTTAACATGATAATTTTTTGTCCAGAGAACTCAGCAAGTGGTAACTTTCGACTCAATTGGAGTATTTTTAAGATCCAGTATGAAAGATTGCTTTGGGGCACTTGTTAAGGGCAGCTTAAAAAAGGCTGATTTTTTTGCATTAACACTTCTCGCATAGATAAACAGGCAAACACTAAGTTTCGATTTGGTAATAATATTTTTAAGGCCCAGTCTGCAAAGTTGTTTTGGGGATAGTTTTTATCGGTTTCTCTGACCGAGTTGAAATTTTGCATCAACAATCTTCGGATTGAGAAATAAGCAAATCTCAAGTTTTGACTTGATTGGAGTATTTTTAACCCCCAGTCTGCAAGTCTGTTTTGGGGGTATAGTTTTTAAGGGTTTGTAGGTAAGTAGAGAAAGAAAATGTTGTGCCTCGGTGGGAGTCGAACCCACGTCTCTATGCTTTCCGGGCAAGTATCTTAACCACTGGCCCACGAAGCCACTTATCTTTCTCTGCTTACCGACGTGTTATTGTGCCGCCACAGTACACACAACTTTCACACTGACCTTTAACGATGAGTGAGTATAAATGAATGAACGAATGATAAGCAGCAAAATGTCGGTTTTACTTTTAATTGAAACTGAAAGTGTTTAGGTCGTTTTTATTCGAACGTTTTTCCAACTCTGTTTACAAGGTGGCTCAGTGCCTTCGTATCGAGGGTGGTTCATGGGGGTTTTGCCCCATTCGATTTTTAATTTGTTTTTTCTATATTTCGGCTCTACTAGGGTGGGGGATGCCGTGGTTAAAATATTTGCATATATTTCGCAGTCACCCTGTATATTGCATTTACAGTTTTAAACAGTATCACTGCTAATTTTCTCTGGTTGCCCGACAATAGCTACTTGTAGTCAATATCCATGTAATGTAATAAAATACTGGAATCTAATTGTTTCAGACAACAACCTATTTTTACCCGAGTGTTCTTTATCAGTTTGAATATTTTATATAAAAAAAATTACATATTAAGCTGCAATTTTAGTAGGACTGCAGCGAGTCAACGAGCCGCTTTTACTCCGCCAATGCAAAGAAAATAACATTTTATTATCCTTTGTAAAAATAATTCCTTTCTGTAAAACATATTTAAATTTAGTACTCCATATTTCGTTCACAATTCACCATTTAACAATGGAAATTAACAATGCAATATTTGGATTCTACAATTTTTAGGTAAAATGAATGACTGCAATGAGTTTTATCAATGTAGATTTTATATAAAAATAAATAAAAATAACTCTCTTTATTTTAAAAATATTTAGAAAAAATCGAATCAAAACATCAATAACTTAAAATTTATTGTTCGTTATACTTAGTTAACAACTTCACCACGCGATTTCTAATATCATTTCAATTTTTCATTTATTTCACATTATTAGTCCTTGCCGTATTACTTGTTCTGCGCGTTGATTAAGAAATCTGAATCTTAATTATCTCTTAAAAATGTATCTGTTATTTGTAATTATTGATGTGGAAATATCATTTCCACAAATAAGAATACAGGTATGCAGCATTATGAACTTTGTTCATTAAAATTTTAGAGAAAATAAGTTCAATCATTCCCGAGAAAACATTAAATAAAAATGTTACTGTTAAGTAAAAAATTAAATTATTTGTTTAACGAGCAACAAATCTATTTGAAATTAAAATTTGTAAAATTTCGAATCTAATAATTTGAAACTCAATCTTTCTTAAAAAAAAAATCGAAAGTATTTGTAACATCTATACAAAAAAAAAAGAGTTGCACAAATTACAGCTGCTTTTTTTTAAATTTCAGATTCATCAAAATTGTTAAGTCTCTTTTTTATTTATTTCACATTATGGGTCATTCCCATATTACTTGTTCTGCGCTCGTGAAGTTGATTAAAATTTCTTTCCAAACCCCAAACTTAACGCTGAAAAGCAAAACAGCAAGCAAGTACGTAAAAATGGATAACGGTACTGTATCGATTTCTGCTTAGACATGGGGCAGCACTCAATCTAAACTATGTTTCGCTTCGCCCAAGTGCGACATGCGGCAAATCTGTACTAAAGAGCAGAGGCGAAAATCCCTCGGGCGCGGTCTGGTCTATGCGCCAAACCAGTTCTCAGGTGACGTTATGTTTTTCATAATTTTTGCACGCTGAAGATTTTTTATGTAGATGAAACAATATTACTCCGTTGAACCAAGGAGGAAAACGCCTGTGACGTCTACCTATGTATTTATGAGTTGGAACTGTTTCCTTAGAAGCATAATTTAAAATATAAAGTTCAGAGCAAATAGTATCGACATCGTTTATGCTAGTAAGATATGACCAGTCAGTCGAAAGTAATAAACTGTACAAGTGTTGAAAATTAGCTTTCTGTTTAGGTTTCTTTCGTAACAATACTATTTATGCTCAAATGCTTTGACAATTAAAAGAACTTAAGAACGTTTTAACCTCATTCAAGTTTTCCCTCACTTTTTCCCCCAAAGTCCGATGAAACATCTTATACCCAGTAATTTTCCAAAATTTACACTCGGGAGTGGACAGAAGAAATGGCGTGGACTTTATAAGTACATCTGGAAATAAGTGTTCAAGTGTGCTGCCTTAATAAGAAAGTCAATATGGCATGAGGTAGTGCAATTTGGGTGGGTAGCATTTTTTTAGGTTTTATTATTATTATTATTATTATTAATGCAGCGCCCTACAGAAAAATTCCAAAAACGGGCGGCAAACCGATATTAGATCAGATATAAAAACCCAAAAATCTAAAGAACCTTTGAATTCACCTGTATTAAACACTTAACAATTTGTTTACAATTATTATCATAGAATATATCGACTCTACTGCTAATTCCGTTGCAATATTGGCACATATTGTGCATCGGCGATTTCAGCCCTACATTTGTCCTACATACTGGTAATTTAAATGTATATTCATATCTCGTCTCAAGCCTTGGCACAAAAAAATTAATTTTCTGTAGAATGTCAGGACTGGAGATTTTACCATGTATAAGTTTATAAATAAAAGAGACACTGTGCACTATTCTTCTAAATTTTAAAGAGTATTGAACTTATCAAGCAATTCCCTTTCTTTAACACCTTGTGGAGGATATATTCTTTTTTCTTTAAAATATAAATATTTCAAGAACCGCCTCTGTACGTTTTCCAAAGCTTTACTTTGTTACATATAATAAAGAAACCAAATTTCAGAACAATATTCCAATTTACATCTCACCAGACCAAAATATAAAGTTTTAAGTGCATCAATATTATCAAATTCTCTGGTATTACGCCTAATAAATCCCAACAATTTATTCGACATTGCTGTCACATATTTGATATGTTCTTTAAATGACATCTGTGGATCAAAAATTATTCCCAAATCAGCAATTACGGAGACTCTCATAATATAACTACTAAGAAGAGTATAATCAAAATTAATTTTTTTAATGTTACGGGTGTAAGACATCACCTTACATTTGTTGCTGTTAATCTCCAACTCGTTTAACTTACACCATGATAAAGCATTGTGAACGTTGTACTGTAATACCAGGCAGTCATCTACAGTATTAATTTTCTTATACAATTTTACATCATCCGCAAATAACAGTCAACATACCTCACTAAAGATATCAGGTAAGTCACTAATAAAGAGTTGAAACAACAGCGGACCCAAGTTAGATCCTTGAGGGATGCCTGATAATTGACAATATGATGTCGAGGCAAATCCATTAATTGTCACGTTAACTTGTCTATTAGACAGGTACGACTTAAAAAACTTCAATAAAGATACTGAGAATCCAAACGATTCCAATTTAGCAAGCAACAAGCAGTGGTTCACTCTATCAAAAGCCTTGGCTATATCGAGGTAAATAACATCGACCTGTTTACGAGCATCCAATGAATCAGATATAAATTGAGAAATGCTTACCAAATTAGGTTTCGTACCAATAAAAAAACAATGCTTGTGTGAAAAACAAACAAGAATCTTCATTTTGAATTTGTATACTTACAAGCATGAGACAACTCACTTGCATTAATTACACATTATGTGGCTTTCCGTGTGAAAAACATTTTAACTATACATATTCTTTTAATTTTTAATAACTTCTGCTAAAGAATTATTTTGTATAAAAAATGTCTCTTGTGGTAACTCAGTGGTTTATTGATATATAAAAATAATACAAGTCAAAGTATGGCGGCAACTTCGGCGGGGATGATGGCGCCTCCTGGGACTCGGAGTGTCGTAGGGGATGACGCCGGCGGTAACACAGGGGACCTGGACGGTGCGACCCTGAAGGAGACGTCGGTGGTGCACCACAGGGGACTTAGGCAATGCAGCCCTGGCGATGAAGACGTCGGCGATGCGGCACAGGGGACCTAGACAGTGCAGTCCTGGTGATAACAAGAAGTCGACGTGGTGCAGGGGACCGAGACCGGTGCAGCCCTGTGATGATGATCTCGAAGCGGCGCAGGGAACCGTAAAACAGTGCAGTCCTGGTAATGAAGATCTTGAAGCGGCGCAGGGGACCGAAAACGGTGCAGCCCTGGTGATGACCAGAAGGGGACTTAGGGGCCAATTCCAAGTTGGCCAGTTGCGCCGGCGCAAGTCACTGGTGCAGCGCAACTTCGTAATGCTAATTTGGGTATCAAATGCTGGTTGCTGGGGGTGACGGAATAAACAAACACAGTTGTGTCGAATTTTCCATTGAAATTTGCACTATGGAGTTGCGGCATCTCTAGGAGGCAGTGCAAGTTGGCGCAATTTATCTCAAAAAATTGCGGTGGTCTGTCAAGTTTTAGCGGGTGTTGCTGTTAATTTATTCAAAAATTCGAGTAAAGGTGAGGATAAACGACCAAAAATTACCGAGAGAGTTAAGATGTCGTTGTTGCACCCTCGTTGCATTAATGGAAAATTTGAACTAGAAAATTTACAATAACTGTTGGCGCAAATCGGTGGCGCAAAGTTGAGTTGCGCCGGCCAACTTGGAATTGACCCCTTAGACAGTACAGCCCTTAAGGTGGAGATGGTGGACAGTTCCATCTGCCTGAAAAGTGCCCGCGTTGGGCCTGATATGTATAGGCAGGGTTGAGATGCGTGGGGGAAACCTGGGTAGTGACGCACCAAAAGGGCGAGGGTGGCTCGAGTGGGGGTGGGCATGGTGGGGTTGATACTGGCGCTGCCGAGGACAGCGCCCTCCAGAGGGTACGAGCGGAGCGCTTTGGAATCTCCGCTACAATCTACATTTTACTCTTTGGGGATTTATGAAATTAAACGGAACTAATGTCCGTTTGCACCGTTGATGTTCTTAATAAATATACATGTAAATTAAAATTTGAGAAAGGTTATTTGTGAATGGATGATTAAACGAGACAAACAAATATGAATGCTCATTTTATTTATAATCAGTTTACACATACAAATTAATCGAATGGGCAGTTATTAACTAAACATTCGTTTCGGCATCTTCTCAACTCCCTATCAAATAATTTAAATAAATGACAAGTTTTAACTTTCTTTTCAAAAATTCCGTGATCGTTAGGCTTACATTCGTAATATTCTTTACAGTTTGTTTCAACAGGAAATTTACCGATTTCACTGCATTCGAAAGAATCATCAGTTATCTGGCAATATTCTGAAAGTACGCAAAATTTAATTTCAGAATCAAATCTGTGTCGTGGAGGACAACGGAATTGTTTCAGTTCAAACTTGGCGTAAATATAATTCCAGTGGCATTTGTAGTACCTATTACAATCTGTAGGATGAGGAAATAGACCTGGCGTCTTACATGTCAGGGCCTCTTCTCCAGGACATTGTACTGGATGAGTTGTACAACGTTTGTTGTAGGCATCGAACCTTGTTCCATCGGGACAATTTACTATTATATTAATTAAATGAAAAATAGCGTTTATGCATAAGTAAAACTTGTTACAGTCATGAGGATGAGGATATTTGCCAATGCCAGGACATGTAAAACTTGGCAAAGAGGATGTCGTATGTACTGTCGTCTTTACTGTAGAAAGAGTATTCATCCCTGGAGTCGCACTGCTAAAATATGTTGATTCAAAAGTATTTGTGATTGTTGTTGTTTGGCTGGCGGTCTTTTGTGGTGTTGTGATGGATCCAGAAGTTTCTCTTGCCGTTGTTTCACCACCTGGTATTTTAGTGGTGTCGGTGGCAGTAGAAACAGGCGATTCGCTACCATGTATTTCCTCGGTGTCCGAAACGCTAGGTGTAGAAATATCTGTTGCGCTTGTGGTATACGCAATTTCGGAGGTGCTATTTGTGACAGTAATCGACGGTTCAACCGTTGTTGTTGTTGCACTGCTTGGTGAAGCCGTAGTGCTGATAATTGTAGTTTCATTGGATTTTTCTGTGGTTTTTGCATGCGTGGTAGTCTCTTGTGGAGTCGTCATGATTTCTGAAGTTATTGCTGGACTTGTTACAGCCCTAGAAGTTTCAGATCTACATGCCGTAGTAGTTGTAGAAGATTCTGTTGTTGTTGCGTCGCTGTCGGTTACTTCAACACAGCTCGTAACGTCAGGTGTAGACATTTTCGTAGCGTTTGTGATATCTGTTATTTCAGAGTTGCTGTCTGTGGGCGTAACAGATGATTCAACAGTGGTTGTTGTTACAGCGCTTGGTAACTCCGTGGTACCGGTAATTGTTGTTTCACTGGATTTCGCAGTTGATCTTGTTTGAGTGACGGTTTCAGAAGTGTCTGTTGCATTTGTTTGTTTCTCAGGAGTTTCAGTTTTACCTGGGGTGGAGTATGTAGACGACCCTGATGTTGTAGTTTCATCGCCGTCGGTTAGGTGAATAGAGCTGGTGACGTCAGGAGTAGACGTTTTCGTAGCGTTTGTGATATCTGTTATTTCAGAGTTACTGTCTGTGGGCGTAACAGATGGTTCAACAGTGGTTGTTGTTGCAGCGCTTGGTAACTCCGTAGTACGGGTAATTGTTGTTTCACTGGATTTCGCAGTTGATCTTGTTTGAGTGACGGTTTCAGAAGTGTCTGTTGCATTTGTTTGTTTCTCGGGAGTTTCAGTTTTACCTGGCGTGGTGTATGTAGACGACCCTGCTGTTGTAGTTTCATGGCTGTCGGTTACGTGAATAGAGCTGGTAACGTCAGGAGTTGACGTTTTCGTAGCGTTTGTGATATCTGTTATTTCAGAGTTGCTGTCTGTGGGCGTAACAGATGATTCAACAGTGGTTGTTGTTGCTGCGCTTGGTAAGTCCGTAGTACCGGTAATTGTTGTTTCACTGGATTTCGCAGTTGATCTTGTTTGAGTGACGGTTTCAGAAGTGTCTGTTGCATTTGTTTGTTTCTCGGGAGTTTCAGTTTTACCTGGCGTGGTGTATGTAGACGACCCTGCTGTTGTTGTTTCATCGCCGTCGGTTACGTGAATAGAGCTGGTAACGTAAGGAGTAGACGTTTTCGTAGCGTTTGTGATATCTGTTATTTCAGAGTTGCTGTCTGTGGGCGTAACAGATGATTCAACAGTGGTTGTTGTTGCAGCGCTTGGTAACTCCGTAGTACCGGTAATTGTTGTTTCACTGGATTTCGCAGTTGATCTTGTTTGAGTGACGGTTTCAGAAGTGTCTGTTGCATTTGTTTGTTTCTCGGGAGTTTCAGTTTTACCTGGCGTGGTGTATGTAGACGACCCTGCTGTTGTAGTTTCATGGCTGTCGGTTACGTGAATAGAGCTGGTAACGTCAGGAGTGGACGTTTTCGTAGCGTTTGTGATATCTGTTATTTCAGAGTTGCTGTCTGTGGGCGTAACAGATGGTTCCACAGTGGTTGTTGTTGCAGCGCTTGGTAACTCCGTAGTACCGGTAATTGTTGTTTCACTGGATTTCGCAGTTGATCTTGTTTGAGTGACGGTTTCAGAAGTGTCTGTTGCATTTGTTTGTTTCTCAGGAGTTTCAGTTTTACCGGGGGTGGTGTATGTAGACGACCCTGCTGTTGTAGTTTCATCGCCGTCGGTTACGTGAATAGAGCTGGTGACGTCAGGAGTAGACGATTTCGTAGCGTTTGTGATATCTGTTATTCCAGAGTTGCTGTCTGTGGGCGTAACAGATGGTTCAACAGAGGTTGTTGTTGCAGCGCTTGGTAACTCCGTAGTACCGGTGATTGTTGTTTCACTGGCTTTCGCAGTTGATCTTGTTTGAGTGACGGTTTCAGAAGTGTCTGTTGCATTTGTTTGTTTCTCAGGAGTTTCAGTTTTACCTGGCATGGTGTATGTAGACGACCCTGCTGTTGTAGTTTCATGGCTGTCGGTTACGTGAATAGAGCTGGTAACGTCAGGAGTGGACGTTTTCGTAGCGTTTGTGATATCTGTTATTTCAGAGTTGCTGTCTGTGGGCGTAACAGATGGTTCCACAGTGGTTGTTGTTGCAGCGCTTGGTAACTCCGTAGTACCGGTAATTGTTGTTTCACTGGATTTCGCAGTTGATCTTGTTTGAGTGACGGTTTCAGAAGTGTCTGTTGCATTTGTTTGTTTCTCAGGAGTTTCAGTTTTACCGGGGGTGGTGTATGTAGACGCCCCTGCTGTTGTAGTTTCATCGCCGTCGGTTACGTGAATAGAGCTGGTGACGTCAGGAGTAGACGATTTCGTAGCGTTTGTGATATCTGTTATTCCAGAGTTGCTGTCTGTGGGCGTAACAGATGGTTCAACAGAGCTTGTTGTTGCAGCGCTTGGTAACTCCGTAGTACCGGTAATTGTTGTTTCACTGGCTTTCGCAGTTGATCTTGTTTGAGTGACGGTTTCAGAAGTGTCTGTGGCATTTGTTTGTTTCTCAGGAGTTTCAGTTTTACCTGGCGTGGTGTATGTAGACGACCCTGCTGTTGTCGTTTCATCGCCGTCGGTTACGTGAATAGAGCTGGTAACGTCAGGAGTAGACGTTTTCGTAGCGTTTGTGATATCTGTTATTCCAGAGTTGCTGTCTGTGGGCGTAACAGATGGTTCAACAGAGGTTGTTGTTGCAGCGCTTGGTAACTCCGTAGTACCGGTAATTGTTGTTTCACTGGCTTTCGCAGTTGATCTTGTTTGAGTGACGGTTTCAGAAGTGTCTGTGGCATTTGTTTGTTTCTCAGGAGTTTCAGTTTTACCTGGCGTGGTGTATGTAGACGACCCTGCTGTTGTCGTTTCATCGCCGTCGGTTACGTGAATAGAGCTGGTAACGTCAGGAGTGGACGTTTTCGTAGCATTTGTGATATCTGTAATTTCAGAGTTGCTGTCTGTGGGCGTAACAGATGGTTCAACAGTGGTTGTTGTTGCAGCGCTTGGTAACTCCGTAGTACCGGTAATTGTTGTTTCACTGGATTTCGCAGTTGATCTTGTTTGAGTGACAGTTTCAGAAGTGTCTGTTGCATTTGTTTGTTTCTCAGGAGTTTCAGTTTTACCTGGCGTGGTGTATGTAGACGACCCTGCTGTTGTCGTTTCATCGCCGTCGGTTACGTGAATAGAGCTGGTAACGTCAGGAGTAGACGTTTTCGTAGCGTTTGTGATATCTGTTATTTCAGAGTTGCTGTCTGTGGGCGTAACAGATGGTTCAACAGTGGTTGTTGTTGCAGCGCTTGGTAACTCCGTAGTACGGGTAATTGTTGTTTCACTGGATTTCGCAGTTGATCTTGTTTGAGTGACGGTTTCAGAAGTGTCTGTTGCATTTGTTTGTTTCTCAGGAGTTTCAGTTTTACCGGGGGTGGTGTATGTAGACGACCCTGCTGTTGTAGTTTCATCGCCGTCGGTTACGTGAATAGAGCTGGTAACGTCAGGAGTAGACGTTTTCGTAGCGTTTGTGATATCTGTTATTTCAGAGTTGCTGTCTGTGGGCGTAACAGATGATTCAACAGTGGTTGTTGTTGCAGCGCTTGGTAACTCCGTAGTACCGGTAATTGTTGTTTCACTGGATTTCGCAGTTGATCTTGTTTGAGTGACGGTTTCAGAAGTGTCTGTTGCATTTGTTTGTTTCTCAGGAGTTTCAGTTTTACCGGGAGTGGTGTATGTAGACGACCCTGCTGTTGTAGTTTCATCGCCGTCGGTTACGTGAATAGAGCTGGTGACGTCAGGAGTAGACGATTTCGTAGCGTTTGTGATATCTGTTATTCCAGAGTTGCTGTCTGTGGGCGTAACAGATGGTTCAACAGAGGTTGTTGTTGCAGCGCTTGGTAACTCCGTAGTACCGGTAATTGTTGTTTCACTGGCTTTCGCAGTTGATCTTGTTTGAGTGACGGTTTCAGAAGTGTCTGTTGCATTTGTTTGTTTCTCAGGAGTTTCAGTTTTACCGGGGGTGGTGTATGTAGACGACCCTGCTGTTGTAGTTTCATCGCCGTCGGTTACGTGAATAGAGCTGGTAACGTCAGGAGTAGACGTTTTCGTAGCGTTTGTGATATCTGTTATTTCAGAGTTGCTGTCTGTGGGCGTAACAGATGGTTCAACAGTGGTTGTTGTTGCAGCGCTTGGTAACTCCGTTGTACCGGTAATTGTTGTTTCACTGGATTTCGCAGTTGATCTTGTTTGAGTGACGGTTTCAGAAGTGTCTGTTGCATTTGTTTGTTTCTCAGGAGTTTCAGTTTTACCGGGGGTGGTGTATGTAGACGACCCTGCTGTTGTAGTTTCATCGCCGTCGGTTACGTGAATGGAGCTGGTAACGTCAGGAGTGGACGTTTTCGTAGCATTTGTGATATCTGTAATTTCAGAGTTGCTGTCTGTGGGCGTAACAGATGGTTCAACAGTGGTTGTTGTTGCAGCGCTTGGTAACTCCGTAGTACCTGTAATTGTTGTTTCACTGGATTTCGCAGTTGATCTTGTTTGAGTGACAGTTTCAGAAGTGTCTGTTGCATTTGTTTGTTTCTCAGGAGTTTCAGTTTTACCTGGCGTGGTGTATGTAGACGACCCTGCTGTTGTCGTTTCATCGCCGTCGGTTACGTGAATAGAGCTGGTAACGTCAGGAGTAGACGTTTTCGTAGCGTTTGTGATATCTGTTATTTCAGAGTTGCTGTCTGTGGGCGTAACAGATGGTTCAACAGTGGTTGTTGTTGCAGCGCTTGGTAACTCCGTAGTACGGGTAATTGTTGTTTCACTGGATTTCGCAGTTGATCTTGTTTGAGTGACGGTTTCAGAAGTGTCTGTTGCATTTGTTTGTTTCTCAGGAGTTTCAGTTTTACCGGGGGTGGTGTATGTAGACGACCCTGCTGTTGTAGTTTCATCGCCGTCGGTTACGTGAATAGAGCTGGTAACGTCAGGAGTAGACGTTTTCGTAGCGTTTGTGATATCTGTTATTTCAGAGTTGCTGTCTGTGGGCGTAACAGATGATTCAACAGTGGTTGTTGTTGCAGCGCTTGGTAACTCCGTAGTACCGGTAATTGTTGTTTCACTGGATTTCGCAGTTGATCTTGTTTGAGTGACGGTTTCAGAAGTGTCTGTTGCATTTGTTTGTTTCTCAGGAGTTTCAGTTTTACCGGGAGTGGTGTATGTAGACGACCCTGCTGTTGTAGTTTCATCGCCGTCGGTTACGTGAATAGAGCTGGTGACGTCAGGAGTAGACGATTTCGTAGCGTTTGTGATATCTGTTATTCCAGAGTTGCTGTCTGTGGGCGTAACAGATGGTTCAACAGAGGTTGTTGTTGCAGCGCTTGGTAACTCCGTAGTACCGGTAATTGTTGTTTCACTGGCTTTCGCAGTTGATCTTGTTTGAGTGACGGTTTCAGAAGTGTCTGTTGCATTTGTTTGTTTCTCAGGAGTTTCAGTTTTACCTGGCGTGGTGTATGTAGACGACCCTGCTGTTGTAGTTTCATCGCCGTCGGTTACGTGAATAGAGCTGGTAACGTCAGGAGTGGACGTTTTCGTAGCGTTTGTGATATCTGTTATTTCAGAGTTGCTGTCTGTGGGCGTAACAGATGGTTCAACAGTGGTTGTTGTTGCAGCGCTTGGTAACTCCGTAGTACCGGTAATTGTTGTTTCACTGGATTTCGCAGTTGATCTTGTTTGAGTGACGGTTTCAGAAGTGTCTGTTGCATTTGTTTGTTTCTCAGGAGTTTCAGTTTTACCGGGGGTGGTGTATGTAGACGACCCTGCTGTTGTAGTTTCATCGCCGTCGGTTACGTGAATAGAGCTGGTGACGTCAGGAGTGGACGATTTCGTAGCGTTTGTGATATCTGTTATTCCAGAGTTGCTGTCTGTGGGCGTAACAGATGGTTCAACAGAGGTTGTTGTTGCAGCGCTTGGTAACTCCGTAGTACCGGTAATTGTTGTTTCACTGGCTTTCGCAGTTGATCTTGTTTGAGTGACGGTTTCAGAAGTGTCTGTTGCATTTGTTTGTTTCTCAGGAGTTTCAGTTTTACCGGGGGTGGTGTATGTAGACGACCCTGCTGTTGTAGTTTCATCGCCGTCGGTTACGTGAATAGAGCTGGTAACGTCAGGAGTAGACGTTTTCGTAGCGTTTGTGATATCTGTTATTTCAGAGTTGCTGTCTGTGGGCGTAACAGATGGTTCAACAGTGGTTGTTGTTGCAGCGCTTGGTAACTCCGTTGTACCGGTAATTGTTGTTTCACTGGATTTCGCAGTTGATCTTGTTTGAGTGACGGTTTCAGAAGTGTCTGTTGCATTTGTTTGTTTCTCAGGAGTTTCAGTTTTACCGGGGGTGGTGTATGTAGACGACCCTGCTGTTGTAGTTTCATCGCCGTCGGTTACGTGAATAGAGCTGGTAACGTCAGGAGTAGACGTTTTCGTAGCGTTTGTGATATCTGTTATTTCAGAGTTGCTGTCTGTGGGCGTAACAGATGGTTCAACAGTGGTTGTTGTTGCAGCGCTTGGTAACTCCGTTGTACCGGTAATTGTTGTTTCACTGGATTTCGCAGTTGATCTTGTTTGAGTGACGGTTTCAGAAGTGTCTGTTGCATTTGTTTGTTTCTCAGGAGTTTCAGTTTTACCGGGGGTGGTGTATGTAGACGACCCTGCTGTTGTAGTTTCATCGCCGTCGGTTACGTGAATGGAGCTGGTAACGTCAGGAGTGGACGTTTTCGTAGCATTTGTGATATCTGTAATTTCAGAGTTGCTGTCTGTGGGCGTAACAGATGGTTCAACAGTGGTTGTTGTTGCAGCGCTTGGTAACTCCGTAGTACCTGTAATTGTTGTTTCACTGGATTTCGCAGTTGATCTTGTTTGAGTGACAGTTTCAGAAGTGTCTGTTGCATTTGTTTGTTTCTCAGGAGTTTCAGTTTTACCTGGCGTGGTGTATGTAGACGACCCTGCTGTTGTCGTTTCATCGCCGTCGGTTACGTGAATAGAGCTGGTAACGTCAGGAGTAGACGTTTTCGTAGCGTTTGTGATATCTGTTATTTCAGAGTTGCTGTCTGTGGGCGTAACAGATGGTTCAACAGTGGTTGTTGTTGCAGCGCTTGGTAACTCCGTAGTACGGGTAATTGTTGTTTCACTGGATTTCGCAGTTGATCTTGTTTGAGTGACGGTTTCAGAAGTGTCTGTTGCATTTGTTTGTTTCTCAGGAGTTTCAGTTTTACCGGGGGTGGTGTATGTAGACGACCCTGCTGTTGTAGTTTCATCGCCGTCGGTTACGTGAATAGAGCTGGTAACGTCAGGAGTAGACGTTTTCGTAGCGTTTGTGATATCTGTTATTTCAGAGTTGCTGTCTGTGGGCGTAACAGATGATTCAACAGTGGTTGTTGTTGCAGCGCTTGGTAACTCCGTAGTACCGGTAATTGTTGTTTCACTGGATTTCGCAGTTGATCTTGTTTGAGTGACGGTTTCAGAAGTGTCTGTTGCATTTGTTTGTTTCTCAGGAGTTTCAGTTTTACCGGGAGTGGTGTATGTAGACGACCCTGCTGTTGTAGTTTCATCGCCGTCGGTTACGTGAATAGAGCTGGTGACGTCAGGAGTAGACGATTTCGTAGCGTTTGTGATATCTGTTATTCCAGAGTTGCTGTCTGTGGGCGTAACAGATGGTTCAACAGAGGTTGTTGTTGCAGCGCTTGGTAACTCCGTAGTACCGGTAATTGTTGTTTCACTGGCTTTCGCAGTTGATCTTGTTTGAGTGACGGTTTCAGAAGTGTCTGTTGCATTTGTTTGTTTCTCAGGAGTTTCAGTTTTACCGGGGGTGGTGTATGTAGACGACCCTGCTGTTGTAGTTTCATCGCCGTCGGTTACGTGAATAGAGCTGGTAACGTCAGGAGTAGACGTTTTCGTAGCGTTTGTGATATCTGTTATTTCAGAGTTGCTGTCTGTGGGCGTAACAGATGGTTCAACAGTGGTTGTTGTTGCAGCGCTTGGTAACTCCGTTGTACCGGTAATTGTTGTTTCACTGGATTTCGCAGTTGATCTTGTTTGAGTGACGGTTTCAGAAGTGTCTGTTGCATTTGTTTGTTTCTCAGGAGTTTCAGTTTTACCGGGGGTGGTGTATGTAGACGACCCTGCTGTTGTAGTTTCATCGCCGTCGGTTACGTGAATGGAGCTGGTAACGTCAGGAGTGGACGTTTTCGTAGCATTTGTGATATCTGTAATTTCAGAGTTGCTGTCTGTGGGCGTAACAGATGGTTCAACAGTGGTTGTTGTTGCAGCGCTTGGTAACTCCGTAGTACCTGTAATTGTTGTTTCACTGGATTTCGCAGTTGATCTTGTTTGAGTGACAGTTTCAGAAGTGTCTGTTGCATTTGTTTGTTTCTCAGGAGTTTCAGTTTTACCTGGCGTGGTGTATGTAGACGACCCTGCTGTTGTCGTTTCATCGCCGTCGGTTACGTGAATAGAGCTGGTAACGTCAGGAGTAGACGTTTTCGTAGCGTTTGTGATATCTGTTATTTCAGAGTTGCTGTCTGTGGGCGTAACAGATGGTTCAACAGTGGTTGTTGTTGCAGCGCTTGGTAACTCCGTAGTACGGGTAATTGTTGTTTCACTGGATTTCGCAGTTGATCTTGTTTGAGTGACGGTTTCAGAAGTGTCTGTTGCATTTGTTTGTTTCTCAGGAGTTTCAGTTTTACCGGGGGTGGTGTATGTAGACGACCCTGCTGTTGTAGTTTCATCGCCGTCGGTTACGTGAATAGAGCTGGTAACGTCAGGAGTAGACGTTTTCGTAGCGTTTGTGATATCTGTTATTTCAGAGTTGCTGTCTGTGGGCGTAACAGATGATTCAACAGTGGTTGTTGTTGCAGCGCTTGGTAACTCCGTAGTACCGGTAATTGTTGTTTCACTGGATTTCGCAGTTGATCTTGTTTGAGTGACGGTTTCAGAAGTGTCTGTTGCATTTGTTTGTTTCTCAGGAGTTTCAGTTTTACCGGGAGTGGTGTATGTAGACGACCCTGCTGTTGTAGTTTCATCGCCGTCGGTTACGTGAATAGAGCTGGTGACGTCAGGAGTAGACGATTTCGTAGCGTTTGTGATATCTGTTATTCCAGAGTTGCTGTCTGTGGGCGTAACAGATGGTTCAACAGAGGTTGTTGTTGCAGCGCTTGGTAACTCCGTAGTACCGGTAATTGTTGTTTCACTGGCTTTCGCAGTTGATCTTGTTTGAGTGACGGTTTCAGAAGTGTCTGTTGCATTTGTTTGTTTCTCAGGAGTTTCAGTTTTACCTGGCGTGGTGTATGTAGACGACCCTGCTGTTGTAGTTTCATCGCCGTCGGTTACGTGAATAGAGCTGGTAACGTCAGGAGTGGACGTTTTCGTAGCGTTTGTGATATCTGTTATTTCAGAGTTGCTGTCTGTGGGCGTAACAGATGGTTCAACAGTGGTTGTTGTTGCAGCGCTTGGTAACTCCGTAGTACCGGTAATTGTTGTTTCACTGGATTTCGCAGTTGATCTTGTTTGAGTGACGGTTTCAGAAGTGTCTGTTGCATTTGTTTGTTTCTCAGGAGTTTCAGTTTTACCGGGGGTGGTGTATGTAGACGACCCTGCTGTTGTAGTTTCATCGCCGTCGGTTACGTGAATAGAGCTGGTGACGTCAGGAGTGGACGATTTCGTAGCGTTTGTGATATCTGTTATTCCAGAGTTGCTGTCTGTGGGCGTAACAGATGGTTCAACAGAGGTTGTTGTTGCAGCGCTTGGTAACTCCGTAGTACCGGTAATTGTTGTTTCACTGGCTTTCGCAGTTGATCTTGTTTGAGTGACGGTTTCAGAAGTGTCTGTTGCATTTGTTTGTTTCTCAGGAGTTTCAGTTTTACCGGGGGTGGTGTATGTAGACGACCCTGCTGTTGTAGTTTCATCGCCGTCGGTTACGTGAATAGAGCTGGTAACGTCAGGAGTAGACGTTTTCGTAGCGTTTGTGATATCTGTTATTTCAGAGTTGCTGTCTGTGGGCGTAACAGATGGTTCAACAGTGGTTGTTGTTGCAGCGCTTGGTAACTCCGTAGTACCGGTAATTGTTGTTTCACTGGATTTCGCAGTTGATCTTGTTTGAGTGACGGTTTCAGAAGTGTCTGTTGCATTTGTTTGTTTCTCAGGAGTTTCAGTTTTACCTGGCGTGGTGTATGTAGACGACCCTGCTGTTGTAGTTTCATCGCCGTCGGTTACGTGAATAGAGCTGGTAACGTCAGGAGTAGACGTTTTCGTAGCGTTTGTGGTATCTGTAATTTCAGAGTTGCTGTCTGTGGGCGTAACAGATGGTTCAACAGTGGTTGTTGTTGCAGCGCTTGGTAACTCCGTAGTACCGGTAATTGTTGTTTCACTGGATTTCGCAGTTGATCTTGTTTGAGTGACGGTTTCAGAAGTGTCTGTTGCATTTGTTTGTTTCTCAGGAGTTTCAGTTTTACCTGGCGTGGTGTATGTAGACGACCCTGCTGTTGTAGTTTCATGGCTGTCGGTTAGGTGAATAGAGCTGGTAACGTCAGGAGTTGACGTTTTCGTAGCGTTTGTGATATCTGTTATTCCAGAGTTGCTGTCTGTGGGCGTAACAGATGGTTCAACAGTGGTTGTTGTTGCAGCGCTTGGTAACTCCGTAGTACCGGTAATTGTTGTTTCACTGGATTTCGCAGTTGATCTTGTTTGAGTGACGGTTTCAGAAGTGTCTGTTGCATTTGTTTGTTTCTCAGGAGTTTCAGTTTTACCGGGGGTGGTGTATGTAGACGCCCCTGCTGTTGTAGTTTCATCGCCGTCGGTTACGTGAATAGAGCTGGTGACGTCAGGAGTAGACGATTTCGTAGCGTTTGTGATATCTGTTATTCCAGAGTTGCTGTCTGTGGGCGTAACAGATGGTTCAACAGAGCTTGTTGTTGCAGCGCTTGGTAACTCCGTAGTACCGGTAATTGTTGTTTCACTGGCTTTCGCAGTTGATCTTGTTTGAGTGACGGTTTCAGAAGTGTCTGTGGCATTTGTTTGTTTCTCAGGAGTTTCAGTTTTACCTGGCGTGGTGTATGTAGACGACTCTGCTGTTGTCGTTTCATCGCCGTCGGTTACGTGAATAGAGCTGGTAACGTCAGGAGTAGACGTTTTCGTAGCGTTTGTGATATCTGTTATTCCAGAGTTGCTGTCTGTGGGCGTAACAGATGGTTCAACAGAGGTTGTTGTTGCAGCGCTTGGTAACTCCGTAGTACCGGTAATTGTTGTTTCACTGGCTTTCGCAGTTGATCTTGTTTGAGTGACGGTTTCAGAAGTGTCTGTGGCATTTGTTTGTTTCTCAGGAGTTTCAGTTTTACCTGGCGTGGTGTATGTAGACGACCCTGCTGTTGTCGTTTCATCGCCGTCGGTTACGTGAATAGAGCTGGTAACGTCAGGAGTGGACGTTTTCGTAGCATTTGTGATATCTGTAATTTCAGAGTTGCTGTCTGTGGGCGTAACAGATGGTTCAACAGTGGTTGTTGTTGCAGCGCTTGGTAACTCCGTAGTACCGGTAATTGTTGTTTCACTGGATTTCGCAGTTGATCTTGTTTGAGTGACGGTTTCAGAAGTGTCTGTTGCACTTGTTTGTTTCTCAGGAGTTTCAGTTTTACCTGGGGTGGAGTATGTAGACGACCCTGATGTTGTAGTTTCATCGCCGTCGGTTACGTGAATAGAGCTGGTAACGTCAGGAGTAGACGTTTTCGTAGCGTTTGTGATATCTGTTATTTCAGAGTTGCTGTCTGTGGGCGTAACAGATGGTTCAACAGTGGTTGTTGTTGCAGCGCTTGGTAACTCCGTAGTACGGGTAATTGTTGTTTCACTGGATTTCGCAGTTGATCTTGTTTGAGTGACGGTTTCAGAAGTGTCTGTTGCATTTGTTTGTTTCTCAGGAGTTTCAGTTTTACCGGGGGTGGTGTATGTAGACGACCCTGCTGTTGTAGTTTCATCGCCGTCGGTTACGTGAATAGAGCTGGTAACGTCAGGAGTAGACGTTTTCGTAGCGTTTGTGATATCTGTTATTTCAGAGTTGCTGTCTGTGGGCGTAACAGATGATTCAACAGTGGTTGTTGTTGCAGCGCTTGGTAACTCCGTAGTACCGGTAATTGTTGTTTCACTGGATTTCGCAGTTGATCTTGTTTGAGTGACGGTTTCAGAAGTGTCTGTGGCATTTGTTTGTTTCTCAGGAGTTTCAGTTTTACCTGGCGTGGTGTATGTAGACGACCCTGCTGTTGTCGTTTCATCGCCGTCGGTTACGTGAATAGAGCTGGTAACGTCAGGAGTAGACGTTTTCGTAGCGTTTGTGATATCTGTTATTTCAGAGTTGCTGTCTGTGGGCGTAACAGATGGTTCAACAGTGGTTGTTGTTGCAGCGCTTGGTAACTCCGTAGTACGGGTAATTGTTGTTTCACTGGATTTCGCAGTTGATCTTGTTTGAGTGACGGTTTCAGAAGTGTCTGTTGCATTTGTTTGTTTCTCGGGAGTTTCAGTTTTACCTGGCGTGGTGTATGTAGACGACCCTGCTGTTGTAGTTTCATGGCTGTCGGTTACGTGAATAGAGCTGGTAACGTCAGGAGTTGACGTTTTCGTAGCGTTTGTGATATCTGTTATTTCAGAGTTGCTGTCTGTGGGCGTAACAGATGATTCAACAGTGGTTGTTGTTGCTGCGCTTGGTAAGTCCGTAGTACCGGTAATTGTTGTTTCACTGGATTTCGCAGTTGATCTTGTTTGAGTGACGGTTTCAGAAGTGTCTGTTGCATTTGTTTGTTTCTCGGGAGTTTCAGTTTTACCTGGCGTGGTGTATGTAGACGACCCTGCTGTTGTAGTTTCATGGCTGTCGGTTACGTGAATAGAGCTGGTAGCGTCAGGAGTGGACGTTTTCGTAGCGTTTGTGATATCTGTTATTTCAGAGTTGCTGTCTGTGGGCGTAACAGATGGTTCCACAGTGGTTGTTGTTGCAGCGTTTGGTAACTCCGTAGTACCGGTAATTGTTGTTTCACTGGATTTCGCAGTTGATCTTGTTTGAGTGACGGTTTCAGAAGTGTCTGTTGCATTTGTTTGTTTCTCAGGAGTTTCAGTTTTACCGGGGGTGGTGTATGTAGACGACCCTGCTGTTGTAGTTTCATCGCCGTCGGTTACGTGAATAGAGTTGGTGACGTCAGGAGTAGACGATTTCGTAGCGTTTGTGATATCTGTTATTCCAGAGTTGCTGTCTGTGGGCGTAACAGATGGTTCAACAGAGGTTGTTGTTGCAGCGCTTGGTAACTCCGTAGTACCGGTAATTGTTGTTTCACTGGCTTTCGCAGTTGATCTTGTTTGAGTGACGGTTTCAGAAGTGTCTGTTGCATTTGTTTGTTTCTCGGGAGTTTCAGTTTTACCTGGCGTGGTGTATGTAGACGACCCTGCTGTTGTAGTTTCATGGCTGTCGGTTACGTGAATAGAGCTGGTAGCGTCAGGAGTGGACGTTTTCGTAGCGTTTGTGATATCTGTTATTTCAGAGTTGCTGTCTGTGGGCGTAACAGATGGTTCAACAGTGGTTGTTGTTGCAGCGCTTGGTAACTCCGTAGTACCGGTAATTGTTGTTTCACTGGATTTCGCAGTTGATCTTGTTTGAGTGACAGTTTCAGAAGTGTCTGTTGCATTTGTTTGTTTCTCAGGAGTTTCAGTTTTACCTGGCGTGGTGTATGTAGACGACCCTGCTGTTGTCGTTTCATCGCCGTCGGTTACGTGAATAGAGCTGGTAACGTCAGGAGTGGACGTTTTCGTAGCATTTGTGATATCTGTAATTTCAGAGTTGCTGTCTGTGGGCGTAACAGATGGTTCAACAGTGGTTGTTGTTGCAGCGCTTGGTAACTCCGTAGTACGGGTAATTGTTGTTTCACTGGATTTCGCAGTTGATCTTGTTTGAGTGACGGTTTCAGAAGTGTCTGTTGCATTTGTTTGTTTCTCGGGAGTTTCAGTTTTACCTGGCGTGGTGTATGTAGACGACCCTGCTGTTGTAGTTTCATGGCTGTCGGTTACGTGAATAGAGCTGGTAACGTCAGGAGTTGACGTTTTCGTAGCGTTTGTGATATCTGTTATTTCAGAGTTGCTGTCTGTGGGCGTAACAGATGATTCAACAGTGGTTGTTGTTGCTGCGCTTGGTAAGTCCGTAGTACCGGTAATTGTTGTTTCACTGGATTTCGCAGTTGATCTTGTTTGAGTGACGGTTTCAGAAGTGTCTGTTGCATTTGTTTGTTTCTCGGGAGTTTCAGTTTTACCTGGCGTGGTGTATGTAGACGACCCTGCTGTTGTAGTTTCATGGCTGTCGGTTACGTGAATAGAGCTGGTAGCGTCAGGAGTGGACGTTTTCGTAGCGTTTGTGATATCTGTTATTTCAGAGTTGCTGTCTGTGGGCGTAACAGATGGTTCCACAGTGGTTGTTGTTGCAGCGTTTGGTAACTCCGTAGTACCGGTAATTGTTGTTTCACTGGATTTCGCAGTTGATCTTGTTTGAGTGACGGTTTCAGAAGTGTCTGTTGCATTTGTTTGTTTCTCAGGAGTTTCAGTTTTACCGGGGGTGGTGTATGTAGACGACCCTGCTGTTGTAGTTTCATCGCCGTCGGTTACGTGAATAGAGCTGGTGACGTCAGGAGTAGACGATTTCGTAGCGTTTGTGATATCTGTTATTCCAGAGTTGCTGTCTGTGGGCGTAACAGATGGTTCAACAGAGGTTGTTGTTGCAGCGCTTGGTAACTCCGTAGTACCGGTAATTGTTGTTTCACTGGCTTTCGCAGTTGATCTTGTTTGAGTGACGGTTTCAGAAGTGTCTGTTGCATTTGTTTGTTTCTCGGGAGTTTCAGTTTTACCTGGCGTGGTGTATGTAGACGACCCTGTTGTTGTAGTTTCATGGCTGTCGGTTACGTGAATAGAGCTGGTAGCGTCAGGAGTGGACGTTTTCGTAGCGTTTGTGATATCTGTTATTTCAGAGTTGCTGTCTGTGGGCGTAACAGATGGTTCAACAGTGGTTGTTGTTGCAGCGCTTGGTAACTCCGTAGTACCGGTAATTGTTGTTTCACTGGATTTCGCAGTTGATCTTGTTTGAGTGACAGTTTCAGAAGTGTCTGTTGCATTTGTTTGTTTCTCAGGAGTTTCAGTTTTACCTGGCGTGGTGTATGTAGACGACCCTGCTGTTGTCGTTTCATCGCCGTCGGTTACGTGAATAGAGCTGGTAACGTCAGGAGTGGACGTTTTCGTAGCATTTGTGATATCTGTAATTTCAGAGTTGCTGTCTGTGGGCGTAACAGATGGTTCAACAGTGGTTGTTGTTGCAGCGCTTGGTAACTCCGTAGTACCGGTAATTGTTGTTTCACTGGATTTCGCAGTTGATCTTGTTTGAGTGACGGTTTCAGAAGTGTCTGTTGCATTTGTTTGTTTCTCAGGAGTTTCAGTTTTACCGGGGGTGGTGTATGTAGACGACCCTGCTGTTGTAGTTTCATCGCCGTCGGTTACGTGAATAGAGCTGGTGACGTCAGGAGTGGACGATTTCGTAGCGTTTGTGATATCTGTTATTCCAGAGTTGCTGTCTGTGGGCGTAACAGATGGTTCAACAGAGGTTGTTGTTGCAGCGCTTGGTAACTCCGTAGTACCGGTAATTGTTGCTTCACTGGCTTTCGCAGTTGATCTTGTTTGAGTGACGGTTTCAGAAGTGTCTGTTGCATTTGTTTGTTTCTCAGGAGTTTCAGTTTTACCGGGGGTGGTGTATGTAGACGACCCTGCTGTTGTAGTTTCATCGCCGTCGGTTACGTGAATAGAGCTGGTAACGTCAGGAGTAGACGTTTTCGTAGCGTTTGTGATATCTGTTATTTCAGAGTTGCTGTCTGTGGGCGTAACAGATGGTTCAACAGTGGTTGTTGTTGCAGCGCTTGGTAACTCCGTAGTACCGGTAATTGTTGTTTCACTGGATTTCGCAGTTGATCTTGTTTGAGTGACGGTTTCAGAAGTGTCTGTTGCATTTGTTTGTTTCTCAGGAGTTTCAGTTTTACCGGGGGTGGTGTATGTAGACGACCCTGCTGTTGTAGTTTCATCGCCGTCGGTTACGTGAATAGAGCTGGTAACGTCAGGAGTAGACGTTTTCGTAGCGTTTGTGATATCTGTTATTTCAGAGTTGCTGTCTGTGGGCGTAACAGATGGTTCAACAGTGGTTGTTGTTGCAGCGCTTGGTAACTCCGTAGTACCGGTAATTGTTGTTTCACTGGATTTCGCAGTTGATCTTGTTTGAGTGACGGTTTCAGAAGTGTCTGTTGCATTTGTTTGTTTCTCAGGAGTTTCAGTTTTACCGGGGGTGGTGTATGTAGACGACCCTGCTGTTGTAGTTTCATCGCCGTCGGTTACGTGAATAGAGCTGGTAACGTCAGGAGTAGACGTTTTCGTAGCGTTTGTGATATCTGTTATTTCAGAGTTGCTGTCTGTGGGCGTAACAGATGGTTCAACAGTGGTTGTTGTTGCAGCGCTTGGTAACTCCGTAGTACCGGTAATTGTTGTTTCACTGGATTTCGCAGTTGATCTTGTTTGAGTGACGGTTTCAGAAGTGTCTGTTGCATTTGTTTGTTTCTCAGGAGTTTCAGTTTTACCGGGGGTGGTGTATGTAGACGACCCTGCTGTTGTAGTTTCATCGCCGTCGGTTACGTGAATAGAGCTGGTAACGTCAGGAGTAGACGTTTTCGTAGCGTTTGTGATATCTGTTATTTCAGAGTTGCTGTCTGTGGGCGTAACAGATGGTTCAACAGTGGTTGTTGTTGCAGCGCTTGGTAACTCCGTTGTACCGGTAATTGTTGTTTCACTGGATTTCGCAGTTGATCTTGTTTGAGTGACGGTTTCAGAAGTGTCTGTTGCATTTGTTTGTTTCTCAGGAGTTTCAGTTTTACCGGGGGTGGTGTATGTAGACGACCCTGCTGTTGTAGTTTCATGGCCGTCGGTTACGTGAATAGAGCTGGTAACGTCAGGAGTTGACGTTTTCGTAGCGTTTGTGATATCTGTTATTTCAGAGTTGCTGTCTGTGGGCGTAACAGATGGTTCAACAGTGGTTGTTGTTGCAGCGCTTGGTAACTCCGTAGTACCGGTAATTGTTGTTTCACTGGATTTCGCAGTCGATCTTGTTTGAGTGACGGTTTCAGAAGTGTCTGTTGCATTTGTTTGTTTCTCAGGAGTTTCAGTTTTACCTGGCGTGGTGTATGTAGACGACCCTGCTGTTGTAGTTTCATCGCCGTCGGTTACGTGAATAGAGCTGGTAACGTCAGGAGTGGACGTTTTCGTAGCGTTTGTGATATCTGTTATTTCAGAGTTGCTGTCTGTGGGCGTAACAGATGGTTCAACAGTGGTTGTTGTTGCAGCGCTTGGTAACTCCGTAGTACCGGTAATTGTTGTTTCACTGGATTTCGCAGTTGATCTTGTTTGAGTGACGGTTTCAGAAGTGTCTGTTGCATTTGTTTGTTTCTCAGGAGTTTCAGTTTTACCTGGCGTGGTGTATGTAGACGACCCTGCTGTTGTAGTTTCATCGCCGTCGGTTACGTGAATAGAGCTGGTAACGTCAGGAGTAGACGTTTTCGTAGCGTTTGTGGTATCTGTAATTTCAGAGTTGCTGTCTGTGGGCGTAACAGATGGTTCAACAGTGGTTGTTGTTGCAGCGCTTGGTAACTCCGTAGTACCGGTAATTTTTGTTTCACTGGATTTCGCAGTTGATCTTGTTTGAGTGACGGTTTCAGAAGTGTCTGTTGCATTTGTTTGTTTCTCAGGAGTTTCAGTTTTACCTGGCGTGGTGTATGTAGACGACCCTGCTGTTGTAGTTTCATGGCTGTCGGTTACGTGAATAGAGCTGGTAACGTCAGGAGTTGACGTTTTCGTAGCGTTTGTGATATCTGTTATTCCAGAGTTGCTGTCTGTGGGCGGAACAGATGGTTCAACAGTGGTTGTTGTTGCAGCGCTTGGTAACTCCGTAGTACCGGTAATTGTTGTTTCACTGGATTTCGCAGTTGATCTTGTTTGAGTGCCGGTTTCAGAAGTGTCTGTTGCATTTGTTTGTTTCTCAGGAGTTTCAGTTTTACCGGGGGTGGTGTATGTAGACGCCCCTGCTGTTGTAGTTTCATCGCCGTCGGTTACGTGAATAGAGCTGGTGACGTCAGGAGTAGACGATTTCGTAGCGTTTGTGATATCTGTTATTCCAGAGTTGCTGTCTGTGGGCGTAACAGATGGTTCAACAGAGCTTGTTGTTGCAGCGCTTGGTAACTCCGTAGTACCGGTAATTGTTGTTTCACTGGCTTTCGCAGTTGATCTTGTTTGAGTGACGGTTTCAGAAGTGTCTGTGGCATTTGTTTGTTTCTCAGGAGTTTCAGTTTTACCTGGCGTGGTGTATGTAGACGACCCTGCTGTTGTCGTTTCATCGCCGTCGGTTACGTGAATAGAGCTGGTAACGTCAGGAGTAGACGTTTTCGTAGCGTTTGTGATATCTGTTATTCCAGAGTTGCTGTCTGTGGGCGTAACAGATGGTTCAACAGAGGTTGTTGTTGCAGCGCTTGGTAACTCCGTAGTACCGGTAATTGTTGTTTCACTGGCTTTCGCAGTTGATCTTGTTTGAGTGACGGTTTCAGAAGTGTCTGTGGCATTTGTTTGTTTCTCAGGAGTTTCAGTTTTACCTGGCGTGGTGTATGTAGACGACCCTGCTGTTGTAGTTTCATCGCCGTCGGTTACGTGAATAGAGCTGGTAACGTCAGGAGTAGACGTTTTCGTAGCGTTTGTGGTATCTGTAATTTCAGAGTTGCTGTCTGTGGGCGTAACAGATGGTTCAACAGTGGTTGTTGTTGCAGCGCTTGGTAACTCCGTAGTACCGGTAATTGTTGTTTCACTGGATTTCGCAGTTGATCTTGTTTGAGTGACGGTTTCAGAAGTGTCTGTTGCATTTGTTTGTTTCTCAGGAGTTTCAGTTTTACCTGGCGTGGTGTATGTAGACGACCCTGCTGTTGTAGTTTCATCGCCGTCGGTTACGTGAATAGAGCTGGTAACGTCAGGAGTAGACGTTTTCGTAGCGTTTGTGGTATCTGTAATTTCAGAGTTGCTGTCTGTGGGCGTAACAGATGGTTCAACAGTGGTTGTTGTTGCAGCGCTTGGTAACTCCGTAGTACCGGTAATTGTTGTTTCACTGGATTTCGCAGTTGATCTTGTTTGAGTGACGGTTTCAGAAGTGTCTGTTGCATTTGTTTGTTTCTCAGGAGTTTCAGTTTTACCGGGGGTGGTGTATGTAGACGACCCTGATGTTGTAGTTTCATCGCCGTCGGTTACGTGAATAGAGCTGGTGACGTCAGGAGTAGACGATTTCGTAGCGTTTGTGATATCTGTTATTCCAGAGTTGCTGTCTGTGGGCGTAACAGATGGTTCAACAGAGGTTGTTGTTGCAGCGCTTGGTAACTCCGTAGTACCGGTGATTGTTGTTTCACTGGCTTTCGCAGTTGATCTTGTTTGAGTGACGGTTTCAGAAGTGTCTGTTGCATTTGTTTGTTTCTCAGGAGTTTCAGTTTTACCTGGCATGGTGTATGTAGACGACCCTGCTGTTGTAGCTTCATGGCTGTCGGTTACGTGAATAGAGCTGGTAACGTCAGGAGTGGACGTTTTCGTAGCGTTTGTGATATCTGTTATTTCAGAGTTGCTGTCTGTGGGCGTAACAGATGGTTCCACAGTGGTTGTTGTTGCAGCGCTTGGTAACTCCGTAGTACAGGTAATTGTTGTTTCACTGGATTTCGCAGTTGATCTTGTTTGAGTGACGGTTTCAGAAGTGTCTGTTGCATTTGTTTGTTTCTCAGGAGTTTCAGTTTTACCGGGGGTGGTGTATGTAGACGCCCCTGCTGTTGTAGTTTCATCGCCGTCGGTTACGTGAATAGAGCTGGTGACGTCAGGAGTAGACGATTTCGTAGCGTTTGTGATATCTGTTATTCCAGAGTTGCTGTCTGTGGGCGTAACAGATGGTTCAACAGAGCTTGTTGTTGCAGCGCTTGGTAACTCCGTAGTACCGGTAATTGTTGTTTCACTGGCTTTCGCAGTTGATCTTGTTTGAGTGACGGTTTCAGAAGTGTCTGTGGCATTTGTTTGTTTCTCAGGAGTTTCAGTTTTACCTGGCGTGGTGTATGTAGACGACCCTGCTGTTGTCGTTTCATCGCCGTCGGTTACGTGAATAGAGCTGGTAACGTCAGGAGTAGACGTTTTCGTAGCGTTTGTGATATCTGTTATTCCAGAGTTGCTGTCTGTGGGCGTAACAGATGGTTCAACAGAGGTTGTTGTTGCAGCGCTTGGTAACTCCGTAGTACCGGTAATTGTTGTTTCACTGGCTTTCGCAGTTGATCTTGTTTGAGTGACGGTTTCAGAAGTGTCTGTGGCATTTGTTTGTTTCTCAGGAGTTTCAGTTTTACCTGGCGTGGTGTATGTAGACGACCCTGCTGTTCTCGTTTCATCGCCGTCGGTTACGTGAATAGAGCTGGTAACGTCAGGAGTGGACGTTTTCGTAGCATTTGTGATATCTGTAATTTCAGAGTTGCTGTCTGTGGGCGTAACAGATGGTTCAACAGTGGTTGTTGTTGCAGCGCTTGGTAACTCCGTAGTACCGGTAATTGTTGTTTCACTGGATTTCGCAGTTGATCTTGTTTGAGTGACGGTTTCAGAAGTGTCTGTTGCATTTGTTTGTTTCTCAGGAGTTTCAGTTTTACCGGGAGTGGTGTATGTAGACGACCCTGCTGTTGTAGTTTCATCGCCGTCGGTTACGTGAATAGAGCTGGTAACGTCAGGAGTGGACGTTTTCGTAGCGTTTGTGATATCTGTTATTTCAGAGTTGCTGTCTGTGGGCGTAACAGATGGTTCAACAGTGGTTGTTGTTGCAGCGCTTGGTAACTCCGTAGTACCGGTAATTGTTGTTTCACTGGCTTTCGCAGTTGATCTTGTTTGAGTGACGGTTTCAGAAGTGTCTGTTGCATTTGTTTGTTTCTCAGGAGTTTCAGTTTTACCGGGGGTGGTGTATGTAGACGACCCTGCTGTTGTAGTTTCATCGCCGTCGGTTACGTGAATAGAGCTGGTGACGTCAGGAGTGGACGATTTCGTAGCGTTTGTGATATCTGTTATTCCAGAGTTGCTGTCTGTGGGCGTAACAGATGGTTCAACAGAGGTTGTTGTTGCAGCGCTTGGTAACTCCGTAGTACCGGTAATTGTTGTTTCACTGGCTTTCGCAGTTGATCTTGTTTGAGTGACGGTTTCAGAAGTGTCTGTTGCATTTGTTTGTTTCTCAGGAGTTTCAGTTTTACCGGGGGTGGTGTATGTAGACGACCCTGCTGTTGTAGTTTCATCGCCGTCGGTTACGTGAATAGAGCTGGTAACGTCAGGAGTAGACGTTTTCGTAGCGTTTGTGATATCTGTTATTTCAGAGTTGCTGTCTGTGGGCGTAACAGATGATTCAACAGTGGTTGTTGTTGCAGCGCTTGGTAACTCCGTAGTACCGGTAATTGTTGTTTCACTGGATTTCGCAGTTGATCTTGTTTGAGTGACGGTTTCAGAAGTGTCTGTTGCATTTGTTTGTTTCTCAGGAGTTTCAGTTTTACCGGGAGTGGTGTATGTAGACGACCCTGCTGTTGTAGTTTCATCGCCGTCGGTTACGTGAATAGAGCTGGTAACGTCAGGAGTAGACGTTTTCGTAGCGTTTGTGGTATCTGTAATTTCAGAGTTGCTGTCTGTGGGCGTAACAGATGGTTCAACAGTGGTTGTTGTTGCAGCGCTTGGTAACTCCGTAGTACCGGTAATTGTTGTTTCACTGGATTTCGCAGTTGATCTTGTTTGAGTGACGGTTTCAGAAGTGTCTGTTGCATTTGTTTGTTTCTCAGGAGTTTCAGTTTTACCGGGGGTGGTGTATGTAGACGACCCTGATGTTGTAGTTTCATCGCCGTCGGTTACGTGAATAGAGCTGGTGACGTCAGGAGTAGACGATTTCGTAGCGTTTGTGATATCTGTTATTCCAGAGTTGCTGTCTGTGGGCGTAACAGATGGTTCAACAGAGGTTGTTGTTGCAGCGCTTGGTAACTCCGTAGTACCGGTGATTGTTGTTTCACTGGCTTTCGCAGTTGATCTTGTTTGAGTGACGGTTTCAGAAGTGTCTGTTGCATTTGTTTGTTTCTCAGGAGTTTCAGTTTTACCTGGCATGGTGTATGTAGACGACCCTGCTGTTGTAGCTTCATGGCTGTCGGTTACGTGAATAGAGCTGGTAACGTCAGGAGTGGACGTTTTCGTAGCGTTTGTGATATCTGTTATTTCAGAGTTGCTGTCTATGGGCGTTACAGATGGTTCCACAGTGGTTGTTGTTGCAGCGCTTGGTAACTCCGTAGTACCGGTAATTGTTGTTTCACTGGATTTCGCAGTTGATCTTGTTTGAGTGACGGTTTCAGAAGTGTCTGTTGCATTTGTTTGTTTCTCAGGAGTTTCAGTTTTACCGGGGGTGGTGTATGTAGACGCCCCTGCTGTTGTAGTTTCATCGCCGTCGGTTACGTGAATAGAGCTGGTGACGTCAGGAGTAGACGATTTCGTAGCGTTTGTGATATCTGTTATTCCAGAGTTGCTGTCTGTGGGCGTAACAGATGGTTCAACAGAGCTTGTTGTTGCAGCGCTTGGTAACTCCGTAGTACCGGTAATTGTTGTTTCACTGGCTTTCGCAGTTGATCTTGTTTGAGTGACGGTTTCAGAAGTGTCTGTGGCATTTGTTTGTTTCTCAGGAGTTTCAGTTTTACCTGGCGTGGTGTATGTAGACGACCCTGCTGTTGTCGTTTCATCGCCGTCGGTTACGTGAATAGAGCTGGTAACGTCAGGAGTAGACGTTTTCGTAGCGTTTGTGATATCTGTTATTCCAGAGTTGCTGTCTGTGGGCGTAACAGATGGTTCAACAGAGGTTGTTGTTGCAGCGCTTGGTAACTCCGTAGTACCGGTAATTGTTGTTTCACTGGCTTTCGCAGTTGATCTTGTTTGAGTGACGGTTTCAGAAGTGTCTGTGGCATTTGTTTGTTTCTCAGGAGTTTCAGTTTTACCTGGCGTGGTGTATGTAGACGACCCTGCTGTTCTCGTTTCATCGCCGTCGGTTACGTGAATAGAGCTGGTAACGTCAGGAGTGGACGTTTTCGTAGCATTTGTGATATCTGTAATTTCAGAGTTGCTGTCTGTGGGCGTAACAGATGGTTCAACAGTGGTTGTTGTTGCAGCGCTTGGTAACTCCGTGGTACCGGTAATTGTTGTTTCACTGGATTTCGCAGTTGATCTTGTTTGAGTGACGGTTTCAGAAGTGTCTGTTGCATTTGTTTGTTTCTCAGGAGTTTCAGTTTTACCGGGAGTGGTGTATGTAGACGACCCTGCTGTTGTAGTTTCATCGCCGTCGGTTACGTGAATAGAGCTGGTAACGTCAGGAGTGGACGTTTTCGTAGCGTTTGTGATATCTGTTATTTCAGAGTTGCTGTCTGTGGGCGTAACAGATGGTTCAACAGTGGTTGTTGTTGCAGCGCTTGGTAACTCCGTAGTACCGGTAATTGTTGTTTCACTGGCTTTCGCAGTTGATCTTGTTTGAGTGACGGTTTCAGAAGTGTCTGTTGCATTTGTTTGTTTCTCAGGAGTTTCAGTTTTACCGGGGGTGGTGTATGTAGACGACCCTGCTGTTGTAGTTTCATCGCCGTCGGTTACGTGAATAGAGCTGGTGACGTCAGGAGTGGACGATTTCGTAGCGTTTGTGATATCTGTTATTCCAGAGTTGCTGTCTGTGGGCGTAATAGATGGTTCAACAGAGGTTGTTGTTGCAGCGCTTGGTAACTCCGTTGTACCGGTGATTGTTGTTTCACTGGCTTTCGCAGTTGATCTTGTTTGAGTGACGGTTTCAGAAGTGTCTGTTGCATTTGTTTGTTTCTCAGGAGTTTCAGTTTTACCTGGCGTGGTGTATGTAGACGACCCTGCTGTTGTAGTTTCATCGCCGTCGGTTACGTGAATAGAGCTGGTAACGTCAGGAGTGGACGTTTTCGTAGCGTTTGTGATATCTGTTATTTCAGAGTTGCTGTCTGTGGGCGTAACAGATGGTTCAACAGTGGTTGTTGTTGCAGCGCTTGGTAACTCCGTAGTACCGGTAATTGTTGTTTCACTGGATTTCGCAGTTGATCTTGTTTGAGTGACGGTTTCAGAAGTGTCTGTTGCATTTGTTTGTTTCTCAGGAGTTTCAGTTTTACCGGGGGTGGTGTATGTAGACGACCCTGCTGTTGTAGTTTCATGGCCGTCGGTTACGTGAATAGAGCTGGTAACGTCAGGAGTAGACGTTTTCGTAGCGTTTGTGATATCTGTTATTTCAGAGTTGCTGTCTGTGGGCGTAACAGATGATTCAACAGTGGTTGTTGTTGCAGCGCTTGGTAACTCCGTAGTGCCGGTAATTGTTGTTTCACTGGATTTCGCAGTTGATCTTGTTTGAGTGACGGTTTCAGAAGTGTCTGTTGCATTTGTTTGTTTCTCAGGAGTTTCAGTTTTACCGGGAGTGGTGTATGTAGACGACCCTGCTATTGTAGTTTCATCGCCGTCGGTTACGTGAATAGAGCTGGTGACGTCAGGAGTAGACGATTTCGTAGCGTTTGTGATATCTGTTATTCCAGAGTTGCTGTCTGTGGGCGTAACAGATGGTTCAACAGAGGTTGTTGTTGCAGCGCTTGGTAACTCCGTAGTACCGGTAATTGTTGTTTCACTGGCTTTCGCAGTTGATCTTGTTTGAGTGACGGTTTCAGAAGTGTCTGTTGCATTTGTTTGTTTCTCAGGAGTTTCAGTTTTACCTGGCGTGGTGTATGTAGACGACCCTGCTGTTGTAGTTTCATCGCCGTCGGTTACGTGAATAGAGCTGGTAACGTCAGGAGTGGACGTTTTCGTAACGTTTGTGATATCTGTTATTTCAGAGTTGCTGTCTGTGGGCGTAACAGATGGTTCAACAGTGGTTGTTGTTGCAGCGCTTGGTAACTCCGTAGTACCGGTAATTGTTGTTTCACTGGATTTCGCAGTTGATCTTGTTTGAGTGACGGTTTCAGAAGTGTCTGTTGCATTTGTTTGTTTCTCAGGAGTTTCAGTTTTACCGGGAGTGGTGTATGTAGACGACCCTGCTGTTGTAGTTTCATCGCCGTCGGTTACGTGAATGGAGCTGGTGACGTCAGGAGTGGACGATTTCGTAGCGTTTGTGATATCTGTTATTCCAGAGTTGCTGTCTGTGGGCGTAACAGATGGTTCAACAGAGGTTGTTGTTGCAGCGCTTGGTAACTCCGTAGTACCGGTAATTGTTGTTTCACTGGCTTTCGCAGTTGATCTTGTTTGAGTGACGGTTTCAGAAGTGTCTGTTGCATTTGTTTGTTTCTCAGGAGTTTCAGTTTTACCTGGCGTGGTGTATGTAGACGACCCTGCTGTTGTAGTTTCATCGCCGTCGGTTACGTGAATAGAGCTGGTAACGTCAGGAGTGGACGTTTTCGTAGCGTTTGTGATATCTGTTATTTCAGAGTTGCTGTCTGTGGGCGTAACAGATGGTTCAACAGTGGTTGTTGTTGCAGCGCTTGGTAACTCCGTAGTACCGGTAATTGTTGTTTCACTGGATTTCGCAGTTGATCTTGTTTGAGTGACGGTTTCAGAAGTGTCTGTTGCATTTGTTTGTTGCTCAGGAGTTTCAGTTTTACCGGGGGTGGTGTATGTAGACGACCCTGCTGTTGTAGTTTCATCGCCGTCGGTTACGTGAATAGAGCTGGTGACGTCAGGAGTGGACGATTTCGTAGCGTTTGTGATATCTGTTATTCCAGAGTTGCTGTCTGTGGGCGTAACAGATGGTTCAACAGAGGTTGTTGTTGCAGCGCTTGGTAACTCCGTAGTACCGGTGATTGTTGTTTCACTGGCTTTCGCAGTTGATCTTGTTTGAGTGACGGTTTCAGAAGTGTCTGTTGCATTTGTTTGTTTCTCAGGAGTTTCAGTTTTACCTGGCATGGTGTATGTAGACGACCCTGCTGTTGTGGTTTCATGGCTGTCGGTTACGTGAATAGAGCTGGTAACGTCAGGAGTGGACGTTTTCGTAGCGTTTGTGATATCTGTTATTTCAGAGTTGCTGTCTGTGGGCGTAACAGATGGTTCCACAGTGGTTGTTGTTGCAGCGCTTGGTAACTCCGTAGTACCGGTAATTGTTGTTTCACTGGATTTCGCAGTTGATCTTGTTTGAGTGACGGTTTCAGAAGTGTCTGTTGCATTTGTTTGTTTCTCAGGAGTTTCAGTTTTACCGGGGGTGGTGTATGTAGACGACCCTGCTGTTGTAGTTTCATCGCCGTCGGTTACGTGAATAGAGCTGGTAACGTCAGGAGTAGACGTTTTCGTAGCGTTTGTGATATCTGTTATTTCAGAGTTGCTGTCTGTGGGCGTAACAGATGGTTCCACAGTGGTTGCTGTTGCAGCGCTTGGTAACTCCGTAGTACCGGTAATTGTTGTTTCACTCGCTTTCGCAGTTGATCTTGTTTGAGTGACGGTTTCAGAAGTGTCTGTTGCATTTGTTTGTTTCTCAGGAGTTTCAGTTTTACCTGGCGTGGTGTATGTAGACGACCCTGCTGTTGTAGTTTCATCGCCGTCGGTTACGTGAATAGAGCTGGTAACGTCAGGAGTGGACGTTTTCGTAGCGTTTGTGATATCTGTTATTTCAGAGTTGCTGTCTGTGGGCGTAACAGATGGTTCAACAGTGGTTGTTGTTGCAGCGCTTGGTAACTCCGTAGTACCGGTAATTGTTGTTTCACTGGATTTCGCAGTTGATCTTGTTTGAGTGACGGTTTCAGAAGTGTCTGTTGCATTTGTTTGTTTCTCAGGAGTTTCAGTTTTACCTGGCGTGGTGTATGTTGACGACCCTGCTGTTGTAGTTTCATCGCCGTCGGTTACGTGAATAGAGCTGGTAACGTCAGGAGTAGACGTTTTCGTAGCGTTTGTGGTATCTGTAATTTCAGAGTTGCTGTCTGTGGGCGTAACAGATGGTTCAACAGTGGTTGTTGTTGCAGCGCTTGGTAACTCCGTAGTACCGGTAATTGTTGTTTCACTGGATTTCGCAGTTGATCTTGTTTGAGTGACGGTTTCAGAAGTGTCTGTTGCATTTGTTTGTTTCTCAGGAGTTTCAGTTTTACCGGGGGTGGTGTATGTAGACGACCCTGCTGTTGTAGTTTCATGGCCGTCGGTTACGTGAATAGAGCTGGTAACGTCAGGAGTAGACGTTTTCGTAGCGTTTGTGATATCTGTTATTTCAGAGTTGCTGTCTGTGGGCGTAACAGATGGTTCAACAGTGGTTGTTGTTGCAGCGCTTGGTAACTCCGTAGTACCGGTAATTGTTGTTTCACTGGATTTCGCAGTTGATCTTGTTTGAGTGACGGTTTCAGAAGTGTCTGTTGCATTTGTTTGTTTCTCAGGAGTTTCAGTTTTACCGGGGGTGGTGTATGTAGACGACCCTGCTGTTGTAGTTTCATGGCCGTCGGTTACGTGAATAGAGCTGGTAACGTCAGGAGTAGACGTTTTCGTAGCGTTTGTGATATCTGTTATTTCAGAGTTGCTGTCTGTGGGCGTAACAGATGGTTCAACAGTGGTTGTTGTTGCAGCGCTTGGTAACTCCGTAGTACCGGTAATTGTTGTTTCACTGGATTTCGCAGTTGATCTTGTTTGAGTGACGGTTTCAGAAGTGTCTGTTGCATTTGTTTGTTTCTCAGGAGTTTCAGTTTTACCGGGGGTGGTGTATGTAGACGACCCTGCTGTTGTAGTTTCATGGCCGTCGGTTACGTGAATAGAGCTGGTAACGTCAGGAGTAGACGTTTTCGTAGCGTTTGTGATATCTGTTATTTCAGAGTTGCTGTCTGTGGGCGTAACAGATGGTTCAACAGTGGTTGTTGTTGCAGCGCTTGGTAACTCCGTAGTACCGGTAATTGTTGTTTCACTGGATTTCGCAGTTGATCTTGTTTGAGTGACGGTTTCAGAAGTGTCTGTTGCATTTGTTTGTTTCTCAGGAGTTTCAGTTTTACCGGGGGTGGTGTATGTAGACGACCCTGCTGTTGTAGTTTCATGGCCGTCGGTTACGTGAATAGAGCTGGTAACGTCAGGAGTAGACGTTTTCGTAGCGTTTGTGATATCTGTTATTTCAGAGTTGCTGTCTGTGGGCGTAACAGATGATTCAACAGTGGTTGTTGTTGCAGCGCTTGGTAACTCCGTAGTACCGGTAATTGTTGTTTCACTGGATTTCGCAGTTGATCTTGTTTGAGTGACGGTTTCAGAAGTGTCTGTTGCATTTGTTTGTTTCTCAGGAGTTTCAGTTTTACCGGGAGTGGTGTATGTAGACGACCCTGCTATTGTAGTTTCATCGCCGTCGGTTACGTGAATAGAGCTGGTGACGTCAGGAGTAGACGATTTCGTAGCGTTTGTGATATCTGTTATTCCAGAGTTACTGTCTGTGGGCGTAACAGATGGTTCAACAGAGGTTGTTGTTGCAGCGCTTGGTAACTCCGTAGTCCCGGTAATTGTTGTTTCACTGGCTTTCGCAGTTGATCTTGTTTGAGTGACGGTTTCAGAAGTGTCTGTTGCATTTGTTTGTTTCTCAGGAGTTTCAGTTTTACCTGGCGTGGTGTATGTAGACGACCCTGCTGTTGTAGTTTCATCGCCGTCGGTTACGTGAATAGAGCTGGTAACGTCAGGAGTGGACGTTTTCGTAACGTTTGTGATATCTGTTATTTCAGAGTTGCTGTCTGTGGGCGTAACAGATGGTTCAACAGTGGTTGTTGTTGCAGCGCTTGGTAACTCCGTAGTACCGGTAATTGTTGTTTCACTGGATTTCGCAGTTGATCTTGTTTGAGTGACGGTTTCAGAAGTGTCTGTTGCATTTGTTTGTTTCTCAGGAGTTTCAGTTTTACCGGGGGTGGTGTATGTAGACCACCCTGCTGTTGTAGTTTCATCGCCGTCGGTTACGTGAATAGAGCTGGTGACGTCAGGAGTGGACGATTTCGTAGCGTTTGTGATATCTGTTATTCCAGAGTTGCTGTCTGTGGGCGTAACAGATGGTTCAACAGAGGTTGTTGTTGCAGCGCTTGGTAACTCCGTAGTACCGGTGATTGTTGTTTCACTGGCTTTCGCAGTTGATCTTGTTTGAGTGACGGTTTCAGAAGTGTCTGTTGCATTTGTTTGTTTCTCAGGAGTTTCAGTTTTACCTGGCATGGTGTATGTAGATGACCCTGCTGTTGTAGTTTCATGGCTGTCGGTTACGTGAATAGAGCTGGTAACGTCAGGAGTTGACGTTTTCGTAGCGTTTGTGATATCTGTTATTTCAGAGTTGCTGTCTGTGGGCGTAACAGATGATTCAACAGTGGTTGTTGTTGCAGCGCTTGGTAAGTCCGTAGTACCGGTAATTGTTGTTTCACTGGATTTCGCAGTCGATCTTGTTTGAGTGACGGTTTCAGAAGTGTCTGTTGCATTTGTTTGTTTCTCAGGAGTTTCAGTTTTACCTGGCGTGGTGTATGTAGACGACCCTGTTGTTGTGGTTTCATCGCCGTCGGTTACGTGAATAGAGCTGGTAACGTCAGGAGTGGACGTTTTCGTAGCGTTTGTGATATCTGTTATTTCAGAGTTGCTGTCTGTGGGCGTAACAGATGGTTCAACAGTGGTTGTTGTTGCAGCGCTTGGTAACTCCGTAGTACCGGTAATTGTTGTTTCACTGGATTTCGCAGTTGATCTTGTTTGAGTGACGGTTTCAGAAGTGTCTGTTGCATTTGTTTGTTTCTCAGGAGTTTCAGTTTTACCGGGGGTGGTGTATGTAGACGACCCTGCTGTTGTAGTTTCATCGCCGTCGGTTACGTGAATAGAGCTGGTGACGTCAGGAGTAGACGATTTCGTAGCGTTTGTGATATCTGTTATTCCAGAGTTGCTGTCTGTGGGCGTAACAGATGGTTCAACAGAGGTTGTTGTTGCAGCGCTTGGTAACTCCGTAGTACCGGTGATTGTTGTTTCACTGGCTTTCGCAGTTGATCTTGTTTGAGTGACGGTTTCAGAAGTGTCTGTTGCATTTGTTTGTTTCTCAGGAGTTTCAGTTTTACCTGGCATGGTGTATGTAGACGACCCTGCTGTTGTAGTTTCATGGCTGTCGGTTACGTGAATAGAGCTGGTAACGTCAGGAGTGGACGTTTTCGTAGCGTTTGTGATATCTGTTATTTCAGAGTTGCTGTCTGTGGGCGTAACAGATGGTTCCACAGTGGTTGTTGTTGCAGCGCTTGGTAACTCCGTAGTACCGGTAATTGTTGTTTCACTGGATTTCGCAGTTGATCTTGTTTGAGTGACGGTTTCAGAAGTGTCTGTTGCATTTGTTTGTTTCTCAGGAGTTTCAGTTTTACCGGGGGTGGTGTATGTAGACGACCCTGCTGTTGTAGTTTCATCGCCGTCGGTTACGTGAATAGAGCTGGTAACGTCAGGAGTAGACGTTTTCGTAGCGTTTGTGATATCTGTTATTTCAGAGTTGCTGTCTGTAGGCGTAACAGATGGTTCCACAGTGGTTGTTGTTGCAGCGCTTGGTAACTCCGTAGTACCGGTAATTGTTGTTTCACTGGATTTCGCAGTTGATCTTGTTTGAGTGACGGTTTCAGAAGTGTCTGTTGCATTTGTTTGTTTCTCAGGAGTTTCAGTTTTACCTGGCGTGGTGTATGTAGACGACCCTGTTGTTGTGGTTTCATCGCCGTCGGTTACGTGAATAGAGCTGGTAACGTCAGGAGTGGACGTTTTCGTAGCGTTTGTGATATCTGTTATTTCAGAGTTGCTGTCTGTGGGCGTAACAGATGGTTCAACAGTGGTTGTTGTTGCAGCGCTTGGTAACTCCGTAGTACCGGTAATTGTTGTTTCACTGGATTTCGCAGTTGATCTTGTTTGAGTGACGGTTTCAGAAGTGTCTGTTGCATTTGTTTGTTGCTCAGGAGTTTCAGTTTTACCGGGGGTGGTGTATGTAGACGACCCTGCTGTTGTAGTTTCATCGCCGTTGGTTACGTGAATAGAGCTGGTGACGTCAGGAGTGGACGATTTCGTAGCGTTTGTGATATCTGTTATTCCAGAGTTGCTGTCTGTGGGCGTAACAGATGGTTCAACAGAGGTTGTTGCAGCGCTTGGTAACTCCGTAGTACCGGTGATTGTTGTTTCACTGGCTTTCGCAGTTGATCTTGTTTGAGTGACGGTTTCAGAAGTGTCTGTTGCATTTGTTTGTTTCTCAGGAGTTTCAGTTTTACCTGGCATGGTGTATGTAGACGACCCTGCTGTTGTGGTTTCATGGCTGTCGGTTACGTGAATAGAGCTGGTAACGTCAGGAGTGGACGTTTTCGTAGCGTTTGTGATATCTGTTATTTCAGAGTTGCTGTCTGTGGGCGTAACAGATGGTTCCACAGTGGTTGTTGTTGCAGCGCTTGGTAACTCCGTAGTACCGGTAATTGTTGTTTCACTGGATTTCGCAGTTGATCTTGTTTGAGTGACGGTTTCAGAAGTGTCTGTTGCATTTGTTTGTTTCTCAGGAGTTTCAGTTTTACCGGGGGTGGTGTATGTAGACGACCCTGCTGTTGTAGTTTCATCGCCGTCGGTTACGTGAATAGAGCTGGTAACGTCAGGAGTAGACGTTTTCGTAGCGTTTGTGATATCTGTTATTTCAGAGTTGCTGTCTGTGGGCGTAACAGATGGTTCCACAGTGGTTGCTGTTGCAGCGCTTGGTAACTCCGTAGTACCGGTAATTGTTGTTTCACTCGCTTTCGCAGTTGATCTTGTTTGAGTGACGGTTTCAGAAGTGTCTGTTGCATTTGTTTGTTTCTCAGGAGTTTCAGTTTTACCTGGCGTGGTGTATGTAGACGACCCTGCTGTTGTAGTTTCATCGCCGTCGGTTACGTGAATAGAGCTGGTAACGTCAGGAGTGGACGTTTTCGTAGCGTTTGTGATATCTGTTATTTCAGAGTTGCTGTCTGTGGGCGTAACAGATGGTTCAACAGTGGTTGTTGTTGCAGCGCTTGGTAACTCCGTAGTACCGGTAATTATTGTTTCACTGGATTTCGCAGTTGATCTTGTTTGAGTGACGGTTTCAGAAGTGTCTGTTGCATTTGTTTGTTTCTCAGGAGTTTCAGTTTTACCTGGCGTGGTGTATGTTGACGACCCTGCTGTTGTAGTTTCATCGCCGTCGGTTACGTGAATAGAGCTGGTAACGTCAGGAGTAGACGTTTTCGTAGCGTTTGTGGTATCTGTAATTTCAGAGTTGCTGTCTGTGGGCGTAACAGATGGTTCAACAGTGGTTGTTGTTGCAGCGCTTGGTAACTCCGTAGTACCGGTAATTGTTGTTTCACTGGATTTCGCAGTTGATCTTGTTTGAGTGACGGTTTCAGAAGTGTCTGTTGCATTTGTTTGTTTCTCAGGAGTTTCAGTTTTACCGGGGGTGGTGTATGTAGACGACCCTGCTGTTGTAGTTTCATCGCCGTCGGTTACGTGAATAGAGCTGGTGACGTCAGGAGTAGACGATTTCGTAGCGTTTGTGATATCTGTTATTTCAGAGTTGCTGTCTGTGGGCGTAACAGATGGTTCAACAGTGGTTGTTGTTGCAGCGCTTGGTAACTCCGTAGTACCGGTAATTGTTGTTTCACTGGATTTCGCAGTTGATCTTGTTTGAGTGACGGTTTCAGAAGTGTCTGTTGCATTTGTTTGTTTCTCAGGAGTTTCAGTTTTACCGGGGGTGGTGTATGTAGACGACCCTGCTGTTGTAGTTTCATGGCCGTCGGTTACGTGAATAGAGCTGGTAACGTCAGGAGTAGACGTTTTCGTAGCGTTTGTGATAACTGTTATTTCAGAGTTGCTGTCTGTGGGCGTAACAGATGGTTCAACAGTGGTTGTTGTTGCAGCGCTTGGTAACTCCGTAGTACCGGTAATTGTTGTTTCACTGGATTTCGCAGTTGATCTTGTTTGAGTGACGGTTTCAGAAGTGTCTGTTGCATTTGTTTGTTTCTCAGGAGTTTCAGTTTTACCGGGGGTGGTGTATGTAGACGACCCTGCTGTTGTAGTTTCATGGCCGTCCGTTACGTGAATAGAGCTGGTAACGTCAGGAGTAGACGTTTTCGTAGCGTTTGTGATATCTGTTATTTCAGAGTTGCTGTCTGTGGGCGTAACAGATGATTCAACAGTGGTTGTTGTTGCAGCGCTTGGTAACTCCGTAGTACCGGTAATTGTTGTTTCACTGAATTTCGCAGTTGATCTTGTTTGAGTGACGGTTTCAGAAGTGTCTGTTGCATTTGTTTGTTTCTCAGGAGTTTCAGTTTTACCGGGAGTGGTGTATGTAGACGACCCTGCTATTGTAGTTTCATCGCCGTCGGTTACGTGAATAGAGCTGGTGACGTCAGGAGTAGACGATTTCGTAGCGTTTGTGATATCTGTTATTCCAGAGTTGCTGTCTGTGGGCGTAACAGATGGTTCAACAGAGGTTGTTGTTGCAGCGCTTGGTAACTCCGTAGTACCGGTGATTGTTGTTTCACTGGCTTTCGCAGTTGATCTTGTTTGAGTGACGGTTTCAGAAGTGTCTGTTGCATTTGTTTGTTTCTCAGGAGTTTCAGTTTTACCTGGCATGGTGTATGTAGACGACCCTGCTGTTGTAGTTTCATGGCTGTCGGTTACGTGAATAGAGCTGGTAACGTCAGGAGTGGACGTTTTCGTAGCGTTTGTGATATCTGTTATTTCAGAGTTGCTGTCTGTGGGCGTAACAGATGGTTCCACAGTGGTTGTTGTTGCAGCGCTTGGAAACTCCGTAGTACCGGTAATTGTTGTTTCACTGTATTTCGCAGTTGATCTTGTTTGAGTGACGGTTTCAGAAGTGTCTGTTGCATTTGTTTGTTTCTCAGGAGTTTCAGTTTTACCGGGGGTGGTGTATGTAGACGACCCTGCTGTTGTAGTTTCATCGCCGTCGGTTACGTGAATAGAGCTGGTAACGTCAGGAGTAGACGTTTTCGTAGCGTTTGTGATATCTGTTATTTCAGAGTTGCTGTCTGTGGGCGTAACAGATGGTTCCACAGTGGTTGTTGTTGCAGCGCTTGGTAACTCCGTAGTACCGGTAATTGTTGTTTCACTGGATTTCGCAGTTGATCTTGTTTGAGTGACGGTTTCAGAAGTGTCTGTTGCATTTGTTTGTTTCTCAGGAGTTTCAGTTTTACCGGGGGTGGTGTATGTAGACGACCCTGCTGTTGTAGTTTCATCGCCGTCGGTTACGTGAATGGAGCTGGTGACGTCAGGAGTGGACGATTTCGTAGCGTTTGTGATATCTGTTATTTCAGAGTTGCTGTCTGTGGGCGTAACAGATGGTTCAACAGTGGTTGTTGTTGCAGCGCTTGGTAACTCCGTAGTACCGGTAATTGTTGTTTCACTCGCTTTCGCAGTTGATCTTGTTTGAGTGACGGTTTCAGAAGTGTCTGTTGCATTTGTTTGTTTCTCAGGAGTTTCAGTTTTACCTGGCGTGGTGTATGTAGACGACCCTGCTGTTGTAGTTTCATCGCCGTCGGTTACTTGAATAGAGCTGGTAACGTCAGGAGTGGACGTTTTCGTAGCGTTTGTGATATCTGTTATTTCAGAGTTGCTGTCTGTGGGCGTAACAGATGGTTCAACAGTGGTTGTTGTTGCAGCGCTTGGTAACTCCGTAGTACCGGTAATTGTTGTTTCACTGGATTTCGCAGTTGATCTTGTTTGAGTGACGGTTTCAGAAGTGTCTGTTGCATTTGTTTGTTTCTCAGGAGTTTCAGTTTTACCTGGCGTGGTGTATGTAGACGACCCTGCTGTTGTAGTTTCATCGCCGTCGGTTACGTGAATAGAGCTGGTAACGTCAGGAGTAGACGTTTTCGTAGCGTTTGTGATATCTGTTATTTCAGAGTTGCTGTCTGTGGGCGTAACAGATGGTTCAACAGAGGTTGTTGTTGCAGCGCTTGGTAACTCCGTAGTACCGGTAATTGTTGTTTCACTGGCTTTCGCAGTTGATCTTGTTTGAGTGACGGTTTCAGAAGTGTCTGTTGCATTTGTTTGTTTCTCAGGAGTTTCAGTTTTACCTGGCATGGTGTATGTAGACGACCCTGCTGTTGTAGTTTCATGGCTGTCGGTTACGTGAATAGAGCTGGTAACGTCAGGAGTTGACGTTTTCGTAGCGTTTGTGATATCTGTTATTCCAGAGTTGCTGTCTGTGGGCGTAACAGATGGTTCAACAGAGGTTGTTGTTGCAGCGCTTGGTAACTCCGTAGTACCGGTAATTGTTGTTTCACTCGCTTTCGCAGTTGATCTTGTTTGAGTGACGGTTTCAGAAGTGTCTCTTGCATTTGTTTGTTTCTCAGGAGTTTCAGTTTTACCGGGGGTGGTGTATGTAGACGACCCTGCTGTTGTGGTTTCATCGCCGTCGGTTACGTGAATAGAGCTGGTTACGTCAGGAGTGGACGTTTTCGTAGCGTTTGTGATATCTGTTATTTCAGAGTTGCTGTCTGTGGGCGTAACAGATGGTTCAACAGTGGTTGTTGTTGCAGCGCTTGGTAACTCCGTAGTACCGGTAATTGTTGTTTCACTGGATTTCGCAGTTGATCTTGTTTGAGTGACGGTTTCAGAAGTGTCTGTTGCATTTGTTTGTTTCTCAGGAGTTTCAGTTTTACCGGGGGTGGTGTATGTAGACGACCCTGCTGTTGTAGTTTCATCGCCGTCGGTTACGTGAATGGAGCTGGTGACGTCAGGAGTGGACGATTTCGTAGCGTTTGTGATATCTGTTATTCCGGAGTTGCTGTCTGTGGGCGTAACAGATGGTTCAACAGAGGTTGTTGTTGCAGCGCTTGGTAACTCCGTAGTACCGGTAATTGTTGTTTCACTGGCTTTCGCAGTTGATCTTGTTTGAGTGACGGTTTCAGAAGTGTCTGTTGCATTTGTTTGTTTCTCAGGAGTTTCAGTTTTACCTGGCATGGTGTATGTAGACGACCCTGCTGTTGTAGTTTCATGGCTGTCGGTTACGTGAATAGAGCTGGTAACGTCAGGAGTTGACGTTTTCGTAGCGTTTGTGATATTTGTTATTCCAGAGTTGCTGTCTGTGGGCGTAACAGATGGTTCAACAGATGTTGTTGTTGCAGCGCTTGGTAACTCCGTAGTACCGGTAATTGTTGTTTCACTCGCTTTCGCAGTTGATCTTGTTTGAGTGACGGTTTCAGAAGTGTCTGTTGCATTTGTTTGTTTCTCAGGAGTTTCAGTTTTACCTGGCGTGGTGTATGTAGACGACCCTGATGTTGTAGTTTCATCGCCGTCGGTTACGTGAATAGAGCTGGTAACGTCTGGAGTGGACGTTTTCGTAGCGTTTGTGATATCTGTTATTTCAGAGTTGCTGTCTGTGGGCGTAACAGATGGTTCAACAGTGGTTGTTGTTGCAGCGCTTGGTAACTCCGTAGTACCGGTAATTGTTGTTTCACTGGATTTCGCAGTTGATCTTGTTTGAGTGACGGTTTCAGAAGTGCCTGTTGCATTTGTTTGTTTCTCAGGAGTTTCAGTTTTACCTGGCGTGGTGTATGTAGACGACCCTGATGTTGTAGTTTCATCGCCGTCGGTTACGTGAATAGAGCTGGTAACGTCAGGAGTGGACGTTTTCGTAGCGTTTGTGATATCTGTTATTTCAGAGTTGCTGTCTGTGGGCGTAACAGATGGTTCAACAGTGGTTGTTGTTGCAGCGCTTGGTAACTCCGTAGTACCGGTAATTGTTGTTTCACTGGATTTCGCAGTTGATCTTGTTTGAGTGACGGTTTCAGAAGTGTCTGTTGCATTTGTTTGTTTCTCAGGAGTTTCAGTTTTACCTGGCGTGGTGTATGTAGACGACCCTGCTGTTGTAGTTTCATCGCCGTCGATTACGTGAATAGAGCTGGTAACGTCAGGAGTGGACGTTTTCGTAGCGTTTGTGATATCTGTTATTTCAGAGTTGCTGTCTGTGGGCGTAACAGATGGTTCAACAGTGGTTGTTGTTGCAGCGCTTGGTAACTCCGTAGTACCGGTAATTGTTGTTTCACTGGATTTCGCAGTTGATCTTGTTTGAGTGACGGTTTCAGAAGTGTCTGTTGCATTTGTTTGTTTCTCAGGAGTTTCAGTTTTACCGGGGGTGGTGTATGTAGACGACCCTGCTGTTGTAGTTTCATCGCCGTCGGTTACGTGAATGGAGCTGGTGACGTCAGGAGTGGACGATTTCGTAGCGTTTGTGATATCTGTTATTCCGGAGTTGCTGTCTGTGGGCGTAACAGATGGTTCAACAGAGGTTGTTGTTGCAGCGCTTGGTAACTCCGTAGTACCGGTAATTGTTGTTTCACTGGCTTTCGCAGTTGATCTTGTTTGAGTGACGGTTTCAGAAGTGTCTGTTGCATTTGTTTGTTTCTCAGGAGTTTCAGTTTTACCTGGCATGGTGTATGTAGACGACCCTGCTGTTGTAGTTTCATGGCTGTCGGTTACGTGAATAGAGCTGGTAACGTCAGGAGTTGACGTTTTCGTAGCGTTTGTGATATCTGTTATTCCAGAGTTGCTGTCTGTGGGCGTAACAGATGGTTCAACAGATGTTGTTGTTGCAGCGCTTGGTAACTCCGTAGTACCGGTAATTGTTGTTTCACTCGCTTTCGCAGTTGATCTTGTTTGAGTGACGGTTTCAGAAGTGTCTGTTGCATTTGTTTGTTTCTCAGGAGTTTCAGTTTTACCTGGCGTGGTGTATGTAGACGACCCTGATGTTGTAGTTTCATCGCCGTCGGTTACGTGAATAGAGCTGGTAACGTCTGGAGTGGACGTTTTCGTAGCGTTTGTGATATCTGTTATTTCAGAGTTGCTGTCTGTGGGCGTAACAGATGGTTCAACAGTGGTTGTTGTTGCAGCGCTTGGTAACTCCGTAGTACCGGTAATTGTTGTTTCACTGGATTTCGCAGTTGATCTTGTTTGAGTGACGGTTTCAGAAGTGCCTGTTGCATTTGTTTGTTTCTCAGGAGTTTCAGTTTTACCTGGCGTGGTGTATGTAGACGACCCTGATGTTGTAGTTTCATCGCCGTCGGTTACGTGAATAGAGCTGGTAACGTCAGGAGTGGACGTTTTCGTAGCGTTTGTGATATCTGTTATTTCAGAGTTGCTGTCTGTGGGCGTAACAGATGGTTCAACAGTGGTTGTTGTTGCAGCGCTTGGTAACTCCGTAGTACCGGTAATTGTTGTTTCACTGGATTTCGCAGTTGATCTTGTTTGAGTGACGGTTTCAGAAGTGTCTGTTGCATTTGTTTGTTTCTCAGGAGTTTCAGTTTTACCTGGCGTGGTGTATGTAGACGACCCTGCTGTTGTAGTTTCATCGCCGTCGATTACGTGAATAGAGCTGGTAACGTCAGGAGTGGACGTTTTCGTAGCGTTTGTGATATCTGTTATTTCAGAGTTGCTGTCTGTGGGCGTAACAGATGATGCAACAGTGGTTGTTGTTGCAGCGCTTGGTAACTCCGTAGTACCGGTAATTGTTGTTTCACTGGATTTCGCAGTTGATCTTGTTTGAGTGACGGTTTCAGAAGTGTCTGTTGCATTTGTTTGTTTCTCAGGAGTTTCAGTTTTACCGGGGGTGGTGTATGTAGACGACCCTGCTGTTGTAGTTTCATCGCCGTCGGTTACGTGAATAGAGCTGGTAACGTCAGGAGTGGACGTTTTCGTAGCGTTTGTGATATCTGTTATTTCAGAGTTGCTGTCTGTGGGCGTAACAGATGGTTCAACAGTGGTTGTTGTTGCAGCGCTTGGTAACTCCGTTGTACCGGTAATTGTTGTTTCACTGGATTTCGCAGTTGATCTTGTTTGAGTGACGGTTTCAGATGTGTCTGTTGCATTTGTTTGTTTCTCAGGAGTTTCAGTTTTACCTGGCGTGGTGTATGTAGACGACCCTGCTGTTGTAGTTTCATCGCCGTCGGTTACGTGAATAGAGCTGGTAACGTCAGGAGTAGACGTTTTCGTAGCGTTTGTGGTATCTGTAATTTCAGAGTTGCTGTCTGTGGGCGTAACAGATGGTTCAACAGTGGTTGTTGTTGCAGCGCTTGGTAACTCCGTAGTACCGGTAATTGTTGTTTCACTGGATTTCGCAGTTGATCTTGTTTGAGTGACGGTTTCAGAAGTGTCTGTTGCATTTGTTTGTTTCTCAGGAGTTTCAGTTTTACCTGGCGTGGTGTATGTAGACGACCCTGCTGTTGTAGTTTCATCGCCGTCGGTTACGTGAATAGAGCTGGTAACGTCAGGAGTAGACGTTTTCGTAGCGTTTGTGATATCTGTTATTTCAGAGTTGCTGTCTGTGGGCGTAACAGATGGTTCAACAGAGGTTGTTGTTGCAGCGCTTGGTAACTCCGTAGTACCGGTAATTGTTGTTTCACTGGCTTTCGCAGTTGATCTTGTTTGAGTGACGGTTTCAGAAGTGTCTGTTGCATTTGTTTGTTTCTCAGGAGTTTCAGTTTTACCGGGGGTGGTGTATGTAGACGACCCTGCTGTTGTAGTTTCATCGCCGTCGGTTACGTGAATAGAGCTGGTAACGTCAGGAGTTGACGTTTTCGTAGCGTTTGTGATATCTGTTATTCCAGAGTTGCTGTCTGTGGGCGTAACAGATGGTTCAACAGAGGTTGTTGTTGCAGCGCTTGGTAACTCCGTAGTACCGGTGATTGTTGTTTCACTGGCTTTCGCAGTTGATCTTGTTTTAGTGACGGTTTCAGAAGTGTCTGTTGCATTTGTTTGTTTCTCAGGAGTTTCAGTTTTACCTGGCATGGTGTATGTAGACGACCCTGCTGTTGTAGTTTCATGGCTGTCGGTTACGTGAATAGAGCTGGTAACGTCAGGAGTGGACGTTTTCGTAGCGTTTGTGATATCTGTTATTTCAGAGTTGCTGTCTGTGGGCGTAACAGATGGTTCCACAGTGGTTGTTGTTGCAGCGCTTGGTAACTCCGTAGTACCGGTAATTGTTGTTTCACTGGATTTCGCAGTTGATCTTGTTTGAGTGACGGTTTCAGAAGTGTCTGTTGCATTTGTTTGTTTCTCAGGAGTTTCAGTTTTACCGGGGGTGGTGTATGTAGACGACCCTGCTGTTGTAGTTTCATCGCCGTCGGTTACGTGAATGGAGCTGGTGACGTCAGGAGTGGACGATTTCGTAGCGTTTGTGATATCTGTTACTTCAGAGTTGCTGTCTGTGGGCGTAACAGATGGTTCAACAGTGGTTGTTGTTGCAGCGCTTGGTAACTCCGTAGTACCGGTAATTGTTGTTTCACTCGCTTTCGCAGTTGATCTTGTTTGAGTGACGGTTTCAGAAGTGTCTGTTGCATTTGTTTGTTTCTCAGGAGTTTCAGTTTTACCTGGCGTGGTGTATGTAGACGACCCTGCTGTTGTAGTTTCATCGCCGTCGGTTACGTGAATAGAGCTGGTAACGTCAGGAGTGGACGTTTTCGTAGCGTTTGTGATATCTGTTATTTCAGAGTTGCTGTCTGTGGGCGTAACAGATGGTTCAACAGTGGTTGTTGTTGCAGCGCTTGGTAACTCCGTAGTACCGGTAATTGTTGTTTCACTGGATTTCGCAGTTGATCTTGTTTGAGTGACGGTTTCAGAAGTGTCTGTTGCATTTGTTTGTTTCTCAGGAGTTTCAGTTTTACCTGGCGTGGTGTCTGTAGACGACCCTGCTGTTGTAGTTTCATCGCCGTCGGTTACGTGAATAGAGCTGGTAACGTCAGGAGTAGATGTTTTCGTAGCGTTTGTGGTCTCTGTAATTTCAGAGTTGCTGTCTGTGGGCGTAACAGATGGTTCAACAGTGGTTGTTGTTGCAGCGCTTGGTAACTCCGTAGTACCGGTAATTGTTGTTTCACTGGATTTCGCAGTTGATCTTGTTTGAGCGACGGTTTCAGAAGTGTCTGTTGCATTTGTTTGTTTCTCAGGAGTTTCAGTTTTACCTGGCGTGGTGTATGTAGACGACCCTGCTGTTGTAGTTTCATCGCCGTCGGTTACGTGAATAGAGCTGATAACGTCAGGAGTAGACGTTTTCGTAGCGTTTGTGATATCTGTTATTTCAGAGTTGCTGTCTGTGGGCGTAACAGATGGTTCAACAGAGGTTGTTGTTGCAGCGCTTGGTAACTCCGTAGTACCGGTAATTGTTGTTTCACTGGCTTTAGCAGTTGATCTTGTTTGAGTGACGGTTTCAGAAGTGTCTGTTGCATTTGTTTGTTTCTCAGGAGTTTCAGTTTTACCTGGCATGGTGTATGTAGACGACCCTGCTGTTGTAGTTTCATGGCTGTCGGTTACGTGAATAGAGCTGGTAACGTCAGGAGTTGACGTTTTCGTAGCGTTTGTGATATCTGTTATTCCAGAGTTGCTGTCTGTGGGCGTAACAGATGGTTCAACAGAGGTTGTTGTTGCAGCGCTTGGTAACTCCGTAGTACCGGTAATTGTTGTTTCACTCGCTTTCGCAGTTGATCTTGTTTGAGTGACGGTTTCAGAAGTGTCTGTTGCATTTGTTTGTTTCTCAGGAGTTTCAGTTTTACCGGGGGTGGTGTATGTAGACGAACCTGCTGTTGTAGTTTCATCGCCGTCGGTTACGTGAATAGAGCTGGTAACGTCAGGAGTAGACGTTTTCGTAGCGTTTGTGATATCTTCAGAGTTGCTGTCAGTGGGCGTAACAGATGGTTCAACAGTGGTTGTTGTTGCAGCGCTTGGTAACTCCGTAGTACCGGTAATTGTTGTTTCACTGGATTTCGCAGTTGATCTTGTTTGAGTGACGGTTTCAGAAGTGTCTGTTGCATTTGTTTGTTTCTCAGGAGTTTTAGTTTTACCGGGGGTGGTGTATGTAGACGACCCTGCTGTTGTAGTTTCATCGCCGTCGGTTACGTGAATAGAGCTGGTAACGTCAGGAGTGGACGTTTTCGTAGCGTTTGTGATATCTGTTATTTCAGAGTTGCTGTCTGTGGGCGTAACAGATGGTTCAACAGTGGTTGTTGTTGCAGCGCTTGGTAACTCCGTAGTACCGGTAATTGTTGTTTCACAGGATTTCGCAGTTGATCTTGTTTGAGTGACGGTTTCAGAAGTGTCTGTTGCATTTGTTTGTTTCTCAGGAGTTTCAGTTTTACCGGGGGTGGTGTATGTAGACGACCCTGCTGTTGTAATTTCATCGCCGTCGGTTACGTGAATGGAGCTGGTGACGTCAGGAGTGGACGATTTCGTAGCGTTTGTGATATCTGTTATTCCAGAGTTGCTGTCTGTGGGCGTAACAGATGGTTCAACAGAGGTTGTTGTTGCAGCGCTTGGTAACTCCGTAGTACCGGTAATTGTTGTTTCACTGGCTTTCGCAGTTGATCTTGTTTGAGTGACGGTTTCAGAAGTGTCTGTTGCATTTGTTTGTTTCTCAGGAGTTTCAGTTTTACCTGGCATGGTGTATGTAGACGACCCTGCTGTTGTAGTTTCATGGCTGTCGGTTACGTGAATAGAGCTGGTAACGTCAGGAGTTGACGTTTTCGTAGCGTTTGTGATATCTGTTATTTCAGAGTTGCTGTCTGTGGGCGTAACAGATGGTTCAACAGTGGTTGTTGTTGCAGCGCTTGGTAACTCCGTAGTACCGGTAATTGTTGTTTCACTGGATTTAGCAGTTGGTCTTGTTTGAGTGACGGTTTCAGAAGTGTCTGTTGCATTTGTTTGTTTCTCAGGAGTTTCAGTTTTACCGGGGGTGGTGTATGTAGACGACCCTGCTGTTGTAGTTTCATCGCCGTCGGTTACGTGAATAGAGCTGGTAACGTCAGGAGTAGACGTTTTCGTAGCGTTTGTGATATCTGTAATTTCAGAGTTGCTGTCTGTGGGCGTAACAGATGGTTCAACAGTGGTAGTTGTTGCAGCGCTTGGTAACTCCGTAGTACCGGTAATTGTTGTTTCACTGGATTTCGCAGTTGATCTTGTTTGAGTGACGGTTTCAGAAGTGTCTGTTGCATTTGTTTGTTTCTCAGGAGTTTCAGTTTTACCGGAGGTGGTGTATGTAGACGACCCTGCTGTTGTAGTTTCATCGCCGTCGGTTACGTGAATAGAGCTGGTAACGTCAGGAGTTGACGTTTTCGTAGCGTTTGTGATATCTGTTATTCCAGAGTTGCTGTCTGTGGGCGTAACAGATGGTTCAACAGAGGTTGTTGTTGCAGCGCTTGGTAACTCCGTAGTACCGGTAATTGTTGTTTCACTCGCTTTCGCAGTTGATCTTGTTTGAGTGACGGTTTCAGAAGTGTCTGTTGCATTTGTTTGTTTCTCAGGAGTTTCAGTTTTACCTGGCATGGTGTATGTAGACGACCCTGCTGTTGTAGTTTCATGGCTGTCGGTTACGTGAATAGAGCTGGTAACGTCAGGAGTTGACGTTTTCGTAGCGTTTGTGATATCTGTTATTCCAGAGTTGCTGTCTGTGGGCGTAACAGATGGTTCAACAGATGTTGTTGTTGCAGCGCTTGGTAACTCCGTAGTACCGGTAATTGTTGTTTCACTCGCTTTCGCAGTTGATCTTGTTTGAGTGACGGTTTCAGAAGTGTCTGTTGCATTTGTTTGTTTCTCAGGAGTTTCAGTTTTACCTGGCGTGGTGTATGTAGACGACCCTGATGTTGTAGTTTCATCGCCGTCGGTTACGTGAATAGAGCTGGTAACGTCAGGAGTGGACGTTTTCGTAGCGTTTGTGATATCTGTTATTTCAGAGTTGCTGTCTGTGGGCGTAACAGATGGTTCAACAGTGGTTGTTGTTGCAGCGCTTGGTAACTCCGTAGTACCGGTAATTGTTGTTTCACTGGATTTCGCAGTTGATCTTGTTTGAGTGACGGTTTCAGAAGTGTCTGTTGCATTTTTTTGTTTCTCAGGAGTTTCAGTTTTACCTGGCGTGGTGTATGTAGACGACCCTGCTGTTGTAGTTTCATCGCCGTCGGTTACGTGAATAGAGCTGGTAACGTCAGGAGTGGACGTTTTCGTAGCGTTTGTGATATCTGTTATTTCAGAGTTGCTGTCTGTGGGCGTAACAGATGATGCAACAGTGGTTGTTGTTGCAGCGCTTGGTAACTCCGTAGTACCGGTAATTGTTGTTTCACTGGATTTCGCAGTTGATCTTGTTTGAGTGACGGTTTCAGAAGTGTCTGTTGCATTTGTTTGTTTCTCAGGAGTTTCAGTTTTACCGGAGGTGGTGTATGTAGACGACCCTGCTGTTGTAGTTTCATCGCCGTCGGTTACGTGAATAGAGCTGGTAACGTCAGGAGTTGACGTTTTCGTAGCGTTTGTGATATCTGTTATTCCAGAGTTGCTGTCTGTGGGCGTAACAGATGGTTCAACAGAGGTTGTTGTTGCAGCGCTTGGTAACTCCGTAGTACCGGTAATTGTTGTTTCACTCGCTTTCGCAGTTGATCTTGTTTGAGTGACGGTTTCAGAAGTGTCTGTTGCATTTGTTTGTTTCTCAGGAGTTTCAGTTTTACCTGGCATGGTGTATGTAGACGACCCTGCTGTTGTAGTTTCATGGCTGTCGGTTACGTGAATAGAGCTGGTAACGTCAGGAGTTGACGTTTTCGTAGCGTTTGTGATATCTGTTATTCCAGAGTTGCTGTCTGTGGGCGTAACAGATGGTTCAACAGATGTTGTTGTTGCAGCGCTTGGTAACTCCGTAGTACCGGTAATTGTTGTTTCACTCGCTTTCGCAGTTGATCTTGTTTGAGTGACGGTTTCAGAAGTGTCTGTTGCATTTGTTTGTTTCTCAGGAGTTTCAGTTTTACCTGGCGTGGTGTATGTAGACGACCCTGATGTTGTAGTTTCATCGCCGTCGGTTACGTGAATAGAGCTGGTAACGTCAGGAGTGGACGTTTTCGTAGCGTTTGTGATATCTGTTATTTCAGAGTTGCTGTCTGTGGGCGTAACAGATGGTTCAACAGTGGTTGTTGTTGCAGCGCTTGGTAACTCCGTAGTACCGGTAATTGTTGTTTCACTGGATTTCGCAGTTGATCTTGTTTGAGTGACGGTTTCAGAAGTGTCTGTTGCATTTGTTTGTTTCTCAGGAGTTTCAGTTTTACCTGGCGTGGTGTATGTAGACGACCCTGCTGTTGTAGTTTCATCGCCGTCGGTTACGTGAATAGAGCTGGTAACGTCAGGAGTGGACGTTTTCGTAGCGTTTGTGATATCTGTTATTTCAGAGTTGCTGTCTGTGGGCGTAACAGATGATGCAACAGTGGTTGTTGTTGCAGCGCTTGGTAACTCCGTAGTACCGGTAATTGTTGTTTCACTGGATTTCGCAGTTGATCTTGTTTGAGTGACGGTTTCAGAAGTGTCTGTTGCATTTGTTTGTTTCTCAGGAGTTTCAGTTTTACCTGGCGTGGTGTATGTAGACGACCCTGCTGTTGTAGTTTCATCGCCGTCGGTTACGTGAATAGAGCTGGTAACGTCAGGAGTGGACGTTTTCGTAGCGTTTGTGATATCTGTTATTTCAGAGTTGCTGTCTGTGGGCGTAACAGATGGTTCAACAGTGGTTGTTGTTGCAGCGCTTGGTAACTCCGTAGTACCGGTAATTGTTGTTTCACTGGATTTCGCAGTTGATCTTGTTTGAGTGACGGTTTCAGAAGTGTCTGTTGCATTTGTTTGTTTCTCAGGAGTTTCACTTTTACCGGGGGTGGTGTATGTAGACGACCCTGCTGTTGTAGTTTCATCGCCGTCGGTTACGTGAATAGAGCTGGTAACGTCAGGAGTAGACGTTTTCGTAGCGTTTGTGATATCTGTTATTTCAGAGTTGCTGTCTGTGGGCGTAACAGATGGTTCAACAGAGGTTGTTGTTGCAGCGCTTGGTAACTCCGTAGTACCGGTAATTGTTGTTTCACTGGCTTTCGCAGTTGATCTTGTTTGAGTGACGGTTTCAGAAGTGTCTGTTGCATTTGTTTGTTTCTCAGGAGTTTCAGTTTTACCTGGCATGGTGTATGTAGACGACCCTGCTGTTGTAGTTTCATGGCTGTCGGTTACGTGAATAGAGCTGGTAACGTCAGGAGTTGACGTTTTCGTAGCGTTTGTGATATCTGTTATTCCAGAGTTGCTGTCTGTGGGCGTAACAGATGGTTCAACAGAGGTTTTTGTTGCAGCGCTTGGTAACTCCGTAGTACCGGTAATTGTTGTTTCACTGGCTTTCGCAGTTGATCTTGTTTGAGTGACGGTTTCAGAAGTGTCTGTTGCATTTGTTTGTTTCTCAGGAGTTTCAGTTTTACCTGGCATGGTGTATGTAGATGACCCTGCTGTTGTAGTTTCATGGCTGTCGGTTACGTGAATAGAGCTGGTAACGTCAGGAGTTGACGTTTTCGTAGCGTTTGTGATATCTGTTATTTCAGAGTTGCTGTCTGTGGGCGTAACAGATGATTCAACAGTGGTTGTTGTTGCAGCGCTTGGTAAGTCCGTAGTACCGGTAATTGTTGTTTCACTGGATTTCGCAGTCGATCTTGTTTGAGTGACGGTTTCAGAAGTGTCTGTTGCATTTGTTTGTTTCTCAGGAGTTTCAGTTTTACCTGGCGTGGTGTATGTAGACGACCCTGTTGTTGTGGTTTCATCGCCGTCGGTTACGTGAATAGAGCTGGTAACGTCAGGAGTGGACGTTTTCGTAGCGTTTGTGATATCTGTTATTTCAGAGTTGCTGTCTGTGGGCGTAACAGATGGTTCAACAGTGGTTGTTGTTGCAGCGCTTGGTAACTCCGTAGTACCGGTAATTGTTGTTTCACTGGATTTCGCAGTTGATCTTGTTTGAGTGACGGTTTCAGAAGTGTCTGTTGCATTTGTTTGTTTCTCAGGAGTTTCAGTTTTACCGGGGGTGGTGTATGTAGACGACCCTGCTGTTGTAGTTTCATCGCCGTCGGTTACGTGAATAGAGCTGGTAACGTCAGGAGTGGACGTTCTCGTAGCGTTTGTGATATCTGTTATTTCAGAGTTGCTGTCTGTGGGCGTAACAGATGGTTCAACAGTGGTTGTTGTTGCAGCGCTTGGTAACTCCGTAGTACCGGTAATTGTTGTTTCACTGGATTTAGCAGTTGGTCTTGTTTGAGTGACGGTTTCAGAAGTGTCTGTTGCATTTGTTTGTTTCTCAGGAGTTTCAGTTTTACCGGGGGTGGTGTATGTAGACGACCCTGCTGTTGTAGTTTCATCGCCGTCGGTTACGTGAATGGAGCTGGTGACGTCAGGAGTGGACGATTTCGTAGCGTTTGTGGTATCTGTTATTCCAGAGTTGCTGTCTGTGGGCGTAACAGATGGTTCAACAGAGGTTGTTGTTGCAGCGCTTGGTAACTCCGTAGTACCGGTAATTGTTGTTTCACTGGCTTTCGCAGTTGATCTTGTTTGAGTGACGGTTTCAAAAGTGTCTGTTGCATTTGTTTGTTTCTCAGGAGTTTCAGTTTTACCTGGCATGGTGTATGTAGACGACCCTGCTGTTGTAGTTTCATGGCTGTCGGTTACGTGAATAGAGCTGGTAACGTCAGGAGTTGACGTTTTCGTAGCGTTTGTGATATCTGTTATTTCAGAGTTGCTGTCTGTGGGCGTAACAGATGATGCAACAGTGGTTGTTGTTGCAGCGCTTGGTAACTCCGTAGTACCGGTAATTGTTGTTTCACTGGATTTCGCAGTTGATCTTGTTTGAGTGACGGTTTCAGAAGTGTCTGTTGCATTTGTTTGTTTCTCAGGAGTTTCAGTTTTACCTGGCGTGGTGTATGTAGACGACCCTGCTGTTGTAGTTTCATGGCTGTCGGTTACGTGAATAGAGCTGGTAACGTCAGGAGTGGACGTTTTCGTAGCGTTTGTGATATCTGTTATTTCAGAGTTGCTGTCTGTGGGCGTAACAGATGGTTCAACAGTGGTTGTTGTTGCAGCGCTTGGTAACTCCGTAGTACCGGTAATTGTTGTTTCACTGGATTTCGCAGTTGATCTTGTTTGAGTGACGGCTTCAGAAGTGTCTGTTGCATTTGTTTGTTTCTCAGGAGTTTCAGTTTTACCGGGGGTGGTGTATGTAGACGACCCTGCTGTTGTAGTTTCATCGCCGTCGGTTACGTGAATAGAGCTGGTAACGTCAGGAGTAGACGTTTTCGTAGCGTTTGTGATATCTGTAATTTCAGAGTTGCTGTCTGTGGGCGTAACAGATGGTTCAACAGTGGTAGTTGTTGCAGCGCTTGGTAACTCCGTCGTACCGGTAATTGTTGTTTCACTGGATTTCGCAGTTGATCTTGTTTGAGTGACGGTTTCAGAAGTGTCTGTTGCATTTGTTTGTTTCTCAGGAGTTTCAGTTTTACCGGGGGTGGTGTATGTAGACGACCCTGCTGTTGTAGTTTCATCGCCGTCGGTTACGTGAATAGAGCTGGTAACGTCAGGAGTTGACGTTTTCGTAGCGTTTGTGATATCTGTTATTCCAGAGTTGCTGTCTGTGGGCGTAACAGATGGTTCAACAGAGGTTGTTGTTGCAGCGCTTGGTAACTCCGTAGTACCGGTAATTGTTGTTTCACTCGCTTTCGCAGTTGATCTTGTTTGAGTGACGGTTTCAGAAGTGTCTGTTGCATTTGTTTGTTTCTCAGGAGTTTCAGTTTTACCTGGCGTGGTGTATGTAGACGACCCTGATGTTGTAGTTTCATCGCCGTCGGTTACGTGAATAGAGCTGGTAACGTCAGGAGTAGACGTTTTCGTAGCGTTTGTGATATCTGTTATTTCAGAGTTGCTGTCTGTGGGCGTAACAGATGATTCAACAGTGGTAGTTGTTGCAGCGCTTGGTAACTCCGTAGTACCGGTAATTGTTGTTTCACTGGCTTTCGCAGTTGATCTTGTTTGAGTGACGGTTTCAGAAGTGTCTGTTGCATTTGATTGTTTCTCAGGAGTTTCAGTTTTACCTGGCATGGTGTATGTAGACGACTCTGCTGTTGTAGTTTCATGGCTGTCGGTTACGTGAATAGAGCTGGTAACGTCAGGAGTAGACGTTTTCGTAGCGTTTGTGATATCTGTTATTTCAGAGTTGCTGTCTGTGGGCGTAACAGATGGTTCAACAGAGGTTGTTGTTGCAGCGCTTGGTAACTCCGTAGTACCGGTAATTGTTGTTTCACTCGCTTTCGCAGTTGATCTTGTTTGAGTGACGGTTTCAGATGTGTCTGTTGCATTTGTTTGTTTCTCAGGAGTTTCAGTTTTAACGGGGGTGGTGTATGTAGACGACCCTGCTGTTGTAGTTTCATCGCCGTCGGTTACGTGAATAGAGCTGGTAACGTCAGGAGTAGACGTTTTCGTAGCGTTTGTGATATCTGTTATTTCAGAGTTGCTGTCTGTGGGCGTAACAGATGGTTCAACAGTGGTTGTTGTTGCAGCGCTTGGTAACTCCGTAGTACGGGTAATTGTTGTTTCACTGGATTTCGCAGTTGATCTTGTTTGAGTGACGGTTTCAGAAGTGTCTGTTGCATTTGTTTGTTTCTCAGGAGTTTCAGTTTTACCGGGGGTGGTGTATGTAGACGACCCTGCTGTTGTAGTTTCATCGCCGTCGGTTACGTGAATAGAGCTGGTAACGTCAGGAGTAGACGTTTTCGTAGCGTTTGTGATATCTGTTATTTCAGAGTTGCTGTCTGTGGGCGTAACAGATGATTCAACAGTGGTTGTTGTTGCAGCGCTTGGTAACTCCGTAGTACCGGTAATTGTTGTTTCACTGGATTTCGCAGTTGATCTTGTTTGAGTGACGGTTTCAGAAGTGTCTGTTGCATTTGTTTGTTTCTCAGGAGTTTCAGTTTTACCGGGAGTGGTGTATGTAGACGACCCTGCTGTTGTAGTTTCATCGCCGTCGGTTACGTGAATAGAGCTGGTGACGTCAGGAGTAGACGATTTCGTAGCGTTTGTGATATCTGTTATTCCAGAGTTGCTGTCTGTGGGCGTAACAGATGGTTCAACAGAGGTTGTTGTTGCAGCGCTTGGTAACTCCGTAGTACCGGTAATTGTTGTTTCACTGGCTTTCGCAGTTGATCTTGTTTGAGTGACGGTTTCAGAAGTGTCTGTTGCATTTGTTTGTTTCTCAGGAGTTTCAGTTTTACCTGGCGTGGTGTATGTAGACGACCCTGCTGTTGTAGTTTCATCGCCGTCGGTTACGTGAATAGAGCTGGTAACGTCAGGAGTAGACGTTTTCGTAGCGTTTGTGATATCTGTTATTTCAGAGTTGCTGTCTGTGGGCGTAACAGATGGTTCAACAGAGGTTGTTGTTGCAGCGCTTGGTAACTCCGTAGTACCGGTAATTGTTGTTTCACTGGCTTTCGCAGTTGATCTTGTTTGAGTGACGGTTTCAGAAGTGTCTGTTGCATTTGTTTGTTTCTCAGGAGTTTCAGTTTTACCTGGCATGGTGTATGTAGACGACCCTGCTGTTGTAGTTTCATGGCTGTCGGTTACGTGAATAGAGCTGGTAACGTCAGGAGTTGACGTTTTCGTAGCGTTTGTGATATCTGTTATTCCAGAGTTGCTGTCTGTGGGCGTAACAGATGGTTCAACAGAGGTTGTTGTTGCAGCGCTTGGTAACTCCGTAGTACCGGTAATTGTTGTTTCACTCGCTTTCGCAGTTGATCTTGTTTGAGTGACGGTTTCAGAAGTGTCTGTTGCATTTGTTTGTTTCTCAGGAGTTTCAGTTTTACCGGGGGTGGTGTATGTAGACGACCCTGCTGTTGTAGTTTCATCGCCGTCGGTTACGTGAATAGAGCTGGTAACGTCAGGAGTGGACGTTTTCGTAGCGTTTGTGATATCTGTTATTTCAGAGTTGCCGTCTGTGGGCGTAACAGATGGTTCAACAGTGGTTGTTGTTGCAGCGCTTGGTAACTCCGTAGTACCGGTAATTGTTGTTTCACTGGATTTCGCAGTTGATCTTGTTTGAGTGACGGTTTCAGAAGTGTCTGTTGCATTTGTTTGTTTCTCAGGAGTTTCAGTTTTACCGGGGGTGGTGTATGTAGACGACCCTGCTGTTGTAGTTTCATCGCCGTCGGTTACGTGAATGGAGCTGGTGACGTCAGGAGTGGACGATTTCGTAGCGTTTGTGATATCTGTTATTCCAGAGTTGCTGTCTGTGGGCGTAACAGATGGTTCAACAGAGGTTGTTGTTGCAGCGCTTGGTAACTCCGTAGTACCGGTAATTGTTGTTTCACTGGCTTTCGCAGTTGATCTTGTTTGAGTGACGGTTTCAGAAGTGTCTGTTGCATTTGTTTGTTTCTCAGGAGTTTCAGTTTTACCTGGCATGGTGTATGTAGACGACCCTGCTGTTGTAGTTTCATGGCTGTCGGTTACGTGAATAGAGCTGGTAACGTCAGGAGTTGACGTTTTCGTAGCGTTTGTGATATCTGTTATTTCAGAGTTGCTGTCTGTGGGCGTAACAGATGATGCAAGAGTGGTTGTTGTTGCAGCGCTTGGTAACTCCGTAGTACCGGTAATTGTTGTTTCACTGGATTTCGCAGTTGATCTTGTTTGAGTGACGGTTTCAGAAGTGTCTGTTGCATTTGTTTGTTTCTCAGGAGTTTCAGTTTTACCTGGCGTGGTGTATGTAGACGACCCTGCTGTTGTAGTTTCATCGCCGTCGGTTACGTGAATAGAGCTGGTAACGTCAGGAGTGGACGTTTTCGTAGCGTTTGTGATATCTGTTATTTCAGAGTTGCTGTCTGTGGGCGTAACAGATGGTTCAACAGTGGTTGTTGTTGCAGCGCTTGGTAACTCCGTAGTACCGGTAATTGTTGTTTCACTGGATTTCGCAGTTGATCTTGTTTGAGTGACGGCTTCAGAAGTGTCTGTTGCATTTGTTTGTTTCTCAGGAGTTTCAGTTTTACCGGGGGTGGTGTATGTAGACGACCCTGCTGTTGTAGTTTCATCGCCGTCGGTTACGTGAATAGAGCTGGTAACGTCAGGAGTAGACGTTTTCGTAGCGTTTGTGATATCTGTAATTTCAGAGTTGCTGTCTGTGGGCGTAACAGATGGTTCAACAGTGGTAGTTGTTGCAGCGCTTGGTAACTCCGTAGTACCGGTAATTGTTGTTTCACTGGATTTCGCAGTTGATCTTGTTTGAGTGACGGTTTCAGAAGTGTCTGTTGCATTTGTTTGTTTCTCAGGAGTTTCAGTTTTACCGGGGGTGGTGTATGTAGACGACCCTGCTGTTGTAGTTTCATCGCCGTCGGTTACGTGAATAGAGCTGGTAACGTCAGGAGTTGACGTTTTCGTAGCGTTTGTGATATCTGTTATTCCAGAGTTGCTGTCTGTGGGCGTAACAGATGGTTCAACAGATGTTGTTGTTGCAGCGCTTGGTAACTCCGTAGTACCGGTAATTGTTGTTTCACTCGCTTTCGCAGTTGATCTTGTTTGAGTGACGGTTTCAGAAGTGTCTGTTGCATTTGTTTGTTTCTCAGGAGTTTCAGTTTTACCTGGCATGGTGTATGTAGACGACCCTGCTGTTGTAGTTTCATGGCTGTCGGTTACGTGAATAGAGCTGGTAACGTCAGGAGTTGACGTTTTCGTAGCGTTTGTGATATCTGTTATTCCAGAGTTGCTGTCTGTGGGCGTAACAGATGGTTCAACAGATGTTGTTGTTGCAGCGCTTGGTAACTCCGTAGTACCGGTAATTGTTGTTTCACTCGCTTTCGCAGTTGATCTTGTTTGAGTGACGGTTTCAGAAGTGTCTGTTGCATTTGTTTGTTTCTCAGGAGTTTCAGTTTTACCTGGCGTGGTGTATGTAGACGACCCTGATGTTGTAGTTTCATCGCCGTCGGTTACGTGAATAGAGCTGGTAACGTCAGGAGTGGACGTTTTCGTAGCGTTTGTGATATCTGTTATTTCAGAGTTGCTGTCTGTGGGCGTAACAGATGGTTCAACAGTGGTTGTTGTTGCAGCGCTTGGTAACTCCGTAGTACCGGTAATTGTTGTTTCACTGGATTTCGCAGTTGATCTTGTTTGAGTGACGGTTTCAGAAGTGTCTGTTGCATTTGTTTGTTTCTCAGGAGTTTCAGTTTTACCGGGGGTGGTGTATGTAGACGACCCTGCTGTTGTAGTTTCATCGCCGTCGGTTACGTGAATGGAGCTGGTGACGTCAGGAGTGGACGATTTCGTAGCGTTTGTGATATCTGTTATTCCAGAGTTGCTGTCTGTGGGCGTAACAGATGGTTCAACAGAGGTTGTTGTTGCAGCGCTTGGTAACTCCGTAGTACCGGTAATTGTTGTTTCACTGGCTTTCGCAGTTGATCTTGTTTGAGTGACGGTTTCAGAAGTGTCTGTTGCATTTGTTTGTTTCTCAGGAGTTTCAGTTTTACCGGGGGTGGTGTATGTAGACGACCCTGCTGTTGTAGTTTCATCGCCGTCGGTTACGTGAATAGAGCTGGTAACGTCAGGAGTGGACGTTTTCGTAGCGTTTGTGATATCTGTTATTTCAGAGTTGCTGTCTGTGGGCGTAACAGATGGTTCAACAGTGGTTGTTGTTGCAGCGCTTGGTAACTCCGTTGTACCGGTAATTGTTGTTTCACTGGATTTCGCAGTTGATCTTGTTTGAGTGACGGTTTCAGAAGTGTCTGTTGCATTTGTTTGTTTCTCAGGAGTTTCAGTTTTACCTGGCGTGGTGTATGTAGACGACCCTGATGTTGTAGTTTCATCGCCGTCGGTTACGTGAATAGAGCTGGTAACGTCAGGAGTAGACGTTTTCGTAGCGTTTGTGATATCTGTAATTTCAGAGTTGCTGTCTGTGGGCGTAACAGATGATTCAACAGAGGTTGTTGTTGCAGCGCTTGGTAACTCCGTAGTACCGGTAATTGTTGTTTCACTGGCTTTCGCAGTTGATCTTGTTTGAGTGACGGTTTCAGAAGTGTCTGTTGCATTTGATTGTTTCTCAGGAGTTTCAGTTTTACCTGGCATGGTGTATGTAGACGACCCTGCTGTTGTAGTTTCATGGCTGTCGGTTACGTGAATAGAGCTGGTAACGTCAGGAGTAGACGTTTTCGTAGCGTTTGTGATATCTGTTATTTCAGAGTTGCTGTCTGTGGGCGTAACAGATGGTTCAACAGAGGTTGTTGTTGCAGCGCTTGGTAACTCCGTAGTACCGGTAATTGTTGTTTCACTGGATTTCGCAGTTGATCTTGTTTGAGTGACGGTTTCAGAAATGTCTGTTGCATTTGTTTGTTTCCCAGGAGTTTCAGTTTTAACGGGGGTGGTGTATGTAGACGACCCTGCTGTTGTAGTTTCATCGCCGTCGGTTACGTGAATAGAGCTGGTGACGTCAGGAGTAGACGATTTCGTAGCGTTTGTGATATCTGTTTTTCCAGAGTTGCTGTCTGTGGGCGTAACAGATGGTTCAACAGAGGTTGTTGTTGCAGCGCTTGGTAACTCCGTAGTACCGGTAATTGTTGTTTCACTGGATTTCGCAGTTGATCTTGTTTGAGTGACGGTTTCAGAAATGTCTGTTGCATTTGTTTGTTTCCCAGGAGTTTCAGTTTTAACGGGGGTGGTGTATGTAGACGACCCTGCTGTTGTAGTTTCATCGCCGTCGGTTACGTGAATAGAGCTGGTGACGTCAGGAGTAGACGATTTCGTAGCGTTTGTGATATCTGTTTTTCCAGAGTTGCTGTCTGTGGGCGTAACAGATGGTTCAACAGAGGTTGTTGTTGCAGCGCTTGGTAACTCCGTAGTACCGGTAATTGTTGTTTCACTGGATTTCGCAGTTGATCTTGTTTGAGTGACGGTTTCAGAAGTGTCTGTTGCATTTGTTTGTTTCTCAGGAGTTTCAGTTTTACCGGGGGTGGTGTATGTAGACGACCCTGCTGTTGTAGTTTCATCGCCGTCGGTTACGTGAATAGAGCTGGTAACGTCACGAGTAGAGGTTTTCGTAGCGTTTGTGATATCTTCAGAGTTGCTGTCAGTGGGCGTAACAGATGGTTCAACAGTGGTTGTTGTTGCAGCGCTTGGTAACTCCGTAGTACCGGTAATTGTTGTTTCACGGGATTTCGCAGTTGATCTTGTTTGAGTGACGGTTTCAGAAGTGTCTGTTGCATTTGTTTGTTTCTCAGGAGTTTCAGTTTTACCGGGGGTGGTGTATGTAGACGACCCTGCTGTTGTAGTTTCATCGCGGTCGGTTACGTGAATCGAGCTGGTAACGTCAGGAGTGGACGTTTTCGTAGCGTTTGTGATATCTGTAATTTCAGAGTTGCTGTCTGTGGGCGCAACAGATGGTTCAACAGTGGTTGTTGTTGCAGCGCTTGGTAACTCCGTAGTACCGGTAATTGTTGTTTCACTGGATTTCGCAGTTGATCTTGTTTGAGTGACGGTTTCAGAAGTGTCTGTTGCATTTGTTTGTTTCTCAGGAGTTTCAGTTTTACCGGGGGTGGTGTATGTAGACGACCCTGCTGTTGTGGTTTCATCGCCGTCGGTTACGTGAATAGAGCTGGTAACATCAGGAGTAGACGTTTTCGTAGAGTTTGTGGTATCTGTAATTTCAGAGTTGCTGTCTGTGGGCGTAACAGATGGTTCAACAGTGGTTGTTGTTGCAGCGCTTGGTAACTCCGTAGTACCGGTAATTGTTGTTTCACTGGATTTCGCAGTTGATCTTGTTTGAGTGACGGTTTCAGAAGTGTCTGTTGCATTTGTTTGTTTCTCAGGAGTTTCAGTTTTACCGGGGGTGGTGTATGTAGACGAACCTGCTGTTGTAGTTTCATCGCCGTCGGTTACGTGAATAGAGCTGGTAACGTCAGGAGTAGACGTTTTCGTAGCGTTTGTGATATCTTCAGAGTTGCTGTCAGTGGGCGTAACAGATGGTTCAACAGTGGTTGTTGTTGCAGCGCTTGGTAACTCCGTAGTACCGGTAATTGTTGTTTCACTGGATTTCGCAGTTGATCTTGTTTGAGTGACGGTTTCAGAAATGTCTGTTGCATTTGTTTGTTTCCCAGGAGTTTCAGTTTTAACGGGGGTGGTGTATGTAGACGACCCTGCTGTTGTAGTTTCATCGCCGTCGGTTACGTGAATAGAGCTGGTGACGTCAGGAGTAGACCATTTCGTAGCGTTTGTGATATCTGTTTTTCCAGAGTTGCTGTCTGTGGGCGTAACAGATGGTTCAACAGAGGTTGTTGTTGCAGCGCTTGGTAACTCCGTAGTACCGGTAATTGTTGTTTCACTGGATTTCGCAGTTGATCTTGTTTGAGTGACGGTTTCAGAAGTGTCTGTTGCATTTGTTTGTTTCTCAGGAGTTTCAGTTTTACCGGGGGTGGTGTATGTAGACGACCCTGCTGTTGTAGTTTCATCGCCGTCGGTTACGTGAATAGAGCTGGTAACGTCACGAGTAGAGGTTTTCGTAGCGTTTGTGATATCTTCAGAGTTGCTGTCAGTGGGCGTAACAGATGGTTCAACAGTGGTTGTTGTTGCAGCGCTTGGTAACTCCGTAGTACCGGTAATTGTTGTTTCACGGGATTTCGCAGTTGATCTTGTTTGAGTGACGGTTTCAGAAGTGTCTGTTGCATTTGTTTGTTTCTCAGGAGTTTCAGTTTTACCGGGGGTGGTGTATGTAGACGACCCTGCTGTTGTAGTTTCATCGCGGTCGGTTACGTGAATCGAGCTGGTAACGTCAGGAGTGGACGTTTTCGTAGCGTTTGTGATATCTGTAATTTCAGAGTTGCTGTCTGTGGGCGCAACAGATGGTTCAACAGTGGTTGTTGTTGCAGCGCTTGGTAACTCCGTAGTACCGGTAATTGTTGTTTCACTGGATTTCGCAGTTGATCTTGTTTGAGTGACGGTTTCAGAAGTGTCTGTTGCATTTGTTTGTTTCTCAGGAGTTTCAGTTTTACCGGGGGTGGTGTATGTAGACGACCCTGCTGTTGTGGTTTCATCGCCGTCGGTTACGTGAATAGAGCTGGTAACATCAGGAGTAGACGTTTTCGTAGAGTTTGTGGTATCTGTAATTTCAGAGTTGCTGTCTGTGGGCGTAACAGATGGTTCAACAGTGGTTGTTGTTGCAGCGCTTGGTAACTCCGTAGTACCGGTAATTGTTGTTTCACTGGATTTCGCAGTTGATCTTGTTTGAGTGACGGTTTCAGAAGTGTCTGTTGCATTTGTTTGTTTCTCAGGAGTTTCAGTTTTACCGGGGGTGGTGTATGTAGACGAACCTGCTGTTGTAGTTTCATCGCCGTCGGTTACGTGAATAGAGCTGGTAACGTCAGGAGTAGACGTTTTCGTAGCGTTTGTGATATCTTCAGAGTTGCTGTCAGTGGGCGTAACAGATGGTTCAACAGTGGTTGTTGTTGCAGCGCTTGGTAACTCCGTAGTACCGGTAATTGTTGTTTCACTGGATTTCGCAGTTGATCTTGTTTGAGTGACGGTTTCAGAAGTGTCTGTTGCATTTGTTTGTTTCTCAGGAGTTTCAGTTTTACCGGGGGTGGTGTATGTAGACGACCCTGCTGTTGTAGTTTCATCGCCGTCGGTTACGTGAATAGAGCTGGTAACATCAGGAGTAGACGTTTTCGTAGAGTTTGTGGTATCTGTAATTTCAGAGTTGCTGTCTGTGGGCGTAACAAATGGTTCAACAGTGGTTATTGTTGCAGCGTTTGGTAACTCCGAAGTACCGGTAATTGTTGTTTCACTGGATTTCGCAGTTGATCTTGTTTGAGTGACGGTTTCAGAAGTGTCTGTTGCATTTGTTTGTTTCTCAGGAGTTTCAGTTTTACCGGGGGTGGTGTATGTAGACGACCCTGCTGTTGTAGTTTCATCGCCGTCGGTTACGTGAATAGAGCTGGTAATATCAGTAGTAGACGTTTTCGTAGCGTTTGTGATATCTGTAATTTCAGAGTTGCTGTCTGTGGGCGTAACAGATGGTTCAACAGTGGTTGTTGTTGCAGCGCTTGGTAACCCCGTAGTACCGGTAATTGTTGTTTCACTGGATTTCGCAGTTGATCTTGTTTGAGTGACGGTTTCAGAAGTGTCTGTTGCATTTGTTTGTTTCTCAGGAGTTTCAGTTTTACCGGGGGTGGTGTATGTAGACGACCCTGCTGTTGTAGTTTCATCGCCGTCGGTTACGTGAATAGAGCTGGTAACGTCAGGAGTGGACGTTTTCGTAGCGTTTGTGATATCTGTAATTTCAGAGTTGCTGTCTGTGGGCGTAACAGATGGTTCAACAGTGGTTGTTGTTGCAGCGCTTGGTAACTCCGTAGTACCGGTAATTGTTATTTCACTGGATTTCGCAGTTGATCTTGTTTGAGTGACGGTTTCAGAAGTGTCTGTTGCATTTGTTTGTTCCTCAGGAGTTTCAGTTTTACCTGGCGTGGTGTATGTAGACGACCCTGCTGTTGTAGTTTCATCGCCGTCGGTCACGTGAATAGAGCTGGTAACGTCAGGTGTAGACGTTTTCGTAGCGTTTGTGATATCTGTAATTTCAGAGTTGCTGTCTGTGGGCGTAACAGATGGTTCAACAGTGGTTGTTGTTGCAGCGCTTGGTAACTCCGTAGTACCGGTAATTGTTGTTTCACTGGATTTCGAAGTTGATTTTGTTTGAGTGACGGTTTCAGAAGTGTCTGTTGCATTTGTTTGTTTCTCAGGAGTTTCAGTTTTACCTGGCGTGGTGTATGTAGACGACCCTGCTGTTGTAGTTTCATCGCCGTCGGTCACGTGAATAGAGCTGGTAACGTCAGGTGTAGACGTTTTCGTAGCGTTTGTGATATCTGTTATTTCAGAGTTGCTGTCTGTGGGCGTAACAGATGGTTCAACAGTGGTTGTTGTTGCAGCGCTTGGTAACTCCGTAGTACCGGTAATTGTGGTTTCACTGGATTTCGAAGTTGATTTTGTTTGAGTGACGGTTTCAGAAGTGTCTGTTGCATTTGTTTGTTTCTCAGGAGTTTCAGTTTTACCGGGGGTGGTGTATGTAGACGACCCTGCTGTTGTAGTTTCATCGCCGTCGGTTATAGAGCTGGTAACGTCAGGAGTAGACGTTTTCGTAGCGTTTGTGATATCTGTTATTTCAGAGTTGCTGTCTGTGGGAGTAACAGATGGTTCAACACTGGTTGTTGTTGGAGCGCTTGGTAACTCCGTAGTACCGGTAATTGTTGTTTCATTGGATTTCGCAGTTGATCTTGTTTGAGTGAAGGTTTCAGAAGTGTCTGTTGCATTTGTTTGTTTCTCAGGAGTTTCAGTTTTACGGGGGGTGGTGTATGTAGACGACCCTGCTGTTGTAGTTTCATCGCCGTCGGTCACGTGAATAGAGCTGGTAACGTCAGGTGTAGACGTTTTCGTAGCGTTTGTGATATCTGTATTTTCAGAGTTGCTGTCTGTGAGCGTAACAGATGGTTCAACAGTGGTTGTTGTTGCAGCGCTTGGTAACTCCGTAGTACCGGTAATTGTTGTTTCACTGGATTTCGAAGTTGATTTTGTTTGAGTGACGGTTTCAGAAGTGTCTGTTGCATTTGTTTGTTTCTCAGGAGTTTCAGTTTTACCTGGCGTGGTGTATGTAGACGACCCTGCTGTTGTAGTTTCATCGCCGTCGGTCACGTGAATAGAGCTGGTAACGTCAGGTGTAGACGTTTTCGTAGCGTTTGTGATATCTGTAATTTCAGAGTTGCTGTCTGTGGGCGTAACAGATGGTTCAACAGTGGTTGTTGTTGCAGCGCTTGGTAACTCCGTAGTACCGGTAATTGTTGTTTCACTGGATTTCGCAGTTGAACTTGTTTGAGTGACGGTTTCAGAAGTGTCTGTTGCATTTGTTTGTTTCTCAGGAGTTTCAGTTTTACCTGGCGTGGTGTATGTAGACGACCCTGCTGTTGTAGTTTCATCGCCGTCGGTCACGTGAATAGAGCTGGTAACGTCAGGTGTAGACGTTTTCGTAGCGTTTGTGATATCTGTTATTTCAGAGTTGCTGTCTGTGGGCGTAACAGATGGTTCAACAGTGGTTGTTGTTGCAGCGCTTGGTAACTCCGTAGTACCGGTAATTGTGGTTTCACTGGATTTCGAAGTTGATTTTGTTTGAGTGACGGTTTCAGAAGTGTCTGTTGCATTTGTTTGTTTCTCAGGAGTTTCAGTTTTACCGGGGGTGGTGTATGTAGACGACCCTGCTGTTGTAGTTTCATCGCCGTCGGTTATAGAGCTGGTAACGTCAGGAGTAGACGTTTTCGTAGCGTTTGTGATATCTGTTATTTCAGAGTTGCTGTCTGTGGGAGTAACAGATGGTTCAACACTGGTTGTTGTTGGAGCGCTTGGTAACTCCGTAGTACCGGTAATTGTTGTTTCATTGGATTTCGCAGTTGATCTTGTTTGAGTGAAGGTTTCAGAAGTGTCTGTTGCATTTGTTTGTTTCTCAGGAGTTTCAGTTTTACGGGGGGTGGTGTATGTAGACGACCCTGCTGTTGTAGTTTCATCGCCGTCGGTCACGTGAATAGAGCTGGTAACGTCAGGTGTAGACGTTTTCGTAGCGTTTGTGATATCTGTATTTTCAGAGTTGCTGTCTGTGAGCGTAACAGATGGTTCAACAGTGGTTGTTGTTGCAGCGCTTGGTAACTCCGTAGTACCGGTAATTGTTGTTTCACTGGATTTCGAAGTTGATTTTGTTTGAGTGACGGTTTCAGAAGTGTCTGTTGCATTTGTTTGTTTCTCAGGAGTTTCAGTTTTACCTGGCGTGGTGTATGTAGACGACCCTGCTGTTGTAGTTTCATCGCCGTCGGTCACGTGAATAGAGCTGGTAACGTCAGGTGTAGACGTTTTCGTAGCGTTTGTGATATCTGTAATTTCAGAGTTGCTGTCTGTGGGCGTAACAGATGGTTCAACAGTGGTTGTTGTTGCAGCGCTTGGTAACTCCGTAGTACCGGTAATTGTTGTTTCACTGGATTTCGCAGTTGAACTTGTTTGAGTGACGGTTTCAGAAGTGTCTGTTGCATTTGTTTGTTTCTCAGGAGTTTCAGTTTTACCTGGCGTGGTGTATGTAGACGACCCTGCTGTTGTAATTTCATCGCCGTCGGTCACGTGAATAGAGCTGGTAACGTCAGGTGTAGACGTTTTCGTAGCGTTTGTGATATCTGTTATTTCAGAGTTGCTGTCTGTGGGCGTAACAGATGGTTCAACAGTGGTTGTTGTTGCAGCGCTTGGTAACTCCGTAGTACCGGTAATTGTGGTTTCACTGGATTTCGAAGTTGATTTTGTTTGAGTGACGGTTTCAGAAGTGTCTGTTGCATTTGTTTGTTTCTCAGGAGTTTCAGTTTTACCGGGGGTGGTGTATGTAGACGACCCTGCTGTTGTAGTTTCATCGCCGTCGGTTATAGAGCTGGTAACGTCAGGAGTAGACGTTTTCGTAGCGTTTGTGATATCTGTCATTTCAGAGTTGCTGTCTGTGGGAGTAACAGATGGTTCAACACTGGTTGTTGTTGCAGCGCTTGGTAACTCCGTAGTACCGGTAATTGTTGTTTCATTGGATTTCGCAGTTGATCTTGTTTGAGTGAAGGTTTCAGAAGTGTCTGTTGCATTTGTTTGTTTCTCAGGAGTTTCAGTTTTACGGGGGGTGGTGTATGTAGACGACCCTGCTGTTGTAGTTTCATCGCCGTCGGTCACGTGAATAGAGCTGGTAACGTCAGGTGTAGACGTTTTCGTAGCGTTTGTGATATCTGTATTTTCAGAGTTGCTGTCTGTGGGCGTAACGGATGATTCAACAGTGGTTGTTGTTGCAGCGCTTGGTAACTCCGTAGTACCGGTAATTGTTGTTTCACTGGATTTCGCAGTTGATCTTGTTTGAGTGACGGTTTCAGAAGTGTCTGTTGCATTTGTTTGTTTCTCAGGAGTTTCAGTTTTACCTGGCGTGGTGTATGTAGACGACCCTGCTGTTGTAGTTTCATCGCCGTCGGTTATAGAGCTGGTAACGTCAGGAGTAGACGTTTTCGTAGCGTTTGTGATATCTGTTATTTCAAAGTTGCTGTCTGTGGGCGTAACAGATGGTTCAACAGTGGTTGTTGTTGCAGCGCTTGGTAACTCCGTAGTACCGGTTATTGTTGTTTCACTGGACTTCGCAGTTGATCTTGTTTGAGTGACGGTTTCAGAAGTGTCTGTTGCATTTGTTTGTTTCTCAGGAGTTTCAGTTTTACCGGGGGTTTTGTATGTAGACGACCCTGCTGTTGTAGTTTCATCGCCGTCGGTCACGTGAATAGAGCTGGTAACGTCAGGAGTAGACGTTTTCGTAGCGTTTGTGATATCTGTTATTTCAGAGTTGCTGTCTGTGGGCGTAACAGATGGTTCAACAGTGGTTGTTGTTGCAGCGCTTGGTAGCTCCGTAGTACCGGTAATTGTTGTTTCACTGGATTTCGCAGTTGATCTTGTTTGAGTGACGGTTTCAGAAGTGTCTGTTGCATTTGTTTGTTTCTCAGGAGTTTCAGTTTTACCGGGGGTGGTGTATGTAGACGACCCTGCTGTTGTAGTTTCATCGCCGTCGGTTACGTGAATAGAACTGGTAACGTCAGGAGTAGACGTTTTCGTAGCGTTTGTGATATCTGTTATTTCAGAGTTGCTGTCAGTGGGCGTAACAGATGATTCAACAGTGGTTGTTGTTGCAGCGCTTGGTAACTCCGTAGTACCGGTAATTGTTGTTTCACTGGATTTCGAAGTTGATTTTGTTTGAGTGACGGTTTCAGAAGTGTCTGTTGCATTTGTTTGTTTCTCAGGAGTTTCAGTTTTACCTGGCGTGGTGTATGTAGACGACCCTGCTGTTGTAGTTTCATCGCCGTCGGTCACGTGAATAGAGCTGGTAACGTCAGGTGTAGACGTTTTCGTAGCGTTTGTGATATCTGTAATTTCAGAGTTGCTGTCTGTGAGCGTAACAGATGGTTCAACAGTGGTTGTTGTTGCAGCGCTTGGTAACTCCGTAGTACCGGTAATTGTTGTTTCACTGGATTTCGAAGTTGATTTTGTTTGAGTGACGGTTTCAGAAGTGTCTGTTGCATTTGTTTGTTTCTCAGGAGTTTCAGTTTTACCGGGGGTGGTGTATGTAGATGACCCTGCTGTTGTAGTTTCATCGCCCTCGGTTATAGAGCTGGTAACGTCAGGAGTAGACGTTTTCGTAGCGTTTGTGATATCTGTTATTTCAGAGTTGCTGTCTGTGGGCGTAATAGAAAATTCAACAGTGGTTGTTGTTGCAGCGCTTGGTAACTCCGTAGTACCGGTAATTGTTGTTTCACTGGATTTCGCAGTTGATCTTGTTTGAGTCACGGTTTCAGAAGTATCTGTTGCATTTGTTTCTTTCTGAGGTGTTTCAGTTTTACCTGGCGTGGTATATGTGGACCACTCTGCTGTTGTAGTTTCATCGCTGTCGGTTACGTGAATAGAACTCGTAACGTCAGGTGTAGACGTTTTCGTAGCGTTTGTGATATCTGTTATTTCAGAGTTGCTGTCTGTGGGCGTGACAGATGATTCAACAGTGGTAGTTGTTGCAGCGCTTGGTAACTCCGTAGTACCGGTAATTATCGTTTCACTGGATTTCGCAGTTGATCTTGTTTGAGTCACGGTTTCAGAAGTATCTGTTGCATTTGTTTCTTTCTCAGGTGTTTCAGTTTTACCTGGCGTGGTATATGTGGACCACTCTGCTGTTGTAGTTTCATCGCTGTCGGTTACGTGAATAGAACTCGTAACGTCAAGTGTAGACGTTTTCGTAGCGTTTGTGATATTTGTTATTTCAGAGTTGCTGTCTGTGGGCGTGACAGATGATTCAATAGCAGTAGTTGTTGCAGCGCTTGGTAACTCCGTAGTACCGGTAATTATCGTTTCACTGGATTTCGCAGTTGATCTTGTTTGAGTCACGGTTTCAGAAGTATCTGTTGCATTTGTTTCTTTCTCAGGTGTTTCAGTTTTACCTGGCGTGGTATATGTGGACCACTCTGCTGTTGTAGTTTCATCGCTGTCGGTTACGTGAATAGAACTCGTAACGTCAGGTGTAGACGTTTTCGTAGCGTTTGTGATATCTGTTATTTCAGAGTTGCTGTCTGTGGGCGTGACAGATGATTCAATAGCAGTAGTTGTTGCAGCGCTTGGTAACTCCGTAGTACCGGTAATTATCGTTTCACTGGATTTCGCAGTTGATCTTGTTTGAGTCACGGTTTCAGAAGTATCTGTTGCATTTGTTTCTTTCTCAGGTGTTTCAGTTTTACCTGGCGTGGTATATGTGGACCACTCTGCTGTTGTAGTTTCATCGCTGTCGGTTACGTGAATAGAACTCGTAACGTCAGGTGTAGACGTTTTCGTAGCGTTTGTGATATTTGTTATTTCAGAGTTGCTGTCTGTGGGCGTGACAGATGATTCAATAGCAGTAGTTGTTGCAGCGCTTGGTAACTCCGTAGTACCGGTAATTATCGTTTCACTGGATTTCGCAGTTGATCTTGTTTGAGTCACGGTTTCAGAAGTATCTGTTGCATTTGTTTCTTTCTCAGGTGTTTCAGTTTTACCTGGCGTGGTATATGTGGACCACTCTGCTGTTGTAGTTTCATCGCTGTCGGTTACGTGAATAGAACTCGTAACGTCAAGTGTAGACGTTTTCGTAGCGTTTGTGATATTTGTTATTTCAGAGTTGCTGTCTGTGGGCGTGACAGATGATTCAATAGCAGTAGTTGTTGCAGCGCTTGGTAACTCCGTAGTACCGGTAATTATCGTTTCACTGGATTTCGCAGTTGATCTTGTTTGAGTCACGGTTTCAGAAGTATCTGTTGCATTTGTTTCTTTCTCAGGTGTTTCAGTTTTACCTGGCGTGGTATATGTGGACCACTCTGCTGTTGTAGTTTCATCGCTGTCGGTTACGTGAATAGAACTCGTAACGTCAGGTGTAGACGTTTTCGTAGCGTTTGTGATATTTGTTATTTCAGAGTTGCTGTCTGTGGGCGTAACAGATGGTTCAACAGTGGTTGTTGTTGCAGCGCTTGGTAACTCCGTAGTACCGGTTATTGTTGTTTCACTGGACTTCGCAGTTGATCTTGTTTGAGTGACGGTTTCAGAAGTGTCTGTTGCATTTGTTTGTTTCTCAGGAGTTTCAGTTTTACCGGGGGTTTTGTATGTAGACGACCCTGCTGTTGTAGTTTCATCGCCGTCGGTCACGTGAATAGAGCTGGTAACGTCAGGAGTAGACGTTTTCGTAGCGTTTGTGATATCTGTTATTTCAGAGTTGCTGTCTGTGGGCGTAACAGATGGTTCAACAGTGGTTGTTGTTGCAGCGCTTGGTAGCTCCGTAGTACCGGTAATTGTTGTTTCACTGGATTTCGCAGTTGATCTTGTTTGAGTGACGGTTTCAGAAGTGTCTGTTGCATTTGTTTGTTTCTCAGGAGTTTCAGTTTTACCGGGGGTGGTGTATGTAGACGACCCTGCTGTTGTAGTTTCATCGCCGTCGGTTACGTGAATAGAACTGGTAACGTCAGGAGTAGACGTTTTCGTAGCGTTTGTGATATCTGTTATTTCAGAGTTGCTGTCAGTGGGCGTAACAGATGATTCAACAGTGGTTGTTGTTGCAGCGCTTGGTAACTCCGTAGTACCGGTAATTGTTGTTTCACTGGATTTCGAAGTTGATTTTGTTTGAGTGACGGTTTCAGAAGTGTCTGTTGCATTTGTTTGTTTCTCAGGAGTTTCAGTTTTACCTGGCGTGGTGTATGTAGACGACCCTGCTGTTGTAGTTTCATCGCCGTCGGTCACGTGAATAGAGCTGGTAACGTCAGGTGTAGACGTTTTCGTAGCGTTTGTGATATCTGTAATTTCAGAGTTGCTGTCTGTGAGCGTAACAGATGGTTCAACAGTGGTTGTTGTTGCAGCGCTTGGTAACTCCGTAGTACCGGTAATTGTTGTTTCACTGGATTTCGAAGTTGATTTTGTTTGAGTGACGGTTTCAGAAGTGTCTGTTGCATTTGTTTGTTTCTCAGGAGTTTCAGTTTTACCGGGGGTGGTGTATGTAGATGACCCTGCTGTTGTAGTTTCATCGCCCTCGGTTATAGAGCTGGTAACGTCAGGAGTAGACGTTTTCGTAGCGTTTGTGATATCTGTTATTTCAGAGTTGCTGTCTGTGGGCGTAATAGAAAATTCAACAGTGGTTGTTGTTGCAGCGCTTGGTAACTCCGTAGTACCGGTAATTGTTGTTTCACTGGATTTCGCAGTTGATCTTGTTTGAGTCACGGTTTCAGAAGTATCTGTTGCATTTGTTTCTTTCTGAGGTGTTTCAGTTTTACCTGGCGTGGTATATGTGGACCACTCTGCTGTTGTAGTTTCATCGCTGTCGGTTACGTGAATAGAACTCGTAACGTCAGGTGTAGACGTTTTCGTAGCGTTTGTGATATCTGTTATTTCAGAGTTGCTGTCTGTGGGCGTGACAGATGATTCAACAGTGGTAGTTGTTGCAGCGCTTGGTAACTCCGTAGTACCGGTAATTATCGTTTCACTGGATTTCGCAGTTGATCTTGTTTGAGTCACGGTTTCAGAAGTATCTGTTGCATTTGTTTCTTTCTCAGGTGTTTCAGTTTTACCTGGCGTGGTATATGTGGACCACTCTGCTGTTGTAGTTTCATCGCTGTCGGTTACGTGAATAGAACTCGTAACGTCAAGTGTAGACGTTTTCGTAGCGTTTGTGATATTTGTTATTTCAGAGTTGCTGTCTGTGGGCGTGACAGATGATTCAATAGCAGTAGTTGTTGCAGCGCTTGGTAACTCCGTAGTACCGGTAATTATCGTTTCACTGGATTTCGCAGTTGATCTTGTTTGAGTCACGGTTTCAGAAGTATCTGTTGCATTTGTTTCTTTCTCAGGTGTTTCAGTTTTACCTGGCGTGGTATATGTGGACCACTCTGCTGTTGTAGTTTCATCGCTGTCGGTTACGTGAATAGAACTCGTAACGTCAGGTGTAGACGTTTTCGTAGCGTTTGTGATATCTGTTATTTCAGAGTTGCTGTCTGTGGGCGTGACAGATGATTCAATAGCAGTAGTTGTTGCAGCGCTTGGTAACTCCGTAGTACCGGTAATTATCGTTTCACTGGATTTCGCAGTTGATCTTGTTTGAGTCACGGTTTCAGAAGTATCTGTTGCATTTGTTTCTTTCTCAGGTGTTTCAGTTTTACCTGGCGTGGTATATGTGGACCACTCTGCTGTTGTAGTTTCATCGCTGTCGGTTACGTGAATAGAACTCGTAACGTCAGGTGTAGACGTTTTCGTAGCGTTTGTGATATTTGTTATTTCAGAGTTGCTGTCTGTGGGCGTGACAGATGATTCAATAGCAGTAGTTGTTGCAGCGCTTGGTAACTCCGTAGTACCGGTAATTATCGTTTCACTGGATTTCGCAGTTGATCTTGTTTGAGTCACGGTTTCAGAAGTATCTGTTGCATTTGTTTCTTTCTCAGGTGTTTCAGTTTTACCTGGCGTGGTATATGTGGACCACTCTGCTGTTGTAGTTTCATCGCTGTCGGTTACGTGAATAGAACTCGTAACGTCAAGTGTAGACGTTTTCGTAGCGTTTGTGATATTTGTTATTTCAGAGTTGCTGTCTGTGGGCGTGACAGATGATTCAATAGCAGTAGTTGTTGCAGCGCTTGGTAACTCCGTAGTACCGGTAATTATCGTTTCACTGGATTTCGCAGTTGATCTTGTTTGAGTCACGGTTTCAGAAGTATCTGTTGCATTTGTTTCTTTCTCAGGTGTTTCAGTTTTACCTGGCGTGGTATATGTGGACCACTCTGCTGTTGTAGTTTCATCGCTGTCGGTTACGTGAATAGAACTCGTAACGTCAGGTGTAGACGTTTTCGTAGCGTTTGTGATATTTGTTATTTCAGAGTTGCTGTCTGTGGGCGTGACAGATGATTCAATAGCAGTAGTTGTTGCAGCGCTTGGTAACTCCGTAGTACCGGTAATTATCGTTTCACTGGATTTCGCAGTTGATCTTGTTTGAGTCACGGTTTCAGAAGTATCTGTTGCATTTGTTTCTTTCTCAGGTGTTTCAGTTTTACCTGGCGTGGTATATGTGGACCACTCTGCTGTTGTAGTTTCATCGCTGTCGGTTACGTGAATAGAACTCGTAACGTCAGGTGTAGACGTTTTCGTAGCGTTTGTGATATCTGTTATTTCAGAGTTGCTGTCTGTGGGCGTGACAGATGATTCAATAGCAGTAGTTGTTGCAGCGCTTGGTAACTCCGTAGTACCGGTAATTATCGTTTCACTGGATTTCGCAGTTGATCTTGTTTGAGTCACGGTTTCAGAAGTATCTGTTGCATTTGTTTCTTTCTCAGGTGTTTCAGTTTTACCTGGCGTGGTATATGTGGACCACTCTGCTGTTGTAGTTTCATCGCTGTCGGTTACGTGAATAGAACTCGTAACGTCAGGTGTAGACGTTTTCGTAGCGTTTGTGATATTTGTTATTTCAGAGTTGCTGTCTGTGGGCGTGACAGATGATTCAATAGCAGTAGTTGTTGCAGCGCTTGGTAACTCCGTAGTACCGGTAATTATCGTTTCACTGGATTTCGCAGTTGATCTTGTTTGAGTCACGGTTTCAGAAGTATCTGTTGCATTTGTTTCTTTCTCAGGTGTTTCAGTTTTACCTGGCGTGGTATATGTGGACCACTCTGCTGTTGTAGTTTCATCGCTGTCGGTTACGTGAATAGAACTCGTAACGTCAAGTGTAGACGTTTTCGTAGCGTTTGTGATATTTGTTATTTCAGAGTTGCTGTCTGTGGGCGTGACAGATGATTCAATAGCAGTAGTTGTTGCAGCGCTTGGTAACTCCGTAGTACCGGTAATTATCGTTTCACTGGATTTCGCAGTTGATCTTGTTTGAGTCACGGTTTCAGAAGTATCTGTTGCATTTGTTTCTTTCTCAGGTGTTTCAGTTTTACCTGGCGTGGTATATGTGGACCACTCTGCTGTTGTAGTTTCATCGCTGTCGGTTACGTGAATAGAACTCGTAACGTCAGGTGTAGACGTTTTCGTAGCGTTTGTGATATCTGTTATTTCAGAGTTGCTGTCTGTGGGCGTGACAGATGATTCAATAGCAGTAGTTGTTGCAGCGCTTGGTAACTCCGTAGTACCGGTAATTATCGTTTCACTGGATTTCGCAGTTGATCTTGTTTGAGTCACGGTTTCAGAAGTATCTGTTGCATTTGTTTCTTTCTCAGGTGTTTCAGTTTTACCTGGCGTGGTATATGTGGACCACTCTGCTGTTGTAGTTTCATCGCTGTCGGTTACGTGAATAGAACTCGTAACGTCAGGTGTAGACGTTTTCGTAGCGTTTGTGATATTTGTTATTTCAGAGTTGCTGTCTGTGGGCGTGACAGATGATTCAATAGCAGTAGTTGTTGCAGCGCTTGGTAACTCCGTAGTACCGGTAATTATCGTTTCACTGGATTTCGCAGTTGATCTTGTTTGAGTCACGGTTTCAGAAGTATCTGTTGCATTTGTTTCTTTCTCAGGTGTTTCAGTTTTACCTGGCGTGGTATATGTGGACCACTCTGCTGTTGTAGTTTCATCGCTGTCGGTTACGTGAATAGAACTCGTAACGTCAGGTGTAGACGTTTTCGTAGTGTTTGTGATATCTGTTATTTCAGAGTTGCTGTCTGTGGGCGTGACAGATGATTCAACAGTGGTAGTTGTTGCAGCGCTTGGTAACTCCGTAGTACCGGTAATTATCGTTTCACTGGATTTCCCAGTTGATCTTGTTTGAGTCACGGTTTCAGAAGTATCTGTTGCATTTGTTTCTTTCTCAGGTGTTTCAGTTTTACCTGGCGTGGTATATGTGGACCACTCTGCTGTTGTAGTTTCATCGTTGTCGGTTACGTGAATAGAACTCGTAACGTCAGGTGTAGACGTTTTCGTAGCGTTTGTGATATCTGTTATTTCAGAGTTGCTGTCTGTGGGCGTGACAGATGATTCAATAGCAGTAGTTGTTGCAGCGCTTGGTAACTCCGTAGTACCGGTAATTGTTGTTTCACTGGATTTCGCAGTTGATCTTGTTTGAGTCACGGTTTCAGAAGTATCTGTTGCATTTGTTTCTTTCTCAGGAGTTTCAGGTTTACCTGGCGTGGTGTATGTAGACGACCCTGCTGTTGTAGTTCGATCGCTGTTGGTTACGTGAATAGAGCTCGTAACGTCAGGTGTAGACATATTCGTAGCGTTTGTGGTATCTGATATTTCATCGGTTTTGGTAACGACAGGTGATTTAGTTGTTGTTTCATTTCTGACAATTGTTGTGTTAAGGTTTGTTACTTCTGTCGTTCCTTCTGTGTTGTCAAAAATTACTGATGTCGTATCTTGTGGTTCCACACTTTCAGTTGTGCTGAGCACTGTTGTTGTATTATTTTGTTCTTTTGAAGTGGTAAATAACCACGGTTCGTCGCATTCTAAATCTGACAAATCGTTACATACTAGTCCAGGTGGACATTGTTGTGGAAATCCTATTGTCATAGTCGTATCTCCCACTTCCACACATTGATAGAATTGCGTTTCGTCGTAACAGACAAAGCCTTTGTTTTGACAATCTATTATTTCTTTAGAATACACGCTGTAAACCTAAAAATAATTGTTGTTAATTTTTTAGTAATGTAGCTTTTTCTTTATGGGCAAATGTTTAATATTAATGTAGCAAATTTTATGGTAAATGTTTCTTTCAAATCAACGACATTTTCCAAGGAAAATTTACTAATGTTACACGAGTCGCTTGTGGTGTTTTATGCCAAACAAAAATATGTTTTTTTATAATCCAGACGTTTTCTGCGATTGATTGATCTGAACTGAATTACCATGCTCTCTGTCATTAAATTATTGCTATAGATGGGGAAGTCCGAATTGCGCACATGACCTGAAAAAGATAGGAGTTGCCCCCTTTTACCGCTCGGAAAGTGTCCGAGTTGCGCCCACTACCTGAATGCTCCCTTACCACATTATATTGTGACCTCGGTATTGGATATTTCAATTATGTAAATATAAATGAACACAGAAGTAAACTCTAAAAATAAATTGACGAATGTATAGTTTTACTGAGGTTCCATTCTTACAGCAATGTTACTCTATAGTTACCTACCTAAAATGCAGTGGCGGCTCCTCGGGGTGGGCAGGGTGGGCAATGCCCACCCTATTTGATTGTTTACGATACGAAGTAAAATATTGATTTTTTTTTCTTTTTTAAATTATTTTATATGTGTACACAACTAATTATCGTCATAAACATCATTTAAGCCAACGGATTTTCTTCATTACATCCCGCAGTTTCCGCAACTGAGAAATTGCAGTTATAAAAAAGTGCGTCAGATCTCGGCGTTATACGGTTCATGTACGGATGGGCTAGTCCACCCTGGTCCACCCTCTTGATTGTAAGCAACGACATACATTCGGTTTTCTATGTACGTGATTGAGAGTAAAGAATTCGAAACACACGTCTTTGCTTCAAGCGGGGCAGGACGCCCTGGCGTCAACGTATATCTCAAACGCTGCAGAATCGGATCTCTCGATATTCGATTCAAGGATTCAATAAATTAATTTCGATTTTTTTACTTCTTCTGTATTGTAAAAGTATAGAAGTATTTATTTTTATTACTCTATTGAAATATGGGTAAGGTAGTAAGGAAAATAATGTTATGCGAAAATTCTTGAATACTATTGTTATAGAAAAGAGCAACACCATAATAATTAATAAATACTTTTATTCAATTTTGACATGTAAACAAACGTTTATTTTGCCGTCAGTAGGCCACTAAAGCTTTGGTTTATCCGGTAGCACCATAAAATTTTTAAACCGCTAGCGAAATAAAATTTTTATTTTGCTGTTTTAAAACCATGGTTACCATTTCTGTAATTTCTCCAGTGTCTTGCTGCTCTTTCCATCTAAGGAACTTTTGATACACTTTCTGATCTGGTCTTTTCTGGGAGCAAGTTTTGTCGTTAGAATCTTGCATGATTTTGCAATTTTTCGATAATTTTAATTTGTTTAAAATAAACAAACACCGTCGCCAGAGTCACATACTACACACACACACCTGATATTGTACACTAAATTCTACGCATATAAAACTTTTATTTGGTCGCTGTCACGGCCATATATAACAGGTCTGCGAACTCCGAGTTTAAAATGGTCTTTTTTCGAAGAGATCCCAGAAGGCCACGGGAGCTTAAAGTTCCTAGCGCCGTCTACTGGATACTATGATGAAACTGCCCACAATAATGAATGAAATTTGCGTAAAAATGTCCTTGAATGCAAGTTGTCATAAATGTCAGCTTTATAGGTTAGGTTTTGTGACATCTTTTTGAAAGATGAGGGGAAATATACGTTAAATGTCATGTCAAACGTCAGTCGATAGCGCAAATAGTACAAGTAACTACCACATGGTGGCGGTCATCTTAAGCTCCCACAACCTACTACGATACCAGTTTTTAAGCGCCCGTTTTATGAAAATTTATGAATGGAGTTGAAACACCTTACTTATACCACCGTGGTCGCTGTCAATTCTGACGTTTCTCGAGTCTGAACTTTGAATCACCAATTTTTTCACAATTTGGGACTTGGGGTTGTCAAAATTGAATAAAATTTTGTATTACACTCGCGGTTAAAATGAATGTGTAACTCGCGGTCTTAAGGCGCTCGCGGCATACGCTCATTAAACATTCACTTTAACCGCTTGTATAATAAATAACTATTTCATATCAAATGAAAATTTGTAATAACCATATTCTTGTATTATGACACCGTGTAAACTTTATAATGAATTATAAATTTAAAAATCCAAATAACCAATGATGAGAATAATACATATATATGTATTATTCTCATCATTGGTTATATTATATATTATTGCAGTACGTATCTGACATGTGTATTGTTTTATTATTACATAATTCGTCGTTGATTCTGCAATACCTGCTATGTGCACTTTTTGTCCATTTTCAGGTTTGCTCATGATTTGATTGTAAGAAATATAGCGCGTCGAATGGTAATAACTGCTATGTGTTAAAAATTCGCGGTAATTTTTAAATTAAAAAAGAAAAAACCTGTCATGTGTTGGTAGTCAAACAACCGCTCGAAATATCTGCTATGTGCATATAATACACACAGCATTTGCTAGTATTTGCTAAGAAAAAACTGATTTTAGCAAATAACATACCCCCTAAGAAAATAGAGAGAAAGTGGGAGAGACTAGTACTTGCTAAAATAAGACAATTTTTGGGAAATGATATACTTATTAAGAAAATAGAGGGTGAGTGGGCGGGGCTAGGATTGCACAAGTTAAATTTGCGATTAATAATAATCTATAAAACTAGAAACTCAATGTTTCCCTCTCAAATAAAGCCATTTAGAACAATTTCAATTTTTTTGGAAATTTTGGGGATTTTTGGGAGTCATTTCCCCGCATTTCTCAGTTATTTGACAACAAATCGTCAAAAATATTTTAGATTCGTAATCTGCGAAAAATTATCTATAAGCCAACTATTTTCCGTTGGGTCAGATCGTCTTTTAACTGTTTCAGACAAAAAATTTTTGGAAATTACGAAAAATTTTTCTCACTTTTCTCGCTGATTTTCGGAAATAGTTGAAAAATAGTCGAAAATGTTAAAAGTGCGAAAATCTGTTTTATCTTATTATATACTAGCCCCGCCCACCCACCCTCTCTCTTCTTAGAGGGTGTCTCATTAGCCAAAATCAGTCTTATCTTAGCAAGTACTAGCCCCGCCCACCCGCCCTCTACTTTCTTGGAAGGTATGTGTTTTGTCAAAATTAGTCTTATCTTACAAGTACTATTTAATTATTGTTTAATATTTTATTTTACCATTTCAATATATAATATAGTAGTTGCTAATATAAGACTGATTTTGGCAAATGATATACCTCCTAGAAAAAATACAAGGCGGGTGGGCGGGCCTAGTGCTTGCTTAGGTAAGACTGATTTTGGCAAATGACATATCCTACAAGGAAAGAGAGGGCGGGTGGGCGGGGCTAGTATTTGCTAAGAAAGAAACTGATTTTAGCAAATAACATACCCCCTAAGGAAATAGAGAGAAAGTAGGAGGGACTAGTACTTGCGAAAATAAGACAATTTTTGGGAAATGATATACTCTTTAAGAAAATAGAGGGTGAGTCGGCGGGGCTAGGATTGCATAAGTTAAATTTGCAATTAATACTCTATAAAACTAGAAACTCAATGTTTCCCTCTCAAATAAAGCCGTTTGGAACAATTTCAAATTTTTTGGAAATTTTGGGGATTTTTGAAATATTTTCCCCGCAGTTCTGTTATTTGAAAACAAATTGACAAAAATATTTTATATACGTAATCTGCGAAAAATTATCTATAAGTCAACGATTTTTATTAGTATTATTATTATTATTTTATTTTAATGTTTTTGTATTTTTGGTTTAAATAAAATAACTTTCCAATAAAAGTTGTTAATTATATTAATAGAGATTAATTTACATGTATTGTGAAATAAATGACATGTACAAAAGCTGAGCTATGAAAAATCTGCTATGTGAAAATTAGCAACATTAAATGAGTTTTAATAAACAACTGCACTAAAAACGTTTTTTCTGTAAACTAAATGTATCTTAAGCAAATTATTATTATGTTAAGTGACTAAACCAAACGAACAAGGACTCCCTTTTTTTTGTAAGCAGTTTATTGTGTTTCCTGAACAATTTTCAATTTTGCACATAGCAGGTATTGAAGAATCAACGACCATATGCATTTTTGTTTCATAAATATAACTGTAGCAGAGTCAACAAAAGTTAAATATACGCTTAATTTATTATTTAATTCAGACTCTCCGCACAGGTTTGTTACGCGCTTCTATGATGGGCAAATCCACCCTGAAAATCGGAAGCACTCGGCATGGTTCGTCCTCGTCGGAGACACGACTCATTTGAATTCAGTCAGATGATGAGTCAGATCAGAAACTGCATTGTGGATAGTGCATTTAATTATAAAATGTAGCTTATTCAAATTACCAAACAGTTAGGCGGGTACCAAAGTAGGTACTTTCTAGCATTTTTTTTAAATGGCAAATCCGACTGTAAGCTGTCCAAATAATATTAGAGAGGTGATAAAGAAGGTATTAAAGACATTATATTGAGTTTTTGTTTTTAATAAATAAATTCAGTAGTATGGAACTTGATGTTTATGAATTATTTGTTTATAAATTAAGATCATGTCCCGAAATGAAATAATTGGTCATCACAAACTCTCGTGGCAGTAATAAAGGGTTTAATCAAAATTCGGACAATAAATTAGTATTACCTATTGGCTGATCGCTAGTGAAACAACAAACAAAACTGTTCGAATTGTCTGCTATTTAACATAATATTAAATTACTAACACTTTAGAATTCCACAAGAAGAGCGATATAAAATATATTGCTACTGTTTTACAAAAACATGACCAATCTGAATAAACGAAAATTACTTGGAAAACGAAGTGAAACTATAGAAAATTCTCTTAAATTCGGCGTTTATTCGATATGATAATTTTCTTGGCTACACAAAAACATACATTTCGAGGACAAGATGAATCGCAAATTTCTCTTAAAGTAAATTTGATGATAATTTTAAAAAGTTTTTGGAGGAGTCTTTGGTAATTAGTGGTCTTCAGAACGATTATTTTGGAATTATTTTTATTTTATTTGTTATTGTTAACCTTGTTAGTATTTTGAGAATTTATTTTTTGTTTCATTTGGCATTTTTAATTTTGCTTTTACAATAATTTTCCAAATTGCTGCTTTTTCTAAGTGTAGCTTATCTCAAAGGTTTAAAATTTAACGTTTTCTCGTCATGTTATTTCAAAATCTTTACATGTTGGGATCATTATTTGAGTTTATAGTTCTATAAACTCCTAACAAATCTATTTAAGTGCCGAACCTTTTTTTTGCTCCTCTTTCCTCTTCTAGCAAGAGTCTTCGACGTTGAACGAGATCTCGTTGGTTCTTGCTGAACGACATTGTAAGTAACATTTATAAAATAATATGTATGTAATATACATAAAATATGTGTTATATTATATTGATTGACATGCAGCACCAAAACAAAAACACGTTCTCACAAAAATGATTAATTATATATATGCATATATATATTTTTTTCACACATGTTATAACCTACCTATAATGCTTTGCCCACCCATCAAAAATCACCACGAGTCGCCACTGCTAAAATGTACATATAAAATGTATATTCAGTTCAATTAGTAGATAAATTGTGTTACCGGCTATGTTTTATAGAATCAAATTTTACTTAGTCTGATTGTAAATTCGTGCACCTATTTATATATAATGATCTACATAGATGCTAATGGGCTACTGTTTCCTGGTATCATATGGGCCCATAGTGAAAGAACAACAACAAATACTTGCATATCGTGCCACGCGAAATATAATAACTCATTTAATTCTTGTCATCCTAATGCCAGGGACATATGTGGCGGAACTTCAGCTGCGTAATTTACCGTGCGCGCTGTTTTTCAGCTTCAACGACCCCTCGACAAATCTAGGCGGAAATTTCGCGAGGTGTCATTATCAAGTCTACCAAGCTCTAGAAAATGACAAAAAAGAAGAAAATATGGAGTATATCCATTGCATTTAAAACGCATAAGCACTGATCAGTTAAATTACCAATATGAAGAAAGAAGATGCCATCCAGAGATTTTTTTTTTAATATTATCGAATATCGATTAGATCCTTTGATACACTATTGGAAAAATTATGACATTGTATAACCAGGCAGAACACAAAATTTAAACAAGCAATAACACCATATACATTCACGTGATTGTACTTCAACGAGAAATCGTTCTGTGTCAATCAAAGTATATATTCAAAATTCAACAGAAAATTACGCTGCCGACTTTCGGTGCTAGTATGGCGTGTTCCTGCTCTTCCGTTTTTTAAATTTTGTTATCAAAAAAAACTACAACGCGTTAAAATTGTGATGAGTATGAGATTATCTGGTTTTCGCTATTTATGGTTCAATTTTAAACTTTCAAAAAGTACATTAATAGAAATTATATTAAAAAATCCATTGCGCTTTACAGAAATAAAATATCTTAATAAATAATTGAGTAAACAGGACCAGCATATTTAAAATTTGTGGTCAAACAAACTAGCCATTTTTCTGATCCATTCAAATCTATAACAGGTAACCGATAGAGCCCGTCCTTTTAAACCCCTCATAATCCGACCACAAAATTGGGAAAATTGGGATTGAGTTGATTCAGATTGAGATATTCGCATCGAGCTCTGTTATAATTGCTATTATAAAGTTCTGTGCCATACATTTTATCTGGTGTGTTCGAACGTACTGGATGTCAGTCGTAATCTGAGGTAATTACTTTTATAATAGTTGCTTACTTGTGGTCAGTACGTAGACTTTTAATTGTGACCGAGGTCTGAAGTATATTAATCACTCATTTCACCATATATCTATAATTTTTATAGTTCGCCAGGTGTTTTTGCTGTGGGTCAAACTACTTTGGCGTTTAAATTTCTCCTGATTCTCTTGTGTTGAACCCATTCGTGGCCCTCTTGTGGGTTCTTGTTAGTCACCCTGATGGGCCGCAGGAGTGTGAAACAAAGTGTCCTTATAATTCCCTTCCTATTATATTTCGATATGTCTGTACGGTCTAGGACAATTCGGCGCGGCCGACTTGGCGCGAGACATTTTGGCGCAAAGCCAACTTGGCGCAGGGACACTTTGGCGCAAACCATCTTGGGGCGAATGAACCCACAGCAAGAAAAATAGATATAAATATACAAAAATTGCACCCGTTGTCAGCATAACCTAATTTTTATAGTCTCCAACGCGTAGAGGGGTAATGTCGACTTTTTAATGGACACACGGGCGCTTCGCGCCCTGCACCCCATTATAAACATACTTCTATAAATAAACGTGGAACTTCTTTCTCCGTGGATCATTTAGTTATTGGAATTTGTGCGAATGAAACTGTGTATTTGGTTGCCTACACTTAGCATAAATAACAGGGTGCCAACCACAGTACGAACAATAAATATTTTTGATATTATATACCGACGTACTCGCGCCAAGATGGCTTGCGCCAAAGTGTCCCTGCGCCAAGTTGGCTTTGCGCCAAAATGGCTCGCGCCAAGTCAGCCGCGCCAAGTTGGCCGCGCCAAGTCGGCTGCGCCAAATAGTTCCATTCCGATGTCTGTATGTTTAATTTGCAACTCGGATTCAAATAAATCCTCCACTGTGTTATGCGATATTTGCCATGGTCCTTTACACATCAAGTGCGCTGGTTTATCGGAAAACGATGTAAAATGGACCAGATCTAAATCTAAAACTGTCAAAGTAGTTTATCATCATTGTGACAGCAACATGTCGCAACTTACATATATTAAAGCGCTGATCAAATCGATGCAGGAAGAATTTTCGGCAACAATCAATAAAATAAAAGCGGATTCTAACTGTCTAATTTAAAGTCGACCATGAACACCAAGCAACCGGATAATTTTGATAATATCGTTAATGAGGTAGTTGAGAGGCAAAACCGTAAGCAAAACCTCATCATTTTTGAGATTTCGGAGCAGCAGAACAACCTGAGTCAATCACAGGTACTTGATAATGATCTTCCTACGGTTAAAGAAGTACTCCACTACATTGCTCCTACATATGTCAACAAACAATTTGAAAATTCAGCGATTAGGCCGCCGCACCGAAGCTAAACACAGACCGATTAAGATTATTTTACGTGATGAAAATATCTCCATTTCCTATGACAAAACACCCAGAGAAATGGATTTCTACAGGCAACTAAAAGAAGCAATGAATAATAGAATTATGAATGGCAAAAGGAATTTGAAGATACGTCACGTCCACGAAACACCTAAAATTGTTAAGTTAAACTAGCATCACCCAGTTACACATCTACAATTTTTTACCAAAATGTTAGAGGCCTAAATTCGAAAGTTGTTAATTTTTATAATTTTGTTTTAGAATGTGAATATGATTTTATAGCTATTTCCGAGTTTTAGCTATCTAGCAGTGAATTATTTCCTCCAAATTTCAATGTTTTTCGTAAGGATCGTTCTAGAGAATCCACTGGACGTACTAAAGGTGGTGGAGTTCTCTTAGCGGTAAAAAATAATTTCTCCTGTACAGATTTGGACTTGTCCTGTATTAGTGAAGTAGTTCCACTTATAAACATCATTGGCATCAAAGTTACTGAACACAGTAATCGTATTTTATTATTGTTTTTAGTTTATATTCCTCCCCAAACTTCTTCGGGAGATTATGAGGCATTCTTTGAAGCCTTTAGTTCATTAGAAATATTAATGCAGAATCACCAGCTTATTATGTTGATATTGGTAATAGAAGATTAGTTATAACTGTTGATGCAATTGATAAGTATGATGTTGTTAATAAAGGACAACTAGATACTTACGGGGAAAGGTTAATTAATTTGGAAACTGAATTCATGAAAAAAACTCATTATTCTTTTTTACAGTTTGTAGGAAAAATTATTTTTATTAAGAAAGTTCATGGACAAAAGGCTGTTAATGTGCTTGACTTTTCTTTTGATGGAGAACGATTTCTTAGAATATCAATGAATGTAGAAGTTATAAAATTCTACTCAACAGCTAATCTGAAAGATTTACATATCAGTAATAATAAAGGAACAATAGATATTTCTAAACCATTTATTATTAAAGAATCTGATCTTCTAATTTTTAGAATAAAAAAAGAAAAGGTATATACAGATGAAAATTTCGGCGGTTATAATTCCATCAGACATTATCTATTAAGTACTCCAATTTTTTTTTTAAGTTTTCTGTATAATTATTCACAAAAATAAACATATATAAATGGAAAGCAATATAGTAATCAATTTAAATGAAAGTGGCATCTCTACTGCTTGTTGTATTATACAGTAAATGGTGAAGAAATTGAACTTAATCTGACAGAAGATGAAGAAGTTGAAATTTTACGAAAACCTATTATTTTATTAGAAAAATTACCTTATGAGGAAATCTGTTTAAATTCGGGCGAAGCCCTCATGAGTGACACAGTGGACTAGTGCGTAGCATGCGAAGCGAACTTGGACAAAGTATTTTCTTCGTAAGCAATTTCGTTGTCTTTTAAAACATCTAAAAATCTTCGCTTTTTCTTTCTATATAACGCATCCCCAAATTCGAGATGGGTTTTTTCTTCAATAAATCCCATGAATTCAAGCAAATTATTTGTAATCAATATTTCAGTCTTTTTCTGCAAAGGGATCCAATTATCCAGAAAATATTTACTATCTGACAATACCAAATCAATATACTCAATGGGTTAGGATTAATTTTAGATTGTTTTAAAATATTAAACTCTTTAACATAATTTTCATATCTATAAATGAATACTTATTGTGTTAAACGTAAAATAAACACAGATAACAAAATATAATTGTTAAAGAAGATAAAAACGGTAAAAATCACTAAATGTCTTGCATGTGGGAAAAAGAAAAGTACATATAAAAAAATCGGCAAAGCTTTATGAGCATGCGAAAAATGTCTGTAATCCTCGTCAACATTGGTTTGCTTGTACATTTTATGAGCAGCTTTTTTACTGCGAATTAATGTTTTCGTTTCTTTACTCGTCCACTTTGGCCAATCGGATGCCCTAAATATTTTGACAGTAACAAAAAGTTCAATAATTTCATGAATAATGGAATAAAACACATCCACTCGTCAACACATGTAACACTATTTAGGGAGCACCAATTTACATTGGATATATAATTATTTATTTCATCATAAGGCGCATTCTTAAAATCGAGATGAGTTCTTACAGGATCGCACAGATTTTCAACAAAAATTTCATCTAACTTTACTATAATGGGAGTATGATGACTATCTGAATTAATCAAAGGGTCCGTCTGTCTAACTAATGTATTATGCCAATTGGAAAAAACTAAATCTAATGCCCTACCGTTACAGTTTACAACATCGTTAAACTGCTGCAAGTCAGAGAAAGCAAAACCATCACACACATATTGTTCAGAGTCGCTGGTTACTTAATGTGGTATTAAAAATCCACTTTCACAATTAAGAAGCCACTGCAAATCTGGACGATTGTAGTCGCCTACTATGCATGTGACTGCATCTTTGAAATTAGTTACTACATGGTGCACTAACTCGCTGTGTTCTTCATAGACTGAAGTATCGAAATCTGGAGCAATATAAACCGTACCGATCACCAGTTTTTTCACATTCAGGTTTGCAAGCACCCACAATTCTTCACGAGATTCGCATTTTTCACTTAGTATAACTTTAGAGTCTGTATTTTTTAAAACGGCGGTTAGAACACCACCTCCAATCTTCTTTTTACTTGTTAAGCCGCTTCTGTCCTTCCTATACACGTAATAACGATTGTCAATACATTAATTATTAAACACGGAATCGTTGAGCCAAATTTCAGTCAAAATTATAATCGGATATAACTCGGATAAAATTGAATTGCGAAGATCATTTAGTTTAGTTCGCAACCCCCGTACATTTCGATAATAAATACAAAAATTGTCTACTTTTCTTTTGTCTTCTTTGAAGCTTTTTCAAAATTTGAAGTTGTATCTTTATTAATGGAATTTATGAGAGTAGCATCGCTTTTTTCTTTGTAAAATGGCCTAACTGCAATGTTCGCCGGCCAAAAAGCAGAATCTAAAAGTAAATCTTTATTCTTTATAAAACGAATCAATGGTTATTTTGAAAGAACTGTATGACTCAGGGTACTTCGAGTTTAGTCTTGCTAACTTGATCCTAGGATTAACCCAATTATCAGATTTTGATTTCAAAGTGGACTCAATGTTTGAAGTTGTTGTATCTTCATTAACTTTCGGGTCCACCCGTGTGAGATGTAGTTGATAGTTCCTATTCCTTACAACGGCGGTGAAACCTAGATCACCATTCTTGTCAGAAATCTTATTTGTTGCTGTGACTATTATTAAGTTAGATTTTCTAAAATATGTTTTCTTATTAAGATTGTTTTTTGAATCTGTTACATTAATCTCGGGGTTTACAGACTGTTCAGAATCCTTGTGCTCTGCGACCATTCGTAGAAGTGATGACAATACATCCTTTTTTTCAATTTGCGAGGTCTTTTTCGAAACTGTAGGTGACTGAACCGGCTTATCAGGGATAGCGTTTTCCTGTACAGCATTCTGATAACTTCTTTTGATGTCAAGTGATTTTACAATATCACGGGTGCATGATTCATTCATGAAATTGTTTTTCAAGTCCATTATTTTCTGCGTTATCTGTACATAACTTCTGTCGAATTAATTCATGATGTTATCGAGCAGAGAAGATACGGCCCTCTTGTTATCATATGTCACATTATTATTATTATTCACGCTGTTGTTGGTCTGACAGACTTTTTGCCGTAGGATCATTACCTCATTTTCCAATGATTTAACTTTTCTGTGAAGTCCTTCATTGGTTTGCTTCAATATTTTGTTTTCCCATGCCATTGCGTCATGAATAGTTTCATAAAATTATTGATTTTCACCCTCATTTATCATATCCTCAGCAACATTCACATCAGCAACTGATTCAACACAACATTTTTTGCCTCTTTTCATTGCACAACTATTATGCATCCATGTATTACACTTTATGCAAAAACACGTTTCTTAACAGCACCAAATAAGAATAATCTTTTCTTTTTTTAATTCGACAGTTTTTAAGTTTGCCTTGATTAATAAATTCGCTGTATTCATTTATTAACTAGAGAAAGAGTGTTTGCTAAACGTATTTTTCTCGTTCTGTGTTGTTATAACTAATAACAGGATTTTTATTCAGTAATGCGTTTATTTTTTCTTCATCATAACCATTTACATCTTTAATTCTTGTTCCAATACAGTAATTTTATTATCTTTATAGTCAATTTCTTCGTCCACATTTTCTATTGTTTCAACTGCAGCATCCCTAATTCTTTTAAAATTCTGTTTTCCATATATAGTTGATTAGATGCTTTAACTTTATTGCCAAAAGATAAATTATTAAACTCAATGCAGTCTTTTTTTATTCTATTTTGAACAATTTTTATCTGATTTTTGTCTGCAACATCAATTAGTGCCATTATTTATTAGATAGGGAATTCATAGTCTTATCAAAAATTTTATCAAATTCTTCTTCGGCTTTTGTACTGCCAGCAGCTTTGTAATCTGATTGGGATGTGTTTGATTTGTGTTTAGATTTAATTTGTTTCTGTTTTTTGTTATATTGTTCTATATTGTTTGATTTTTTGTTATGTCTAATTAATGTTTCACCAGTGAGAAATTTTATTTGATTCTTAATTGTATTTTCACCAATTTTATTCTGTTTAGCAAACTCTTTTAAGGTAATATTTTCAAAAGTAGGGTCTCCTTTTTGTGCTAAAAAAATTAATGCTAATTGTCTTGATCGCATGTTATTTAAATTCTTAACTAATGGAATAACATCGTTAACGTGTAATCTTTTTTAATTATTATGTTTATCTTTTGTTTAGCTGATTGGCTTCGCCCTGAGCTGACTTTGTCAGATTGTTCCCTTTTGGTGTTATGAGTCATTTATTATGAAATAATATCTTTCTAATAAATGGAGATGGAGAATAAACACTGGCAATGCCAGCCCAGAGGCAAGGCCGAAGATTGTCAAATTGATTATGAACAAACATCATCGAATGTTACTGATAAGTCAAAGACGTTGGTAGAGCCAAGAAGTGAGTCGTTATTAAGAAAATTATTTGTAAAATAATAAAGTCTCATTCAAATTTTGTTAAAAATAAAAATCAGAAATATGGAATTGGATACATGTGTTATGACTGTAAAAAAAGACAAAATGATAAATTTACTTGTAATATATGTTTTATGGATGCACCGACACGATATAAAAAAATACGTTTCAAAAATATATGGCATGAAAAATTAGAAAAATATATTAACGACTTAAAAAGATAAATCCATAAATGTTTTGAATAATTTTTTCTCTAATAAATGGGAATACAGAAAGATCAACTTCTTAAAATGAGTCTTGAGGAAATTGTAAAACTTACTAAAGGGGATTTAAAAAAAGTGAGTGAGATAATTGAACAAATTAATAAAGATATCCCGACTTCGAGTTCAGCGAAGCCGCACGATGAAAATCGTCTTTGATGAATAAATATTTTTACCACTACAGTCGAATAATGAGTCTTTACTGAATAAACTAAATTAAAAAAAAATAAAATCCATTGCAAAAAACAGGGTTTAAAGAATTGTTTAAAACATAGCTCCAAGACTAAATCCGATCTTATAAAATTAATTATAAGGGAGGAGCTAAATTTTGGCGATTGGTTTAATAAATTAAGTAGACCCAATATTAAAAAATTAAAAACGATTGCTGAAAAACTGGGCCTAAAAATAGTAAAAAAATAGATCTAGGGAATCGAATTTCAGATAATGTAAACAATGAAAATTTAAATACAGTTCTCAACGAAATCGGATCGCCAAGATTAGAGAAATTATTAACGAACACGAACAAAGAAAAGTATAACACAAATAAAAAATAAAGGTAGATTATATTGTCCAAGAGCTGTTATTGTTGGATTCACTTATCATATAAATATTGTATTTGGTAAAGAATATCATCATAATGATATAAGATATATAAGAATGGAAAGAAATTTACAAACAACTTTAGTTCAAGCGCTATGTAACCAACTTGGAGAATATAATAAAAATTATTTTACGTTAGATGATATTGCAAATATAGAAAAAGTATTAAACATTCAAATAAAATTTGTAGCAGCTGAATGCTTTAACTCCATAATGTATTCGGGGGCTGAAAAAGATGAAAAATTTTATTTATTCTATTTTAGAACCATAATCTTATTTATAAGCACCCAAATGCGGGCTTAAATTGACCTTTTTAGCACAAATCTGTCAAAAATTGCTAAGCAACAATTGATTGTTCATTTACTCTAATCAATTAATTATTCAAACACGCTTCGATATTCAACGTTTTTCTTAAGTTGGAAAAACAATATTTTATCAAATCATTACCTGACCGACTTCAAATTCTTCTAAACTTTCGTTTGAATAAACGTTTTCCGCTTCTTTAATTTACATTTTGAAAAACGAATTATCAAATAATCAACGTGGTATCCATAACAACATCAAAATAATAGCCAGCTATGTATTAAAATTCGCATCGGCACAATTCACACAGTCTTGCCGAAAATACTCAATATTTCGTTAAAAATAGTTTATAAACTAAAATAGAATAAAACGTTGTATGTACCACGTGCATAATTGCGATTGTGGCACTCAGGAAATTAAAAGCCCTCCTTCGTCGGGCTTTAAACATTCCCTCGTGCCACAATCTCCCTGATTATGCCCTTAATACATAAATAACTATTATATAAAAATGGAAAATATTTTGATACAATCAGTAGTATGACAGCTTTCTATGGTCAGTCTTATTATTGTGAAAAACGTGATAAACCATATCAAAACAAAGATAAACATAAATGCAAAACGAAGGATAAAATATGCATAATGTGTTTGAAACTTAAACACAAAGAAGACTCTAAAAGAATATATTGTGAAAAATGCAATAGATATATATACTGTTTTAATCAAGAATGTTTAGAAAATCATTCTGAAGTTTGTGAAAGATTTCATAAATGCTTAAAGTCTAATAAAATACTCAAAAGAAGTGATAAAATGGTTGACGAAGGTAAAAAAATGATTGACGAAGGAAATAAAATTATTGAAGAAGTAAATAACATGCTTTCTCTCTGGGGCGATACTTACACAAAACCGAAGATGATTCAAAAATGTAATCAAATGATAAAAAAAGGTAACAAAATGATAGCAAAGGGTAGTCAAGAACATAGATGTGGATGGAAAAAATGTAGAAATTGTTATAAGGAGGTTGAAATACTTAAACATAAATGTTATATGCAGTGGAAACGGCAAAAAGGTGGAATATGTGAAACAATAATGAAAGACGGTGATAAAAAATAAAAAGTAAAAGGTTGTAAAAATCGTGACAGAAAAGGTTGTACAGTAACTTTGTAAATTTGTTTGTAAATGGTTAGTTTCTAGAGATCATAAAGGAGACACAGCTATATATATTATGGAAAAGGTTATGATTCTTACTTTATTCTAAAATATTGCGTGGAAAACGGTATCAAACCTTTTCTGCATATATAATGTATCTAAAATAATGTTAATGGAAATAAAATCAATTCATTTAAGAATTATTGATCGCGGTAACTTTGTTCAAGGACCTTTAAAAAACTTCCCCAAAACATTCGGTCTAAACGAACTTAAAAAAGGTTATTTTCCACATTTTTTCAATACAACAGAAAATCAGAACTATATTGGAAAAATACCTAATACAAAATTCTATGAAAATAAAAGAAAGGCAAGACTGCAAGAGTTTTTAGAATGGCATAAACAAAAAATTGGTCTAAAGAGTTTAGACAGTACTTCCCTCGCTGTCGGAAACTTGACGACTGCATGCCTATTGTGTTTTTTTTCTCATTACATTTTTGTAGTGGGAATTTAAAAAAAAATTGCGATGACGTCATCAACATTTTTGCAAGGACACGTATATCAGTTGGGATAGATGTAGTGTAATACTAAGAATAAAATTATTATATTCTCAAATTTTCGGGAAAATGAATTGGGTCGTTTGAATATTGATTTGTAATAATCAATAAAATAACGAAACAATTTACTCACGTATACCTACGTATCAGAGGCAACTGAAAATCGTGTATGTATAAACATTGTTAATTTAAGATGACAGGCGTAACAGCATACGTGAGAGCCAAACACAGAAACTGTAAACAAAACGACCGTCGGTTTTATTGCTTCGACTTCCGCTTATTATATAAAACATTGGGTTTTATTTTAATTCTTGACGGTGAAATTCACAATTGGTTGATTATAAACATGTCTATTTCACATTCGCGGAATCAAGTGAACGCATAAAACAAATGCAGGTCTGTAATGTTAAAGTCGATGTAAATAAGCGTGCTACCCTTATGTTTCAACCGAGTTTTTCCTTTAACAAATTTTGTGTCTACCAAATTGGGTTGGTTGGGGTGTAATACTAATAATAAGTGTTGCCTTTAATTTAATCAATAAAATAAATTGACTTCATTAATTTTTTTGAACCACCTCTTAAGAAAATCTAAAAAATATGAATGGAATGATAAATCACAAGTACAAACTCATCGTATTTTTTGCATTTTAGATAGGATTTATTCAGCAAAATTTAAGGGTGACGTCATCAATTTTTTTAGGAGGGATGAACAAATACATTTTGAACAAAAGTTTACCATGCTTATAATAACTTTAAAATATTCCCAAGATTTCAAAGCATTCGGTTTTGTAATTCCTGACTAAATCGATAAAATAAATTCACGCCTTCATTAATTTTTTTGAGTCACCCTGCATATGCAAATCCAAAAATATGAATGGAATGATAAATCACAAGTACAGACTCATCATATTTTGTACATTTTAGATACGATTTATTCGGCAAACTTTTGAGCTGACGTCATCAGTTTTTTGTAGAAGATAACCAAATATATTTTGACTAAAAATTTATTATGCTCTTTATAACCTTAAAAACATCTGCAAGATTTCAAAGCATTCGGTTTTGTAGTTCCTGATTAAATCAATAAAATAAATTTACGCATTCATTAATTTTTTTGAGTCACTCTGTATATGCAAATCCAAAAAATATGAATGGAGTGATAAATGACAAGTACAGGCTCATCATATTTTGTACATTTTAGATATGATTTATTCGGCAAACTTTCGAGCTGACGTCATCAAGTTTTTGGAGGGGATAAGCAAATATATTTTGACTAAACATTTATTATGCTCTTTATGACCTTAAAACATCTGCAAGATTTCAGAGCATTCGGTTTTGTAGTTCCTGATTAAATCAATAAAATATATTTACGCATTCATTAATTTTTTTGAGTCACCCTGTATATGCAAATCCAAAAAATATGAATGGAGTGATAGTTCACAAGTACAGACTCATCATATTTTGTACATTTTAGATATGATTTATTCCACAAACTTTTGAGCTGACGTCATCAAGTTTTTGGAGGGGATAAGCAAATATTTTTTGACTAAAGATTTATGATGCTCTTTATAGCCTTAAAACATCTGCAACATTTCAAAGCATTCTGGTTAGCAGATTAAAAATTAAATTTCAAAATGTTGTTTTATAATTTTGATTTTTTTTCCAAAAATCTGGACATTTCGGGTGAAAAGTCGATTCAGAGTTGTAAACTACATGTGTAGGACTATGTTATTTTATACAATTGAAAACCCATTTACTATGTACAATTTTGAAGTGACGTCATCGCTTTAGTGGTGGGGATGATTCGACAAATTTTGGTTAGCGTTTTACCATCTACATGATATTCTTAATATAAGTACAAAATTTCACAACAATCGATCGAGTACTTTCGGAGATTATCTGTCTAATAAAAATCCTTGACAACAGACGGACAGACGGACAGACGGACAGACGGACAGACGGACGGACAGACGGACAGACGGACAGACAGACGGAAATGGGAGACCTATTTCTTCGTCTTCTAGGGGTCATGAAAGATCGAGAAAACGTAAAAGTAGAGAGTCGGCCGACGGACTCGATTACAATACTTCCTTTGCTTACGCTCGGGAAGTAAAAAGAAAAGAAAATTATTTGTTTGATTTAAAAAAACAACTTTATGAATACTGTAATTCTGATATATTAAGAAGAGGATGTCTTGAACTAAGAAATCAGTTTCTAGAAGTGGCTAACATAGATCCTTTCAGATACATTACAATTGCTGGTGTTTGTATGGCTATATATAGATCAAAATGTATTAAAAAAAAAGATACAATTGCAGTTGTTGATAATCTAAAAAAAGATCAATATTCTCAACAATCAATTTCTTGGTTGAATATTTTTGATAATCCAAATATAAAACATGCATTAAATGATGGTGAAGTGAAAATATGTGGACCAAAAGTTGATGGTTTTGATGAAAAAACTAATAGAGTCTATCAATATCACGGTTATTTTTGGCATGGTTGTACAACATGTTATAGTTCAGATTTTATTAATAATAAGAATAAAACAATTATGGAAGATCTTTATGAACAAACAACAGAAAGAAGCGAGCAAATGAAAAAAGCTGGCTATAATTTAATAGAAATGTGGGAATGCAATTGGACTAAATCTAAAGAATATAAAGAAGAAATGAAACAAAGTAAAAGCAAATAAAAAGAAATTGAAGAACTTAATCCTAGGAATGCATTCTTTGGGAGAAGAACTAATGCAACAAAATTGAAAGTTAAGGGAAAGAAAATGAAATATATAGATATTTGTAGTTTATATCCAACAGTACAATGTTATGATGATTATCCAGTTGGACATCCTACTAAAATATGCAAACCTCCTATGCATAATTCAAATTGGTGTGGTTTAATAACATGTACAATTTTACCACCAAGAGGTTTGTATCACCCCGTTTTACCTGTTAAAAATAAATCCAAATCTGGCGGTGAAAAACTAACATTTCCATTATGTCAATTGTGTACAAAATTAAATAATCAAAAAGATAAATGTACTCAAATCGGAATCTCAATTATCAAAGGAACCTGGTGTACAAAGGAAGTAAAAAAAGCAATTGAAAAAGGATACAAAATAATAATAACTATTGATGAAGTTTGGCATTTTGAAAAAAAAATTGAGTTATTTGTCTAAAGGATATGTAAAAGCATTTATGAAAATAAAGTTAGAGACAAGTGAATGGAGAAATGATTTTGAATCAGAAGAAGAATATAGAAAAGCCGTAAAAGAAAATCTAGGTTTTGAATTGGGTAAAAAAGAAAATAATCCTGGAAAGAGAGCTGTTGCAAAAATCTGCGTAAATTCCTTATGGAGTAAATTTGATCAAAGACAAAATATGGGCCCAACAGAGTATGTTACAGATATTAAGAGATTTTATGAAATTTTATTAGACGACAGACTTCATTGATACATATCAATGAATTAAACGAAAATATATGTTACAAATTGATTACAAGTAGGTATAAAGGTTGCTATGTAGAAAATGATTTCAATACAAATATATTCATAGCTGTTTTTACAACTGCAAATGCTAGACTAAGATTGTACGAAATGTTAGACATATTAGGAGAAAGTGTAGTATATTATAGTAGTAGTATAGTATAGTATATAGAATATAGATATCCGACGAATACACGCATGTTTTCGCTGCTCTGCAATCGTGTCAAGTTAAATAAGTGACAGTTCGTCGTTAAACGATGTGAATTTAACTCAAATTGGTACACTTATGAGCTCTATTGTGGAGGAAAGAACGAAGTTTTTAGAAGAACAAATCAAGCTATTATAAGAGCAGGTGGCCGCTTTGACGGAATCAAATAAAGATTTAATTCGACTACTGACAAGGGATAATGTCTATTCTAATGAAACTCATCCTGACGACGTTTTTAATGCATCTGGTGTTAACATTAATGATACGGTATTCGATGCCAAGAATGCTAATAAGCCATACAAAAAATTCACGCCAAAAAACAAGAAGAAAGTGACAAAAAATAGTGAAGGCAATAAAACCACAACACAGCATGTTCCAGAAATCACTAAAAAACATAATTTCGCAAAGTCCAAATCTGACCAGAATTTAAAGCCGCCGCACAACGCATTTGGTTGCATGTACGCCGTGTGGAATCGGGAACTAGGAAAGAAAAAATTATGGCCTATTTACAACGCAAATGTCCGGGCAAAGACTTCGTAATTGAAGAACTGAGTAGTGACACTGGACGCTCGAGTACCTTCAAATTGGGGGCAAACTTCGAATTGAAAGATATTCTTTATTCTGGAGAATTTTGGCCGCAAGGAGTTATGATAAGAAGGTTCAATTTTTTCGACGGTACAGTAAATCCACCAACAATCAGTTTGAATAAAATGTAAAAAGTTGGCATTTTTAATCAAAACAGTCCATTAAAAGTAAAGTGCAAAGATTAGAAATTATTCTGACTAAACTTGATAGTGACATCGTGCTCATTACTGAACATTGGGAAAATACGGACCAGCTTACTACAATACCAATCCAGGGTTATAATCTAGGTGCTTCTTTTTGTCGCCCCCAAAACAAACACGGTGGAGTGGCCATATATACCAAGAGTGGCCTCGACAGCCGAGAAGCTAATTGTGCAAGAAAAGCAAGTGTGTGTAATGTCTTTGAGTGTTGCGGTGTGGAATTAGCAAAATCGTGGTGGTATGTGTGTACCGTCCACCATCTAACAGGATCGAAGAAACGACACAATTCTTGAGAAAAATGGAAGAACTTCTACAATACTTTCTGGACAATGGTAAACGAGTTATTATAGGTGGGAATTTCAACACTGATTTTAGAGTAAAAAGTGCACTATGTAACGCCTTCCATAATGTTGTAAATAGCTATAATATGTATATAACAACGACCGAACCTACGAGAGTGACGTGTTTCTGGAGCACACGTCTTGACAATATCGTTGTAAATAACAGCTCTATTTTATTGGACAAAACAGAGGTCTTAGATACTCATTTATCAGACCTAAATTAGACCTCATTTAAATGTGCATTTAAATATCAGTGATAAGGAATGTGACTATGTTACGGCTAGAACAATTAGTGAAACTAATATTAATAAATTTTGTCTATATTTGAGCCAGGAAGAATGGACTAATGTTATGGTTGACGACTGTAACTGTGCTTTTAATAATTTTATGAAAACATAGAATTCTTCTTTAATAAGTGTTTTCCTGTTAAAAAAAAAAGTTGGGAACTGTCGGAGTTGGTTCTCTTTTAATGCGAGCTCTCCACACCTGCTACAAGTTAAAAAACTAGTGCAACTTTATGCAGACTTTAGCAGGAAATACCCGGAATTTAAAAGTAAATACACGGAAGTTAACACTCAGGTTCAACAACTTCTTTTGAAAGAAAAAAAATTAAAAGTCTTTTTTTTTATATAAATGGATCATAAAAAATTATAATAGGTGAGATAGATAACGATAAAAATATAGAAAGAACATATAAAATTAAGAATTTGTTAAGAACACAATACAAAGAGAGCTAGTATAAAATTATATTTAATCAAACTGAAAGATTTATATAATATAAACATATAGAACTATAAAATTTGTAATGCCGTTTGTGAGATTTTCAGATTAATTAGTCCACGTTGTGGACTACTTTTTTTTAATAAATTATGGATATAATTAACTGTAAACTCTGCCTCAAGTGACTCAGATGATAACTCTTATTTAAGTGTTAAAGAAAAAGAATGGAGAAAACTTGACTTAATGACACAAGATGATATGAGAAACAACAGTAATGAAATTAATGATTGGTTTATGGTTTTACGTTTCTGCTAATAAAGAATTATCTGAAGATCTTATTAGAGAATTTAGATCAAAAGTTGATTGGAAATGTGTGTCAGGATATTAAAATTTATCAGAAAAATTTATTAGAGAGTTTCATAATGTACTCATTTGGAGAGATATATCAAGGTGTCAAAAATTATCTGAAGATTTTATTAGAGAATTTCAAGATAAAGTTAATTGGGAAATGATATCAGAACATCAAAAATTGTCTGAAGAATTCATTAGGGCATTCAAAAACAAATTTAATTTATTCACGGTATTATACTAACAAGAATTGTCACAAGATTTTATACAAGAATTAGAAAAAGATCTAGACGCCCTTATTTCGAGCGAAGACCGACAACAAATATATTCAGGTTTTATTATTTTAGCTAGACTTGGTTATTTAGAAAGCTATGAAAGAATATTTAATCAAAAAGTTAGTCACAAAAATCAAGTTTCTTTTAAGTCTATAAATTATTTTAATGAGCCCATAACATTTTTAGATCTATTTTATTTTATTCGTAAAGGATATGTGAGAATATATAAGGAAGAAGAGGAAAAAGCTGCTACAGAAGTTATATCTTTTGCTAGCCCATATCAAAGACCTATAACAAATGGTCCATACGGTATTTATGCCCATAAATGGGAGACTTTATTAATTGAAAAAATTTATAAACATGGAGATGTTTTTACTCTTGGAATGGGATCATAAATAATTAATTTTCTATTGTATAAATACTTAAAATTTGTTATTTTTGCTCTTTTACTTGAAATATTATATTTTTAAATGATTTAAGGTCACTTAAACTTGATCATCTTGACGTTTAATTAATGAAATAATAATGTACAAGGCGGTCCATCGTATGGCGTTTTCGTAAAAAATACCTTTTCTAATCAATTTCTGAAGTGTATACCGTTTGAGTACACACCAAATTTTCCAATTCACATAACTCGTTTAAATAAATTTCTTTATCTTCTTTATCTATTTTTGACTTTAAATTTGGACTGTTGTGCTGAACAGGCCCATATAGTACAAACTTCAAAGCAGGAAAAAATCGCATATAAGCCTAATTAGTTAACAAATATAGTTTTTACCCCGGGTGTTTTACCCGTCGGAAAAATCTATCAATTTTCGTTTAAAATGGTTATCTAGATGAGTTTGAGATAAGAATATCTGATTTTTAAATATACCTTTAAAATTACTCGAACAGCGCATTTCTCGCCTCCAAACGCGAACTTTACGCTATTATCTAGCAAGCGTACTAAGTTCGAATATACTCACATCAAAGATTGCCGTATAATTTCAATTTTTTTGCGAAAATTTCGATGCCTTAGGGAAAATCTGAAGACGGATTCATAAAGAACAAGTACTGAGACTACTTATTTTGAAAAATTTTGAATAGATGGTATCACGTTTTTGGTGGAGATGATTAGACCAATTTTGGTTAGCGTTTTACCATCTGCATGATATTCCTAATATACATACCGAATTTGTTGGCAACAGTCGATCTAGTAGTTTCGGAGATTATCCGGACAGACGGCAGACAGACAGCCAGACAAACGGAAACGGGAGACCTATTTTTTCGTACACTGCAGGTCACGCCACGTCGAGAAAATATGAAAGTAGCTAGTCACCCGATGGAAAGTTATTTCGACACAACTCCCCTCGCTCCAGTGGCATAAACAACACTACCGCAGCCCCTGCGCCTTGAAGGCGCAATTCCAATTGGGGAAAATATTTTGAAATATATTTAAAGCAGCTGACCAACAGGAAACAATGTATTCTTAATTTCTAGTACTTGTTTAACTTCGACAGTTTTTATTTATACTTCGAAAAAATCCGACCATTACCACGTTCATCTCGTCTCAGCGCCGGCATCAAAATAAGTATGTAAAACTAGACTAAAAGTTGATTGTCATTTTGTCTCCTCGACTGAGACTTGTGGAATTAAGCACTTTTGTTTTTGGTTTAGGAAGTTCAAACGTTTCATTATTTCTCATATAAAGTCTGATTTTTTTATCTTCCATTAGGTGACTCTTTTGTTTGCAAGCTGCAACAAAATTTACCTTCTCTATCTTTGTTCAAAGCGTACTGTGGGACTTGCGAAGGGAAGTTTGTAAGTTTAGCCAAGTAAAACATATATGTACGTTTACGGCTCCCACACGTTACCTTCGTATGGAGAATTTTAAAAATATTACTGATTAAAAAGAGTATGTTTTTCCGTATTGCTAAAAACACCGTAAATCAGTGGCGTAAATAGCACCCCTTCAGAGCCCGCAATGCGGGGGGGCGCAGACCGTAACGTAACCGATATATTTTTTAAAATGTACAAACGAGTAAGTACATAATTATATTACTTTTTAAATTTGGTGTATGAGGGCATAGCAAACTGCGGGGGGGGGGGGGGCGGGGGGGCAGTGGAAGTTAGCTACGCCACTGCCGTAAATAATACGATTTGCGATAAATTGTTTGTTAAGGTCAGTTATTTCTCCATATTTCCGTTTATAATTATAAGTATATCTTATACAAATTCTTACCAAATAAAATAAAAATATTGTCCATATCGGTTTCATCTTAGCACGTCACATATTACTTTTAAACTAGTTGATTACGTGCATTATTGACCTTTTTATGTTCACTCTTGCTCACTCTTAATTTTTTCGTATGAGTTTTCTATTGTTTTACGTGAATAGTCTTAAATTTTATTTAATTACGGTATCTTATCTTAAAACATTTGCAAATCCTTTTTTCCAATAGAATTATTTATTAATGTTTTAACTTTTTCCCCGTAGAAATCTTTCGTCTAGAGCTAACAAATTAATAATATGTTTTCTTTTTTTCTTAAAATATTTCATAACAGCGGTTATAAATAATGTCAAATCGTACTCTTGTAAGACCTTCATAGGTTTATTTTCAAGTTTATTTGTTCAGTTTCACGTAATATAAACAACATCGTTACGAAGAAACAACAAACACAATGTTCACAGCTTTATAGAAAATGAATTATGATCAGATTAAAATATTAAGATTATGAAGAATTGAAGTGGAAATCTAAAACTGTTGTTATTGGGTTTAAGATTGCATTTTACATTCTGTTATCTCTTCAAGGACTGCTCTGTTTGAACTGTCTTTCCCCAGAATAAAATACGTTGTATTTTTAATTAGATAGATACATCTGTGGAAGATGAGAAATTAGTGTAGGGTGTAAGTATTTTAGAACTGTGTGTCTTCGGCTATTGTTGATGTTTTTTTCTCGACGTTTGACGATCTCTAGAATACGAAAAAGTGATCTCCCTTTTCCGTCTGTTTGTCATCTGTGTTAATTTTTATTACACAGAATGACCCTCCCAATTGTTACCAAAATGTATTAGTCATTCCTAATACACGTATAAAACACGCGCTATTGTGCGGAGATGGTAAAACACTAACCAAAATTTGGCTAATCATCCCCATCACCAATGGGATGACGACATTCCGAAATTTGCAATTGTATTTTCTTTTTATTTTATACAATACGATACTTCTGCACTTGCGTTGTATAACTCCGTGCTGCGTTTTCACCTTGGACATCCAGATTTTTGGGGAAAAAAAAATGTATAACATTTTCCAATTTAACTTTGAAACTGCAATACTCTGAAATCTTGCAACCGTTTTAAGGCTATCGTAATCAAAATTTATTCGTTTATTACCTTTTGATTATTGATCACTCATCCCAAATTTTTCCGAATAAATTCTATTTCAAAGCTGCAAAATATTATGACTCTATACTTGTGGTTTACCAGTGGATACATAGTTTTTAGAATTACTTATTCAGGATCATCACTCAAAAAAATGAATGAGTGAGGCAATTTATTGTATTGATTAAATTAAGAACCACTCACTCCATTTCCCGAAAATTTGGCAATGCAATACTGTGTTAGTATTAGTATTACACTGCATCCATGTAAACTGATCCTTGCAAAAATATCAATTATTAAAAACTCACTTGAAACAACCGCCTAGCACGTTTCTTTACGTTTACTGTAATATTACATACATGTCATTATTTTCACTTATAAGGGTTATCATAAAAATATTAAATTCGGAAAAGCAAATAATTTTCGGAAAAGTGGACTTGTACTCAAAGGCGAGGGAAGTTCCATCGAAATAAATTTCAACCATTTTTTTTCTTGCAATGGTATGACGCTGTGACTACTTTTCTTTTGTGCTGTGACTAGAATTATTCATCGTGATGACGTCATTGTAACGAAGCGAATTTTCGCCGGCTGGAATCCGCGACGGAAGAGGATTCTGCCTTGAAGCCATAAAGGGTGAAGAAGTCTTGTGGATGTATTGATAAGAGTTTTTGAGAAGTTTTGAGAAGAGTGCAGTTCGACCCTCTGACCTCCGTAACTACCTGTTTAAGTATCGATTTCTGTAATCGCCGCCCACTAGCTAAAAACCGTACCACCGTCACCGGGTTTTTTTTATCGTCACCGTCGCAAGTGAAGACCGTCGTGCACGCGTTGTGTACCGCCCTCGCGCTCCCTTCCCGGGTCCCCGTACCGTCGTTGAGCGATTTCCAGCTTCAAGGTTGCCGGAGAAGCCCGTCCTGAAGGAAGTCGCCGCCCAGGAGGAACGATCGTGCCGGACATTTAATTCATTTTTGTTTGTAAAACCGTTTTGTGTTTATTTTATTTAAGCCGTAAGTTTTATTATTTTAGCCGTGTAGCTGGTGGCAGGGAATAAACCCGATTTATTGTTTAAAATATTTCTTGCCGTTTTATTTTATTCTCGTGTTTTCGCGGGCGCTCACCACCTGAGATCCGTGTCTCCGGCTTGAGAGCAACCCCGGCGCTCCCTCCCGCGGAAAGGAAACTGGCGCCCGAGCGACCGCCGCTCCTGACCGAAGGCGCCACCCCAGGCGGCGTGAAGGTCGCCACATAAGCTTAGGTCGGTCAGATGTGTTTTTTAAATCAGCGACTCTAGTCGGACCAAAGCTTGGCACCAAGGTACGCCGCCACCACACGTTATCGGCAAGATTCCGATCCGTCACTGTCCGTCACACCGGAATTTCGTCGCATCATCACAAATTTTTTATTGATCAGATTAAGAACGAGTCACCCCATTTTCTCGAAAAGAAGAATACGCACATCTAACATCTATTTGAAAGCAATGATATGTCGCAAAAATATTTCAGCAAGGTATGATTTTCCAACATTTCTGTGAAACGTTTCTGAGGGCATTTTTCCTTTCTGTAAAGTCTCATTTATAGTTTTTGAAACATAATGGCCAATGTTTCATGGCTCAAATATAGGTACCAAATCAGAAATGTATCTTGAGACGAAATTTTGCTTATTAGGTTCCTATCTCCTAAAATATATTCCGCTACCACTCAACATTAATTTCGATAAATTGATCAATTTTGTGAAAATCACAGTTATATTTTTGCTATACTTTTATTGGTGTACTCCATTGTAGTTATTTTTCAAGCACTGCAAACTTTGTCATAACTAGAGCTGTGCGATCGAAATTTATTTATCCCCATTATCCGTCCCATCGGGCCAGCAGTGCAGGCCCCTGCAGTCTTGCCTTCCTCGCTTCTCGCTTCCCAGTTGTGTATTATGTTTCATAATTAACACCAATCGGTTTATTATCAACGAGACCGACACTTGAACGTTATTAAAATTATTGTTCTTATTATTTCGTGGATATGGATTTTAAAATCATCAACTGACTTTCAGTGAACATTATTTTTCGCGTAAATTTCTTCGCGATACGTAACATCGGATGCGAGACACTGGCCTGCAGTAGTAGGGGTCGATTCGAAGCGTTTAAATTTCGACCGCCTAGCTCTAGTCATAACCCACACCTTCTACCTTAAATTGACATTTGAACAAAATTTTAACAGCCCACGAAAATGAAATAAAATTTGGCCTTGGGCTGTGATCGCCTAACAAGAGTGGCACCCTACGTTGTGTTTTGAAAAATGGCGGGAAATGTTTGTTCATACAAATGAGCGCACTACGGAGCGGGAAGAGTGAAGGAATTAAAAATCTTAAATAAAGAAAAAAGTTATTCCAGTTCGGACCTAAGAACAGAGAACGAGTATTAGAAACATCCCAAGTAATAACTATAAATAAACAAAGTCAAAGACGCAAATCCTAGGCAAAGTAAATGGATGGCTATACCCCAGATATATTGTGCGACAGCAATATGTTTTAAACAAAAATCAACATGATCGTATTACTTAGCGGTGATAGTTTTTAACATAGGCAATAACAAACCAAAATGACGTAACAGCAAGTTAATATGATGTAACAACAAATTAAAATGGCTCAACAGCAAATTAAACGTGACGCAACAGCAAGTTAACGTGACGCACTAACAAATCAAACATGCCATACGCATAACATCAAATTAATATGAAACAATGACAACGAAAATAATGCAGTGACAACTTAAGCGACGCAACAATATTAAAATGACGCAGTGACAATATAAACGACGCAACAATAGCAAAATAGTAAAATGACGCAATGACAATTTAAGCGACGCAATAACATAGTAAAATTACGAAATGACAATTTAAACAAAGTGAATAGTCGCAGAACGGTGGTGTACTATAGAAAGACTGTAACAGGAGCGGCATTCAAGGTCCCCGCCTTGTCTGTCACCCCTTCACGGTGATTCTATTCCCAAACCCAAGTAAAGCGCACTCCAGGTCTCCGCGTTTCCATAACCTGAAAACCCGGAGCATGACAATATTCTCTATTCCCTATTGGCAAACAGTCCTAGAAACCGTGTGTTTCGCTTTCGCCAAGTGAATTGGTGTCCCTTTAGTCACGTCATAGTCGAAAATTTCAACCAAAAAAACATTCACATCACGTTAAATTATGCGACATGTTATCAACAATTCAAAAAAGAATTTACATGAGACTAAATTACGCAACAGTTTATCAACAAATCAAACATGGAAGTTACCTGAGATTAAATTATGTAACACTTTATCCACTATTCAAAAAAAGAAGTTACGTGACATTAAAATATGCCATACTTGCAAGTTACGAGACGTTCCAAATCTAATTCAGTAGTAAGTTATATCGTGTAATGTTCCCCTTTGCACAAATAAACAAACACATGAAAAATAAGCAGAAAAGCAGTCGGACGATCCAATTTTCGGTGAGGTTCCCTCGTCGCGAGTTAAGTTTTGGGACTTTTGTACTTAAAAAGGTTTATTGAAGCAAAACTCAACACTTTATAATATTTTTATAATTTACTGAACGACGTTTACATTTAAGAATATAAGTCAGAACTAAACTAATTTTATTTACACAGGATTATTTATTAATATAAAGAAGCCATGATGTAATGGGGTGATATATGTGCTAATATGATGAACAATAGCATTATGTAATAATGTTCAAATGCTTTAGAAAAGTTACACAGTAACGTTATGGGCCGATAATTTTCTATTTCGGTTTTGTTTCCTTTTTTGAAGCCAGGAAAAACGTATGACTGTTTCCAAAGACAAGGATATATTCCAGTAACTGAAAGATTAAAGATAATAATCATTAATGGAAAAGCGAGGACGCTTGCACAATCCTTTAATAGAAAAGACGGGATACTGTCAGGCCCAGATGTCATTTTGTTTTTCATCTTTTGCAGAATCTTGAGAACCTCTTCTTCACTGAAAAATTTTCTAAAAACTGAAGTACAGTGATGGGAGAAAATTGCACTAGAGGGATCAGATGGAATAAAAGATTTCTGAAAAAAGTCAGCAAATGAATTAACGATGTTCATAGGACCGTTTATAATTTTATTGTTGTATGTCATCGAATTCGATTTGAGATTTTCTTGTTTAAAGCTCTTAATATATTGCCAGAAAAGGTTCGGATCAGAAGAGATATTGCTTTCGCTGTTTTGCATGTATGCTATATGGGACAGTTTGATCTCATTTTTGATCTCAGCTCTCAAATTTTTGAATTTATCATAGGATTCAACATCATTATTACGTTTATAATTAGCCCAAAGTTTCCATTTTAGCTTAAGTTTTTGAATAATGTGGCAATTAAATCATGGTGGGTACTGACGTTTTTTGAATCGTCTGCTTTTAGGAACTGACAACAATTATGTTGTTTAATTTGGAGTAAAAAAAGAAGCACGCAATGTCTACATCAGTACAGCCAGTAATAAAGGACCAGTCTGTGTTCAGAAGTAAGCTGTAGAACTGATAAAAATCAGCTTTTCTGAAATTATAGTTTTTAAAATTACCACTATGCAAATATTTACCATAACACAACTTTTGAGGCAGTTTGTTTCAATTTCTAGACTCTGGTGACGGACGTCTTCGTTAAGTAATACGTCACTAGCTCTCACAATTACACACTACTTATCTGATAAAACTAGATCTAATAATCTATCGTAATTATTATTTGTAATGTAATTATATTTATGATAATTAGTTAAATTGAAGTTAAGAGAAGAATATTTGCGGTCACTCCTATAAATAATATAATCAGAACCGGAGATTTCAGAATTTTGAACAGTATCACTCAAGATTGTCTCAGAAAAAGCAACTACATCATAGTGACAAGCAAGTGAATTGTATACGTCAGTTAATTTGGTGATAAGGCCTCTAACATTTTGATAGTAAATAAAGAGTACTTTGGAATTTTTTATGCAGATATTGCTAGCATTATCTGACAAAAATTGATTAGATGAGCTTGAACGAGACAAGGAAGTTGCCCTAGAAGCATCACGTGATTGCTATAATGGGAGTCCAAATAAATTTTGTTTTATTTTTTGGAGGACTTGTTGGTATGCCCCTCATTTGCTATAATCCCAGGCCGCGTGGTTGACGTTAATTTCACTGTTTTTATTTTTAATGTTTAGATTATTACAATTTACACAAGTAAATGAATCTGTATATGAATTGCAATCCTTAAGACCGTGATTACCACCACAACGAGGACAAGAAACCATATTTTTACAATATTTCTGAGAGTGACCAAAGGTATAGACCGTATTATTTTTTTATTGGACTGAATTTAAGTAAATTACAAGTGGAGTTCTCATCAAATATGGATTCGTTTTGTTTTTTCATATAGGAAGATACATCTTTTGATTCTATATAATCAGGGATACCGGCGATTCGAATCCTAGGTCCTACTGATTTGACCTCACGAATTTCATAAGATGCAGATAGTTTATCTCGAGCAATTTGTTTAAAATTGCAGGAATTATCACATTTTAATAACAGACCGCCATCTTTCAAATTCCTAACTTTTCTAATGTTGACGTTTTTAAGAGGATCAACACTTTTCATGACATCAAATTTTGTTTTATTAGTAGACTGTTTATCGTCTTTCGGCTTTACTATTATTGTCTTCTGGGAGTTCTTCGTAACTACATTCCGGTAAGAAGTTTTTGCATTCTCTGCATCTATATCAGCAAAATTGGTTTGTTCACAAGGTAAGATGTTATTTAATTTACCGATTTCATTGCGTAGCTTCAAGTTTTCAGTAGATATATAAGTCCGGAATTGTCATTTTTAGTTCAGAAATGCCGTCTACAAACGAAAGCGTAGTGCTAGTCGGTCAATCACCAAAGGAGACCAAAACGTCAATGTTTGTTGGTACGAGGGCAAATTTTAATATTATCTACCTAACTATATATGAAGGAAACCGTACAAAGCTTCAAAAAAAATTATTTCTCTACCTAACAGTCATCTATACTAATACATTAGACCAGCGTTTCTCCAGCTGTTTCATTTCATAAAAAAAAAATAATTTATCTGCGCTTCAAAAAACGACGCTACTGCGCTTTTCAGGTCATCATCTGAGGCAAATTTGGGACTCCTGAGGTATTTTTTTCGATGTACTTCAAAAAAAAGTAGCATGGTGCTAAATCCGGGCTGTAGGAGGGATGCGATAATTCTGTGAAGCCACGGTTTGCGATAATGGCGAGCCCTGTGGAACCTGGAATTGTCGTGGAACACCATCCAACGAGCACACACTTTTTTCATGCCCAAATTTTCGTATATTGTCTAGAACATTACACTTTCAAACACTCCAACTTCTTTAGCAAGCATTGGGGTTTTCATTCGTCGATCAGACAACAGCAAATCTTCAACAAGTCCTATGGTTTCCTCAGTTCTTGCTTCAACCAGTCTTTCTGATCTTTAGGTCGTCCTGAATCGAGTCTCGACCCCATCGAAATTGTTTCGACTAATATTTTACTTGAAAACAAAATGAGCCGTTAGTACCGTACGCATTTTTTTCATGGATAACTTTCGCACCATTTCCCACTTTAGTGAGGAACTTTATATCCGCGCGATGCTCCCAAGTTCACTCATTTTTCTAAACAAAAAATACTGCCAACAATGCCCAATGTTGTGGATCCGTACCAAATTACGTCAAAGTACTTACTACACTAGCAGTTATTTGATACCCAAGCCATTTGTTTTTGTGACGTCATTATCATTCCCAACAGCAATTAGGGTAATTTCTGCCATTGAGAACGCCGCCCATTGGTTGTACAATCGCACGCAAATGTTTTGAGCCTATGGGCGGATCATTTTTGCCCGTCGTCACTGAAGGAGGCGGTCCAAATCGTCCAAGGGCAGAATTTGTAGGTAGGCTCAAACGACAAGGAAATTTACGTGTTGACCAAATTTTTACTCTGAATTAGTTTTAATTTTATAAATACCCTATCTAAAATGTTCAGAATATGATGAGTCTATACTTGTGATTTACCATTCCATTTATATTTTTTGGATTTGTTTATAGATACAAGGTGACTCAAAAAAAAAATGACTGAGTCAATTTATTTTATTGAAGAAATCAAGAATTGCAAAACTGAATACTTTGAAATCTTGTCAATTAGTTGGAACCTGGGCCCCCTTGTTTTTTGCAATATCTGTGATGTGCTATTAGTTTCCGTAACTTATAAAATTAGAAAAAAAAAACTGTTCTGCTCAAATAAAATCGAGAATATGCTCAAAATCACACTAATATTAGGTCTAATTGTGCCGACCACAGTTATAAAATTCACATTAAAATAAGTCACGGACATTTTTTGAAGAGTACTACATTTCAAAAAACAAAACAAAAAATCAGTTTATAAACTTCATAATTTTGGTTTAAAGTTTATCAATCATGTTTGACGCTTTATTTTATCCGTTCCATTTGTTATCCTTTACTGCGGTCTCTCTTGGGTCGAGGTATAACACCGGACCGAACGTTCTTCGACCGATAGGATAATTTATTACTTCCGACATCTTTTCGGTGACAAATTTAATCTTCGCATACTTCAGCGTAGTTAGTGAACTCGTTGTGACCACTGAAATATACAAAGAGTAAATTTTGAAATGGAACGAAAGTCGAAGAATACTTTCAAAGCCACGATTAAAATGTATTTGCTTATCTTCGCCAAAAAATGCATGACGTCATCGCAAAATTTGATATGATGAGTCTATACCTGTGATTTTTCATTGCAGCAATATTTTAGATTTACTTATACAGGTTGTCTCAAAAATTTAATGACTAAGTCAATTTATTGTATTGATTAAATCAATAAAATCTGCAAAACCAAATGCTTTGAAATCCTGCAGACGTTTTGAAGTTATTGTAAGCATGGTAACTTTTTAATCAAAATGTATCGGTTATCAACCCCGAAAAATTTTTGACGTCATTTCAAAATTTTGCCTAATAAATTCTACCTAAAATGTGCAAATTATGATAAGTTTTTACTTGTATGTAATTTATTATTACATTCATATTTGTAAGATTTGCTTAAACAGGGTGACTCCAAAAAATAATGAAACCGTCATTCTCCACCGGAAGTGGTGAGTCACTGCAACTACACTAGATGAAATTCTCAGGTAATTCTCATTTTGTTTCCGTTCGTTAAGCTTTGCAGTAGTTGTTAGTGAGTTAGCAATAATAAAAATGCCTAGATTTTCTGGCCAAAGAAATTCGTCTTTAGAGACCAGATCAATTATTATAGGCTGTCGAGCAGCCAATATGACAATCAGACTTGAAGAATGCATCAACAATAATGGTTACTATACTTCGTATTAAAATTGCTTTCCTACTAAAAATGATTTTAATACTTTGTAGGAACAACCGTTCCCACAAAAACCACGTGATCGACCTAAACTCATTCATTATTTATGTAAATCTGCACAAATGTAAATACGTAATATCTTTCGTCTACCTGCCCTATGCTCCTATTTTCTCTTCCAATTTCTAGAATTTTCTAAACTCTTTCTTTACCCGCTTCCACCTCTACAAAACCGAAATTACCTGTAGACCATTCAAACACCCTTCTAAAAAAACTTCTCCCTCGAGCTCTCAAACTGTAACCATCAAATAAAAAGATCTGAAAACCGTAACCGTCGCTATTTCTCAAATTCACCAACGATACCCACAAGTTTTGATTAAAAAGTAACCATGCTTACAAAAACTTCAAAACATCTACAATATTTCAAAGTATTCAGTTTTGCTATTCTTGATTTCTTCAATAAAATAAATTGACTTATTACTACTTTACATTACTAATTAACTTTTTTGAGACACCCTGTATAACCAAATCTAAAAAATATTAATACAGTGATAAATCACAAGTATAAAAACTCATCATATTTTATACATTTAAGATAGGATTTATTCTGCAAAATTTTGAGGTGACGTCATAAATTTTTTAGAGGGGATAAGCAAATATATATTAATTAAAAATGCATCATGTTTATCATGACTTTAAAACATCTGCAAGATTTCAAATTATTCGATTTTGCAAATTCAAAATTAAATTGCAAAATATTGTTTTATAATTCTGATTTTTTTTCCTTAAAAAAATCTGGACGTTTCGGATAAAAACTCAACACGGAGTCATAAACTACATGTGTAGGACTATGTTACTGTATACAATTTAAAACCCATTTACTATGCATAAATTTAAAGTGACGTCATCACATTATTGGTGGGGATGATTAGACAAATTTAATAATTTTGCGACATTTATGAAAAAAATATCAGTTAACAAAAATGGCACGTTTTTATTATTATGCCAGTTGCATGTCACTCAACGACAATATCGTTTTTTTTTATTTATTTATTATGAACATTTAAGAGTATCTTATTTGAAAAAGTGATGAAATTTTTTATACGGAACAATTGGTCGAAAGATGTTAGAAAGCAAAATAATTCCTGTCCGGACCATCGTTACTCACGAACGAAAAGTGACCATTATTTTATGGGAACAACCATGGTAAAAGGAGACATGGTATAGGCATCCGATGTACCAATTTAAAAATCGTCTGCGCATCCATTTGTGACGTTAGGTGGCATCAACGACCTTGTGACTCTTGTGAGCTTCGCTAGGGAAGTCTAGGGAATTTCAGCTTCAATACGTCAATTAGTTGTCGACTAATGAAAGTTAATGAAATTAATAATGATAAAAATGTAATTATTGAAAGTTGAACGGTCCAAAAATGTGGTTTCGTATCAATTTCGATAAATGTGGGACATCAGCAAATGCAAATACGAATTTGCGCTATCTCTTGAGTGTTGAAAGGAGCTTTTTGACATATTTATGCTCAGTTCTCTCCACAAACCTAAATTCTGCGATCACATCACACATACGACTGCAACAACTGAACAATCACAAATAAATTTTTGCAATTTAAAGAATTTATTTAAAATTGCGCGCTAATTTCACCCCACCTGACGTCACACCCGATGCGTATGCCTATACCATGTCTCCTTCTACCATGGGAACAACTACCTGCTAAATCTTCTCCGACAAATTTGAGAGAACTGGTGTGAGCCATAAATACTTCTTACCAAATGTAAATTTCGTTGTAGTTTGAGCCTACCTACAAATTCTGCCCTTGAAGGATTTGGACCGCCTTCTTCGGTGAGGGCAGGCAAAAATGATCCGCCCATAGGCTCAAAACATTTGCGTGCGATTGTACATAAGCGACAAAACCTCCAAGGTGCCATACCTAATAGACACTGGAGCAGATTTTTCCATTTTACCCGAACGCTATCGCGATAAACACTGTGCATATTATCCGCGATTCGCATTACAAACAGCAAGTGGTTCAAACATTAAACTTTTTGGTGAAAAGACAATCAATGTGAATTTAGGTTTAAGGCGTAGTTTTCGGTGAACCTTCCTAGTGGCCAACGCTACAAATGCTATTTTAGGCGCTGATTTTCTTGGACATTATAAACTTTTAGTTGATGTTAGTGGCAAAAAGCTTATAGACACATTAACTTCAGTTTCAGTATCATGTTCCACAAAGGAGTCCAACGAAATTAGTATACATGCACTGTTCCAGAACACTGAAAAAGTATATCAGGACCTCCTGCGTAAATTTCCCGAAGTTATCCGCCCCCTCAACATTTTTCGAGAGCCGAAGCATATTGTTCTTCACCATATTCAAACGAAAGGCCAGCCAGTTTCTCACAGAGCTCGAAGACTCCCTCCTGAGAAACTGAAAATCGCTAAAAAAGAATTTGACGAGATGCTAAGACTGGGGATAATACAACCGTCGTCATCCCCGTGGGCAAGTCCTCTACACTTTGTGCCCAAACAAGATAACAGTTGGAGGCCATGTGGAGACTTTCGATCATTGAACGCGGTAACGATACCGGATAAGTATCCTATAAGCAGCCACACACACAGAGGGAAGAGTCAAGACTTGAATGTACGTGCCACGGGGTACAGTTAAAACTCCTAGTGTGTGGGGAAGAATGTGGTATGTGCAGTCAAGTCTGTTGTTAGCGTGCACAGTTATAACTGCGCGGGGAAAACTCAGTGTGTGTGGAGACAAATCGCTGCACGCTTGAGTTTTAATTCATTAGCGTCGTATTTTTAAATGACGTCTGACTTATTTTACAATTGTTTTTTTTATATATAATACAAATGCACGCCACTGTAATAACTTACGATAAGCGTACACACTTTTGATTGCGCAGTCTTCCCTCTTTCTGTGTGTGCAATTAGAGAGTACGGGTTTAACTTACGACAAGCGTGCACACTTTTAACTGCACAGTCTTCCCTCTCTGTGTGTGGCCGCCTTATTCCACATATTCGGGATTTCAGTCATTGCCTCTACGGCAAGAAAGTTTTTTCATCTCTTGATCTTGTGAAAACTTATCACCAGAGACCAGTTGTGGCGGCAGATCGACCCAAAACAGCTGTAATTACATCATTTGGTCTCTTTGAATTTCTGCGAACACCATTTGGCCTGAGGAATGCTGCACAATCTTGTCAACGCTTCATCGATCAAGTCTTGCACGGTTTAGACTTTACTTATGCCTACTTAGACGACATTCTAATAGCATCATCGACTCCTGGAGAACATCTCCAGCATCTAGAGATGGTGTTAAGACGACTTAGCCAACACGACCTAGTCATTAACCCAAAGAAATGTGTTTTTGGCGTAGACACTCTTAAATTCTTAGGTGTTCAAGTTTCGCCAGATGGCATCAAACCTCTAGCAGAAAAAGTTCAGGCTGTAGAAGACATGGAATTTCCGAAAATTTCAAAGGCTCTACAAAGATTTTTGGGAACAATTAACACTACCGGTGTTGGATCCCGAATGCTGCCGAGTTACAATCTCCATTGAACTGTCTACTAAATGGCTGCACTCGTAAAGACCGACTAATTATCAGTACTCCAGAAGTAGATAAAGCATTCGACAAATGCAAATCTTCGTTGCTGAATGTGGCTCGTTTAACGTATCCAGCACCTCACAATAAGTCGAGCATTGCAACTGACGCCTCCGATACTGCTGTTGGTGGTGTTTTGCAACAACGAACAACAACCCAACACTACAGCACTTACGACAGAGTTGCTTGCTATTTACACAACAATTTTCCACTTTCGACATTTCCTCGAAGATCGTATTTTTACAATTTTCTGCGACCACAAACCTTTGATATATGCGTTTCAGAAAAAAACAGAAAAACCCAGCCCTCGCCAAGCACGACAGCTTGATTTAATATCGCATATTCTACCGACATTCAGTATATCAATGGTATCAATAACGTGCCTGCCGACATGCTTTCGAGAATTGCTACAATCTCTTGCAAAGCTCTAGACTCTTCAGTGCTAGCTACAGCGCAAGCTGATGATCCCGACCTCCAACGCTTGAAACAAGAAGGCAAATTCACCTTTCAAGAAATTCAAGATCCTTTGTCAACTCAGCATCTCTGGCACGAAACGACGCTAGGAAGAAATCGTCTATACATTCCGCCTCCGCACCGTTGAAGCATCTTTGAATCTACGCAGAACATCGCACATCCTGGAACTTTCATGGATCCCGACGCAAGACTTTCGCATGTCCACGTAGATATATTTGGTCCACTTCCACATTCAGAAGGATTCGAGTACCTGTTTACACCGTCGGAACTTCTCTACGGTACAACATTAATAATGCCTGGCGACTTCACAGACCCGCTACTGATCCAGACTTTACAGCCATTTGCGGATTCAACATTCGCCGATAAGATTAGAAATGTTATGCAGAAGATAGCGTACACTAGAACTGGGTATTGCTTTTTAATAGCGAGTCCGTGTCATTTTAACTTATTATCAGTCAGCTAGGTTGGTACTACTTTATCAAGAATATGACTGCTTTAATTAACAATTATTTCATCAATCAATGAGCTCTGTCCTAATGGTTGGAATCACACATGGTCCATACTGCCCGGTACAGAGTGTGCAATGAGCACTAAGGGAAAACCGCACGAAGTGCTCACCCCCATACCGTCGTAGGGTATAGTACGGAGTCTACAAGGGGTGAAGGGAAAGGCCGCGCGACGCACCCAGCTCCTGCTACTATCCCAGGTCTAGAACCAAAGGGTGCAGTGACACCAAGGGAATAACCGCACAAGGTGTCCACTTTGATACTAGTCCTTTGATCACAGACATCAGGATTGATGTCCGCACCGTACCCGCAGCAACAGGTATTTCTTCGCCCGCAACAACAGGCCTAAACCCGCAACAACAGGTCTCTTCGGCCGCAACAACGGGCATAAAGGTATCACAGGAAGGCGGACAGCCTAATCAAATTAGCTCGACATGTCAAGGCTCATTTCATCACTTTTACTATTTCAATATCTCTCAGGATTTAGTTAACATTATTTGACAACTAAACTCGGTACCCCTTATCAATAATCATGTCAAATGCAACAATAACAACAAGGAACGGACTCACCAAATCACAGTAGATAATCCAATTAACTTTTACAGCAATTAACAATGCAGATTACATCTTAGTGAAATCTCAGTCACATCACCCCTAAGACCGATAACTCAGTGATACACTCACCTTAACACTTTTCTTTTAAAATAAAAATCACAAATGTCTTCATCCGTTCGCGTCCGGCTTAAAACTGAAAACTGTTTTCCCGGACCTTTTTGGTAAACATCCCGATAAACAGGGCCACCCATCTGGGCCAAATCACTCATCAGGGTTCGCTAATAGACCCGTCAAGTGGCTATCACCCTATATAGCGGATTCGATATGCAAGTATAACGTCGCACCCTTGCAGTCAGATTATTAGTGTGAACGGACATAATGTTCCTTTTTTTGCGTCTGTGATATTTTTATCAGCAGTCGTAAATGCGATAAAATTCTTTAAATACAAAATATCATCGTCAATTCTCAAAATTAGTAATAACGTAAATATCAGTCACAAACCTTTCTTACAAAAGGGTGTTTTGGATGAAGTTATGAAAATTATTAATTTCATTAAATCTAAGGAATTAAAGTCAAGATTATTCACCTTGCTATGTGAGAGGAATTATCTAGTAATCATAAAATTTTACTTCTACATGCAGAGGTACGTTGGTTATCGCGAAGGAAAATCTTGAGCCATTTTTTTGAATAAATAAAAGATGAACTAACTCTTTTTTTGAATGAACAAAAATCTGAGTATGCCCAAAAATTAAATGATCAAAACTGGTTACAATTGGCAGCCTATCTGCATACGGTGAGAGATTGAGTGACAGAAAAGTCACTAAATCTACGCGAAGAAAAGTGTACCATCCGCGCGAAATTTGAAATTTCAAAATCATTCTAATCTTAAGCGCTACAAAACATCAGTTTTCCAATACTCGAGAATTTTTGTGGTGTCTCTTAATAACAAAAAACGATGACTATTATCATTATACCTCTGTCTTCTCCTGAAAATTGTTTCAAATATTTCCTAGAACATTCATCTTTAGGGTAGGTGTCCACTGGAGAGCAACTCTCACGAGAGTTTTGGTTTTGATTTTATATCCTTTAGTATTTAAGTTGCCATTTCTAATTTCAGAGGTCTATGATTGCAATTAATTGAGTTATTACCAAAAAAATATACGTAAAACAGACTTATCGGAGATCATTGTCGCACTACGAAAGGCGTTCGTATGGTGAGAGTCGCTCACAAACTCGGAGAAACCAAGTAAAAACGTTGGGCAAGCGATATGCTTACCCAGTTGAGGGCAGGCCCGACTATGGTACGTGCTGATCTTGGAATTATTTCTCGCAAGCGGCCTCTCAAGTGGACACGTACCTTTAATGAAGCACTGGAGATGAGAGTCAGAAAAGTGGCCTAACTTTAAGGTACGTGTCCACTTGAGAGGGCGCTTGCGAGAAATAAAGTAAAGCAGGTATCTACAAAAAATCACGTCAACTGTCATTACCTGTACTGTTTCGTGTGTTTAATCCATAATCTATTGTGTCTAAATGCCTTTTTAATTGGTGAGTTGTTATACATAGGTATTGTAAACTTCGCCTTTAAAGGCTGAACAGTCTCAAGAGCTGTTTATCTATCTGTAAATTTTTATTTTCTGTTTTGTAATTTAATATTAATCCCTTGTTTACATTGTTACTTCTCCAGTCGTTCGTATCCTGCCGGCGCGCTGCTACGGCTAGCGGCTGGCGGTCACTTTGTTGGCACTTGGGGATTTGTTTACATTGTATTTAAGGTTATAATTCATTGTTTTATTGCTCTCTGAGATGAGTTTTAATTCGAATCATTCTCCTCGTTCTGCACTGAACTGTCCAGGGTGTTCTGCAATTGTTGATCCTGATATAGCTGTGATTTGTGATGGGTGTGCTCGTCCAATGCATTTATCTTGTTTAGGTTTAGTTGCTGAAGAAATTACTAGTGTTACTAGTAGTGATGTGAGAGTACGTATTAAAATATTCGTTTATTCCGAATACAGAAATATTCGGGTGAAGCCGAATATGCCCGAAACGAACGGATTCGGAATAAATGTTACGCGAGAGTGGTACACGGAACATGGACAATGACAATTGTCGTTTGGAATTGGAAAAAAAAAATTTAGATAGATAATATTTTTATTAATAAGTACGTTATTAAGGTCATGAAAGTTCGGAAATATTAATTTTTTTAGTTTCAAATATATGAAAAATCAAATTGTTTAAAATTCTTCTCGTTTGCTGCGCTAACTCGAGCGATATTTATAAAAAAATTATCGAAAATTTGAAATAATCTTGACATTTTACTCAAGAATATTTTTCTTTCCTCGGCTCAACGGTCCAACGCTAGGGGCTGGGGTACTCCAGAAATGGCGTTCAGTACTAAAGAAACGTAATCGTAAGCGAATTCTGAGTCGGTATCCGGATTCGGAGTACTCGGACTACTCGGTAAATCGGAGGCTCACGTACGAATTCGGAACCGGATGATTATTACGAATATTGCATTCATCCGATTCCGTACAATCCGAATATCAGGATCATCCGAACATTTCCAACGCTAGTTACTAGGGTGCATAGACGTCTAGGTCATGTAAAAATATGATGTGCTGATTGCAACGATAATTTTAAAAGTCGTTTATTCAATCCTGACCTATTTGGGGAATTAATTGGTACTAAAATTCAAAATGCAATCAGTCGAGCAACAGAAATACTTCAGCAGGAAATGGCGTGCTTGAAGCAGGAAGTGGAAACTCTAAAATTAAGTAATATAGATCTTGTTAAGTTGATGTCTAACAGTGTTGATATTTCTAATCCTCGTTCTTCAACCGTTACTAATACTAAGCTTTCCTATGCTGATATGTCCCGAACCAAGGACAACGCTAAAGTCATTATTAAGCCCAAAAATTCTAAGCAGTCTGTTAACAAAACTAAAGGCGATATTATTAATAGTGTGGATCCTGTAAATGCTGATGTTAAGGTAAAATCGGTTAAATCAATTTCATCTGGTGGTGTCATTCTTACTTGTTGTACAAAAGAGGCCGAGAAGTTAAAAAGCCTTGCTTGCGATAAATTATCTGATAATTATGAAATCAGGAAACTTACTAATATTAAACCGCAAATTAGAATTGTCGGTATACCAGCTTACGTGGATCAGACTGCTGCGATTCACAGTCTGCTTAGGCAAAATGACACTATATTTAAGGGTAATGCTTCCGATTACAAATGTTTAAAGTTTTGGGGAACCAAATATAATAAGGATATACTTCAATTTATTATAGAGGTTGATTTGGATACTTATCGTGAACTGAAGTCTATTGATGGTTTACTTATTGGTTTAAATTTTTGCTCGGTTTATGATGACGTTAATGTTAGACGTTGTTTTAAGTGTAATGCTTTTAACCATGTTAAAAAATATTGCAAAAATAAAGCTACATGCTCATTTTGTGCGGGACCACATGAAATACAAGACTGTACATTGGATAAAAGCAACAAAGATTTGAAGAAGTGTATTAATTGCTGTAAACTTAAAGAGAAAGAAACATCTTCTGATAACAATAGCAATATTATTAATTGTTCTCATGCTACTTGGGAATATAATGTCTGTTCCGCTTTTCAGGGGGTTATCAGTAAGATCAACAAAGAAGTTTTTGGTATTGATTGTGTAAAAGGTGATTTTTTAGGCCAACATTAAGTAAATGTCACAACTATATTAGCTTGACTAGGGCTGGGATCGCTTTTGATCCTAATGACAAAAAACTTTCATACTGCTTATATTCTGGTACTTCTCTAAATGATCCAGAAATGTTTCGCACTGTTACGGCTAGTGTAAGTGAGTCAAATTCGACTTCTACTTTATCTCCTGTTAGACTCTCCAAGACTATCCAAAGCTTTTCCATTTACTATCAGAACGCACGTAGCATTAGATCACGCATTAATGACATTTACTGCCTCTTAACGTCTTCCGAATTTGATGTAATTTGTATTACTGAATCGTGGCTAGACCCATCAATTGCTAACAGTGAATTCATTCCACCTAATTATGTTACGTTTCGCTCAGACAGAAATTTCATTAGATCTGGTCGTCAAAGAGGTGGTGTAGTTCTTGCTGTCAATGCCCAATTCAGCGTAAAGGGTCTTGATATGTCGTTATTCAAGGATTTCTTTCTATGTGACGTTGTGGGTTGTAAAGTTAACTTATCGACAATACAGTTTGCACATGTTTGTAGTTTACATTCCCCCAGATCTTTCGGTAAATGATTTTGTGTCTTTTATTGAATGCTTTGAAAGTTACACTATTGAGCTTTCTAATATATTTTTAGTGGGTGATTTCAATGCACCATGCTTTTTAAGTAGCACTGCGGACACAAAATCAAGTTCAGTTCAGACAATGGCCTCACTTTTAAACTTAAGACAATTTGATACTATTCTAAATTCCGATGGTCGCCTCTTGGATTTAGTCTTCGGTACTTCAAATTGTTGCTATGTTACCCGTGACTTGGATCCTTTAATTAAGGAAGATTTGCACCATCCAGCTTTAAATATCGACCTTCAATTAAAAAACTCTTCTTGTACAAGCTTTCCGATGTGTAATTCGACGAAATTATACAATTTTAAAAAAGCAAATTTTCCTCTATTGTACAACGATATTCTCAACATTGACTGGAGTTATTTATATAGTATCTCGGACGTAAACCTAGCATGTGAGCATTTTTACAACATGTTATACTCTTTATTTGATAAGCATGTGCCGCTATTTAAGTGTAAAAGGTTTCGCTACCCTAACTGGTACACTGCTTAAGCTAAAAGGGAAACTATTTAGGTCTTATAAACAGCGGTCTTCTGTGGAAGCGTATAATAATTTTGCCCGCATACGATGTGCAGTCAAACATCTGATTCGTCGAGATTTTAATGATTACGTTATTAAGGCGCAAAACTCACTTCTGAATGATCCGAAATATTTCTGGACATTTATCAAAGAAAAACGCGGCCGATCGTCTATTCCAAATTCGGTTCATTTGGATAACATTCACTGTGACCGTCCATTGGATATTGTTAACATGTTTGCTCGGCATTTTTGTTCGGCTTTTAATTCGCCTAAAGTAAATCAATTTCAGGCTAGTACCTATTTAGGTGATATTAGCAGCAACTTATCGATTCATGTCCACATTTCTGAGGATCTTGTGTTTAACGCTATCAAGAAACTTAAAAACAATAGTACTTCTGGTGCTGACCAGGTCCCATCTTTTCTTCTGAAAGATTGTTCAGCTGTCTTTCTTAAGCCGTTGTCCTACTTATTTAAACTATGCCTTAATGACTCCTGTTTTCCTTATTTGTGGAAGATTGCTAAAATTGTGCCGGTGTATAAATCGGGTGATGTTTCTGATGTACACAGCTATCGTCCCATCTCAATTTTATCCAATTTTTCTAAAGTATTTGAAAGTATTTTGTATCACCAGATTTATTTCAATGTTAAGGAGGTTATTTCTATACATCAGCATGGTTTTACATCAGGCAGATCAACTCATACCAGTTTAACGTGTATGTCACAAATAATCGCAGGTACATTAGATCATAGGAGTCAGCTTGACGTTATTTACACGGATCTGTCCAAAGCGTTTGATAAATTGGACCACCAAATTTTGCTCCGTAAGTTGTCTGCTATTGGTTTATCTGACCTTTTGATAAGATTCTTTGGTTCTTATTTAAATTCTAGGACAAATTTCGTTTTATACAATGGTTATAAATCTGCCCCTTACACTTCAGTCTCTGGTGTTCCACAAGGATCCATACTTGGACCCTTGTTTTTCATAATCTACTTGAACGACGTTGTTAATACCATCGTAAACTCTGAAATTCTTATATACGCGGATGATATCAAAATCTTTCGAAAAATTACCAATATGGAGGATTGTTTACTGCTTCAAGGTGACTTAAATAAGCTAAAAGAATGGTGCTTCCAAAACTTTTTGCCGTTAAATACAGATAAATGTCAGGTTGTCTCCTTCACGCTATCTCATAATTTTCCACAATTCGATTATGATATTGATAATCATGTTCTGAAGCGATGCACGTCTGTAAAGGATCTTGGTGTGCTCTACGATTCGAAATTTACCTTTAAAGAACATGTTGTTAATAGTGTAGATAAAGCTGGTAAGATGTACGGGTTTATTGTTAGAAACTGTAAGTGTTTTAATAATGTTTTGCCGTTAATTACACTCTTTAATTCAATGGTGAGATCTAGATTAGAATACTGTCCACTTGCTTGGTTCCCCTACTACAATTATCAGATATTAATGCTTGAGACTGTACAACGTAAGTTTTTGAAGTATTTGTATTTCAAGGATGAAGGTGCATGGCCAGCCAGAAATTACCCACAAGAAGTTTTATTAGAGAAATACAACTTTAATTCGCTTCAATGTAGACGAGTAATTAATGCACTCACATTTTTGCATAAGATTTTAAGTTACAAAATTGACTGCGGGGAGCTAATATCTGGTCTGAAATTCTTTGTGCCACGTTTAAATAGTCGGTTTTCCACTACGTTTTACTTGAGTACACCACGGACAAATGTTGGCAGAAGAGCTCCACTACATATTATCTGCTCGTTTATTAATAAATTGGAAAGAAGTAGCCACTGTGACATTTTCAGCTGCACAATTAAGGAACTAAAAACAACGATCTGCATTAGTTTAAATTTATAGATGTTTTATAACCGTTATAGCATTATATGTTTGTTTAGCTGTAGTATGTCTTGTAATGTAGTATGTCTTGTGTTTGGATTGATGGATTAGCATTATTACGATTAGTCATAGTTTTTGTATTTTGTCCTGTAATTGGAACTGATCGTTCTGTTGGGCAAATAAATAAATATTTATTTATTTATTATTATTTATTAAAGCTATGGTTGGGCTGCCCTCAACTGGGTAAGCGTATCGTTTTTACCTGGTTTCTCAGAGTTTCTGAGCGACTCCCACAATACGAACGCATTTCGAAGTGCGACAGTAATCTCAGATAAGTCTGTTTTACGTGTATTTTTTTCGTAATAACTGAATTCATTGCAATAACAGACCTCTGAAATTTGAAATGACAACATAGGATTAAGAATGGTATAAAATTAAAATCAGAATTCTCGTGAGAGTTGCTCTCCAGTGGACACGTACCTTTAGTAATGGAACTTTCAGTAGTTTTACATTTGTAACAGAGACAATGACAGCCAGCTATGAGTGACAGCGTAGAAATTTCAGTGTATTTTATAGTGTTAGGTTGCTGCCAACTTACATGTCAACTGTCAAGAAATCCCAATCTCTCACCGGAGTCACTGGAACCACTATACCTGGCAGACATTTTTGCAATACTCAATGAAATTAATATATCCCTTCAAAAACTCACAGTACATACAGGGTTTTCATAAATGATTATAGGGTCGCAGTAGGTTATGGATGTGTGCCGCCTTTCGCTTTATGTGTACTTTACTAAATGTGTCCTTGGGCACGACAAGCACCACATGCATCTGTATAACTGGTTGCCTAAATGCTTCATGATGAAATATCGAAAACGCATGCGTCAATACACATGTGACTAACATAACAAGGCGATACTGGCGATAACAAGTGAAATTTTTGGTTGGCTGTTGATATACACACGCACAAATTCCAATAACTAAATCATCCACGGAAAAAGAAGTTCCACGTTTAGGAGTATATTTGTAATGAAGTGCAGGAGGCGAAGCGCCCGTGTGTCCTTTCAAAAAGTTAGCACGCGTTGGTGACCATAAAAAGTTAGGTTATGTTAGCAACGGCTGCAATGCTGCAATTAAAGAATGCACGAATGCGAAATTTAACAAATTTTTGTGGCAAAAGGAAGCATTTGCATAACATTTGAAGATGAGGAATGTGATCAAAAGATGCTGTAGAAGAGCTTTGCACAAACAGTTTGTGCGAAATCGAGAAGCGCGTGTTCTGCGCGATGTTACGGAGTTAGATAAGCGCAAATGTAGTTCATTTTCAAACTGTTTTTCAGAAGTTGAAGGCGCATTGATGACCAGTGGGACCAAGGGCCTTTGGTGGTTAAATATGCCTTTATATACATGGACACCAGATGCATGTGCTTAGAAAGATGATTTTTGATTAAGAACTCAGAGCAACAGTATCTTTAATGGTGTATACAAATTTGACAAACAACGCATTTTAATGTCTGATAACTACATTTCCTATCCATCAGTTCTACTTCATGAAAGTTAGTTTTGGTTTGTGAGTGCATTAAATGTTTTATAGCAGATTCTTTAGCTACATTATCACAACTTATCTGGGTGGCAAGTTTATGGGACTTACTGACCAAAAGGTCATGGTGAATAGCTGTAAGTCATAAAGTAGATGAAATTCTTGACCAAGATGTATCCTTCAGTAGTTTCTTCAAAGTGTCTAAATATGTTTCCAGCCCTCTATTGGTTTACCACCAAAATATTTGTATTTCAAAGATCTGTGCAAAGATTTGGCGTGCATGTTGGTGTTAATGCCTGCGTTCTTTTGATTACACTGGGCCTATGACTTCATGCGCTCTTTATTTTGAAAGTAGTAAGTGTTTAAATAATTCACAAATTTACTTTTTACCAAAAATTTAATCAGCTCTTGCTTCAGTCTTATAAATTTATTTTCATCTGTTTCTTTTAATACATAATCTAATTTTGTAAGAATCTGATTTATTGTTCCAGGCATTCCAATATGTAGCTGTAACTATCATCTGTCATGAAATAATTGGGTACCAAAACCGATATTAATGATTTTATTTCACCAACCAGAACCTCTTATATGTTGGTGTCCTTTCAGTTGGACAGAATAAATGTTACTGGATAATCAATATTTTTATCATCTAACACATGGACTTGTGGTCAATTCAATGTCATAGAGGTTTGTCCCATGTGTGCCATCTACACAAATGATTTTGGCGCCATATTTTTTTAACATATACTCCAGCCCACTGTACATGGAAGCTAATGCAGTCATTTTTGTGCAATTTTTCATGTTCTGATGCACAACAAGATTTTCCTTACTTCATTTACCAGATATATTATTTTTTCTGCAATGTGGGGAATGTCTTTCATAGTCAGAAGATTAAATCTGGTACATGAACTGAGTTCTAGATTTTTAACAGTTTCAATTATTTTTTCGTGTGTTAGACCAGTGCGAATTTGTTCAACTAGATATGTCGTTTCTTTTGTAGTCAGGGGTTGACAGCGAAGATCATTGTGATGAACAATATGAATAGCAATAAACTGAACAAGTACCACTGAGGAAGAATGATCAAAGTGAGCTGTAATTCGTGAAGGACAGACTCCTTGCATTTTGATACTGCCACTAGTTTTAGGAGCTCGTATATTACATTTACTAACAGAATTTGCTAGATTACTTCTGACATTCATAGTAGAAAATAATAATTCGTCATATAAAAGAATTAGTTTTTAACTCTAAATCTGCTTTTCGTGTAAAAAAAATCTTCCGTTTTCTTAAATTGTAGATCCTTTACTTCCAACTCAATGTTATAAACGATGTTGAAATGATTCGTTAATAAGTGAAAACGCTGAAAGTTTTCAAAGCATAGCGGACAAATTATTCTGCTAGTTTTTAGTATTTTTGAAATTGTCGCCGTGAAAATATCTTGGATGTCGATTTGTACTTGAAATTATTTCACACAATAAGCACATTTTGTTAACACTTCAAACTTTTGGATGCTCATACTGAAATATGTTTTGTCATGTCTAGTGCTTGTTTTTACTTAATAAAATAATAGAACTTTATCTGTCCATTGTCCTTTTCATAAAAATTACACGAAATTCTTTAATTAGCCACAAAACAATAGTATATTACAAAATTAATATTTCAATTCCCGCCACAAAAGTACATATTCAACGAAAATGTATAAACGTAAAAGATAAAAATCCAAATATGACTTTGACTGCTGGGTAGCTTCTAAACCCTCATCGTAGAGTCATATAAAATCAAGGACCACCAGATGGGTGAACGGACACGGATAATAATCAGAGTTTTTACGGTTTGAGATTTCATTCAGTTCTATCAAAAATTTTATTGTACATAATAAATAGGTATTTAGAACGTAGTGTGATTTCATTTTAAGTATCAAGCTTCAAAATATACTTTCGTTGCTAATTTTAAAGACTAGTTTTTGATTTTTGTTTTTTTTTTGTGTGTACAGATTCGTTTCAATGCAAAATTAGGTCACCCACATAGAATTTGAACATTTGAAATTACGCGGGCGTAATTTGTTACCCTCATGCGCGGAACTCCAACATTCTTGATAGTCAATTTGTTGTTAAAAATAAAAATAATTCATAATGGAATAAACAAACAAATTTATTGTGGTTAAACATCACAGTAAATGTTGAAAATGTTCACCATTTAGTTCAAGGCACATATTCACTCTCTTTTTCTTACTTTCAAAAATGTTCTGTAACATCCTTCCATCAATGCTTTGAACCCATCGTTCAATTTCATGTTGCAACTCTGCCAAGTTATTCATTTGCCGTTGAAACACTTTGTCTTTCAAATATCCAAATATTGAAAAGTCCAATGGCGTAAGATCTGGGGAACGTGGTGGAAATGCATGCTGCACTCCTAAACTTATTACACGATCGTCATAATGTTGTTGTAAATATTCCAATGTAGCACGTGCAGTGTGTGCAGTCGCGCCGTCCTGTTGAAAGTACCCTAACTGCAGCTCTTCGTCGTCAAGTTGTTGAATAAATGGTTCCAAAATCTGTTGCCTATACCTCTCTCCAGTCATAGTATCATGAAAGAAAATAGGTCCATATATTCGTCTACGAGAAACTGCCAACCATACTCCAATTTTTAAAGGATGAAGAGGCGTCTCTACAAAAACATGTGGATTTTCCGCGGACCAAATTCTAAAATTTTGCGAATTGACATAGCCAGATAAATGAAACCATGCTTCATCACTAAAAAATGTAAGGTCCAGTAACCCGTCATCATGAAAAGTATTCTGAAACCAATTGCAATATTCTACGCGGCGTGGAGGATCTATTGGTAAAAGTTGTTGCACAGTAGTTATTTTGTAAGGATGCATATGCAATCGTTTTTTCACTACTTTGTGACATGTGGTTACGGGAACTCCTGACTGTTGAGATAATCTTGTCAAAGATGTTTGGGGATTCTGCTCGAGTCTTTCTCTCAAATCATCAACAACTTCCTCAGATACTGCAGGTCTCCCAGAAGATTTCCCTTTGTTGACATTGCCAGTGCGAACAAATCTGTTGATGACATCTCTAATGTGAGCCTCTAATGATGTTTCTTGAATTTCCAAATCAGGGTAATTGGCCAGATATTCTTGCTTACAAGCGGCTACAGAATACAGCCACGCTCCGTCTACGAATGTCCCATTGCGATAATAAGACATAACGATGAAAGTGTTTTGCTCAACCGAATAAACCATTTTCACGGTCTTCGCTTCGAGCACAAAGTTTTCGCACGCAAGCACCAAGAGCCTTGAGAAAGGCTATTTTGTTGTTTTAAACTTGAATCAACGAGAATTACTGTAAATCACACTTGGAAAGTGGTAGAACAATAAAAGCGATGATTTTAAGTGACAGGTTACAAATGACAAGTGAGAACTGTCAAATGAGACAATTTCAGCAAAGCGGCATTTTTGAAATCCATGGCCAACTACGCCCTTAGAATCATTTATGAAAGCCCTGTATTATCAAGGTTTCGGACAAAATTAATGAGTTACTATTAAAATTAGATATACAGGCCGTGTGGCGACACCGTCGTGTCTTTTGCTATTTTACTCATTTTAAATATTTAGTGTCCGAGTTTTGTACCGACGGCCGTCACAAAAGAATACCTCTTGGGCCCTGACCCGTGAGGGCCGATTCGGAAAGTGCGAAAGACAAATGAGATACAATTTCACTCTATAGGCTATCTATTATAATTTTGTAACACAGTTTGACGAGCTAACAGTTTATCGAAGTGTTACATACTTAAAGCAGAGTAAAGAAGGGTAATTAAGATTATTGTAATAGAAACATAAACTATGCACCTTAAACTAAAATATGTTGATAACAGGGCGGTGAACCCCGACATCTGGTTAAGATTACGGAATAATTGCATATCAAAACTATAAGCGATGAAATCTTATCTAAAGGTATATTTTACGTATGCGTAATTAAAGAACATTAAGTTGTGCTCTCGTTTACTCCAGGCCACAGACTACCTCCAGGTGCTCATACTGCTCATAGTGTATGGGAGAGCCTGAGGGTGGTATACGTGCTTTTATGAGGAAGAACTGTCCATTCGTTAAATTGAGGGCGGTGATAAGGTAAGGTAGACACTAGACAGTTGGGCTGAAACGCAGTTCAAGATCAAGCCGGAAAAAGCTGATCCTATACGGTGGATCATTTACTTGTCGTACGAGATTCATAACAACGGCGTTTGAAGCCACTTACGAATTACCGGTAAGAGCCGATTAAGGCGACCTTCGCAAGGGCAGAACCGTATAATTAGGTCAGTGGGACTTACATGCCAGCGACTCAGCAGTCCAGTGGAAGATCGGAGCCACTATCACTCGCTGAAGAAGGTCGGTTTGATGCACTAGACACGAGCCCGGCGACCGGAAGTTGGGTACCGCGATCACACTAGGAAGTAGTCGAACCGCCAGCAAAACGGAATCGGAATAGACTAGAATAATTATAATAATTAAATAAAAATAGGTTGTTTTTATAGGGGTTTTCAAGTGTGAGAACAGTAAGGAAGATGTAACAAAAAAAATCCATTTCTCGCAATTTTGTCGCCGGAAACGGCGGCAAGTGTTTATAAAAATGCATCTCCCATAACCGGTCCGACCACCCAGTGGCGGCTCGTGACCTTTTGCAATGGGGGTACACAATTTGATATACGACGATATAAAACAGGTTGTTATTTCCAATTAATAGACGAAATTGTGTGACGGAAATAAATACAAAAATACATTCAATAAAAGTAAAAAAGGATTTGGCCATATACCTTTTTGCCTTCGATCAAAATTTTACGTTGATGGCATCGAACAGTTCATTTTGGACACTTTTAGACGTTCCGTTAAAAACCGTTGCTTCTTAGAAATGATCTGATAAAGCAGAGTCCAATTTAGCCGTAAAATCAATCAAACCTCGAAAAATAACTGGATTTTGTGATTCCCTATCAGGGGCGGCTTGTCCTATGAGGCAGGTGAGGCAGTGCCTCACCAATGAATTTTACGCCTTATTAGGATTTTTATTATTTTATACGGACACATTTCGGCCAATAATTTGTGTCTTTTTTCTAAAATTTTAAAAATAAATATAGAAAATTATATTCTTATTTTTATCTCGGTAGGTACTCGTTGCTCCCTTAATTAAAGAGCGCGCTTAAACACTCGGCACAACATGTATTTTGTGACGCGAATGAGGCAGACTCGAAGCTTGCCTCTACAGCATATATAGAAATCATGTCGTTAATAGGCAAGCAACCTGCAATACACTCATAAGCGGTATGAGTTGAAAAAAGACAAAATTGAGGCTAGCCTCATTTCTGTGCTTGCAAAAGAGATGGACAACTATAATATTTGCGCGCGGGGAACGTGCGATTACAATGCAGTCAGGCAAAACAATCAAGTGGATCGAAATAAAAAAATTAGTTTTGATACTTACGATACAAATTTCCGGATAATTTTTTAAATATTGAAAATTACTATTTTGAAGATTGTATTAATTGACATTACTCAAAAGTTTGGCCTTGTGATTCCCATGATAATGAAAGGTTGGCTCGTTATGGAAAAATACTATATGCCACATACAGTATGGCTATTTTAAGGGTTGAATTTCCGGCTCAGCACAGCTGGTCCACAAGAGCCTGAATAAATTTGAAACGCAACCCAAAATACGTTTTCACCACCATGCATGGACATGGTATGATCACAGTATATGTATATTGCGCATTTTGTGTGACGTCATGTGGCTGTCATGGCCGCCAATTTTAAATTATGGTTTTTTGCATGTTCGTCAACGGGCGATGCCAGATTTTGAACACATGTTATTAGCTTAGATCATATAATAAATAGATACCAACACGCCGTGTTCTTTCCCTAGGAGAGCCTGTGACGACATCCTCCTGTCACACGTCTCTCTTGTGCATGGAGGGATTACAATGAAGCTATCCTTGCCTGATCACTATTTGAATTTTGCGCGCCTAAATTTTAGGAAGTATGTCTGAACTAACTTCGTACGAAAGATGTTGACAGCATGATTTTATAAATAATTCACAGGACATAACGAAAGGAATAGCAATTGTGATCCGTTATGATTACACGTCGCCTGCGTTGACAGTTGCGCTGATAAAGCCTGCCGAATAGCCACCTTTGACAGATAATCCAGTAGTTACTTTCGACGCCATTTTCCTTCTGAGGGCGCTAGTTATCCTTGAATGACAGTTCAAATTTGAATTTGACACATTTGTAATTTTCGTAATTTTGAACTATAAAATACGATTAAAAATGCATTGTTGTATACCATCCTGTTCAAACAGTGATTCAAATGTTACCTACCACGAGTTTCCAACGCAGAAGCAGAGGTTTTCTGCGTGGATAAAAAGTATCACTCTTGGGGAAAATTTGAAAGGTTTGCATTCTTTAACTATTAAAAAATAAATAAAATTCTTGATATAACGTAATAATGAACGTTAATTTCATTTAAGAAAACTTTGAACCTCCTTCGGAGAGGCCAAAAGTCTGTATTCTTCATTTTAATAAAAATTATTTTTTCTACGATTCTGTGGGTAGATGCAGGCTAAAAAGCCATGCAATTCTCCAGTTTAACAAAGGTGTAAGAGAGAGGTGTAAGAAGGTGTGTAACTGATTAACCGAAACCATTTTCATCAATCAATAATAATCAATGAAAAACTTCACCAACAATCCTAAACCTACACGGAACATCATAAACCAACAATTTCTTCTGTACATTCAAATTGGTCAACTGTCAACGAAGGATAACTAGCGCCCTCAGCAAAATGTGTCCAAATTTTGCATATCGTCCAATTTCGCTATTCGGCAGGCTTTATCAGCGCAACTGTCAACGCAGGCGACGTGATTACATCACTTGAAATAGGATATTTGTTCTAAATTCTAAAATTGTTTCTCGTACAAGAACTCGAAAGAGAGGTTAGAAGAAACATCTGTCAAAAGCGATTTGTTGCGCTAGTGCGGTACAAGGATGGAAGTGAAATAGACATATACAGATGAAATGCATATAACAAAGATGAAGATGTGGTGATCACACAAGGATAGCATACTACTCCCCTTGACGTAGAAAACGACAACAGATAGCTTCATGTCTAGTCACAGCTTTCAGTTTGAGTATTGGTATCTATTTATTATATGATCTAAGGTTATTAGCAGATTTCGACATCGTGAAAGTGATGCTCATTGCCGTCCGATTGCCAGCGCTATTGCAGTCGTGGCCTACAACTTCGGGAATTCTTAATAACAATTACTACTTTTCCTAGGTTTTCCTCAGTTATACGAGTTCTCCTATATGTTAAAATGCTTTAAAAATTAAAAATGACTGTTCAACATCACAATTTTCGTGATGATCTTGATCAGACAAACCCTGAATTGCATCGAACGCCATTGAGGTTGAGACTGCACAGTCGGCTAGCCAAATTTATGCCTGACGTCGCGCTGTTGTTTTTAATATTTGCCTGATTAATTCCCCATCACTTCGACTGTGCCTAAGTCTGGTTATTACCATCTGATTTCAACTCAGCAGCTTCGAGGATAAGTTAACCCATAATTAAAAACTGAACCGAATCTCAACCTCCGTTATAACTTATAACCTCACATATCATCATATATCTAATAGTACTATATTGCTAACTGGCCTCAAAAGAGTCCGAAAACATAACGGCAGAGCAATATATCGGACCTCTCTGTCTCTCTGTGGTACTAAACAGTACTGCGCATACACTCGTACTTGCTTGATTTGTAGTCGATAGCGTGAGTGGAGGCGTTTTGACATTTCGTACGTTCGCTTCTATTTTGTGTACATGCGCACAGACCCTCGGTACTCTTATAGACAGAAAACAACGTCTATGTCTCTCTGTGTCCGTGAACACCGTTTCTATGTTACTTCTGAAGAGTTAGCAATATAGTAGTATTAGATATATGCATATCATTGATAAATTGACGTTTAGAGTTCCCTCAAACATATAAGGCCTTTATGACTTCACACCAATTTAACTCCCATTATAATTCAATAGGCCGTCACAACCGGATGTCCTAAACCCGCTCACCGGTACCTTCCTGAAAAGACCTTTTCTGGTAAAAGCACAGGGCAGGACTGAATTTTGCATTTACCGACAACTGCGCCTTTCGATTTTTTTATTTTAAGTAAAAACAAAGTAACTTTGTATTGTACTCAATCATTTTTTATTACAGCAAATTAATTAGAATTTTGACATACACAAAGATTTACTTATTAACTACTACTACTGCTTATTTATTGATCGAAATAGTCACTGTCATCATCACTCGACTCTTCTAAATTAACAATTAACCGTTTTATCAACCGTGCCCTGTACTGGTCTTTTCCTGAATTTATTCTTCAAGAAGGCACTGTGTTTTGTAGCTTCTGCTACAAACCGCATTTCTATTTACAAATATATGTTTTCGGATCATCGGCAAAATTTTTTGCTACAATATTTCGAAAAGTATTTAAAAATAAATTGCTACAAAAGTACTAATTAAATGACCTATTACTATTAATTTTTATTTATTTGTCACTATTTAGTGTAAGACAATAATTTTAAAAAATTTTATATATCTATGTATTTTTTATTAAAAAAATTAAGCTTGATAAACCTGTTTTTATAATTTGTAAATAAATTTAGTTGTGTTATTACTAGAGAGCGGATTTCTGTCGGGCTAGACAAGGCCAAACTCGGTACGGCTCGTACGGGTTGGGAATTCATTGCAGTTACCGGCTGCACTTCGTTTGTTTGAGATTAGAATAACGCTGCTTCGTTGCACTCTGCTGTTAATTCCAGTTCTCATTTAGTTAGCCGTTTGATTAATAAATCGTTAATTGTATTTATGGAATCAAGTGACAATTAAATTCAGTGATTACCTATGACCCGCTACTGAGTCCCGGCGATGCAGCGCGTCCCCACTAAAATCGTGACGTAGCCCGACAGAAATCCGCTGTCTAGTTATTACACTTCTTTTCAATTTTTGGAGGATATGCAACTGCATATCTCTACATATATTAATAAAGTTACACCATATTTGCATAAATTTCATGCATATTACATGATCATATTTCTCAAAATTTTGTTGCATACTTTTCGCTCTCTAGTCATGTATTATTTTTAATATAACAGCAATATGAATGTACCCTCTGGATTTGAAACAAAGGACGGTGACATCGTCAAAATTATTTGATTTATCAAAAAACTTAGTGGACCAGTTTTCTATGATTGCGATCGTACTTATTAAAGATTTTATGTTTTTTGCTTTCAGTATCTTAATAATATTTTCAAATGTGCAGAATAATGATTAAATAATTAAGGTACGGAAGAAACGTTAAAAACAAAATTACTCTTAGTCCGGTCCTTCGCGTCTCGGCCGTCCCTGGCACGTGGCATGGTTTACATTTACTAAGCTTTATGAAGGGTTGGCTGTAAAGTACTTTAAACGTCAAAGCCATAAACGCCCAAAACGCCTTATAGGTTTGAGGAAACTATAACTACAGTCACGGCTAGAAAATCTTGGAACGTCAATGTTATTCCGTTGTCACAAAGTGGGAAACACCTTGACATATTGCAACCAAATTTTTTTGTGCCATTTTTGAATGGATGCGCCGTGCAAAAAAGGTGACAATAAGGTATATATTACATCAAAATTTTCAGAGTGACAGAAAAATGATGTCCAAGATTTTCTGGCCTCGACTGTATTGTACCTGCGGCCAGAATCATTGGTTTTCAATATGTCTCCAACGGCTAGACACCATTATTAGCAAAAGACTATGCGGGGTTATTTACATTCTTTCATTTCCGTGAGCACGCAGCCACAAAAATCGCAATTTAATTTATATAAAAACCAGCACGAAAATCTTGTATACCACTCGCCACAAACACGTGTTTTTGCAAATACTCCTTATTTGTAGGTCTCGTCTCACCAATCGGCTTGGTCCCATATATGCAGTGTTTTCACAAGCCTAGTTTGTAGAGTTTCCTCAAACATTTAAGGCGTTTGTAGTTGTTTATAGTGTTGTTTTATAATTTTGATTTTTTTTCCAAAAATCTGGACCTTTCGGGTAAAAACTCAATTCGGAGTCGTAAACGATATGTGTAGGACTATGTTATTTTATACAATTTAAGACCCATTTACTATGTACAATTTTGAAGTGACGTCATCGCATTAGTGGTGGGGATGATTAGACAAATTTTGGTTAGCGTTTTACCATCTACATGATATACCTAATATAAGTACAAAATTTGACAACAATCGGCCCAGTACTTTCGGAGATTATCTGTCTAATAAAAATCCGGGACGGCAGACAGACGGACAAAAAAAAAAGGAATGGCGTGAAAAATGAAATACACACATGGAGAGAAGCTACGGAACTTCTACGAGAAGCTTTTGCCCCCAGACGACCTAACCATCGTCTTTTTCTGGACATTTTCAATAATCCCCAGGACGAAAAGACGCCAACCGACAAATTTATAACCATCCAACGAGAACAATTGGCACAAATGACGCGAAACTTGGATGAGGAATGGCAATTAGATATAATCTACAGTCTGCTGAAATACCATATTCGGGATAAAATCGCCAGGTCCGACTGCAGGTCCTTCACCGAACTCCTCGATAAGTCCCGAATCGTTGAGGAGAACGAGCGAGAAACGAGGAGAGTTAGAAACCACGCCCCAGAAACCCCAGAAAATGGCCAAACATTCCGACGGCAAGAATTCCCAAGAATCGACCGAAGACCCAGGTGCGATTTCTGTAAGAACTTTGGCCACGAGACACAAGAATGCAGGAGAAAAACACAGGATCAGCGACGACCGGCCAATGACCAAGAGATCATTAGATGTTACGGATGCCAACGTCCCGGTGTCTTCCGCCGAAACTGTCCGAACTGTAATCCAGAGACACGACGGACAAACTTCTGTGCAGCAAGAACAAATCCTAGAGCGCAACCCACCATAGATCGCTCACAAGGAATCCTGCGAGATATGCAGGTACCGCCACTCATCGTACCGATGGAAATCGATGACATCCGGACCTTCTCCGCACCATCACCAGCCCGAGATTTCCCCGCGATGGAATACATGGGGGCTGACGCCTGCTCCGCCATTGGGAACGAGAAATTTCCCGAAATTCCCCACATCACGTTCTCCTCTTTGCAACTTCGAGCAGAGAAAGGAGGGACCTTCCCCAAAGAAAAGAAATCCCGGCGTAAAGGGCGGAGGAAGAGGAGGAAACCCTTTGTGTTAAGGACAGATAGCAGCTACGCACTAGGAGCAGCTCCACTCTAGGGGGAGGCCACCAACGAACTCCCTGTAAAATACGCTAGCCGCTTACTCACGAGCGCCGACAGGAAGTACACCGTGCAGTCGCGAAGACCCGCACACCAGTACCAACCCGGAGATCAAGTACTAGTGGTAACCCATCCACTAAGCAACGTTCGAACAGGAGTCAGCGCCAAATTTGCTCCTAAACGCGAGAGGCCTTACATTAGGCGCCCACAAGGACGTACGAGTTATGAGGTATACGACGCACAGCATCCCTAGATGTCTACCATACTCCGTTTCACGGGAGCACTACACCTACGCCAGTGCCGGTGGCCCCACTACGAAAACGAGGCCGCCTCAGAAAGAAAGTTCAGGACCATAGTCGGGACGCCTTAATGGTCCTGAGGGGGAGATTATAGCGGAGCTTTCAAAGCGCTCCGCTAGTACCCTCTCGAGGTCGCTGTTTTCGGCAGCGCCGGAATCAACCCCACTAAGCTCACCCCCACTGGAACGCACCCCACTTGAAGCTGCGTCATTATACAGGTACTCCCACGCATCTCAACCCTGCCTATAAAAGGGACAACGCGATCACTTTTCAGGCTGATGGAACTCCACCATCTCCACCTTAAGGGCTGCACTGTCTAAGTCCTCTTCTGGTCGTCACCAGGGCTGCACTGTTTTACGGTCCCCTGCGCCGCTTTAATGACGTCATCTCCAGGGTCGCACTGTCCAGGTCCCCTGTGCCTCACCGCCGACGTCGTCATCTCCAGGGTCGCACTGTCCAGGTCCCCTGTGCCGCATCGCCGACGTCGTCATCTCCAGGGTCGCACTGTGCAGGTCCCCTGTGTCACATCCCAGGCAACATGATGTCGTCTTTTTCACGTGAATAAATGGTCATCAATTACGTCATAGTGACCAAAGATTTCACGTGATATTGACGTACCAATGACGGTCAAATGTCTCGTCCAGATGACGTCATTTTCTGACGAACTATTGACGTGATGTACTGACGTTTTATAGACGGCATTTATTGTCCATTTTAAGAGGTTTTTTATACTTATTTTGATTTTTAGAAAAAAACATGCAATAAATAAAACGCTGAAATACTTTTATATTTTTATGTTATTTACCTTAAATAAAATATTATAATTCGTTATAATCACCAGGTAAACCCCAAAACAATATATGTATTAATTAAAGTTAAAACAAATTAGTGTAAAAAAATTAAATTTACTACAATTCTGTACAACCAACAATGAACTTCAATAAACAAATAAAAAAATATATGTCAATTAAACAAATTAATGATAAACTACTTTTAAGAACACAAACAAATCTACATACAGGTAATTACCAGTCAAATTACTATAAACAAAAAAAATTGGTCTAAAGAGTTTAGACAGTACTTCCCTCGCTGTCGGAAACTTGACGACTGCATGCCTATTGTGTTTTTTTTCTCATTACATTTTTGTAGTGGGAATTTAAAAAAAAATTGCGATGACGTCATCAACATTTTTGCAAGGACACGTATATCAGTTGGGATAGATGTAGTGTAATACTAAGAATAAAATTATTGTATTCCCAAATTTTCGGGAAAATGAATTGGGTCGTTTTGAATATTGATTTGTTATAATCAATAAAATAACGAAACAATTTACTCACGTATACGGCGCCGGTGTGTAATATGTAGAGAGCGGATTTCTGTCGGGCTAGGCAAGGCCAAACTCGGTACGGCTCGTACAGGATGCGAATTCATTGCGGTTACGGACTGCACTTCGTTTATTTGAGATTAGAATAACGCTGTTTCGTTGCACTCTGCCGTTAATTCCCGTTCTCATTTACTTAGCCGTTTGATTAATAAATCGTTAATTATATTTATGGAATTAGTACCGATTAAATTCAGTGATTATCTATCACCCGCTACTGAGTCCCGGCGATCCAGCGCGTCCCCACCTATAATCGTGACGTAGCCCGACAGAAATCCGCTGTCTAGTAATATGAGAGGCAACTGAAAATCGTTTGTGTATAAACATTCTTAATTTAAGATGACAAGCGTAACAGCATACGTGAGAGTCAAACAGAGAAACTGTAAACAAAACGACCATCGGTTTTATTGCTTCGACTTCCGGTTATTATATAAAACATTGGGTTTTATTTTAATTCTTGACGGTGAAATTCACAATTGGTTGATTATAAACATGTCTATTCCACATTCGCGGAACCAAGTGAGCGCATAAAACAAATGCAGGTCTGTAATGTTAAAGTCGATGTAAATAAGCGTGCTACCCTTATGTTTCAACCGAGTTTTTCCTTTAACAAATTTTGTGTCTACTAAATTGGGTTGGTCCAATGTAATACTAATAATAAGTGTTGCCTTTAATTTAATCAATAAAACGAGAAAACGTAAAAGTAGAGAGTCGGCCGACGGACTCGATTACAATACTTCCTTTGCTTACGCTCGGGAAGTAATAAATTGACTTCATTAATTTTTTTGAACCACCTCTTAAGAAAATCTAAAAAATATGAATGGAATGATAAATCACAAGTACAAAAACTCATCATATTTTTTGCATTTTAGATAGGATTTATTCAGCAAAATTTAAGGGTGACGTCATCAATTTTTTTAGGAGGGATGAACAAATACATTTTGAACAAAAGTTTACCATGCTTATAATAACTTTAAAATATCTCCAAGATTTCAAAGCATTCGGTTTTGTAATTCCTGCTTAAATCGATAAAATAAATTCACGCATTCATTAATTTTTTTGAGTCACCCTGCATATGCAAATCCAAAAATATGAATGGAATGATAAATCACAAGTACAGACTCATCATATTTTGTACATTTTAGATTCGATTTATTCGGCAAACTTTTGAGCTAACGTCATCAGTTTTTTGTAGAAGATAACCAAATATATTTTGACTAAAAATTTATTATGCTCTTTATAACCCTAAAACATCTGCAAGATTTCAAAGCATTCGGTTTTGTAGTTCCTGATTAAATCAATAAAATAAATTGACGCATTCATTAATTTTTTTGAGTCACCCTGTATATGCAAATCGCAAAAATTTGAATGGAATGATAAATCACAAGAAGAGACTCACCATATTTTGTACATTTTAGATAGGATTTATTCAGCAAAATTTTGTGGTGACGTCATAAATTTGTTAGGGGGGACGACCAAATACATTTTGATCAAAAATTTACCATGCTTTTGATAATTTTAAAATATCTTCAAGATTTCAAAGCATTCGGTTTTGTAGTTCCTGAGTAAATCAGTAAAATAAATTTACGCATTCATTAATTTTTTTGAGTCACTCTGTATATGCAAATCCAAAAAATATGAATGGAGTGATAGATCACAGGTACAGACTGATCATATTTTGTACATTTTAGATATGATTTATTCCACAAACTTTTGAGCTGACGTCATCAAGTTTTTGGAGGGGATAAGGAAATATTTTTTGACTAAAGATTTATGATCCTCTTTATAGCCTTAAAACATCTGCAACATTTCAAAGCATTCTGGTTAGCAGATTAAAAATTAAATTTCAAAATGTTGTTTTATAATTTTGATTTTTTTTCCAAAAATCTGGACGTTTGGGGTGAAAAGTCGATTCGGAGTTGTAAACTACATGTTTGGGACTATGTTATTTTATACAATTGAAAACCCATTTACTATGTACAATTTTAAAGTGCCGTCATCGCATTAGTGGTGGGGATGATTAGACAAATTTTGGTTAGCGTTTTACCATCTACATGATATTCTTAATATAAGTACAAAATTTCACAACAATCGGTCGAGTACTTTCGGAAATTATCTGTCTAATAAAAATCCGGGACGGCAAATGGACAGACGGACGGACAGACAGACGGAAATGGGAGACCTATTTCTTCGTCTTCTAGGGGTCATGAAAGATCGAGAAAACGTAAAAGTAGAGAGTCGGCCGACGGACTCGATTACAATACTTCCTTTGCTTACGCTCGGGAAGTAAAAATTTTGCCGGTGATCCGAAAACATATGTATATTTGTAAATAGAAATGCGGTTTATAGCAGAAGCTACAAAAGAAGAATAAATTCAGGAAAAGACCAGTACAGGGCACGGTTGATAAAACCGTTAATTATTAATTTAGAAGAGTCGAGTGATGATGACAGTGACTATTTCGATCAATAAATAAGTAGTAGTAGTTAGTAAGTAAATAGTTGTGTATGTCAAAATTCTAACTAATTTGCTGTAATAAAAAATGATTAAGTACAAAGTTACTTTGTTTTTACCTAAAATAAAAAAATCGAAAGGCGCAGTTGTCGGTAAATGCCAAACTCAGTCCTGCCCTGTGCTTTTACCAGAAAAGGTCTTTTCAGGTAGGTATCGATGAGCGGGTTTAAGACATCCGGCTCTGACGGTCTATTGGATTATAATGGGAGTCAAATTGGTGTGAAGCCATAAATGCCTTAAATGTTTGAGGGAAGTCTAGCTTTAATACAAACAACTATTTCATTTGTCGTCTGTACCCATTCTACTGCGTCCACTTCTTATATCCATATACAACTGAATGTCATTCATTAACTGATCACTATTCAGATTATATACATAGACTGAATAAAATACAAATAAAAAAAATTGTTGTGAAGAGCATTTTATTAAGTAAAAAATTTAGACAATATTAGAAATTATAAACAGGGAAAGACAGACGGTCACACTGTCCTGAACCTTTTGGTATAAAGATTGTTAAAAATACAAAATGAAAATATTAATTTACTACTTTTAGTATCAAGAATAGTACAAATAAAGTGTTGAATAAACAATCAGATAACCTAATGTACGCTTACTGAAAACATGCTACACCCCTCACTTTTTACAGTTTTCTTTTTTCAATAACAAAATATTTGAAATGTTAGATGTATGCAAAAATTTGTTACCCAAAAAGTAAAAAATAAATTAGATCGCATGTATAAGGTCATATCCAATTTTAACATACATCCAACACAATGACGTCATATAAATAACCCCCCCTCGAATAAAAATGGAAAACAATTGAGTCTTTACGTTTTCGTAAAAATTCACCAATGTGAATATATACATACAAGTTTTTGCAAAATTCATAATTAGTACATTTTTCAACAATACTGTAACAAAATACTTGAATCAAAAATAATGAATAATTTTTGACATCCACCAAAAAATAAAATGAGCAAGTTAAAACAAGGTCCTGAAAGAGCTACCTTCCACAGACCAACCTTTTTTGCCCTCGTCGACAAGCATTCGCGAAGTCATAATTCAGAAGGTTAACTGAATATGATCAGAATCTCCTCAATAACGCACAAACAGAGCAAACGGATGTGCTCATTATTCATGTTTCCTCCCTAAACCCGAGTCACATTTTTAGCACTCTGGAGTCTTGTTTCTCAGTTTTTGCACATATTACAGTCTACCACTTTCAACACTGTTCAACTTAAGTCCAAGTATTAAACTTCTTATCACCAAATTCAGCACACCACAGTGAATTTTTTACGGAACCATCAAATTTGTGGAGATTCGGATGTTAAGAAACAAATTTGATGGTTTAGCAAAGTTATAGATAATTAAAAATTTTGTGGAGGTAGAATCCCATGGGTAACAAGATCTGCGATTCTAACACCAAGACCTAAATTAGATTTATTACGTGAAACATGTCACTCACCATGGTGTGTCTAGAATTTCAAGAAATTTTCTTACTTTATTTTAAATAATAACGCCGTATCACCCATTTTCGCCAGAAACACATTATTATTTTTTCACAAATTTCAGTATAAAAAAGTCTTTGAACGCAAATTTAAACTCTTTAGAAAAAAAATAATAAAAGTACGTTGTTTTATATATACAGTTACTTCTTTATGTGTAGTTAACTTTTATTATACATCGCGTTACTTCGCATTCTCTTCTGGAGTGTCTTCGTCGTCTAACAGCTTAGCCACATACAGTTTAGGATCAATCACTTTCGGAATTGGTTTAATTTCTGTTCCCAGTTCCTGTTCAATACGATGTAATGCGAACCTATCATCATAGGTAATTAAGTTGATGGCAATACCCAAGTGTCCGAATCGGCCGGATCTGCCTATACGATGTAAATAAGTTTCAGCCATCTTCGGAAAATCAAAGTTGATGACAACATTTACCGCTTGTACATCAATGCCTACGAAAAAAATATAAAGATTTTGAGTATCATTTAATTACATCTTACCTCTTGTAAACAGATCAGAACAGACTAGATTTCGACAGAGACCAGCTCGAAAATCATGAAATACCCTATTACGATGGGCTTGGGCCATTTTAGCATGGATGTAATAGCAACAATAACCAAGTTCTGTAATTTTTTTCGCCAACAATTCCACACGTTGAGTCGAATTACAAAATATTATACTTTGGTTTATTTGTAACTGAAAAAAAAAGTTAAATGTAATATATGAATATATATACGTATGTGCATAGATACCTTTGAGAACAGAGTATTTAGACAGTGTACTTTCTGACGTTCTTGAACGAACGCATAATATTGCGTTACACCTTTCAGCGTGAGTTCTTCCATAAGATTGATCTCATAAGGATCCCTCAAGTGTTTTCTCATAAACTGTTCAACTGTGAGAGGGAACGTGGCAGAGAAGAGCAGAATTTGTCTCTCTTGTGGTAGATTCTTTATCACAGTATCGAGCATCCCCTTGAAGTCTTGTGACAACAGCTTATCAGCCTCGTCTAAAACAAGTATCTTGCACTGGTCCATGACGGCCACACCTTTTTCCATCAGATCAAGAATGCGACCAGGAGTTGCTATAATAACTTGAACTTTCTGATAGATGCGCATTATGTCGTCCCTTAGGTTCGTACCACCAGTAGTTACCATTACACGAACGTCCAAATGTTTCGCTAGTTCGATGCATATTTGTGACGTTTGTAATGCCAGTTCTCGTGTAGGCACTATTATCAGTGCTTGAATACAGTCTTTTTTAGGGTCGATCTGTTCCAATACAGGGATACTATACGCACCAGTTTTACCTAAAGAAAAATTTGTAATAAAGATATGTAGAAAATATGTTGTTATGTATCAATTAAATTCAGAACAAGTATTTCTTAATAAAATTCGCTTTGAGGTAGGATGAAATGCCAGCAACACAACAATACAAAAACGCACTGAAAACGCTGATACACAGCACAAGTTTACTTGCATCAAAATTGATAAATACTGACTGGCAAAAAAAAAACGGCCACTGAAATATTTCGCAAAATCGCTTAAAAGTTATTAAAATATGTATCTAGTGATTGTTATTTTATTTGAGAACCATTCACTGTCCACACATGATATGCAAATTAGCTAGAATTAAATAAATACAATCACTAGTTAAAATATAATTTTTTAAAGTGGTTTTGCGAAACATTTCGGGGTGGTCGTTTTTTTGTGCCGGTCAGTGTAGATGTTTGTCCCCAATAACAAATTGACATTTTCACAAAAATGTATAATAAAAACCTCATTTGAAGCATGTGGCGTAACATGCTCCTTTACTCCAAGTGTTTAATAAATAGTCACCCACTTCTAGATTTTATTATTATTATATTAATCGTAACTTTCCCAACTGGATAATCCACTTAACATGGAAAGGTGAATAGAGATTAAATTTCATCAGATAAACAAAAAACAAAAAGCTCACAACCAGTGTTAATAATGCAAGAACACAATTTGTAAATTTTCAATCAATCAGAAAGTTATATAGCTCGTTGACTTCATACTTTTTGCAGAAACATTCACTTTCAAACTGCATATTCCGCTATAATGCATGCAGAAACTTTAGGAAACTTAACAGTTATATCACAGTTCTGTGATATTTTATTGAACACCCTACACATTACAACAATTGGTGACCTTTGTAATGGATTACTTTTGCAGGAGGGACAATAGAATATATCAGGTTGACGAGCATTGTACCTCGGTGTTAAAAAGCTTATTTTCCTGAGCAACCACATGCAATCAACTTCATACTTAATTAAATTTAAGAGGAATCACACACCTGAAATCAGTCTTCTCGTATTCAGGGAGATGATGTTAAATCTATTTAATAACTGTGATTGTGGGTAACCTTTTACCGGATATATTCTGTCTTCCCGAAATGTTAGGAATTTTAGAAACACTCTTTGAACAGACTCTATATTGTTAACATGGGCTTGATACACCGAGTGCCAAATAATTGAACCGTACTCCAACCTAGACCTGACAAGTCCAAGTTAAAAAAGATTTTAATGTTTTATATACTTTTTGGACATAACTTCTCAAAAATATTAACATATGAATCCATTTAGTATCTTAGAAACGGCAGATGGAAATATTTTGTTTAATTTTTCTAGTAAGGTCTAACAAACAGTAACTAAAGTCGGAAACAAAACTTAACGACAAAGAAACGTCATTTGCGTCAAAATTTTCAGGAGATTCATATATTATAAGTAGAGCTAGGCAGTTGAAACTTCAAGCGCTTCGTATTAACTCCTTCCACTGCAGACCAGTGGCTCGCAGCCGATGTTACATGTCGTGAAGAAAATTATGAGAAAAATAATATTAACTGAACATCAGTTGATGATACATGATCGTTTTCCGGGTTGGGACCGTGTTAATTGGGCACTTTCGTAAGTGGAATTTTCAGGAGCAGGGTTAAGAGATTAGGAATAAACTTAAACAAAAATATGAATGCAATGATCAATCACAAGTAAAAACTCATCATATTTTGCACATTTTGGGTGGAATTTATTCAATAAAATTTTGAGTTGACGTCATCAATTTTTTGGGGGGAATAAATCGATAGATTTTGATTAACAATTTACCATGCTTACAATAACTTTAAAACGTCTGCAAGATTTCAAGGCATTCGGTTTTGCAGTTCTTGATTTAATCAATAAAATAAATTGAGTCATTAATTATTTCTTTTGCATCATCCTGTATAAGCAAATCGAAAAAATATAATTGCAAATGCAGTAATTTCAAAAGTGTGCGGTTTACTGAACGATAAAAAAAGTAAAATAAAAATGAGAAAAGATCCTGCAAACAAAACTCAAGCGGCAGCTGCCTTTGTGCAGGTGGCTGCCTAAATGCAAGTCGTAATTTATTGGAACGTCCGGAAGTGGCCAATTTTGCATTTTGCACAATCTCGAGATCATATATGTGTCGACAACCGGTCAGCCAAAGACGAAATCATATTTTTGTAATAACCAAATTAAAAACAAATTATATAAATGCAATGATAAATTACAAGTATAGACCAGTGGCGGCTCGTGATTCTAGAGGTTGGGGGGTCAACTAAGATTGCCCCAACGACTTTATGGACAAGCCGCCACTGGTATAGACTGATCATATTTTGCACATTTTAGAGAGAATTTATTCAGCAAAATTTTGAGATGACGTATTCAATTTTTTGGGGTTGATAAACATATACATCTTGATTAAAAAGTTACCATACTTACAATAACTTCAAAACGTCAAGATTTCAAAGTATTCAGTTTTGCAATTCTTGATTTAATCATTAAAATACATTGACTCAGTCATTAATTTTTTTCAGACACCCCGCATAAGCAAATCTAAAAAATATTAATGCAGTGATAAGTCACAAGTATAGGCTCATAATGCTTTGCACATTTAAGACAGGATTTATTTAGCAAAATTTTGGAGTGACGACATTAATTTTTAGGGGGATGAGCAAATACATTTTGAATAAATTTACCATGCTTATGATAACTTTAAATCATCTCCAAGATTTCAAAGCATTCGGTTTTGTAGTTTCAGATTAAATGAATAAAATAAGTTCACGCATTCATTTTTTTAAGTTACCCTGCAAATCCAAAAAATATAAAAGGAATGATAAATTACAAGGACAGGCTCATCATATTTTGTACAATTTAATTTTGAGTTGACGTCATCAATTTCTTCGACGGGATTAAGTAAATATACATATTTTGATTAAACATTTATCATGCTTATCAGAACTTCAAAACATCTGCAAGATTTCAAAACATTCGGTTATGCAGATTCAAAATTAAATTGCGAAATGTTTTTAGAATTGTGATTTTTTTCCCAAAAATCTGGACGTTTCGGGTAAAAACTCAATACAGAGTCATAAACAACATGTGTAGGACTATGTTATTTTATACAATTTAAAACCCATTTACTATGTACAATTTTGATGTGACCTCATCACATTATTGGTGGGGATGATTAGACAAATTTTGGTTAGCGTTTTACCATCTACATGATATTCGTAATATAAATACAAAATTTGACAACAATCGGCCCAGTACTTTCGAAGATTATCTATCTAATAAGCATCCGCGACGGCAGACAGACGGACAGAAGACAGACAGACGGAAACGGGAGACCTATTTCTTCGTACTGTAGGGGTCATTAATGGTTGAGAAAACGTAAATGTAGAGAATCGGTCGAAGGACTCGATTACAATATTTCCTTCGTTTAAGCTCGGGAAGTAAAAAAGATAAAACAAAAAAAAATCAACGGCAAATAAAGCAGAGTACAAAAAGAATAGTATCAATCTCCTCAATTCTTGCGGAACACCTTGTAAATAGTAATGACTTTGAAATCAAATAGGACAATTAATCGAATCCTAAATATAACTTCAATGTAACTCACAATTTGGCTAGCCTTTATACAATCATTCCTCCGTTCTAATTTCAAATCTTATATTTTAAATTCAAGCTGAAATCTTGATTTTGCATATTTTGTTAATATAATGTAGCTACACATCCAAGTCACAAGTTTCAACCAACTCATTAACTAATTTCACTGTTTTGCGCACTGGAGAATTTATAATACATCCGTCCGAATTAGAACATACTGTTATGCCTTGAATGAATCCTAGATACATAGTAATAGAATGATAGGTGGAAAAACAGTTCAACAGTCAATATTTCCATATAGCTTTTTAACAAGAATCTCATTGCGAATACGTTCCTTCGATTTTCAAGTGTTGACAAATTAAAATATAATAACTCCGTTTGATTGAAGCCTCGGGTTAGAAAATTTGATAAATTTTCTCTTATACAAATGTTTAGTAATCGTCTCTGGATTTTTTCTGATCTAATACTTTGGGTGACGTAGTTTGTAGATCGAGGTTGGAATAAGAGGGGAGGGTGCATGTCGTATGGTTCCAATGGTCCGGTTCTGGGACAAAATCAAATACCATTTACGATGGGTGTGTCGTACAACCTATCTTTTTACCGGTACTCCATGCCGCTTATTTTGTTTCCCCACGTACTGTCTTTATACGTTTTTTTTTTTGAATACTCAACATTGTGAGCTGCAAACTTTGTAAATCATGGCATGGCAGTAAACAATGTTTGAAAGACACTTAGTTTTCGTAAGCTTCAGTTTGTTTTATCCCCATGACGAATGATAAATAATTCATTGCTCCGCCACTGGTTGGTAATACTTTTCAACCTAGAGGCGTGGTTAACTCGAGTGCATGGTCGTAAACGATGTTTAGATCCAGAGAGCTCGGTCCCACAAATTTCACCGATCATCCTGCCGTTCTTATTCCACCCTCCTCGTTGTAGACATAATATTCTAATTTAGTTCTACTAAGACCCGTAAATAGTGTTTAAATGTATTTGTGTGATGAAGGTTCTTACTATAAAGCCAAGTATTGCTTAAAATGTTGTGGTGTTTTTACAAAGCAATAAATTTGACTTTTACAACGTCTTAATTAACATTTCCACTGAGTACTGTAGGTGACACTATCCAGGAATGCTATAAATTATGGGCTAAAATTTTTTGTTAATAAATACAAATATGAGAACGAGACTTCAGAATTTTTTAAAATTAGAATTTACTTTAACGTTTGTGTAGTGGTATGTTTTACCACGAATTGTAACTTGGCAAGTTCTAGCTTACCAGCAAAATGAACAATTATCATATGTGTCTCCTACCCTTTGAACGCACTGAAAGATATACTACGTGAAATGAAATACTCACAATTAATTACATTAATTCAAATTTTGATCATTTTAAGCGATAAATTTGGGACTTTTCTTGAAATATTTGAAATACGAGACAATTTGTACACCAGTTTTCTAGTGTCGAAGTGAAACAAATGCAAAGCAAAAAACCTAAAATTATGAAAATTATAAAAAGTTGACATTAATCGTAACAAAATAAAAATAACTGTATTTAATTTTATGGTCATATTTTCGCAAGAAAAATATGAAAAAAATAAATAAAATCAAGTCATTAGTATAGCATATTTGTCCCCCTATTCAGTTATCAAATAAATGAACAGGCTTACTAAAACATGCCCTTAACGTCTATTATATTAATTAAGCATATAAAAAGAATACCTGTGCCATTTTTTGCTCTAGCAAGTATATCTTTGCCAGATAACGCTATTGGAATCGAGGCTTCTTGAATAGGTGATGGTTTCTCCCATCCTTTCTCAAAAATACCCATTAACAGTTCTCGCTTTAGGCAGAATTCTTCAAACTCATTTCCTCTTGTATCAGTTACATCCTGCAAATTTTATGGGATTTTAGTTTTGGTACAATAAAGTTGAACAATATAAATAAATTTTGTGAAAATCAGGTCAAATTTTTCATTTATATCTACAAAATGAAGGGGAATCCACAATCTCATCACCAAGTACCTCACCCAAAATTTTATGAAAGTTAGTTGAATGTAATAGAGAATTTCAGCCTACTAGGTAGTAAATGTAATAAAGAAGTAATTTACTACTAGTGAAAAAACTTACACTGGTCTGTATTCTCCGATCTTTGGGGGGAATCTTGAGTTTTGCTTTCCATCCCATGTCATCCATTTTGGTGTCAATTTCACTGAAAACAGTTTTATTATTTATATCTTTGATGATTCAACAATGGGACACCAACAAAAAGCAATTACAAAAAACATACACAGTTTAGAAAATACTTACACTTTGCCTGACAGAGCCATGACATGGTTAGAATTCAGCGTGTCCGTCATCATAATTGCAAAAAATACAATGAAGAGTGTAATAAAAATAGGGTTTATAAAACCCAAATCTGAATTTTTCTACAATGTGTAGAATAAATACTGTTCCTGAAACCCCTTGCAGGAATAATAATGTATCTGCAAGTAAAAAAAGATTTTAGAAACTAGTGGATGCAGCTACGCAAAAAAATTAAGGTCAATATAGAATGCAATACATCAAATTCTAAAAATCAGTTTCCCTTGTTAATCCACATAATAATCATTACAAAGCGTTCCTGACAATCGACGAAACAGAATCGAAATTAAATATTCAAGAAAATGTCGAGGATCCAAGTGAATTTACAAGATTAAAAATTACAGTTAATATGGCTACTGACCCTTGTCAGCTGTATATAAGCTGAATCTATTACACAAACAATAATGGAATTTACCTGATTCTGGACAATGGATTTACGAAATATCGTCGAGACACTTTGGAAAATACCTAGACATTTCTCACCTCGATGTGAATTTACGCATTAATCTGTTTTTTTAGTCACTTTTGCCTTTGATATGGACGCTTTAATCACCAGATAGAAAATGAATTCCAGCAATGGCGGCGCTACCGATAACTGTAAATATACATCTGTAAATCATGCAACCATCATCAACTTCCGCGCACTCTGTTGGATTTTGATACAACTTCTTCGCTAACAAAATTTTTAATTTCCGGCACTACGGATAGCAAGTCGTTTAGAATACTCACTCATAAGAAGCACCCACTAGTGGATTCGCAAAATGAAATTTCTAGAACCGATTTCCTTAAAGATTTCTTTTCAGTGTTGAAAATTAAAATATCTATACCACACATGGAGGTAGAATCCTTCCTCCATGATACCACAGTATGTAAGTAACGAAAGTGTCAGCACAGAAATGTCACGAAATAGTGTCAGCTTAATATTTCAGCTGTTCCTAACGAAACGGAACGATGTAAAGAGGTCACTAGTTCTAACTAGAGGCACCACCAACAAAATGCGTAATATCATATCCATGGTATAGCTGCTTTCAAAATAAGAGAGTAAAACTACCTGGAAAACTGACTTGACTTTTAGGGTTTTCCAACCCTAAGCGGTAGGTGGGCCAATAAGAATGATTGACAGTTTGTACCAGTACTACCAGGTATAATGGATTAAGGCTGTACGGCACCAGAAAATTTCATCTCTGGGAAATATGCAACTTGTAAAACAACCCATGTTACCACGTTATGACAGCTGCCACTCATCTCTAAGGGTTAAAATCGTTCGCTTCGTTGATAAAAGCTTTATTAAATTATTACTCCTATTGTCAGCTTGGCAAATGTATTTCTTGGCTTCCAGGTAGAGCACAGTACGCCACTAAAATATTTCAGTCTGTTCGAAGTGCGCTGGATTTTTAATCCTCGACCGAATTGCGGTGCAAAATTTGGTAATTACCTGATACCTTAGATCCCTGACCGAAGTGCGATAAGTGGGTGTTTCAAAAACTGAATAAAAATTTAGTAAATAACATGTACATACTATTTATATTAATTTTCAGATAACTTCACTTTCTTTACTTTTCGTCCTTTTTAAATACACTGTCAGACAAAAAATCTCGGGACACTTGAATTTTTTGTAATTACCTGCAACTGGTCGAACTTTTATCAAAAATATTCCAATAAGCAAATCGTTAATGTATTCATGTATTCATTAATAGAAAACATAACTTTATTCTAGAACATGTGGAAACAGAACAAAAGTAAAAAAAAAGTCATAACACTAAATATCAGTCTAAATTTACAAATATTCAAGTGTCCGTTTTTTTTTGTCGGGTAGTGTATTTATTTAAAAACAACCCGTAGATCACATACTTACATAGATTTGTATAATCACCAGTTAATCACTAGCTAATGTTTATTAGTTAGTAAATTAAAATGATTCTATCTTTATTTGTTATTGATCTATGCTGTTCTAAATTATATAATTTCTGAAATTGTTAAATAAAATCGTCGTAAACTAAGGTAAAATATAACTATGTCAATATTTTCTTATTATCTACAATTATGATATGATATTAGCAAACTTGTAGCTGCCATATTTCAGAAAATTATACCTTGAAATTTCATTATTTTTGAATTGAACAATTTTAGATTTTATAAACATATGTCTACGAAGTACATCTTTTGCAATATATCGTTTTTCATTTTTATGTGCAGAATTTATTTTTATATTGTAATAACCCAAGCTTCTCGCCTTTAAATTGACCTTGAAAAAGTTTGAAAGGCCAGCGAAAATTTTAAAAATTCAAAGTTTGGCCTTGGCTGTGATCGTCTAACAAACAAATAGGAACCTACGTTGTGTTTTTTTTTTTTTTTTGGTTTTGAAAAATGGAAAGACGTTCTTTCATACAAGTGCATACACTGTCGAGAGCGCAAGAAAAAATAGACAAAATTGTTTTGGAGGAAAGACGCTGCGAAGATTTACTCCTCAGCGCAAAAACCCCCTTTTGTTTTATTCCCGGACATATTACATTTCAAATACCTTAAGATATATGAAAAGGAGACACTCGCGAATTGACCGACATACACATATGAAAAATGAACAAACGGAAAATTCTGTACATCTGTTTGGAATCAATGTAAATATTTGAATATCACAAATTTAATAAAACAAAGCAAAAACTGAATCAAGTAACTGGATGCAAATACACAAGTTATTACAGGCGTGTGGCGACAGATCCTTTTTTTTTAGTTACGGCAGTTAACAGGAGCACAACAAAAGTACCCCTGGGGCGTTGTAGCATAAGCGTAGTTTGGGCTACCGGTTTGGAGCTGTTCTCCCCCCACGACGGTGATTCTATCTATCGCAAAGCCTACCCCACACGCATATCTCCATTACGAACGTGCCCTGAGGGAACTAGGCCATTACGGTCGTCCGACCCGCAAAAGATCTCGACTATTGGTCCAAGTCGAGAAATTTACAACATCGGCGGCCGCCCCTGAATCTATCCAAACCTGTGGACTTGTACAGGTGGCAGGTGGCACGATAAATCTCGCCAGCTCGACTAGGAACCGAACTTCGCTTCTGCCACGTTTTCTGTGTCATTTAACCTCAATTCCATTTTAAAATATTCAATCTCTTATAACTCTGATATTAACAACAACTGAACAAGTGTTAAAGTTTCAAAGAGCAATAAACAACATTTAGATTCGCCATACAATCTTGGGAAAATTTAACCAACAAATAGTTTTTATGTGAGATTAAAGTTGGACATCAAATAATTTATATGATAGAAACATTCATCAGCAAAGTATTTACAAAACAGAATTCAGCAAAGATTTATGAAACAAGAGATCTCGTGTGAAATGAACTTGTACAAATAGAAATATTCTGTGAAGTTAAAACTGTAGAACATGAAATTTACGTTCAATTGAAATTATACAACAAATAAATTTACTGAGGTTAAAATTGTGGGATTAAAGAAATATTGTTTGAGGTGGAAAATTGCAGAGTTAACAAAATTTACAGGAGATTAATAATTGCCACACTTTATCAACGGTTCAAACAAAGAGTTTACATTATGTCATATTATATCATGATCTAAGTGATTGGTTACTTCAAAAAAACAATTTACTTTGAGAGTTTAAAATACCGCGAACTGGTTACCCCAACAAAACGCATAATAAACAAACACAGAAATATCCAATCATCGCTCCGAGGGAAAAAGCGCCTCGGTGATGCAAATTTTAAAATCGTTGCGAGGAAAAAGCATCTCGGTGATGTAAATTTTAAAATCGTTGCGAGGAAAAGCGTCTCGGTGATGTAATCAATCTGTAGCGTTGTGAGGGCATGCTTTGATTAATTAATCAATCTGTGGCGTTGTGAGGCATGCCCCGATGAATTAATCATGATAACGATGATAACCACATAAGCGAAGAAAATATCATAACCCCCGCCAGTTCGCAGTATAATAAACTTGTTTAACTGCCGTAAATGAACTATTAGCAATCTTGTGTGAAGAATTAAGAAGTGTTATAATGTAACGCTTACGTATATGCATCCAGAGACCTATTCGTAATTAAACATAAGGTGTTTTTCCTGACTAAGTGAATTTCATGAAATCTTCTAGCAAGTGGTATATTTAAATAATCCTGATTGTTAAATTGTGTTAGCACTAGCTGACTATTAAGAAAAACTAACTTGATTGGTGAATTTACAAACAATGAAACAAATTTACAACACGTCTTTTGGTGGACCGGAAGTCCGCATTTCTCCGATTAAAATGCCACAAGAATTACCTCTTAAATCTTTCCTTAACTTATTCTTCAAGAAGGAACTGTGTTTTGTAGCACCTGCTCCAAACCGCATTTTTGTTTACAAATATATGCTTTCGGATCGCCAGCAAAATTTTTTGCTACAATATTACGAAAAGTATTTAAAAATAAATTGTTGCCAATATACTAATTAAATGGCCGATTATAATTATTTTTTAATTTGTCATGTTCATATTTATTTTTTAGTATAAGAATATTATCTTTACCTTTTTCATTAAAATTAAACACAGTCACAAATTATTATTATTTCCAGTTTCTGCTCTGTCACTTGGTTACGTCCATTGCTGTACATAATAATAATCAGCAGGGGCGGCTGGTGCCGGGGGGCACAAGAGCACGTGCCCCCCCAAAATTACAACGTCTACAAACACACTAGACATAGCAAAATAATAATTTTCAATATTTAAAAAATTATCCGGAAATTTGTATCATAATTATCAAAACTAATTTTTTTATCTCGCGCCACTTGTCTAAAATGTATCAAAACTTACTTCCACTTGCATCTAAAGATGTGTCTTGGATATATGATATGTTATTTCTGATGAAATGCTGATAAAAGCCCGGCACAGAGACCGAATGGACCGAATCGTGACTGATTTAGATGTTTTGTTTACACCGTTGCCATGGAAACTACACGTCGTAGCCGCCTGATATGCGCTTGATACAACTGACTTGTGAGCCCGTTGCGATCGTGTTCTGGAGGATTGAATTACTATCGCGGGTTTTAATTTTCCTTCTGCGCGAACACGTAGGTATGATAAATATTCTTGGATAATCTTCTCAGTAATACAAACATTCGGAAACAACTACACACCGCTTATATTAATAATATTCGGGCACATAACGCAATATTTTGATTTTAATAAATACATTATTATTTAAATAAATTGTACGACTAACAAACATTTAATGACTCTGCGGCCTGTAAAAAGTGATTTTTTGTCAATGTGAGAATATTCAAGCGATTCTATGATGGTTATGACTCAAAAAACTTGAAAAGAATGGTGCTTTTTTTACGATATTTCTCAACCATATTTTTTTAGTTGATTGAACTGGTCTCTGCGGTCTAGAATATGAAAAAAGTTGCAGTTTGATGTATGATACATCTCTATTCATATCATTTTTTCTTACAAAAAACCAAAAAAAAAGTTATACCTCGTCTAGCGAGTCCCCTTAAGCTTATGGTCCTAAACCGCTTGAGATTATGATATCCTTAAGTCAAGTAGGGTCGCTGCAGGGGGTTCTGTTCTCTTATTATTTTGAAAGCAGCTATCCAGCTATATAAGAAGGCATGGTCAGGAGCAGGGTGACATGGTATGATATTGCGCATTTTGTGTGACGTCATGTGGCTATCATGACCGCTAACTTTAAATTCTGACTTATTGCATGTTTGTATTATCACTATCAACGAACGATACCAAATGTTGAACACATATTGTTAGCATTTGATTTCAATTTACCACCTATGGTAGAAGGAGACATGGCATCCGATGTACCAATTTAAAAATCGTCTGCGCATCCATTTGTGACGTTAGGTGGCATCAACGACCTTGTGACTCTTGTGAGCTTCGCTAGGGAAGTCTAGGGAATTTCAGCTTGAGTTGTCATTGCTCTGTCCAATACGTCAATTAGTTGTCCGATAACAAAAGTTAATGAAATTAACGTCGTCTTCGTTGATTCACTATTAAAGTCTCTCCAATTGGTTACAATCGTCCGACTTGTCAAAAGGGAAAATATCAAAAGATGTCACCCCCTTCAGGAGTTACAGGAACCTGTAATTAATCCGTTTTGTCGCGCGCCAAAACAGTTTGTGCTTGAATTGATATTATCAAAATGTCCAAAAAATATTGCTCTGTGCCTGCTTGTGGGGTAATCAAGGATCCTAGAGACCACAAAATAATGCAGATTCCCTTCAAACACTGTGAACAAAAGGTTGTGGTGCAAAAAGGTTTTTAATGCTACAAGTAGGTACCCCAACATGAATCTTTTACCTAAGGGAATGTATAGCCATTAAAACCATTTCAGGTGATAATATTGCCAATAATTTATACATTTGTGGTAAACACTTTGAGAGAAGTTGTTATTACACAAATAAAAGACTTAAACCCGGCTCTGTTCCTACTTTGTTCCTCCATGGTTCCAAGTCACCGCTACCTGTTCCTACTTCTTCAAGCTCCCCAGCAAGTACTAAACGTGATCCAGAATGCAGCTTCATAATTCCTGAGACACATTCCGATAACAATGTAAACACCTCAAAGAAAAACTTTCCTACTGCATATCCCTTTGCAGACCATCCACACCCATGGCGTTGTGACTTTGGCACCGGTACCGAAATTTTGCCTCTTTTTCAAGTAAAAACTGAAATACATGACGTCAAATTGTGTCAAAAAGTCAGACCACGACAGACATTTAGCCGACATTACAGATTCCTTTCCCTCCCGACGTATGCTCCCTCACATGTCACATTTAAGGGATTGGAGAGACTTTAATAGTGAATCAACGAAGACGACGGAAATTAATAATGATAAAAATGTAATTATTGAAAGTTGAACGATCCAAAAATGTGGTTTCGTATCAATTTCGATAAATGTGGGACATCAGCAAATGCAGATACCAATTTGTTCGTATCTCTTGAGTGTTGAAAAGAGATTTTTCACATATTTATGCTCAGTTCTCTCCACAAACCTAAATTCTGCGATCACATCACACATACGACTGCAACAACTGAATAATCACAAATAAATTTTTCCAACTTAAAGAATGTATGTATTTTAAATTTCGCGCTAATTTCACCCCACTTGACGTCACACCCGATGCGTATGCCTATACCATGTCCACGGTTGTAGAATAGATAGGTTGATACACTAGCATACATTTGCATATCCCTGGTCAGCGACGCCAATTGTCGATCGCGTCGCCTGGTTTTTGACGTTTTAGGGACACAGAACTCTATAGGCATCTGTCTATAACCGATGTAATTAATAAAAGAAATCGTACTTATCGACTCCGATCAAATGTCATTTACAAATTTTGTATTGTTCATAAAGCAATGTAAACGAAAATCCCCAAAATAACTAGAATGATTTCCGCTCGACAAGGTAGAGGCGCTAGCTGTATGTGTCCTTTCCATGGATATAGGGATCGAAAAGAAGCGTCGCCATCCCAAGCCATTAGTGTACAAACCTATCTATTCTACAACCGTGACCATGTCTCCTTCTACCATAGGAATCCTATGGCTACTCTTAAAAAAGATGTACTGTATATGTAAATATCTAACAATTATCTGTAGTTACCTTTGATTTGATCGGTTGGCAACAGAAATTACCAACAAAGCGAACAAAATTCTGGCCGAGAACGCCTCACTACACTTACACAGAAAGGCGAAAATTGCATGTGATCATCTTATCTAGAGTGAAGTGTTCCTCAACCTGTCAAATGCGTGGAATAGAGAGCGAGAATATGTTGTACGCCATTTCATTTAAGGAGAAAGAAGAAAAAAGAAGGAAATCGGCTGCATCGCACCAGATGTGAAACGGTTGGATGAATGTAAAATTCCACTTGGAAATCAATGTTTTGTATAGTACAAAAGCAAGAACTATAATTAAACTTGGATGTGTACCACTAATATCGATGTTACTGTGTTTCTGACAATGATTTCGTGACCAGTGAAGTGTCATTTGTGTGTTGAGTTAAAATGGCGATGTGAAGAATAATGGTGGCTAAATGAAATTTTCTGATTTCGATTCCAACATTATGGAAGACAATACGCTAAATCATCAGAACGGGGCACAGATCGGACCGCAAACCGTTTCTGTGACGAATAATAAACAGAATGAAGAAACAAATCCAAAAGCTCAGTATTCCATACCCGGAATATTGCATTTTATTCAACATGAATGGGCACGGTTCGAATTGGAAAGATCGCAATGGGAAGTTGACAGAGCTGAATTACAAGTGAGTATTCGTTTTAACATTATTATTTTAACAACCATGTTAACTAGAAATAGAAATAATTCAATGGTCGTTGCCCCTTCGCAGGTGACCCTCTTGTGTATTGAAAGTAAACGCAGATTTCAATGACCAAAAATTTTTAGTTTATTTAAAAATATCAACCAGATGTATATAACAAATACATATAAAGTTTCTTGAAAATGTCAAAAATTAATATTTAAATGCACGTAGAATAGGGAGGACTGGATAGTGTGTAACATTCACTGTAAGACCTTAACAGAAGGTGACTTCAAACAATATTTTTGCTAACCTCTCCGGACATCTAAAGAAGTGACTTTGAATCTCTATAGAAACAATGCAGACAATACTTACATTATACGTATGTAGTTTTGGGGTATAAAATTTTACATTGGTGCTGTTCGATGTTAATTGTTTTGGTAATTACAATAAATTTATAATATGTATAAATTGTCATGTTAACTAGAATCCAAATTTGTGAGAAAAACTGTTGTGGCTTAGGTGGTATTTTAATTAATACGGCCCTTCAAAAACATCAATGTTCCAAAAGATCAGTTACAACCTTGGATGGATTTTTGTAGATATTTGCTGCCTACTATTTGCCACAAATCTCACTGTTTCTCATCTCACCTCACTTTGTGGCCGTTCTATTGGCAAATTTTTATCTGAGCCGAACTAAGATTTTATATTCCCCCCTCATCGATCAAGCACAACCCCTGAATCTTCTGTTGAAATGAGATTAAATCTCACTCAGAGTAGGGTATCTACGAAAATTGAAATCCCCAAAAATGAGGAGATGCTCCATCAAATAACTGTACATGATTGAAATTGTTGTAATAATGTATAAAATATAATAATGATTATTATAATTATGATGTTAAATCAACACGAAGTGATAATTGGGGACGGCGGTTTTTATTCGATCTGTGGTGGAATCGATTATTTCTTAACAAATAACCTATTTTTTTGTAACGCGAATTGATTCTTTCTTATCGGAATCGAATGGAAAATTAATTTTACTAATATAAGTGTCAAGTGTCAACATTAATCTGTCAAATGCGAATGTCAAGCGGGATAATTATTTTGATTTTTAGACAGTCAGCATCTCAGCGTGAACTAAGATAAATCGCTTCCTTGCCAAGTGAGGTGAAGTGAATTTCTCAATTTGTAAACTGAGGTGATATTTTCACCTCAAATAGAACACACGTATTGACTCGAATACATCAACTGCTAAAAGTTCATTTTACAATAACAAAAATATTATTTTTTGTATACGCTCCCAAAACCAGCTATTTTACGGACTCAAAAGTGTCCGTAAACTGAGTCTTTCGGACTCAATCCTAAAAAGTTACCATGACAACTATTGATGATCATTTCGAATGATCATTTAGGTAAATTAAACATAACACCGGGGAATAGTGGATCTGCGGCAACCACTCTGAGAGTCAATTTAGGGTATATTAAGTCTGACGAATTCAGAAAATCTGTTAATTTTCCGAATTGGCTTTAATTTTTAAGATAAGTGTACCTTGATTGTATGAACACAGGCATGTAATAAACATACGAAATTTATTTTTAAAACTGTTATTTTCAAAGGAAACTGCTAATATGTGCTATATACATTATTGTTAATTTAAAAATAAAAAGAAAATAAGAAAAATGTTTTTGCAGGATTTTCTACAATATTTCTGATTAGGACAAACTTTTTGTAAAAAAGTTCTGGGGTTAAAATGTACATTACTCCCTTGCAACATGGGTTAATCGGTAAGCGCTCCACTATAACGAACTTGATCTGTTTTACACAAGTTACAGCCGAGGCAATTCATGAAAGAAAACAAGTTGATGCAGTTTATCTCGATTTTCAAAAGGCGTTTGATCAAATAGATCACTACATATTGTTGCACAAGTTAAAAGCATTTGGATTCACTGATTCTCTCATCAATTTGTTTAAATCGTACTTGTTAAACAGAGACCAATGTGTCCGATATCAATGTCATATGTCCAAAAAAATATATCCTACTTCTGGAGTGCCCCAGGGGTCGAATTTGGGCCCGTTGTTGTTCTTCCTGTTTGTTAATGACATCACTAATATTGTATCAACCGATAGTCTACTCTTTGCAGATGATTACAAGATTCACAAAATAATAACATCGATCAAAGACTGTATCGCCCTTCAAAATGATCTCAATAAAATCTTTCAATGGTGTCAAAGAAATCGTCTCTTTCTGAATATTCTGAAATGCTTGGTAATATCGTATTGTAGTAAAAAGTCGCCTCTTCATTTTCAATACGTTCTTCTGAATAAACCGTGTCCGAGGAAGATTGTCCGCGTTTGAGGACAGTGGACTAAGAACAGAGGAATCAAATTTATGGCAGTAACCTCGTTGGATCTAAACACCTTTTACGACTATGCACTCGAGTTAACCACGACCGTAGGTTTGAAAGTAACGCCAATTAGTGGCGGAGCAATTTGGCTTATCATCCGTCATGGGGATGAAACTTATGAAAACTAAGTGTCTTTCTAAGATTGTTTACTTCCATCCCATGTTTTACAAAGTTTGCAGCTCACTATGTTGAGTTTGTTAAAAAAATACGCAGTACGTGGGGGAACAAAATAACTGGCATGTACCGCTACGGAATACCGATAAAACGATAGTATTTTCTACCCTGCTCGCACGTGCGCACAACCGACAGACTTATCGTAAACGGTGTTTGCGGTGTTTGATTTTGTCCCAATACCATGAATCATTCTTGCTATTTTATTCATAGTTGATAAAGAATCCCCGACGTACTTCTCAGCTACACTAGTGCTCGTCCAACCATCGTGCATCTTAAGTAAGGATACGTCGGCGTCAGCATCCGTTAGAAGCGTAGCCAAAGATCGGCGGAACGCATGACCAGTGTATAAACAAGGGTCCGATCGTTTCAAAAAGTTGCAACATTTTTCCACATGTCTCCAAATGTATTGGTTCTAATTCCGTGCAACTAACAAAGAAGTGAGCGTGGGAGATGTTTTTGGGTCTCTTGTCTCTGTATTTTCTAATTGTTCCCCAAATCTTCATCGTCAATAATATTGAATCTTCTTCTCGACCGGTTTGCCTTTTTTGGAACTCGAGACTGTTATTGATGATCCTGTATCAACAGAATCACTAACACTTGATGTTGTAAAGCTCCTCTCGCTTGCAGCCTCCAAAAATTGCAGCTAATTTTTGCAGCCAAATAGTCATCAGGTACATTTTTCAAAAATGTATTTATTTGTTCTCGTGCGAATGTTTGCGATTGTTTCGGAGGCTATTTCAAACTATTAGTTTTCATAGAGTTTAACCATTTCAAAGGAAGAAATATTCATATTTTCATGCGTCGCCAACATGGAAATTTTATCAACACGACGATTCACTAACAAAAAAAACCTTCAGTTAATCGTCATGAATAATTAGCAAACAGAGTAATAAGACTTATCAGTTAAACAATTAGAATCTCCACTGATTTCTGCCATGGCGTTAGTTTGCTGCAAATGTTTAAATAACGCCAATTCGCTTCTATACCTGTCCAAAGACCTGGTTCGTATTAAACGAGCTGCATCGACTTTTTTTTTTAATATTCGAATTACTGTCACCCATTTTTGTAAAAAAAAATTCTCGTATAAACTAGGTAAACAAACGGTAATAAAAATACTAATGTAAAATAAAAAATATTTATGTAAATGGATTACTTAAACAATTTTTTTTTTTTTTAATTTGCGAAATTGGAAAAAATCTTGTGTAATACACGTGAATAAACGAATTTTATCCACTCAAAAACATTATCACACTCGGCTTCGCCTCGTGTGCTAAACTGTTTTTTCGCTGAATAAAATTCGTTTTTATTCACTTATACCATAAATAGCTATTATTGCAGTTTTTAGAAAAGAAACAGAATGATGGACTTCAAACATAAATGAAGATAATAATAAAAAATAATTTCACTGAAATTGCGTTTTTAATGTCCACGATCGAAAAAACCTGTGTTTATAAATCTGCCATAAAATTTTCGAAATGTGCTCTTGTCGGGTGTGGAATGATGTGAGAATGCTGCAGCAAAATTTTGCGCAGTTTCTCTGTTGTCGATAAGGCTTTAATATATCCATTAGTGACCACTTCTACTTTTTCTTTAATTGTGTACTGCGGCATGTTGACGAATTTCGGTCAATAAAAACCCGTAATCGAACGAGTAATCAAAGTATAGAAACGTCAGGTAAATGTCTGTTTTACATGGCTGCGTACAATATTAGCAACAAAAATATCCAAATACTTTAATTTTTTTAAAGAAATATCCTTCAGTTTAAAACATGAATTTTAATAAAATCGACAATAGATAACGCAAATTACATCCAGTAAAAATTTCAGTTCTGAATCTTTACCCAAACATAAGTTAACATGGGGTCTAAAATTTAACATGGGAATCCCTATGGCCACTTTTAAAAAAGATGCACTGTATAGTTATTTAACGAAAACAAATAATATAATTTTTGTATAAATGTACTTTTGCAGGCTCGTATCGCCTTTCTTCAGGGAGAAAGAAAGGGTCAAGAAAACCTTAAAAATGATTTAGTTCGGCGCATAAAAATGTTGGAGTATGCCTTAAAACAAGAAAGGGGAAAGTTTCATAAACTAAAATATGGGACAGAATTACAGCAAGGAGATATGAAGCCACCTATTATTGATGAAAGTAGTGAAACACAAATGGACATAGATCAGTCATACGTTGCCGTATCCAATTCAACATGGAAGCAAGGCCGTCAATTACTTAGACAATATTTACAAGAAATTGGTTACACAGATAGAATTATCGATGTTAGATCGACGCGTGTGAGGGCTTTATTGGGTTTAAATAACAACACCGAACCAGAAGAAAATCACAACGGCAGTTCGGTTAACGGCAATGAATCGAACAAACGGGCCAGCGAAACGCAAGGTAACAACAATTGCGCTTTTCAATATTAACAAGAACATTAAATCAGTAGAAATATCTTATAGCTACATTATAATTCGCAGATTTAAAAAAAAACTAATTTTTTCTGTCACAGGTAGGAGGACGCCTGCTAAGAAACCTCAACCTAGTTCTTTAGCTGAAGCAATGATGCTGGATACCGAAGCAGCAGTTATGGCAAACCTAGATTTTCTCTCAAACGCCGATGTTGATATGGAAGATGACGATGATATGAGCGATGACGTCGATATCGAACCTTCAGATGATCTCGATGACGATGTAAAAGTAGTTAAACGAAAAGGTACTTTATATATTGTTGCTTATTTTTATTTAGATGTTAATCCGTATATGCGTCTGCTCAGGTAAACTTGATAGTTTAGGGGACGATGTAGACGCTGAAGCCATGGAAGTCTTGAATGAGCTTAATCTTCTTTCTGAATCAGGCGAAAGGCAAGAATTTAAAAATGAACACAGCGAATGGAAAAAAGGTGGGTGCATATTAATCATGATGGTACCGTAATGTTGCCTACCTTCTTCAAATGAAAATAATAATGCGGTTTTAGGTTTTCAAAGCGGCGTACCCAAAAGACCGCTTGGTTTAAACGATGACGATAACATTGATTCTGCACTAGGTCTAGGAGAATTGGCTCAGCTTACGGTGAACAATGATGCCGAAACAACTTATGATATAGCTAGCAGCAAGGAAGCATTTAGGAAAACGTGGAATGCAAAGTACACTCTACGCAGCCATTTTGATGGGGTTCGAGCGTTAGTTTTTCATCCGAACGAGCCGGTCCTGATCACCGCCAGTGAAGATCATACTTTAAAATTGTGGAATTTGCAAAAAACAGTTCCTGCAAAAAAGTCAGCGTCGTTGGATGTTGAACCCCTATATACTTTTAGGTATATATAAATAGTTAAAATATATATATATATATATCGTGATTTGAAACTTTTTAGGAGCCATACAGGACCAGTCTTATGTTTGGCAATTTCCGGCACAGGAGAACATTGTTATTCTGGTGGCTTAGATGGTGTGATAAATTGTTGGAATATACCTAACTCCAACATAGACCCTTACGATTTGTTTGAACCTGATGTCTTAAACACCACACTGCAAGGACACTCTGATGCTGTATGGGGGCTCTCGTTCTTAAACTCGAAACAGCATTTATTGTCATGTTCAGCAGATGGAACGGTTAAAATATGGGCTCCTCATAATAAGGTTTGTGATGTGTCTAAGACGGTTTTTGTATTCATGTGTTGCGGTGTTTCAGGTTCAATTACTAAATACATTTACATCTGAAGCAGACGGAATTCCTTCTAGTGTAGATTTTGTTAGAGATGAACCAAATCGGATTGTGGCAGCTTTTGCCAGTTCCCATTGTCTAGTTTTTGACACTGAAACTGCCAAGCCAATTATGCGGCTAGAATCAAGTCAAGAAAGTGTTAATCTCAATAATAAACAAATAAATCGAATAGTTTGTCATCCGACATTACCGCTGACGATTACGGCACATGAAGATAGACATGTTAGGTTTTGGGATAATCATACTGGCAAGATGGTTCATTCTATGGTCGCTCACCTAGATGCAGTCACTAGTTTAGCTGTAGACCCCAACGGCTTGTATTTGTTATCAGGTGAGTGTATTATACATATAATCTGATTAAAATTTCGCATTACGAATACTGTTTATGTGAAACTTCTATTTACGTCCATGCCTAATTGCAATTAGCACTTAACAATTTACATACTACCACAACAATACTTTCTCCACACCAGTAATCGACTTTTCATTATTGACAATTGTTTATAAATTTTACGTTATTTAAATGTTATACTGTATGCCTTGTACGATTTCTATATTCCATTTCAGTACTGTAGGAAATGTACTCGTATTTCAAGGTCGCACTTCAAATTTTAAAATTTATACTTGACACTACTAGATATAGCTAGACTGTATGACAGACTCAAGTAACCTGTCATATAATAAATACGTAATAGCTGAACATTGAAATTTGTGGTTTTGAAATATACACAAGCTCTTAGTAGTAGAGATGGTTTTTGTTTTGTTAATTATTAAAACATCTTTTACCTTTTTCTCACCAAAATACCTCTTGGGATTTTGCATATTTAAACGTCAGGCTTTAGTTTTCTTTCTTAAAGTACTTTTTCTTTGTTATAGAAAAAAGTGTTACATTTAACAGTTAACTGGTTCATTATTTTTAAAGATCAATTAAACACTATGAAGAAATCAACTATAACTCGAATTTTATTTCGGATACTTGTTTATAGTGGAGTGCCGTAAGACATAAAAATGCAAAAACCTCGGAACCCGGTTCCACTGAATGAATTTTCGTAAAACCTTTTCGATTGCATTGTTAAAAGCTAAATGAAAAAGTTTACCATCAAAATTTGCCGATTTCTATTACAACAATTTATAACAATAATTAATTGAAGAATGAAAAAAATATGAAGAAAAAAAAATTGTAAAGATTTTAATTTTATATACCATAAATGATATTTGTATAGTAACTTTAACATTAATTTATAATGTTTTAGCTAAAAATAACAAATTTACAAAAAAAGAAATTAATAATAAGGCAAGTTGCTCAAAATCGTATGCATATCGGACCAAATATATAAAAAATAGGTAAATTAATTAAAAAAGACGAGATTTTCAGTAAAAAATATTTATTATTTCATTTTATAAAAACTGAAAAATTTTCAGACAATTATCTAGATTATTATCATTGTCGTCATCAACCTCATTAATTTTGATGATAGGTGATGGGTTAGTACAACTGTTGCCTTTGCATTTTGAGCAAGCTACAGTACAATTCAATCCACGCTTCCTGCATCCACAAGATGCTATACATCCTATTTTGCATCTGTAATAAAAAATCATTTTCAGTAAGTTCCGTGAAGCTGATAGCTACGTCATTGTTTCTGGTATCAGTATTTTGCTTTCATATTTCCAACCCCATTCTTCTGGTAATATTTTTCTTCCGAGCCATGTTTGAATTTGCAGGTATACTCTTTTGAAGTGCCTAAAAGCGGCATTTGCAGTAGGTGCCTGCCAAAGACGCTCATTTAACGCAGCTATTTTTGCGGTTGCTTTTACAAAAGAGTTGTACTTTAATGTATTTAGATCTTTTATTTTTGAGAGGCAGCGTATAAAGCAAGGATTCATGTAACACCAGCGTTAAAAATGTCGTTGCCGTCTTTGCATTCATTTTCAAAAACTGCTGCAGCATTTTGTAAGTCCGGTCGTTTCTCTAAATTTTTTGCAAAGACATTGTTTCTCCGTTGCGAAAAAGCGGACGTCGTGTCACAGCCGGTGAAAGAATCTGAAAACGGGATAAGCTGTTTACACTTTAGTAATACTATTTCCAAGCTTTTAGATGAGTATACTTTTTGTGGTGTTTTGCCTTTTGCTGGTTTTTGAAAATAAATTTGTCGATCTGTTGGTGAAAGCGCAGTCAGTAAAACTAGTAGATCTACATCCTCAAAAACTACTTACAACGTTTTCGAATTGCAACTTAATTGCGGTTTCAATTACACAGTAGAACAGTGTTTTTGTTACATATATTTTCTAAACATGGTCGGAAAGGTAATTTTGTGCTGAACAACTTTTAAAAGAGATAATATACCCATGTCAAAAAAAAAATTCAAATTTTTATTGTCATCCGGTGAACAATTACAAAAAATGAAGTGAATTCTAATTTTACATAGAATAACGGGCAAGAAGCACTAAAAAAATGTTCCACAGATTTTTGTCGACGAATATTTAATTATGTCTACGAATATTTAACCTGCCTAGAATATGTAGAAGGATCTAACTCTTTATAAAAGCCTCATGTATCCGGAAAGAATGGATACTTGGGTCTTTGTCTTAAATCTTTCTTAGACTTTCTTGATTTTTCGATTTTCAAAAGATTAACAGCAAAGAAATTTAAATGAGACTTAATTTGTAGAACGTTTGTTTTCTAAAAATTCACTGATTACTAAGCTAATTGATTCCCAAGTAAATTTTTCCGTATCATTCAAATAGGCGTAGAACATTTGATCCTTCATTCGAATTTCAAGCCCAATGAAAATTCCTAAATATAGAAAACGTACATAATATGAAAACTGAAATTCACTGTAATCTTTTAATTTTTACCTTGGTTTATGTTGGCAGCAGAAAGCTTAGGAAATATCGTTTTCAGATGTTGAAATTCTTTCTCTCTGGTATTTCACTTGCATAAGAAGCACATATGATTGGTATATCCAGATTGGAAGCCAGTTACTAAAGCTACAATTTTTAAATCGCCTATCAAATTGCACTCAAATTTTTTGTAGTTATTACAGTTTAACAAGTGTTGAATATTCTCTTATGTTTCTGAAGTTTGTATGGAGTATGTAGTCGGCAGTAGTAGATATTTATTGCCATTATGCAATAGTACACCTTTAACTGGAACTATCTATGAACAATCTCCAAAAAAAAAAAAAATTGACGACGTAGGCATAATGTCTTATTAGATAGTTATTCAGCACCTAATAACCTTTCAGAATGCTTGTAACAAGAAATTTTTCTAAAATTGTTCGACTGTGTTAATAATCGGTCGGCATCAGTTTCCGCTTGACAAGAAAATATTTTATTTTTCGCAAGTGTGTTTCAGAACATTTCTTTGAGGCTACTCTTATTTTCCTCGTTCGTTAAAATACTACATAAATATTGCGTCCATAATTGTTATGTAAATATCTTACATAAAAAATTTTCATTCAGGTGTATTAACATCCCATGAATTACGTATGAAAATTTTTGTACATCGTCAACATTCACCGTCATTTTATTATTATTATTATTAGTATACTGGCCCTACAAACGAATACAATTACAGGGACAGAAATATTTACACTACGTATAGTTGTCACAAAAATTAGGTATTTCACCTTAATATGGTCATCTTAATGTCACGGTTGCTGCAGTTAAACAAATCTATATTATTTTGATATAAGTTATATTTACGACACATGGTGAAAATAGGAGAGAACTTTTGTAAATTAATACGCGCAGTTGGTAAATAGAAGGTATCATTATTTCTAACATGTAATCTTGGCACATGGAAGTCGAGTTCTGCCAATAAACTACTACAGTCAATCGAACCAGTAACTAATTTGTGCAGAAATATTAGTGATGAAGCAACTCTCCTTTGCTCCAGACTTTCTACGTTAAACATATCAAGCAGTGTTTCATGAGGGTAACCTCTGTTAGGATAATGACCAAAGCTCAAGAAAAACAGAAATTTCAGAAATCGTCTCTGGATCTTTTCCAGAGCCACCGTATGGATGTTATAGCCAGGCAACCGTATTATGCTTGCAAATTCTAACTTTGATCGAACAAATGAAAAATATAGAGGCTTGATTGTTTCAGTGTCCTGAAATTTTCTACAGTTCCGTATAATAAACCCCAGATTTTTTAGTGCACTTGACATTATTTGCTCATAGTGGTAAATAAACGTCATTTTAACGTCGAATGTTACTCCAAGATCTCTAATAACATTTTTTTTGCAAACCTGGACATTATCAATACCATAGTCGGAAATTAAAACTTTTGATTTTAGTGAAAAAGTAACTACATTACATTTAGCAGAGTATTTGAGAGCCCACATTGTTTACTTCTGTCACAAACTAACTGTAGATCGGCTTGCAATTTTAACTGATCTTCCCTGCTAGTAATTTTTCTAAATAACTTCATGTCGTCCGCATACAATAATGCCGGTGAGGTTAAATCTGTAATATCATTTACAAAAGATTGAAGAATAAAGGCCCAAGAACAGATCCTTGTGGTACGCCGGACGTAACGTTAATTTCTACTGACTCATAACCACTACACATAACACGTTGTTTTCTTCCCGTTAGATAAGTAGCAAAAAATATTATTAAGTCGTCAGAAAAACCAAAAGAGCTTAATTTGTCAAGTAATTTGTAGTGGTTCAGTCTGTCGAACGCCTTCGAGAAATCTATGTAAATAGTGTCCACTTGGGTTCCTGCGTCAATATTTTCTGTCACGAATTGTGTGAACATACACAAGTTAGTTTCAACGGAACGGCCTTTGACAAAACCATGCTGAAGTGGAGAAATATAGGAATTAACATGGTTCATAATGACTGTGTGCAAAAAGATCTCAAAAACTTTAGAAAAATTATTACGCAAAGTAATTGGTCGATAGTTCTCAATATGCTTTCTGTCACCTTTCTTAAAAATTGGACATATAATGGAGTATTTCCAGAGAGTAGAGTATTTACGAACCGTAAGTGATAAATTGAATATTAGAGACAGAGGAGAGGCAAAAATACTTGCGCAATCACGCAAGATAAAAGTGACTTTATTTTTAATTTTACGTAATGCTTTATAAACTTCGTCTTCGCTAAGCGTAAGCAAAGAACGTATTGTAATCGAGTCCGTTGACCGACTTTCTACTTTTACATTTTCTCGATCATTCATGACCCCTAGAAGACGAAGAAATAGGTCTCCCGTTTCCGTCTGTCTGCCGTCCCGGATTTTTATTAAACAGATAATCTCCGAAAGTACTGGGCCGATTGTTGTCAAATTTTGTACTTATATTAGGTATATCATGTAGATGGTAAAACGCTAACCAAAATTTGTCTGATCATCTCCACCATTAATGTGATAACGTCACTTCAAAATTGTACATAGTAATTGGGTTTTTAATTGTATCAAATAACATAGTCTTACACATGTAGTTTATGACTCCGAATTGAGATTTTACCCGAAACGTCCAGATTAAAAAAAAAAAAAAATCAAAATTAAGAAACAACATTTTGACATTTAATTTGAAATCTACAAAACCGAATGCTTTGAAATCTTGCAGATGGTTAATAGTTACGATAAGTATGATAAATTTATAATCAAAATATATTTACTTATCCCCTCCAAAAAATTGATGATGTCAACTCAAAAGTTTTGCTCAATAAATCCTATCTTAAATATACAAAATATGATGAGCCTGAATGCGTGAATTTATTTTATTGATTTAATCAGGAACTACAAAACCGAATGCTTTGAAATCTTGGAGATGGTTTAAAGTTATCATAGGCATCGTAAATTTTTAGTCAAAATGTATTTGCTCATCTCCCCCTAAAAATTTGATGACGCCGCCGCAAAATTTTGCTGATCATAGCAGTCACAAAAAAAAACGACAGAGATGTCAGTGCCAAATAATGACAAAGTTGAAAAAATTAATACTCAATTTATTTTAAAATACCCCGCTACAAAAATGTAATACGAAAAAAAAACATAATAGGCATTCAGTCATCACGTTTCCGACAGCGAGGGAAGTACTGTCTAAACTCTTTGGACCAATTTTTTTTTTCAAAAATTTGGGCGTTTCGGGTAAAAATTCAACACGCAATCGTAAACTACATGTGTAGAACTATGTTATTTTATACAATTTAAAACCCATTTACTATGTACAATTTTGAAGTGACATCATTGCATTATTGACGGGAACGAATAGATAAAGTTTGGCTAGGGTTCTGCCATCCACATGATATTCATAATACACATACAATTTGACAACAATCGGTCCAGTAGTTTCGCAGATTATCTGTCTAATAAAAATCCGGACAGTCGGCAGACGGACGGACGGAAACGGGAGACCTATTTCTTCGTACTGTAGAGGTCATGAAAGGTCGAGAAAAGGTAAAAGTAGAGAGTCGGTCGACGGACTCGATTACAATGTTTTCGTCGCTTACGCTCGGCAAGTAATAAAATTTGCAAAATCAGATTTTCTAATTTTTCGAAAAAACTGGATATGATTTATTGTACTTCAGGGGGAAGGATGTTCTGTCGAAATAAACTTCGACCAATTTTTTCTCTACAAGTTGTTGACCTAAAACCACTTGTAGCTTTACACTATTTGCAACTAACTACTGCAAAAAGTTTTTAAACGAACATTATACACTTAACGCAAATCCAAAAAAAAAAACGTTCACACTAAACTGCTTAGTGTGTAAATTTTTATTTTAAATGTGACCATTGTACAATATATATTAGCGTAATTTTTTTGTGTGAAATGAACAAAGGAAATCGGCGATAATTTTCCCCGAGGTCGTGGGGTCTTTTGCCAGACTTTTTCTTGAAGAGAAAATTTCACCTCTTAATCGAATTTTGATTCCTAAAACCAAATTTTTCAATAAAATTTAAACGCAAAATCACTCCTATATTTTTATTACCATCACTACGTAGTAAATAAGTCAGAAAATCTCAGATTGGTTCATGCAGGGAACTTATCAATCGATAATGTTCATATAAGTCGCCATGGATTTCCCAAAATGTAAAAATTCTATCAATTCCATTAGCTGAAATTTTCTTCAGGAAATAGTCACTTAACAGTTATAATTCTAGCTGATGTGGGTTATTAAAATGTGTGTTATATTAGTATATAGATTAAAGTAAAACTATGTACATGTTTCAGGCTCACATGACTGTTCAATAAGGTTGTGGCATTTGGACAATAAGACCTGTGTCCAAGAAATAACTGCACACAGAAAAAAATTCCACGAAAGCATTCTAGATGTAACTTTTCATCCTACAAGACCATACATCGCAAGTGCTGGCGCTGATGGGTTAGCCAAAGTGTTTGTGTGAATATATGAAGGGATAAAGTTCAGACGCATTACTACAGTGTTGATTGAATGTCGATCAATAATTTTCTTGGCTTTACTGTATGTGTAGGTTAAGTGTACATAACAATTCGTATTCATAATGATTTGTATATAATAATTACTTTTGTCTTGCACAGACTATGTTTAACTTTTTTTTGTACATATTTTTACCGTTCCTTTTTTATTATTATTTATCATAAAACTAACCTGTGTTGTGAAAGAAATAATTTATGTACATTTGTCCTACAGTTTGAGTAAATGTATGTATGCTCATGCGTTAAGATTCGTAATTCCAACTAGTGAAAACAGGTTTCGTTGTCTTCTTAGAATAGTATCGTAATCATCGTTGTAAACTATGCAAGATCGCAGGTGCATCACGATGACACAGTGGTGCTTTTTTTGCTTTTTGTATGATTTTTTCGTGCATTACTGTCATGCCTTGTTTATGTTTTAACCAGTTTATAAGAAGTTCAAGTCATTCTTTCTAAATTGTAGGATAATTATAAATCGTTAATGGTGTTTTAGCACTACCAGTTCATCTTTTTTTTTATTTGTGCTTCATTTACAGTTATTTAGATAAGTGCAACATGGTACACGCAACATTTCTGAACTGCAAGCATTAATTACTTACTTATTGGTTATAATAAATTAAAATTCCAGAATGATATTAAACTACCAGAATTTCATTCATGAACTCACTGAAATAGGGATATTAAAGGCTAAATAATTCATGTTAAGGTGTATTATATCATTTTGTTTAATTTATAAATCAAATATTTATATATACATACACATATTTTAAGTTTAAGGTAGTCCTCAGTATAATCTAAAAGAAACGTAACGTTTAGAATAGCAAATTATAGTAAGTGATATAATTATTGTGAATGTAAAAACTGTATTTAAATTATAGATTATAGGGTAATATTTACAAAACTGGTCTCTCTACTAGCATAAGACTTGATTTTATTAAATCAACAATGTAAATATTAGCACTAGCCTCCCTCAGTTTTTGCTTATAACGGAATGATTTTGGTTTTTGAAGTATAACTTTTATATCCCGTTTTATTTATTTTATATAAACGTTTTTCAAAATATCAACTGCAAGCAAAATGGTTGATCCTGTTAGTTAATTGACATTGTACAAACTCATTGACTACCTTAACTATGAATCATTTTTATAATAAAGTTTCATGTTTGCAATGTATAAATGACCTAAATGGTTTTTAAAACTTTTTTAAACTGGCTAGAAAAGATAGTCATAATTTGATAGAAGCTATGATGGAGAATGTATGACTTAATGTATAAAACAATAAATTGTAAATATTAAAGTCGTGTCTGAATCTAGAGTCGTAACTATAGTGTTGAAGCGCACATTTATTTATGTGAATAAATAAATAATAATGGCTGTCAATTGATCCGTGAATGAGCATGAACAGGGCGTGAAAAGCAGGGGTTCTAGTAGGGTATAGTCCTGCTTATGTTCTGATTACGCGTATGCCACTTTTATTTAACATGTTCTAATAAAATTCATTTGGAGTTACAATTAACGATGCTTTACAAATATTCCATTTAAAAGTATAACACACCAAAGTTGTATTTTTTTGAAGTACATGTTTTTACAGATTTACATTCTGTGTGAAGAAGGATTTTATGATCAACAGTTTTCAGGATATTTACATGTTTATGGAAAAAAGTGGTTACATTTAAAAACTCTTCAGGTCCCTATTATATTTAAAGCTTTCGTTTGATAATAATAGATTTCCTGATGTTTAATTGTTCATCGTAAGTGTTTTTACTTCCTGAGCGTAAGCGAAGGAAGTGTTGTAATCGAGTCCATCGGACGAATGATCACTTTTTTTTTAATTATAGTTAGAAAGGGCATTCATTCCTCGTCGAAGGCAAAATTTATCCTGAAGAAGTTATAACAACACCCAGTTAGAGATGGTTCATTTAAGTTCAGCATGGTGAGTCATCAGTAGTGTAACATGCACACTGCAGAAGAGGGTGTTTTTTTTAACTTTTTTTTGTGATTTCCTTTATATTTTTCGTGAAAAGTTGCAAATCTTAATTTTTTGCGTGTATAATACTGTGAATTTTTTTTATTTGTAAAATGCACGAATGCTTTACGCAATTTTACAGCTGTGTTCTTAGAGTGAACGATGTCTACTCGTATACGTGAAACAAATCTAGAACATTTAAAAACTAAAAGCATAAAAAACGCGATGAAGTCGAGTAAGTGACACTAATAAATAATAATAAAAAACTTTCTAGGATTTACATTCGAATTGAATTTATTGGAGAATAGACGAAAGTTCGTTAAAATTTGTTTTATGTTTAAAATTTGGAACATCTGCGATGGGGGTGACCACGTAAACTCCGTTTATGTAAATGTTCCGCAGTGTCCATGTCAGTTCCTTTGTTGTATTTAAATTTTTATTCTATTTTAGAATCATAATCTTGTTTATAAGCACCCAAATGCGGGCATAAATTGGCCTTTATGGTACAATTCAGTCAAAAATTAATTTACATTAATTAATTATTCAAATAAGCTTCGATATTCAATTTTTTTTTTTAAGTTGGGAAATAGTACATTATGGAACTAGTGGATGAAGTTGAATTTCAACGGCGAGAGTGATTTTTTCACACGAGCGAGTGCAACGAGCGAGTGCGAAAAAGAAACTCGAGCCGTTGAAATTTCTTCATCCGCGAGTTGCATATACTATTTTTTCTAAGAAATTAGGAAATAAATGTTTGTTTATGGTAGGTATTTTATTTTTGAAATACATTAACTGTAATAGAACAATTTGTGCAATTATCACCAATAATATTTACACTTTTATCGTAAGTATTATTTGAACTTGTATCTTTGTTTAAACTTAGTTGGCTGCTTCCTGTATCAATAACTGCACTTGTATCAGATTCGAAAATGCCGCATTGGCAGCATTCAAAATTTCTTCAGAAACTTCGTCAGTCTCACTCATGTTCATTGTTTTCACTTGTGTAAACTAGCAGTATTAAACGTCAAACACTAACGGGTCGTCCAGCCTAGGCGTCATGATTTTCGAAGCGCGCGAAGCGGACGGTGCGGTCGGTGCAGGCGATACGCGACACGTTTCGCTAGCTGCGAAACGCTCAGGCTGGACGACCCGTTAAAATCGTAGACGGCCGAGTATTTTTCCACTAGAGGGTGAAATGAAATTTCATCCACTGCCAGCGATGGGAAAATGACAAACTTCAACCTTAATGAGTAGAAAAATAATATTAAGGGTTGTGATTCTGTCATCTTTTTACTTGTCTATTTTAGCGTCCATAATTTCCACTTGTTCGTTCATTTCTTCTGTTTTTGCAACCATTGTCTCATCTCTTGCGCCCATTTCTTCGTTCATTTCTTTATTTCTTGTGTCCACCTGTGCGGCATAGCCGTGATGTGCTGTACTTGTTTCTCCATTTTTACAACTTGAGCTGTAGTATCAACAGACATCAGTCTTCAGAATTCTTATCCAGTCTGCTCGTAAATCATCATAAAACGACTTATTAAAATCGGCATGGGTAAAACTCAACAGTGTACCTATTCTTCAGTAATACAAATTTATACGACTAACTATCCAGCGAAAATATTCTAATTCAACTTAATTCAAACTAATTAATCGACTCCTGGATTAGACTAGACTAGTTTGCTTCCAACACTGTTCCCTATTTAAACAGCGGTAGGCTTCTTCTGGAAAGATCGTGAATGCCGTTTTCGAGGTTGTTCTGGACTCTGCTATCGAGACATCCGGCACCACATCCAGGCGTCGCCTTCACCGATGATGAATTAATGAGTCACCGTACATTCTAGAAATCCATAGGCGTCGCACCGGGGCGACGTAGGGGTGGGTTACTTCGTAACAATATTATTTCCTGCCCATACATAATGTAGTATATTCAGTGTGATAACCCAAACATCCCGCCTTAAATTGACATGTGAAAAACAAATTGAAAACCCGCGAAAAATTTAAAAATTCAACATTTGGCCTTGGCTGTGATCATCTAACAAAATGGAACCCTACGCATGGTACAATCTCTAGTACAAGTAAACATGGTATGGACATGCGCATGTTGTCATGACGTCAGGTGGCTGTTCGATAAGCGTGTGAAATTGAAATCTACATTTAAAACTGGTTAACTATGTATAGCTGCTATTTTAGAATATATGTATGACCTACGCATAAAAGTAAATTATTTAGAAATTTAGCAAAGGTTTTTTTCTGTTAAAACATTATTTGTGACAATGTCATCCCCCTGCCTAATAAATTCCGATAGTACCGGCATTTTTATTACCTTTCGCCATTGTCGTTTTTATATTTTTACTTCATGACTGCTTTTACGTTCAAAACCATGGATTTTAGATGGTGCCAAAGCCTGCAGACTTTTTAGTAATGATACAACGTATGTACGCATAATACATATTACAAACAAATTAATATTTGACAACTGTCAAATTGTGGCTGTCTCTCGAAAACCATTCATTCCACGTGACGTCACGCAGTTGGTGCGCAGAAAAAGCTCGATTTGGTTCGCGGGATGTCCACCATGTTTACTTGTACCAGTGACTATATATAGTATTATATAGTCACTGCTTGTAAGATGTCTCAAGGTTGGAAAAGTACCGCTAATAAATAAAACACAAAACTTATGGAGGTCACAAAATTATTTCGCATTGTGGGAGCAATACTCACGTAACTCAAAAACAGCATGTTTTGAGTAATGATGCTTTAAAATTCCCAAGTTTTTATACATTACTAGCTGACCCCGTGAACTTCGTTTCACCCACAACTTAATTTTGAATCTGCAAACCGAATGCTTTGAAATCTTGCAGATGTTTTAAACATCTGATAAGCATAATAAATTTTTATTCAAAATAATACTTCCTCCAAAAAATTGATGACGTCAGCCCAAAATTTTGCCAAATGAATCCTTTTTAAAATATCCAAAATAGGATGAGACTATACTTGTGATTTATCATTTTTATCATTCCATTCATATTTTTTAGTTTTGCTTATAGGGGGTGTCTAAAAAAAAATTAATCACTGAGTCAGTTTATTTTATTGATTGAATCAAGAATTGCAAAACTAAATTTTTAGATTTATTGCAGACGTTTTGAAGTTACTGTTTGACATTGTACGTTTTTAATTAAAATATATCTGTTTATCAAGCCCAAAAACTTGATGACGTCATCTCAAGATTTTGCCGAATAAATCCTACCTAAAATGTGCAAAATATCATCAGTATATTTTCGTAAATTTATCATTGCATTCATATTTTTTAGATTTGCTTTTACAGTGACAAAAAAATGTATGGATCAGTCAATTTATTTTAGAAAATAACTCAAGAGTTGCAGAAATGACATAATTAATATAATTCATAATGTTTAAATATGATAACTATTAATATGTGATAATTAAACCGAAAACCATTTTCCTAAGAACACGAGGTTAGCAAAAACAAATTAGTTTGTTTAAACATTGTTAAATTAACCCCGAACATGTACAATTTCTGAGCGAAGATATGAAAAATAATTTTTGCAATCTCATCGTGACGTACGATGACGCCACTGTCACGTCAGCCACCTGATAAAAGGTCACATTTTTCGGTCCTCTGCGTTTAGTTTTGATTTCGGTTTGGTGGCAGCAACATCAGAATCCGTTTTGGCTTAAAAGTAGGGCTCTTTTCACGAATTTCTAATTTATATATTTAAATATTAGTGAAAATGTGTTGTATTAGTACTGTGAACACGAACGAAAATGGATATTTTTTCGAAAAGGACCGAAAACAGGGTAAGTTCGAGTTCAGTTTTAATTTATCGGATTCTGTGATTCGTTCACTCGACAATATTTAAATTTTGGGAAAATTTTCGAAACGATTGAAATCGGTTGATCAAAGCTATACATTTTCACGACATAAATAAATAAATTTTAAACATAATTAATATCATTTATAATGTTTAAATATGATAAGCATCAATGTATGATAATTAAACCGAAACCCGTTGTCCTACAAGCCCGAAATTATTAAAAACAAATCAATTTGTTTAAACAATGTTAAATTATCCCCGAAAATGTGCATTTTCCCGGCCAAAATATGAAAAATAAATTTTGCAATCTCATCGTGACGTACGATGACGTCAATGTCACCTGAGCTACTTGTATAAAGGTCACGTGTTTCGGCCCTTTGTGTTCAGTTTTAATTTCTGTTTGATGGCGGCAAGATCGTCGCTTCATTTCGGCGTAAAAGTGGAGCGTTTTAGCGAATTTCTAGTTTATTATTAATACATATTACGGAAAATATGTTGTGTTAGTGCTGTGAACACGAACGAAAATGGATATTTTTCCGAAAAGGACCGAAAACAGGGTAAGTACGACTTCAGTTTTAATTTATCGGATTCCGTGATTCCGTTTGGTCGACAATGTTTACATTTTGGATAAATTTTCGAAACGATTGAAGTTGGTGGGTCAAAGCTATACATTTTCGCGATATAATTAAATAAAATTTAAACATAATTAATACAATTCATAATGTTCAAATATGATAACTATCAATATATGATAATTAAACCGAAATCCGTTTTCCTAAGAACACGAGGTTAGTAAAAACAAATTAGTTTGTTTAAACGTTGTTAAATTAACCCCGAAAATGTACAATTTCTGATCTAAAATATGAAAAATAATTTTTGCAATCTCATCGTGACGTACGATGATGTCACTGTCACGTGAGCTACCTGATACAAGGTCAATTTTTCCATCTTCTGTGTTTAGTTTTGATTCCGGTCTGGTAGCAGCAACATTGGAGCTTCGTTTTGGGTTAAAAGTAGCACGTGTTCGCGAATTTCTAATTTATTGTTAATAAATATTAGCGAAAATATTTTGTGCTAAGTGCTGTGAACACGAAGGAAAGTGGATATTTTTCCAAAAATGCCCGATTTTTTTTTAAATATGTTGTTAATAACATGCATTCAGGACTGATAAAGTACGGCTTTGGAATATACAAAGTGCAGCGTTCATAATTCACAAAATACCGTATGCATCATTTGTAAACTACGGCGTCCAAATTTACAAAATACGGTGTTCTTCACCCATGCTATCAAACCCTAGTCCTCTCTTTTAATGGCAAGACGCACTCCAGACCTCCTCGTATTGTTTGGTTCTTGCTGGGCAACAGCAACGAGCGAGCACAGTCATCGCTCTTTGTTGGCAAACGTGGAGAAATTTGTATATTGTAACTTTTGTAATTGAAGCATTTTGTACTGTATATTGTATGTGTTACTAACTTAACTTGGGTCTTGCCAATTTAGCTCCAGTGGTGCAAATGCTTTGTTTTCACGGTGCATTTGCTTGGGTTTTAATTTTGCAACAGTGCATTCTTTGGTTCCGAGACTGAATTCTCCATGTCGTCAGACGCTCTGGCCTGGGGGGGTTCTGTTGGCCCTTAGACGCTGGGTCATCATTCTAAACGGATGAGGTCAGTCGGCCCTGTATCTATGCGGCTGCGTTCTCCCTTGGGCGTGTGACCGCTGCGACCTACAGATTTCGTTTCGAGTTCCATCGGTGTGCTTGCTTGGGTATTAATTTTGCAACAGTGCATTCTTTGGTTCCGGGTTTGAATTCTCCATGTCGTCAGACGCGTTGGCCTGGGGAGGTTCTTTTGGCCCTTAGACGCTGGGTTGCATCGTTCTTTGAGAATGAGGTAAGACGATCTTGGATTTATGCGGCTGCGTTCTCCCTTGGGCGTGTGAGCGCTGCGACCAATAGATTTTGTCCCAAGTTCCATCGGTGTGCTTGCTTGGGTTTTCATTTTGCAACATTCTCAATTTTTGGTGCAATTTCTTCCGGTGGTGTATTGGGTACTAACTTTGCATTTGTATTGTATCTGAATTGTATCTGTATCTGTAGTGTATTCTGTATTGTAGCTAGATTGTAGGTACCTGTATTGTATTTCCGTTGTATTGTACTGTATACCGTTCTATCCCTCATTAACAATTCCTAGCCCTCTCCTTTCCTAGCGAGATCTGCTGCATACCTTCCCGTGGTTTTTGCTGAGCATCAACTATCGAGGACAGAAAATTCAAATTCAAAACCAGCAAAGTTTCACAAAAATCATGAAAATCGCTCGTTGGTGGCCAACGTAGAGCAAAAGAGACTTTTGTAACTCAACTAACTTTGTTAACTCTATATTCTTAAGGAAAAAAAAATATATTACATTTAATTTATCATTTATAAGGACAAATAGTCATTTGCCAGGCCGATGCTCATTTTTAGATTAAATGCTCACAAAACGCGTAAATGTTCAATTTGTGTCCGGGGAGATACAATGTTTGCAAGTAGATACACAGTACATCGGGTAGATGCTCAGGTATATAAGAGTAATAATGAAGTAGGTACTTCGTACTTCGAATATGAGTATCTACTCAGTTTTATTCATACCGTCCAATGTCTCGCTTCAATGTTTGATTATGATGTTGATTATGAGCACAACGCTGATCAACTTCCGTATCCGAATTACCCTTGAAATAAATCATCGCGATTTGCACCTTAGGTAGTTCGTAGCACATTTGACTGACTTCGTGGACTTATGTCAGCTTGTCGTCTTCTCGGCATTGTAATGAACTTCATAAAACGACACAGAATTATTTTCACAGTCAATCAAATCTGTAAATTTTGTCTTGAGAATTTTAAAATTTTGAAACTTCAAATTAAATCCTCGAATAACGTTAAAGTTTGAAGTTTTGTCGAAACCAACAAAGTGAACAATGGGTAAATAGAATGGCAGATCAAAATTAATAAGACACTTTCGCAATGTGTAACTAAATTCACTTTAACTAAGACTTTTCTTAAAATAAACGACGTTTTTTTTTTACGAAAAAACAAAGAACGATTTGAAATGTAGTAATACTTTTTTCACAATCGCACAGAAGAAATAGTTTTGTATGACACGTCAGTTAGGTGACAGGTCCGTCAGGAACGTCAACTATTCAAATTCATTTGAAGTGGCGATTCCCATGCAAAATTTTTAAAATTTTTTTATCTTTTAGCCGTCTTATTTTTTATAAATTTTCCGTTTATACTTACATATACTAAAACTACATTAACTTTTTTATGCATTAATGATAAATTTAAGAATTGGGCAAATTTTGACTTAACGTGAGTATTGCTCTCACAGTGCGATTTATTCCTCCGCCGACAAAAAAAAATTAAAAAAAAAGATGCGTGCGAGGGTGACTCGTGACTTGCCCTCAGGCTGCCCAGAGGGGACCGAATCGCAATCGCTTTTCAATTCCAAAAAAAAAAATTATTGAACTTTGTATGAAATTTAAATGAAATCAAATTAAACGTTCTGAACTTCTGAATCAATGGAAATATTTGAATATCACAAATTTGATAAAAACAAATCAAAATCTGGATTAAAGTAACTGGAGGCAAATACACAAGTTATTATAGACGTGTGGCGGCAAATTTAAAATTAGGGCAGTCAACAAGGGGACAACAAAAATACCCATAGGGGCGTGCTATCACAAGCGGAGTTTGGGACTCCCGGTTGGACTGTTCTCCCCCACAACGGTGATTCTATCTATCGCAAGCACTGCCGCAAAGCTATTCTCTATTTCGGACAAGCCGTACGTGCAGGCCGTTACGATCGCAAACTCGCAGTTGGGTCCCGGCTATGGGGTAGAAGCCGACAGCGTTACGTCATCTCGATCGCCCCTGAATTCTATTCTAACCTGCATCTTTTATACAGATGGCGCGATAAATTCCGCCAGCTCGACTAGTAACCGCGCACTCCGCTTCTGCCACGTTTTTCTGTGTACCTCAATTCCATTTTCAATGTTCAATTTCTTATAACTCTGATATTAACGACAACTGAACAAGTGTTAAAGTTTCAAAAAGAGCAATAAACAACATTTAAATTCGCCATACAATCTTGTGAGATTTTAAACAACAAGTAATTCTTATGTTAAATTAAAATTGGATATCAGATAATTTATACGATGGAAACATCCATCAACAAAATATTTACAAACCAAAAATTAACAAACATTTATGAAAACAAAGATCTGGTGTGAAATAAACTTGTGCAAATAAAAATATTACGTGAGGTTAAAACTGTAAAGCATGGAAATTTATGTTCAATTAAAATTATACAACAAAGAAAATTACTGAGGTTAAAATTGTGAGATAGAGAAATATTGTCTGAGGTGAAAAATTGCAAAGCTAACAAATTTACATGAGATTAATATTTGCCACACTTTATCAACGGTTGAAACAAAGAGTTTACATTATGTTAAAATATGACATAATCCAAGTGGTTGGTTACTTAAATAATTAACTTTGAGAGTTTATCGTGAACTGGTTACCCCAACAAAACACATAATAAATAAACACAAACATATCCAGTCATCATTGAGAGGAAAAAGCGTTTCGGTGATGTAAATTTTAGCGTTGCGAGGAAATGCCTCGGTGATGTAATGATCATAACGATGATAACTGCTAAAGGGAAGAAATTATTTTAACCCCCCGCTAGTTCATTTTATTATGCATTGCGTTAATTTAACTGCTGTTAATGAACTATTAGCAATCTTGTGTGAGAAATTAAAAAGTATTATTCTGTATTAGCATCCAGAAATCTCTGACTAAGTGAATTTCATGAAATCTCCTACTAAATATCTGTCTAAGAAAATCTAATGTCTGTTAAATTGTCTGAGAACCAGTTAACGATTAAAGTCCTAACCTGATCGGTGAATTAACAAACAATAAAACAAATTTACAGCACGTATAGCGTCGGTCGAAAATTAGCACTTTTTCCGATTAGAAAGCCGCAAGAATTAGCTGCGCGTGTTGGGGAAAACTGGGCGTCGTCGTTACCATTAATTTTCATTAAACAAAGTGTAGTAAGCCGTTTCGAACCAAATTTCCGCGCGCCGAACTTCTAGTAAGAAAAGGGGTAGAAATGGAAAGAAACGAAAACCACTAAGAGGGAGATGCGCAGAAGGGTCGTGTTTGAGAAAGGTGAGTCGCGACCAGTTTTGACTTGGTCTTTATTTCGAGTAGACGTCAGGTAGGTGCTCTCTGTGTTTTTTTCAAGTCTCTGTGCTTTGTCTGTTTTCTGTTTTAGTGGCGATTCCTCCTATGTTTTCCACGTGATTCCGTGTGTGCCACATACGCGGCCTGACGCTACAAAATGGCGGCGCTTCCGGATGACGCCGTGGTCGTAAATTTTCGTACTAACCTTTTCAACATAATTCCAATCCGTTTTAGTAGGGCTTTTCAGGGAATTACGTTAGCAAGGGCAGTTTTATTTAGCGAATGTGATGCGGAAAGTTTTGATGGCAATTTTCGAGTTATTATTTTGCGTTGCATAATTTCAGCACGTGTGACTAAAGTAAATTCAAACGTAATCTGAACAAGTGAATCTTGAGTTTATTGTAAACTCTAATTCTGGAAAATTCCATGTAGTTTTCAAATATTCAATAAAAAAAAAATAGAAAGAAGAAAGTGGTAGGGTGCAGAGTAGGGGGTGTTAACCGGGGAATTTCAAGGGCGTCTTTTGTGAATTTTTGTATTAATCATTGGGGATTTGTTGTTGACCGAAAACATTGTCGATGAATTTGAAACTATGTTTTTTGTGTACTCCGTCCTGCCCTAAGGTGGTGAGAGAAACACCGGGGCTATGAACTTTTATGATTGCCTATGTCTTATTTATTTTGCATATTTTATGTGTTATTTTGTTTATTTCGTATGTGTTTTTATTTATGTGTATTTTGTTTGGGGATGTGTTGGGGGGGGGGGGTGTTGTGTTTGTTTGTTTGTTTGTTTGTTTGTTTGTTTAATTCGGTCAACGACGTAACTTTGCCCAGATCATTTGCAGTTGTAACTTCTTTGTTCAATATCAGACAAACACTTTAATAAAATCCGTAACTTCTTTGTTAACATCAGATAAATTCTTTGATAAAATCAGCGACGTAAATGTAGCTTAATTTAATAAAATCATTGCTAAAATGTCAATAATATAATCTCTTTCAAACTTCTTATTGTTGAAAATCATTAAACATAAATAATTTCTCATTTCATTTTCTTGTTGTATAAGATTGTTGATCACACATGCATAATTTAATCCCATTTAAATTTCTTTGTTATTAAAAAAAAGGTGTTGATGGAGTGTGGCCAATTAAAATTTGTTTATTGCTTGTCTGCAATCCAAATACTCAATTTGATAGCGCTAGATAACTCGGGGGTTGTATGGCGTGGACGCGGTGGCGTCGACGTCTCCGTGCGGGTGTTTACGGGTCTTGCTAGACTTCCGGCCTTAGCGGACTCGGAGTTTACTGAGCTACCTTATTTGCGAGGGGTAGGAAGATCAACCTACAGCATGCGGGTGCGTAAGACCACGTGCGTGAAGTGGTGAGGTAGGACTATGTGGGCCTTCACGGGAAGTGCGGCTGTCGCCCTGCACCCGCTGTGCGCCCCCATCTTGTTTGTAGAGACCACATTGTCATAATGTCTGGAACGTTGCCATCCATTTACTTTGCCGAGAGTTCCGCGACTTTTAATTTTGTTTATTGTTGTTCTCGTGAGGTTGCTAATATTTTGTTATGTTCTCAGGTTCTAACGAAAATAGAGGTTTTTTTTCTCTGAGGAATAAATTCTTTAGGGTCTTCTGGAGTCCTAGGCCAAGGTCCTTGAGTCCTTATTGGACTTATTTCTCATAGTTTTTTTTACTTATATATAAGTTTTTTAAATCCGTCACTCTTCCCGCTCCGCAGTGCGTCAATTTGTATGCTTAATTAATTGGTGCTCTCTTCGTGTTGAAGAGACAAAATCAATCAAATTTCAGTTTATTTTAATACATATGCATGCACTTAATGCCAGAGAGTAGGAATCGCCCCATTTAGTAAAATTTGTACACATAGCAACAATTTGCAAAATTTAATACATGTTTCAAAATATTACGAAAAATGATTATTCTACGTTCTGTTGTCGGGAACTTGTCATAAATTATCAATACTATTAATGTTAGCTTACGATGGTTTTATGACCCATATCTCTGAATTGTCTATTCTATCCCTCTTTACTCATCACAGCCTGTGTCACAGCTCTCAGGTAGATTTTCGGAAGGATTGTTGGTTGCATTTAGGGCAACAATGGCGCCTAATTCAAACCCTCGCCTTAATAATAATCACAAATGACACGAACTTCTGAAATTAAACTAGAAATAAAAATCGAAAATGCTGGTATTATGTATTACACGTTATTTGCTTACTTACAACAATGAATTAGTAATTAGTACAAATAACATAATGACACAAACTAATGCAGCTCTTGTGCCAATTTTGCCATTTTAACTGGTAATAATGTAACCATCTCTTTGCAAATGTTGTGTTCCATTGGCATCTGTTCAATTACCTTTTCATTTAATTTACAATAATCAACAACTTTCTTATATGCTTTGTAACTCATTTCAATATTAGCTAGTTGTGTTTTTTTATTTAATGTTATATACTTATTATTTAATGCACCAATGTGAAAATAGGCTTGCATAACTGCTTTTTCAAAATCCGCAGGAATTTGCGTGACAAATTCCTCTTCTTGATCTGATTTAAAAGATTCTACAAAACATGTAAAACTATAAATACTCTTCTCAGTTAAGTGGTTAATTTTTGCCAACATATGCGGTGATGGTCTACCCTCAATCTCTCTTAATTTATCACACTTGATATTAAGGATATCAGAGTATATTTGACCTAATTCAAACCATATTTGTCGACAATACTGAAGGTAATATTTGGGATTGATTTGTTGGATAACATTTTCTAAAAGATCAATCCGCCGTTTATGCAACTTTGCTTGATTGTCCACATTATCTTCAAAGAACAATAAGCCAAAATACATATTACTCTGATCCTGAACTATTTCTATGTGGTCAGATGCTAAAGTCTCTAGTGTATAGTAAGATTCAGCCTTCTGCAACCATCCTTGTATGTTTAAAAATACAAGCTTCGCATCTTGCATAATTAATACGAATTTATCAGTTATTTGTTTTTCATAATGGCCCAGTTTAGGTGAGGTAAATTCTAAATTTTGTAGTTCTTCTAATGACACATTAGCATCAGGATTTAGGGTCATTTTGCTAAGGTCTGCAGAGAGTGAACAATTTTCACTAATATCATCTGTATGATTCAATAATCTTTCTTTAGATTTAGATAATAGTACTAACCCATATTTTGCCCAACAACGAGCAATATCTGCTGATCTGTGCTTAAAAACTTCCACTTTGGCATCAAACTCTTCATTTCTTTCAGAAACTGAAAATAATTTTTCTTTATATTCATCCATTATGTAAGAGCTTGCTGCTAGATGATGTCTTGCTTGTTTGAAACCATTTTTCTCCATAAAAAATTGTGACAAAGTAGCTGCATTCAACGCCCAATCGATAGGATCATAGTCTCCAGAGTCCAGTTGTCTCTGTAATGTAATGTGACAATATATTGCACTCTTTAATGCATCTTTCAAAACTCCATATATCTGAGCTAAATAATATAGTGTGAAAGTGTGTATCTTCTCAAAATTTTGTTTTGCATTTTCTTCATTTTGGGTCTCTAGATTTGAACAAAATAGCGTACTAATATCAACAGCCACATTATCAGAACTTTTAAATTTATGATAAAGCTGTTCAGCTTTGTGTAGATAATTTTTTGCTTTTTCAGGCTCTCTTTGTGACCACAAAATCCCAAACTGATTATACATATTGAGTGTAATCATTACTACCTGTGGATTATTAAAAAAATCTCTAATTGTGTCATGACAATTTTGTAGGGAATTTTCTCCTTCTGATAACTCTTCCATTTCAATTGATGTCATACCTAAGTACAAGTATACTGATCCCAGCATTGCTGCAAATAATTACAGTAATTTAAATATTCTCACTCATTTTTCATTATTACCTTTTATTTTTAATAGTTCACTGGAAGAACTGAATTGATTATTTGATGTATTTTCCAACTTTGCTTTCATGTCAATAAGAATTTCTTTTGCTGCACACTTCGATGCATATGGTTCATTAGGTGGGTCAAATTTACTATCCTCAAGCAGTTTAAGGACTTTATTATATTTTTCACCGAGGTCAACGGCAAATTCTTTTGACATCTGCATGATTTGTTATACTAAAACAAGAGTCCACAAAAATAATACAGCAACAGTGCAGTATGTACACAGGTACATAATGTGTATTAATATGATCAAATGGGTTTTTAATCATATTAAAACATTTTTTTCCATGAAATTCGACCAAAAATACAAACAGAAAATTGTATTATTCTCATCTATTAATTTATCCGTATATTTTAGCATCAATTTTACACATACCTACTTACTCTGCCCTGCTGAAAAGCAAATTGTAACAACGAAATTTGGTAGTCACTGTCTCGTAGCAGCAGCGAATTCGAATTCTTTTGTTACATTTTTTTTGTTAAAAAAACTGCAATTACTTTATGTTGAGCCAGTAAAATATATTATTACGTCAACAAACTGCATTGTTTTTTCAGGTTATTTTGCAACCATAGAAAATCATGTATAGTGGAGATATTCTGTTTGCAACTGTCAAGTTAAAAGCGCCCTGAAGCGGTAGTTCATCGCAGCATACGTCAACACAACATTAAATACAAAGAACAACACAGACACAGTATAGACATCACTGGTATCTTAGATCATATAATAAATAGATACCACCATGCCGTGTTCTTTCCCTAGCAGAGCCTGTGACGACATCCTCCTGTCACACATCTCTCTCGTACATGAAGGGATTACAATGAAGCTATCCTTGCCTGATCACTATTTGAATTTTGCGCGCCTAAATTTTAGGAAGTATGTCTGAACTAACTTCGTACGGAAGATGTTGACAGCTTGATTTTATAAATAATTCACAGTAGATAATGAAAGGAATAGTAAATTATTGGGCAGCAATTGTGATCCTTTATGATTACATCACTTAAAATAGGATCTTTGTTCTAAATTCTAAAATTGTTTTTTGTACAACAACTCGAAAGAGAGGTTAGAAGAAACATCTGTCAAAAGCGATTTGTTGCGCTGGTGCGGTACAAGGATGGAAGTGAAATAGACATATACAGATGAAATGCATATAACAAAGATGAAGATGTGGTGATCACACAAGGATAGCATTATACTACTCCTCTTGACGTAGAAAACGACAACAGATAGCTTCATGTCTAGTCACAGCTTTCAGTTTGAGTATTGGTATCTATTTATTATATGATCTAAGACTGGTATAGATATCAATACCAGGGCTATGAAAGCATCAGTTGTTTCCATAAGAAATACATGGGAACAACATAAAGAGGTCACTAGCGTCTCTAAAGGTGCTCCGACCTTGAAGAATATAGTTTCTTTTTCATTTTAAGGTTTTCGGTGATCGTTTTGTCTGATTTTGTCAGCAAGAACTGTCATATTAATTACGGGATCATATGGGATGTTGGGTTATGAGGTTAAAAACAAATTTATTTTAACAAAGTAATAGCTGTGTCAAGGTGCTCCGACCTTGAACAACAGTTTCTTTTGCATTTTAAGGTTTTCGGTGATCGTTTTGACGTTTTGTCTGGTTTATTGTTGTAACCAGGTTGTATATTAAAGACAGAAAAGACTTCAAATATATATAGACCGGTGATAGGACGAAAAACCTGAAGCTAACCGGTCTCCATTTTGGATGTGACCGAAACCGCGGGAAGTTTAAAATCGTATACAATCGACTTCATATGAATAGTGAGTTTGCACACCATACACACACAAACAAATAAACTTCAACAATACTATAATGGCTGAATCTTAAATGCACAGAAACACGATCAAAAGAACCAAAAAAACTGTGATCACATCCACGTCACAACTGAAAGTGATACATAAGAAAGAAATAGGTTATGGGTATGGGTTGTTGCGGTGTTATTAGTGACAGAAAAGCATAGAAAACCCTCACCCTAGGGTTTTCTATGCAGAAAAGTAACAGCAATGGCGGCGATTTCTGTTGACAGAACTGCTTCACGAATTTAGGGTGACAGCCAGTCTATATATATTTGAAGTCTTTGATTAAAGATTAAAGCACAGTAGATATTAAAGTCTCTGGTAACCAGTAAGTGCAAGACGCGGGAAATTTGAACTCAGTTCATAACACGAGTCCCGTATTTCAGTTCCCCGTCATTTATATAGTTCTTTTTAATAAAAGAATAAATATAATCTCACACAGACGTAATGTTTATTAGGAGTATTATTTATTATGGTAACCTACCTCTCTATATTAATCGCACGTTTCGAATGGGATAATGTGTTTCACACAAATTACACAGGCACGAACTATAAAATTAATAACTGATAGCATAAAATCACAAAATAGTGTAACAGTGAAATGTTGTCTATTCTGTGATAGAATATGATAAAGATGAGTGTAAAGGCAAAATGAAAATACTGATGTGGAACAGGGCAAACATAAAAGATCACATCTATATATCAAGTGATGTTAAATTGCTGGGGATTTCATCATACCAAGAAGGAATGTAAAGTCGCTCCAATGTAATAAATGCTGAGAAGAAAAAAACAAATAAGGAGAACTAAATACACACTAAATAAGTATTAAAACAAATTTATTACTTTATTATGATAAAAATTCAGGTATCAATTTCACTTGATGAAAACAAAAAGTAAACATATGCTTTATTAATATAAAAAGAAATACAAAAGTCTTCAATAGAGTGCGATGTGCAACTTACCGGTCACAATATAGTGTGTAAAAAACGAGATCATTACATATTGATGTGTAAATAAATTTATTATTTTTGACAATAGTTTAAAAACGTAAAATGTTAACGTGGGAAGTAAATTTACAATCTTTGGTTTGGTTAAAATCTATATCAGACAAAATATATAGGTCTTTTTTACTGACAGTTCTACTTTATCCTGTAAATATATATATTTTCTCTGATAAAATTATCTAAAAATATATTATAAAATTAACAACATAAAAAATATTTAAAATAATGTTGTACTTTAACGGCACACTTTGAACTTTACAGACCTTCCAATTCTCCTTGGTGTTTGTAATAATTGGGTTAATCAATTTATGTCGTAACAAACAAATTATATATGTAATACAACAATTCTGTTATAACATTTAACAAATACGTCTATGTATATATATATACACATACGGTGTTTTATCTCAACTGGTTGGTTAAACTTACTTTAACATGACTATCTGCATAGGAAACAAATTACATGGTAAAAAATGTATGTTTAGGGACATCATAAAACTGATTGTGGCACTTCCACTTTAATCTGAAATAAAAACTTATTTTCTTCACAACGAAGAAAAACGTTAATCTAACCTAACCTTGGTCCAATTTTTTGCTGAAGATATGAACATATATATAAAAATAATACTCCAAATTAATAACACAGGCCTGCAAATTTTAAATGTAAAATCCTGTTTTTATTTTAACAACTGTTTTGTATATTTGTTGTATTCCTAACTACGAATATGAAATTAATGTTTTCATATCACGTAGGATTTATTTGTAAAAAATAGGAAAAACTAAAACTTAAGAATACAAAATTTTAAAGAAAAATTTACACTTATTTTGTACATGCATTTTTTAGATATTAACAAAAATACTTTTGCCCACTTATTAAAAATCTTTGTAAAATCATTATCGTTTCTCCTCAAACGTTATGTTTAATCTTTTTCTCCTGAACTTTCTGTGGCGCTCATAATTAAAACTTCAATCTGTCAATACTTCAGTTTTGACTAGGCTCAAACATTTGACGGTCATGATGCTATGCACTTGAAACATATTATTCCATTTTAGCCCGCTGATACCCTACTATCGTATTTTGCAAGGCGATAACATATATGGAATTTTTGACTGATGTTTTTTTTTTTAAGAAACTACGTGATGCAGTTTTTTAACTATTTTTACGGTAATTAGCATCCGAAAATCTGTCAGATTGATCGGGTTCTTTTAAGACAGATTTTCCACTGCAGGCCTGGGTAATCAGTACAAGCTTTCTTGAACCTAAGGTTTCTCTCCACTATTTTTGTTTGCTGCATGCAAATTAACAATAATTTATACATACATACAGTCGATGGACATATAAAACTGGTACAAAACTGTCAAAAGAAAACATGGATAAACTAAAAATGTTTGCTGCGTAAATTTGTTTTTTACGCCTAGTTATATACCATGACAGATGGATAACGCATGAGCAAAATAAACGTTAGAGCGAGTATGAAACACGGTGAGAATTTTTGGACGTTCTGTGCCTGGTTTTCGTATTATGGACCCAACATTTTGAATTTTTTTCTTCGCCTATACTGTTGCTGACATGCAGTTCTTCAGCAATAGTTTTTAAAGGCACTTCCTCGTCTAGTCTTTGTCAAATTATTTGCTTTAGGAAGCAGTTAAAGACATTCTTAGATTTCTATTGCACTTGAAACAGTCGAGATGACAAATTCAATTTTTGATTGACAATTAAGCAGCTTTGCTACATATTGATAAAACTTTATCTATACCAGTTTATATGTCCACCGACTGTACATACGTACGTCATATGTAAAGACTTGACGAGGAACTGCCTCCAAAAGCTATTGCTGATGAACTGCATGTCAGCAATATATATATAGTTATTTTTTTCATTGAAACACTTATCTCCAATGAAATAAAATTAGCCTAGCTTTTATTTGATAAAAAAATGTCAGGCCTCGAAATATAAAATTTTCCTTGTATTATTATAAAAACAATTACCCAAACAGAACTACTGTTCCAATCAGTGGACAACGACGGGCAAAAAATGAGTGATTGAAATAGAAAAAAAATTAGTAGAGAAGTTACAAAGAAATCTGAAACACAGAAGAATACCACACACAATAATTTAGTAATATAATACTTAGTGTGACAATGGAATATCTGAATGTTATTTTTGACATATTTTTTATGATTACACTTAACTAGTCAAAATGTATATCGCAATCGGCAGCAACGTTATTAAACAATCTTAACGTGACTTATACCGGGTGTCTGGAGAATACCGGATTAACTCTTCAGGTCATTAATTAATAAAACAATTCTTTATGATATAGATTACGAGAAACACGTAATTTTATAAAAGTAAAATTGGCAACACTGCACGTACCTAATGCGTGAATACCTTCGGCTTACTTTCTGATTTCTTAAGCCTGATTTATAGCTATTCCGCATACGCAAACGGGCCCGGATGAAGCAATGGAAGAAAGTTCAACATCAGGTTTTGGTAACATGCATTTATAACAATTCCGCATCCGGAATTGCTATGTATTAAGCATTTTAAATCTTCTTTTTCGACGTCGTTGTTTTTTATTAAAGATAGTCAGTCACAAATTATTATTTGCAGTTTCTGCTGTCACTTGGTTGCTGTACTTAATCATAATCAGCTAATGCAAATTGATTCGATTTTCGTCGCATTCGCACTTTTAACATGCAACTACTGATTGATTACAATACTTCCTTCAATTATTTATATAATAGTTTTTCGAAAACGATAGAATATTGATATTGGCGTTATTTATGAAAGTATTTTTAATAGAAGTATGTTTTTACCACAATTTGTTTGTAATTCTGATTTTACAGTGTTGTGTTCAAATAAGGTAAAGCTGTTTGTTGTAGTTTAGTATTAATAAGTATTCTTTTCCGTCTTCATTTATGTAATTGAAATTTTATTAATGTAATACTGAAGGAAAGCTAACACAATCTATCGTTTTGTGTGTTAGGTTTCATGCTGGTTTTCAACTAGTCACAATAAAATGTTTAAAATAATTTTTGTTAACGTTGTGAGTGAATAAGAATTAAATAGCTTAGAATTATTTTTAATTTAAGTTTTTAAAGCATTTAATACTTCAATAAACACATATGAACCTCCATTCCTCCGACATTTCAATACTCTCAATCTTTGCTTTACAGAGCCGCTATAGGTATGTAAAACCTTACATTCATCTGCTTAAAAAGATCAAAACATGGTAATTTATACTTCAGTTACAATATTGTGTAGATTGGGTTGTTTATTTTAAAGAAAATATAGTTCAGTCATATGTCTTGCAAAATAATAATACGTCTTTCAAAACTCTGTGTTTAAAACATGTATAAACATTTAAAAATTCAAACTCAATTATTTGCACTTGAAGTTTAATAAAATTTTCAAGTTTGTACAATATAGGAATTGCGACACATTTGAACAAATAAAATATCCCACCGCAGTGAGGGATGTTAATACTTGGTAATTCACAACCTCTGATCAAAGTTAATAGCGTAGTTGTATCTACAGCCACTTACACCATCTACTGGGTTTATTAATAAAATCTGGAACTCTGCCGACGACAGTGAGTTTGAAAGCGGTCCAAATTTAGAAGATCCTCACTTTTGATGGCGGGATGTACAGATGTAACTAACGAGGCTGGACTTCATAACAGTTCTTCTCAGACTCGTACAAATTTTGGATCGATAATTCAGGTTATTAGAAGCTTTGCTGCTGCAATATTTACTTAATTGAAGAAGCATATAAAATATTTAATAATACTCTGAAACAGATTCGATCGTCACTCACGTTAAAATTTCGAAAATTGTTGAAATATGAAGGATTTGAAAAAAAAAGAACAATATTGGTCGAAGGTTATTTCGACAGAACTTCCCTTGCCTCTGAAGTGCTTATTAGATTTTTTAGAAAAATTATTAAATTTGATTTTGGCATTTTTTTGCTTTATTATTAATCCTTATATAAGTTAAACTAAAGAAATGTGTGTACTGTCGATGAAACCAGTATTGGTCGGTCTAGCCATTTCTATTCCATTAGCAGACCGCCCACTCTGATTTCCTTGACAGAAAGAAAAAGTAGGTAAGTTATTCGCATGTTTCAAGTGAATTTTTCCATTACAAAATTTTCTGATGACGTCATCAACATTCTAACAAAGACGCATACAGGTTATTCACAAGAAGCCCACCCCTAAACATTCGAGACGTAACCAGAAATGCAATTTCAAAACCATCTTTGCTATTTCGTACCATTTTTTTTTATCGTTCAGTCACTTGTCACTCTCTTAACGTGCATGCTGGGGATGAACGTTAAGCTAATCTTAAGAAATCCTTAACATACACGTCAAATGTTAAGAAAAACCATGGTAACATTATATTTCGCCATAACATTTCAGACAAGTTTTTTTTATTTATAATACCACAGTAACCCATATGCATAAGCAATATGATTTGGATAAAAAAGTAATTTTTAATTTTAATTTGTGAACGATAAACTAATGAACGCATTTTGAGGTGCAACTTGGCTTAACATTTCTAGCATATGCTCGAATGTTAAGCCTAGTTTATCCCTCTTAATACATTAATTACTATTAAGTAAAACATATGTAGTTATCGGTTTTGTGTCGTCAAATATTGTCCCGTTACAACTGTGATTTGATCAAAACTGATAGTGTTCAAACGATGAAAAGACTGATGTGATTTTGATATATGGTGAGTGCTTTACGGTTTTGTAGCGAACATTTATCCGTATAGAAGATTCCTTGACGAGCCCTTGTTTTGAATTCGTTAATTTTTAATTTTAGCCTAATCATTGGAGTATATTTCCAAATTAACAAAACCAAACAGCTATGTTTAGCTTAAAACCAGAAATGATGATAAACATCAAAGAATGCTATGAAATTGTACTGTTTAGTTGAATTTTGAATTTTTCAGATGTAGAGCTTCTCGTGAATAATCATGTATATCAATTTCCACAGGTGGAGTATCATAGTAACAATAACAGTACTTTATTCTCAACGTTTTTGGAAAATTCGGTGAGCTATTTTTGATTTAATCAATAAAATAAACTGCATATTTTTTTTTAAATAAAAATAAAAATGTTGGTTAGCGTTGTACTATCTGTATGATATTTCTAATATGAATACATACATACACACAAAATTTAACAAACGATCCAGTAGTTTCGGACATTATCTGTCTAAGAAAAATCGGCACAGAAGACACACAGACGGAAACGGGAGACCACTTCGCACTCTAGGGGTCATGAAACCTCGAGAAAACATGACAGTGGCAAGTCGCCTGATGGATTCGATTACAATTCGTTTACGCTCGGGAAGTAACAGCAGAAAACCAGCAAAAATAACAAACACATATCACAGTCATGAAAACGACCATCACCAAAAGATTCAGACTTTGAAATGGAATTATTATCTGTAAAAAAGAGAAACTACATTTTGTTCGGCATACATCGAATGTGATTAAAGAAAGAATAAACTTTTATACAACACACTGAAATTTTTAAAAAGGTCAATTTCAAAAAATGCGTAGAGTAAATGAATTCATAAAAAAACTTCTACCCATTCAAGGGAATTTACTCTAAATGGCACTAGTACAATAATTGTATCTACGTGCTGCCCACTTCTACATAACTATAGAACACAAACGATTTTTTCCACTTTGCGTCAATAATATTTTCATTATGAAACGCATATACGTTTCAGAATAATGACAATTTATTTTTTTAACGTTCTTTCGTTTTATTAATTTTTGTTTATAAAAGATACGTTTATTTCATCGCACTAGAAGCGGGAAAAAAAAAATGTCATAGCGGTTCATTTTTTCACGCATTTGAGTGAAAAAAAGTGTCGTAGCGTGTCATTTTTTAACGGAAGTAAAATATAGAAGCCTGCCGTTGCTATGATAATTCATCAACACAAGTGGTTTGCATTAATTTTCTCGGTGTGAAATGGTATAGTAGCTTACATAGATATTGTAGCCGTCCATAGAGTCGAAATTTGCGAATAAAAATAAAATAAAACCGGCTCAAACGGAACCGACGATGGCTTGCAAGTTCTGTCACTACGGCACGCGTCGCATCGCACAGGGGTGTATTTAAGGCCGTTTGCACAAAATCTTACGGTCACTGTAATCTTACTATTTTCTATCTACGACAAACGATTTGTCACACAACTACGAAATCGAAGATCTCGAGAAAGATGGAAGTTTGAAAATGTATTTCAACAAGTGTAATAACCGTTTGGTGCAACACAATTGGTTCAAGCAAACTAGAATATGTCAGGAAACAAACAGTCCACGTGGACTAATTTATAGCCGTCTTTGCCGCTAAGATTACTAGGTTTTTCGTTCCACCTACCTCCGCAACGATGAACATACCATACCACAACTTGTGTACAGTGAACAGAGCTTCGTTTTTATTGACGAGATTGAACTCAGAAATTAAACAGATGATATCATAACGGAAAAGATGACATTTAATTAATATTAAATATGTCTCTGTGCAACGTGTGCCACAGTGACGTCAGAATTTGCAAGCCACCGTCGGTTCCGTTTGAACCGGTTTTATTTTATTTTTATTCGCAAATTTCGACTCTATGTACGGCTATTATATCTATGTAAGCTACTATAATTTGTGTGCTCGGACAATGGAATCGGACAGCGGTGAAGATTTCTCGTTCGTGCACCCCCGAAAAAATTGTCAAGACGGCAATTACGGCTACATTCAATATCTATGTTCCAAAATAAAAAGTCTTTGAAGTTGGTGCAGTTATTTTTTCCTTGATTATCTTGACATTGTTAATAATAATTAGCCCAAATGAATATTTCCATCTATTTGCTTTCTTTTGTGTTAAATGATCACGAAAATGTTGATTTTGTTACCAACCCACTGTCGCAAATCCCTATTCAAAAATTATTTATTTAAAATACCTATATTTTAAAATTTATTTACAATGCAAAGTAGAAAAAAAATAGTATATTACACTTTATTCATAAGACGACTTGCGGCACTCATTCTATTTGGACACTCCTCGCTGTTGTCAAAACTCATTCGTGCCACAATAATCGCCTTATGAAATACGTGTTTTGGGGTAGATTATAGAACTGTTTTGTGAGAGAAAAAATCAATATTATTAACAAGTGTTATGTAATGTAACTATGAGTACTAACTAATACATCTAATAACAATGCGACTTTTTAGGTAAAATGACTTGTCAATTTGGATTCATCTTATTCTTACTTAAAAGTAAGAGTAAAACCTGCTACTGTAAGATAAAGCGTCGCATATCATACGTAAGCGAAATTCCATTATAAGCTTGTGAGCACAGTATCAGTCGCGCTAACGCACTCATCGCCCTGCATTTTCACTCGCTTATAATATAGTACCTATTTATCTCACTTATTATTAGAAGTGAGGGAATGAAATGCCATATTCTTATAAGCGCTTTATCTTATAGTGGCAGATTTTACATAAAAGTACGAATAAGATGTCTTCAAATTGAATGTTTATTTAACCTAAAAAATCGTAAAGCCATTAGATGTATCAGTATTACATTGCATCGCTTGTGAACATTTTACCTGACTTGTTAATAATGTTGAATTTTTATCTCGTAAAACAGTTCCATAAACTATCTCAAAACCTACTGTTGTACGATAAAGGTACTGTTTTTTAAATTGTAACTTTTTAAATGCTTTTGAAAGCTGTCAAAAACATTTAGACAAGTGTCCAAATCTGACCCAACCACTTTTTGTAGGGTGATTTGCGAAGAATAATGAGCCAACAATATTTCGCATAGTTTATATAGATTCAAAATTCTATTTTTAATAAATACAGGCTGATTCAGCGTACATGACGAATTTGACCTATCCAGATAGATACCACAAAATACAATTTTCTTGTTTTTTGGTTCATAGTAGAATTTAAAAAATATCATAAATCCAAGTTTGCACTCTTATGGCACTGTCAATTTTGAGCAGTTGAAAATTATTTCCAAAAATGCAAAGATATTTATTTACCAACACTGAGAAAACCAGTAGCTACCCTTTGCATTGATGACTTAACGGGAGGCCAATTGGCTCTCAACTGATTGTACAATATTTTAAAAATCGTGTCAGACGGCGCTCTTCTTTCGAGATATCGCTGAGCATTAGCACGTGTAGCAGGCGAGGCGATGCATTATTCAGACATTCTCCATAGATTAAAATCATGTCTGTCTTCTCATTATTTGAACAGGTCTATATTTTGCACAAATTGTAATAAATTTTGCATGGGTATCGCGGATTCCAATTATTGCTTTTTAAAGAAGTGTACTGAAGTAAGCTGTGAATAGTAATGTTGGTGCATCAACAATTTTTTCAGGCTCATTATTCCTCGTGAATCACTCTGTATTTCACAACATATAAAATCTATGTTAATTCAATAAATTTTTTAAGCTGAAAACGCAGTACAGGAGGTCACAAAAATTTTGTTGCTTACAATGACTTCCGTTGTCATCCATCATTCACGTTATTTTGATTCTTAATGAGAAAAAAAAATAGGTTCATTAGAAACAAAATAAATACATTTTGGCAAAAAGCTATCAATTAAAAATTACTTCATACTAGACTTCATACTGTGGCACACACACACTCACGCACGTTAATATTTTAATAAGCGTATGATTTTATTGGATTCTCGTTTATCATTAAAAAAAATGTAACTTTTATGAAAGTAAAACTAAATACGCGGCTTATAGGTTAAAGTAACACATATTGTTTCATTTTTTTTGGCAGTAGTAGCTTTACTTTCATCCGCTGTATCACCTGTTGGACAAGTACACAACTCAGTCTTGGTTTTAAAACTGCACGACCTTGATATGTTTTCATACTTTATTTTGAAGCTTCCTGGCCGCGAAGTGGATCCTTTCCTGTCGCTCCGACCCTTAAAACTAAATGGCAAGTTATACACGCGATAATGCAACATAATTTGCAAGAAAATTCCATAGTAATCTAAAAACCAACAATATTATAAAAGAAAAATGTTACGTTTTGGTGAAAATTTATTCACGAAATAGACTTAAAAATGAAATACAGAACCTGGTGATCCAGCTCCACGAATTTTATTCTGTTGTTAAAATGCAAAGTTTAAAATCTAAAGGCCGATTGAAGTAAAGTATTACATGAAACTTATGGAAACAATGAATGCCATTAAGAAAATGTTTATGGCGTTATAACTCAAATTAGTGTTAAAAATATCGCAAATGAGAAGACAAAACAAAGGTTATTTGTTCAAATGTTTTTTAATATTATTAGTTTTTAAATGGCCATTCAATTTATTTTGTGCTTAAAGTTTTTAATTGCATATGTAATATTCATACCTATTAGATCTGGAACCATTTTCTTTATTTCTTCGGCTTGTTGATCTATGAAGATAATGTCGTTTGTCACGAGAATTAGATCTCCTAATGCTTGCTTTTTTTTGAACTGATTCAGCACTAAGAGAAAGACCAGCAACTCCGACTAAAATTTATGATTTAAAATAATTGTTAACCTTTTAAACATAAGTACCTATAGTGCCTGAAGAAGATCGCCTCAGAATTGCGTTTGTTAAGACTGATACTTCTGTTTCGTTTAAAGGTAAATCTAATGAACCGCCACAACTAGTACACTCGACTGACGGAGCCAAAAACCATTGCGAGCGTGTTTTCATACGTTCTGTTTGTCTTTCATGAACCTACAATATGTGACGAATGATATTAGTTATCGCAATAGAAAAATTAATGATACATATGTATGTATGCAGCATTGTCATATGAACAAATAAAAGTTACGTAAGTAGGATCTTCAGTCTCTAAAAAATGTGAACAGATTATTAACCTGGGGAAGATAGCTGAGGCTTCTTGTACTTTCTGCATATCGATTAACAGCTCGAAGTTCTTCAAGCGTCATCTTCGGTCCTGAATAATTCTGACTATTTCTTGAAGAATGACTAGCACTTGATGAATGTGATGTATTATTTCCCTGTGAACATCCGTGGGTTATAAAGAAAAACATAAATCGCCTACAATTTACCTGAAATAACCCATTTTGTTCTAGAGATATAGACAAACGTGTACAGGATTCCAAAAGGCTATGTTCTGCAATCATTCCTAAGGATGTTGAACTAATCTGTGGTTGTAAACTTGATTCAAGTAATGCCGGAGTTGACTGACACTCTTCTACCTGTGCCATAGCTGAAATGTTAATAGTATGTTAGATTAAACAGTAACCTACACTACTATTGTTACATACCTGTAAAGGTAAAGTTAAAAATGCACAGTAAAAATATAGAGGAAAACAACACAAAATAAAACAGAAACGAAAAAGAAATAGAAATTTATTTATTTTTGTTTAATAAGTATGTATATGAAAATATCACAGTGTTATTTACAGAAATAATACTCAAAAATACATTGTAATACTACCATTCATTTTAGGATATTAAATTAAACTGTGTTATTTGCACAAACAACGTCATTACCTTCTAAACCATAATTTGCGTGCCACCGATCACTTTCACAGTGAAGCCAAGTTTCTGTTCCCAAAGACAAGTGACCTTTAAGAAATTTTAACAATCACTATCATTAGAAACATACAATAGGTTTGCTAACACTAAAAACATATATTTAATAAGTGAATTTATTTTCTGCAGTGATTATTCAATCTTCGAAATGGTTTTTTTGTAATGCAGTAACATAGTTTTTAATGCGAATATGAATCAGGACTGGTAAGAATTGTACACACAACTGTGTTTGTTTGTTAGTCACATCGAAGACGTAAAATGAAATGTGAAGACGTACACCAACTCTTCATACGAATTTGTTGTGCTGTTTTCCATATGTATTTTACAGCTTTGTATTTATGATGACCGACTTTTGGCATAGTACGATACAAAATTTTTCAGATAAAGGGAGACTGTGATGAGCAGAAGTAAGGTTGTTCCATTTCTTTCCAACAAACATTAGCTCTCTATTGATCATCCCCTACGTGCGCTCATCACAGCTGCCTTTTATCTGAAAGGCTTTGGATCATATGGTGTTAATGGCTCGTATATAGAGTCACGATTATTTTAAACTCGCGGTGGACTTAAGATATTTTTTCTTAGAATAGCGTCAGGTCCTGGCAAATGAAGGTCTTTTTTTAAATATTTGTCTTGTTGTGAATTCTGTCATTAATTTACTTGGATTTTAGTCATTATCTACTAAGAATTCAGAAAGTAAGCCGAAGATATTCACACATTAGGTACGTGTAGTGTTACCAATTTTACGAATACTTTTATAAAATTGTTTTTTTTTTTGTAATCTACACCATAATGAATTTTTTAATTATTTTGTTGGAACTCCCGAAACCCACGTACATAACGTACTGGAGAGTTAGTCCGCCATTTTCCAGACGGTATAAGCTAATATTATAGTAATCGAGTTCATCGGACGAATGGCTACTTTTATGTTTTCTTGACGTTTCATGACGTAGGTACGAAAAAAGTAGTCTCCCGTTTCCGTCTCTCTCTGTTTGTCAAATTTTGTATGTATATTAGAAATATTAAAAACAGTAGCGGCTGGTGGGTCAAAATTTCGGGTCGGCCAAATATTTTGAGTCTGCACCTTTGTGTTATATATTTTCGTAATGTATGGCTGCTACTCGATAACCACTCCCATTTTACGTGCCGGGACGTATAAAAACATCTCGAATGTTTCGACCTCGACTTGTTGAAATAATTTTTTTATAGGAAATTAACAATTTCACTTTGATTCCAAATACTATTAATCCTTAATTCTACTTGTTCTGCCTTATCATTAATTGAAAACCACCGAAAAAATTATTTTTACTGGGTTCCACGTCGACCGGCGGCTACGGCTTGCCGACCCCGGACATCCACAATTAAATACGAGGGCAATTTAGTATATGAGCTACCTAGCTATGATAATGACGTCACAAAAACAAATGACTTGGGTATCAAATAACTGCTAGTGTAGTAAGTATGTACTTTGACGTAATTTGGTACGGATCCACACGTTGAAATAGGCTTCGACCATTTTTTTTCTCTTGCATCGGTATTGCGCTGTGACTAGTTTTCTTTTGTGTTACGACCTGTATTACCTATATTGATGACGTCATCACAAATTTTTTATTGGTCAAATTTAGAACGAGCTTGAAAATGTGAGAATACGCACGTCTTTGTTTAATAACGATGAAATTTGTCGATTGTGGCTTAATTAATAATTTTATTCCTCTATTTTGAAAAGACAAACTCAATCGCGTCAAACTAATTACTACGTGATATTCTTGCGATGTATAAACTTAAATAAATACTTGAACTCCAAATTGCTATTACCTAGTGCTGAAAGCACATTTTATCCCGTTGGTCATTGGCTTTAAACATATTTTACATCGTAGAATTTGTGCTCACACGGCACAGGGGCTTCGGGGGTGTTATTTATGCCGCTGGTTTTAATTTTCAGAAGTTATCAAAATCAAATTTTATAATGTTTTTAAGGAAGCTGCAGATTTGTTTCATTCTATACTTCAAGGACGAGGCAAGTTCTATCGAAATTACCTTCAACTAATTTTTTTATGAGCGCGGAATATCTAGAAGAGAAGTATGGGTTTAAATGGAGGCCACCTTCGGGAACAAGGAATTCAGTCAATCCAGTAAACGAAAGAATCAAGTCAAGTTGGGCCGGAATTATTTTGTACATAATCCCTGTGTAATTGGTCTTGTAAATTTGCGTTACTGAGAAATAAATTGTTGAATTTTACCCACGTCAATTTTAAATTACCGATCATCGTAACAATATATATATATATTTGAAGTTGACAATATATTAAAACAAAAACTAATGTTTAATTTTTCCAGGGGAGGCACTGCCGACGAGCCGCCACTGGTTACGTCATCTGTTACACACCGGACTGGTTGCTACGTTGCACTATACAGGTGGTATAGCAAACGCTGGCGTTATTGTTTATTTATCAACAAACATTAATGTACATTATTAAAACTGAAGGCGTTTCTTCTTACTCATTTGAGCCTGGTTATTCCCAAATAAATTTGGAGAAAAAGAAACGGCGGTACATGGGCAAATTCAAAAGAAGAAAATATTGTGCTCCTTCGCTCTCTGAAAACTTGGTCCCATTGCCTTGGCAAACATGGTAAAATATCCAAAACGCAAGTCTGTACTTGTGACATAATTTTTAAATACTTCTAAGCCAGTTTTGTACTGTATACCAATGTATTTGTAACTATGTATTTCCTACAATATAATAATTATTATGTACTTTCATTTGCATCGTTCTTTTCAGAGTCCGAAAAACTATACAGATCTCTATATGCAATTTTTCTAGAAATTTTTTGACACTGATTTGTACAAGTACTTGTTGAGGTAGTTGAATTGCTTGCTATATCTTTATTATTTCTACTATAAATTGCTTCCAACCCTTCCTTTCGCAGATAATTTGAAACTCTTCTTATGTTATTGGCAGCTATAGTTGATTTGTGTGTTAAAAACATTGACTGTATTGCAGTGTTTTTTTTTTTTAATGGAAACTTTGTCATGTTCGGCATTACAATTTTGTTCAACGAATTTTCGTAATCATCTTCGTTAAACAAATGCGGGTATATTATTTGGCAAAAAAATTTCACGTTTAATTTTGATTAACCACGCTTTATAAATTTGGGATATTTTTTTTCGTTAACAACAGACCATATTGATAATAAATCGATGTGTACCAGCAATACTCCATTTACTACATCTTCTACAAATTACACTGGTCAAAAAAATTTAATTTTTTCTCTCTAACTTTGACATAATTGTAATGTTTTCGTTTAATTTGTCTCTGTGTTTGTAACAAAGAGCATAAATCTTATAACTTAGCTCAATTAAAAAATATATGCATATTTGATGTTAGAAACACAAAATCAGGTAAAACAATTTAATTTTTGTATCTTTAACGGCAAAAAGTGTAGTATTAACAAAAGAACAACCATAAATAAGAAAAAAACAACGAATGTAGTTAAAAAAACGAAAAAAACAAAAGAAACAGCTAAGACCGACGTTTTTTCGGTTGCCTTCTATAGATTTCATTGGAGATCTCTCGCTTGATGGTCCCGCAGTATTCTGCGAGCATTTAGGTGTTCCATCGATCTTGGTAACGTTTTTCTATCGACAAAATGCCCAGATGGAAACGTTCTCCATGTTGGTCACTCACGTCGTCACAATTTTTGGGGAAAAAATCAAGGTGCGAATGCATAAAATGCACTTTTAAGAATATGTTAATTTTAAATTTTTTATATGATGATAACATGTTTTGTACTTACTAAACGTAGTTTTCTTATTGTTTCCCAAGAAGTTTGTAGCAATTTGACAACAAAAAAATACACCTTATAGAAAGTTTCCTATTACTTAATAGTACGATTTTTGTATTTTTCAAAGGATAATATTTTAAGATTACTTTTAAATGAGAGCTAAGTTTTGGTTTAGCCCCTTATAATATCATTTAAAATTGCTAATTAAATAATAATTGGCTGCTATAATAAAAGTTAGAGTTTAGCTGTTGACCAGTGTTATAATTCAACTTACCGTATTTAAAGCAAACATTCTAAGTAAATAAAATTATGAATAAAGATACAAATAGGTAATACATAATGTATATTAAATTAAATGACGTCACGCGTTTAAGTGAAGGCCGTTGTTTGGGGGAACAAAACGAAAAATAAGAGCCACCGTTGTATATTTCGCATGCACAATATACAATCTGACGGCTAGGAGAATAAAAAAAAATAGATTTAAACTTTAGTGTGCCTTTAATGCATTATACTTTAATTACCCATACCCCGCCGCTTCGCACTCGGGTGCATTATGTTACAAAAACACACTTATTTCTATTTCATCTGGAATAACCATGACAGGAAATGGAAAAACAATTGCTCAAAAAATATGAATACTTTGATAAGGAGTTTTCCCATTTGAGAATGTTTCGGTCAACATTATTTCAGCAAGGACATGTCTGTTAATTCCGACATGGAGTGGAATACTAATAAACTATGTAATAATAAAACATCGGAGTGTACCGTCCTTGAGATTTAATTAATAAAAAAGTATAATATCGATACAAGCAGTAACGGCATATAAAACAAAAAAGATAAAAAAATATGCGAGATTCGAACGCAAAACGATTTTCACGTTCCATGTTTGAAACCGAATGCTCGACGTGATCGAACACAGATCCATAAAGAAGTACAGCAGTAGGTTAATTTATAAAATTTAAACCCTACTATAACCCTATGACAAATTTTGACGGGTTGTCATTACGTTGGTGGTAGGGATGATTAGAAAAATTTTGCTTATCGTTTTACCATCTACATGATATTTTTAATATACAAAATTTGACAATCAGTCCAGTAGTATCGGAGATTATCTGTCTAATAAAAATCCAGACGGACGGTGGACAGACAGACAGACAGACGGAAACGGGAACCCACTTTTTCATTTTCTACGGATCATGACCCATCGAAAAAATATGAAAGCAGCCAGTAGCCCGATGGGCTCGATTACAATACTTTCTTATAGCTTACAGTTGGTATCTCGGCGTATCATAGCAGAGTCAGTTTTTTTATTTAAATTGTTAAATAATGTAACTGATTGCAGTAAGTTGCTCGGTTGTTTAGATTTCTACGTTCCTAAATTTAATAGTAGAACAGTAGCTAAGTTATACAGGCTGATTTTTTCAACCTGAAACTTTCAAATATCTCCAAAAATAAGCACTCTACAAAAAAACGTCCAGATTCAAAACTGAATCGTTCCATGGGGGAAGTACTGTTGTGCAAAAAACTAGTCCCCCTCCCCCGTACGTACAGTTTATCTAAAACATGTTTTTAGATTCATGGTAGATGACACTGTAATAAACGAAATTCAATTTTTTCGATTTCTCCTACTGAGAACCTATGCATCCAATTCTGCAATACGTTTTCAGTAAAAAATACCACGTTTTCATCGTCAATAATTAAAAATGAGTCGCCTCATTATTGAAGGCAACTTGAATGGTGAAACGTACCGAGACATTTTGGAAAATGAACTACCAACATTATTTGCAAACTTGAGCTTAGAAGTCCGATAAAACATGCGGTCGAAAAATTGGCCTGCCAGATTACCAGATGTTAGTTCGCCAGATTTTTTTTTGTGGGGCTATCTCAAAGACAATGTTTACAAACAAGAATCAACAACCCGTGAGAATATGATTGAGGGAATCAGAAACGCTTGTGTCGAAATTCAAACAGACATATTTCTCACTGTACATTCAACATGCATTGAATTCGAAGGTCATCATTTTCAGCATTTACTTTAATTGAAAGATGATGCGGCGAGGGGACTCATGTAAATTAAGCACCCTGATAAGCGAGAGCTGATCAGGCGAAGAGACTCACATAAATCAAGCAGCCTGATAGGTGAGAGGCAAAGGGACTCACGTTAATCAACGAAGAAAACAGAAAACTTCGTCCACATCGTTGTTCCTGGGTTACGCTAAAAGTAGTTTATTCGACAGCCATTTACATTTCTACGGGTAACTATTTCCAAGGTATTCGAAATTTACAACAGGAATATATTTTTTGGCGACGAATTTCGAGTAGGTTCTCAGTAGGATAAATCAAAAGAATTTGAATTTCGTGGATTCAATCAATCACGAACAAAAAAATGTTTTAGACAAATCATACGTTCTTTTAACTGTAGACACCGAATCTGCAATAAAAATAGCAGTTCCCATTTAAAGTTTCGAAACTCCACACTTACAAGGAGAGGGGAAGGGGGCCTAATTTTAGCACTAATGTGTTTCCCCCTTAGCATGATTAAATTTTTATTCTCGACATTTTTTCGCAGAGTGCTTATTTTTCGAGATATTTGAAAGTTTCGGATTAAAAAAATCATCCTGTATTGCAAAACACCTAAAACGAATGGTGGTAGAAAGGATTCCATTTATATTGTCAACTATTATTTGAACCAATTTGAAACAAATAATTGGTTTGATATTTTCAGTTCAAAATTATCTCATTTCACACGTAGTCTGAGAGAAACTTAATTATGTAAGTATACGTAAGATCAGAAATATGATTATTGTATTATTTAAGGTTTTATTTCTAAAGTTTTGTTAATTTTATTAGACTTTTGTTAGCTTACGTGATTTTGATTGATGTATTTGATTGTTGTCGAGTAAGTGGAATACGATTCTGTTTGCAATAAAGGGTTATTATTAGGAACCACCACTGACCCGGAAATGACCGGGATCCAGGCAAGACTTTTATCATTACGAGTACTAAGACCAACTAATGCTATGCATTGAATAGATTTATAAAAACTTTTGAGATCGTATGATTCTCTAATCGCACCCCATCCTTAAGAGTCTAGCGTAACTACCGATCATTTATCTGTGTATCACTTGAAATGTGAGTTACACTACTCTGACCTACTGGTGCTAACCTATTCTGATTGACATGATCAAACTGTTTGAGAAACTTACGAACAATACCTTCCTGTTCTTAGCAAAACAGCTTTTTGCATTTTGACAATTATTATTGAATTATTTAAGTGTAAATATTTCAAATTCTCAACTAAACTCTTTGATACTACACCTACATTGAAGATAACTAATAGAATTCAAATTTTCTCAAGATTTAGCATTCCCTACACTTCTATTAATAAATCGAAGATATTTTGAAACTTTGGTGTGGTATATTTGTATTATCTTGTGTGTGTTAGGAACAGCAACGTCAATGAGAATGTCTTCATAAGTCTGTCACTTTATAAGTCTGTCGGCTGTAATGTTTCTGCCTGTAAGTATTGTGCGATCCTAATATAGCTTGTATTCGGTGTTTTCAAGGAATGGAGATGGAATGTAAGTGTGGTTGGATTAAGTTGTCGTGTCTAGCTTTGTAGTCAGTTTGTACCAGGATGCTACAGGATGAAGTTATGTGCTAAATCGTTTAGGGTTTTTCTTAACAAAGTTGACAAAACCGTTTCTTATATTTGGATCTTTGATTATATATTTTCCGTAATTCTTGGTATTAATTACATGGTCTTGAATAGCAAACAAAAACCCTTCTGTTTCGGTATATAAACTTTATTTTTTGAGCCAAATCAATGACATGTTCTTGTTTATTATTATTATTGTTGTTATTATGATTAATAAAGAGAATTCAGTTTTTTCCGTAAAATTTTTCATTATCCTAGTTATAAATATGTTTTCCGTTCTTAATGTCATTACTTTTGACATAAATATTTTTTTTGAACAAATACTTACCAAGAAGATATCTCTCTAAGGTTCCACATTCATTGGTGTATATCTGCTGTTGTACTGAACCTTTTCCTGTTGGAGGAGGATATTGGAATGAACAGATCCATTCGCCTTGTACTCTCAAAACCCGACCAGTCACACGAGAATAAAATTCATAATTGTCTTTGCCAAAAAGGTATGACGTAGAAAATTGTTCTATAAGAAGTTTAACAATGCGGGAAGCTACCTAGAAGCAAAAAGAATAATAAATCAGAAAAATGAAAATTATTTTCATAAATATGTCGTAAATCATGCATCTAATAAAATACAGCTTGAAAATTATTAGTTAAAGCGACGCAATGAATATTTGGAATAATACTGAAAATATTACAGTAAAACAAAAATATAAGTTGATGTAACATTTTATAGTGTCATCTTTCAGAAAACTCTCACAAAAAAATCAGTTGAAACAGTTTAACGTTGCAAACGTTTTAAATACCAAGCAACCTGTCTCCATAATTCTATTATTATAGCTTAAGTATCTTTATACCATATGATTAAAAACAAAAACAAATAATAATCGAGGGCGGCTATAACCAACAAAACATCAAAAACGTATGGTGCAGCCATGAAAACATTTCCTATATTGTCATTATTACTACCAATCATCACGAGTGTTTTGTGATTAAAACAAAATTCAATTCAAAATGGTTTTCACCTGCGAACATTAGATTTTTTATGATTGAACGATATTATCGTAATGGACGACAAAATGATTATGAATGGATCTATGAAATTGAATCAGTTTTCCAAGAGTTTCAAAAGAAACTTTTAGTATTGTTAATAGCTGGCTATTTTAAAAAATCGCGTCAAAACTGTACATTTATTTGGATATTTAACGGGATATTTTCCGGCTATTTATTCACTAATAACACTAGAAATTTTCAAATTTTGCTGTTATTTATGCTAACTTTATCCACGCGCTGGTGCACAGCGTTGATTTATTTCGTAAAAGTAGCAGCATTCTTTAAAGAAAACCTGAAAGTGATCCGTCCCAAAATTGTAGGAATTGCAATTATCCAACCCTCAGTAAGGCGCTTACCACAGTAGACAGATCTGTCATATTCAATTTGTCACAGAATTTTAAAACAAGACTCTGGTCTACATACCTATAAAATTATAAAATTCAGATTTATGAACACCATCCGATTGTAACATGAAAATTAATTATCGTTAACTGGGGTAATAATGTCCTAAACAACGATGATATTCTTGCAGTATGGTTGGTATGCCGCGACGAAGATTGATTTGACCCGTTTTTAAGACAGCTGAAAAGTACCGGACCAATATTCTAGATGCATCCATAACCAATTACACGATGATGAATTAGGGAGACTATAGCTTACAGCAATTTTATGACGACAAAATAATAAATTACTCAAGGTTTATGAGCTGCAAGATTATCTGATCTCACGCCCTCTTTCATCACTTGAAAAATACTGTCTTTACGGAAGTTGTTCACACTATTGAAGAACTAAAAACCAAAATTATCAACCAGTCTAACAGTGATATCTCTGAGACAGTAATTCGTGTTTCTGATTACATGAAGAGACCGATTGCAATATGTCTGGCTATTAATAATAATAATAATTTATTGTCAAACAGGTTAACCTAATAATAGGACAAATCTAAACAATTACTTACATATTATAACCTACACAAGAATAATAAAAAATAACACAAACATAATGTCGAGTATAAATCAATTTGAATAAAATATATCGGCTACATATCTATCTGCAGATCGACACATTGTGGTAATTGGCGAAAGACGAAGGAAATTAGTTCGGGTAGTGGAGATGTGAAAAGTGTTAATGTTAACATATCTCGATGCTGGCGAAGGAACAACTAATCTGTGATAATAAATATCGATCAATTTTGTGGTGAATAAGCTTACATAAGAAGTTAGACGCATGTAGATCCCTTCGAATCGACGAGGGATTTAATCACGTCAAAATTGTTGAAAAATTTTGGCGTTCTCATGACAAGCCCCAAAGATTTATTTTTGTACCATTGTTTTTTCGATCATTTACCGTATAGGTTTCCATAGCAGTAAGTTCAGTTTATGGGTTGCTACAACTAACAACTAAGAGGCGAACGGTAAGTATAGTATATTACATACCGAGGCGGCAAGTGTTTCATTACCGTCGAACGCCAGATTGTTGGACCGAGACGCGTAGCGTCGAGGTCAACAACAGGCGTGAGACGGGAATGAAACACGTCCACCGAGTCTATGTATACTATTTTATTCACAATGATTATAAATAAAAAAAAAATGGAAATAAAAATTCACTTCGCTCATTTTATAATTAGACAGCAGGCGTTCCATGTCAAACTTGACATTATAATTTGTCAAGTTTTTTATTAAATTATTTGAGGCAAATACGCTAAATAAAATGTCTTCAGACTTGTTATGGGCACCTGTAGCTTTATTTAGGTTGTTTTCCAACCCTACGCTGGGGTAGAAGTGGGTGTTTATCTAAGGAACAATTTATTTGAAAATCAAACAATATTACAGAAATCAAGCCTTCACTGGCGTGGAGGTTCGCAAAAAATTTGCCAACCTCCAACGAGGTTCGTAAAGATGACAAACAATTGCTCACTTTCAAACTTCAAAAAAGTTGGGAAATGACATATTACATACCGATTGTGAATAAAATTACTTACTGTTCAGCTTAACGGTAAGTAATCATGCATTCAAGTTTTTTTTTATTTTAAATTCCATGCATGTTCGACTTCGACATTTTCGCTTTCAGAATCACTCATGATTGATATTTTAAGCAAATAAATCACTCACTAATTATAGTCCCGGAAAGAAAATTAACTTGAAATCAAGCCAGATCAAATCTAAATCGACAGCGGTCAAAACGGAAACTGTGGAAACTCATTTTTAAAATTGTTGTTTATATTAATCGAAACCATAGTAACAAATTTTAAATTAAAAAACGACCTTGTTGATGTTTTGATATAAATTCTTTCAATTTATGAATTTGATAAAAAGACGCAAATCTTTTGATGGTCGTACAAAAAATAGTATAAGCATCACGAACGTTAAGGGGGATGCTTATACTCATTATATTTGTCTCAGACAAATTGGAGACGTCGCTTCGCTCCGTCTCCAAACTTTTGCCTTCGACCAGTAAACACCCCTTACCGTTGTTAATACTTAATATACTACTGCAGCATTGCAAATATTGGTAACATGAATATCAAAAGTCAAGCAGCTGTCCAAAGTAACTCCCAGATATTTGATCGATGTTTTTCGTTTTAACAGTGTACCTTCTATTGAATAAGAAAAATGAACGATATTAAGTTTTCGACAATATGAAATGTAACTACATTTACTAATAATAAGTCTATGTAGATAGCACCATTCAACGATTTTCATAAGTTCACCTTGCAAAAGCTCAGTATTATAAAGACTTGAGATTTTGGAATACATTTTCAGATCAGCATAAACTAAGATATTAAAATTCAAACATTCCAAAAGATCATTGATAATTAGGCAAAAAGAAGAGACCCAAGGGTTTATTAAGTAAGATTCCATCAGTTTGAGAAGGGGTAGTTACATCCAAAGTTACTAAGTTTGCTTAACAGAATGTGGTGAGGAAGAACATCAAAACTCGGGAGAAGTCAGTATATATTACGTCTATTTGTTCTCGTTTATCAAGTGCAACATTTAGATCTTGAACAAGCACTGCAAGATTTGTACATGTAGATCTACCAGTTCTGAATCTACGCTGTCCTAAACTGATATGCGAACGAGTATTATTGTAAATGCAACTATATAATGCCTGTTCAAAAACTTTGGCAAAATCGCTTATAATAGAAATAGGACAACAGTTAGCTAGTAACGATGGATGTAGCGTGAAATTGTTTTAGCGAAAAAACTGTAAGCGGATTCGTATACTACAAATATGGGCGTATATTTTTGTTTAACATTCAAATCGTTTTAAAATACCGTTGATTGAGATGATGCCATCAAATTGTTGGTGGGGATGATTAGCCAAATTTTGGTTAGCATTTAACCATCTACATGATATTTCTAATATACATACAAAATTTGACAACAATCGGTCCAGCAGTTTCGGACAATACGTGTCTCACAAAAATGGATACAGACACCAGACAGACAAGCAAACGGAAACGGGACCTACTTTTTTCGTACTGTAGGGGTCATGAAACGTTGAGAAAACATAAAAATGACCATTCGTTTGATGGACTCGATTACTAACTGTACTTCCTGAGCGTCAGCTGACGCTCAGGCAGTAATAACTCAAAATCATGAAAGGAAACGTGAGGTGGAACAAACAAATAAGAGAGTCATATTTTAATAAGAGCACTTACAGATGATTATGTCAATGAGGGGTATAAATCAGTAAGATGTTTGGTATTTATTACCGTATATTTGAATTATTTGAGAATGCAACTAATATACTCCACCTCCTCTAGAGGGACCAACCAATAAAAATTTTCTATCACAACGAATGACATTATAATAAGGAATCTCTAGTTGATGGTAAAACGCTAACCAAAAGTTGTCTGATCATCCCCACCAACAACGTGATGACGTCCCTTCAAAATTTTCTCCAATATGAATTTTCTAAATTTATAATTCTTTGTAAATTTCTGGTTTCACATAATTTGTCAGTAAAAATTTGTTAGAAAATAATTTGCATTTTAACCAATAACGCTACCATGAAAAGTTATTTTTGTGAAAACTAAGAAATATGTCTGTAAGTTTTCAGTTATGGTTAGTAATACAAATTCTACAAGGCCAACCAAACTGTTCATAAATGCTATTTCTTATACCTGAAGTATTACTAAGCGCGAAACTAAAGAACAGAGGCTTGCAACAAAATGGAGATTATTACGGATAGTAATACTAACATTGTAATACTAAGAATAACAGTATTGGATTTCCAAAATTTTCGGGGGAAATGGAGTGATTTAATCGATAAAATAAATTGTCTCATTCATTAATTCTTTGAGACACCTGTTTAAGCAAATATAAAAATATAAATGCAATGGTATTTTGCACATTTTGGGTTGAATTTATTCAGAAAAATTTTGAGATGACATCATCAATTTTTTGGGGGGAATAAACAGATAGATTTTGATTAACAATTTACCATGCTTACTATAACTTTAAAACGTCTGCAAGATTTCAAAGCATTCAGTCCTGATTAAATCAATAAAATAAATTGACTCATTCATAATTTTTTTGGGGTTACCCTGCATAAACAAATCCAAAAAAATATGAATGGAACGACGTGATTGAATTAGTCCACGGCCTACTGTGAAGACAAATTTTGTGGCTCACATGTTATTAATAATTATTATTAAGATCTACAATTTGAGTGACAGTTTAATGAAAAATAATGTCAGAAGTTAAAACTAACGTTATTAGTTGGTAAAGCTCGTTTTACAGAAATTCTTAGTGAAAATGATAGACTTGGCCCAGATTTGACGACGCCCATTGTACATGTTTTATTTTTGGATCAATCACAGTGGAAAATAATTGCTGAATGTATAAAACGTGCTGCGTTCTTTAATGGAACCAAATTCAAGCTGCTTTTTCAATTCTGCTTTTAAAACATCCTTTTAATGGTAATACATAAATTATAATAATATCTAGCTCTGTAATAAATGTAAAAGACACTCACTTTGAATTTATGTTCCTACTTTTGTTATGAAATTTGTTAGTTAAATTAGTCAATTTCACACAAAGTTGGGGCTCTTACCTCATAGAACGTAAGTATCCCCAATAAAGAGTATAAAACCTGAAAGTAATTTTAATTAATTTTACAGTGAACAAAAGAATTGAATTTTGTTTTGTGTTAGAGGTACAGTGCGGCTGTAAGTAGAAATTGTGTTTAGATATGATAGAACTTCCTCGTACTAGTAGCAAGGAATAAAATTAACAACAATACATTTCTAGTAAGGTCATGGATAAAGGCAAGGCGCATAGTATTACTTAAAAAAAATTACAACAAAGGTAAAATTATCAAATATTTCGAGTGCATTTCAGATTGTCGACAATTTTAATTTTCTCGAGTGCGCGAATGCGAATGTAATTAAAGTCTCTGAGTACACCAATCACTAATCTCACAGGCCTGCAAAATTGAGATATTAAAGAACTGTTGTTTTTATATTAGCAACTGTTTTGCACATTTGTTGTATTGCTAATTACAAATGTAAACTTCATTTTTCCTAACACATAAGGTTTATTTCGAAAAGAAAACGAAAATCTAAAATTTAAGAAATTCAAATATTAAAGGAAGGAATTTTGCATATGCATTTTTATGTGTTAACAAAAATACTTTCGTCCACTTATTAAAAATCTTTGTGAAATAGTTACAAAGCTATGTTTATTTTTTTTTTTGTCTTATTTGGAACTTATTAATTATTTGATAATAAAATCAATTTAGCAAAGACCGCTCTGCAACTTTCAGCGTTTTTTTTTTATATTTTCTTAACGTTTGTTTAAATTTACGGGAAGACAATTGTAACTGGTTCATTGAAGAAATTTTTGGTGATCACATACATATATAACAATCTTCAGTGTAGGAAACCGTTTTAAACATTTTCCAATTATGCGCATACATGAGAATGTTTAAATATATATCATTGACGATGTCATTTAGGTAGATCACAAACATAAAAGGTCCAAAAACCGATCCTTGAGGCACTCTCGATAAAACAAAAATGTCTGATATAAATTAAAAATCACTTACAATTAAAAGATGTTGATTACATTTTTCTGCTACATTGCTTAAAATAAACTAAAAAGTAAGAAATACTCTTCGACAGATGTCTTTGGTTGGAGATATTGTTACAAAATAAACCCATACGCCGCCCCGGTACGACGCCTATGGTTTTCTCGAGGGTTTCTAGTATGTACGGCGATGATGGGGGACTCATCATCGGTGACGGCGGCTAGGCGGCATCCGCATAAAAAAAAGTATGGAGGGGGTTGCCGGAACTATCGATGGAGGGTCTCAGAACAACCTCGAAGCGGCGTCCGTAACCATCCAAAGAAACGGATGATTGTTTAAAGAGGGACTACCGTCGGGAACATTCATTCATTCAACGAGTAGAGTTCAGTAAATGAGAGAATGAGTCTACTCAAATCCATTCCAGCCAAGTCGGAATTATTCTGTATATAATCGATGTATAGTTAGTCGTGTAAATTAGTATTACCCAGAAATAAATTGTTGAGTTTCACCCACGCCGATTTTAATTACGATCATCGTAACATTGGTGTTAGGAGTGGGATGCAAGAATCCAAAAAATGGATGAAAAGATGGACCCAAGAGATGAGAAAATGAATGCAACAATAGAAGAAATGAACGAACAAATGGTTGGAAGAGATGGAAAAATAAATGCAACAAAAAAAGAGATTACAATACTGAAACTTTTGTATTTTGCAAGCTGTAAAATGTCGTGTAAATATGAACTTAAACATTCGTGAAAATGACCTTATCACGTTATGTAAGTAAATTTTATTATGACAAAATAATTATTTAAATTTTAAAATATACCGCGTGTCTGGAAAATGGCGGATTAACTCTTCAGTACGTTATATATAGGGGTTTCGAGAGTCCCGAAAAAATAATAAAAAAATTCTCTATAATGTAGATTACGAAAAAAACGTAATTTTATAAAAGTAAAATTGGCAACACTGCACACACCTAATGCGTGAGTACCTCCGGCTTACTTTCTCGTTTCTTAGTAACGATGGTAACTGAAATCCACCTTCGCTTTATATCAGGCAAACTGTTATCAAATGGAATTTTATCAAATTATTACAAAAACAACACAGCCATATCTTTGTGCATTCTAACTGAAATGGTAATTAAACATGGTCATGGGCGAGAAAAATATTAACTAAAAGTTTTATTACTAGTTACTGTGATAATGAATGTGTTGTTTAGTTGTTAACCGTAGCAAAATAACCAATTTTAAAATCGTTATAACTCCACCCAAATGAGAGAAGGATTTTTTTTTAATACTTTTCCCAGACTCACCAGTTGATTGTAAGAGCGTAGAGGCGAGTTAATCCGCCATTTTCCAGACACCCGGTATACATTAACACGACTCACCCGAATATTTTCGAAAATCAATGGATCACTTTTGGTGTACCCTCTTTCAAACATCGTCAACTAAAAATAAACCTTGTACTGAATTACAAGAAAGTGTGTATGCTGCTTTTAATTATGCAACCAAAAATCGTGGCAAAGTTTTCATGGAACTGTGCATATCTTTAATCTTTACAATTATACGCAACTTGTCACAGAACTGGAAGAATATTCATTGCGACGCTTAATTTTTTTATTATTATTATTATTATGAAAGTACAAAAAATGGATTGCTTATAGATTACGTTATTCACATTCAAAAATAAAAACGTAACTTACGTTGACCTCGGCCTTGTTGCAAACAGAAAGCATTGTACAGCAGAAGCACCAAAAAATATTATTGAAACATTACAATTTAATCAATTTTTGTTTCAAAATATTACAAATTTTAGTCGATAAATTAGAAGAACAAAAGTTCCCATTTAAAATAAAGTAAAATATACCTTAAATTTCATCACATCTTCCATTCTGGCAGCCTTGCCATCACTCACGCAGGAATGAAAAAAACTCGGTGCTACACTGACACCAAGAGCTTCACTGGTCATACCAGTACCGGCCTTTTCACTGTTGCAGGCTATCACTCTGAATGTTCCGAAGAGTAGGACGAGCAGTCTTTGTGTGTAGATTGGCAAAGATGTTATAATACTGAAAAAAACATTCATTAGGCTTGACTAAGTACATACCGGATTGTATTTAAGGCATTATAAGATCATTCAGACATTCAGATATATTATTACAGAATGTTGGCTGTCTCTCTACAATTTTCTTTATTTTATAAATATTTAATGTTCATCTCTACATGGTAAAATATAGTAATAACTGGAATACATATATATCTTAAGACTAGTACACAAGGCCGTTCAGTATCCTTAAAACTTATACTTACGAACTTAATCATAATGTTAAACTTTATTCAGTATGGTTTGAATTCACATTGTAGAAGTAAAAACCCAACCGGGCCACTTGGACGTAGTTTCCAAAGAGCGAAGTTCAGCCGTCGATTAAACATTTCGTGACGATATAATCTGATATTATTTTGTATTTAAAATATAGTGTCAGTTTGGAGTTACGCAGTTTGAAAATTAGGCCGATGATAATTTTTTCGTTATTGTTTAATAAATTTCATGTTTAAGTAACTGTTTTTACTTAATTAACACAATTATATACACTTATATTCAGTAATAAGTGTAAAAAGCAAAATACATCCTTTTTTTTTTTGTCAACGACATCCAATTTTTTTTTAATGATACTCTATATATTTTTTACAGATTTTTGTAGAGCTTGTTTTTTTTTTTTAATTCATTAAAGACACACTAAAGTTAAAAAATAGATTTTTCGTTTTTAGTCACAAAATGTAGCACTCATTCAGCTGCCGCAACCTGAAGTCTAACAAACTATACGGATCTCTATTATATAATCTTTCTATACATTTTTACAGACTGATTTGTACTAGTTCTCGTTGAGGTGCTTGACTTGCTTGCTATACAGCCTGATTTCGAAATATATGCAATAAAAAAAATGGGGAATAGCTCACAATAAGCCACCCTGAAAGTGTGCATAGCCCTGAATACGACCATCCTCGATCACTGGTTAAATTAATAATTTTTAAAGTGGTTTTGCGAAATTTTCCAGGGTGACCGTTTTTTTTTGCAGGTCATTGTATTATAATAATATAATATTTATATTAAATTTAATATGAGTGTGAGCTCTCTTCCGACGTCTGTTGTTTCACTTATTAACACTCAAAGAGTGTTAATGAAGAAACCACGTATTGCCGTGCGGTTCATTTTTTACGGAAACGCAAAGAAAATTTAGAATCCGAGTTCGAGAGAAATGTGTCATTCTTAGATGAAATATAAGTTTTTGCTATGCGAAATGCCATAAGATCTTAACAAGATGGTAGCACTAAGAGAGTTAGAAGACCATGAGGTCATACTGGATTGCTGTTTTCATAGAAATTAAATGTAAGGGACCATCACGAAGAAATCCATGCCGAGATGTTCACTACATGGTGTGATGAGAAGTTCACTGATTGTATTGGAAGAGGTTTCATCCCATAGTGATCTTGCTAATGCTGCGACTTACTACACTAAACACATGCGTGAAGAAGGTTATGTCGATGATAATGTGGGAGTGATGCATATGTGGGAGCAATGTTTAAGAAGTGTAAAGCAAATGCATGGAAAAAAAAGTTATGAATGAATGGAGTTGATAAGAAATATTATTAGAAGGGCAGTACCAGAAATTAGAATAGAAATTGGTGATGATTTTGGAAGTGCTACAAGTGAGGATGAATTATATTTTAGTTTATTTTCAAATATGCAAATAAGCAAAATCTTGCAGCTAGTTTTAGACGTTAATGTGGTTTTATTTTAAGGTAACTTTATCTTGGTGTTTAAAATATAATTCGTTTTTAAGATAAATTCTTCTGCATCATTTTTTATCGATTGACCTCTTTAAATAACTTGGATGTGTTATGTGGTAAATCTATGACCATATTTTCTTATTTAAAATAAAGGCTTTACGCGTGCTCAAATTTTTGTGTTTATTAAACAATGTAATTTTTTGGTTTGGTTTTGTGAAAACTCGTTACATTTCAGATCAAACCTAGGCACATGATCCTGTTTATTAACCCATGTCGGTACTAAATGGAAAAGAAAATGAAACTAAGGAGGATACTTTGTTAAACAGTAAATTAACACGTTCAGGTTCTACGTTCAGCCCTGACTAAACACATTTTTTCGACGGTCGCCCTGTTTCGGAAGACAATGGACACACCACCAAGAACGTGTTGTATTGGGATCTGGCAACAGACTGCAGATTAGATCCACGTTGTATTCCTTTCAAGGGCATGTTGTTTCAAAAATAAATTCATACATTACATTAAAATAAACTAAAACGAATAACGTCAATATTAGACTGCAAAATGAATTAATTCCTCTAAGCTACAAACACTTACTATTGTGTTTATATATATGTAAGTCTGAATTCTCATGACATTCGTGTCTTCTTGACGCATGTTCTGACGTAAAAATACAGATATCACCAATATTTTCTATTCACGTACAGCTTTTTGATAGCAGTAACTTATTTAGAAAAGTGGCAGGATTTTTTATATGAATCTCAACGGGCATTTTCTCGGCAGAAATATCACACAAATGTTCAAAAATGTATTATTCTCTATCTTTATTTAGCTCATTATGTTGATTTCTCTCTTGTAAGGTATGTACATACAGGATATTAATTAGTTTGAGCAACCTGTGGAGTAACCTTAACAAGTACAATAGACATTCATTCATAGGTAACGGGACACTATTTCACGTCAATGAATTTAAATGTATATTAGCATCATTCTAATTATTCTGCGAAATCGAAGAAAATATGTATTATACTTTAAATTTCCGCACAAGTATCCTTTGCAAAGAATAATTAAATGTGGGTCCAAATTTATCTTAGTTATTGCAAAATTCCAGTTTACTTAATTTCTTTGTAGCATTGCTATAACAGTACTCGTAGTTTTAGGGAAAAAATAAAAAAAAATGTGAAGTACTGCTTAAATCCTTATAAATGAAAATCATATTGTTTAGAAAAATTTGTAAACTTACTTCTCAATTTCTGACCGTTGTTCCCGATCGTCGACAATATCAAGAACTTGAAAAAACCTTTGTTCTACATCCTTGCCAAATACTCCACCAGGTATCTTCCGCAGAAATTTCTTTAAAACACTTGCAATTGTGTACACACTAAAATTGTCCATATTAACTAATCTACCAGTCTGTAGGAAGTGTATAAGTTTCTTCATTGCACCCTGATGTCCAGGAGCCCTAAACACGTCTTTACGATAAGGGGCCTCCTTATTCAACTTTAAAATCAATACCTGGAAATAATAAATAGCGTCACAGTTAAAAAAAAGGTTAATTTTATATGAAATAAAACAATTTGGAATTTTTAGTTAACGATGAGAAATTTTGATATATCATTAACAGAGACATTAATTCAAAACATAAGTTCGATTTATAAAAAAACAGGACTAATCTACTGGTATTATTAAATTGGTTACAAATATAGTTTTTGCCAAAATTAAAAAATCGCCACCTGTTGATTTTAGCTGCTACCAAAAAAAAACCAGTGGTGATTTTCATATTCTTAGAACGGCATTACGTTTTATACCGTTGAAACTTCAACGAACGTCAAGGTTGTCATCACGAAACAGGCAAATACAAACAAATTATAACGCAATTATTTTAACGTTTGTAGAATTTGCGTTTATTGTCCTCTATGAAATGTGTTATAACCTATCTTTTTTTCCCCTATTAAAAAACTTCAAATCTAATGCTGCGGTGTTGTTGGTTGTATTTTCAAGGTAGAATGCAATGTTGGAGAAAATCTTGGACGTCATTTTTCTGTCATTTTGAAAATTATGAAACAGTCTACCTACACCTTGTCAGTTTGATGATCGAAGTTTAAAAGATTTGTCACGTCGCATTCACTTATCAGCATGCCTGCAGTGTCAAAAATGACAGGACTAAAAAAATAAGGTCAAGAGTGTTTTATTTACACGTTGTGATAGTATGTCACTGACGTCCAGGATTTTCTGTCAATGACTGGAACATTTGTAGCCGATGATGGTGATTTACTTGTTAATTTTACAGTCAGGCTCCTCGTTTTTTCCGTCCAGTATGGATACAATAAATATGTAAAAATGTAAAATTTGTTCAATATCGCAACCATAGACATTTGGTATGACCAAGAATAATTTATAATACACAAAACTTACAAAATATTTACCTCCACAGATTAGTAATTCAAAATGTTTAATGACCAATCAAAACAGATACGTTGTGAAAATTTATCATAATAAATAAATAAAACCCAAAACACGTGCTTTAACAATTGAGACAGTACTTGCAGTCCTACTGTATCTGGTATTTTTTTCATAAACTTACAAGAAGTGGTCCCGGAATGTCATTTTTACAAACTTCTTCAAGAGATACTCCAAATTTGACTTTTTCCAACCGACGAGGGTATGGCCCTGAAGGGTGACCACACGATGTGACTACATTACTAAATGTGGCAGCTCGCCTATGCATTCTTGCTGCCCAACTACTCATTTCAAACGTAAGAAGCCCTGCCGGGGATAGATATTGTGGTTGTAAAGACCATCAAAGCATAACCTAACTGAAAAGAGACATGATACAACTTTCAACTGAACACTTTCACTTAACTAAAAACAAAACTATTACACACACCACGACTAAATTTTACTCTACACATTTTAAGCCGATTTTGAGCGAAAAGTTTTGGTTATCACTAATCACATTCAACTCAATTCTGCAACCACACCTCCAACAATGAGCAACAGTACGGTAACCAACGATTATAGTACAGCGACAGTCACAGCTGTGTCAACATAATAGAATATCCTCCCGTAGAGCAGTCTCTATAATACTTGTATTTTGTTCACTATATGCGCCTCTAGTGGCTGGCTTAGCAACTAGAACTGGATTAGAAACGGCACTAAATTTGAAAGTGAATTTTGTAGGTGAATTTTTTATAATTCAAGGGGAAATACTTATTAACATAAGAAATAAAAATTGAAATTTTGACAGCTTTTCTTTACATGACTAGTCCGGAATTGAGTTATTGATTAAAATCAGACGAGTTCACAAAGACATTATTTGCGAATTTTTATATACTAGGTTCAAAACGCCTAAATACGTTTTGAAAATAACACACAAAAACAAACAGCATAAAAAAAATGCGTAAGATACTATACATAGTATATTGAAACGTAAAATTGATTTATCTGCTTTCATTCCGTAATGTATCAGATTACAAGTTTTTCTTTGGTATTGTAATGTTAGTTTTACCACATTAGTGCAATAAAGACTGACTATTTATTAACATAAATTATACAGTTTGAAACATTTGTAAAGTTAACTCTAAACACTGTTCCCATGTTAAAGCTGGGCTTTTCCACCGTTATTTGTTAAACCGTGACGTTATGTGTTGAACCCACAGCAACTGAAGAACTCATTATTTTCGTAGCAATTATTTTCTTATTTTCTTCCGATGTCTCAACATATGTTTCTGCATAATTTTAGTTTTTGAATTCGGTAAGGTGTTCTTGATAAATTCTCCTTCGTCTCTAACGTCTCGGGTCGTCAAAATTGTAATCTCCTTGCGTCGACAAGCACCAAAAACTAACAAAACAACCTGAAAGTTCATGGATTATGTAATGTCACAGAAGCTCCTTTAAGAAAAAAGCTTATCTTGTTCAACAAGTTACTGTGTTTCGTTATTCCTAGCATGTCAACCAAATTTACCATCCCTGTTGGATATTTTTTTCACAACACGTTGAACACAAAACGCTTTTATGATATGACAACTGAAATTATAAACAAAGTGGACGCTTAAGGATTCACAATCTTGAGAATTGTTACAGATAACCACAAAACAAATGTGGCTCTTTTCAAAAAATTGTGTGAAGGTCAAGTGAAGACTAAAATATCTCATCCACTAAATAACCCTGCGCTTCCATTATTTTTTAGTTTTGATTACTGTCACATCGTTAAGAATGCGCGTTCGATATTTTTGGATCGTGACATGGTTTCAAGTGCAAGTACAATAACAGTGAAATACCTGAAAAAATATATTATTCACAGAAAACTTGTTTCATTAAACCAGTTCTGTTTCTCACTAAAAAAACATATTTTTAGTTCATTTTCATTTTCATTTGAGAAGATGTTCTACGAACGGTAAACATATTTTCTCCTGCAATGACATCGGCCCTAGAATATTTTTTATTCCAATTTAATACGACACAATTTAATTTTGGAGAAGCAAAGGCTACAATAGAATTAAAAAAAATGTTTATACATTTTTTGAACGTTTAATTCTTCTCTTGTACCTATCTAAATATTTGTTGCAGGTACTACTAATCGTATGGATGACGATTGATAACATTGAAGATGTAGGGTCTTTGTTAATTGTCAGAATACCAGATTCAAAAACACACTCTGAGAAAATGTTTACGATTTCTCGTCCTGAATATATAGAAATATATCGAAAACATAGAGCTCTGCGGACGCTCCATGTCTTAAGTTAGCGTTTATTCCATAAATACATTAATCGCAAATGTAGGCATTAATAAAACAAGAGAAACAGCGAGTCTAATGCAAAGTGGCTAAGAAAAGAAAATTTTAAAAGATACACAGGGCATTGCTTCAGAAGGAGTTCTGTCACTGTTTTGACAAATGCAGGACACCTAATTTCTAACAAACGTCACGGGGGATGGAAATCTAGTACCGCGACGGAAGGGTACATTGAAGATAGTATAAATAACAAAATTGATGCCTCCAACAAAATCGGTAATAACGAATCCTCTACATCTGCCGGAGATTCTACTCGGAAGAGAGACCAAGTTGTGGAAAACATTAGAAAAGAAAATATTGAGGAAAATTTTACATTTGCCGGAGATTCTACTCCGAGGAGAGACCAAGTTATGAAAAACATTATATGTAGAAGAAAATAGCAAACCAGTGGTTCAAATTGGATATATTATTTTTAATGTTAATAAAAATTACTTTGCAATAATTGTTGATTTTGAAATAAATTGGATATTCTGTCTTGCAAAATGTCATTTAAACCGTAGCGTAACAATAAAAAAAACTGGTCGAAAGTTATTTCGACAGGACTTCCCTCGCCCCAGAAGTACAGTACCACAAATCCCGCTTCTTTAAAAAATTAAAAAATTTGATTTTACGAATTTGTATTTAATAAAACAAATACAAGAGTATGCTATTTTATGAAATTTATTATAAACTATTTTGAGAACTCATGACATTGATACGAGATTGGGCAAATTTTGATTAGCATTTTACTATCTACACGATATTCTTAACATTGTGATAACCCAAACTTCCGCCTTTAATTGACCTTGAAAAAAAGTTTGAAAGGCCCGCGAAAAATTCAAAAATTCAAAATTTGGCCTTGGCTGTGACCGTCTAACAAAATGGAAACCTACGTTGTGTTTTTTTTTGAAAAATGAGGTTAAAACTGTCGAGCATGAAATTTACGTCCAATGAAAATTATACAACAAAGGGAAATTACAGAGGTTAAAACTGTGAGATTAGAGAAATATTGTATGAGGTGAAAAATTGCAAAGTTAACAAAATTTACATGATATTAATATTTGCCACAACACTTTGTTTGATTCGAATTATATCATGATCTAAGTGATTGGTTACTAAAAAAAAGCAATTTACTTTGAGAGTTTAGAATACCGCGAACTGGTTACCCCAAGAAAACACATAATAAACAGACACAAAAACATCCAATCATCGTTGCCAGGAAAACGCGTCTCGGTGATGTAATGTTAGTGTTGCGAGTGATGAGCCTCGTTGATGTGATCAATCTCTAGCGTTGCGAGGACATGCCTCGATGAAGTTATCAATCTGTAGCGTTGTGAGGGCATGCCTCGATGAAGCAATCAATCTGTAGCGTTGTGAGGGCATGCCTCGATGAAGTAATCAATCTTTAACGTTGCGAAGACAAGCCTCGATGATGTAATCATGAAAACGACGATAATAACGATGATAACCGCCTAAGGGAAGAAATTATTTTAACCCCCCGCCAGTTCGCAGTATAATGAATTTTGTTTAACTGCCGTAAATGAACCATTAGCAATCTTATGTGAAGAATTAAGAAGTGTTATAATGTAACTCTTACGTATATGCATCCAGAAACCTATTCGTAATTAAACAACAAAGGTGTTTTCCTGACTAAGTGAATTTCATGAAATCTTCTAGCAAGAGGTTTATTAAAATAATCCTAATTGTTAAACTGTGTTAGCGCTAGCTGACGATTAAGAAAAACTAACTTGACTGGTGAATTTACAAACAATAAAACAAATTTACAACACGTGTTTCGCGTTGAACAGAAGTCCGCACTTTTTCCATTAAAAGGCCGCAAGAATTAGTCGCGCAGGTTGGGGAAAACTGAGCTAATTTAAACCTAGCTACTTACAGCGTCTTTTCACCATGCATTCATTACACCGAACATAAAGATAATGACTCCCGCTTTCGACATGCCGCCTTTCTGTCTACCAAGCAACCAACCAACCCTCTAACTAAAATCCCCCTAGCGCTACAAACTGTCCAGCTTTCCTGCAAGCGTTACCGTGCATATTTGGTTGCCTATGTTCAATGATTTCTTTTTTGTGATTGAAATTTTTTTTTTCAAATTAATCGCTGTTAATTAATTTCAGCGCGAAAATTTTGATGTAAATTCGGTCACCACAACATACACCTAAAATATAATCGGTCTGGTAGTTTAGGAGATTATCTGCCCAATAAAAATCTGAACAGACGGTACACAGACTGAAAACCAGGAGACCTAATTTTTCATACTCTATGGGTCATGAAATGTCGAGAAAACATAAAAGTAGCCAGTCGCCCCTTGATAAACTCGATTACAATACTTTCTTTGCTTATGTTCAGGAAATAAAAATAAAATTCGCAAAATTAAATTTTATAATTCTTCGAACATTTTGTATTTTATAGAACGTTTATTCCCACAACACCGAAAACACAAAATATTGTCGACGCGTTTCGCCAACCACGTTGGCATTATCTAGTTCGACTGTATTTCAAACGCGAGGGAAGTTGTGTATAAGCAGAAGTAACCCTAGACACAGCATAGATATTATTCAGTAAGGACAACTCGCTATTTTTGCTGACCCGTTTTCATGGGTGGTCGTTTGTCTTGTGACCGTATGAGGGCGCGCAACGCAAGGTACTTCCAATGTGACTCGATGGCACTTCTCTTTCTTACACACTGGGACATTGAACTGCGGTACTTTGGTTATCTAGTAACTTTAATGTGAAATAAGTATTTGAAATTTGACAGTTTAGTTGCGTTGGTTTTGATGATTTAAGGCTGATCTTCCGGTGTTATTATTGCAGTTAAGTGTAATTTTCACAGACATTTTAAAAAGCGTTGTTCACGTTTTCATAGGATCATTGTTTACTGTTTATTTATTTTTTTTTTAATTAAATGTACATATATTAGCGTTTTCTAATAACGTTGAATTTTACAACCATTTACAACCATTATGAAAAAGAAATTAATGAAACATAAAATCGTAATCAGAGAAGCGGGGCCACATCTAAATTTCAACACGGCATCTCTGTTATAGGGCGCTTAATTAATTAATATCTGGTTGACCGAGTTTCACTCGGCTCGTTTGGTAGTATTAGATCAGATTGGGACAGATAAATATGCGTATAGTATGCATTCTGAAGTACACGCGCTACTTAAAAATACACATTAAAAAAGAAATTCCATAAGCAGTCTTTGTTTTAAACACTGATAAGTGACATGTAGAGATTAAAGAACAGAAAACTGGAATTATTGTTTGACATCTCATTTGTTACCCAAGTTTTCTCTCTGTCGTTTTTTTTTTTCCTAGTTCTCTCTCTCGACTCTAGAAAAAGGTCACAACCACATTCTTACTGCCAGAAGAGTTTCGCCTCTGGTGTGGTTAACATACTGAGTTACCGTGCTCTTTTGTGTTATTCCTAATTTCTCAATCTCAACCCTGCTCCCGAAGATGCCATTTACGAAAGTGTGCGAAACGTTGAGCCCAAAAACTCAAATAACACGGTCCCATCCCCGAAAACGATCACATGTTGACACTGACCGTGGAACCTCTGAAATGAATGCTTGACAAAATAATCTCAATTCAACACACTTTCGTGTGCCTTTTATCCGCTCACTGTTTAGTTTTTGGTAAATTTTCTCACCTCAGGAGGTGAATTTCAACGTCCTCTATACAGTGGAGCATGTTTCGGTACGTACAATTGAAGATAAAAAGGTACGTCAAACGTACTGTCAGACTGTCACCCAAACTTCTCATATAAAACAATCTCGTGTTCGTGTAGTGTCATCTGATGTTGCCTAGCAACAAATATAATTCACTGCCTGAAAATTGCTGAAAATGCATGAAGCTGTAATTTTCAGAAGTTAGAACTATGATCAATCGATTTCTTGACCCAAAAAATCCCTAACCTGTAAATTTCATCGAAATCGTTAGAGCCGTTTTCGAGAAACCCATTACATATATATATACAAACTTTGCTCGTTTAATAGTATTAGATTTATTATAATAGACTCTGTGGTTTCTAAGATCAACTAGTTACAAAATGTTATTGTTATTACACTATTTTTAATTCTTTTCCAAAAATTCATTTGCACAAAGTGTAGTAAATTGTGTACACGAATCAATTTTAAAATGAAGCGTTTGTGATTTTTTTTAAATTTGGTGGCGACATCTAGAAATATTTTGGGCAACGACCACCGATGACGGCATAAAATTCGGATCAGAAAGATCAAAGGCGCCGACACGAGTTGTCCGTACTGATTGATATCTATACTGTGGTCAATGTATTGGGAGTATGCAACCAGTATTACATCAAACCTACGTGATAATCAAAAAATCAATTAAACTTGTCAACTTGTCAAAATCAAAGACTTCAAATATGTCAAATATTTGTTATAATTAAAAAAAAAAAACTAATTAAAATGTTCGGTGGGGCTGTCAGTTGTATTTTCAAGGTTTTTTAATTTTGGCAAATACTATAATAGGCGAATCTCCTGAAAATGTTGACGCAAATGACGTTTCTTTGCCGTTAACTTTTGTCTGCGACTGTATTCCCACCTAAAGCTCAATACTAATAAATCAAATCTTCATAAATAAATATAATATATAATTATTTAATTCATCTTCTTTTGAAGGTTTGAATACCTATCCGAATTCTTTAGCAGATTAGATTTATGTAGATAAAGTGTGTCAAAAAATTCCAAATTTTTAACCGGACAATAGGGGAAATTCTGTAAAAACTTGTCAAATTTAAAGGATGTTAAATTGCAAATTTTAATAGTAACGAGTTAAATTCGTAAATCTGATTATTGGCTGCTTATTTTTTAATAACCCTTAAATTTTAACAGATTTGATTTAGAATTGTGCCTGTTGTCAGGGATAAATATTCAACTATTAAAGTTATTTTTGAAAATAGCCGGCAGTAACAACACTAGGTTAACGTTTAACTATCAAAGCAAAAGTTCGAAATGTTAATTTCGTTAACATGTTTCTGTATAATGAGTATGCTTGACATTTTTTCATTTTTATGACTTTTTGTATGTTGCATGTATGTTGGTTTGTAGACTGCCACATATCAGCTCAACCAACAACTCCCTTGTCTATGGTAGACTGCTTACGTCTAGTTATTTTATATTTTTATGTTGAAGAATTTTCAATGGAATATTACAGTGTTCACGCCTGCGTGTCGTCAATTGTCAAAAATTGGTGTCATATGTGTCATATCACATGACCAATTTTGTCCCCGTGACCAAAATTGAAGGAAAATTCAAAAAAATTTAATCAAATCATACACTTAACCTTAATATGGATATGTTAGATCCACTGGACTCGAGGTAATAATCCAAATTTACCCGTTTTTTCCATCCAAGTACTTTTTATGTATTCGTTATGTAATCCTTTCATTGATAGGGGCAAGGTCATTTTAGAATTAGTTGATTAAAGTCGTTGTTAGCTGTTATTATAGAAACTTATTCTAACTCACGTTTCCTTAATTTTAGCGCAGAAGTTGACGAAGTCGAGACGAAAGTAATTTTAAATGATAATGTTATATCAAAGCATTCAACAGAAAGTGATGATGAGCAAAATGTTGTTGATCATCTTTCACCTCAAACACTTTTAGAAACTCCTGCTGATACTGAAGTACAATACTCTTTAAGATCGCCTGAAGGTAATCATGTTCACCTTGTGTATAGGATACTAAATTGAACATTCGTAGGTATGATAACATACCGTGTACTTCAAGTAGAAGAAGGTGCAGAACCTGTGCCCCAAATTGTGACAACTAGTAACAGTTTTTCTAATACAAATGTTCAACAGGTGCTAACAAGTAATTTAAATGGACAACTTTATGTTATTGGAAATCCAAATGAAGTTTTTGCAACTCAAGCAGGTGCTAGAGCTATTGCTCCAAGATCTTCAATAATTGATGGCAGTGCTTCAGTAGTTACTAATATTAAACGGGTAAGTATCTAAATACATCTATATAATTGCTGTGGGCCAAATTTTTACTTCCTAAGAGGAAACTAAGGAAGTATTTTAATCGAGTCCCTCGGGTGACTGGCCGCTTTCAAATTTTCTCAATGGGTCTCTTGGAAAAATGGAACTCGCTTTTCCGTCCACCGTCTGTGTCGATTTTTGTTAGACAGATAATCTTCGAAATTACCAGATTGATTGTTGTCAAATTTTATATGTGAATTATGAATAGAGAGCGGATTTCTGTCGGGCTACGTCACGACTATAGATGGGGAGACGCTGGATCGCCGGGACTTAATTATTAAAACGGCTAGGTAAATGAGAATGGGAATTAACAGCAGAGTGCAACGAAGCAGCGTTATTCTATTTAAAAATAAACGATGTGCAGCCCCTAACTGCACTGAATTCACATCCCGTACGAGCCGTACCGAGTTTGATTTTTTCTCGCCCAACGGTCATCCGCTGTCTAATTATGAATATCATGTACATGTGAAAACGGTAACCAAACTTTGTTTAAACATCTCCACCAACAATGTGATGACGTCAACTCAAAATTGTACATAGGAAATGGGTTTTAAGTTATATAAAATAACATAGTCGTGCACGTGTAGTTTATGTATCCGTGTTGAATTTTTACCTGAAATGTCAAAATTTTTGGAAAATTATAAACAACATAACCGAATGTTTCGACATCTTGCAGATATTTTAAATTATTACAAGCACGGTAAATTTTTAATGAAAATGTATTTGCTAATCTCCCCAAAAAATTTATAACGTCAGAACCTCACCTCAAAATTTTCCCGAATAGATCCATACGGTCGTATCAAAAAAGTGGAAAATATGACGAGTCTTGTGATTTTTCATTGCAATCATATTTTTTAGATTTGTTTATACAGGATGACTAAAAAAATGAATGAATCCATTAATTTTATTGATTAAATCAGGAACTGCTGCCTTTGAAATCTTGCAGACGTTTTAGAGTTATTATAAGGATGGTAAATTTTTAATTAAAACCATGAAGGTGGGATGACAGGAGGGAGTATGCCTCATTGGACCAATGTTAAAGGAATGGCAGCAAAACAGCCCCACGCAAGAGTTATTTATAATCCTTTCCGTACCACATCGCAAGTGGTCGGTTATTACCAGAGGATCAGAGGCGGTGCCGTTTGGTTTAAAATAGGTTCATAGGGAGTAAAAATATCTTACTATTTATTTAATTATGGCATAAAAACTAAGATATTTCTAACAACAAGAGTACTACCCTATGTATTTTATTACTCATGTAAATTTTACTGCTACTGCTTTTATATTCTGTATTATTAAATTATTTTTGTTTTATGCCTAGTACCCGGCAAATACTTTCCATCACGGCACTGAAACAGTCGATTTTTTCGAGAAGCTGGAAGAGCCATTTATGACCCTATTTAAAAGCGCGATACCAGTCGCATTTTCAAGCTATCTTCCCTCCCCTCATTCTACCTCCATGATCAAAATGTGATGTGTTTTTACTTGTGATTTATCAGTGCATTCACATTTTTTAAATTTGCTTATGCAGGCGACTCCGAAAAATTAATGATTGAGAAAATGGATTTTATTGATTAAATTAAGAATGGCTCACTTCATTTCCCCAAAAATTTGGGAATATCGTACTATTATTAGTATTGCGCTGCACCTATCCAAATTGTTATACGTGTTCTTAAATGTTGTGGTGTCATAAAAAAAAGTAATGTAAAACTCTCTTGAAACATAGCATGCCGATTTTAACACTACACATATTTCTTATTTTAACTTTTAAGAATAATCATAAAAAGTAAAATTCGCAAATTGAAATTTTATCATTTTTTGAAAAGCCTGGATGTCTTATGTTGTACTTCAGATGTGAAGGACGTTATGTTTCAATAACGTTAGGGGCCAAATTTTTTATATTTAATGATTTAATATTTGGTCTCTTATAATTTATTTAAACTGTAATGTTTGTTTAAGCGTGATGAAAGGCGAAGGGCTACACACAATGAAGTGGAGCGGCGAAGAAGAGACAAAATTAACAACTGGATAACTAAATTATCAAAAATAATACCGGAAAGTGCACCACCTGATATGAAAGGGAATGGACATTACGATGGTCAATCAAAAGGTGGTATTTTAGCGAAAGCATGCGAATATATTCTTGAATTGCGGGAAAATGAGCAAAAATGTGATCATTATATGAAAGAAAATAAACAATTAAGTCAAACTATTGATTTGTTAAAACAGAAGAATGTGGCTTTAGAACAAGAGAATAGAACCCTAAGAGACATTTTGAAAAGAAATGGGCTAGAAATCCCAAATACTATAATTTCATAGGATTAGTTGTTTAGTTTAATGTAAGGGATTATGAAAGGTGTAAGCACGTATGTACCTACAGTATGATACATATAGTTCTATTTTCGTTGTACGTTAAGGATTTTTTTTAAAGATATTTATGATGTGTTAACCAAATTTTAAAGGATTTTTTTGTTAATAAGCAACTGTACATTTACGTGTGAAGTTATAAATGTAATGTAAATAAATATTTGCTATTTTATTTCACGCTTATTCACTTCAGTCCTAAAGACTCCAGATATAACTATTCGAAATATTCTTGATTGTTGCAATTGTAACTATATCAGCTTTCCACTTCATATGAGGACATAATAAGTAATATTGAAATACATTTTTTTCTTTGAAAAATATTTATTTTCGCAGGCTAAAAGCATGGGAGATAATTTGTTAATTATTATTCATTTTCACATGCTTTTAGCGGTTGGTCTGCAACAATTAGTCCATGTTCCCATAGTGCAGAAATCAACTGCATCTTGAGACTTTCGTCTTCCATTGGTAACTTATCAACTTCGGTATATAAGGGATATGCTTTCTGAAGCATGCAAATTGATGGAATCATTTCAGGTTCTAATTCCAGCCATTGTTCCTCTTCTCCGTGATAAACTGTTCCATTTTCTGTATTGTAATATAATTTTGGATTAGAATTCCTCTCATTCACTAGACGTAGGCAATAATAACGCACTAAACGGATCCTGGTGTGCCAATCGATCTCTACCCTTAAAAAATAAGGTATACAACACTTTTAGTATAAATAAAACACTACATTTCATAAATTAAGGGGAAATTAGTCCTCAGTTTTTCAAATAATAAAATTAGAACTATTTCTAACAAAACTAAAATCATATTAAAATCGATTCTAATATTTTACTTGCTGAACGTAAACTAACCGAGTATAGTCTTTGCCATTTCTATTGAAACACCACTTGTTAATCGTAAATTTGGCAACGTTCATATTCATACAATTTTCTAACTAAAAGCCGTTGTCAATCAACCGAAAGCTGTTACCAATTGCTAAATTTGAACCAAAATCAACCGGTGGTGTTTCAATAGAAATGGCAAAGACAATATTGTAATATATGTTCATGTTTTTTGACGTTCAGAGCATGATACAAGTAATAAATCTGATTTGCACACGGGCATCTTGTGACGTCACGTGGCTATTCGATGAGCGCGCGAAATTTAAATCTACATTTAAAAACTGCTGATTATGCATTAGAGATTCATCTGGATTCAGCTAGAAATGACTAAGAGTAATTTTTTGTCATTCAGATGCATTCTTGTAATCACTAAAATTTAACGGTTGGGGGCCTTTTACGAGGTGGCGCGAAATTTTTACAATGCCAAAAATATTTGTCAAATTATTTAGGGTTTAGGGGATTTGAACCGATTCGCCTTCCAGCGTACTATTGTCAGTACAATCCTACTTATTTTCAAACGTCATATAATTGACACTCATATGACGTTGTTACCGGGGTTTAAATGTCATTTCTATGACAGCGTGTGTGAGGGACACATAAATACTACTTATTTTCAAACGTCATATAACTGACACCTATATGACGTTCTTACCAGGGTTTAAGTTTCATTTCTATGACACCGTGTTTGAGCGGTGCATAAGTACTACTTATACTCCGCCGGTGTAGGTATAAATAAAACATTTATACTCCGTCGGATTATAAATATGTGAAAATCATAGTGGTTGTCAACCATAGTAACCATGGTAAGTGAAATCAAGGCAATTCCTTAATGAAGCAAGAAGATAGGAAATAATCATTTCAAAAGAAGATTAATCGTTTGAAAATAAAATATTGTATTTCATTCGGAGTTTAAGTGACTTTATGTGACTCGTATAGACTTAATTCGCCTCGCTATCGCTCGGCGTTTAATCGTCCATACTCCGTCACATAAAGTATCACTTAAACTCCTAATAAAATAAATATCTATTACACTACTACATATAAATAGAAAATGTTTGTGTAAAAATCTCCATGGTTATCAACCACAGCAACCATGGTAAGTCAATGCAAGGCAATTTTTTAATTTGGGTTTTGCAACATTACCGGGAAGAACTGATACAAAGTATTTCAGTTACCTGGCATGCAATCCCAATAGAATATGTGCTGAGGGTCGTGTTATCAATACCAAGACGTCGGCTAACCGTCATCGATTCAGGTGGTGCTACAATAAAATGTAACTTTGGTTGACGTAAAATTTTCTGCTCTACGATACTGTTTTCAGTGACATTTGAAGTGATATTTTAGAAACTTCAATTTCGGAGGGGTTCACAAAGACAACATTTCAGGCATGCCCAAGTGTGGTACTTATCAACGACCGCGATTATAAAATCACCCAATGAATTATTACGTTATATGTTTCCGATAATGCCAAAGCTTGCAGACTTATTGTAATTATTAATAAACAATTAATATTTGAAAACTGTCAAACTGGAGCCGTTACAACAGCTGTCATATTTACTTGTATCATGGTTTAGAATATGAAACAATTGGTTCTCCGTTTCTGTCTGTTCCGTTGTCTGTCTGTCGTCTGTGTAGATTTTTATTAAAATGTTATAATAGTATATTATACACCAAGGTAGTGAAGAGACCAGACCAAATAACTTTAGATCAATTTTTTGAGGTTCTACTTAAAAATAAATGAAGTTCGGAAACTATTAGTTTAGTTGATGTTATGAAAAAGGAAGTTCTGTTTACACGGAGGTAGACTGACAGAAGGGAGCATGCCTCATTGTACCAATGTTAAAGAGTTACCACCAAAAGAGAGCTCGACGAAAGAGCCATTCATGATCCTTTTCGTACTACATCAGGAGCAGTCGGTCAACAACACAGGATCAGAGGCGGTGTTGTTTGATTTAAAATGGGTTCATAGTCAACCATTTGCTTAATTATGGAAGAAAGTAAGCCGGAGGTATTCACGCATTAGGTGTGTGCAGTGTTGCCAATTTTACTTTTATAAAATTACGTTTTTTTCGTAATCTACGTCATAAAGGATTTTTTTATTATTTTTTTGGGACTCCCGAAACCCCCGTATATAACGTACTGAAAAGTAATCTACCATTTTCCAGACACCCGGTATATAAACACTTCAAACAAGGAAATTATTAGACAACAAAACAGAAGACTGAATCTGAGACATTCAGCATATCTAAAATTATTCTTTTGTTTTGGAAGAAACAACAGAAACAAACTTATTGTCTTTGCCATTTCTATTGAAATACCACTTTTTAATCGAAAATTTGGCAACGTTCATATTCACACAATTTTCTAACTAAAAGCCGTTGTCAATCAACTGAAAGCTATTACCAATTGCTAAATTTTAAGCAAAATCAACAGGTGGTGTTTCAATAGAAATGGCAAAGACAGTAAGTCATTATAATTTTGACCAATCAAAATCTGTCATATATATATGCTTACTTGTTAACAATGCATCCATTATTTAAATATGGTCCATCTGCACTTGAACGTTTTACTTCATTTTTTGATAAAACAGGTGGCATTGAGTCATACATAAATTTTCTACCCATAAGGTCAACAGCTAGATCAATGTCTACATATTTCATTAAAGAATGCAACAAACTTTCCACTTTGGCTTTAAATATATCCTTTTCTTTTGAAGTTTCGTTATATGTTGTTCTTCCACTAAACTTCTGATAATTAAGGGGCAATCCTTTTCGAAATTTGACATCACTGTCTGCAGCTCTTTTCAAGGCGTTAGGTAATATATGTTGCAATAAATCAGCATATGATGTCTGTTGGTATACTGAAACTGTTATATGCAAAGAATGTGAATATTCGTCTGTATGTCCCTCATGTATAGTTCCACGAGGAAAATACAACATTTCGCCAGCATTCAAGGTTAGTTCCATAAAGGGCTCTCCAATATCTTTGTATTCTAAGTTAGAACTTGAATATCTTGCTAATACATCTGAATCCCTAAAATAAATAATATTAACCTAACATACTATCAAAATACTCTACAAACTTTGGTTTATATAATTTCCAGTGTTTCCGTCCCTCTAACTGAAGAATAAATGCTTCTATGTCATCATAATGTGGGGCAAATCCTTGACTATTTGGCGGTGTTAAATACACATTTGCTCCCACCATTGCACCAAAATACTCTTGAAGTGTAGCTAGCAATAAGTGAACTTTACTACTGTAAGTTTGAGGATTAAGAATTCGAATACTGCAACCATTAGAGTAGTAATCCCACAAAGCAGATGTTGTTGACCGTCCCTCCAAATTATACACCTCTTTTACACCATTTTCATAGCATACTACATCCACATTTCTACTGTAGTTTAAATGATTATGTTTTATAATTTTATCAATTGCAGTTGAATTTAAAACATGCTGATAATATGTTTCATTAAACCGCTTTATATGCAGCACCCTTTGTTCCCAATATGTATTAAAGAAGTTTTCAGGTGCAATTGGGTCAATTATCCACTTAAATAAAGAAAGGGAGTCAAATTGGGGATCATCACTTGCATTAGAATCATCAAATACACTTGGTGTTTGCTGAACTGAAGTTCCTAAAACCTTTGTAGATGCTGACCGTTTGTGAGCCTTTATCATTTTTTTTCCGAATTCCTTTAGTTTCTTTCTCTTGGGTTCAGGCAATGAGCTGAGGCTAGACGAGTTTGATTTCTTATGTTTGACCATTTTCATATTAGATTTTTTAACAGAAATCAAATGATCTTGTTTCTTTGGTTCTTTTAATATAACTTCACGTTGGAACTTACGCATCTTTTTCGTTTTTTCTTGCTTTGATAGACTCTGTTTTTCATATACCGAAAATGCAGAAACCAAATTAATATAGCTACCGTCCGTTGCCATTATTTGGTTGTGTTTATTAGTTCGCAATTTCGCAATTATTCTAATACCACTGCTAATCCTGAAACCTAATACTCAATACTGTAATATCTAACCTCACTATAAAACGTGTTGTGATTGTGATATTGTCAGCCTCTACTGGCTGGGTCGGGAACTAAAACTGGCGACAAATTTGAAAACAAATTTTTCAGGTGAGTTTTTTATAATTGAAGGGAAAAATATAGTTTATATTTACATTTTATATGTTAGTTTCAAATCGCCTAAATACGTTTTGAAACTGACATAAAAACACAAACACTATGAGAAAGTATATAAAATATTAGACATATATACTATTATAGTTAAGTATAAATTTAAACATAACATTGATTTGTAAATGTAAATACAATAATAACAATAAATAAATAAAAATATAAACAAATAAATAAAAAAAAATAGAAATAGATAAATAAATAAATAGATAAATACCCTAAAAATATCTTCCAAGAAAATTTGAAAGTAAACAAAAGTCAAACTGATAAATAAAATAGCATTTTAAAAATGAAACGTTCAAAACTGATAACAAAATTTTTTAAACTAAATCACATGAAATGATTAAATTGATAGAATACATACAGAAGAACATTTTTAATTTTTTAACATACAATGCAAATACAAAACTAATTGAAATCTTCATCCGTCACCAGTAGAGACGCAAAATGCTCTTGCACTTTTTATTCATAACATCATAACATAAGAAAGGTACTTAAATAATTTTCATATCTAGCAGTAATCATCAAATGTATAAAAAATGGTAGCAAAAAGCAAAAAGTACATTTCACTATAGAGGCATACTTAAACGTTATGAAAAATGAATCCACTGATTGTTGAGCTTTATCAACGCCGATTTTAAATCTGTACCTGAGAGCGCAAAGTGCATAACTCCATTTTTACATAAAATGGATAATGGGTATTTCTTGCTAAAAAATGTTGACGCTTTTTTGTCTAATTCAGGTATTTACAATTTTTTATTTGTTATATTCAATATTTTCTATTATATATTTAGAATAAGCTAATAATTTTTCTGGTATGTAAAACAAACCACAAATAATTGCTCTCACTGAAAACTGATCATTTGGAGTTACGCACTTTGCGCTCGCAGGTACAGAAATAACGATCGACATAACAATATGTTCTAAACATTTTGAAGAAACATTGTTTTATTTTACTGCTAATCAAAAAAGAAATTTTTTGCATTCGACTCTACCAACGCATTTATTACAAGAAATATTATCAGAAGAGGTAAATTTAGGGCTTTGAGTGCAAAAGCTATTTTTCGAGCTGTTCTTCGAGTGGCTCTCAAAAACATACACTTGTGGGACAAACTATTCATTCATGTAAGAAAAGACACAGGTTTGAAGATTGTCTCCGTAATATTTGATGGGGCACCATCAAATATAGATATGTGTCATTTATTTGGATGCAGCATCAACATTCCCTATATTAAAAATACTTTTGTTAGCAATGAGGTAATAAGATATACATTTTCTATTATCCTTGCCATATCCTAAAATTAATACGGAATGTGTTTGGTGAAAGAAAAAAGCTAAAGAGGGTTCATTAATCTCATGAGAATATATGTATAGAATCCTTACATGCTCTGCAGGAAAATGGGGGTCTGCATCTGGCACATAAATTGAGAAGAGCCGATCTTAATTTTTGTAAACAAAAAATAAAAGTTCGTTTTGCCATATAACTTCTAAGTGCATCTGTTGTCGATTGTTCTAAACACCAGAACTTCAACTTTCAACCTTGTTACCAACTGAAATTAACAGGTAGTGTAGGTAGTGTTTTTTTTTAAATTTTGGCAAAAACTATACAAAGATTGCAACTCGACTGACCTTTAAATAAAATCAGTTTCGTATAGTGGCAATGGATTCAATTTAATTTTTCAGATTTTCATTTCGATATAAAATGAAATCTTACGTTAATATAACCTCAGCGTCAAAAAGACAGGCAAGATTAATTTTTCGTTTTCCTTATTTTTTTGGTGACAGTTTTGTACCAGTACCATGTCAACCATGTCCACCGATTGTACATATTTTTTTATTAAAATTATTTTTTTAACTGTAAGTGTATGTTATAACACTTATAACCGTTTCAATTACAATACAAAGCCTTTTTATAGCAAATAAGTCTGTGGCAAATACGTGTCGTTTTTTTTCTAATCCCTAATTCCTTATGGATACGCCACTGGTAAGAGTAAAACGCGTGTGTGGCGTTTGGTGTCAATTTTGCTTCGGGCGCCGTGCGGTTTGTATCCTCAATGTATCCTCTAATAAAGTCTAAACCAGCTCTAAACCCTAAATAATGTGACCCATGATACAAGTAAATATGGTGTGACGGGCTTGGGAGATTTTCAAAATTAACTTTTGTTAATTTATTATATATAAAACTGTAAAACTCTTGTCGTGGACCTTGTGCCCGACATATAGTGAAAATATTATTTATTTGTTCGTAGGCTGGTTCGTGATGATGGTAACACATTCTAGTGACTGGACAAAGGGACTACTTCAAGTATATGCATTTTGCTTAAATGAATAATTATATTTAATTTAGAAATGAGTATGTACAAAAGAGATTTAGTCATATGAGAATAATTTGGTATAACAATAAATTGTAGTGTAGTTTAATATGCAAATATAATTATCAGAAAATGAACTTCAGTATTAAAACATTTTTAAATAAATTCAAGAAAACCTTATAACTTTGAAACTAAATCTTTGAAAGCATAATAAAACAAACATTTAAAAAATATCTAAAACAAAAATATAAAAAAACTTAAAATTGGTACCATAACTCAAAATTTGGTAACAACTCAAACATTTATAACAACTCAAAAATTTGGTAAGGAACATTATAGTAGTTGCGTGGTCAGCGTTCATCAAACAATATAACTGTTTAACTAATAATTTCAATGCAAATTAATCTTTAAAAATAGATCTAAATCTCAAAACGTTATCCAATCGAGAATACAAAGGGCGATTTATCATCAAAATTAAATTGAACTTTAATAAAAACAAAACTTTGAACTTTTTATGAAATCGTGCACATTGTTGGAGATTTTAACACTTACCCCTTTGTGTCACAACACAAACACACACTAAACAGGCAACTGGCTAGAGGACTCTGGTCTTTTTTGGATCCTTCGATCTTTTATAAGTAAAGACCCCTCCAAAGGAGTTGTTTTCGCAAAATTGTTTACAAGTTACCAGTTTATTTGGGGAGTCGTAAAAGTATTTGTGTTTCCACCAAATTAGGCTTAATTAACTGTAATATGAAGATTTTTAGTGGCAAAATGTGCTTTTTGTTAAAATTAACAAATTTAAACCATGAAATTATAAAACTGGACAAAGACATCGTGTCCAGCCAAACGGCGCCAATATTTAACTGTGAAATTATAAACCTTGATTAGAATGGTGTGAAATCATAAAATCCAAGTTTCACAAGAACAACCTTGATTTTTACGACAATGACGATTGTTCTGATTCATACCAACATCTCCAAAAATAAGTAAATTTATCGCCCGTTACATCTCCTCCCTGCTAGGGAAGCAAATGCTATGCTTTAATTAGCATACATTTGATTTCTGACCAGGCAACTTCCTTACCTAAAATTCCTAACTACTATAATCTTTCTTCTATCCGTCTTGAAACATAGATGGAAAGGCGTCTTCACATAGGGAATGTAGATTCGACCAGATCGAGGGAGGATTCTAATTTTCATGTTTGCCAGCACAATCGAGTCGTGTCACCAAGGACTCCTTTTCATTAACTGTCCAGATTGAGATAATTTTGCAGTAACCTCAATCGATTCTCAAAATTCTTAAAAGTTGATGGTCCTTCAGCTAAGTTCTTTGTTTCGGACTTTAAGCTCGCTGGCATGTGGATCTTCGGATAACATCATTCCCATGCTCAAGAGTTGACTCTTGACTCTACCCACTCGATAATATGTCGATCTATAACACTCATTCCCAATGTGTGTTAGTAAAAGCCTTATACTAAAATCAAAATCCTACTATCTATTGTTAGTGAGAGTCCTCTTTTAAAAAAAGATTAATAATTGAAAAGTAAGACTATGCCAGCAGGGGCAAGTGTTTTAATCTCCGTGATATGCAGTAATAAGATATATATATTTACGCCTCTTTGTAGTCAGTATCATCACTTCGTTTTTGGATGGTTCCTAAAAAATAATAAGACCACGTAACTACTATCTTGGATTAAAAGTAATTATAGAGTTCTAAACTTGCCAAATCTGTATTTGATACGTTTAACTTAGAACTTTCTTTATATATGTTTATGTAATACCCACGGATACTCGGGAGCTTGTCCTTTGCTCCTTGTATGATAAGCATGACGCGGTGGACTACGCACGATAGATGAGGTTGGTTCATTTAACTCCTCTGTTTCAGAGTCTAAGCTGTCTGAACTTATATCAGAAGTTTCTGATTCAGCAGAACTTATTTCTTTTTGAATATCATTCTCTTGTTGGATTTTTACATTTTGTTCGTCGCTTCTAACGATGTCATCTAATGAGACATATAATGGGTCTTTCAGTTCTAAATTTTCACCATTTTCTGTGGATACCGTTAGTGTATTTGGATTTGCAGTTTCGTATAGTTGATTTACATCAATTGGCCCTTCGATCCAATCAAGTTCTTCTTGATCATCACTTTCATCAGAATAATCCAGTTTTAATTGAATATCTTCAGTTTCTTCATTCTCTAGTTGGTCATCAGATTCTGCTGTTCTTATTTTCCAAGGTTTTAATCGCGCTGCATGAACTAATTGTTCATTAGCAGAACCAATTTCGATGATTCTATAATTTACTGGTCCAGTTCTTGAAACAATTCTGTAGGGTCCAGTCCATTTTGGTACAAATTTTGTAGCTAATTTCTTTCCTTTTATAGATGGTGTATATAGCCATACCTTATCTCCTAGCTGATACTCTTTCGTAATTACATTTTTATTGTATTTTTCGCAACGTTGATTTATGGATCCTTCTAAATTTTTAGCAGCTTCTGTGAGTGCTTTATGCATTTGTTTCAGTAAATTTGGTATATATGACTCAGAAATTTCGTACTGTACTTGTTCAGATCTTACGAAAGCATGAAATGGAAGTTCCATATCTCTTCCAAACATGAGAAAGTGAGGAGATTCTTTTGTTGCTTCATGAATTCGATTTCGGTATGCCATTAAGGCAAATGGTAATAATTCATCCCAGTCAGCATTTTGTTCATCTAAATAATGTGATAGCATAGTCTTTAGTACACGGTGCATTCTTTCAATTACTCCATTTGTAGACGGACGATAAGGAGTAGTTTGAATCTTTTTAATACCCATCAAAATACAGATTTCCTTAAAAAGTTCTGACAGAAACTGTCTTCCACAGTCTGTTAACAAAGCTCTAGGCGTTCCATATCGTAGAATTATATTTTGTACAAATGTCTTAGCTACGGTGCTTGCTTTCATATCTGGCATTGGTATTGCTTCTGGATAGCGAGTCAGATAATCCATACATGTAAGGATATATCGATTGCCTGATGTTGTAACATTTAATGGTCCGACAATATCCATGGAAGCAAATCCCCACGGGCATGAAGGAACTGGCATATGTTGCATTTCTGTCTTTACCTTGCCAGAAGATTTTCTTGCTATGCATGAACTACAGCTTTCACAGTATTTTCGAATATCTGTAGTCATGCCCTTCCAATAAAAATCACGAGAAATATTCTCTAATGTTTTCTTTCTCCCTCCATGGGATGCTATTGGTGCATCGTGATAAAGTTCTATAATTTTCCTTCTTAATGTCCTTGGTACTAGCAATTGATCATATCGCTGTGAAGCAGTTCTCTCTTTATAAAATAGTCCTTTTCTTGATTTATAAAATCCCTCAATAGTAATTAACTTTTGAATATCTTTATCTTCACTTTGTAGTTCTTTTAATCTATCTAGATCGTATAAAATTGGAGTGCAATTGTCGTTAATATGTCTTAATGTTCTAACTAAACATGAAGATTCTTCTTCCTCTTCTTCATTTTTAACTGTTATTGGATCTAAGGGGTAATCTAATCTTGTTAGGGAATCAACGTGATTATGTTTACCTGGACGATATTCTATTGTAAATCGGTAATCTGTCAAGCTCATTGCCCATCTAGCTAGTCTAGAACTAGGATTTTTCATAGATAATAGATATTTTAAAGGTCGATGGTCAGTATAAATAGTAAAATGAACTCCTATTAAATAAATTCTGAAATAATTAATTGCCCATACCACTGCTAAACATTCTTTTTCAATGGTGCTATAATTCTTTTCGGCTCCTTTCAGACATCTGCTTGCGTACCACACAGGATGTTCGATGTCGTATTTTTGGGCAAGAATTGCTCCTAAAGATACATTTGAGGCATCAGTTACAAGAATAAATGGACGTTTAAAGTCTGGATACTTTAGTACTGGAGGTGTAATTAATGCTAGTTTCAATTGTTGGAAACTTAACTCGTGATCTTCTTTCCAGCAAAAATCCACATCTTTCTTTGTTAAGTTAACTAGAGGCCTAGATAATTTTGCAAAATTAGGCACGAATCGTCGATAGAAACCACAAAGTCCTAAAAATGCTCTAATCTCACGTGGATTTGTTGGTTGAGGGTACAATTCTATTGCTTTAGTTTTCTCAGGATCTACTTGGCATCCTTTTCCTGATATGATGTGTCCTAAATACTTTGCTTCTTTTACAAAAAACTGACATTTCGTTGGTTTAAACTGTAAATTAGCCTCTCATTCGTAAAAATACGTTTCTCAATCGATCTAAATGAATGGTTATATCTTCATTACTAAAAACAATTAAGTCATCCATATATACGAGACATTCAAGTCCTATCATTCCTGAGAATACGGTAGACATTAATCTTTGATAAGTTGCTGGTGAATTTGCCATACCCATTCCTAAACGTTTCCCAATGCCCGGTAGGTGTACTAAAGGCACTTTTCTCTTGGTCTTCTGGATATAAAGGTATTTGAAAGAAGCCCATTGCTAAGTCCAATACAGAAAATAAGCTTGATCTCGTGATGTGCTTTATATCTTGCGCAAAACTGTATTACTGTTTTCAAAATTTGTTTATGGTTACTGTGTTTACAAAATAACTCTTCATTCTAGTACCAAAATGCACAAATTTAAATACAGTGTGTACTTAAAACAAAAAAACTGGAAACAACGGAATCATCTTAAACACCTGTCAATCCTCTTTCAATTGTTTTAATTAAAAATAATCACCACCTGGAATATTTATAAAATAACTGCGATTTTGGCCTCTTTTTTTTACGGATATAACTAGATCTGTCAATCTACTAAAATTTATTATTCTATTTATTGATCTTGTCATTTACTGAAATAAATTCCTAAATTAATGACTAATAATTTCCAAAAATAAGTTAGTCACTAAACACCATTTTTACTGTTTTTATAACATTTCTAAAATTTAATGAAAAAAAAATTTTTTTTCATGAAAATAATGCACTTATCCATCACATTTTTTAACCGCCTTTTTTTTAACTGTATCTTTGATACTGACATTATGCAAATTTAAAATTTTAATTTCTACGTAACTCAGGATTTTCGTCGATTGCAATAACCCTACATAAGCAAGTATTTAGGAAGTAAAATTTACGCATTTTTCGCTCGATCGTAAAATAGTTCAATCTGACCTCATAAGCCATCCCACACATCCCGCACGCATTCACGTCACTTTGGAGTGTGGCTAATGTGTTAATTATGGTCATTAAAATCGTTCGCGCCAGGTCCGTACTCAAGTATTACCAGTCAAAAAACAAATTCTCGAAAATAACGCTCAAAAGTCCTTACCATTTCTTTTCTCTTTCTAAACAACAGTATTTCTCAACAATTATTGAATAAAATATTAAAAATTAAGTTTTTCAATTTTTCTAGAACGCACAATTCTCAAACAAACAAAAGCATATACATCCAGTTCAAAAACCAATCCTACCGACTGCGCCAAATTTTCTCCTATATGTGACGGGCTTGGGAGATTTTCAAAATTAACTTTTGTTAATTTATTATATATAAAACTGTAAAACTCTTGTCGTGGACCTTGTGCCCGACATATAGTGAAAATATTATTTATTTGTTCGTAGGCTGGTTCGTGATGATGGTAACACATTCTAGTGACTGGACAAAGGGACTACTTCAAGTATATGCATTTTGCTTAAATGAATAATTATATTTAATTTAGAAATGAGTATGTACAAAAGAGATTTAGTCATATGAGAATAATTTGGTATAACAATAAATTGTAGTGTAGTTTAATATGCAAATATAATTATCAGAAAATGAACTTCAGTATTAAAACATTTTTAAATAAATTCAAGAAAACCTTATAACTTTGAAACTAAATCTTTGAAAGCATAATAAAACAAACATTTAAAAAATATCTAAAACAAAAATATAAAAAAACTTAAAATTGGTACCATAACTCAAAATTTGGTAACAACTCAAACATTTATAACAACTCAAAAATTTGGTAAGGAACATTATAGTAGTTGCGTGGTCAGCGTTCATCAAACAATATAACTGTTTAACTAATAATTTCAATGCAAATTAATCTTTAAAAATAGATCTAAATCTCAAAACGTTATCCAATCGAGAATACAAAGGGCGATTTATCATCAAAATTAAATTGAACTTTAATAAAAACAAAACTTTGAACTTTTTATGAAATCGTGCACATTGTTGGAGATTTTAACACTTACCCCTTTGTGTCACAACACAAACACACACTAAACAGGCAACTGGCTAGAGGACTCTGGTCTTTTTTGGATCCTTCGATCTTTTATAAGTAAAGACCCCTCCAAAGGAGTTGTTTTCGCAAAATTGTTTACAAGTTACCAGTTTATTTGGGGAGTCGTAAAAGTATTTGTGTTTCCACCAAATTAGGCTTAATTAACTGTAATATGAAGATTTTTAGTGGCAAAATGTGCTTTTTGTTAAAATTAACAAATTTAAACCATGAAATTATAAAACTGGACAAAGACATCGTGTCCAGCCAAACGGCGCCAATATTTAACTGTGAAATTATAAACCTTGATTAGAATGGTGTGAAATCATAAAATCCAAGTTTCACAAGAACAACCTTGATTTTTACGACAATGACGATTGTTCTGATTCATACCAACATCTCCAAAAATAAGTAAATTTATCGCCCGTTACAATGGTATGGACATACGCAGGTTTGCTGACGTCACCTGGCTGTATTCAGGCGGGAAATTGAAATATTTACCGAGCCCAACTAAAGTCACTAGATCTACTATTACTTTTAGAAAGTACGGCAAACTGCCTGTGGTCGGAATTCGACAGAGAGGAACCTAACCTATGTGTTAAACAAAGATAGCGCGAGGCTAGTAATTTTCGCTATCTGTCAACGAAAGGTTGATGTGTTTACGATTTGAGGTTACGACAGACTGTACTAGAATTATTGAGTTAACGGACCGGAAAGAACACTATTCCAGTCCCAAAGTAACTCCAGCCCTATTCAACGAGAAAGTGTGACCGGTAACCAGCAAACAGTCGTGGAAGACGTGTTACCACCAAGGCAATTGACGGCCAAATGACAGTAACAGGATCGCCATACTGGTTAATAGTTGTGTATTAAATTATTGGTTTGTACTTACCAAATGTACGAGATTCTTTGTACAATTATTATTACTATTCACAATCAGTGTAAAAACAATTTGCAATGTTTCACAATTTTTATTCTGCAGAGTATCTTCGGCTGAAATATACATATTTTCTTATTATTTGCTATCATCCCCGCTATTTTTTTAACAACGCTAGGTCGCTAGCAAACCACCAATTTGTTTTTTCGCCTCCTGACATGTAAACAAAACATTCATACACCTTTGACATGCCGCGTAACAATGACTTTACGCACCAAATATCAATTTACCGTTGCTTTACCGCCTTTGGGTGCCAAAGTAATTCAATATGCATTAGCCTCTAGAAGCTGTAATAAAAAAAGTTCTGTATATATAATAAAAGAAAACATACTAGAATACTACTTTACATCATGTTTTGTTCGATCAAAACTTTTGAAATAGAAAAAATGAATTATTTAAAAAAAAAATCACATGGCGCCATCTCGTGGCTGTCGGTATTATAGATTCCTTCAGTAAACGTCAAGTCTAGAACACTGCCGGCTGTATTATATCCTGCCTGTTCATTTCCACAAAAATGCATTGAAAAAATTTTGCCGCAAGGGCGTGAGGGCAGCACTGGAGGGGCGCTTTTGACCTTGACAATTTTCAAACAAACTTCAAATTTGAAGGTTTATAAATAGGTTAAATCGGGTTAGGTTAAATGTTTTGAACAATTTATTAAACGGTTAAACGTTGAATCATACATCGTATCCTCTCTATGGTGCTAAATGGTTGAAAATTACAACAAAAAGGACTAGCAAAGGTGAAATTTTGCAAAAGGCACTTCTCGATTTCCCATTAACTGTTTCCCGAAAGGAATTCTACATCACCCCCTGTTCACGTTCCTCACCTTCAAAAGTTGTACAACTGTTTTCTTGTGTTCCCGACATTACTCCTCGCGTGTTGGTGACTATAAAAAGTTAGGTTATATTGGAAACAGCTTTTCCCGTTAAAGAGTGTATGAATTGGGAAATTTAACATTTTTTTTTGTAGCAAAAGGAAACATTTGAAGGTAAGGAACGTGATTAGGGGGTGGTGTAGAAGAATTGTAACCAAACAGTTTGTGTGAAATCGAGAAGTGCCTTTTGTAAAATTTCACCCTAATTAGCGCTGGAAGAATATAAAAAAACAGACAGGTATGTTTATAATTTTAATACTTTTCTTGAATGGGGTTTATGGGTCAAATTACTAAACAATGTAACATTTTCAGTTCTTGTATAACCAAAATTTGCAAAAATTGGTTTCAACACTTTAGATAATATTAAGTTTGCAACCATTACTTTGTGGTTTTTATCTTCACAAGGCAAAAAAGCTGAACTGGCAATTGGCTCCAATAACAAAGACTCCACCACAGTTCTTGGATGATGATTTACTGGTATATGTTCCAAAATATCAAATGTAATTTTTATAATTTTATTTATAAAATTTGTGAATGATCTTGTGGGATATTTTAATTTTCCTCTGTCTTGCAGATATATCAAGTCAAGCAACGGGGTAGATTTTGCGGTGGTTAGTAATGAATCTAAACAATTTTTGCATTCTAACCTTTCTTCAATTGTTCTACAAATATATCAAGATAAAAACGCAACTGATGCAGAGTTGATATCTGTGAAAATGGTATTAACGAATGTTAATTTATGAAGGTCACTAATTTCTTCAATTATACTGTCAGGTATATGTATATTTGTTTCTGTTGTAGATCTTTTAGAAGACTGAATTTGACCAATTTTACTCAGGTGATTACAGTGTGAATATACATTTGCTGATTCGGAAGTTGTTACTAAACCTGACTTAATTATTCGTTTAATAGCATAGTGTGCAGCCCTGGCATCAGTAGCGTCCTGAGAACCACCGCATAATCTGACATTGCTAAACATCGATTCAACTGCATCTGAGCTAAATGCTCGCGTCAAGACATAGAAAAAGCCACTCTCTTCAAGTAAATACTTGATACATTCTGCAGTGCTTTTGGCAGTGAATTTTACTGCTTCTGCAGTCTCTTTAGTCAATCCCGTCATTTTATTTGCCTTTGAACATAATTGAATGGAATCTATAAAAGCAGGTAAAGTTTTTAACATCCATAGAAGGCGTTCATCATTAATATCTGTATATGGAGCACTATTTTCATTTACTTGCCGGATGTGCTGAGTTTTGTCATTGACATCATGAATTTTAAAAAATGTGTGCATCATTTCCATAAACTTTAGAGTCTCTTCAACATCAACAAAACCTGGATTGTTATATTTTCCCAAATACTCTATTGCTGCTCTTACTTCTATGGAAAATACTTGCACAGCACGACGGACGTTCATCTTTTCTAAATTGGTTGGGCAAATATGCTTCCTGGTCAAAAACTTTACCGGTTTAACAATTAATTTGTGTTGCATATCATATATTTTCTTTAAAAATCGTGCAGAAATAATACCGTTACCAGAATGCATGTCATGGTCCAAAAATATGTTCCTCAAATTTTTAATAATATGACAGTAATCAAAGCTCATAAATAATGGTATTGTTGGTTCTATTGGATGTTGAATATGAGTCATTAAATTATTACTTGATGACAGAGATTTGAAAAGGGCCACATTTGACTTATGGTTATCTGTCACAATTCTTAAAACCGTAAATCCGCAATTATGTAAAAGTTTCATTACTTTTAACGTCAAATTCACAAAATCTATGTTTTTTAGAGTTCGATGGAAGAAATATCCGGCGGGTATCGTGTACTTAGTAGTCATGCCGTGAACAACGTAACATAACATTTTGTTGGCCAACGTTGGTTTTTTTCCAATTGTTTGACTACTCTCATTGGTAGTCTCTAACCCATAGAATTTGTCTTCTGTACGGCTGTAACACAGTTTTTCCTTGATGGACATGTCGTCAACAATTAAACTACAAATCCTTTCAACGGGTTGTAGCACTTCGGCTTCTGCTTTCAAGCGTGCCTCTATAAGTCCTGTAACATCTTGTCCATTTCCTATATACCGTTCTAAAGTACTTCGACTAGGTAATTTCAATATAGAAGCTTTACCATAGTTGTATCCCTTTGGGGATGAAATCCTCCAGGCAATACATGATCTTACAGTTACTTCTGACCATCTAGATTTTTGTTTGTTGTAATTTAATATTTGGTCTAATAGAAATGTGGCTTTTGGGTCGTTATTCTTAGCATCAGCTTTAATTTTTTCGAATATACGGGCTTGATTCGTTTGATTGTCAATTTTTAATTGCAGTTTTTGTAGCTGTTGATTTTTCAGTTTGTTCTGTTTGTCCAAACGGTTTACTTTCATTTTCAGTTTTTTGATTTCAAGTTTAAGTTTTGATATATCATCAAGACGAAGATCAGTATTGGAACTTAATGTTTGGGATTCATTATATAAGGACTCAGGTTCAGAAGGAATTGTTGAGTGACTTAAATCAGGATTCTACAATTTAAAAAAATAAAATTAAAATTTATTAACTGCCAATAAAATATTACTGGAGGTTCTTCTGTCGATGTTGGACACGTGGATGTTGATTGGGAGGGAGGAGATAATCTTGGAGTAACAGTACTCTAAAATAAATAATTATTAGAGGAAAGTTCTAAAAAAAGTGTGAAAATAGGTAGGAACTGAAAAATAATTTTACTCCTGACTTTAAATTACGTTATTAATGTACTGTTCGCTTATATTTTCACAGTTGTAAGGATTGTAATTACAGGAATAACGGATGATGAGGGCTTCATATTTATAGGAGTAGAAGACTGGGCAAGAGCAACGAAGGATTCGTGTAGGGATGCGTAATAAGCATCATCACCCTATAAAAACTATAATTTTATTTCTGTTAAGTTTAAAATGTAAATAAATATACATGAAAAACTGTTGGAACTGCATTTTTTTGCAAGCGTTTACTACCATTTGCTGCAAATTTAAAATCTGTGGGTTTAAAGTGCAAATTGCAAATGGTTGAGTACTGACTGACGATCTGCTGCGTTGGAGCTATAATAATTAATATTTAGTATTAAAAAAATAAGTGTTCAATAACCTTTTCTTACAACAAAACTTCTCTACTTTATGTAGCCATTTTTCTCTTAAGAGGGGCTCAGAGGGAAACTGATGGAAAGACTTTGAGTACTTGGCAGGGCACTGGGGCACAATGCATTTTTTGTGGAACCGCATTTTCGTCCCAGTAAAATTAACGTAACAACTTAAACTATGTAATAATAACGAACCACTAACTGAAGTTAAACGACCAAATAGGAACAAAACAACAAAAAACAAACACTAATTAAACTATGAAATAATAACGAAACACTAAACGAGTTGAAACGACAAAATGGGAACGAAACACCACAAAACAAATAAAAAAGGAACGAAAACTGCAAATCAAAAAGAAAAACAACGAACAATAACAAATGGACTTCACAAATAACTACTTTCAGCGCACTTAAAGATTCTCAAGAGAATTTTAATTTGAATGTCAGATTTGACACCAAAAAACAGTGAGTACCATCCAACCAACATAAAATAATAAAAATTCCTAAAATGCGCCCATCCGCTAGCGCCCTCACTAAAATCGGAGGATACAGTGGAACATGAGTGGAACTACAGTTATGAACAGGCCGTATCTAATGCAGCAGGTCGTGGTCTAGAAAGTCACTTCATTTATTTCCATTTCGAAAATTATTTTTAAAAACAAATATTTTTTAAAATAAAATCAATGTCGGCGAAAAAATTGAATACAATTTTCGTGCGTTAGGCATTTTGCAGGTTTCGGTCCCATGCCACCCTCCGCTTCGCGTCGGGTGGCAAATTAGGACCTCAACCTGCAAAATGTTACCTACCGCACTCATAATGTAAATAACTATTTACGCATCAGTTTGGTAACAATAAACAATAACCCTCATAACCACAAAAACTCATAACTGCCTCATAACCCTTAAAATTGATATTTGACATCAGATGTCAACACAGAAGTGGAAGGTCATTCATTCCACATGACGTCAGATAACGTTGCGCAGAAGAAGACGAGTTTTGGTTCATGGGATGTCCATACCATATTTACTTGTATCATGATGTGACCCATATTTTTGGCATTTTAAAAATTTCGCGCCACCTCTTAAAAGGCCGCCAACCGTTAAGTCTTAGCAGAGATAACAGAGATGTGACAGCTTTTGAATGCTCCATAAGAAATGCATGGGAGCGAAGTGAACACAGAATTTGACGTAAAGGACGGTTGGGGGCACAACATTTGTGGTGGTAAACCTGATATCCTAACATGTATGTTAAATGTTACTAAATATATTACTAGTAAAAGTGACATAACGAACGAAAACACGAACTCTGAGATAACCTCAATTAAATATGATGCGATGGTTTCAAATTATAAAAGAAAAGTCATGTTAACTGCATATGTATGTATGTATTTATTACAGTTACATACATTTTAACAAACAATATACTATTGGTAAGTACAGGAATAGTTCTATAAAAATAACATCGATAAGTAAACCGATGATTTTCTGCAGTTATAATTAATTATTAATCGATGGAACTGGCAAATGCTCTATAAATGGGACAAAATGATTCATTTCCTCTGTTTTTTAGGTTGCTTCTGTAGTTCCCTATTATGGAATTTCAATGTATAAAATATACGTAATCGCACAAATAATGACAAAAGGTAATCAAGGGGGAGATTACTACATGGATGCTATTAAGGCCAGCTGATTTTTAAGTTGTCTAGGAACTTGAAGCAAAAGTGTATTATGTTCAAATGAACTACTGAAGACATTTTCTAATTGTTCAATGTAATATGCAAACTGTTCATATGGAACATTAAGATTGCCATAAGATAAAGTTTCAGAATAGTGGGCTTGGAAACGACAATAATGTAGTCTCTAGAATTTCTGCCACATGCATTTGTATATTCACAGCATATCTGAGAAGAGTGTTTTAAGCATGCATCCACTGAGTATCCACATATTTATCGTAAGATATTTTGTTCAGCTAAATCAAACTCTTTGTACTCTATCCTATGTATTTTTAGGGCATTATGAGGTGGTTGGGAATTATTAATTATGGTGGTCTCACTTAAATTGGAGATATCTTCATTAGCAGATAAGAATTGTGGTGTGATCAGATGATTAAAACAGGACTTGCGTTCGTGGTGTATTTATTTTTTATGTTGTCGGTTCAGTATATAAGGGAAAAGTGTTAGAGTCTGTGATTTTGAAAATGAAAAAACAGGTCGGTAGAGAGCGGTGAAACGGTTGTGTCGAAAGGGTTCTTAGAAGGTACTCGAAATCTTCGAAGGATAAGAATTATTGGGAAGGGCGAACAAAAGATAGGTTTTACGACATGCAGGTGGACGAAGTGAGTGAAAGTTTCAGGGTGATAGTGGTTGGAAGTCAATAAATACAGACTATATACAAATATTACATGTTGCACAATTTTGTGGGATTTGTTAGCCCCCAGAAAATGTTGCTAAATCAAAAGCACAATTACCAGTTGGGTTGTGCTGCATATATTTTATACAGAACAATAGCTTGTATTTGCTTATATTTTAATAAAGTGTGATGCAAATAACTATTAATAATATGAGGATAAAAATAGTTTTATTAACACCCGCACAGAACTAAAAGTGACTAAAGTCATCTTCGCAATGAAAAGGTAACATTCAATATTGTAACTGTATTTGTACCCCTTAAAGTGTCGTCCTTGAATTTCAACGTTAGGTTGTAATAACAATCGTCGAATGGGCTAGAGGGTACTTTTATTATTATCTTCGCTATAAAATTGTACAGTTTGTGTTGTGTATGCACATTTTAGAGTTTTAAAGGATAAGAAAAGTTAATACAAGCATCTTGAGTAATTTAATGTTTTTTTTTATCCATTTACTATTAATCAGGATGTAAACATTACAAAAGCACCAACAAATGTTAGATGTAATATTTACAATCATTTTTCGAATAAACTTAATGATTGTAATTTTTTTAATCTTGTCTTTTTCCATTTATGAGGAACCTAGTATTTTTGGAAGAAAGATTAACCACTTTTGGTATATTCTTACGATTGGAAATATCCCTGGTAATCAAATAGCCGCGCTACGAAAGTTTCACTTCAATTTAAATAGCGCGCCCGAAAGTGACGGTTTGGGGCACAGTACGTAAGGACTATTGTCGCTTAATTTTGCGAGCTGTCATATCTCTATTATCTCTGGTCTTAGTGATTACAAGAATGCATCTGAGTGACAAGAAAATTACTGTTAGTTATTTCTAGCGATCTCGAATCCCTATAATAACAAACTGTAATTATTGCGGTTTTACCATTAGCATTTTTAGTTACAGTACAGTACAGTGGTCTGGTGCATAATCAGACTTAATTATAATAATAGAATGGTGAACAAATGTGAGTTCAGGACGTAATACACAACGATTGTCGTCACATCATCAGAAATAGTACTGACTTTGGTAGCTTATTTATTTAAAGTTGCTGCAGTATTTTCAACATTTTTCCTATGATTTTTCTGTTGTGTACAGAGTGCAGTGAGAAATGAAATGCAGTGGTACAATAATTATTGTGGTACGACCGTTTTTACTTATTAGTCTTCCAAGTGGTGAACGTGATTATTACATTAATAAGAGAACCTAAACTTTAGTGATCCGTAATTAATTTTAGGAAATTAAATGCAAAATGCAATGAAAGTACAGTAATGTTAATCGGAAATCTGGGAATAGGACTTTTTCTTCTAATAACTGTATGGATTCTGGCACTGGTAGTTTTTGTATTTGCCATCAAATTTCAGAATAATATTGCTTGGATTTCTCTAAGCATAGCAGGAACATTTACCATTATTTTGTTATTCATACCACTTGGTACACCTGTTCAAATTTCTGAAATACAAAGCAACTTGGTAAGTTGTTTTTTTTTTTTTTGTAAATGTTTAATGTACATATTTTATTATAGGATAAAGATCACATCTATATATACCAAGTTACACTTTTAGCATTACTAATATTAACTGCAGTCCTAGGATTTATATTCTTCTTTATTTTACATTGCATAGAACCAGTTCGATCTAAAACTGTCAAATTATTTTATATGTAAAATGTATTTTAAGTTGACTTCAAAATACATCAACACACAAATTAGAAATTATGTAAGAAATTTAAGCCTTTCATCACATTTGAACAGGCTTATCACCATAAAAAGCAATGATGAGTTTTTAAATAAGGTAATGAACTCTGAAAACCCTGTCATTGTAAACTTTCATGCCGAATGGTGTGAACCATGCCATATTTTAACTCCAAAAATGATGGAACTAGTGCAGCATCATGACAGTATTGATTTGGCAGTTGTAGATGTTGAACATCATGCTGAATTGGTTCACACTTTTGAGGTAAAAGCTGTGCCAGCTGTAATAGCTGTAAAAAATGGAGTGGTTGTTGATAAATTTATTGGACTTGTTAATAGTGACATGATAGAAAATCTTATAAATAAATTAGATAAGAAAAATACGTGAAATATGTAATAATATAATCAATGTAGTTTACAGCCGCAAAATAAATTATTTTAACTGGCATCTTCTTTTTTGCAGTGTTTCTTACGAGAACGTTGAATTTTATGTTCCAAACTGTCTAAAAATTAAAGTTCAGTATCAACAATTTAATTTGAAAGGTACAAAAGCACTTACCACATCTCTGTCTCTTCATGACAGGTATATAATTTCTTGGTTTTATACCTGGTATGAGGCAATCATTATTTTGGTGACATGGATCAGCATGTTTTTTTAAATCCAATAGCATACTTTTCATCATAGTGGTTCTGGAACACAACAGTTGTTTAGATTCAAAGCTATATGGACGATTTTTTTTTAAATCATACTGGAGCTTTCCACTCATATGTTCAGAGGAATAATGCAAGAAGACATCCAACAAGAGGAGGTACATATTTTTATACCTTTCTATTTGTTTTTCCGGTTTTTGGAAAAGAGCTATAAAAATGTATATTTATTAAATTTGTACACATTAAATAAATAAAAAAAAACTTGAAGAGTGTAAAACAAAATACGTGATTCAATTCAGACCTTTTATTTTAAACTAAAACAATTAATTCTTTAATGCGATGGTACCAAGGGAGGATTGGATGGAGGCCCTAAATTATTTTTTTTTTGCGATACCTTCGTTATCAGAGAAATAGTATAGGTGGACTAGCGGAATTAGGTGTTTGCAATTAATAGGTGTGTTAATCGAATTCCATTTCTAACGTAAAAGCGAAAATAGCACATTGACATACTTCCGCAGAAAAAAAGACCAGACGAAACTACATATTAAAAAAAAAAAATTGGTCTAACGAGTTTACACAGTACCTACTTAGAACCGTGACTCCACTCCTACAATGGTTTCTTTTCACCGGTAAAATTGTAAGATCAGGTCGTTAATTTTTGAGAGCGCCATAAACGGATCAATTTTGATTAAAGATTTACCATTCTGATAACCGTAAAATGTTTCTAAGATTTCAAAGCATTTGGTTTTGCAATTTCAAAGTTGAATTGTAAAATATTGTTATATCATTTTAGAAGTCCGTCTACTTTTACGTTTTCTCGACCTTTCATGACCCCTAACCTAGAGTACGAAGAGATAGTTCTCCTGTTTCCGTCCGTCCGTCTGCCGTCTCCGGATTTTTATTAGACGGATAATCTGCGAAAGTACTGGGCTGATTGTTGTCACATTTCATATGTGTATTGTGAATATCATATCATGTACATGGTAAAACACTTACCAACATTTTTCCAATCATCCCCACCAATAATGTGATGACGTCACTCCAAAATTGTACATAGTAAATCAGTAACTCCACACGAAATGAGCCGGAGTGAATAAAAAATGAAATAAGTTCCACAAATATGAGAATGTTGAAAATCAGAAGTTTAAAGTCTTAATCATTCCGAGATAATATTTTTTTCTAAAAAAAAAAATACCTGTTAATGTAAAATATTTATTCTTTTTTAAACCATACTCATGCTAACACTTTTATTAGCTCTTTGTGTTTGGTTTGATTCAATTGTATTTTCTCTAGAACTAGATCTCTATGGATCAAGAAACAAAATGCAAACTGTTTGTTTTTACAACTGTGTGAGTAATACCCAAAAAGGTAACCTTTCTCAAGTCAAAAATGTTAAAATATTAAAACGTTAATAAAATTGTTCTTCTTGTGATATAATTTTATTTTAATATGCCAGTTCTACTATAATTTTTAACATTCCAGATATGTAAGTCGCAGCCGTTACACTATTTAAAGTGATGCAGTGTAAAATTGCATGGGTTATTCCAAGTAATTTATGACCAAAAACTGTTACCAAGTCTTCGTTAGTTTGTGCATTGAAGGAAAAGCAAAAATGGTTTTGAAATTCGCAGAAATAGTAAAATTTGTCTTTAAAACATTATACTCAATTTTCTACGAATCACACCCGTTACGCCATATTTTGTTTTCTCAGTCTCTTACCCATTATTGTATCTCGTCAATTTTTTTATAAATAATTCTTGACACTGTAATCTACATGCTGCCAATGGTATTTGTTCTAAAATATCTCTGATTTAAAAGAAAAAGGAAAAAATGTCCACATTCTGTCACAGCCGTGACATATGGAGTTCCTGAAATGGGTTTTAAATTATGTAAAATAACATAGTCCTACACATGTAGTTTATGACTCCGTCTTGAGTTTTTACCCGAAATGGTCAGGTTTTAGAAAAAAAAAAAATTGAAAACCACATTTTGCAATTTAATTTTGAACCGCAAAACTAAATGCTTTGAAATCTTGCAGATGTTTTAAAGACATGATAAGCATAATAAATTATTAACTAAAATATACTTGCTTATGCCCCCCAAAAAATGTATGTTATTTTTAATATTACACTGCACCAATCCGAGTTGATATGTGTCCTTTTAAAAATGTTGATGAGGTCATTACAAAATTGTGTAAAGTAAAATTCATTTGAAACATATGCGTAGCACGCTTTTTTATATTTACTTTAAGATTATGTATACATCTTTATTTTTACGTATGGGTTCTCGTAAAAAAAAAAAAAAAATAAAAATCGCAACATCAAATTTTATAGTTTTTCGAAAGTGCTGGATATGTTCCATTATACTTTATGTGCGAGGGAAGTTTTGTCGAAATGACTTTCGACTAGCTTTTTGTTGTAATTTTAAATAACACAGTCGAACAATTTTAGAAAAAATTCTTGTTACAAGCATTCTGAAAGGTTATTTTGTGCTGAATCTAATAAGACATTATGCCTATGTCGTCAAAAAAATTTTTTTTTTGGAGATTGTTCATAGATAGTTCCAGTTAAAGGTGTACTATAGCATAATGGGAATAAATATTTAGTACTGCCGAGTATATACTCCATACAAACTGCAGAAACATATGAGAATATTCAACACTTGTTAAACTGTATTAACGACAAAAAATTTGAGGGCAATTTGATAGGCGATTTAAAAATTGTAGCTTTAGTAACTGGCTTCGAATCTGGATATACCAATCATATGTGCTTCTTATGCAAGTGAAATACAAGAGAGAAAGCATTTAAACATCTGAAAACAATATTTCCTAAGCTTTCTGCTGCTAACATAAACCAAGATGAAAACTAAAAGATTACAATGAATTTCAGTTTTCATATTATGTACGTTTTCTACATTTAGGATGTTCGATTTGAATGATACGGAAAAATTTACTTGGGAATCAATTAGTTTAGTGATCAGTGAATTTTTAGGAAACAAACGTTCCACAAATTATGTCTCATTTAAATTTCTTTGCTGATAATCTTTTGATCGAGAATCAAGAAAGTCGAAGGAAGATTTAAGACAAAGACCCAAGTATCCATTTTTTCCGAATACATGAGGCTTTTATAAAGAGTTAGATCCTTCTACATATTCTAGGCAGGTTAAATATTCGTAGACATAATTACATATTTGTCGACAGAAATCTGTGGAACATTTTTTTAGTGCTTCTTGCGCGTTTTTCTATGTAAAATTAGAATTCACTGCATTTTTTCTAATTGTTCACCGGACGACAATCAAAATTTGAAAATTTTTTTTTGACGACATGGGTATATTATCTCTTTTAAGAGTTGTTCAGCACAAAATTCCCTTTCCGACCAAGTTTAGAAAATATATGTAACAAAAACATTGTTCTACTGTGTAATTAGTGTGTATAAATAAGTAAGGCTTTGCGCCAACCCTTCCGAGATTGATTAAAATAATAGTGATTTAAGGACTGTGGTACTAGTGAGTGACTCCCTGCCCTCGAGCAGCGAAAAGGTAAGCTTCGAGAGGTAAGAGAATTCCCATTTTCTGTGATGTGCCATTGGCACTTTTCAGATAGAAGATCATATAAATTCACGCTAGCCATTTATTTTTTAAACCAAATATTATTTCTAATCAACTCACGCCCCACCCTTGCTAGGTTAGTTACAATCTGAAATATGTTTATTAAAATATTGAGATGATGTCATCAAATAGTAAGCGAAGAATAATTATCTCAGGCGGTGTGGGATTCGCAACTACGTCTTCCCATGTGCCGGGCGAATGTTCTGACTACTAAGCTATACCGTCGTGATTATTTCTCCTTGCGTACCACGGTTATATGGTGCCACCACACTTATAATATCTGCTTACAAAATAAACAAACAGAAGTTAACCTCATATATTATTAGTAACATTCACCCGACAGAAAGTGAGTTTATTATCGTAGAAAACCACCAAAGACAAGTACTTTTTTTGGATTAAATAAATTTTTATTTTTGGTGCAATTAAAAGCAAAAGTATTGTTATAAATTATTGTAAGTAAAAATGAATCGAACGAGAAAGCGTAACCCCCTGGGCCAAAACCCAAAGAGTACCTACGAAAAACGCACAGAAATTAACTTTCGTGACGTACTCGTAAAAATTTCACTCCACAACTTTGTGCTAAAATTTATTAAAAATGAATAAGTAAAAGTTATCAAATACTGAAAAAATATATCAAAATACACTCCTCAAAAAAATTAACGCAACATTTCAAATTTGTTAATAACTGAAAAAATTAAAAAAAGATACTAAAAAACATGCCTTATGATTAGTTAGAACGAATTTTGTTTCATCTACACAAAAAAAAGTTCCTTATCATTTGTAACTGGTGGATCTATTAAAAGAAGGAAAGTATCTTATCATGGTACCCTTATACCCAATTCTAAATCACATGTTTGTGAAATGTTTGAAGTGAAAACGTCATTTTCGCTTATAATGAATGTTCCTAATCGCATTACGCGTAATTTATCGAAGAAGCGGCCATCCGGGCTGTAGCTTTGGTTAGACCCAACGCTATGTGGTCAATCTGTTGGGCGTTGATCGTTCGACCATTTCTAAACTAATGCAAAAGTATCGTACTACTGGAAGCATGAATAGAAGACTAGGACAAGGTCGTAAACGGAAAACATTACAACGAGACGACCGATTTTTTGCGCTTAACAGTACTCAGGTCGCGACACTGCACAGCAAGAATGCTCCAAAAAGAGATTTTAGCTGCCCGCGATGTGGTGCTGAGTACTCAAACGGTACGAAATCGTTTGCGTCCAAGCGTACCTACCAAAACACCCTTGCTCACCAGGGCGCACAAGGTAGCGCGTTTAAACTTTGCGCTAAATCATCAGCATTGGAATGTCGAGGATTTGAGCAATATACTGTTTGCAGACGAATCTCGTTTTTGCCTGTATTCCTCAGATCGCCGTATGGCGATGTACAGATGATCTGGCAAGCGATATTTGCCTATCAATATTCTTCCACAAGTGAATTTTGGAGGAAGCTCTATAATGTTTTGGGGTGGCATTTCCTACACCGGACATACTGAATTGGTGGCGCTACCAGGAGCTCGTTTAACAGCTACACGGTATATTACCGATGTTTTGGAACCTCATGTTATGCCCTATGGAGCCTAATACATAGGGCTAAATTTTACATACATATATACACGATAATGCGCGGCCTCATACAGCACACATTGTGCAACGATATTCAGAAAAGGTTGAAATTCCGCTTCTACCATGGCCAGCCAGGACTCCCGACATGAACCCCATTGAACATGTATGGGATTATGTGAAACTGAGGATAAAGGAGCGCAGACTGGTTCTTGGAGATCTTAATGCCATGTAGAATGCCATCTTGCAAGAATAGGAATATCTTCCGTAAGAATACATTAGGCGTTTAATCGAGAGTATGCCTCGCCTAATGCAGGCTGTTATTAGAGCTAGAGATGGAAATATTTCGTATTAATTTGACTTTTGTTGGTGTTGAATTGTTATTAACATTTAATGGCTAACATAAAAGACCAACTTCTGGTAGTAAATTTTGTTTTTGCTCGTTTTGTCTTTATTTTACTTCACTATAAACGCTACAGTCGCCTACAGGAACATCTCTTACAGTAAATTCGCAAAATCAACGTGTTGCGTTAATTTTTTTGAGGTGTGTATAAATGCTCCTACAACTTAAGGCATAAAGTATATTTTCAGTTATAATTCACTCATTTTAATCCGCAGAGTTAAAAGAAATAATTCACTGACTCAAAATTATTTTTGAGTGTCTTGTTTATTACTAAAACTCAAAAAGAGAATCATACTTACTTTATTTCTGAAAATGTCCACATTTCTTGCAGTTTTGAAGCGACCACTTTTAATGATTTTTGATCGTATATCCAGTCGATCTTGTCATAGTAACAATCATATAAATTCAAAGGGATCTCACTCGCTAGGTGATAATCTGGTTTCCTAGAATTGAAATTAAACTGAACCATTGACAAAACAGAACTTCCACACGCATACACACATACAATAATATTAAATTAAATTTTATTGTGTCTTATTTTCCCACAATTCGTCTAAATCTTAGTGAATAATTTACTTTTATTTTTAATCAAAATGTATCTGTTTATCAACTTCAAAAAATTGATGACGTCATCTCACAATTTTGCCAAATCAATCCTATCTCAAAATGGACAAAATATGATTAATCTATACTTGTAACTTATGATTGCATTAATATTTTTTAGATTTGGTTCTACAGGTGACTCAAAAAAATTAATAAATCAGTTAATTTATTTTATTGAATAAATCAAGAATTGCAAAACTGAATAATTTGAAATCTTGCAGACGTTTTAAAGTTATTGTAAGCATAGCAAATTATTAATCAAAATATATCTGTTTATTCCCACCAAAAATTGATGACGTCATCTCAAAATTTTGCCGAATAAATTCTACCCAAAATGTCCAAAATATGATGAGTTCTTAGAAAGAAAATAAGGGTCTTAATTTGATCAATAAAAAATTGGTCCAACGCTATAAGTATAATCCGACAAATCCAGCTCTTAAAAAAAAAATTAAAAAATTTGATTTGAGTAAGTTTGTCTTCTCACAACACAGGACTAAAATTATTAATTAAACCACAGTCGGACAAACTGTTCTGAATAATATAATTCTTATTTCATCATTATTATATAAAGACCTGCGTATTCTTCACATTTTCGAGAAAATGGGATGACTCGTTCTTAATTTGACCAATAAAAAATTTGTGATAACGTCATCAACAAGTGTAATACTAGTCACAGCACAAAACAAATATGTAGTCAGCGTATTACCAATGCAAGAAAAAAAAAGCCAAGTTCGGCATCGAACCCACAATCGTAGTTCGTACGGGTTCGCCGCAGGTAGCGTTTTCGCTGATACAGCTACTGCACCACGAAGACTTATATCCTGTGTCGGTAATATAACATTATTATACCTTGCAAATGTTTTTATGAAAATTTGAACGTTTACACTATCTGTATATTTTTGTATGACATTCAAATTAGTTTAAGACACAATTCATTGAAATGACGTCATCAACTTGTTGGTGGGTATAATTAGCCAAATTTTGGTTAGCATCTACATGATATTTTTCAAAGATTACGTGTTTAATAAAAATGGATACAGACATCACACAGTTAGACAGACAGCCAGGCAGACAGACGGACGGAAATGGTAGATTACTTTTTTCGTACTGTAGGGGTCATGAAACGTCAAGAAAACAAAAGTGGCCATTCGACTTGATTACTAGTCCGGTCAAAATAGACATTTCAAATAACAAAAACTCCGACAGAGCTGAATTTTGGTAGAGACCTTGGGTACACCAGTAGAAATAAAGTGGCAAAAATCCCCATAGATCCCATGTGTGCTAAAAAAGTTATTCAAAATCAAATGTCAACATTTTTGGTTTTTTCGATTTTTCTCGAAAACGGTAAGTTTTATCAAAAATATAGTTCAGACAAAAATCATAAAATTATCTACAAAAATGATCCTTATACTTTTTTCCCTAAGAATCACCATTCCCAAGATATCGCCGTTCTAAAAGTTGAAGGAGTTGCATTCTACATGATATGCACACAAATTCCACGTATATACATAGTCAGACTCCTAATATAACTAAAAATGCCATTCATGTCTCTTACCTGTATAAAATAACTACGAACAATATAATAAATAACTACTAACAATTCTGAGAATATACACTCAAAAGAAACTCAATCCCTTAGTCAGCCTCTTCTACTATAGATTGATAAAATCATTTAATTTTTAAATCTGGAAAGGCTCAACAGCGAGCAGAAATATATTCTTCAAGCAGTTTATCTTTTTATCCAAAATGCCAAAACCATATTTTATTTTTACATGTAATAACCGGCTGCGATACTACATCAGCACTGTTCAGAAGAGGTAAAACATGAGTACTGAAATTACTTGAAAAAAGGACTTAACTGATTGCGCCAAAGTATTTGAAGAAATTGGCGCGTCTCCTCAAACGATAATCACAAAAGGAATTCGCTTTCTCCTTACGGTTTATGGAGCTCCAAAAAAATTAGTTGTTTCGACAAGTATAGATATTTAACTTAAAAAAAAAAAAACGAAACAAGAAACAAGTACAACTACCTTGTCTTCCTCCAACATGGCTTCTGCTCATCAACACTTGTATCGAGTAGGTATACTATCAAGTTCAGACATGGCTAGGCTATCAACTGAACCCCGAAGACTGGGGTTGGAAATTAACAGATTATACTTTGGAACCGATTCAAACTACACTCCCACCTGCCCCAAAAAACTCCTAAACACTATTTTTTGCAATTGCAAAAACGGTTGTTGTACTAAGTGTGGCTGTAGAAGAGTAGGGTTGTTGTGTTCACCAGCGTGCACTAATTGCCAAGGTCACTCTTGCTCGAATGTTCAATGGAATCCAACAGACGAAGATTCATGTGACATCGATGAAGAGACAACTGACTCATCTTCAGTTGAACAATTTATGAACATCCAGCAAGAAGAAGAGGAAGAAGAAGAAGAAATTGAAGAAGACATGACTGTTGAAGTCGAATTTGAAGAGTATGAATCAGATTAAAATGTTAACAGAAATTAGAACCATAGTTTAAACTATATCAATAATCATCATGCAGTAATTACAGTATTTTCCCATAAAACTCCGTCATAACAGATCGTAGGCCTACTGGGGAAACCACGTTAAAAAAAAAGCGCCAAGTACACTACATCACAGGTGGCGTGGAAATGTGTGCATATCACGTATGTAGAATGTAACTCCTTCAACTTTTAGAACGGCAATATCTTAGGAATGGTCATTCTTAGGGAAAAAAGTATAAGGACCATTTTTGTAAGTAATTTTAAGCTCTATAATTTTTGTCTGAACTATATTTTTGATAAAACTTACCGTTTTCGAGAAAAATCGAAACCAAAAAAAAATTACTTTTGACCTTGAATAACTTTTCGCACACACGGGATCTATGGGGACTTTTGACAATTTATTTCTACTTGTGTACCCAAGGTCTGTACCAAAATTCAGCTCTGTCAAAGAGTTTTTATTATTTGATCACTATTTTATGTCTATTTTGACCAGACTATACTATACTTTCGTAGCTTCCGCTCAGGAAGTAAAAATATGCTTTTTGGACTGATTCACTAACACACAAATTTTCTAAATTTCACAGTATTGTTTAAACAAGAAAAAACTTGAAGGAAAAGAGTCAGTCATAAATGGAACAGCTATAAAGTTTATACTATCATGCCTGTTATTTACATTTACCAAATAATCTTACCTTGGATTACTTGTTACATCTAAAAGTTCTAATATAATTTCAGGTTTTTCCTTATGTTGTCCAATTAAAATCAATATTCCAAATATGTAACGTATCTGATGCCACAAAAATGCATTACCAGTGACAGTCATAACATAAACTGAATCATCTGCAACCTAACAATTAGCCTTCTAACAACTCCTTTATATATTTTTACCGCTATGACACCCTTCATTAAAGCTGCTGAAATCTATTGACAAAATACACCGTACAAATTCAACAACTCCATTATTGACATCCATTTTACAAAAGTTTCTAAAATCATGTGTGCCTTCCAAATACTTAGCGGCTATGGTCATTGCTCTAACATCCAAATTTCCCTTTGGGAAGAAATATTTATATGTCCGCCTTCTGCAATCAAAACGTGCACTGAAATTATTTCCAACAGGGCACCATGCTGTAAACTGAATACTCGCAGGTAATACACTGTTCAACATTTTGCAATAGTTGAGCTCATCTTCAATGTTTTCAGATTTAGATCTCAAGTCAACAGATATAACCTGTAAATTCAGATACACCTAAATGGACATACATAGATATAAACAGAAAAAAACCTGAGAAAACGCACTAACACCTTTATCAGTGCGTCCGCAACGATGATAATTTGAAGTAGAACGATTTTTAATGAGACAGGTTTTGATTAAAGCTTTAAATATGGAATGTTCCACAGTATTGCTGGTATCTTCTTGCGTAACATAACCATCATAATCCCAGCCTAGATAAAAAAATTTCAATAAGACGTGTCGATATTTACATCTGAAAAAAACAATTTAGAATTATTTAGTAGTTATTGTATTTCTACTTTTATGTATACTTACTTATCAAAATCAAATGGTTTACTGGTCTTTCGTCGAAGTTGTTTCTTATTCGTGTCATTTTTAACTACAGTTTGCAGCAGTTGAGTGTTTTGATTTTTTAAAGATTTTATATATGCGACTAATTGCTAAAATATAATTATATTAAAATGATATAATATAATCACATTCTAATAAAAAATCATAAATGTGAGTTTAGTTTACCTCTCTAGAATAATTTTCAAATTCATCCATCCCTAATTCATGGGTAACTTGGTAGATAATAAAGTAATAAACACAATGTTAAATTAATAAAACAAAAAAGTGTTTCCCTATTCAGTACTCAGAAACACACTCAGAAGGATATTCTATTATTGACATAAATAAGAGAATATTAATATTACTATTATTGGATATTGAATAGCACAGATGCACTGACATATGATAATACCATAGAATAACATGATCTTCCCTGAGAACATGATTTCTAATATTTGTATTTTGTTCAATTTGTGCGCCTCTAGTGCGTGGCTTAGGAACTAGAAACGGTTCCAAATTTGAAAGTGGACTTCCTTGACTCAACACAAGAATTTTTTTCTGCAACTCTTTCACTTCGGTTTTAAAATGATTAATAATTTATAATAGGTGCTGCCGTTGTCGTCCTCAAAAGAATCTTTTAAATTTGTGAATAGCTAGTTAAGTGGTTAAATCATAATCATTAAATTTTCATTGATTTTCATAACTGTGTTCAACCCATGGTAGAAGGAGACATGGTATAGGCATACGCATCGGGTGTGACGTCAAGTGGGGTGAAATTAGCGCAAAATTTAAAATACATTATTTAAGTTGGAAAAATTTATTTATGATTATTCAGTTGTTGCAGTCGTATGTGTGATGTGATCGCAGAAATTAGGTTTGTGGAGAGAACTGAGCATAAATATGTCAAAAACCTCTTTTCAACACTCAAGAGATACGAACAAATTGTTATTTGCATTTGCTGATGTCCCAGATTTATCGAAATTGATACGAAACCACATTTTTGGACCATTCAACTTTTAATAATTACATTTTTATCATTATTAATTTCAATAACTTTCGTTAGCCGACAACTAATTGACGTATTGGACAGAGCAATGACAACTCAAGCTAAAATTCCCTAGACTTCCCTAGCGAAGCTCACAAGAGTCACAAGATCGTTGATGCCACCTAACGTCACAAATGGATGCGCAGACGATTTTTAAATTGGTACATCGGATGCCTTGATGCCTATATCATGTCTCCTTCTACCATGGTTCAATTCATGTTCAACCGAGTTCCCAGAAGTTCCCGAAGAAACACAAAACATTGCGTCAAAGGCAAGTTGAAGTGGATCCCAAATTACTTTTATTTATTTTTTAATATATGCCAACTAAATGTTAAAAATTGGTGGATTTTTTAATTACAAGGTTGGTAAGGGTGTTGCGCGGCAAATTATTAGTAATTTTTATGTCACTTTGTCCTTATTAAAATACTACGTCAAAATAATCGTGTGTTTTCGAAATGGCTATTTAAAGCACTTTGGAGTTAAATTCTGGTCAATTTGATTAACATTTAATTGAGTTTGCATTTGCAGTAAAAACGTCGATGGTTAAGTTTAACTTTATTGTCACACAAATACTTCTAGTACATAGGTCTAGTCAAAATTGGGAACACAAAAATTCATCTACGCTTTTAAATAATCTAATACTCATTAAATCACAATCTTTGACCACTTTTCTGACTTTATTGTGGCAAAGTACACCTATACCGGATGTCTGGAAAACAGCGGGTTAACTCTCCGCTACGCTCTTAACAATCAACTGGTGAATCTGGGAAAAATAGTAAACAAATTCCTTCTCACATTTTTGTGGAGTTATAATGATTTTAAAATTGGTTCTTTTGTTACGTGTAACAACTATGTACACAACACATTCATTATCATAGTAACTAATAATAAAACTTTTAGTTAATATTTCTCTCGCCCATGACCATGTTTAATTATCATTTCAATTAGAATGTACAAAAATATGGTTGTGTTGTTTTTGTAATAATATTGTTAGAATTCCATTTGCATAACAACGATGTTTACCTGATATAAAGGGAAGGTACAAATCAGCAAAAATCAAAACGTATCAAAAATTGTCAAAGTTTTCAAAGCCCTACGTTTCAAATGTCTCCATTTAACGAGGATGCTGATGTGTACTTGGTTTTTTAGGAATGCGAATGAAATGCCATTGTTGCCGCACCACGAGTTTATACTGAGTGTTATCGGGTAAGAAGGCATCCCACAGTAAATGAGATTAGGCAACTGGACGCAAGATTGAGGGAAACAGGCAGCTTGCTTCTTATTCCCAGTTTCATGATTGAAGTCATTCTAGGAGCAGACGTATTTCAAAGTTAGAGGAGGATGTCTTACATCTTGTGCCTGACGAAAGGACAAGAAATGCTTGGCTGAATTGGGAGTGTATCGAGATTACGAATTATGTCTGAAACTGTGTGGACTAATAACTAACTTTTACAAAAAGTGATCAAAATTTGGAAACATTACGAAGTTACTTACATGCACAAGGAAAAATTTTGAACATCTTTAGTGGATTTTTTACTTCCCGAGCGTAAGCAAAGGAAGTATTGTAATCGAGTCCGTCGGCCGACTCTCTACTTTTACGTTTTCTCGATCTTTCATGACCCCTAGAAGACGAAGAAATAGGTCTCCCATTTCCGTCCGTCTGTCCGTCCGTCTGTCCGTCCGTCTGTCCGTCTGCCGTCCAGGATTTTTATTAGACAGATAATCTCCGAAAGTACTCGACCGATTGTTATGAAATTTTGTACTTATATTAAGAATATCATGTATATGGTAAAACGCTAACCAAAATTTGTCTAATCATCCCCACCACTAATGCGATGACGTCACTTCAAAACTGTACATAGTAAATGGGTTTTCAATTGTATAAAATAACATAGTCCTACACATGTAGTTTACAACTCCGAATCGACTTTTCACCCGAAACGTCCAGATTTTTGGAAAAAAAATCAAAATTATAAAACAACATTTTGAAATTTAATTTTTAATCTGCTAACCAGAATGCTTTGAAATGTTGCAGATGTTTTAAGGCTATAAAGAGCAACATAAATCTTTAGTCAAAAAATACTTGCTTATCCCCTCCAAAAACTTGATGACGTCAGCTCAAAAGTTTGTGGAATAAATCATATCTAAAATGTACAAAATATGATGAGTCTGTACTTGTGATCTATCACTCCATTCATATTTTTTGGATTTGCATATGCAGGGTGACTCAAAAAAATTAATGAATGCGTAAATTTATTTTACTGATTTACTCAGAAACTACAAAACCGAATGCTTTGAAATCTTGCAGATGTTTTAAGGTTATAAAGAGCATAATAAATGTTTAGTCAAAATATATTTGCTTATCCCCTCCAAAAAATTGATGACGTCAGCTCGAAAGTTTGCCGAATAAATCCTATCTAAACTGTAAAAATATGATGAGTCTGTACTTGTAATTTATCATTCCATTCATATTTTTTGGATTTGCATATACAGGTGACTCAAAAAAATTAATGAATGCGTAAATATATTTTATTGATTTAATCCGAATGCTCTGAAATCTTGCAGATGTTTTAAGGTCATAAAGAGCATAATAAATGTTTAGTCAAAATATATTTGGTTATCTTCTACAAAAAACTGATGACGTCAGCTCAAAAGTTTGCCGAATAAATCGTATCTAAAATGTACAAAATATGATGAGTCTGTACTTGTGATTTATCATTCCATTCATATTTTTGGATTTGCATATGCAGGGTGACTCAAAAAAATTAATGAATGCGTGAATTTATTTTATCGATTTAATCAGGAATTACAAAACCGAATGCTTTGAAATCTTGGGAATATTTTAAAGTTATTATAAGCATGGTAAACTTTTGTTCAAAATGTATTTGTTCATCCCTCCTAAAAAAATTGATGACGTCACCCTTAAATTTTGCTGAATAAATCCTATCTAAAATGTAAACAAAGTTTGTACTTGTGATTTATCATTCCATTCATATTTTTTAGATTTTCTTAAGAGGTGGTTCAAAAAAATTAATGAAGTCAATTTATTTTATTGATTAAATTAAAGGCAACACATTATTAGTATTACACCCCAACCAACCCAATTTGGTAGACATAAAATTTGTTAAAGGAAAAACTCGGTTGAAACATAAGGGTAGCACGCTTATTTACATCGACTTTAACATTACAGACCTGCATTTGTTTTATGCGCTCACTTGGTTCCGCGAATGTAGAATAGACATGTTTATAATCAACCAATTGTGAATTTCACCGTCAAGAATTAAAATAAAACCCAATATTTTATATAATAAGCGGAAGTCGAAGCAATAAAACCGATGGTCGTTTTGTTTACAGTTTCTCTGTTTGACTCTCACGTATGCTGTTACGCTTGTCATCTTAAATTAAGAATGTTTATGCATAAACGATTTTCAGTTGCCCCTCATATTACTAGACAGCGGATTTGTGTCGGGCTACGTCACGATTATAGGGGGGGACGTGCTGGATCGCCGGGTGATAGATAATCACTAAATTTAATCGGTACTAATTCCATAAATATAATTAACGATTTATTAATCAAACGGCTAAGTAAATGAGAACGGGAATTAACAGCAGAGTGCAACGAAACAGCGTTATTCTAATCTCAAATAAACGAAGTGCAGTCCGCAACCGCAATGAATTCGCATCCCGTACGAGCCGTACCGAGTTTGGCCTTGCCTAGCCCGACAGAAATCCGCTCTCTAGATATTACACACCGGCGCCGTATACGTGAGTAAATTGTTTCGTTATTTTATTGATTATTACAAATCAATATTCAAAACGACCCAATTCATTTTCCCGAAAATTTGAGAATATAATAATTTTATTCTTAGTATTACACTACATCTATCCCAACTGATATACGTGTCCTTGCAAAAATGTTGATGACGTCATCACAATTTTTTTTTAAATTCCCACTACAAAAATGTAATGAGAAAAAAAAAACACAATAGGCATGCAGTCGTCAAGTTTCCGACAGCGAGGGAAGTACTGTCTAAACTCTTTAGACCAATTTTTCTTTTGTTGGTTTTGGTTTTGTTTATAATTTATAAATGTCTTTAATTTTCTTCGGTTTATTTATTAATGAAAAATGCTTGTTTTATTGATAACTAGCTGACCTCGTGAACTTCGTTTCACCTACAATTTAATTTTGAATCTGCAAAACCGAATGCTTTGAAATCTTGCAAATGTTTTAAACATATGATAAGCATAATAAATTTGTATTCAAAATATATTTACTTATCCCCTCCAAAAAATTGATGACGTCAGCCCAAAATTTTGGCAAATGAATCCTATCTAAAATGTCCAAAATAGGATGAGACTATACTTGTGATTTATCATTCCATTCATATTTTTTAGTTATGCGTATAGGGGGTGTCTCAAAAAAAATAATCACTGAGTCAATTTATTTTATTGATTGAATCAAGAATTGCAAGAATGAATTTTGAAATATTGCAGACGTTTGGAAGTTACTGTTTAACATGGTACGTTTTTAATCAAAATATATCTGTTTATCAAGCCCAAAAACTTGAGATTTTGCCGAATAAATCCTATCTAAAATGTACAAAATATCATCAGTATATTTTCGTAATTTATCATTGGATTCATATTTTTTGGATTTGCTTTTACAGTGACTCAAAAAAATATTTGGATCAGTCAATTTATTTTAGTGAATAACTCAAGAGTTGCAGAAATGAATGCTTTGAGATCTTGCAGACGTTTTAAAGTAAGTATGGTGAATTGTTAAGAATATTTATTTATCCCCCCCAAAAAATCGATGGAATGGCTCACTTGATTTTCGCAGATAATTTTGGGAATACAATACAGTTATTTTTAGTATTACACTGCACCAATCCAAGGTGGTGTACGTGTTGATCGTAAATGTTGATTAGGTCATCATAAAATAGTGTGAAGAAAAGACTCAACTCGAAAATGCTGAATATGTTTCATTATACTTTTGGTGCGAAGGAAGTTCTGTCGAAATAACGTTCGATCAATTTTTTGACAATGGTTGATATAAATAAAACTCAGTAGATGGTCATACTCGAAATACGAAGTATCTACTTACTCGAATATCATATCAAAATATTTCTAGTTTTTCTAGATGATGCTAATACTTCAGTAGGTAACAGTTGATGCTCAAGTATCATTTCGATACAATAAAAAAAGGAAAACAGTGACAGTGTTCAACCATCAAGGCAAAAATCGAGTCAACAAAATATAAGTTATTATGGGGTAGACACCTTGAGATGGGAATCTCTATGGCCAGTGTTAGGAAAAACGCACTGCACAATTTATGCATAAATAAAAGTCAATTACCTGAAAAATTTTCGTTATTCCCGCTCCTATTGTGTTTTTCAAACTGAATGCACCTTTTGACGACGTTCCACGTTCATGAAAGTCGTCATGTTTAGTTAAAATTCACTCTTACAACGATCATACTCGTTTTCTAAGCTGCTTTACAGACAGCTCAATTATTTGCCACGACGATGCTCATTTTTAGATTAAATGCTCACAAAACGCGTAAATGTTCAATTTGTGTCCGGGGAGATACAGTTTCCAGGCAGGTATTCAGTACATAGAGTAGATGTTCAGGTATATAAGAGTAATAATGAAGTAGGTACTTCGTACTTCGAATATGAGTATCTACTCAGTTTTATTCATACCACACAATGTCTCGCTTCAATCAGTTCAATGTTTGATTATGTTGATTATGAACACAACGCTGATCAACTTCCGTATCCGAATTACCCAAATCATTACCGTTTGCACCTGAGGTAGTTCGTCGCAAATTTGATTGACTTCGTGGACCTATGTCAGTTTGTCTTCTTCTCGGCATTGTAATGAACTTCATAAAACGACAGAATTATTTTCACAGTCAATCAAATCTGTAAGTTTTGTCTTGAGAATTTTAAAATACTGAAAACTTCAAATTAAATCCTCGAATAACGGTTAAATTTGAGGTTTTGTCGAAACCAACAAGGTGAATATAGGTAAATAGAATGGCAGATCAAAATTAATAAGACACTTTTGCAATGTGTAACTAAATTCACTTTAACCAAGACTTTTCTTAAAATAAACGACTTTTTTTTACGAAAAAACAAAGAACGATTTGAAATACAATATACTTTTCACAATCGCACGGAAGAATTAGTCTTGTATGACACGTCAGTTAGACGACAGGTCCGTCAGGAACGCCAACTATTGAAATTAATTCGAAGTGGCGATTCCCATACAAAATTTTTAGAATTTTTTTTAGGCTTTTTCAGGCAATTTTTTAAAATTTTCTCTCCGTAAGAACTATCCCCGTACTTCAACGAATATTTGAAAACAAAAATTAGCCGAATCGGTTGAGTCGTTCTCGAGTTATGCGCTTAGCAACACATTTAGCGATCCATTTTTATTATATAGACTAGCTGACCCCGTGAACTTCGTTTCACCTACAACTTAATTTTGAATCTGCAAACTGAATGCTTTGAAATCTGGCAGATGTTTTAAACATCTGATAAGCATAATAAATTTTTATTCAAAATAATACTTACTTCCTCCAAAAAATTGATGACGTCAGCCCAAAATTTTGCCAAATGAATCCTTTTTAAAATATCCAAAATAGGATGAGACTATACTTGTGATTTATCATTCCATTCATATTTTTTAGTTTTGCTTATAGGGGGTGTCTCAAAAAAAATTAATCACTGAGTCAGTTTATTTTATTGATTGAATCAAGGATTGCAAAACTAAATTTTTAGATTTATTGCAGACGTTTCGAAGTTACTGTTTGACATGGTACGTTTTTAATTAAAATATATCTGTTTATCAAGCCCAAAAACTTGATGACGTCATCTCAAGATTTTGCCGAATAAATCCTATCTAAAATGTGCAAAATTACATCAGTATCATCATATTTTCGTAAATTTATCATTGCATTCATATTCTTTAGATTTGCTTTTACAGTGACAAAAAAATGTATGGATCAGTCAATTTATTTTAGAAAATAACTCAAGAGTTGCAGAAATGACATAATTAATATAATTCATAATGTTTAAATATGATAACTATTAATATGTGATAATTAAACCGAAAACCATTTTCCTAAGAACACGAGATTAGCAACAACAAATTTGTTTTGTTTAAACATTGTTAAATTAACCCCGAACATGTACAATTTCTGAGCGAAAATATGAAAAATAATTTTTGCAATCTCATCGTGACGTATGATGACGCCACTGTCACGTGAGCCACCTGATAAAAGGTCACATTTTTCGGTCCTCTGCGTTTAGTTTTGATTTCGGTTTGGTGGCAGCAACATCAGAGTCCGTTTTGGCTTAAAAGTAGGGCTCTTTTCACGAATTTCTAATTTATATATTTAAATATTAGTGAAAATGTGTTGTATTAGTACTGTGAACACGAACGAAAATGGATATTTTTTCGAAAAGGACCGAAAACAGGGTAAGTTCGAGTTCAGTTTTAATTTATCGGATTCCGTGATTCGTTCACTCGACAATATTTAAATTTTGGGAAAATTTTCGAAACGATTGAAATCGGTTGATCAAAGCTATACATTTTCACGACATAAATAAATAAATTTTAAACATAATTAATATCATTTATAATGTTTAAATATGATAAGCATCAATGTATGATAATTAAACCGAAACCCGTTGTCCTACAAGCCCGAAGTTATTAAAAACAAATCAATTTGTTTAAACAATGTTAAATTATCACCGAAAATGTGCATTTTCCCGGCCAAAATATGAAAAATAAATTTTGCAATCTCATCGTGATGTACGATGACGTCAATGTCACCTGAGCAACTTGTATAAAGGTCACGTGTTTCGGTCCTTTGTGTTCAGTTTTAATTTCTGTTTGATGGCGGCAAGATCGTCGCTTCATTTCGGCGTAAAAGTGGAGCGTTTTAGCGAATTTCTAGTTTATTATTAATACATATTACGGAAAATATGTTGTATTAGTGCTGTGAACACGAACGAAAATGGATATTTTTCCGAAAAGGACCGAAAACAGGGTAAGTACGACTTCAGTTTTAATTTATCGGATTCCGTGATTCGTTTGGTCGACAATGTTTACATTTTGGATAAATTTTCGAAACGATTGAAGTTGGTGGGTCAAAGCTATACATTTTCGCGATATAATTAAATAAAATTTAAACATAATTAATACAATTCATAATGTTCAAATATGATAACTATCAATACATGATAATTAAACCGAAATCCGTTTTCCTAAGAACACGAGGTTAGTAAAAACAAATTAGTTTGTTTAAACGTTGTTAAATTAACCCCGAAAATGTACAATTTCTGATCTAAAATATGAAAAATAATTTTTGCAATCTCATCGTGACGTACGATGATGTCACTGTCACGTGAACTACCAGATAAAAGGTCACATTTTCGATCCTTTCTGTTCAGTTTTGATTCCGGTCTGGTAGCAGCAACATTGGAGCTTCGTTTTGGGTTAAAAGTAGCACGTGTTCGCGAATTTCTAATTTATTGTTAATAAATATTAGCGAAAATGTTTTGTGTTAAGTGCTGTGAACACGAAGGAAAGTGGATATTTTTCCAAAAATGCCCGATTTTTTTTTAAATATGTTGTTAATAACATGCATTCAGGACTGATAAAGTACGCCTTTAGAATATACAAAGTACTGCGTTCATAATTCACAAAATACCGTATTCATCATTTTTAAAGTACGGCGTCCAAATTTACAAAATACGGTGTCCTTCACCCATGCTATCAAACCTTAGTCCTCTCTTTTAATGGCAAGACGCACTCCAGACCTCCTCGTATTGTTTGGTTCTTGCTGGGCAACAGCAACGAGCGAGCAAAGTCATCGCTCTTTGGTGGCAAACGTGGAGAAATTTGTATATTGTAACTTTTGTAATTGAAGCATTTTGTACTGTATATTGTATGTGTTACTAACTTAATTTGGGTCTTGCCAATTTAGCTCCAGTGGTGCAAATGCTTTGTTTGCATGGTGCATTTGCTTGGGTTTTCATTTTGCAACAGTGCATTCTTTGGTTCAGAGTCTGAATTCTCCATGTCGTCAGACGCTTTGGCCTGGGGGGGTTATGTTGGCCCTTAGACGCTGGGTCGCATCTCCTATAAGGATGAGGTCAGTCGGCCTTGGATTTATGCGGCTGCGTTCTCCCTTGGGCGTGTGAGCGCTGCGACCAATAGATTTCGTTCCGAGTTCCATGGGTGTGCTTGCTTAGGTTTTCATTTTGCAACATTTTCAATTTTTGGTGCAATTTCTTCCGGTGGTGTATTGGCTACTAACTTTGCATTTGTATTGTATCTGAACTGTATCTGTATCTGTAGTGTATTCTGTATTGTAGTTAGATTGTAGGTACCTGTATTGTATTTCCATTGTATTGTAATGTATAACGTTCTATCCCTCATTAACAAATCCTAGCCCTCTCCTTTCCTAGCGAGATCTGCTCCAGACCTTCCCGAAGAAAATTCAAATTCAAAACCAGCAAAGTTTCACAAAAATCTTGAAAATCGCTCGTTGGTGGCCAACGTGGAGCAAAAGAGACTTTTGTAACTCAACTAACTTTGTTAACTTTGTATTCTTAAGGAAACAAAAATATATTACATTTAATTTATTATTTATAAGGACAAATAGTCATTTGCGACACCGATGTTTATTTTTAGATTAAATGCTCACAAAACGCGTAGATGTTCAATTTGTGTCCGGGGAGATACAATGTTTGCAAGTACCTAGGTACTTCGTACTTCGAATATGAGTATCTACTCAGTTTTATTCATACCACCCAATGTCTCGCTTCAATGTTTGACTATTATGTTGATTATGAGCACAACGCTGATCAACTTCCGTATACGAATTACCCATGAAATAAATCATTGCGATTTGCACCTGAGGTAGTTCGTCGCACATTTGATTGACTTCGTGGTCGTATGTCAGCTTGTCGTCTTCTCGGCATAAAACGACACAGAATTATTTTCACCGTAAATCAAATCTGTAAATTTTGTCTTGACAATTTTAAAATATTGAAAATTTCAAATTAAATCAAGAAACTTTCGCAATGCGTAACTAAATTCACTTTAACGAACACTTTTCTTAACATAAACGACGTTTCTTGTTACGAAAAAACAAACAACGACTTGAAATGCAATAATACTTTTCACAATCAGAAGATTTCTTCCGTGCGATTGTGAAAAGTATTATTGCATTTCAAGTCGTTGTTTGTTTTTTCGTAACAAAAAACGTCGTTTACTTTAAGAAAAGTGTTCGTTAAAGTGAATTTAGTTACGCATTGCGAAAGTGTCTTATTAATTTTGATCTGCCATTCTATTTACCTATGTTCGCTTTGTTGGTTTCGACAAAACTTCAAACTTTACCGTTATTCGAGGATTTAATTTGAAGTTTTCTAACTATATATTTATATAGTTTTGTATGACACGTCAGTTAGGTGACAGGTCCGTCAGAAACGCCAACTATTCAAATTCATTCGAAGTGGCGATTCCTATGCAAATTTTTTTTTTTTTTAATCTTTTAGCCGTCTTATTTTTTATAAATTTTCTTACATATAAACTTTGTCATGACAATAAGGAACACGTAAAAAAAAAGAATCGTCCAATTCGGTGCAGCCGTTCTGAAGTTATGAGCGTACATACATTTCGGCGATTCATTTTTATTAATATACAGGGTGACTTTGAAATAGAGGTGGAAAAAAAAACCACGGCTTCATGAAAATGTGTAGAAGAAGTTTTCGTTTTGTTTTATTAATTTTACTGCAGAGGTAAAAACTCCAAAATCCTGACCCCACTCGGCGCCATTGATATGCACAAAATTACCTTACCAACAACCTACAGGTAAAAATTATATGCATAGCAACCTGATTGTTAAAACTTGTTACTGCAATTATTGCTAATAGTTCATAGAAATAAAACTTCGTAAACAGTTATTTTAGTTGAACTCGAATTTTTAATAAAGGAAAAAAATAAAATAAAAATAAAACGACATTAAAGAAACTGTTCAAAATGTAAACCGTTATTATCGAGACATGCTCTAGCTCGTCGAATCAGCGATTCTTGAACCCTTGATAAAACGGCGGGGTTTTGTCGAATAGTTTGAGCAGCATTTTCTATTCTATCCACTAATTCTTCGACACTGTCGACCGGTGTGGCGTAAACTAGTTGTTTCAAATGGCCCCACAAATAGAAATCGCAAGGATTTAAATCTGGTGACCGGGCAGGCCACAAAACAGGACCACCGCGACCAATCCAACGTTGGTTGTAATTATGGTCAAGCCAATCCCGCACTTCACGAGCATTATGGGGGGGTGCCTCATCATGTAAAAACCACACATTTTGTCTTACATCTAGGGGAATATCGTCTAAAAGGTCGACCAGAACATTTTCCAAAAAATGTAAGTACCTAACTCCATTTAAACGAGGTGGTAAAACGTGAGGTCCAATTAGACGACCACCTACAAGTCCTGCCCATACGTTGACGTGAAACTTTCGTTGAAATCGGTGTTCCCAAATGGCGTGAGGATTTTCATCAGCCCAAACATGGGTATTATGCATGTTAAACACCCCATCTCTTGTAAATCCTGCTTCGTCAGTTGTTAACAAATTATTTACAAAATTTGGTTGTTCTTCAGCTTTGTGTAATAACCACCGACAGAACACTTGCCGACGCGCAGGATCACCAGGTTGTAGCGCTTGCACCTTCTGAACGTGCTACGGGTGTAAGCCCTGTTCTTTTAATGTTCGCCACGCTATGAACTGAGAAATACCATGACGTACCGCAAGTCTCCTAGTGCTAATACCCGGTTCAGCTTCAACCGTGTGAAGAATTTGGGGTTCCACGTCTAGGATCCGCCTGGTCATAACACGTCCCCGATCTTGGGTTTGTGGCTTAAAAGTTCCATGATCCCTCAGATGCTGAACGTTTTTTATAAATGTCCCGGCAGCAGGAGCAAGCCGCTGGGGAAAACGTTCCATGTAAATCCGCCTGGCTTCTTCAGCATTTCCTCGTGCTTCACCATAAATGAGAACCATATCGGTTCGTTCAATATTTGTGTACATTGCCATTTTAAAATGAAAATTAATTCATTTATGTCAAACTGACGGTTTGAAATTAAAGGTGGAAAAAACGTAGGTAACTTGATAAACTTCCTTAGCTTACGTTCGGAAAGCATAAATCGTTAGGTTACTATGGAAGTTAAAAAAATTATAATCATTGGCGTCCCATGAAAATTGAACTCAATTTGTTTTATTTTTTTCTTGAAATTGAGGCAGCAATTTCAAAAACGAAATCTGCCAATTTTCCTCATTTACAGTAAGCTTTAATGGATTTTTTTTCCGCCCCTATTTCAAAGTCAGGCTGTAGATAATACACAACGATCTATGACAACGATTAATGACTACTGGTTGTTATGGTTATGGTCTTAAAAAAATAAAAGGTGGATTTCAGTGACCATCGTTACTAAGAAATCAGAAAAGTAAGCCGAAGGTATTCACGTAATAGGTGCGTACAGTGTTGTCAATTTTACTGTGATAACTAGTATAGTCAGAGAACATAGAGAAGCGACATAGAGGCTGATTTTGCAAAACCACCCTTATTGACATTGGAGTCCTCAACCGCCAAAGGCAAGCGCCAAATTTAAATAGTCAATGCCAATAAAAACCTTGCTTCACTATAATTGTAATTCGTGTGGCTTAAATGAAAATGAAGGAAACAATAAGCAGCTTGTAATCTTCTGGTAAATCTAGTGTCAATTTGTCGAAAGTAAAACGCGTCGTTAAAAATATTGTGACATTTCTTCTAGTTAATTTTATTCCTAGTTAGAACCAAACACTGCTGCCAACATAAATTGCGAAGTCCTCAACCGTCATTTAATTTAAACTATGGCGCTTCTCTATGTTCTCTGGTATAGTCTTTGCCATTTCTATTGAAACACCACATCGTAAATTTGGCAACGTTCATATTCATACAATTTTCCAACTAAAAGCCGTTGTCAATCAACCGAAAGCTGTTACCAATTGCTAAATTTTAACCAAAATCAACAGGTGGTGTTTCAATAGAAATGGCAAAGACTGATGACCCAAACCTCCCGCCTTAAATTGAACGATGTTAACCAAAAACGTACTAAGCGCCAAATCGCAAAAAATGAGTTAAACATCCTAATAACAGGCAGAATTTAATGTCAAAAACTAATTTGTAAAAATCCTTTATCTGTCTTAATTATTTTTATACCAAAATTTGAGGTAGAACTATGCGCCTTTAATAAATCTGGCATTATGTTTTAATCAAAACGGTACCAAGCGACACAGCGCTTTTTTAATTGGTTGGACAGTGCTTTGTTTCCTTGTAACTATCCTACAAACGTAGTGTTTTATAAGCGTCAATTTTGGCTTTATAACGAGGGTATTTACTCCGGTAAAACAAGGAAAGGACACTATTTTATTTGGAAAAAAAGAAAATAGGTCGTGGGTACAAAAGGTGGGATCTTGTCTTAAGAGCTTAATACCTGCTGAAAATTTTACCAAAAAGGATGTAAGAGAACTGACTCTGTGGTCTGACTCTTGTGGGCGTCAAAATAGTAATATAAAAACTGTATTCATGCTAAAATTAATTTTACAGCAACATTCTACTTAACAAACGATTTATTTGAAATTTTTTGTTTCCGAACATAGTTTTTTACCAAATGACAAAGATTTTGGAGTCATTAAGTATATACGCCATAAGATTACACTAATATCATGTTAAAATGTAGAAAGAAAAATCCACTTATTGTTTAGTTTATGCAGAAAGAACATTTTTGTAGTGAAGCCGATTTAGAGTCTAGTGTCACAAATAGAAGGCATACACAGCTTTGGATTTATAGTAAGGCACACTAGGCACTGGCCTAGGGCATCAAAGCTGGAGAGGCCCCAAAATCTTTGGAAATGTATATTTAAAATAAAAAATTGCAACATTTTATTATTATCTTAGTACTCATTGACAAATTTTTAATTTTTTTTTTCGGGTAATTCTTTGTGGTAGGTCACCGCGGCTGACACAGGAAATCACATGTGCAGAGGCGGTCAGTTTGCGAGCAAATCAGTACGGAATACTGAACCTTATAGAACCCGTATCCTTATGTTAACAAAGGTGGGTTTGCCGTACAAATCGTGTGAAAAACTATAAAGTAGTTTCTGAAATTCGTGAGAATTTAAATAGGAGATTTTCTAAACAGGTCATTTAAGAAACAATATATTTCAGCATCGTACAGTAGCAGATTTAGAAGCTGTCGGCGCTTCGCAATTTGTGCAGTAGCATTACAATTTGATTTTTATTTTAGTACCTTTGTACTGTAAGTGTTATTGTTGTCAGTCATATTTAGAAAAGGTAAGTTTTCAGTTCTTGTAATTTTCATAAAAGTCAACAGCATTTCATTTTTTATTGAAGAATTTTTTATGTTTAAAATGAAATTAAAATTCATAAATTATTAATAAATTTAAAAAGGCCCTTTGACATTGCCACAAATTAAAAAAAAATGTCAAATTGCTGTTAATTTTTTTTCCGTTATACAAACAGTTTATAATTTTTTTTCAGCTTTGACAGGCGAGTAGAATCTTACGAAATTTGCTATTCAAAATGCCAATATTTTGAAGACACTTTCGGGCACCCGTTGGGAGGCTCATGTTGTGCAACTTTAGCAATCTTGGAATCATTTAATAAGATAATAAATCCTTTAGACTTTAGACTATATATTTACAAGTATAACTTGTAAATGAAGGTAGATTCTTGTTCAATAAAGAATTAATAAAGTTTAAAGGCGTTATGCAAACACTCCCTTATTTCTGGGGAGGGTTGGGGGCACCACCACTCTTTGGTGCCTAGGGCATTAGACTAGTTAAATCCGGCCCTGGGCATACATGAACAAAAAATTAGATGCTTGAAAACAAGAGTGATTAAACTTACTAAAGATAAACCGCTTTCTATTTTTATGACAAGTAATCAGGAAAATGAGATCTACAATGAAGTTTTGATGCATAAAAGGAAAAGACTTCTAAAAATTTTGGCCAATTGTCTACATTATGGCCCAATGGAAAAGCAATATCGCGTAAAATGTTGGCAGATCTAAAAACATTATGTCCTTTTATTCCCGAGGATGTAAAACTCTTTTACAAAAACTTACGGGGAATAAACTGTGAATTTTATGTGGAGGGTTTTTCAGATGATATCGATTTTTTGGTTAACGTGGTCCAATTGACAAAATTTGAAAAACCCGCGAAAATTTGAAATTTGGCCTGAGCTGTGATCGTCTGCAAAAGTGAGACCCTATATTGTGTTTTGAAAAATGGCGGGAAGCGGTCGTTCATACAAATTGGTGCACTCGGAGCGGGAAGAATGATGGAATTAAAAACCTAAAGCGGCCCCTAGACGCAGATGCAAGTTTGTCAGATTTGTATGTACATACAAAAGTTGCACTTATACGCAGCTTTGTTCTAAATATGATCGAAATCATCCAAACTTGTTGAGAATAATTTGTTTAATGTAGGGACGTAACTTGTTGAGGACTAAATGTAAGGAGTTTAAGATACATATCGTGTACCTAAATGCTACTACTGATCGCTGCAAACAAACATGTATAAAGTCTTTGTACGATCATGTTTGCTGGTCTGGTTTTAAAGCAAGTTGTAACGATATTGTGCGTACGCAGATTTCTGTAACACTAGTTGATTTGATTTGTATCGACCCTAGACGTTATTATTAGTAATTTGAATCATTGTAATTACTATAATAAAAGATATTGTGTGTTCCGGTTTACCGCGATGTCAAGAGAAAAAAACGCTGCTGTTATAATTCTTGTTTTATTGCAAGAAGAAAATCAGAAAACACGCATCTGGCACTGGTGCAAGGAGTAGTATAACAAAAGACAACAGTTTCCTCAATGCATTTACTGAATGAGCAGCGGGTGTCGTCAAAAGCCGATTTACAAAATTTTTTACGTATGGACGAAAACTATTTTGGTTGGTTGCTAAAGCAAATTGCACCATGTTTAATGTTTAATGATGATGTCTTTGTTTGCCTCTGGCTATATTTCGTTTAATGTATTAATTAATATTGTATGTGCTTGATTTCTCTAACTGCGATTTGTATATTCTTTGCTTTTAATTTTCCATAGACATGGCAAAGACCTAAAGTCCTCGATGAATTCTTCAATAAATTGTTTTGAATAATTTCGTAAATCACTCATTCTTTCGTATATTAAAGAGCTTTCATATTACAACTGCCGATGATCGTAATTACGGAGTCTTTCGATATGCACGCAAATATTTCTGCAGTGAACAGTGATTACCTGCTTCCTCACCGAAGTCGTCACCCCATAAAAAACGCATTGAAAATCAAAACCTGCAGATTCTTCAAACAATGTTTGTGTGATAAGTTTGCACATATATAATCTTAAACTAGACGTAATTTTTCGTATGCACAAACAGATTTGTCCATACATATATGCTAATTTTTATTGTAACATGTAGTCTAAAACCATGTTGAGCTACAACATAACGATCAAACATGCATAAAATTACTTTGACTTGATTGAAAAAATCTGTTTGTACAAACAATTTATACAAACATTTTATGTGTAGTGACGATTTATGTACGCACATTCAATTAACTCAAACTATTAAGTCATATTTGTTGTGACATGTAGTGCTGTAGTTATTTTGTATGACGATTTTGTTGGTACATACAAATATAGCAAACTTGTTTTTACGTCTAGGGGGCCCTTTATACAAGGAAAAAAAGCAATGAGAAATAAACCCAATAAGAGCTCGAGGGGCCTTGGCCTTGGGCCGCAGAAGAACTTAAAGAATTTATTCTTCAGTGAAAAAAAAAACTTTATTCTTGTTGCAACCTGAGAACATAGAAAAATATTAGCAATTTCGCAAGTACAACAATAAACAAAAAAAAAATGCGGACTTCTCGGCAAACTAAATGGATGGCAACGTTCCAGATACTATGATAGTGTGGCATCTACAAACAATATTGGGGCATACAGCGGGTGCAGGGCGACAGCCGTACTCCCCACGAAGGCCCAAATGGCCCTACCATCGCCACTTCACGCGCGTGGTTTTACGCACCCACCTGAGCTAGGCTGACCTCCTTCTCTGCAAATAAGGCAGCTGGTGAGTGAACTCCGAGTCCGCTAAGGTTGAAAGTCCGGCAAAACCCGTAAATACTCGCACGGAGCCGGCTCCGCCACCGTGTCTGCGCCAGATGACCCCCGAGTTAAACTACGCCTAGCAAAATGAGTAAGTATTTAGATTCCAGACAAGGCAACAATCACAATTTAATTGGCCACACTCCATCAACATTCTTAACTAACATCTTTAACATCAACAAAGAAATTTAAATGAGATTAAATTATTCATGTTTTATCCATGATTTTAAACAACAAGAAATTTGAAAAAGATTAAATTATTCACATTCTGTTCTATCAATGATTTTAAACAAGAAATTTGAAAGAGATTTATATCGTGAACTGACCCCAGCTTACCCCAAAGCAAACACATAATAAATAAACCCAAAAATATCCAGTCAACGGTTGACAATCGGCGTTTAGTGAGTACCTACGACTTCCTCGGCGCGAGATACGGTGATACGGTATCAGTGATGCGATTCCACGTACTTGTTGAATGGTGTTATCCAGATGACGCAGCTAACGCATAAAAGAAAGCCCCCCGTCCCCCAGAACACGATTGTGGAAATTAATCACCGAATTCAGATGTACAAATTTATTTAGCGTTATTTAAGGAAACATGTGACTGCTCTAGTTCGAGTTTTCTCGCTAGCTGATGCTGGACTTCCCACCGCGTGCTGTTGTCCAGCCGTTCTCGGGTACCATCGGGTCCCAGCGACGCACCACGGTATGACGTAGGTTGTACCCGGTGGCTCCCCTCGAGACCCGGCCAATGGTCGCATTTCACGCCAACACGGCCCTTCCTGACAACCTGAGTGTCCTCACTTAGGGTATTTCTTGAGCTAGAACTTCAACACGTCTAAGTATCAAATAGAATGTAACCTACAGACGAATAACACATAAGACAAGAACGCTGCAGATCTGAACAACGAAAACACAAATAAAAACAAGATAATAATACGAGATATTGTGGGGCCCCATATGTCTTAAAAGTAGTCCTTACTTATGGTCGAGATCAACACAGGGTAAGTTAGTATTCACAGACATCGCACCTGCCCTACCGCTGGTTGTTTGCCGGTCGGGTAATCTCTACCCGCAATTTTAAGCCTTGGTAATCGCTACCTGCACAACTTCGACCACGTAACTAGAGAAAAGTACACAGGCATCGCACCTGCCAGTCCTCAAGTTACCCCTTCATACGTTACCCACTGCTACTCTTGTTTAGTCATCACCAAGACGAATCCATGGACGCATATTCTCAGCGCCGCAAAGTCCTTGGTACGCCACTCGACTCCTGGTAGCACCTGGGATATCTCTGACCTCATAGCGATCGTTGTCCAAGACCTTCACCACCCGAAAAGGGCCTCTCCATTTTGGCAGGAGCTTTTGACTGACTCCTGTGGCAGCGTTACATGTTACACGGATCAGAACCAGATCTCCCTCCTGATAGGTCTTGGCTACACTTCGCCCTTTGTCAAATTGCTTTTTCTGCTGAGTCTGGTACCGCTCTACTCGTTCGATCATTTGTCTCCGCACCTCGGTAACATCCACTGGACGTGCAGCTACGCCCTCAGTTTGCATCAGACCCTGTGAACATATTCTATAACCCATAAGCGCTTCGCTTGGTGGAACGCCAATTGCAGTATTAAGTGTCCCGTTAATGTCCAGTTGAATATTATCTACATTAGAGTCCCATTCGTCGTCGTCGACATCGCCGCTCATGAATGATTCAAGGATTACTCTGTTATACCGCTCCACTTGGCCGTTGCCCCGTGGCATGGCAGTTGCATTCAAGTGGTGTGTTATCGCAAGGTCTGCACAGAAAGCGCGAAAAGTTTTATTGTCGAACGCTTTACCCCTATCACTAATAATGCGCTTTGGGACCCCGAAGATTTTTATGAATTTACGAAACGAGGAGACGACATATTTTGTTTGCGTACTTTTGACAGGTATAGTAGAATGAATTTAGTAAATGCGTCTATGATTACTAAGAGATAAGTGTTTCCTTGCTTTGTTTTAACAAAGGGACCCAAATGATCTGTGTGAACCGTATGAAACGGTTGAGGAATTTTCTTGATCGGATGTAAGTAACCCTGCGGCTTTCCTTCCGCCTGGAGACTTAAAGAAAAGACAGTTCAAGCAATTTCGAATATATTTAGTAGTAAATCTCTGCATTTTAGGAAACCAAAACTTACTCGAGAGAAATTCGTACGTCTTTTCAAAACCAAAATGCCCTACATCATCGTGCATCATTCGCAGTAACTGAAATCTGTTTGCTTTAGGCACGACCCAGCGTAAACCTGTACTTGTTATTTTATAGACTTTTCTGCCTTTGAGCACATAGTTAGTAAAAATCTCTTTGTTACCTTGCCGATCTCCAGTCTCTAGGATCGCTTTTTGTTGCATTATGCTTTTGTCAGCTTGTTGTACCGCGAGAAGCCAATCGTCATCGCTTATAACTACGGCATGTACCCCACAGTCATGAACAGACAGATTGCGACTAAGGGCGTCTACATGGCGCATTTGTTGATTGCCCTTACGTTTGATTTCATACTGGTATTCGCTAAGGTCCAAGACCCAGCGACCTACGCGAGAATTTAAATCTTTCTTGAGAAAGGTACTTCGCACAGCTGCGCAATCCGTGAAAATGACAAAGGGTATCCCTAGAAGAAATTGCCTGAATCGCTTAACAGATGCTACTACATATCGCTAATGTTTCGAGCTCAAACGAGTGGTATTTCTGCTCTAAAGGGGTGGTGTGTCGACTAAAATAAGAGACCACGCATTCTTTGTTATTATTAATTTGAACCAAAATGCCCGCTAGTCCAATCTGGCTAGCGTCGGTGTAAAGACGCGTCTCTAATTGATGGTCAAACAGAGCAAGCACTGGTTGCGAAATAAGGTGTTGTTTTAATGCATTAAAGGCCTCAACTTGTTCTATGCCCCAAGTAAAAGCAGCGTTTTTACGTAGTAATATTGGTAAGGGTTTGGCGATTATAGCATAGTGGAAAATAAATTTCCGGAAATAACCGGTCAGTCCGAGGACTGCCTAACATTATGCACGTCTTTCGGCACGGGAAAGTTCTCTGCAGCCTCAATTTTTTGCGATGAGGGTTGATGCATGATTCGCTAATTATGTACCCCAGATATTGGATCGCCAGGCGTAAGAAGAAACATTTGCTTAGTTTAAGTGTCAATCCCGTTTTTTTGAAAATGTCGAGAACTTCTCGGAGCACGGCTAACGACTGCTCAAGCGATGGTGCAGGGATTAGGATGTCATCAAGATAACATAAAACCTTTGAAAAACGAAGTTCGCCCAAAACACCATTTATCATTCGCTGAAAAACAGCCGGAGCATTGCACAATCCAAACGGCATCCGTAAGTACTCGTACTGTCCGTCCTGGGTAACGAAGGACGTATACTGAATGGATTCGTCCGACATTGGTACTTGATGGTACCCAGCTAAGAGATCTAAATTTGTAAAAACCCTGTGTCTCGCTAATCGACTCAATAGATCTTCAATGTGGGGAAGTGGGTACCGGTCTTTAACAGTAATCTTATTCAGAACCCTATGGTCCACACATAACCTTTTGTCACCAGTTTTTTTTTCCTCAGCGTACCGCCGGGGTTGACAAGAAATTGGTTGTGTAGATGTTAATTGTATTTTCATTTTTACAGTATCCGTTTTACCCACTTCCGACATCTGATTAGCTATGTACATTGGATACTCATTTAACAATTGAAGAAGTGCATTAATAGCCACCGGATCAGTCACACCTACATTAACGCCACTTGAGATAGCGCTGTTGACGGTTTCTTGCACTTGAGATTGCGAGAATTGCAAGACGTCACCAGCCTTGAAATATTGAAAATCAGGCAGGTCCGTAAAATTCTGCCCGATAAGGATACCCACATTCATGACGCATTTCTTAACAACAAAGAACAAACTTTGTTAATCCCATCAATTACCACGCCAGCACGAACGACAAATTCTGGTACGACTGGGTGGTCACCATAGGTGGTTACCCAAGGTGGACAAAACAATTGGCATGTCGGGTTTTTGTAGAGTCAAATTCAAAGTTTTCGCAGTAGCTTCCGAAATTAATGAACATTGACTTCCGAAATCGATAAAGCAGGGATTGACACTTTTGTTAATTAAGATGTCCTTAAAATATTTAGCAGAAGTACCACCGTGAGTCGCAAAATTTACATGTTTGTATTCTAGTGCTAACAAGGGCTTGTGTGATTTTTCCGCGTTACTTCGATTAGGTCGTGACAACCTAGTGGTTCGTTTTTCGGGACAATTGCGAGCAAAATGACCCGATTTCCTGCAATAATAACAAACAGATCTGGTTTCGGAATGTTGTGTTATTGCCGCAGCACTTGTGGATGCAGCATATTTAGATGACGACGGCTGTGGCTGTGATTTTACGTCTAACTTTGGTTTTTTTGTAGGGTCTATTTTTAGCGTCGACCTGTCCCGCTTGTGCTTAGCATCAAATGTTCGTAAATGATTAGCCAAAACAGCTGGTTCCGTTATCCCTGCAGTCTCAACAGAAAACTTTATCTGATCATCATCAATTCCCCCCATTATCCGATCAATAACATCTTCCCCAGTAAGGGAAATTTTTAATTTCTGAATAAGGGCTAATTTGTGAAAAACATACTCGTATAAAGTTTCACTGACTAATGGGACGCGCGCTAACATTGTTGTCAGAGCTTCATGCAGCTTGCGTTTGCGTTTGAAATTACTGATTAACATTTCCCGCCATTCGGGCCATGAAAACAAACGGGTTGGAAGACTGCGATACCATATTTCTGCTGGTCCTCGCAGTTTTCCAAGCGCAAAATGACTTACTCTCTTGTCGTCCCAATGATGAATATAAGCGTATTCGTCGACGGCAGCGATCCACTCCGCAATACTCTGTTCACGCGGATCAAATTCGGGGATAATCTTATCTGCTGCCGTCGTACTTACGCTCGACCGCGGAGAAGGAAGCCTACATTGTTGCACCAACTGATGGATGCCCTTCACGATTGCCGCATCTATGTCGGCCATCCCTTGGCTACTGGTGCCTCCGGTACTTCCCCTGGCGTCGCTGCCACGAGATGCGTCACAGGAGCGATCACGCCTAGTGCTGGTGTCGCCGCCGCTTGGACCAGCAACCCTTGCGACTGTTATACCAGTACCATCGCTCCTAGAACGTCGATGACGACGTTCATCTCGGCTAGGACTTCTCTCGCGTCTACGGGATTTGCGTTGTTGTGCTCGAGGCATTGTTTTTCGCACTCAGACAACATAGAATTTCACTACACTTTCCACCATACGGCCAACAAGGCACCCAGTATCCAATCCCACTTCTGATGTGGAAATTAATCACCGAATTCAGATGTACAAATTTATTTAGCGTTATTTAAAGAAACATGTGACTGCTCTAGTTCGAGTTTTCTCGCTAGCTGATGCTGGACTTCCCACCGCGTGGTGTTGTTCAGCCGTTCTCGGGTACCATCGGGTCCCAGCGACGCACCACGGTATGACATAGGCTGCGCCCGGTGGCTCCCCTCGAGACCCGGCCAATGGTCGCATTTCACGCCAACACGATATTATTCATTTTCCTAATGTCGTTCCCGGTGTTATTTTGTTAAAAATTCGGTTGTTCAGACTACGTTTGAATTTACTTTACTCCCACGTGGTGAAATTATGCAACGCAAAATAGTAACTCGAAAATTGTCATCCAAAAACTTTCCACATAACATTAGCTAAATAAAACTGCCCTAGCTAAGATAATTCCCTGAAAAGCCCTACTACAACAGATTGAAATTATGTTGAATGATTAGTACGAAGATTAACGGCCACGGCGTCATCCGGGAGCGTCGCCATTTTGGAAAGTCGGGATGCGTGTGTAATGCCACACACGCGAAGTTCACATGGCCGCGACTCACTCTTCTCAAACACAACCCTTCTGCGCATCCCCATCTTAGTGGTTTTCGTTTCTTTCCATTTCTACCTATTTTCTTACTAAAAGTTCGGCGTGCGGAAATTTGATTCTATAAAATTACGTTTTTTTCGTAATCTACATCATGTATTTTTTTTATTATTTTTTTGGGACTCCCGAAACTTATGTACATGTACTGAAGAGTTAATTCGCCATTTTCCAGACACCCGGTACAATTTACATTTTGTTTACCAATCTCCAATTTACTTGTAGATCTTCCTTATTACTTTGTATTTGCCCAGCTCTTGTAATCTGGCAAACTTTTGCTTAAATATTTATAACCAAGTACAAAATCACTGGTTGGAAGTAATTCAATTCCTTTTCAAGTAATGGGTAATTGTAATGCATTACTTTTCAATAAATGTAATGAGTAATCGCAACGAATTACTTCTTTTGAATAATTCAGTCCCTTTTACAATTACTTTTTGCAATTACTTTTAACCCAAATACTCAAAAATATTGTTTTGTTTTTCTCTACGAATCGTTTACCTGTCCTGCTGGGATTATTATACCTGGTTCGTTCCCACAAAGAGAAGATTAACCAAGTAGGGAGTTAAAATCTAAAACGAGTTTAGCACAGAATTTGTCAAGAAACTAGGTAAAGTTTGTCTAGAATTATAAGAATTTTATGGACTTCCAAAGTTAATTCGTTTTACAGCCCTGTTGTCAATTTTATTGTACAGCTGAAGGGCGGGGCGAACTCAGGTACAGTAAACATCGGCTTTCTCCTGACAGGCTCTTTACCTGTACAATAGCATTGACGACATGGCTGTAAAACGAATTAACGTTGGGAGTCCATAAAATTCTTATAATTCTGGACAAACTTTAACTATCATATACATAAGCTCTTCATCATTTTAAGGGTGAGTGTAATGTATTAATTAAGGCGTAGATTAAGTGTACAGTAGGTTAAGTACGAAGTAGGTCAATAATAAGATGTTTTGGAATGCGACTGCGCATAGCGTAGGTACTGATGTTTCTTGCAAGGACTCGTCCTCTTCGAGACAGACAGTCGAATAGGTAAGACATGAATTTGTGAGTGGCTTAATAAACAAAAATCAACACGTGCTCGTTTTATTAATACTTATCAGTGAGCTAAAGCATATTCCAGCATAGAGAAATATATACAGTAAAACCCCTCTTATCCGTGTCTCAGTTACCCGGTCTCTCAGTTACCCGTGCTGTTTGGGCGATTTCACAAATCCGTGCAATAGTCCGATTTTTCCAAGAATCAGATTCAGTTATTCGGGCGGATGTTGTGTTAAGGAATTATTTTTAAGAATTCAGTCGTTTTAAGACACAGATCGAACCATGTCCGGTGTGCGGAAAAAAATTGTTTTGACTTTAGAGAAAAAAGCAGAAATAATTCAAAAATCTGGACAAGGAATTCCGGTACACCAACTGGCTGCTGACTTGATGAGTGTTCGCAATTTACAAAGAAAAATAAAAAATCAAATGATAAAGAAACAGGCATTAATAACTGACTATTTTAAATAAAAGTTAAAGTATTTGTATTTTTTTGAATAAATACGTTAAATTTATAATTTTTTAATTCAATCCTATTATCCGTGTTTTTCTCTTATTCGGCGGGGGGTCGAGCAGCCATTAGCACGGATAAGAGAGGTTCTACTGTATAAACTTCTGCCCAAGTTTTTGCCAAAGTATACATACGTCCGATTGTAATAAACTTCACACCGTTGAAATGAGTGTAAAAAAACCCTACCCAGACTGCTTTTCCGGCTTCGAAATTTTGTTGTCAAAAAAACTACAACCCGTTAAAATTGTGATGAGTATCTGGTTTTCGCTATTTATGGATCAATTTTCAATTTTCAAAAGTGTACATTGGTAGAAGTTGTATTAAAAACTTCATTGGGCTTTACAGAAATAAAATATCTTAATAAATAATTTAGTAAACAGGGGCAGAATATTTAAAATTTGTGGTTAAACAAACTTTCGCCATTCTTCTGGTCCACTCAAATCGATAACAGGTAACCCATAGAGCCTGTTCTTTTAAATCCCTCATAATTCGACAATAAAATTTTATGAGAGGGTACACACTGAAACATTTTCAATTTGCTATAAGTAACATAACATCACTGACATCACCTAGCTAAGCTCCATTTGCGACTTTTTTGATAAAGTCCTTGTCCGTTCAATTTCTTTGATGAATACGTAATTATGCCTATGCCTTTTTGGTAATTGAATGACAAATATTTCAGATTTTGAATATTTTAAATTGTTGGATGTATGATTGTTACTCATACATATGTTCCGAAATACATATGTTAGATAAAAAATGAAACACAGAAAATACAGAGTCACACATGTGCTGTGTGACTCTGTATTTTCATTCTGATGTTGCTAGATCTGAAACTATATACAAAGTGAACAAACTCGAGAAAACTATCGCAGGTAGTGATGATTCAGAAGTGAAAATTATAAGGGTTGTCGGGTAAGAACCGAAACGCGAACATGGTCCGGCGTCTTGAAAGAACTAACTTTCAACATTATAATAAAATAAGTATAACAATTGCAAATAAATATGAATACATAATACGTGTTTACATAACAGGTGTAAACAGCACTTTGACGACCAAAAGGAATACAGAACACATACAAAAAACAGGAATAGATTTAAACACTGCACATTTCTTTATGGTTCGGTCGGAAGCACACATATTTTAATCACTGGCCGCTTAATCACACCATGCGCGGTTTTCACTGTCACTACACGAATAAGGGCATCTTGACCGGAATGAACTGTAGTAATGCGTCCCATCTTCCATGCAAGCGGGGGTGCGTGGAAGATGGAAGTCTTCCTTAATCACCACCAAATCGTCCACCTTGATGTTGGTCTATTTTGCACGATGTTGAAGTTGACCCAAATATTCCTGCTGACCAGCGTTTCCAGAATTGTTGCTGAGTGCGGCTGACTTGTTGCCACCTGGAGAGGCGGTTCGTTAGGAGCGTGGTGAGGTTATTTTCTGGAACAGCAGTTAAAGAGGTTCCGACGAGGAAGTGGCCGGGAATTAAAGGAGTCGGGTCATTTGAGTCATTGGACATGGCGGTTAAAGGGCGCGAATTGAAGCATGCTTCTACTTGGATTAGTAAAGTCTGTATTTCTTAAAAATTACATAAAGATGCACCAATAACGCGCTTCAATTGATCTTTCGAAGATTTGACCGCCGCTTCTCAGACACCCCCCGTATGTGGCGCCGAATAAATTGATAATGGAACAGTTTCATCCCAACTAGGTTTTAAATTCCACATTTTTGGCTAGAACTGTTACTGGCCCAAGTAAGTCTAATGGCTCGCAAACCTTAGATGACACAAGACATTTCAGGTGTTTTTTTTTTTTGGTAAAATATTAGGGTTATTCGAAGCCCATTTGACTAAAGTAAAACATCTTTGGGAAAGCAGTTGCAAGTCACGAAGTTCTATTGTTTTTTCAATGGTGGAACTCCCGCAGAGCACATCGTTGACGTGAAAATTGTCTTTGATTATTTCGGCAACTTTTGGAAATGTTGCTTCCACTTGATCCGCCAATAATTTTAGACACTTAATCGCGGCATACGGAGACGACGATGTCCCGTATGTGCCCATAATAAGTTTGTACACTTGCATCGGTTGTGTGTGATCGTCCCCCGCCACAAAATTTTTGGTATCGTCGTCTTCGGGATGAATTAAAATTTGACGGTACATCTTACAAATGTCCGCTGTAAAGGCAACCTTATTAAATTAATAAATTAAATCGAACTATTAAATCAAAAATGTCGTTTTGTACTTTTGGTCCTGAACTGAGACAAGCATTTATGCTTTTTCCGAATGATGGTTTGGCCGACCCGTCAAACACTACGCGAATCTTTTCAGTGACCTCGTCATTTTTGAAAACCGCATGGTGAGGCAAAAAGTGGTGGGGTTCACTTTCGATGTTAGGCTCTGTCAATGAACCTAGTAAACGCATATGATCCAAATTAATGTACATATTCTTTTATAAAATCGTGACAATTTGTTTTTAATATATTCTTTGCAAACTTTCGTTCCAATGAGTTGAACCGTTTAAGAGCGATTTCTTTCGAATACCCCAAGTTTGGTAAAAATGGTGGCATTGTTAATAAAATAGTTCTCGTGTTGTATTTCAAGAGATGTGAGTGCCTTATCATCGTTTCCAGTTTCCAGAACTTTTCAACCTGTTTTTCTAAATTGATATTATTGACCAAACAATGTAGATTTTGACAGGTGTTACTAGTGGGACATCCATGCAATGGTCCCCCTACAATCCAACCTAATTAAATTTTTTTGTAATATTATGCCACGTTCTATTGTTTGATTTTTTTTATTATTATTTTTATTAAAATGAAGCGCTCGGGCAGAGACCGAAGTCTGTTATGCCCGCGTAAGACGACAGTTGATGGAATCACAAATTATTTCAAATATAATACCTATTACTAATTATGGATATATAACTATCTACGGTTTCGAAAGGTGTCGCAGTTGACCTTAAATCTAGGAACGGAAGCACTTTCAACAACTTCAGGGGGTAATGCATTCCATTCGGTGAACACCCTGTTAGTGACGAACGTCTGACGAATAGAAGTCCGAAAATTGTCCTTCTCCAATTTGAAACGGTAACCTCTGGTCCGTCCACCAATCTTGACAGGAAAAAGATGTCTGATAGGTGAACTAATATTTGTAAAATCCTGAAATTCTTAACATGTCACCTCTTACACGCCTGCCGGCTAACGATGGCAATTTCATAAGATTAACTCTGTCAGGGTAAGAGGGGCGCACTTGTCCATGCGGTATTCTTGTGGCACGACGCTGGACAGATTCTAGTAAGTTGATATCACGTTATAATGTTGGAACCCAAACGCAGTTAGCATACTCTAATATCGGTCTAACATAAGTTTTATACAGTTTAGTTACAGTATTTATATCAGCTTTAGCAAATGTCTTTCCGAGAAGATATAGTATCTTGTTGGCTTCTTTCACGACTTTTGTGATATGTTCAGAATTTGATCTACACATAACAATTGCCAAAATAATCCTGCTCCGACTGTCCGTGACAAATTGAAATTAGGATCGGCAAGTTCTATCGCTGCAGGTATGTCCAGCTCTTTAGAAAATGTATGTTTTTAGAAATTTTCGGGATTTAAGCCTGTTGTAAATGAGAATGCAACCACTCAATCTGTACCTGAACCTTTTGTCTGTTTTTGTACTTGAACATTGACTGCCATTTACAATTACATTTGCATGTGTAGAAAATCGCGAAATCTTACTCTCAGTCGAGAAGCGGATGTACTCTTGTTTCAAACCACAACTTAAAACACGATATTTCGTCGTGAATTCGATCTTTTTTCGAATAAAATTTGTAAATTTGCTGCATATGGGTCCTCTGGTGTAGGATTTGATTCCGAGAATGTTTCATCAATCGGCATTGTCTTCGCCTTCCGCGCCTGCTATGTGTGAAGTTTCGAAGGTTGCGAACGCCCATTTAAAAAACCGATCAGTTTCAAATACGTAGAACTGGTACAGTTCAGGCAAGACAAATAGTACTTGTCAATGAGATTTAGATAAAATGACGTGCAATTAAAGTCGACCGCATGCTTGACAGTAATAGATAAAAAAAAAGGAAGAGTTGGAACCCACTCACCGCAGTAATGCCACCTGGCACCTGGGATGACTGAATGGACTGTATTCGCTGCTCTTCTGTTCGGTCGGGAACTTCGATGGCTGGTAGATCCCGTCTCACGACACAGGCGTCGAAAAATTGCCAAAACCGTAATAAGATAACTTGGGACCTTGGATGAATGGATTGAGTGGCCCGGATTCGCTGTTCTCCTGTTCGGTAGGGAACTCCGATGACCGGTTGATCACGTCTCCTGATACACGCGTCGAAAATTGGCACCACCACGTTTTATTACTAAATTAATGATGCACAGCATTTGATCACATATGCGGAAATATCCGACTGGAAGGACCAGTGTTGGATGTATGATTGTGGCCAGGGTTGTGGCTCTGTATTTTCTTTCTGACGTTGCTAGTTCTGAAGTTATGTACATGGTGCAAAGTGAAAATTGGGGACGCTTGTTTATAAGGGTTATTAAAACCCGAAACCTGAACATAAATGTCAAAATGACACGAAGGCAACCTTTTTCAATGTTAAACAAAAATTTAGTGGGCATATATGAAAAAAAAAGAGATAACACCGCGTGATCAGAAATAACTGAGTCTGCTGGCAATCCTGGATTTTCCGTTGTTAGCTGTCAAGACTGACAGATTGTTGACACTTATAATTTGCAAAATGCAAAGATGTTGAGTAAGTATAGATAGAACTTTAATGTAGTTAAAGTCTCTGAGATAGAGTATGCCGTATACCTTCTATATCTATACTATCAAAGTGTGTGGTGTGACCCACATATCTCGTGTGAGAGTGTGAGAGGAGTGAGGCGCGAGAGGCTTATTCCTCTGCAGTACAGTGGCTGACGAGTTTCAGTTTACTACAATTTCAAGAAAAACAAAACGTGTGGTTAGTACACTTTCCACACGTTCGCGTATCTGGTCATTGTAAACATCCACTAGAATCTAGAATGATCTAGAACATTGACAAATTAACTGACCGATATTAAAACTAATATGTAGCAGTAAAATTTAGTTACCCCTATCAGTTACGCCACTGACTCGCTCAAGCGTTTATCCGTTCATTCACGAACAGAGGGTTTGTATATGTGTGATACAAACCAACGAGCACGGTACTTGTATTTCCTCTGTGATACTGAAACTTCTTTGGCAAAATGTGTTCAAAACGTAACGTAAATTTATCGCATTGACGTATCTGTCACACAATTATTTCCGTTATACCAATATGAGCGCAAGAAAAGTTCACATTTTTGTTTAAAGAGTACATACTGCCAAAGGACTGGGTCGTTTCTAATCACGCGGTATATTTTTAAAACATCACTAAGTTTCTACATATTGGTTGGAACCACTGTAATCTAAAACACAAATTTTATTTGACTGTCCAATAAAGAGATAGGTTATGGACTGCAGATAGTATCATAATTCATAATTGAGGTGATCATGATTAAGTTGAACATAATAGCTATCTACGTTACAAGTAAATAATGCATTGCTTTATTGGACGTGCCCTTTTATAGCCGAGCGAGCTTGCTCGCGAGGATAATAATGGGGTAAGTTTTTCACCTCCTATTTTAAAATTGTTTAATAGTCATAGTCATATGAATTGTGTTGCATCCCAATTACTTTACAGTCCAATAAAGTGACAGATTAAGGACAGTTGGCACCACTGGAGTTCAAAACACAATTTTTATTGTACTTGTACAATAATAAGGCAGATTATGACCTGTGGATAGTATTATAATTGAGGTGATTATGATTGAGTTGGAACATAAAATCTTTAAACGCCTACAGTAGCGGTCATTTCTACGGAACCACTCGATAAAAAGTCAAGTTGGTAGCCCTGTCATCTAGTACTTTACGCCGAACGCGGTTGGTAGCGGTAGCTGATATGGCAATCGAAACTAGCACAACACGAATGTTTCGGTTGCCCTCAGCTATGCCGCACTGTATCCCGTGCAGACTGTATGTTCTGTTCATCTATTTATTAAAATAAAATATCTACATTAACAATGGGGTCATCTAACCTGTCAAATTTTTGACACATATGTTTTCCCCCAGAAACCCGTCAAGGTCACTTACACCAAACAAATTTTGAAAATTTACACTAGGGAGTGGTTCTATAGAAAAGATCGCGACTTTATAAAAAAAACATTCAGCATCAATAAAACGAAACTCGCATACATACTTTTTTTATTTCCTTACATTCTAATTGAACAACTGTTTATTAATTAGTACGTAATAGTAACTCTATTAATAAACCTAAATATAAAAGCTTCTCTTTACCATGAATTACACTCAGTAGCACGCATTCCCAAATACACAAGATTGTTGTCTGCACTTGTTATATTTCACGTAAAATGAAATGTTTTCTTCGATAGTGGATTATACTATGAAATCATATCATTCCATGTGTTGTTACTACTTGAATCACTACTTGTTGAAGACACTGTAAAAAATTTGCATTTAAATAAATAATCATACGTCCAGATTTTTGGAAAAAAAATCAGAATTAAAAAACAACATTTTGCAGTTTAATTGTGAATCTGCAAAATCGAATGCTCTGAAATCTTGCAGATGTTTTAAAGTTATGATCAGCATAATACATTTTTAATCAAAATATATTTGCTTATCGTCTCTAAGAAATTGATGACGTTGGCTCGAAATTTTGCCGAATAAATCCTATCTAAAATGTCCAAAATATGTCGAGTCTATCCTTGTGATTTATCATTCAATTCATATTTTTCGATTTGCTTATACATGGTGACTCAAAAACAAAATTTTTGAATGCCTGAATTTATTTTATTGATTTAATCAAGAATGTTTTATTTTTATTTATTCTATAATGTCTCCAACAGGCCGGAGGCCCAATTACAGGAAACATGACATACACAACACCCAGAGGCAAGGTGGGAATCGAACCCACGACCCAAGGTGTAGTGGGCAAGCCCGAAGCCAACTAACGCACCTGTTATCATAAGCATGGTAAATTTCGGATCGAAATGTATTTGCTCATTATAAAGAAATGATGACGTCACCTCAAAACGTTGACGAATAAATCCTAGCGAAAGTGTGCAAAATATGATTGATTAGTCTATACTTGTAATTTATAAATGTATTAATATTTTTAGATTTGCTTATACAGGTGACTCAAAAAAAAAAAGAATCATTTAATTTATTTTATTGCAAGAATTGCAAAACTGAATATTCTGAAATCTTGCAGACATTTTAAAGTTATTGTAAGCATGGTAAATTGTTAATCAAAATGTATCTGTTTATTCCCCCAAAAAAATTTATGAGATAATCTCAAAATTTTGCCGAATAAATTCTACCAAAAATGTGCAAAACATGATGAGTTTTTACTTGTGATTTATCATTGGATTCATATTTTCTTGATTTGATTAAACATGTGGCTCAAAAAATTTATGAGTCAATTTATTTTATTGATTAAATTAGGAAGGCTCACTCATTTTCCCAGAAAATTTTGGGAATACAATATGTATTGTTATTTTTAGTATTACACTGCACCAATCCAAGTTGATATACGTGTCCTTGCAAAAATGATGACGTCATCACAAAATTGTGTAAAGAAAAAATTCAAAATGCTGAATGTTTCATTGTTTTACATGCGAGGTAAGTTCTCTCGAAACAACTTTCGAGCAATTTTTTTTTATGACAACCTCTGTAAGTTAAAATAAAGACAGAACTTTCTTTGCCGTTGAAGTATATTTCGACAAATCCCGCTTCTTTAAAAAAATTATGAAATTTGATTTTGAGATTTTCGTTCCATAAAGTAAAAATCAGTGGTGCAGTTAACACCCCTGCATCACGGGGGCGCAAATTCAAAGTGGATGTGGTCCGCACAAATGTGGACAATGTGTGCGCCCCGGGACGACGCATATGGGTTTTCTATGTGCGATCCGGTGACTCATCATCACCGACGGGTCGAATAAAGAAAAGCTTGGAGGCGGAAGTTGCGATGAGCATTCCAGAACAACCTTGATAGCGAAATATCTATAAGGAACGTAGGGGTTAAATAGAGACCATTTTCGGCAGCAGTCAGTCTAGTCTAGCCCAGTCAATGAGAGAATTAGAGTCTAAGTTGAGTCGGAATTATAATCGGTGTTGTTAGTCGTATATTTTTAAATACCCGTACAATGAATATTTAAAGCAGCTAACCTACGGGAAAAAAGTAGGGATGTACCGACTAGTGGCCGACCGGTCGGATAAGCCGACTATTCGGCCGTTCTTCATCGCCGTCTGGCAATCGGCGACTAGTCAGCAAAACAGCCGATCGGTCGGCTTTTTTTATTAAAATTTAAATAGTATATAAAACAATTAAACCCGGTTTACAGAACCTCAATTAAATATTTAATTGCGATTTAATTTTTAACACCGTGTTAAAGTACTATATGCCCGACTCTACGCCAATCAGATGTCGCTAATGGCCTTGTTAAATGCGCGATCAACTTAATCTCAGTTAAAATATTGTATAAACTGGCCCTAAATTGTGTTATTCTTTATTTTTGTACTCAGTTATTACAAAAAAATTAAATGTTAAAATTATCCACACAAATTTAATACATTTTTTGGAAAACAAAGGAACTTTAGTTATTCCTTTTATTAAAATAAAACAAATTTTTAAGGTAGTCAGAGAAATAGAAAAAAAAAAACACTGTCTGTCGCATTTACATATAAACCGGTTTTAGCAAAGCCGAACAGTCGGCCGACTAGTCGGTTTTTACTGGCCGAACAATCGGCTAGTCGATTAGTCGGCCAGATCTACAGTCGGTACATCTCTAGAAAAAAGTAAATATACAGAATTTCTCACTACATGCTTATCTTAAATGATTTACGTTTATACTTCGAGAGATTTCGACTATTAGCACGTTCAGCTTACAAGCATTAGCGATTCAAAGAAAAAGAAATTTAATTGATTTTGTTTCCTCATCGCTGAAGAGAGGACTGATTAATTCATTAACCACACTTAGTTTTTTCCGTAAAACACTTCGGCAAGATTTTTGCAATTTCAAAGTTAAATTGTAAAATATTGTTACAAAAATCTCTGTACCAAGGGTAAAAACGCAACACAGATTCATAAGTCACATATACACATGCACATATTGTTTTATAAAATTTATTAACATTTATTCGTGAGAATTAAATAATAAATAAATAATTTATTGTATTCAAAGGATTTTACCCCAACAACAGAATACAAAATTAAAAAAAAAAAGATACAAAACAAATTAAATTTAAAAATATGTTATAAATAGCTTTACACAAATTTCTAAAAATCATGTGTTCATTCCTGAACAATTCTGGAGTAGAATTGTGGGCAGTAAGTAAAAAGCCAATAAAGCTTAATACTGATTTATTCAAAACAACCTAACTTATTTATACAAAACTACATATTTACAATATATCAGTGCTTCTAAACTCATGGTAATATTGCGTCTCAGTTTCTTGTGTTTCAATTGTGTATTATTTTTGATAATTTACACAAATAGTTTTATTTTCAACGAGATCCACACTTGAAAATTATTATTATTATTATTTTGTGGATATGGATTTTAAAATCATCAATTGACGTTCAGTTAACATTAGCTTTCTCATAATTTTCTTCGCGACACGTAACAACATAGACTGCGAGCAACTAGTCTGTCGTGGTAGGAGTCAATACGGAGCGCTTAAATTTCAACCGCCTAGCCCTAGTAATAAATCATGATATCGAACAGGATCTTTCCAAAAACCTGCGCAAAGTTATTTAAAATTGCTGTTGGGTGGTAATTTTCCATAGTGATGTGGTCCTTCTTAAATAACGGTATTATTTTCGAAATTTTCCAACACTCAGTAAATATCTGACTGTCAACGGCTAACTTACATACGAAGGTTAATGGTTATAAAATACAGCAGCATCATTTTTAATCAAAAACGCAGGGATTAAATCAGGACCGGATGTAAATTGTGGTTTCAAATTTTTTAATTTAGAGGAGACGTCGTTTGAACACTGCCTATATTAAAGTTATTTATAGAATCTGAGATGACATCGACATGGCCTCCAGATTCAGACTGAAAAGAGGATTTGAAATGTTTAGCAAACGAATTCACTATAGCCTCACCACATGAGATCGGTTCATTCAGGAACATCATATTAAACGATATTCCTGTGATACTCTTTTTTAACCCCCGACTGAACAAAGGGGTGTTATAATTTTGACCTCTTTGTCAGTCTGTCTGTTATAGTGGCACAGTAGCTGCCAAACGGATGAGCCGATTTTAATGTGGCTTTTTTTGTTCGAAAGATGGTTTGATCGTGATGGTTCTTAGTTATGTTTGACGATAATCATGTCAAGACCATCAGCTGATTTCTCTGTGTACTCTGTTGCACCGTAGCTCCAAAACGAATGGACTAATTTGGATGCTTTTTCTTTTATTTGAAAGCCGCTTCTTCAGTCGGGAAAGTTCTTACGAGAGTGGTTTGATGAATAATTGAGTTCGCATTGGATGAAAAAAGAAAAAGCAGTATTTTTTTATTAACTGCATATGTAGACTTCAAGTAAGTTTCCCATAGATGACATTTTTATAATGTCAAGTAATTCTGTCAGTAATTCGAGATTTTTATTTAAAAAAAGGAAAAAAAAATGCAATTTGTAATGATTCGGTTCTTCTTGGAAGGGAAAACTGTCACAGAAATCCATGAAAAGATATTTCCTACATTGGGCGATTTATATTCTTCTTATGAAGCCGTTCGCCATTCGGTAATGAGTACAAGCGCAGGAGAATATCCGCTGAATACACGCCACGTTCTGGAGGACTAAAAACTGCCGTCATACCAAAGTTCACAGTATGGTTTTGGTTGACAGATGAATGAGTTAACCGAAGCTAGAAGCATTTCAATCAAGAGAGTTTATTTTATTAATCTTCAACACAAGGGCGGAGGAATCAGCTTTCTTAATCAATTTTAGACTTTTTAAGAGTTAATTTTTTTGTCCGAAGATCTTACCTCATCATTATTTTATTGTTATAAAGACGAGCGTATTCTCACATTTTTAAGAAAATGGGGTGACTCGTTCTTAATTTGATTATTAATAATAAATTGTCTGATTCATTAATTGTTTGGAGTCACCCCGTATAAGCAAATCTAATAGTTATTTATTATACAAGCGGTTAAAGTGAATGTTTAATGAGCGGTCAGTTTAAGGCGAGAGCGGCGTATGCCGCGAGCGCCTTAAGACCGCGAGTTACACATTCATTTTAACCGCAAGTGTAATACAAAATTTTATTCAATTTTGACAACCCCAAGTCCCACATTGTGAAAAAATTGGTGATTCAAAGTTCAGACTCGAGAAACGTCAGAATTGACAGCGACCAAATAAAAGTTTTATATGCGTAGAATTTAGTGTACAATATCAGGTGTGTGTGTGTAGTATGTGACTCTGGCGACGGTGTTTGTTTATTTTAAACAAACTAAAATTATCGAAAAATTGCAAAATCATGCAAGATTCTAACGACAAAACTTGCTCCCAGAAAAGACCAGATCAGAAAGTGTATCAAAAGTTCCTCAGATGGAAAGAGCAGCAAGACACTGGAGAAATTACAGAAATGGTAACCATGGTTTTAAAACAGCAAAATAAAAATTTTATTTCGCTAGCGGTTTAAAAATTTTATGGTGTGGCCTACTGACGGCAAAATAAACGTTTGTTTACATGTCAAAATTGAATAAAAAATATTAATGCAGTGATAAATCACAAGTATAGACTCATCACACTTTGCACATTTAAGATAGGATTTTTTTCAGCAAAACTTTGGGGTGCCGTCATCAATTTTTAGGAGGGATGAGCAAATACATTTTGATCAAAAATTTACCATACTTATGACAACTTTAAAACATCTCCAAGATTTCAAAGCATTCGATTTTGTAGTTAAATCAATAAAATACATTCACGCATTCATTAATTTTTTTGAGTCACCTTGTATATGCAAATCCAAAAAATATGAATGGAATCATAAATCACAAGTACCAACTCATCATATTTTGTACATTTTAGGTAAGATTTATTCAGCATAATTTTGGGGTGACCTCATCAATTTTTTAAGGGGGACGAGCAAATACATCTTGATAAAAAATCAATTCGGAGTCATAAACTACATAATATAAATACAAAATTTGACACCAATCGGCCTAGTACTTTCGGAGATTATCTGTCTAATAAAAATCCGGGATGGCAGACAGACGGAAACGGGAGACCTATTTCTTCCTGCTGTAGGTGTCATGAAAGGTCGAGAAACCGTAAAAGTGGAGAGTGAGTCCACGGACTCGATTACAATACTTCCTTCGCTTACGCTGAGGAAGTAAAAATTGCACGGAAAGTATAATGAAACATATCCAGCATTTTCGAGTTGAGTTTTTAATTCCCGGACGTAAGCGACAGAAGTATTGTAATCGAGTCCGTCGGCCGACTCTCTACTTTTGTGTTTTCTTATTTTAAAATTATGTAAAACTGGTATATTAAAATCACAGCCAACAAAATCTCACAGTTGGAAGAAGAGGTGCCACTATTATCACAATCCGATGAAACAAGAGGTTGCTCACTTTTGTAAACACTAGAAAAATGTTTTGCAAACCCCTCAACAACAAACAGATTGAGGATCGCACTGTTCGCACCTTTCAAATTTCATTTTTCCTGGTATTCTTGAGTATTCTTTTTTGCACTGATATATGAGCAAAATTTAGAAGGATCTGATCTTCATTTCCCGAGGAAGTAATAAACTTTGGGAACACCTGCTTAATTAGAATCTTAATTTCACACTCTAGTTTCTAGTTTTTTCTTTCTGAGACAAAAGAGCAGATTTTTTAAACCTTGTCCATTGACGATTTTTAACCTTAAGTAATTTAATGATATTAAGAGTAAAACATTAGTAATTTTTCTATATTTCGCAACATATTTATGGAAGAGCTGTAGGTGGTATTATTAAGACGAATGCTAGAATATTAAATTTATATCTTCAATGCAAAGAATATCATCCCAATTCCAATTACTGTTCGCTTGATACAAACCTAAAAAATCAGCTTTAAGAAAATAATACACAAAATTCTGAATGTCTGGTGCGAATATGGCTGCAGAATGCAAAGATGAATGATGACTATCTACTTTCACAAGAGGATAAGTATTATGTGAAATAGTGCTGGCAATGTTTTCGGAAGTATAGATTAATGACAATGATTTGAACCCCTCGTCACTATTAAACAGATCTATTTTACGATGTGGCAGTTCACTATTTAGCATATCTGTAGAAAATCTGTGATGTACTGCAGCTAGTACACCCTATCCTTTTCTTCCATTCGAAGACTTAAAAACTTAGTGACGATCGGCAAAATATTTACTAGACTTAACACTATCCCCTAGCCGGGGACACTGACACTTTGATAAGTTGTTTTAAATTCATATAAATCTCCTGACCTTTGGTACACTTAGTTTTTGTCGTTATTATTACTTAGCGTAGTTTTAATAATTTTTGGCATACCGTTTATATCTTTTAGTTTGATATCCACCTCTCCTCCTTCCTTTCTATTCCTAAATTACTTTCTTATATGTACCACATTCCTTTACCGGGCTGTAAGATCTTTGTTTACATAAATATTATCTCGAGTTTGATGTGATCTGAAAACCCTAAGAACATCATTTGAGGAGCTAAGTCTTACTAATAAAGAATTAACTGTACAATTGTTTTTTTTTTTTCTTTAAACGTGCACACGTAAGTATTGAGTTCTCATTAATTCCTACATTTTAACAAAGTTAGTAAGATCATTTTCTTTCTGGTCAGCAAGATTATAAATTATTATTATTAGATTATTCGCACGTTCCTAGAGGTCCAATACGTCAGTGATAACTTCTTCATCATAGCTTATGAGCATTTGCTTGACTACTTGTTATCAGCTGGTTCTTTATTAGTTTGGTTTTTCATCTTATTCATGTCGTCTTTCAATTGATTCAGTTCTTGAAGAATTGAGACTATGTCCACGATGTTACATTTTTTATCGAAGTTTATGTACCATATTAATTCTAGACATTCAGCTTCTTGTGGAGATAGATACACTAGCACAATTCAGATGAGAAATTTACCCACAAATATCGCACGACAAATCGTATTTGCAATTCATTTTGCAAATATGGGACTTCAATAACGTTATCAACTATTGTTAAAAACTTACAAACTGATTAGATAGACAACTATTGGAAAAGCAAATACGAGACGTCTACTCGACCAGACACTCGACACCGACACATAACAATATTCACTTATTCTTTGTAAATTCCGACCAAGCAATTCTTTCCCGCAGAAATTATGGTCGAAACCGATTAGTTTCTTGCAGTGGATGTATATCAGATCAACTCTAACGAAAGTCGGAGAATGTTCAGGGAACATGGCTTATAGATCAAATCGCTCTGAACGCTTAGAGTCGACATTTTCCTGAGTGTGCTCTGGTCTGTAAATCAAACAAGTTCTCAGGTGACGACATAAAATTTAACAATTGGTCCGGTAGTTTCGGTGATTATCTGTCTATAAAAAATTGACACAAACAGGCGAAAGACAGACAAATAAAAACTGTATATTTTAGCCTACAAAGTTATCAGTACCTCTTTGTACTATTTCAACTAGTGTGAGTGGAATCACTCTTAAAAGAACCCCTCGTAAAGCTGCGCGATCAAACGAATTTTCGTCGCGCGGGACTGGGTTGAGTCCATGTTCAAATCTAGGGGTACGTCGTGTGTCAGTGTCGACGCGTCAGATGATTACCACTTCGCTTCACTTGTTTGTTGTTTTCGGTCGTTTGATGTGTTCGGTGTTTTCTGAGTTATATTATATATATTATAGAATTAACAAAAAATACAATTTGTATACTTAATTTCAACTATGACCAATTGCTATAGAAAACACTTAAAAACTTTGTTTATTATTGAAATAATTTTCCGGATGCTAATTTAATTATCTATATGTAGTAGAACTCATCTTACCTAATGGTTTAGGCACCTTATCCTTTGGCCCCCACACTCTGACTGTACAATCGTCAGACACTGAAACCAATATTTGTGGGTAAACAGGATTCCATGCTACACAGTTTACTGTTCTTGTATGACCTGTCAAAACTGCAATTGGTTGTTCGTTTCTTATATGCCAAATGTAAACCTGCAGGGAAAAAATGTAAGTTAATATCGAGAGATTACGTCATCACATTGATGGTGGGCATAATTAAATAAATTTTGGTTTAGCGTTTTATTATTTACACGATACTCCTACAAAATACATCTAAAATTTCACAACAATGAATCCAGCAGTTTCGGAAAAACGAAACAAAGGTATGGCAAATATGAACATGTTGTACGACGCTAGAATATATACGGGACCTGCCTGGAGAGTGCTTAGTTTTGACATATATAGACAGTGATGCCACTACAAAATCAGGAAAGGACGGGCATCTGAAAGCGTTAACGCATCGTGACTTTTGCTCTCTTTACATTTTACTTTGAATTTCTAATGAGGCATAGTTTATAATGGTTATAAAGGGCGTGTAAAACCACTAAGTGTAATTTTAATGAATTGACAATACTGCAATTTAAACGGTTTTATTCTATACAGGGTGATTTCGAAATATATGCAATAATTGTAACCACGGTATCACGTACCGTAGTAGTGTGGACATGTAGAAAAAAAAAACTCATTAAAAGTCGAATGGGACAAAATCCCCATGAACCACCCTTGATGAGATGACATTGATCCACCTTGTAAACAGTAGGCGGAAAAACGATGTAAACAATTTCAGTTTCAATTAAAAGTAAAACCGACTTTTTGCTGGTTATCATTCGTTCATCCATGCATTAATTCATCGTTAAACGTCAATGGAAAGATTATTCGTTGTAGAAACAAATGGTGGTCCTGATAAGGACCGATTTTTGGTAATGCTTCATGGTGTTCGGCTTTTTATTCTGACCGATGTTTGGTCATTGCCACAACAAATCCACATTGTTTATTACAACAAAAATAAGAGCAACTTAGAATGCTACTACCTTTTTACGACAAATGGTGAAAATATCCTTGGCTAGCAATACAGGCTTCATAACGTCGCAACATGTGTGCTGATAGGTAAAAAATAACACCGGGAATTCAAGCGGTTGCTACTTCCACTCGTTGTTGAAGCTCTTCGATAGTTTCTAGACGCTCTTGATTTCCATAAACTAATTGTTTCATCTAAACTATACCGGCCCACACACTTATGGAAAACCGTCATTGAAATCGTACTTCACTACAAACTGTGAAACTGCAACTTCAGATGCAAGTCGGCGACTGCTGAGGTCGGGCTCTTCTTCGACGCGTTCCAAAATTTGTTCTTCAGCTTGCAGTATTCTTTCGGTCCTATCACGGCCACGATCGTGAGTTTGAGGCTTGCAGCTACCATGATCTCGGAGATGTTGTACCACTGATACAAAGGTTCGCGCCCACGGAATAGCGTGATTTGGAAAGCGCTCGATCCACAATTCGCGGGCCAACCTGGCGTTTCTATCAGCCACACATAAAGCATTACCATGTCGGTACCCTCTGAATCGGAAAAATTTACCATAAACCCAGTGAACCCAACACACGACGCAAACCAACTGACACATGACTGGCCCTTATCGTGTTTTTGCACGTTGGTTATCGATGCGTCACCTTTTTGGTTGTTAATCCTAGTCGTTCTGTGCCATTCATTGAAAGAAGTAGATCGAGAAACTGCCAACGGCGTGTGTAACAATTTATATTTAATTTCAAATAATTTTTTTCTAGACAATGCTACCACTTAGGAACGTCAACTTCACACAGTGCAGTAATTTTATTGTGAACTATTCCTCATTTTGCACACATTTCAAAATCAGGGTGTATATTTTATAAACAGCCAACTCAATGTAATCAGAACAGTAGCAATCACGTAGCCTAGTAAGGATATGAAACTCACGTTTTCATGTTATTTCCACACTACTATTAAAATACATACCCCTATATTTTTTAATTCAACACTGGTATAAATACGTATTATAATTATTGGTAACAACAAAATTTGGTTATGAAAACGTGGTTACAGGTTTTACTAATGTGAACACGTTTCGTGATTATCATAAATATTACAAACTGATATCAATATCCTACCTGATTATCTTCACTTCCACTAGCAATAAAGTCTTGATTTGCTCCACCAAAAGTTGAGTGTATTGTAAAATGACCCTGAGTGACTCCCTGATATCTTCTAAGTAAACATTTGTCATTCAAATCCCATAAATGAACACCTTGTGTGGCAACGTTTAAAAGTGCAAGTTTGTCATTCGTATCAACAGTGAATGACATAATGGCATGATCTTCTTGTAATCTATTTGAAGATAAACTGTAAACACAATTTACAAATATATACTCATACAAACATTTGATGGTCTGACAGCTCTTCAAAAACATAACCACGAATACGATGATGTGTATCAGAAGCTATGACAGTTTTACCATCTTTCCTACACCATAAACCATTTACACGAACACCTTCCCAAGAGTCCATTACATTTCCTTCCATATCACACTGATAAAAATGACCTCTAATGCCACCCACCTTCAAAGAGTAATTAACAACATTTATTCTTATTTTTATGTTTGCATATTGATACCACAAATTTTGTTCCGTCCTTGTGCCATGCACAGCATGCCAAAGCGTCTTCAGGTGATTGTGAAACTTTTAAAAACTTTTCGGTGTCTATATTCCACAACCAAACTTCAGGACTTTCTTCTGGTCCACATGCAATTAAATGAATCGAGTCGGGACTCCATGAAATATACGAAGCACCTAAAATTAATTATTCGACACATCAGGTAATTTCTTGTTTGTACTGTTTTCTCTATAAAACAGCTAAGTGAATAACTTAATTTGATTTAATTGCTCTATAAGTTTTCAAAATATTTTCCATTAGAATCCTTCCGTGCGAAATAGTTACTAAATATTATTTCCGCTGTGTTTTGTTTCCAAACGCATGCCGTATTCGAGTCGGGCTAAACGTTCTACATTATTTATGTCTAAGGAAATAATAATAGATAGGAGTACTTATTATATAAAAGTAAGACTTTATTCACGCAAGAATCGTTTAATAACAATAAGATTTCTTGAGTGAATAAGTGCCGTAATACTCGAATGTAAGTACATATTTACATAACACAATATTTTATCCAACTCTTCTGTAAATTTTACTTAAACTTTTAAAATATTGATAGGAAAAATTCGGAAATGACAAATTTATTAGTATTTAGAAAGCCATGCCTGGGGTATTAAGGAAACAGTTTCTAAATCAATAACATTTTTATCAAAAATTGTGGAAAATTAGTTACTCCTATCAATTTAAATAATGGAGAAGAAAGTCGTTGAAAATCCGCAGTCCATTAAGGATAAAGCGGCTATCGTTTCTCTAAAACTGTTACCAGGAAAGTCTCTGAACTTGTACAAAAAGCAGCTCAAGTAATTTGAAGACTGTTGTAGTGTATTTCCCCAGACTAGAGAAATGTCTTGGTTCTTCATCAATGTGGACAAAATACTCGACGTTGCAGTCTACGTTAAGTGTATATAAAAATATTAATTAATCTGGGGGGTTATTAAATCCCACAACTGTTTCTTGGAATTTTTTTTGTCAAATTCAACACTATGTTTAAAGAGCCATTCCTGCATTTCACATTTTTTACTAGAAAAAGTGGGTGGTTTATCCAACTGAACCGAATGATACGGTGCATTGTCTAAAACTACCACACATTTTTGGCTCAACTTTGCCAAAGCAGGAATGAGGAATTTTTATTGCAATTTTTTGTTGCAGTAAAACTATTTTAGGCATTTTCTTTTTAAATAATCTGGCAATGATCTGTGAATCTGTCACAATGATAAATTATCTATGCTGACAAAATTAAAACATTTGTTTGCTTGATTAAAAAATCGCGTCTAATAATTCTGATCTAATAAATGAAGTAGAAAAGTGGCAATCCAGCTCAAAGCAAATGTCAATCAGACTACTGACCACGGTTGTAGCTACTGACAGACAAAAAACTAAATCATTAAATCAGTTTATCCAACTTAAAGAAACCATATCAAAGCCTACTTTACTATATAAAGATCGTGTTTGGATAATAGTCCGCACTCTAAACACCAAAAAGTCCTCATGCTGTAAACGCAGACCAAGTAGTAGACTAATGGATAGGTCGGTCCAGCACTGCCGCATGGACTGATCTATACCGGTACGGACTAAGCTGAAGAAATGACGGTGTAAACGGAAAGGGACTGACCCAAGCGAATTGTACCTATTTTACCGACACGGCTGCAATTTATGTCGTATTCGGTGTTCGCTAGTGTCGAATCGTTTGTTGTGAAATACCTTTATTTATTCATAATTAATACTGTTGTTTCAATTGCTGTTAAATAAACACCGATGACTGACGTTACTATAACCTCAGTATAATCTTTAATAATACGTGGTGAGATGGCGCTTCACAAAATTTGGGACATGGCCAACTCCATTAATCTCTAAAGAGCTTCGGTCACGTGTGTCAAAAGATACATGAATCCAACTATATCCCACTAGATACTGTGATCTCTATCACACTGATTTTTTAATACTCCATGAATTGAGAAATGCTACTCGATATTACGGTGTTAAGTTTGATAATGTGCTACCCCAATCTTTGAAAAATATGAACAAAATTAAAAAAAAATCCTTCTGGACAATGTCTTCTATTCGTTTGAGAAATTCATGGATTTTTTTCATCAATAAATGTACTATACATAACTTTTCCATTTGAGATGACGGATCTCTGAGATACAATAAGTATTGTACTTAGTGTGTGAAATGTCACACTTAAATCTTTGTTGACGTATGCAAAATTTGATTTAAATTAATGCATTACAATAAATTATAATTATTATTTTAAGACTCACCACTGATCCGGAAATGACCTGCATTCATGCAAGACTTCTATCATTACGAGTACTAAGACCAAGTAATGATATGCATTGGTCAGATTAATAAAAAACTTTGAGATCTTAGAATTACAGAATTCTCTAATCTTACCCCATCCTCAAAAGCCTAGCGTAACTACCGCATTTATCCACGCATCACTTGAAATGTGACCTACACTACTCTGGCCTACTGGTCCCAAACTATTCTGACTGACATGATCAGACTCTTCGAGAAACTTACAAACAATATGACATGTTCCTAACCAAACAGCTTTTTTCATTTTGACAATTATTGAATCATTTAAGTGTAAATATTTCAAATTCTCAACTAAACTATTTGGTACTACACCTACATTGGAGATAATTAAAGGTAAAGATTTAGCATTGCCTTAATTTCTATTGACAATTCCAGATATTTTGAAACTTTGGTGTGGTATGTTTCTATTATGTTGTCTGTTAGGAACAGCAATTATTATTATTATTATTAATTATATTATTATACTGTACTTCAGGGGCCAGGCAAGTACTGTCTAAATAACCTAAAGCCAATTTTTCATTTTTTACAGCTTATAATTCGATTTGCATAATGTATGTGTTTTGAGAAAAATTAAAAACAGTATTTTGAAAAAGTATTTACCGTAATTGTGTCCTTCTAGAATTTTCTTTAAAGAAAGTGTACATGTTTCTGGATTAACGTCCCAAATGATTACATTAGTGTCCTTTGAACCCGTAGCAAGTTTGGTGCCATCTGGAGAAAACTGGCAAAACCAAACTTCATCACAATGATCATTTAATATCTGAAACAAAAAAAAATAATAAATAAATAAAAATTACATATAATCTACGGAGGCAGAATGAGAGGAGGGAAGATAGTTTGAAAAAGCCCATGATACCGCACTTTCGACTAGGATCATACATGGTTCTTCCAACTCCTCCGAGAAACTGGTTGTTCCAGTGACGCGTTCAAAAGCTCTCGTCGAGAGGCTGAACATACGATACAAAAAATAACATGTAGCAAGTTAATGGACCCGGGTGCGTTAGGTAGCATCGTGCTTGCCCGCTACACCTTGGGTCGTGGGTTCGATTCCTGCCCTGCTCTGGGTGTTGTGTAAGTCCTCCGTTCCCCTGTAATTGGGCCTCCGGTCTGTAGGGGAACGTAATTCAATAAAAAAAACCAATAACTAACAATAATGGCATTGATTAAGTACATAAGTATTTAATCGATGTTAATAGTAAGGGGTGTGAATGGGTAAAGGTCAAATTCTTTTACTATTTGCTACATGTGAACCCATTCGTAACCAAAGTCCACCGCCTCTGATCCTCCGTTGACAACTGACCGTTTCCGATGTAATACGGAAATGATCATAAATGGCTCTTACGTGGAGCTCTTTTGTTGGCGTTTATATAACATTAATTAAGTGACGGACGCTCCTTCCTGTCATATTACCTCCATGATACAATCTAACATAATTAATATCGCGAAGAAAGCGCAGGAAACGATAAATATAAATAAAAAAAGGAACATGTTTAGTTAATTTCCAAGAAAAGAATTTTATGTAGTCTATTATTTACTTTAAAAATGTACAGTAACAATTTCATAAACACTGGCAATACAAATGTTTATACCTTCAACAAGTAGATACCTCACCACTAGTTCGTCACAAATATTAAATAAAAAAAAAATTACATTACTATGGACTGACAGTAATCTTTTGCACATTCTACCAAGTTTTACCATGTACTCATCCTTTTTGTTAAAAATGCACCAAAAATCAAAATAAAAAATGATAATTATATAATTACAACCATGATACAATAAGGTTTAGAGGTATGATACTCATGCGACGCAATCTCGTCCGCTGCGCGCAGTGACGCGAAGTGGTGACCACTTCTCACAGATTTGTAGGGGAATACTATTGTAAAACAAAAATTTCTCGGTATTTTTAGAAAACTGTGGGTGATAAAGTGTTCTAAGAAGAATTATGTACGTATTGATCAAATTTCAACACAATGTACATATGTACAACACCTTTTGAGGTTTCTCTAAACGTATTGCAATAAAAAAACAACCAAATATTTTTGTGGAGAGTCTTTATGTCGGAAATAATTAACAAATAACTTTCAAAATTGATTAGTCCAAAGGCTTTTTCGTAGTAAAACATTCAACATACATTATTTATTTACTTATTATGAGAAATAAATAATATCCACACACTTATAAAAATATATTTATTAGAATGAGAATGCATGATTGAAATAATAAAAAATAAACGGACATGCTAAAATCAAATAAAAATAGTTCACTCTATTATTATAATATAAAATAATAAAAAATAAAATAAGTGTTACAACCGACAGAATATTACTGTAATTTATGTAAAAAAATATGAAACAAAAAAATGTAGTGCTTACTTACAAATTTTAGATTTTTTTTTTATTTATTTCACCCCAATTACATCCTTTAACGAGCGATTAAGTTGTTTAATTCTAAAATATATTCTTAATCGGAAAAATATTTTTTTTTTACATTCTTGCTACATTTGATGATCGTAGATTTTTGTAAAAACTGTTTCATATAATTATTGGTAACTTTGAGTATATCTTGCTTTCGTAGAAATTTCTTTGCCTTTAAGCAGAAACAATGAAGGAATCCCAGTTGACTTAAATTTTCTTGCATTTTTGGGAAAATAATTTTGTAGTTCGTGTTTAAGGTTTCTTTCATAATCGTCGACCACAAAATTTTTGGAACAAATTCGTGCCTAGTTTGTATTTATTTTTTAGCGCGACAACAAGCAATAACCCACAATTTTTGTATTTCGGCATTTTTGGGAAACCGATAAAAGTGGATACCTTGTTCAAATGTTGTGTAACGATTATTGTTGTTGCCTCCAAACCTTGTACAACGCATTGTAGATGAAATTCTCTCAGAAAAAAGCGGAAAAACAGTAACAGAGCGCGCAAACACGCTCGATCCACGTCTGATGGTGATCGAAGTGGTCACCACTCGCCGTCATTGCGTGGCCTTGGACCTGCGCAATATCATTCCTTTAAGATATTTATTCCATGATTACAACTATTAACAAAAATTACATTCTTCATTGTTCATTGTTATATTGGTAAATATTATATGCTTTCCGTTCTACACTGCTGAAAAGACACATCAGCGTGCAAAAGAAATGACATCGAGAATTAATAATATTCCAACAAGTGATTTAAAAATAACAGATTTTAGTATAATATAAGATATAATTGCTATTTCCGTTTCGTTAGACATACTTTACAATGTTTACAAAAAAACAGGGCCAAATTCATGAGTTTTTGTTGATGTACTGTTTGATAAAAAAAAAGGGCCAAAACACAGTGACATGAACGTCTTATAAATAAAGCAGAAGATTCAGAACCACCACTGATGGTATTGGTATAAATTATTCAAATGCAAAATAACATACAGTGGAGATTCGTTGTCAATGAAAAATACTTGAATTTTACAGATATGTAGCCATTCATCTATGAAAAAAATACCGCAATGAAAAATATGGCAATCGAGTTGAGGCAAAAATGCAATCTTTGAAATAGTCACAACTTTTCACAAGTTAGATAATTAGAAACCTTACAGAACATATTTTTTTAACTTCAAACGATTTGTTGAAAAAAACTGACTTTTAATTTCTATAAGTTTGCAAGAAATAAATGTATTAAATAAGCCAAGCAAATAAAGATGAGTTGAATAAATTTACCACCATCATGATAACCAACTTGTAATCCAGCCGTCTTAAGATAGTTGTGCACAAAAGTTATAAATTGTTTTTTAACAAACTACTAATAAATAATTTAATTTGTCAACCGGGTTCATCAAGCAGTTTCATCTGCGTTAAGACAGAAATCAGAAAATTTCATTAGCAACATCTCAAAACATAACGAAATGTAGTTCTACACTGTACCTGTAACAACGTAATATTAGTGTTGCTAATAAGTGTAAAAATTATAAAATGTGTTGTCTACCAATAATTTGAATATTTATGAAATGTTGAAAAGTGGATATGACATTGTAATACCAGACTTCAACATCATCAAAACTGACTAATGTATAACTATGACAAAGTTCCATGGGTCTAAAATCTTTAAGTCTTTGGTCAGAAACTATTTTATTTCTAATAGCAAAAATACGTTTTAGCAGTTGATAGGAGATAAAAAATGTCTGCAATTTACAAGTAACAAGTAAGTATTTCATTAGACTATGTTACTTTTCATACAATAGTACTACAATTTACAATATACATATTAAGTAACAATTTATTAACAAAAAATATTGGCTTACTTACCTGTATAGTATGTGTTGGAAATGTATCCCTTGCGCAGCAGTGATCCACTAAAAGGGAAGCGTTGTCTAACGTAATCACTTGGGCTGTATTGTGATGACTACAACGTGAGGTCTGTAATTCGAGAGCTTGGTTGAGCAATGTATGTAAGCGGCTAGGTGGTAACATCACACTTGGAGGTAAGTAGGACTGTAATTTTTCCATTAAGTTTGTTCGAGATTTCAGACCTTTTCCATCCCTAAAACAAAGAGCATCACAATTAAGCAACACAATACTTTTATAAAATAAAACCTACGACTAAAAAATTGGTGGAAGGCTATTTCGACAGCGCTTCCCTCGCCCTTGAAGTATAATCTGACAACTCTAGCACTTTAAAAAATATATATAATTTGATTTTACGATTTGCCTTTTATGATAACCTCTGCAAATAATAGTTCTGCAGCCTCCGCGCCGTATGATCAATGTAAATATATTTAACTAGCTTTTGCCCGCGACTTCGCACGCGTTAAATTCCGAGTAAAACAATGTTACTGTGGGTTATCCATAAGAGATAGATATATACCATCGGGGAGTTTTCTGTAGACCTTTTCAAGGTGTACAATACTTAGTACATTATTTTGATAAATCTCGTAGGGTTCAGCCTGCGTTTGCAATGTAAGCGAAAAAAATTGGTCTAAAGAGTTTAGACAGTACTTCCCTCGCTGTCGGAAACTTGACGACTGCATGCCTATTGTGTTTTTTTTCTCATTACATTTTTGTAGTGGGAATTTTAAAAAAAATTGCGATGACGTCATCAACATTTTTGCAAGGACACGTATATCAGTTGGGATAGACGTAGTGTAATACTAAGAATAAAATTATTATATTCTCAAATTTTCGGGAAAATGAATTGGGTCGTTTTGAATATTGATTTGTAATAATCAATAAAATAACGAAACAATTTACTCACGTATACGTATCAGAGGCAACTGAAAATCGTGTATGTATAAACATTCTTAATTTAAGATGACAGGCGTAACAGCATACGTGAGAGTCAAACAGAGAAACTGTAAACAAAACGACCATCGGTTTTATTGCTTCGACTTCCGCTTATTATATAAAACATTGGGTTTTATTTTAATTCTTGACGGTGAAATTCACAATTGGTTGATTATAAACATGTCTATTTCACATTCGCGGAACCAAGTGAACGCATAAAACAAATGCAGGTCTGTAATGTTAAAGTCGATGTAAATAAGCGTGCTACCCTTATGTTTCAACCGAGTTTTTCCTTTAACAAATTTTGTGTCTACCAAATTGGGTTGGTTGGGGTGTAATACTAATAATAAGTGTTGCCTTTAATTTAATCAATAAAATAAATTGACTTCATTAATTTTTTTGAACCACCTCTTAAGAAAATCTAAAAAATATGAATGGAATGATAAATCACAAGTACAAACTCATCATATTTTTTGCATTTTAGATAGGATTTATTCAGCAAAATTTAAGGGTGACGTCATCAATTTTTTTAGGAGGGATGAACAAATACATTTTGAACAAAAGTTTACCATGCTTATAATAACTTTAAAATATTCCCAAGATTTCAAAGCATTCGGTTTTGTAATTCCTGATTAAATCGATAAAATAAATTCACGCCTTCATTAATTTTTTTGAGTCACCCTGCATATGCAAATCCAAAAATATGAATGGAATGATAAATCACAAGTACAGACTCATCATATTTTGTACATTTTAGATACGATTTATTCGGCAAACTTTTGAGCTGACGTCATCAGTTTTTTGTAGAAGATAACCAAATGTATTTTGACTAAAAATTTATTATGCTCTTTATAACCTTAAAACATCTGCAAGATTTCAAAACATTCGGTTTTGTAGTTCCTGATTAAATCAATAAAATAAATTTACGCATTCATTAATTTTTTTGAGTCACCCTGTATATGCAAATCGAAAAAATTTGAATGGAATGATAAATCACAAGAAGAGACTCACCATATTTTGTACATTTTAGATAGGATTTATTCAGCAAAATTTTGTGGTGACGTCATAAATTTTTTAGGAGGGACGACCAAATACATTTTGATCAAAAATTTACCATGCTTATGATAATTTTAAAACATCTTCAAGATTTCAAAGCATTCGGTTTTGTAGTTCCTGAGTAAATCAGTAAAATAAATTTTGCGCATTCATTAATTTTTTTGAGTCACACTGTATATGCAAATCCAAAAAATATGAATGGACTGATATACCACAAGTCCAGACGCATCATATTTTGAACATTTTAGATAGGATTTATTCGGCAAACTTTTGAGCTGACGTCATCAAGTTTTTGGAGGGGATAACCAAATATATTTTGACTAAAGATTTATGATGCTCTTTATAGCCTTAAAACATCTGCAACATTTCAAAACATTCGGGTTAGCAGATTAAAATTAAATTGCAAAATGTTGTTTTATAATTTTGATTTTTTTTCCAAAAATCTGGACGTTTCGGGTAAAAACTGAATTCGGAGTCGTAAACTACATGTGTAGGACTATTTTATTTTATACAATTTAAGACCCATTTACTATGTACAATTTTGAAGTGACGTCATCGCATTAGTGGTGGGGATGATTAGACAAATTTTGGTTAGCGTTTTACCATCTACATGATATTCCTAATATAAGTACACAATTTCACAACAATCGGTCCAGTACTTTCGGAGATTATCTGTCTAATAAAAATCCGGGACGGCAGACAGACGGACAGACGGACAGACAGACGGAAATGGGAGACCTATTTCTTCGTATTCTAGAGGTCATGAAAGATCGAGAAAACGTAAAAATAGAGAGTCGGCCGACGGACTCGATTACAATACTTCCTTTGCTTACGCTCGGGAAGTAAAAATATGAATGGAATTATAAATTACAAGTACAGACTCATCATATTTTTAACATTTTAGATAGGATTTATTCACCAAATTTTAGGGTGACGTCATCAATTTTTTAGGGGGGATGAGCAAATACATTTTGATAAAAAATTTACCATGCTTATAATAACTTTAAAACATTTCCAAGATTTCAAAGCATTCAGTTCTGTAATTTCTGATTAAACCAATAAAATAAATTCATGCATTCATTAATTTTTTTGCGTCACCCTTTATATGCAAATACAAAAAATATGATTGGAATGATAAATCACAAGTACAGACTCATCATATTTTGTACATTTTAGATAGGATTTATTCAGCAAAATTTTGTGGTGATGTCATAAATTTTTTAGGTGGGACGACCAAATACATTTTGATAAAAAATTTACCATGCCTATGATAACTTTAAAACATCTCCAAGATTTCAAAGCATTCGGTTCTGTAATTCCTGATTAAATCAATAAAATAAATTTTGCGCATTCATTAATTTTTTTTGAGTCACCCTGTATATGCAAATCGAAAAAATTTGAATGGAATGATAAATCACAAGAAGAGACTCACCATATTTTGTACATTTTAGATAGGATTTATTCAGCAAAATTTTGTGGTGACGTCATCAAGTTTTTGGAGGGGATAACCAAATATATTTTGACTAAAGATTTATGATGCTCTTTAGAGCCTTAAAACATCTACAACATTTCAGAACATTCGGGTTAGCAGATTAAAAATTAAATTGCAAAATGTTGTTTTATAATTTTGATTTTTTTTTTCCAAAAATCTGGACGTTTCGGGTAAAAACTCAATTCGGAGTCGTAAACTACATGTGTGGGACTATGTTATTTTATACAATTTAAGACCCATTTACTATGTACAATTTTGAAGTGACGTCATCGTATTAGTGGTGGGGATGATTAGACAAATTTTGGTCAGCGTTTTACCATCTACATGATATTCCTAATATAAGTACAAAATTTCATAACAATCGGTCCAGTACTTTCGGAGATTATCTGCCTAATAAAAATCCGGGACGGCAGACAGACGGACAGACAGACGGAAATGGGAGACTTATTTCTTCGTCTTCTAGGAGTCATGAAAAATCGAGAAAACGTAAAAGTAGAGAGTTGGCCGACGGACTCGATTACAATACTTCCTTTGCTTACGCTCGGGAAGTAAAAACTATAAACTCTAATATATTCAATACAGAAATAACTTATCAAATTTAATATTTGAAAACATAATTTTATAGTTATCTTTTAACATACACCCTTACCAATTCGTGCGTTCATGCAATTCTTGCGTGTTTGAACACATCATATAACCGGACAGTTGATGTACTCTTGAAGTATTGTGCTGTAATGGTGTTAGTTCATTTCGCAACACATGTAGAGCATCTAGTACTCTTGCATCTTCCAGATATTCCAAATATTTTTGCTCCAACAAAAGAAATTTCATTTCCTAAAACATAATTGTTGTTTAGCGACTCGGCCAGTTTTTTTTTTATTACCATCAAGTTATGTGAAGATCCTATTAAAGAGTTTAATTCTTGTAAATCATGATCAGCCTTTGTCCAATCTCCGTCCATCACGTGCTGACGAAATTTTGCAGCAGCTGGATGATCCAATCGACATCCTGATTCTGCCATTAAAGAGTCCGCCGTTCTACTGCAACGTAAATTTAATCTTTAGTCAAGTGCCTCAAAGTTTTAGAAGCATATCCGTTGAGCAAAAATATGCCTTAATAGAGTCAAGCACACCCAAAATTAAGACAATAAATACTTTTGCAATATAAATGAAACCAGTGTAAAGCTTTGTGGTATTTGTGTAATGGTTAATTAATTCATTATATATTTTATCTTAAGAGTAATAGGTTTTAAGGTAGTTTGTGCAACTGTTTTACGAGATAAAAATTCAACATTATTAACAAGTGAAGTAAAGTGCTCATAAGTGATGCAACTGTGGCGGCACAATAAGCAGAGAAAAGATAAGTCGCCTCGTGGTCCAGTGGTTAAGATACTTGCCCGGAAAGCAAAGAGACGTGGGTTCGACTTCCACCGAGGCACAACATTTTTCTCTGCTTACCTACACAACTATGGATACTACTAATACATCTAATGACAATATGATTTTTTAGGTTAAATGGGCTGTCAGTTTGGATTAATGTTATTCTTAATTTTATGTTAAAGCTGCTACTGTAAGTGCTCATTCACAATGGGCATAAAGCATAAGGATGTCATAAGCATTAATGCATAAAAATGTATGTTTAGTGCTCTATGCTTCACAATGATCATAATGCTTAGGACATCCTTTGCTTTATGCCCATTGTGAGTGAGCACTTATGCTCATTGTGAACGACTACAATCATAGAGCACTAAACATAAATTTTTATGCATTAATGCTTATGATATCCTTATGCTCGGTCTAGGACAATTCGGCGCGAGACATTTTGGCGCAAAGCCAACTTGGCAAATCGTCCCATTCCGCCTTATGCTTTATACCCATTGTGAATGAGCACTAAGACAAAACGTCGTATATCATAGTGAGCGAAGTACCATTATAAGCTCGTGAGAGCAGTATCACTCGCGTTAACGCGCTCATGACCCTACATTCCCACTCGCTTAGAATATAACATTTCTTTCACTTATAATATAAAATACTACTACACAAGACGCAAACATTTAGTGCGTTTATGGCTTTGACGTTTAAAGTACTTTACAGCCGACCCTTCATAAAACTTAGCAAATGCAAACCATGCTACGTGTGAGGGACGACCGAGACAGTACTGCCCTGTGCTTTTGCCAGAAAAGGTCTTTTCAGGTAGGTTATCAGTAAGCGGGTTGAAGACACCCGGCAGTGACGGCGTATTGAATTATAATGGAAGTTAAATTGGTATGAAGCCATAAATGCACTAAATGTTTGCGTCTAGTATACGACTGTGTACTGAGATCAGATGTTAATACTTGCTGTAACAGAAAAGATCTTGACATTTATTTTAGAAATTTATGGAACCAAAATAAATTAATTAGGGTGTCAAACGATCCTCGCAGGGAGTTAATTTTTCTTTTGTATTTTTATTTTATTACTATTGCGATCACAAGTCTTTGGTCGTTAATATCTTTTAAATAACATTGACTTGTAAAGGAAGCTTTCAAACAGTTTTTGTATACAGAGGAAGCACAATACTCATTTATTTATTTGTATCACACATATACAAATCCTCGATTATGTTCGTGTTGTGTGCGTACACACTCGTAAATGCACGGATAAGTCATTAGTAAAGTCCTGACACATATCTACCAAGTACGTAACAGTGGCGCGCGCGAGAGAGAGGATGCCTTGGCGTAAACGTGTCGGACGGTCAGGTATCGGGTAGCAGGGACACCCCGATGGTCGATGTTTATTACTTGCATCAAGCCCTCAGTGTTTACGTCCACGAGTGGTCATTTGGCAGGTCGTATTAGCTAGAAACGTCTTTTATAATTTTGAAGAACACGTTTAGTTTTGATTTTTTCAATGGTTGAGAATTTTTATTTTTTTTACGTTTATTATTTGTAATTTTAACGTTTTTAATTTTTAAAATTGTTATATGGTTGGAGAGTATTTATAACTGTTGAAGAAAATAGTTCTGTACCTGAGAGCGCAAAGTGCATAACTCCATTTTTACATAAAATTGGATAATGGGTATTTTTTGCTAAAAAATGTTGACGCTTTTTTGTCTAATTCAGGTATTTACAATTTTTTTTTGTTATATTCAATATTTTGTATTATATATTTAGCATAAGCTAATCATTTTTCTGGTAAGTTAAAACAAACCACAAATAATTGCTCTCACTGAAAACTGACAATTTGGAGCTACGCACTTTGCGCTCGCAGGTACAGAGTTAAGTTGTGATCTACATTTTTAGAATTTGTTTTTTTATTAGTTTTATCATAATTTTCTTATAATTTAATTAAATTTCTTAGAGAATACGTCATTTGCTAAAAGCAGTCTTATCTTAGCAGGTACTAGCCCCACTCGTCCGCCTTCTATTTTCTTAGAGAATATTTCATTTGCCAAAATCAATCTTAACACCCAATCGGCCTCTCTTCTCTTAGAGGGTGTCATTTGCCAAAATCGGTCTTATTTTAGCAAATATTAGCCCCGCTCATCCGGCCTGTCTTTTCTTAGAAGGTATCTCGTTTGCCAAAGTCAATTTTATTTTAGCAGGTATTATTTAGCACCGCCCACCTGCCCTCTGTTTTCTTAAAAGGTATCACATTTGCCAAAATCACTCTTATCTTAGCAGGTACCAGCTCCGCCGACCCACCATCTTTTTTCTTAGAGGGTATGTCATTTGCCAAAATCAGTCTTATTTTAGCAGCTACTGTTTTATTTGTTCTAAGAGGAATTAAATAAAATTATCATGAGTCGTGAATTGATTGACGTGAATAAAGTTCAAAATGGTTCAATTCATGCTGCTCATTCGCCGACCAAAAATTTATAAGGCTAGAAGGCAAGCTGGTGCTTCTACTTACAAAGCTATGTACCGATTTGAAGAAGACAACGTACAGTACCTAGCCGACGTGTTTTTGGGCGAAAACAATGAACGAAGGGGAGGTGCTTTGACAGCAAAACAAAAAATTGAAATATTTTTAAGGTATGTCGGTGATCCTGATTTTCAAGTTGGTGTTGATGAGGACAGTGGTACCCATCAAAGTTCTGTCTCCAGAACCGTAAAACTTGTTAGTGAAAAAATCTACGAAAAGGTAAATCAGTGGATTCAATTTCCAGCAGAACAGGCTGAAATCGACGCAGCTAGACAACAATGGTAAGAAGCATTTAATTTTCCTTTTGTTATTGGCGCTCTAGATTGCACTCAGATAAAAAATAAAAAAAGCCTTTACAACATAGAGATGAATACATATTATGCAGGAAGCAGTTTGCTTCAATAAACGTACAAGTTACATGTAATATCAGAGAATGGTTTACAAGTGTTGATGCCACGTGGCCAGGTTATATGCATGATAGTAGAATTTGGAGAAATTCTTCAGTATTACCCATTATTTAGAGATACCAAGAACAAGCCATCCTCTTAGGTGACTCGGGTTATGCAGTTGCTTGTTGGTTGATAACTCCCTACAGAAACCCAAGACACCAGGTTGAAATACACTTTAATAACATGCACAAAAGAAATAGAGTGATTATTTCAACTGTTCCAATAACACTAGCCTTTGTAACTCGGTTATTAGTAAGGATGATTTGACAAACTTTGGTTAGGGTTTTACCATCCACATAATATTCCTAATATAAATACAAAATTTGACAACAATCGGCCCAGTACTTTCGGAGAATATCTGTCTAATAAAAATCCGGACGACAGACAGACGGACGGAAACGGGAGACCTATTTCTTCGTACTCTAGGAGTCACATTTTTCATTGTCAAAATTAATTTAAATAAGCCAGATCGTTTTGACGTTGCTGAGCATTTGCCAGATGTGATATTATACTTCATTTCCAAAATTACTTTTCACGCCATGTCATACGTTTTGTGATTCTTACATTTTTGAAAATAATAAAACCTGATTTTGTCAACGTCATCAAAGTGTTGAATACCATATATTCTACAGATGAACTTCTCTAGGATTGAAAATTGACTATTAATTTTTCACGTCAAATAAATTACTAGATATACGAGAAAACTGGTAATGAATTGCAATAAACACACAAAATAAGTGAAGGATAATGAACAATAATTATCTGAATTGCAAGTCCTAATGCATTTTTAATTTGATTTTAATTTTAATTTGGTACTTTGGCTTTGGGAAAAAAAAGTTGGGAACGCCGGGAATCGTAACCGGGTCTTTTGTTTGGAAACCACACAGTATATATTTTGCCCAACAGAATAATTTCCATTTATAGGACAATTAATCTTATCCTAAATACAAAAATTAACTAACTTGTAAGCATAACGATAAGTAAACTTAACTTAAAAAAAAATTTATACATATATATGTATAACTTTGACGTAATTCAGATTTCACATTTCAATTGCTCACCGCACAAGACTTCTTTGGTAAACTACAAAGCTATATATAAAGATATAAATAAATAAATTCAGCCGGGTTTACTACTTCACATTTTAAACTAGTCTTTATTCAATTAGTGAAGTGGACAGTTGATGAGTTGCGCAAGATCGACAGGGATACCCGAAAGATGATGCACATGCAAAGAAGTTTGCATCCTAGGTCGTCCGTTCCCCGTTTGTATTTCTCACGACATCAAGGAGGCAGGGGAGTTCTTAGTTTGGAGTGCATGCATCGCAAAATGGTCCTGGGATTAGCATTGAAGATCCTTAAGAGCTCAGATCCCCTCCTGCGAATGGTAAAAGGCCACGAGAACGCGGGGGCGGGTGCGTTTATTTTTAAGGCGGCAAACAAGGCCGTTGAAGAACTTGGTCTCAGTTTTGAAATTAGGAGGTCGGGCCGGCGACGAGGAGACAAGATTGAGTTGGCAACCGACTTGTAGCCCGACCACAAGAGCCCAAATAAAGGCTGCTGAACAGAATATGTTGTTCAGGCAGCATGTTGACAGACCTATGCAGGGTATGTTCTACCTGAACATCGAGACACGGGGTTTGTCAACAAGGCTGACTTTCAAATATCCAAGGTTAGCCGGGCTTATGTCTGAGACTGAGGGATTCATCGCGGCCTGCCAAGATAACGTAATAAACACCTTGGTCTATCGCCGCAACGTGATGGGTGTGTAGGTGCCTGATGTTAGCTGCAGGGCTTGTCGACGGGCGCCAGAGACGCTTATGCACTTGCTGTCGGCATGTCCGGCAAAAGCGGTCTCGGCGTACATCCATCAACATAATGCGGTATTACGTCCGTTGTCGGGAACGAGAGGTGTCAAATTTTTTGGAACTATCCGTTCCCGACCGTCAGGCGTATACATGCCAACAAGCCTGACATGGTCCTCCTCGATAAAGAACGCAAGACTATGTACGTCATCGTTCTCTGCTCCGTCGGAGACAAACATAGTTTTGAAGGAGGAGGAGAAACGGACCAAGTAAGTATCAAGATCTCCTGTTCGAGCTCAGTACGATGTACCCGGGCCACAATGTCGTGCTGGTAGTTCTGATTATCGGTGTTCTTGGGGGAATTCGTGCTAAGCTGCTATCAGAATTGAAGATCATTCCGGCTTGCAGGAACTCTGCGGAGATATTGTTAGGCCGGATGCAGCAAGCATCCTTGGTTCGTTGCCTCTGCTTAGGGCACACGACTGCGGAACCTACAGCTACTTACCGACCGGTGGGGAGAAGTAACTGTAGGAAAAATCTTTCTTTCTTTTTATTGTACTGGTGCGGTTGCAGTGAGGAGTCGGAGCTTACTGTGACCCCGTGCAGGTTTTTTTTAGTAAAAATAATAATAATAACATTATACTGTACGAGTATAAAAGAATAAAACATGTATTTACAATTTTACAATCACGAATTTAGCTAAGTAGAAATGTATTTACAAATTTACAATTTTTTCGAGTCGTCTTTGTTGCTTAATTTTTATGATTTTCCCTATCCGGTGCTAGTTTGCAAAAATTATACAAGCAAATCGAAAAAAGTATTATTGCAAATGGAGTAATTTCAAAAGTGTGTGCTATACTTTATTGAACGATAAAAAAAGCAAAATAACAATGAGAAACGATACTGCAAACAAAACTCAGGCAGCAGCTCTTTGTGCAGGTGGCTGTCTGGATGCAAGTCGTAATTTATTGGAAAGCCCGGAAGTGGTCAATTTTGCATTTTGCACAATCTCGAGATCATATGTGTCAACAAACGGTCAGTCGAAGGCGAAATCGTATTTTTGTAATAACCAAATTAAAAACAAATACATTTTAAATTAAATTTAGGCCAGAAGGGGTCTCTTAACTTCTGGGGCCTAATGTCCAGCAGTCCAAACATTTCCGTATAAACCGTCTCTGCACAAGTACGCACAATATATGTATTTACAGCACATTACCAACGGGATTAGTGGTATTAAGAAATATGGGTACCTGTCCCTGCTTAGATTAGTACCTACTAGTGATCAGTTCACTTAAGTTTGTTTCCGTGTTACTGCTTGCGATTAAAAAAAAAAAAAAATTAAAAACCACCCCCTTCTGAAGTGTGCATGTTATGCTACTGACTGACAGTCCGTTGTCAGATTCTGATGATTCACCATGTTGAACTTAAAATAATCCATCTCTAACAACCTTTGTTCTTCAACACTTGTTAAAAGCAATCTGACTCTCAAGTGTTTATTTATGTTTATACCAGGGTTGACCTGATTTAAATTGTGATTTAAATCAAGCGATTTAAAATAAACAATTATTGATTTAAATCATTCTTGATTTTTTACAATTTTCTTTTTGAATGACGAATATATAATGCATGTTAGTCTTTTAAATGCAATTTAATTCATAAAGGGTATTACCTGCGTACCGCCACAATTTACGTAGACCTTTCTGGGACACCGCGAAGGTGAATGACCCGTTGTAATCTACAAGTACAGTCCGATTTTTTTAACTTTGGCAGTGTCGTAAAATAATAGCAAAAAAGACATCTGGGATATTTACGTTTATGTCTTTCAGTGCCACTCTAAGCTGCTACTACAAAGAATGTGCGTATTTCGCAACAATGGGTCCAGACCGTTTCAAGCTTTCGAGAAAAGAAACTGACCATGGTTTTACGACACTTTGCCAAAATTAAAAGCACCAGACTCTTGGAATTTACAGTATTTTTTTCGTCAGCTGCAATTTGCATTTGCCGACAGAAGCACGATTCAAACATGACAGAGCCGCATATTTGTGAAAATACGCAGAAAATGAAAATTACAACAACTAAATCAAACATGAAGCTTCTAAAAACTGAATCAAAATAATTAAAATGCAAACTTAATACATAACTTTTGATTGATTTTTTTCTTACTACTTTTAAAGTTTGAATTATTGTGGGTAACCGAAAAACTAAAAAAATCAAAGAAAAATTAAAAAAAAAAATCATGATTTTTTTAAACATCATTGATTTTTGATTTATTTTTAAAAATCCGATTTTTTACGAACCCTGGTTTATACATCGAAAGAATGTCACGTAGAAATGAGTTTGATTTGAATGAGTTTATCTTCTCAAAACACAGGACTAATATTAATAAAACCTCAATCGAACAAAATGTTGTGAATATTATAATTCTTATTTTATCTTTATTGTACCGGGTGTAACGGCGGATTAACTCACCGCTACGCTCTTAACAAACAACTGGTGAGTCTGGGAAAAATAGTAAAAAAAATCCTTGTCACATATTGGTGGAGTTCTAATGATTTTAAAATGGGTTCTTTTGCTACGTTTAACAACTAAACAACTCATTCATTATCACAATAACTAGTAATAAAACTTGTAGTTAATATTTTTCTCGCCCATGACCATGTTTAATTACCATTTCAGTTAGAATGCACAACGATATGGCTTGTTGTTTTTGTAATAATTTGATAAAATTCCATTTGACAACAATGTTTGCCTGATATAAAGCGAAGGTGGATTTCAGTAACCATTGTTACTAAGAAATCAGAACGTAGATCGGAGGTATTCATACATAAGGTGTGTGCAGTGTTGCCAATTTTACTTTTATAAAATTACGTTTTTTCCTAATCTACATCACAAAGAATTTTTTTATTATTGTTTTGGGACTCCCGAAACCCCCGTATATAACATACTGCGGAGCCACATATTAATTATGTTTATCGTATGTTTAAACAATAACAATAATAATAATAATAAAACACAAAAGTAGGGGGATTCATAAAACACAACTGTGGGAATATAATATTTCATGCAATTCAAGTTCTATTTATTGGAGGAAATTTTGAGGGGATGTCATCATGTTGTTGGTGGGGATAATTAGAGACCTTTTGGTTAGCGTTTTACAATCTACGTGACAACTTTAAAACATCTTCAAGATTTCAAAGCATTCGGTTTTGTAGTCCCTGAATAAATCAACAAAATAAATTCACCCATTGATTAATTTTTTTGAGACACCCCGTATAAGCAACTCTAAAAAATATGAAGTGAAACTCACAAGTGTAGATTCATCATATTTTGGAAAATTTAGATAGGATTTATTCGGCAAAATTTTGAGATGACGTAATCAATTTGTTGGGGTTGATAAACAGATACATTTTGATTAAAAAGTTACCATGCTTACAATAACTTCAAAACGTCAAGATTTCAAAGTATTCAGTTTGCAATTCTTGATTTAAGCAATAAAATAAATTGACTCAAGGGGTAAGAATTATAATAATAACATTCAGAATATTTTGTTCAATTGAGGCTTATGAATAATTTTACCCATCTGTTTTGGGCTATAAACTCATTTAAATCAAACATAGACATTCTTCCGATGTATAAACATTAACATCTTTAATACTACGTATATTGCTCAGATAGTTTTATTCCCGTTGATAATTTGCTGTAAAATATATTTTTCTACTTTGCGTCGCTAAGGACCTCTTTACGAAACCCATTTGGATATATCATTAATCATTATGAAACGCGATTTTTATTTTACTAGGTTGGTGGTACCCGCGACGCTGGTTAAACGTCAAAACAAAACTACATAACCGCACAACTATTAAAACCTTCATAATTGTCCAATGTTTGCATAGATCCTTGGAATCATTGCAAACATTAATGGTAACATTACAAGAATCCTGAGTGGTAATGGTGATGCCTGGGAAATTTGACCGGGAACAAAGTTTTGTTGGATTGCTCGTCTATCTCTGATTACTGCCGCTTGTGCCTTGTGGTCGGATGCAATGACAACATTTTCTGCTCTAATTTTCACATTATTCTCACTACACCACCGTTCAAAGTTCTCAAATTCTTTTGTATACAAGTCCTTAGGCTTCTTGGGCAATAGTTTTGTAACTGTATCCTCGGCAATTTCGCGAAATTCAGGCGGGGTACAATTTCCCTCGCTTTCCATAACCCTTGTTTAAAAATTAATCACAAAATAAAATTTCGTTGTTCAATGTTTGAAAATAAACGACGTATGGTGACCCCCAGTAATAATGTAGACAAAAAAATCCCTAAATCTCCTTTTTTTACCATATTTTTGATTAAATAACGCGCAAAGTAGAAAAAATAGTGAATTATACTCGTTTTATAAGACGCATCGTCACACTAGTGTCTTCTTCAAAATACTCGTGCGCCAATAGAGCGTCTTATGCAACTTGCATAATAATATACTATTTTTGCACTCATGAACTTTTTTGATGGCTTTCGCGCATTCACCAGGATGCGGGAGGTCGAATTTCCCGCACACGTGTTTTTTGCTCTCCGTTGCCATGGTAACCTTAAAAAATTGGTCCAAAGTACTTCCCTCGCTGTCGGAAACGTGCATGCCTATTATGTTTTTTTTTTCGCAGTAGGTTTCAAAGCATTCGGTTTTGTAGTTCCTGAGTAAATCAATAAAATAAATTTACGCATTCATTATTTTTTTTGAGTCACCCGATATACGCAAATTCAAAAAATATGAATGGGATGATAAATTACATGTACAGACTCATGATATTTTGTAAATTCTAGATAGGATTTATTCGGCAAACTTTTGAGCTGACGTCATCAGTTTTTTGGAGAAGATAACCCAATATCTTTTGACTAAAAATTTATTATGCTCTTTATAACCTTAAAACATCTGCAAAATTTCAAAACATTCGGTTCTGTAGTTCCTGATTACATCAATAAAATACATTTACGCATTCATTATTTTTTTTGGGTCACCCTGTATATGCAAATCGAAAAAATATGAACGGAATGATAAATCACAAGAAGAGACTCATCATATTTTGTACATTTTAGATAGGATCTATTCAGCAAAATTTTGTGGTGACGTCATACATTTTTTAGGGGGGATCAGCAAATACATTTTGATCAAAAACTTAACATGCTTATGATAACTTTAAAACGTCTTCAAGATTTCAAAGCATTCGGTTTTGTAGTTCCTGAGTAAATCAATAAAATAAATTTCCGCATTCATTACTTTTTTTTGAGCCACCCTGTATATGGAAATCCAAAAAATATGAATGGAGTGATAAATCACAAGTACAGACTCATCATACTTTGTACAGTTTCGATAGGATTTATTTGGCAAATTTTCGAGCTGACGTCATCGATTTTTTGGAGGGGATAAGCAAATGTATTTGGACTAAAGATTTACGATGCTCTTTACAGGCTTAAAACATCTGCAACATTTCAAAGCATTCGGGTTAGGAGATTTAAAATTAAATTGCAAAATGTTGTTTTATAATTTTGATTTTTTTTTCAAAAATCTGGACGTGTAAAAACAGACAGACGGAAATGGGAGACCTATTTCTTCGTCTTCTAGGGGTCATGAAAGAAAGATGGAGAAAACGTAAAAGTAGAGAGTCGGCCGACGGACTCGATTACAATACTTCCTTTGCTTACGCTCGGGAAGTAATACCTTGGAAACGTTAAATTGCTAAGTGTTTACGTCGCCGTCAACGTCGTTTTTTATAAATAACTCACAGTTAATTTTTTCGGATTGAAAGTTTATTCGTTGCAAAAACTATTGTACATAACACGATCGTGAAACCTGCTTCCCGCATTTCCGCAAACGTTCATGCGGGAAGCCGAAACAGCACATCCTAATTTTAAAACATGAAAATACAATAATAGAGTAGATAACTGTTATTATTACACTGTAGTTTATTCACGTGCTTTACAACGCATTCATGTTTCCATTATTGTTAGTACGATACATCAATCAATGGCACTGGATGGATAATAAACAAAACTAAAGTATGATTCATTAATGAATGCATAAAAAAGTCTCTCCCGGAAAATTTACAAGAATAACGTGTACTACATTAGTTGCTTATCGGCGGAGTGATCGTCGTCGTCGTGCCAGACATAAACAATTCGTCCAAACATATAAATAAACGTGTGTTGAACAAAAATGTGGTCTTGGGCTACTTATATACAACTTCCCTCGCCCTTGAAATACAGTCGAACAAATACATACACATACATAGTTTAGCTTTGCCTAGATAAACGCCAACGTGGTTGGCGAAACGCGTCGACAAAAATATTTTATGTACAAAATGTTTGAAAAATTATTAAAAACTTTAATTTTGCGAATTTTATTTTTACTTCCTGAGCGCAAGCAAAGAAAGTATTGTAATCGAGTCTATTGGCGGGGGACTGGCTACGTTTATGTTTTCTCGAGATTTCATGACCCATAGAGTATGAAAAATTAGGTCTCGTGGTTCAGTCTGTGTACCGACTCTTCAGATTTTCATTAGGCAGATAATCTCCAAAACTACCGGACTGATTGTATTTTATATGTATGTTAGGAATATCGTGTAGATGGTAAAACGCTAATCAAAATTTCCCAATCTCCATATTAGTGTCATGACATCTCAAAAATGTTTACAACAAATTTTATAAAATAGTATACTCTTGTATTTGTTTTATCTTTATACATAAAAGGCAATGTCCCGACTGACCTATCAACGCCCATACCAAACCGCTAATGCTAGAAAGCTGAAATTTGGAGAGAATGTTCATTTTATACCGGAGGTATCGTTTAAGAAGGGATTTCTCGAAATTCATCCCCTAAGAGGGTTAAAAAGGGGTCATAAAATTTGTATAGGACCAATATGTCTACAGTAAATTTACATCGTTCCGTGAAACCTGGTACATTTTAATTCTCTTCAATACAAATAAGGAAATACGTATTTAAGGATTTTCGAAGATTCGACCCCTAAGGGGGTGAAAAGTGGTGTCTAAGTTTGGGCGGCTAAGTTTGTATAGGAACAATATTTCTACTATAAACTGAAATTTTTACGTGACATTTGGTACTAATGTTCTTCAACACAAATAATGAAACCCATCTTTAAGCATTTTCTAAAATTCAACCCTTAAGGGGGTGAAATGTGGAGGTTAAATTTGTATGGGAAAATATTTCTATTGTGAAACTTGGTACTAATGCTCTTCAACACAAGTAATGAAACACGTATTCAAACATTTTCCGAGATTCAACCCCTAAGGGGTTGAAAAGTGGTGGCTAACTTTATATCGGAAGATTATTTCTATTGTAAATTTTTGACATGCAATTTAGTATTAATGCATAGTGAAACACGTATTTAAAGTATATTTATTTACATTTTTACGTGAAACTTGATATTAAATTAATGCTCTTCAACACAAGTAATGAACACGTATTTAAGCATTTTCTGAGATTCAACCCCTAAAGGGGTGAAAAGTACTGGTTAAGTTTGTATAGGAATAGTATTTCTATTGTAAATTTAAATTTTTGCGTGAAACTTGATATTAAATTAATGCTCTTCAATACAAAGAATGAAACCCGGATTTAAGCATTTGCCGAGATTCAACCCCTAAGGGTGTGAAAAGTGGTGGCGAAGTTTGTATGGGAAAATATTTCTACTGTAAATTTAAATTTTTACGGGGAACTTGGTATTAATATTCTTCAACACAAATAATGAAACACGTATTTCAGATTGTTTCGAGATTCCACCCCTAAGCAGATGAAAGGGGGTGACAAAATTTTTATGAGCAAACATTTTTTATGCCGATTTTTACTGGAAATTGTATTAATGTCCTTCAACACATTTTCTATTTGAAGGTTGATAATAATATTGTTCAACACAACGAATCGTCTACGCGAGCGAAGCCGCGGGCGAAAACCTAGTTGAATATAAATTCGCAAAATCAATTTTTTTTATTTTTCAAAGAAGCGGGATTTGTGGCATTGCACTTCGGGGGCGAGGGAAGTCCTGTCGAAATAACTTTCGACCAATTTTTAGATTTGCTTATACGGGGTGTCTAAAAAAAATTAATGACTGAGTCAATTTATTTTATTGATTAAATCAAGAATTGCAAAATTGAATACTTCGAAATCTGGCAGACGTTTTAAAGTTATTGTAGGGGTCATAACTTTTTAATCAAAATGTATCTCTCTATCGACCCCAAAAAATAGGATCACTCTGTACTTGTAATTTATCATTGTATTAATATTTTTTAGATTTGCTTATACAGAGTAACTAAAAAAAAATAATGAATCAGTTAATTTATTTTATTGAATAAGTCAAGAATTGCAAAACTGAATACTTTAAAATCTTGCAGAAGTTTTAAAATGATTGTAAGCATGGTAAATTGTTGATGAAAATATATCTGTTTGTTCCCCCCGAAAAACTCATCACGTCATCTCAAAATTGTACCCGTAATATGGAAAACATGATGAGTTTTGCCTTATCACTGCATTCATATTTTTTAGATTTGCTTAAACAGTGGACCTAAAAAAAATAATGAATAAATCATTTTATTTTATGGATTAAATCAGGAACGGTTCACTCCATTTTTCCAGAAAATTTAAGAATACAATACTGTTATTTTTAGTATTACACTGCACCAATCCAAGTTGATACACGTGTCCTTGTAAAAATGCTGATGACGTCATCACAAAATTGTGCAAAGAAAAACTCAACTCGAAAATGCTGGATATGGTTCATTGTACTTTAGGTGCGAGAGAAGTATTGTTTTTATTGTTGTAGTGTTGTTATTACTTGAAGTGAACAAAGACGGTTCGTGAATATATGGATGGGAAAATTGTAAATTCGATTTGAGTTTTCGAAAAAATGATATATAACAAAGTTGTTTCGTTTCACGAGTTTTGTCACTGGTTAAAATTAATGTATTTAGTTCTGAGATAACTGTATAATAATTTTACACATTTTTTTAAATTAATTCATAATTTCAAATTTCTAACGTCGTTTCCAAAAAATTTCGGGTAAATGACATTGACATGAAAATCATACTTATTCCCATTGCTTTTCACTAATATATGAGAACTTGATTTGCTCATCTTACCCGAAATTTTTTGGAAACGAGTCTACTACTATCTTTCACTTAAGTTATACCTACCACTTGATTACTTTCATAATGATTGCTAGCTCAAATAAATAGCTTACTATAGTGGCTGTATGAAAAGTAAACAAAAAACACAAAAACTTAATAAATTAACCATTAAATGAAAGAACAGTTTTTGGGGTTCAATTTTTTTTGTTTTCTTATCCCTTCTTGCTATGCATTATTTAACCTATAAAGAAGTGAGACGGCAAGACAAAAACAAAAGTATTTTGAGCAGATAGCTCCAGTTAGGCAATTATTTTGTTGCACGAAAGTGAGCACATATAGGAATGACTTGCAAAACTTATATCGCAAATTTGTAAATTAAGCTTCACAGCAACAACATCACTATAACAAAATTACGTTGGTTTCTTAAGGTCCAAGTTATTTCTTAACAAAATTGTTACTCACGTTAAGCCTTCATTTCGGAGATACTGTCCAATAAGCCTCACAATATCTTGATTGGTTTGCGACAACTGTAGTGGTGGTCCATTTATATTATCTTCGTGACCATTTTCAGAAGTTCTGTTTCCGGAAGGTGTTCCGTTTTGCATGTATCCGTTACTAGCTTGCATTGTCGTGCTGTCACCTACGTTATAAATGTCTCTTCGGGTTTTTTTACGAGGCGGTTCTCCACCGTCGTCCCCGGATGAATCACTATTTGAGGCCAGACTTATTTTTGTTTTCTTCCTTCCCGCTCTCCACTACTAAGTATACGCAACACAATTTTGTTAGCTTAATACCGTCCCTTTGTTTGCACCATTCCACTTATTACGTCATAAACACATTAATAAGGACAAAGGTTTATATTTTTATTTACCTGTACCTTTCATTGTATAAGTCCACTTAATTTATATAAAGCTATATAAACTGTAGGGGAGAAAAAAATAGACAAATGTATTGTCCATAAGTCTATAAACAACACATTTGTTTTCTTTCTTCTTTCACCATAAACGCCACCACCCTACGTCAGACATCAGCTGAACTACAGCTGTACATTTGACAAGGATGTCCTTGTCGGACGCGTTCAAGCTGTCAAAACAGGTAAAAGGCAAAGATCACGTACTGCATTTACTGAGTTCGTATCTATTTATAATCAGAATACGATCAGCAGACACTGTTATTACACGGACGAATACAGTGGCGGACAAATTATTTCAATGGATACAATTAAAATGTACATATTATGTAGTACAAATACACGATAACTTATTTATTTTAGTTGTATCTTATTAGAAAAAACAATTAAAAAAACTTACGAGAATACAAGTAAAAAAAAAAGAAATGCACATGAATATAACAGTCTTTACACTCTTTACCTCGGTGGTATAAGTAGGGTGTTTTAACTCCATTCATAAATCTTCCTAAAACGGGCGCTTAAAAACTGCTGGTATCGTAGTAGGTTGTGGGGGCTATAGATAATAATATGTACATAGATATAATAATATACTATCGTGTACAGAACGAAAAGTTAATCATGTTGTCAGTTCCGATTGCGAATCAGCCGCAGCCCATCAGAGGGCGCAGTAGTTGCAAACTTGTAGCAATTTATTTAGCCATGAAACAAAATTCAAAGAATTCAGACAAATTCAGATAATGTCATAAAAAATATAGTTTGTTGACGTCACTTTAATCAATAGTACACTATTAATAAGATTCTAAACAAGAAAAAAATGAGAATTTGCAGCGTGCATACGTCTTGTTACAATACCAGTACAATACGATAGGTACGCGCCACAGATTTCCCAATCTCAAAAACGATCGGGCACATTTTGATGTATGGATACAACGATGCGGCAATTCCCGTTTGCTACACCAATTGACCCTTGAAAGGTGTATAACCAGCATCACGATCAGCACACGGTTTGTAGTTTACACTTTAATGCCACTGACTACTCCAGTAAAAATAAACTTCAAAGTTCCGCTGTACTTGGGTTACACATTTCATCAGGTAAATTAGTTGTTTTAGAAAATGAGAATTCGACAATAAATTCAGCAATATCCAGTGTTAGCACGTCTGTTGTTATGAATTGAGTTTAAATTTCCCGCGTCGATCCCTTTACTGCTGGCCCAGCAGAGCAGAGCTGGTCTAATTATTAACATTTGACATTTCCATGATACACAACCAACACAACTTGTATCATGGACATTTCTATGATTTGACACGTGTGGTAGTTATCCGAACACGAAGCAAATACGCAGCAATTCGAAGGCCATTGGCTATTACTGATTAAGTGATTACTATACCAGCGAAAACCACCGTGATCCGAAGGCTCGAGTTTAATTGATACGGTTATTCGTAAGATATAACTGGTTATTCACTATTTCATTGGTCCTTTTTTGTGGCAGTAGCACACGATGTTCACATATTAATGAATGTATTAATGTAAATGTCTCCAACTCTCCACAAAAAAATGGAGGATAAATTATTTACATTCCATTAATTAGTAATTTAATTATAATTTGGTACAAAAGCATGAAAAAGCAAGTGGGGAGTGCGTGTTTGGTTCTAGTTGGTTAGGAGACGTCCAATGTGAGTGCAGAAGACATAAACATAACTTAAATTTAAAGTTTAAGTAATCAACACATTAATCAACCAATAGTATAACTGATTAACATTATAGAAAAGTGGTTCAAGTTGGTTCAAGCATGATAAGCCATTTCCAAAGATGAAAGTATTAAGTTGTCATTCGAGTGTTTTCTACATTTTAATAAAGCCTGCCCTGAAACAAATATCAGTAAGTAAATACTTCTTTTGCAGTGTATCTGGAAAAGTGTATAATTTTTTAGACCATGGTCTACATGTCCATTCGAAACATTTCATCCACAGAAATTACGAAAAATATAACAATTCTTTCCAGTAAAAAGAAGGAGGCAAAAGTTTTAAATTTCAAATTAGAAAGACCGGAGAATAAGCCTCTAGTGGTGATGTTGTCATGGTTGTTGGCCAAACAGAAGCACATTTATAAATATGCAGATTTTTATATAAATCGCGGATTCGACGTGATGAACATTAATATTACTCCCTGGCAAATGCTTTGGCCTCTTAGAGGGACGCAGGTACGTTTTTCGATGTGCATCAATCATCTATGCTGTGTCTGCTAGTTATTAGAACAGCAATGGACAGGTGGAAAAGTCAAAGTACAGAGCTCTATTGCAGGGTTATAAAGTCCCAGAAGGGTCCAATAACTTTGTTATTTGAAAAGTTTTTTTCTGAAATTTGCTTTGGATGTATAGTTAAACATGGCTAACTGATTACAACGACTTTCCTTTTTTTTATCGCTCTCGGTTTAACAGACAGGGTCCCCACTTTTTTTTTTTTAATGAAACACCCAGATTTTTTGGCATTTTCTGAAGCAGAATAAAAAACTACTTCCAGAAATTATCAACATGTTTATTTCTGCGGATACAAAAAATAGAAAAACATTCGCAAAAAAACACCGAAAATTGTAAAATCATACATAATTCATTGAGAGATTTTATTGATCAATTACATCACTGCTGAATTGTAAATGGAGAACACTTTGAACATTTATTGTAGTCCTACTCATAGTTTTTTATTTATGTATTAGTATTTTCAAAGATGACGTGATTTTACATTTATATTTTTTGTATCAGTAGAAATAAACATGTTATAATTTCTGAAATTAGTTTTTTATTCTGCATCAAAAAACTGAATGTTTCATAAAAAAAGTAGACGGCCTTGTGTGTCAAACCGAAAGCGATAAAAAAAGGAAAAATATTGTAACAAAGTCACCATGTTTAAATATATATCCACACCAAATTTACAAAAAAAAGCTTTTCAAATACAGTCATTCAAGCGTTCCGAGACTTTATAGTAACTCTGTATAAAAGACTATAATGCCAAGCCAGTTATCATTAGCTTTTGTAGAATTTAACAGGTTGACGGCGATATTAAATTTTCAAAAATTGCTTCTCGTGCCAAGTTGAAAATGTGTTTTTACGTTGAAAATATGTGTGTTTTTTTTTACGCTCAAAATAATATTTTTCAACTTTTTTTTCCATTTTTTCCATACATACTTTTTACAATAAGCAAAATTTTTGCAAAATTCATGTAGCGGTCATATACTCTCGGGCGGGGGCGGCATTTTTATTCCGCTATTGCCAAAGCGGTCGTACTAGCGGTCGTTGTAACTTGCATAAACATGTCAAGATTTGCACGTTTGTGCAGGAAACAAAGAAGTGATTTCATTTACTTACTCAGGAATCAAAAACACCATCAACAAAATCAGGAGAAGCACATACTTTACTTAGAAAGGAAGGAAATTTTGATAAAGTACGAAAATATTGCAAAGGTTGTTGGCAAGAAATTGCGTGGAGAACTTACGAAGAATCAAGTGAAAAGTAAAAAAAGTTGTGACATATTGTGGACATTGCGAGGGTGAACCTCATATGTGTTTGAATTGTTTTAACACTACCCATAAACAATGAAATTATATTTTATTTTATAAGAAATGTTTCTTCGTTTAAAATTGTATACCCAATTATAAATGGTACCTTAATTTACATTAAAATTTTGTAAAATATATCTAAACATTCGGGATCTTCTGCAAGCCCGGTGTGCCACAGCGGTCGAATGATGTATTAAAAGCAGTCGTAGCTACGACCGCTGGCATATTAGAAATGTCTATGCATCGGGAGAAATTGGCGGTCGTATACGACCACTGGACAGAATTGGAAAAATTATCAGCGGTCGTATAAGACCGATAATGATTAATTCAGCTACAAGTGTAAACGGTTTTCTTTGTGTTGAAGATTTAGATTAAGTTTGATTAGAAATCAAAACAAAATCATCTTGCGTCAAAAAATTGAACATTTATTTTTTCAATTTATTGTCTTATGGTTTCTACTAGTGAAAAAAATAGTATATTAACCACGGTTGCAAAGCCACTTCTAGACTTCGCGCTTCAGAGCCCTCGACGCTGCACGTCTCGAGTTCTAATTTGCGCTCGGTCTAGAATGCTTGGCTTTGCAACCTTGGCTAATAATATACTATTTATAGACATGGCATTGACATGCGTCTTTTACTATGTGTATGATGGTATACAAAGGTCCGTTGTTCTGACGTTTGAAGAAAATAGTATATTATTAGCCAAGGTTGCAAAGCCAAGCATTCTAGACCGAGCGCAAATTAGAACTCGAGACGCGCAGGTCTAGAAGTGGCTTTGCAACAATGGTTAATATTTTATTTTTTTCACTAGCAGTCATGAAGCATGCAAATGTCGACTCATTTATAGAGGTAGCAAATTCAACTTTTGCGACCACGGGTTCAAAAAGAAGACTGAGGTTATGTGCGCAATACTTATGTGATTATTTCTTAAAAAATGAATAAATGTGTGCTACTAACATTACTTGAGTATACGCATGGTAGTTGTAGACGGTCGAAGATAAAATGATTAATTGAGCGACAAGTGTAAACGGTGTTGAAGATTTAGATCACAAACCACCTACTCTAGAGTAGGTGGTTTGTGATTTAGATTAAGTTTGGTTAGAAATCAAAACAAAATCATGTTGTGTCAAAAAATTGAATGTTTATATTTTCAATTTATTGTCTTATGGTTTCTACTAGTGAAAAAAATAAATTTTAAATTTGATGTTTTTTTTGGTGCTGATGAAGAAAAGATTCTAAGAAAATGAATCTAAAACACAGTTTAGATTAATGGTTGAGCTTAAATGTCATAGACAGGGCGAAAAAACTATCAAAAAATTGATTCACGGTCGTGACAGAATATCCATGGTTGTGATCACTTGTGATCATCATAATGTAATATTTTTCTGAGTACAGTGCTTCGACGTTTTTACTACGCTTATTTTTGATGTTGTTTCTTGCCTAGCATATTAATTTAGTGTACCTGCACCCCACACTTTAGATGAGCTTCAGAATATACTTTTAAAAGAATGAGAGAATATCCAACAATAATAAATAAACATATATGATCGTTTTCCGGGTTGGGACCGTGTCAGTTGCGTTTTTGGGCTCGATGTTTCGCACACTTTCGTAAATGGCATCTTCAGAAGCAGGGTTGAGAATCAAGAAAGAAACAATTTATTTCATGGAATGCCCTGGACAATGGCAGCAGTCTTATAGGTTCGTGGGGAAAATACCCGTTGTTAACGTCCTTAAACATTGATTTTGATTTTTTGGAAACTTTCATTTTTTTTAGCTTTGAGTATTGAATTTTTATCATTTTCTATTAAAATACTATATTTTTTAGTTCTTTTTGGATAAAAATATTACAATAAATGTTTCATAACAACATCAAAGTATTGCAACCGAAATCGTACTTTATTTTGTACATTTTCGGATATTAAAAAAAAAAAACGGGTGGTCCGTTTTTCGTGCCGGTAAGTGTATTTTAGTTTTTGCTCCTTTCAAATGATGTTTCTAAGTATTTCTCGCATGTTAGATTACAAACATAGCACTTTAAATTTGTCTATGTTAACTGCCAAGTGCGAACGGTACCGGGAATGGCTTTAAAATGCAAAGGATAGACGAAGTTACAAAGTGGCTTCGGTTCTGACACCCCACATAGTTATGACATTTTTGAGACGTGCTGACTACAAAGGCATTTATTTTTGAAATAACACCCTATGCGGGACGACTTGTGTCTAACACACTTGTTTTCTTTTTACAGAAATCTTCAATTTGAATTTATGGGACATACCCACTGTATCATAAGAAATTTTACATATTTTACAATAATAGCACAAAATCCCAAATGTTCATTTGCAAAAACTTACGTAGACGCAATGAAATTACACTATCATTGCAACTCTTGGTCAAAATATGTCAAAAAATTCATACAACTTTAAAATTGTAAAAATGATGTTTAGAAAAACGGCTTTTGCGTGTCAATTCTTTTATACAACAAAGAATATGGTAAACCCCAATCGTAGAAAAACTCTGTAATTTGAGGCATAAAATGTCAATTCAATGAAACGAATTTCAATATCATTAGCCATGCCAATGACAAATTGAGTTGTTCGAACTAATATCTTATTAGTGAATATTAAATTTTGACATGAAATAACATCTGAATTTTGAAGAATACATGTTATTTATAAATTCATACAGACAGTGTAATCATTTCATTATAAGATTCGGTAGGAAAGGGGAAATCACACCTTTTTTTACATTAACTGATGATAATGATCCAATTGGACAGTAATAGCTATTAACATACCTATGTCAAATGTCATAACAGACGCAAATCCCAGTTCGAAATCCGAGTGATAGTGAGGATTTTGAGAGATTTAAGGCTGCTATGATATTGTTACATCCGTGGTATGTTTAAGGTTTTATCGGTTTCTGTCCATTGAAATTGGAAGTTAAATCAGGCAATTTCCTTTGAAAAAGATTGAGCTGATCGCGTTTGCATGAGATGTTTCCCTGTCATGGTTACATTCATAGAAGTTACATTTTGTTGTTTATTAAAAAAAAATTTGTGAAGAAAATTAGAAAAATATTGAATTTAGGCACGTATTGCCCGAAAATGTTAAAAATGCAGCCAGTCAAGCATTAAACAGTTTTCACATTCATTGCTTTCCAATTCCTTGACAAATATTGACAATTGACATTTCGGTAAGGTAATATTACCTGACCGATTTTACATACAGAATACAGTTCTGGCTTTTCTACCAGCCAACTCTTATAAGTGTAAATAGGCATTTAATAGACAGAAACCGATAAAATGAATAAATGAACAGTTACGCGTAACCAGTTACTAAATCAGAATTAGTTCGGTAGAAATATTGGGTCAAGTGGTTCGTATACATATAAATTTTATTTAATTTTAGCGGAACTCGAGTAATTGTTTTAAATTGTATTAATTTACTAGCTTTTCGCCCGCGGCTTCGCTCGCGTAGACGATTCGTTGTGTTGAAGACAGCCCCGTAGCTAGAAAACTTATTCAGGGGGGGCAAGTTTGTCGACAGAGGGGGTTTTATGTAAATAAATATATATTTTAATAATACACTCAGATAACTACTTTATTTTTCTCAGTTTTTACATTTGAAAGGACATTAAAATCATTCGCACTGTGAGAGCAATGATCACGTAATTAAGAAACAGCATATTTTGAGTAATGATGATTTAACATTCCCAAGTTTTTATATATTATTTGTATTTTAAATACGAAATACTTAGGAATACATTATAGTCGTACTGTCACTGTATTATTAATAGTGTTTTTTTTGCCTTTAGAGTAGAACTTTCTACTCGTTATAGAAAACAAGAACTTTTGACTTACGTGACTATTGCACTGGTACACAATACCAAATATTTTGGCTTGGGTGTTAATAAATATAATACAAGAGCAAACTAGCAACACATTTTAATGAAAAAAATGTAACAAAATACAAAACAATCACAATATTAATTCATTCAACATCTATTATGGCTAAAATCTGATAAAATGTGTGATAATCTGGTGTTTTAATATTTTTTACATAATAATTTTAAAAGTTTTATTTCGCTCCAATTAATTTTTCCATCTTTACCATTCAAAGAAAAATTTATTCCCATGTTTTCGGTCAATTCTTTTATATTAAAAATATTCTTCTGCTCTACTTCATGAACTTTGGCATTCCAGTTTTTCTTGCTAAAGTTATTACTGGTATCCATAACTTACTAACTTCACTTTGGGATTGTTGTTCGCCTCTTGAACTTCTGGAGTGTATCATTGGGAGACTGAATGGTTATGGTTACGAAATGTTTCGACTTTATTAATTAACGTCATCATCAGCTTGTGTTTAACAAGCTAGTAACATGGATATTAAAATTTATGAAAATACATTGATAAAATTAATAATTAAAATGCCCGAGATTTATACACCATAACCATTCAGTCTCCTCATGATACACTCCAGACGTTCAAGAGGCGGACAACAACCCCAAATTAAATAAAAACTTTAACAGAATGGATCTTCAAAAATTTAAAACTTCACATTTGATTTAACTGTATGTATTAGAAGACGTTGTGTATTTTTTGGGTCCAATTTGTACCTAAATTAGTATCAGATTATCAACATCGACTGAAACATCAAAAGTTTCATGATAGCTTACTTAGATTTTATTTATTTTTGTGATACGGCAGTCTTGCATTAAGTGCACATGTAACTTTCGGAAATGCAATACAAACATTTTGATTAATTTGAGCAGTACGCAGCTATTAAAAGCCGTTTATACTTACATATACTAAAACTACATGAATTTTTTTTATAAATTAAGGATAAATTTAAGAATTCGGCAAATTTTGACTTACGTGAGTATTGCTCTCACAGTGCGAATTGCTCTCACGTGCGAATTGTAAACCTCGATTTTTACGCTATTAAATTTTCGTAAAAACCTGTCGAAGTCCAAAGAATTGGTACGGTTACAGTACTTTTTAAGAGCCAGAAAAACCAAGTTTGCCAATCTTTGATGCGTCACTGAACGCGCCGGGCGATCCATTCTGGGGGGTCGATTCTCGAACTCGTTCGCAAAGATGCGAGTACGAACAGATGCGCATGCCAAGATGCTATTCGAAACGAAAATCCGTCTTCTTGAACGAGATTCAATGCGAATAGCAACTCGATGCGCATACGAAGGCCGCTGTTCGAGTGGCGATATGGCAACAGCGGAAAAATACAGAGGAAATTTAAATGCAATGGTTGGCAGAACTCACGCTGTGTCGGTTTGAATCCAAGAAGGACTGTTTTAATCTGTTGCATCCAAATTTATTAAGCAGCAAAACACGTATTAGCAGGGTCGGCTTGATTTAAATTATTGCCTTAAAGTAATATTGTTTTTTTTTTTAAGTTTTCTTGACAGTTTGCCAATATGTCATGTATATTACGCCCCTTTTAATGCAAATTTAAATCAAAATAAGTTGAACACTAACTAGAATACAATATTTCCAACAAAATGAAACGATAATTCTTTTAATTTGTATTTTACAGATAAACATTGTAAAATAGCACTATGAATTAATTCTTTGCAATGTAAATAACAATAAATTCTCTTTATTGTTCAAAACTAATTAATACGACCCAAACATGACATTAATAATTACTCGCATACCTACTTGTGAATGTTTTAAAATACTCGTAATAACTCGTGATTTTTTCTTGCTTTTCTTGTTGAAACACGAGTTTCCTTATTTGTATTGAAGAACATTAATACCAAAACGTAAAAATTTCAATTTATAGTAGTAATATTGTTCCTATACAAACTTAGCCGCCCAAACTTTGACACCACTTTTCACCCCCTTTGGGGTCGAATTTGCGAAAATGTTTAAATGCGTATATCGTTATTTGTGGTGAAGAGCATTAATACCAAGTTTTAAATAAACATCACCTCAAAATTTACAATAGAAATATTTTTCGCATACAAACTTAGCCACGACTTTTCACCCCCTTAGGGGTTGAATATTTGGAAAATGCTTAAATACGTGTTTCATTATTTGTGTTTAAAAGCACTAGTACTAAGTTTCACCTGAAAATTTAAATTTACAATAGAAATATTTTTTCACACAAAGTTAGCCAGTACTTTTCACCCCCTTTGGGGTTGAATCTGGTGAAATGCTTAAATACGTGTTTTATTATTTGTGCTGAAGAGCATTAATACCAATTTTAAAGTAAACATCACCATAAAAATATTTTTCTCATACAAACTTAGCCACACCCTTTTTTACACTTAGGGGTTGAATCTCGGAAAATCTTTAAATATGTGTTTCATTATTATTTGTGTCGAAGAGCATTAATACCGAGTTGCACGTAATAATTTAAATATACACTAGAAATATTTTCCCATACAAACTTAGCCTCTAAATTTCACCCTCTTAGGGGTTGAATTTTAGAAAACGCTTAAATACGTGTTTCATTATTTGTGTTGAAGAATATTAATACCAAAATTTCAACTTATAGTAGAAATATTGTTCCTATACAAACTTAGCCGCCCAAACTTAGACACCATTTTTATTTTTAACCCTCTTGGGGGTCGAATCTCCGAAAATGCTTTTTCCTTATTTGTATTGAAGAAAATTAAAATGTACCAAGTTTCACGTAACGATGTAAATTTTACAGTAGATATATTGGTCCTAAACAAATTTATCACCCCTTGTTAACCCCCTTAGGCCCGGTATTTCAGTAGTTGGTTAAAATCAGGGTTAACTAACCTTGGTTAAATTTTAACCAAAACTGTAACCAAGAACCGGTATTTCAGTGTCGAAAATTTGGTTAAGTATATTCTGGTTAACTAACCATTATTGGGATGAATTTCGAGAAATCCCTTTTTAAACGATGCCTCCAGTATAAATAAATAAATAAATAAATATGCTTTATTATCCAACAGGCATCTGCCCAATTACAGGATAAATAAATAAACCAAATATAAACCCAAAATACTAAAACAATAAATATGAAATAAAATCGGTTATTTACTTCATTAAAACATGCATAATTATTTTCTTAATTCCATCGTAATTGACATCGCATACATTGCTAACTCCATTTATTAGTTTTGTCATTACGTTGATTGGTGAATTTACTCCTAAATTTGTCCTAAAAGTAGAAATCCTGAAAGTTATATGCTGCCTTGAGTTCAGCCGCAGAACTGCAAAAGAAAGTTTTGATAAAATAAATGGCACATCAGCTTTTCCTTGAACGATGTTAACTATAAATTTAACTGCTGCCAACCGTCTTCTATCTTCGAGTAGTTGAACATCATAGTTTTGCAAGAGAACCATAATATTCATTCCTCTTGGTGGATATCTTCCCTGTTCCTTAAAAAGTAAATATTTCAAGAATTTTTTTTGTACTCTTTCGATAGCCTCTCTTTGACATGCATAATATGGTGCCCAAACAACAGATACTCAATTTTCGATCTCACAAATGCAAAAAACAAAGCCTTTAAGGCAACTACATCTTTGAAATCCGAGCAATTTCTTATTATAAAGCCTAAAGTTTTAAATGAACTCCCAATTGTTTGCTCTATATGATCATTAAAACTAAGTTTTTGATCAAACAATACGCCCAAATCCCTAATTGTACTACACCTACAAATTGATTGATCCATAATTTTATAATCAAACAATATTATATTAAATTTTTTTGTAAAAGACATGATATTACATTTCGACTTATTAATCTCTGATTAGTTCAATACCATAATAATAGTCTATCCATATCTTCATTCAATTTAAAACAATCTTCATATGAGTGAATAGTATGAAATATTTTTAGATCTGCTACAAAATGAACATTCTCTCTTCAACTTTCTATCATTAGCGGTTTGGGCTGGGCGTTGATAGGTCAGTCGGGACATTGTCTTTTATATACAGGGTTAGTCACGAGAAAATTATTTCTGAAAATTATTTTTACGCAACCCAAAATACTAATACCCTGTAACACTTGATACTATCTGAATTTAAAATGAAATGCTTAATCCATGAGTTGCAAATGATGAATAATTATCAATTGTTTGATGAAAAGAACTTGAATTTAAAATATTTGTAGCAACTCTTCTTATTTTCTTCTTAAATCTCTTAAGAAAAGAAAGCAAGTTGATGCAGTTTATCTCGATTTTCAAAAGGCGTTTGATCAAATAGATGGCTACATATTGTTGCACAAGTTAAAAGCATTTGGATTCACTGATTCTCTCATCAATTTGTTTAAATCGAACTTGTTAAACAGAGACCAATGTGTCCGATATCAATGTCATACGTCCAAAAAAATATATCCTACTTCTGGAGTGCCCCAGGGCTCGAATTTGGGCCCGTTGTTGTTCTTGCTGTTTGTTAATGACATCACTAATACTGTATCAACCGATAGTCTACTCTTTGCAGACGATTACAAGATTTACAAAATAATAACATCGATCAAAGACTGTATTGCCCTTCAAAATGACCTCAGTAAAATCTTTCAATGGTGTCAAAGAAATCGTCGCTTTCTGAATATTCTGAAATGCTTGGTAATATCGTATTGTCGTAAAAAGTCGCCTCTTCATTTTCATTACGTTATAGATAATATCGATTTAAAACGACAGGATTCTGTAACAGATCTTGGCATACTGTTTGATGCTAAACTTACCTTTGTTCCACACATTAACCATATTGTTTCTAAAGCGTATAAAACCTATGGATTTATTTATAAAAACACAAAGGACTTCACTAAGATTCAGACCCGCAAAACATTGTTCTTTTCGTTAGTTAGATCACAACTAGAGTACGGAGCGATTGTGTGGCATCCTATATACCAAGTACATATTAAACACATTGAATCTGTTCAGCGGTTATTCCTAAAGTATCTCTTATTTTGTGAAGATAGAGCGTATCCTCCTAGAGGTTATAATCATTCTCATTTACTCAATCGGTTTAAGATTAATTCCCTACACACTAGAAGAATTATTGCTGGGGTACGATTTGGAACGAATTTAATCAACAATAAAATTGACAGTATGTGTTTGCTGGCTAAGTTAAACTTCCTAGTTCCTAGATACAATTCACGTCAACATGACTTGTTCTACTATCTGCCATGTAATAGCAATCTCCTTAAAAATCACTGCTTTATTCTATTTGCAAAGTATGTAATATGATATTTCGGACCTGCGATTTCTCTGATATATTCTTCCATCTAAAATTACATTATTTTTATTATATAATTATTTGCTCATTTCTTCTCTAATCGTCTTGTTTTTTTTTTGTCTCTCTTTCCCTATAATTGGGATTACCCCGTTGGGAAAGATTTAACTAATAATAATAATATCATTAATATTAATACTTATCAAAAAACACACGAACGAAGCCATTCTCGTTGACATTGCTATTCCTAACACAAACAACATTATTCAAATATACCACACCAAGATTTCAAAATATCTACAATTATCGATAGAAATGAAATCCATGTTGAATCTTAAACAAATTTCAATTCTACCCTTAGTTATCTCTAATGTAGGTGTAGTTCCAAATAGCTTAGTTGAGAATTTAAAGACTTTACATTTGAATGATTCAATAATTGTCAAAATTCAAAAAGCTGTTTTGTTAGGAACATGTCATATTGTTCGTAAGTTTCTTGAACAGTCTGATCATGTTAGTCAGATTTGATTAGCACCAGTAGGTCAGAGTAGTGTAGGTCATTTTCCAAGTGATGCGCGGATAAATGGTCGGTAGTTACGCTAGACTTTTGGGGATGGGGTGAGATTAGAGAATAATAGCAGACTACTTCGTATGCTGTAATTCTAGAATCTCGAAAGTTGTTTTGTTAATCTAATCAATGCATATCATTACTTGGTCTTAGTACCCGTAATGATAGAAGTCTTGCCTGAATGCCGGTCATTTCCGGGTCAGTGGTGGGTCTTAATAAATCTCTATGTATCCTTCAGCCACCATGCCTTTTTACAGTTTGCAAATCAGCTCCGGAGTTTGCGAGCAGTGAAGCTGATGATCGCCGAAAGTAACGTGTTGTGTGTCCCGAAAATTGGGCAGAGCCATAAAAGAAACAGTTATACTGGGCATTTTTCTAAAAGTATTAATACCGACGGTCTGGTTTATACATTTTTCATTTCTGAACCCCAGAAAAAAGCGTGTGTTTTGAATTTTTCGGCCGTAGAATTCTCACAAATGATTTCAATATCACCACTCGTAACAAAAAAAATTCTCGCCGTGTCCTTAACATCATGTACGAGAAAGGAGTATTGAATAATATACCCACAACGAGAAAAGTTTCCGGTGTTTCGGAAAGGTCTTTGTTTCGGTTTGTAAAAACAACGTATTGTTGCTAGTTGTTCCTGTTGGTTCGAAGGTCCTTATTTGTGTTGCGTAGAGCACTGAATTAATTGAACAATGTTAAAATAATAATCAGGGTTTTATTTATGTAAAAGTCGGAGCTGATCGACGTGGTCTTAGTCATTTGGTGTTTGCTGTGTAACTGTGTGTTGTCCACAGAACAGCCAATATGTTGTTGTCTTAGGGGCCAATTCCAAGTTGGTGGCGCAAGTCAGTGGTTGTAATGTATTAATCGTCGTCTTCGTTGATTCACTATTAAAGTCTCTCCAATCCCTTAAATGTGACATGTGAGGGCGTATACGTCGGGAGGGAAAGGAATCTGTAATGTCGGCTAAATATCTGTCATGGTCTGACTTTTTGACACAATTTGACATCATGTATTTCGGTTTTTACTTGAAAAAGAGGCAAAATTTCGGTACCGGTGCCAAAGTCACAACGCCATAGGCGTGGATGGTCTTCAAAGGGATATGCAATAGGAAAATTTTTTTTTGAGGTGTTTACATTGTTATCGGAATGTGTCTCAGGAATTATGAAGCTGCATTCTGGATTACGTTTAGTGTTTGCTTGGTAGCTTGAAGAAGTAGGAACAGGTAGCGGTGACTTGGATCCATGGAGGAACAAAGTAGGAACAGAGCCGGGTTTAAGTCTTTTATTTGAATAATAACAACTTCTCACAAAAGTGTTTACCACAAATGTATAAATTATTGGCAATATTATCACCTGAAATGGTTTTAATGGCTATACATTCCCTTAGGTAAAAGATTCATGTTGGGGTACCTACTTGTAGCATTAAAAACCTTTTTGCACCACAACCTTTTGTTCACAGTGTTTGAAGGGAATCTGTGCATTATTTTGTGGTCTCTAGGATCCTTGATTACTACACAAGCAGGCACAGAGCAATATTTTTTGGACATTTTGATAATATCAATTCAAGCACAAACTGTTTTGGCGCGTAACAAAACGAATTAATTACAGGTTCCTGTAACTCCCGAAGGGGGTGACATCTTTTGATATTTTCCCTTTTGACAAGTCGGACGATTGTAACCAATTGGAGAGACTTTAATAGTGAATCAACGAAGACGACGGTATTAATTAAGGCGTAGATTAAGTGTACAGTAGGTTAAGTAGGAAGTAGGTCAATAGTAAGATGTCATGGAATGCGACTGCGCATAGCGTAGGTACTGAGGTTTCTTGGAAGGACTCGTTCTCTTTGAGACCGACAGTCGAGTAGGTGAGACATAAACTTGTAAGCAGTTTAATAAACGCAAATCAGCACGTGCTCGTTTTGTTAATACTTATCACTGGCGACGAGGATTAAAAAGAAGAACAACGAAGATGATTGGTTCGATACAAAATTTCAATCCACGTGTGGACAGCTGGATTTTATACCAAGAACAGCTCGAGCAATACTTCGAAATAAACGACATCAAGGACACGGAAGCATCTAAGAAGCGAGTAGCGGCGTTGATCAGTTTAATTGGCCAAGATACTTACAAGATACTCAGAGACCTGTGCACACCAAAAGCCCCTAAAGACAAGACGTACGAAGAGCTCTGCAACCACTTGAAGAAGCATTTTTCTCCGACCACGTGCGTTTTCAGAGAGAGGTTAGAATTCTACGACGCGAAGCAGTTGGAAGAAGAGACCGTGAACGATTGGCACGTGCGAATACACAATCTCTCAACGAATTGCGACTTCGGTGCGGACCTGGGGAACGTCCTCAAAGACAAATTCGTGTGCGGTATGCGAAAGGGCCCAATTCGAGACCGACTGTGCGAGGAAAAGCCGAGCAAATCACTAGAAAATCTCTTGGAAATCGCACTAGCGAGAGAAACCACCATCAAGGCTGACAAGGACATTGAGAACATAGCTCGTAGCTGCATTCCATGCAATAAAGTCGCAAGGGAACCTCAGAAAGCGATCCCAATTCCGTGGAATAGACCAACGCGTCCGTGGCAAAGAGTGCACATCGATTTCCTTGGACCGATTAATAACAGCCACTACCTCATTATGTTGGATGCTTATAGTAAATGGCCTGAAATTTTTAAAATGAACTCAATCACGTCCGCTGCAACAATTAGCAAAATCAGGGAAACATGTGCAAGATGGGGAATTCCAGAGACTTTGGTGTCAGACAACGGCACACAGCTCACATCAGAGGAATTTTCAATTTTCTTAAAAAGAAATGGAATAAGGCACGTTACCGGACCGCCGTACAAACCAGAGACAAATGGAACAGCAGAAAATGCAGTAAAGAGTTTTAAGAAAGGCTTCAAGGCAGCGCTTTTAGACCAAAGAAACCGACACGTTTCGACAGACACTCTTGTCAGCAGGTATTTATTCTGGTATAGAAATTCCACGCACTGTCAAACGAATGAAACGCCAGCGAAATTGATGCTGGGTAGACATCTCCACACGACGCTCAACTTAATGAGACCTGACACAAACCGAGACACGGAAAGGCAATGTAACCATAAAGGTCGAGATTCACCAACATTTGAGAAGGGAAGTATAGTTTGGATTCGGGATTATCGGAAGCCTAATACCAAAACTTGGCAGGAAGCAAAGGTCATCGACATACTGGGACCACGAAACTACACGTGCGAGTTACCAGATGGACAAAAATGGAGGAGACACGTTGACCAAATGAGAAAAAGAATTGAAGCACCAAGCACTGAGGACAGCAAGTCAGAGACAGTACAACCAGCGAATACAAACCAAGAAGTACCACAAAGGAAGATGCCTGGGGAACCAACAATGCCGTCAGCCACACCGCCACCACCAGAACAAACACCATCTCTCGAACCGCGACCCAATCCTATTCCAGTCATTCCGGTACGCGATAGACCAAAGCGTTCTTGTAACATCCCAGCACGTTACAAAGATTAGGAATTAATATTAGGCGCATTCGGGTTTTTTTTTTTTTTAAATGTACTAATCTTAAATGGGGGGATATGTAATGTATTAATTAAGGCGTAGATTAAGTGTACAGTAGGTTAAGTAGGAAATAGGTCAATAGTAAGATGTCATGGAATGCGACTGCGCATAGCGTAGGTACTGAGGTTTCTTGGAAGGACTCGTTCTCTTTGAGACCGACAGTCGAGTAGGTAAGACATAAACTTGTAAGCAGTTTAATAAACGCAAATCAACACGTGCTCGTTTTGTTAATACTTATCAGTGGTGCAGCGCAACTTTATAATGCTAATTTGGGTATCAAAATTTCAATGGAAAGTTCGACAAAACTGCGTTTGTTGATTCCGTCACCCCTAGCAACCACCATTTGATACCCAAGTTAGCATTATAAAGTTGCGCTGCACCAGTGACTTGCGCCACCAACTTGGAATTGGCCCCTTAGTCTCGCGCCTTTGATCTTTCTAACCCGAATTTTAATACGTCATCGGTGGTCGTAGCCTACACTATTTCTAGATGTCGCCTCTCAATTTAAAAAGTATCACAAACGCTTCATTTGAAAATTTTAAAATTGAGTCGTGTACATAATTTACTACACTTTGTGCAAATGAATTTTTGGAAAAAATTAAAAATAGTGTAATAACAATAACATTTTGTAATTAATTGATCTTAGAAACCACACAGTTATTATAATAAATAATGAATTAAGCACCCTATAACAGAGGATGTAGTCTTGAAATTCAGATTTGGCCCCGCTTCTGTGATTACGATTCTACGTTTCCTTAATTTCTTTTCCATGTCTTGATGGTTGTAAAATTCAACGTTATTAAAAAACGCTAATATAAATTTAATTTTTTACAAAAAAAAAATAAACAAACAATGGTCCCATCAAAACATGAACAATGTTTTTTAAAATGTTTCTGTGAAAATTACACTTAACTGCAATAATTACACCGGATATTTTACATTAAATACACTAGATAACCAAAATACCGCAGTTCAGTGTTTGAATGTGTAAGAAAGAGAAGTACCTCGCGTTGCGCGCCCTCATCCGGTCACAAGACAAACGACCACCCACGAAAACGGGTCAGTAAAAATAGCGAGTTGTCCCTACTGAATGATCTCTACACTGTGCTGTCGGTCTTATAAAAGAGACCGACCACCAACGGAAGCAGTCGTCATTCGCCGGGAGACAGTCTGAACAGTCTTCAAAGTACGCAAGTAGTAACCTATTATGTTAGATACTTTTAATTCCTTTAGTTTTGCACCACTTTTCAAGCTTTGCGTAGTTTTCCTTGTAACGCCTCATTGATTTGTCTGGAAGAACCAAGGCACCACGTTTTTTTGCTGTTTCTTCCACATCCCATTGAATATTATCAGTGTCGGTATCACTCACACTACCCATTACTACGTTGTTCTTGAAAATTGTTCCAGATTTGTTAAAAACTTGCTTTTTTGGATGATTTATGAAATTGTTTGAAAATACAAACTACAGAAACGCGCACCTGCATGTTTGAACGTCGCAAATTAAAACTTTGTATTTTTTCTTTGCATCTTAGAGATTAGAATCTCTGCTTAAATGGGCAGTATTATAAACGTTTTATTCCCTAGATAAATTAACTTTCAGAATAAAATCAGTTGTTTCGTACAGATTTATATAGGAAACAAATGAATTTATTTGTAGAATAAATGTATCTACTGAATTAAATTACCTTTATAATCCTGGCCATAATAAAAACAAACATTTGCAAGTAAAGTTTTATTAAACAATCATAATATATATTACACAAATAATAAGTAACAAATTTATATTTTTATTAAACAGTACCACCTAATTTGTAAGTTACACATTTTCTGTAATTACACCTAGTGACGTTACCTGTTTCAAGTTGCTATATCTTTGCGTTAATAATTTTTTTTCAGTCACCGCTTTTCGTATTTTTCTGCTGGCATCACTATTTGCAAAATTAATTCTAATATATGAAATAGTAATTTACACAACTAGTTCGGGATAGTCCGCTTCCCGCATGAACACTTGCGGGAAGCAGACTTCACGAACGTGTTGTCCACAATATTTTTTGCAACGAATAAACCTTTAAACTGAAGAGATTAACTGTGAGTTATTTATAAACAACGACGTTGGCAGCGCCGTAACCACGTCACAATGATGACATTGTGTTAGGTTTGAAAAGCAGCCAGTGGTGGTGTTTTCTAGGGAAACGGGGAAAACAAGAATATAAAAATTGGCATTACAACATACAAGATTGTAATTTCAAAGATAATAAAAGATTATAAGTTCTATTGGAATATAATATTCAAGAGTTACCTTAAACACCTCAACAAATTGGCGACGAGGATATAAATAGTAGAAGACAAGAAGACTTTCTGCAACGGACCTTAACTAAAAATTGACAACAAGGAAAACTACTTCATCAACTTGGCAGATTACAACATGCCTCGTAGAAGACGAAGTGCAGGATTTTCTACATCGACTACAAACGTTAGTATAAAACATACAGTGCAAACAATATTCAATATTGAAATGTTCGACATTACAAAGAACTTCAAGAAATGGTGGCTACGGTTGGAAAACGCTTTTAAAATGTTCGAAATTGATGTTACGAAAAAGGCCGCATATTTACTGCATTATATAGGAGAAGAAGCGCAAGACATATTATGCAATAAGATTTCGGCTGTAAATCCTGAAGACAAGAATTATGAAGAACTTGTGGAGATTTTGCTGAACCATTTCAATTCCCAACCCTTAGAAATTGTCGAAAATTTCAAATTTTTACAAAGGAAGAAGCAAGAAGACGGTGAATCGGTTCAAGAATTTTTAACAGCATTACAAAAATTAGCTACAGCATGTAAATTTGGCGGTTACCTAAAGACAGCTTTAAGGAATCAATTAGCTTTTGGCTTGCATTCAAAGAAAATTCAGAATAAGGTAGGTTGATGGAAATCACGAATTTAACTTTATAAAAGGCTTGGAATTAGCAACTTCGATGGAGATGCAAAGATCGAAAAGTTTGAATGTTCATTGCGTGAAACCCGAGAGTTCGCATAAAATAAGGTTTAGTTAGAGGTTGTTGTGGCAAAAACAAAGAAATTCTAGAACAAAAATCGACAAAAACAACAAACTAATAATGATTTGGAACCAAATTGCAAGAAAACAAAAAATAACATCTTATTTTTATTGATAACAGCTCGCATACTGTTACTCAAATTTCTAACTTCTCCTTGATCAATTCCTTGCCACTCTTGCGTCAATCTATGTGTTAGCTCTGGGAGGGTGGTAGGAGGGTGCTGTAATGCTTTAATTCTTTTTCCCACTATGCCCCATAAATGCTCGATGGGATTGAGGTCCTGACTTCGTGCAGGCCAGTTCATACGTACGATTTCCATTTGTGCAAAATAAAATTATTAAAAGTCGACCCCGTTCACTAAGCATTTTCGAAATCTCCATTTTTAACTTCAGTTAACGCTTTGAACTTTTAAAAGAAAATAAAAAGTTGCAATTTAAGCGTTTATTTATAAGTTCGTAGAGAGCTATATTACCTGAGCCTTGTCTCCCACTTGTCCATCAAAACTTACCTCCCACTTTTAAATATGTATCACCTACTCTTAATTCTTATAACTCGTCAGGTAAGAGATGATTAGAAGTTACTGAGTGATAATCATCCCCAAATTGACTTTTTAATTTCTGACCGCAATTCGGGAGGAGATTACTGACCCTCGTTACAGTTTTACCTGCTCTGTTTTCGCCTGGAGATCGAGTGCGTCCTATAAACATAACACTTGAGGTTCAGTTTGCAATTACCTAGTGCTGAAGGACATTTTACCCCCTTAGTTATGTGCTTTAAATATATTTTACATTGTCCATACGGTACAGAGGCTGCGGGGTGTTATTTATGCCGCTGGTTTTTACTTGATACAGGTTATCACAAAACGAAAATCGTAAAATTAAATTTTATATATTTTTAAACAGCTGGATTTGTCGGATTATATTTCAAGGGTGAGGGAAGTTCTGTCGAAATAGCCTTCGACTAATTGTTATTTCAGTCATTCTGATTTAAAGACATTTATGGAAATGTTCCTTAATTATGAAACAATAACATATCTTAAAATGACCACAGCATAAAATCACAACAAAGTTCTTAGGAAAGATGTAAAAGCTTGGGAAGAGTATATTGAGGAAAGAATAACAAGACACAGATTAGGACAAATAAGTAGAATTGAATTTGTAAAGTCTCTAGTTTATAGGTATATTGTAAAATCTGTAAAATAAAAATAAAAATGTTTGACTCATTATCTAAGTAATTACTTATTTAATCCTAGCCTCCCTAACTGTTCTTGATACCTGCCCCTTAATCCCACCCGAATCAATGTTGACGGAATTCGAAATGCTTGGGTCGACCCCTCACCGTGTTGGCACAATTCGTTAGCTCGGAAATAATATATATGTTAGATTTTTATTTATACTTTTAGGTGGTGGCGTCAGATATTTTAAAATTTTTGGAAAGCAATAAATCATATTCACCAATAGTTATCCATGGCTTTTCAATTGGTGGTTACCTTTGGTCTGAGGCTTTAGTGCAAATAGCAGCTGAAGAACATCGTTACAGTGATATCATGGACCGAATTGTGGGGCAAGTTTGGGATAGCTTGGCTGATATTACTGAGATTCCAGAGGGCTTTCCATTTGCAATTTTTCCTCGTAATAAAATGTTACAATCAACGTTGAGGCAATATATAATGTAAGTTATATAAAAATTATTAGCCATAATACTGCTGACATAAAACGTCTTATGAAGGTCATAAAACATTAGTGTTTTATAATTCATAAGACACGAGTGTCTTACAATTTATGAGACGCACGAGAAAACAATTAGAACTAACTTTTTTGGTTTATTATACACTCTGGATTCACTTTTTAAATGAGCAACCAGTTTACCATATTTTCCACTATGTTTCTATATCCTTTCAGTGCGAACTTTAACATAGAATATTTTGTCCACATCGAAGAACATGCATATTTTTCTTAATGCGTACAAAATACGCCAACAGCACATTATTATTATAATTTAGATTTGACCCGAAAATGACCGGTATTCAAACAAGACTTCTCTCATTACGTTTACTAAGACCAAGCAATTATTATTATATATGCTTATGATTTAAGAGTAAATTAATAAAATAAGTATCGAGATCCTCACAAATGAGGAGAGTGTTTCTGAACGCTGTGCATAGCTAACTTATCCTCTTGATACTTATGAAATGGAGCTTGTTAAGCAGTTATACTTTAATGCAATAGGTGGTGCCTGTTTTGCCGGCTCTAAATTCTAGGCGCTAAAATGAAATGTTATTATTATTATTATTAAAGATAATTTCCTAACAGGTAATCCTTTAATAGGGAAAGTATAACAAGTAAATACGCAGACTTTAAAGTACTCAGATTAGACGTTATCGATCAGATATTTTGCTTAACTTTGACACTGGAATCAAATAAAAAGAAATGAAAGAAATTACAGACCTAGATATTATAAAAATAAAAAAAGAGAAAAAAAAAGAAAAACACATCTTAGCAGAAACAACTAAGTTAATTCAATTGTCAATTTTTCAAGTTACTATATTGTATAGATTTTAGAATATTGGTTGCTTTTGATTTATACAAAAAGTCAATTTTCTATTTATGAAAAAATATACCCGGTGTACCATAAAAAAAAGTTGACTTCATTTCCGGTTCAGGTTTATGTTTAAGAATAAAAAAGTTGCGGGAGTTGTATCAAATAAAAGAAACATCTAGTATAGTTATGAATTGTCACATGGTTTGCTTTTTTTTTTATTTTATTTTATTCATAGAACGTGGTATAAATATTTGAAATTCATATTTTTGCAGATATCATTTGAAAACATTTGATAAGGTGGCAACCTGTCATTACATTCGAGCTAGTCAGATGTTTCACACAAACATAATTAAAGCACCAGCCTTAATGTTTGTAAGTAAATCAGATCCCGTTGGATCTGAAAAATCTAATTTAAGGGTGATGGAAAATTGGATAAAATCGGGAATTTCGGTAAGAACATTCAGATGTTCATTTTTATCAGAGTGAAATGTTTTTAATAGGTACAGTGGAAATGCTGGGACACATCACCACATGTAGGACATTTTCATCGCTACCCAGATGAATATATAGAAGAGCTAAATAAATTTCTTGACGGTATTGGCCTGCCATGGAAGGAAAATATACGATCATCGTTACAGGCAAAGCTGTAGGTTCTACACAAAAGAAATGCAATTTCTCTTTGGTGTTTTTAGACTATTTTTAACATGTTTCCAAATATAATAAAAACAAAATATTTACCGTTTGTGTTAAACTGTTCGTTAAGAAAAAAAAAAACTGTTCTAGAGGTATGCGAAGACTGTATCGAAATTTCCTAAAACTGTGTTTTAGGTCTTTGGTTTAATAACCATAAATGTCTTCTGCTGTAGTTGCGAATTTGATTGGGACATATGTTTTTTTGTTGTTATGGTGTTCGGTAGTCAAGGTGGCCGGTGCACCAGGTTCATCGGTTGGACAGCAGCTACAAATGAAGAAAGGGTGGGTGGCAAATAACAATTAAAATTCCATAAAATGTGAGAATACCCATGTCTTTATTTAATTATGATCAAATAAGAATAATAATAATGATACTCAAAACATTTTGTTCCATTGTGGCTTAATTAATAATAATTTTAGTCATCTGTTATGAGGAGACAACTCATTCAAATTAAACAAATTTCTACGTGACATTCTTTCGATGTGTAAACATAAACAATCGAAGTTAAGCATGTACATCGATAATAATCACTAGGCGGAAATTTATCTTACGAATGCAGTTCCCCAGTTGAAGCAAGGTGTGTTTTACGGCGAGTAGCGGGGACGCTTTGATCTGGTCCACAAGGTCGTAGCCAGTGCGTCGCTAGGAGTGTTTACAGCTTGTTAAAAAACTACTTCTATATTACTATATTACTTCAAATAATAATACTCGATGCCCTTTTTAATTTTTGAAACACAGGACCACGGATTTGTGATCTTGAAATGTTATATTGTGTTGATATAGTCCAAAAGAAAAATGTATTTGTAATCAAACTATCGCCGCGACAGCACTGGATCTAGCGTATGAAACACAATTCGCCCGTTGATAATAATACACTATTTTCCGTTGGTTATTTGCCTTTGAACATATTTTATATTGTCTGTAGGTCTCTCGACGGCACTTCCTTGGAAGTATGTTTGTCCACGGCGCGCAGGTGCTTCGAGGTGTCATTTACACCACTGGTTTTTAATATATACGGTGATTTTTTTAATCTGAACCTTTCAAAAATGTCGAAAAATAAGCAGTCTGCGAAAAATTGTCCAGAATCAAAATTTAATCATGCCGCGGAAGAAGTACATACATTAGTGCTAAAATTAGTCGCCCTCATCACCTTTTATGTGGGGCAAGGATTAACTTCGAAACTTTAAATGGGAACTGCTATTTTTTATTGCAGATTTGGAGTTTACGGCTAAAAGTAAGTATGATTTGTCTGAAACATTTTTTTCCGATTCGTTATAGATGGCGCTGAATTGACGAAATTCAAATTTTTCGGATTTCTCCTAGTGAGATCCTATGCCTACGTTGGCAATGAAAAATACCACGCATTTATGTAAATACTCAAAATGCGTCGTCAAAAAAGTATTCATGCTGCAAATTTCAAATAACTTGGAAATTGTTACCTGTAGAAATGTAAATGGGTGACGAATAAACTACTTTTAGCGTAACCAAGGAACGATATGGGCGAAATAGTTTTCTGTTCCCTTTGGAGTGCTTGATTAACGTGAGTCTCCTTGCCTGTCACATATCAGGGTGATTGATTTAGGTGAGTTCCCCAAGTTCCCCGCCTCTTCTCTCTATCAGGCTGTTTCATTTATGTGAGTCTTTTCGCCTATCACTTATTAGAGTGCTTAATTTACATCAGTCCCCTCGCCTCATCATCTTTCATTTAAAGTAAGTGCTCAAAATGATGATGGCCTTCGATTTCAATGCATACTGAATGCAGTGGTCTTTTTTTTGCAATGGGGGGACACAATTTGATTGATGAGTTAAATATGAAGATATAAAACAGGTTGTAATTACCAATTAATAGACGAAATTGTGTGACGGAAATAAATACAAAAATACATTCAATAAAAGTAAAAAAGGATTTCTCCACATACCTTTTTGTCTTCGAATAAAATTTTATAGTTCATAGCATCTAAAAGTTCATTTTGAACAGTTTTAGGCGTTTCTTTAAAAAAAGTTGCTTCTTTCAAATGTTTTGATAAAGCAGAGTCCAATTCAGCCGTAAAATCAATCAGACCTCGAAATATACCCGGATTTTGCGATTCCCTACTTTCGTCATGTCCAGGTAAAGCAAGTTCGAACACTCCATAAAATTGTATCCACATTATCAATCGGCGTAATATATGGCGATTTTTGTCGACCCTTGCGTTATGTGCCCAAATATTATTAATATAGGCGCTGTGTAGTTGTTTCTGAATATCTGTATTACCGAGAAGATTATCCAAGAATATTTATAATACGTGTTCGCGCAGAATGAAAATTAAAACTCGCGATAGTAACTCAATCCTGCAGAGCACGGTGGGAATGGGTGCGCAGTCCAGTGGTGAGGACAAAACATCTAAATCAGCCACGATTTTCGGTCTCTGTGCCCGGCTTTTATCAGCATTTCATCAAAAATAACATCATATATCCAAGACACGTCTTTAGATCTATGTGGATGTAAGTTTTGATACATTTTATACAAGTGGAGAGAGATAAAAAAATAGTTTTGATAATTATGACACAAATTTCCGGATGATTTTTTAAATACTGAAAATTACTATTTTACTATGTCCAGTGTGTTTGTCGACGTTGTAATTTTGGGGGGGCACGTGCCCTTGTGCCCCCCGGCACCAACCGCCCCTGATTGAATGTACACTGAGACATGTGTCTGCTGGTCCGTTGAATTTTGGCACAAGGATTTCTGGTTCGCTCACTCATATTCTCACGTGTTGTTGGTTTTTGTTTGTAAACTTTGTCTTTGAGATAGCCCACAATAAGAAATCTGGCGAACTAAGATCTGGTAATCTGGCAGGCCAACTTACCGGACCGACTTTACCAATACAGTGATCATTGAAATCATGAGCACGTACTTCACGTGCAACCATCGAATAGTGTGCTGGACAACCATCATATTGAAATCACATGTTCTGTCGCACTTCTAAGCTCAAGTTTTCAAGTAATTTGGCAGTTCGTTTTCCAAAATGTCTCGGTACATTTCAAGTTGCCTTCAATGATGTGGCGACCAGTGACGGCTTGTGAAGTTTTCTTCAAAGGAGGCTCAAATTTGAAAAGCACTACTTTTTATATCTTTCATTATCTGAATATTTTTTTTTGTCATGTCCACGAAAAGAACACTCCTGCGTTGATAGATAAACTATTGCATCGATTAGTCTTTTCAAAATTGCCCTATTTTTACCAACTTTCTCGTTATAGTTCTCAATATCCCTCTTATGAGCGGAATCTAAAGTAGTAGAAGAAAATATGTGTTCCTGTGATTTTTCATGTCTTTCTATTGCTCATGACAAATTTTGTAAATTATTATAGCCTGTTTTATCCCAAACGGAAAATTTATCACTTGTGAATAATACACAATTCCAACAGTATAATTTGTTTCTTAAAAAACCGAAGCCGTTAACCATTTAGTTTTATTACATTTATTTTCATGAAATGCTCTGTTTTGCTTTTTACCTGTCATTACCATTAATGGGAGTGGTGGTGTTGGTCTCCCCTTTTGTTTTATAGCGATCTTTTTATCACAATCAAAGCTACTAAATTCATTTTTTAATAGATAATTTACGTATCTGCACATGAGACTGAATTATTTTCGTTGCTCATTATCGTTAAGTATAAGTAATATTAATATGCCGATAATACCAGCTGTTTTTAACTATCAGAAATAAAACGCAAATAAATGATACAAAAAACACATTAGGCTTTACCTAGGTACTAAAGCCTAAACACCACTCACCACTGAATAGGGAGCACGCGAAACCACCTCAATGTTTTTCCAATTTACACCGGATCGCTCCAATTAATAAGAAAGAGATAAAATTATCCGTGCGACTTGATCTGAAAAGAGATGAACTAGCCGGAGGCTAGCGGCCTGAAGCGGCACCCTGATTAACGTTTTAGCCAATGCAGTACCGAATGACGATGCGTCAAGGTTGCGGTCTCAATAGTAAGATGCATTCTCGGCGGAGGCTAGCCTTTATTGCTGAAGCCAAACGAGGAGTGGTGTGAATTATGATTGTAAGGGCGCAAATATAATTTTTTTCGACATTTTAACCTGATATCTGATGAAAGTAAATGAAATCAAACAAAATATTCTGAAAAGTAACAAATGTCTACAAAAATACAAATTCTTTCATCGAAAAAATTAGAGGAAGCTCAGCCCCAAAAAACAGAGGAGGGTCAGCCTCCCTTGCCTCCTCTGAAGAGCCGCCACTGCGACTCATTTTTGCTTATTTACAATGAAAACGTGGTATTTTTTACTGCAAACGTATTGCAATCTTGTATGCATAGGCTCTTGTTGGGAGAAATCGAAAAAAAATCCTACGTACTTTTAGCCGTAGCATCCGAATCTGTAATAAAAATGCGGGGTTCCTATTTAATATTTCAAAGTTACTCCCCGCACCACCTACAAGGAGGGCGGAGGGGGACTACATAGTTTTTGCACCAAAGCATTTCCCCCATGGAAGGATTAAATTTTGACATCTTTTTGTAGAGTGCCCATTTTTCGAGATATTTGAAAGTTTCAGGTTAAAAAAATCACCCTGTACAAAGGTTATCAGAAAACATTTTTTTTTAATTTCCAAAAAAGCGGAATTTGTTGGACTGTACTTCAAGGGCGACGGACGTTCTCTCGAAGTAACCTTGGGCCAATTTTTATTACCCGAGCGTAGGCAAAAGAAGTATTGTAATCGAGTCCGTCGGTCGACTCTCTACTTTTACATTTTCTCGACCTTTCATGACCCCTAGAGGACTAAGAAATAGGTTTCCCGTTTCCGTCTGTCTGCCGTCCCGGATGTTTATTAGACAGATAATTTCCGAAAGTACTGGGCCGATTGTTGTCAAATTTTGTATTTATATTAGGAATATGTAGATGGTAAAACGCTAACCAAAATGTATCTAATTATCCCCACCAATAATGTAATAACATCACTTCAAAATTGTACATAGTAAATGGGTTTTAAATTGTATAAAATAACCTAGTCCTACACATGTAAGTAGTTTATGACTACGAATTGAGTTTTTACCCGAAACGTCCAGATTTTTGGAAAAAAAAAACAACATGAAATAACATTTTGCAATTTAATTTCGAATCTGCAAAACCGAATACTTTGAAATCTTGCAGATGGTTTACAGTTGGTTTACAGTTATGATAAGTATGATACATATTTAATCAAAATAAAATCTAAAATGTAGAAAATATGATGAGTCTGTACTTGTGATTTATCATTCCATTCATATTTTTTGGATCTGCATATACCTACAGGTGAGTCAAAAAAATTAATGATTGCGTAAATTTATTTTATTGATTTAAGCAGGAACTACAACACAAAATCCTTAGAAATCTTGCAGATGTTTTAAAGTTATCATAGGCATGGTAAATTTTTGATCAAAATGTATTTGTCCATCCCCCTAAAAAATTGATGACGCCATCCTAAAATTTTGCTGAAAAAATGCTCTCTTAAATGTGCAAAGTATGATGAGTCTATACTTGTGATTTATCACTGCATTAATATTTTTTAGATTTGCTTACACGGGGTGTTTGAAAAAAATTAATGACTGAGTCAATTTATTTTATTGATTAAATCAAGAATTGCAAAACTGAATGCTTTGAAATCTTGATGTTTTGAAGTCGTTATTGTAAGCATGGTAACTTTTTAATCAAAATGTATCTGTTTATCAACTCCAAAAAGTAAGGGGGTGAAAAGTACTGGTTAAGTTTGTATGGGAATAGTATTTCTATTGTAAATTTAAATTTTTGCGTGAAACTTGATATTAAATTAATGCTCTTCAATACAAAGAATGAAACCCGGATTTAAGCATTTTCCGAAATTCAACCCCAAAGGGTGTGAAAAGTGGTGGCGAAGTTTGTATGGGAAAATATTTCTACTGTAAATTTAAATTTTTACATTTTAATGAAACACGTATTTCAGATTGTTTCGAGATTCCACCCCTAAGAAGACGAAAGGGGGTGACAAAGTTTTTATGAGCAAACATTTTTTATGTCGATTTTTACTGGAAATTGTATTAATGTCCTTCAACACATTTTCTATTTGAAGGTTCATAATAATATTCTTCAACACAACGAATCGTCTACGCGAGCGAAGCCGCGGGCGAAAAGCTAGTTGAATATAAATTCGCAAAATCAATTTTTTTAATTTTTCAAAGAAGCGGGATTTGTGGCATTGCACTTCGGGGGCGAGGGAAGTCCTGTCGAAATAACTTTCGACCAATTTTTAGATTTGCTTATACGGGGTGTCTCAAAAAAATTAATGACTGAGTCAATTTATTTTATTGATTAAATCAAGAATTGCAAAACTGAATACTTTGAAATCTTGACGTTTTGAAGTCGTTATTGTAAGCATGGTAACTTTTTAATCAAAATGTGTCTGTTTATCAACTCCAAAAAGTTGATTACGTCATCTCAAAATTTTGTCGAATAGATTCTTTCGCAAATGTACAAAATATGATCAGACTATACTGGCAACTAATCATTGCATTAATAATTTTTTAGATTTGCTTGTATTGGGTGACTCAAAAAAATTAATGAATCAGTCAATTTATTATTGATCAAATTAAGGACGAGCCACCCCATTTTCTCGAAAATGTGAAAATACGCTCGTCTTTATAACAATAAAATAATGATAAGGTAAGGATTATAATAATAACATTTAGAATATTTTCTTCAATCGAGGCGTATGAATAATTTTGGTCGTCTGCTTTGAGGCGATAAACTCATTCAAATCAAATAAATGTCTACGTGATATTCTTTCGATGTATAATATTAAGATTTTTAATACTACGCATTATGGTGACCGAATTTGAATCAAATTTTTACACTGAAATTAATTAACAGCGGCGCGAAATCACATTTGAATAATTTGAATTTGAAAGAAAACAATTCAATCAAAAAATCGTTAAACATATATGCACGTTAGCGCATGGGGCTAGTTGATAGTTCTGGTGTTAGAGGGCGGTAGTGGTAGACAAGCTAGCGGCTAGCGGGATGCACCATTGATGTTTTTGTTCGGTGTAGTGGAAGCATGGTGAAAAGACGCTGTAAGTAACTAGGTTAGATTAGCTGGTTTGGTAGTTAATAAAAAGGGAGGAAGCCTTTGTTTAACGACAATCAATCGTAACTCCGACGGCGCCCAGTTTCCCCAATCCGCGCGGCTAATTTTTGCGGCTTTTTAATCGGGAAAGTGTTAATTTTCGGGAGCAACGCGGACCACGTGGTGTAGACTTGTTTTATTGTTTGTAAATTCACCGGTCAGGTTAGTTTTTTTAATCGTCAGCTAGAACTAACACGATTTAAGAATCAGGATTATTTAAATAAACCACTTGCTAGAAGATTTCATGAACTTCACTTAGTCAGGATAACGCCTTGTTTGTTTAATTACGAATAAGTTTCTTAATTCTTCACACAAGATTGCTAAAAGTTCATTTAGGGCAGTTAAATTAACAAAATTCATTATACCGTGGACTGACGGGGGGTTAAAATAATTTCTTCCCTTTATCATCGTTATCATGATTACATAATCGAGGCATGTCCTCGCAACGCTAAAGATCGATTGCATCCCTGAGGTATATCCTCGCCATGCTAAAGGTTGATTGGATCACCGAGACGCATTTCCTCGCAACGCTAAAGATTGATTGCATCACCGAGACGCTTTTTCCTCGCAACGCTAAAGATTGATTACATCACTGAGGCATGTTCTCGTAACGCTAGAGATTGATAACATCAACGAGGTATTTCCTTGCAACGCTAAAATTTATATCATCGAGACGTTTCCTCGCAACGTTAAAGTTTACATCGTCGAGGGGTTTCCTCGCAACGTTAAAATTTACATCATCGAGGTATTTCCTCGCAACGTTAAAATTCACATCACCGAGATGCTTTTTCTTGCAACGATGACTGGATATTTTTGTGTTTATTTATTATGTGTTTGGTTGGAGTAACCAGTTCACGGTATTTTAAACTCTCAAAGTAAATTGTTTTTAAGTAACCAATCTCTTGGACCATCACATAATTTGACATAACGTAAACTCTTTGTTTGAATCGTTGATAAAGTGTGGCAAGTATTAATCTCATGTAATTTTTGTTAACTTTGCAATTTTTCACCTCATAGAATATTTTTCTATCTCACAATTTGAACTTCAGTAATTTTTTTTGTTGTATAATTCTAATTGAACGTAAATTTCATTCTCTGCAGTTTTAACCTCACATGATATTTTTTTTGCACAAGTTTATTTCACACCAGATCTTTTGTTTTTATAAATCTTTGCTAGTTTTGTTTTGTTCCATGTTTCCATCGTATAAATTATTTAATATCCAATTTTAATCCCTGTTCATTAATCTGTATCCCTGTATCTCTCCTTTCATTGATTTCCAACATTATTACTTGATCAAACCTACCTTATTTCATTACTCTAATTTTATACAATATGAGTAAGTGTGGCAATTGCAATATCATTTTAAAATCGAATACAGCGGAAATTCATTGTGACGCTTGTCAAGCACCTATTCGTATCCACTGCGTAGGTGGAGGGCTAACTGAACAAGACATTAAAGTTACAAGATCTAAATCCAAATCCATCAAAGTGGTATGCAATACTTGCGAACGTAATATGGCATCCTTTGGAGACCTCAAATCTTTGATTAATGATCTCCGCAACGAATGGACCACAGCTATTAATAATCTGAAACTTGAAGTACAAGAACAAATAAACACAATACAATCATCACTAAACGAACAGAAATCTTCATCCACTCCAGACTTCGAAACGGTCGTTTAAGAAGTACTAGAACGTCAGAAACGTGGTTCCAACATCATAGTTTATAATTTACCAGAACATCCTGCTTCTAAACCTAAACTGGAACGTCTCGCCAATGACAAACAAAACATATCGAACTTAATTAATTCCCTTGATGATACTGTTGATACGTCGAACCCTAATTGTTTTAGACTTGGTAAGTTCTCTGAATTGCGCGCAAGACATCAAAGTTATATTGCAATCCGAAGAGGATGTTTTTAAGCTCATACGTAGGTAAAGCTAAAAATCTTTCTACAACTCAAGAATTTAAAAACATACGTATATCATTTGATAGGACCCCAAAGCAACAAGAATTGTACAATCAATTGAAAAAGAAGTTAAAGGACAGAATTGAACAAGGCGAATGCACGGAGGTCCCCAGTCTGTCGTCCAGTTCTTCGTTGTATAAAGCCCAGTTCGTCAGCCTAGGGTTCCTGAGGTCCGGTTCCTTTTTTCTTTTCCGTTCCGCGGGTGATCGTTGCGTGATGTACCGCCGTCTTTAATCCCGTCGCTGGTCGGACGGTACACCGATGCTACTGAGCAGAGACACTGCGGGGCCATCGGACCTTGTAGACGGGGTGGCAGTTGTATTCGGGGACAGCAGCTTCTCGTGGAACGGCCGGTAGTCAATGGTATACTATCCTCAAAGATATTTGGCGTTTATGACTTCACACCAATTTGACTCCCATTATAATTCAATAGGCCGTCACAACCGGATGTCTTAAACCGATACCTACCTGAAAAGACCTTTTCTGGTAAAAGCACAGGGCAGGACTGAGTTTTGCATTTACCGACAACTGCGCCTTTCGAGTTTTTTATTTTTATTACAGCACAACTATTTACTTATTAACTACTACTGCTTATTTATTGATCGAAATAGTCACTGTCATCATCACTCGACTCTTCTAAATTAATAATTAACGGTGTTATCAACCGTGCCCTGTACTGGTCTTCTTCTTTTGTGGAATGTCTTACACAATTGGCCCACATTTCGGCAGTTATTTTGGAAGCTTCTTCCCTAATTATGTCAATTGTTGCACTACTAAATTTTGGTGCCGTATTATTCCTTCTTATATTATTTTTCATTTGCGACCAGATTAGTTCGATGGGGTTAAATATACAATGGTACGGCGGAAGTGTGATGTAGAGAGCGGATTTCGGTCGGGCTAGACAAAGCCAAACTCGGTACGGCTCGTACGGGATGGGAATTCATTGCAGTTACGGGCTGCACTTCGTTTATTTGAGATTAGAATACTGCTGATTCGTTGCACTCTGCTGTTAATTCCAGTTCTCATTTACTTAGCCGTTTGATTAATAAATCGTTAATTGTACTTATGGAATAAGTGATATTCAAATTCAATGATTATCTATCACCCACTACAGACAGAAATCCGCTGTCTACTAATCACCTTAAATCCACGATCTTGCGCCATAGCATCTATTTTATATTGTTTCTCAAATTTTCGAGTGTGTAACACTTCTAATAATTGTGTCTTTGTGTAATTTTCTTCAAAGTATAAATCATGTTCCGTAAGGAAATTTTGAAATTTGAAAATTTTAACAAACAAAATTACTCTGAGTCCGGTCCTTCGCGTCTCGACCGTCCCTGGCACGTCGAAAAGGTCTTTTCAGGTAGGTATCGGTGAGCGGGTTTAAGACATCCGGTTGTGACGGCCTATTGAATTATAATGGGAGTCAAATTGGTGTGAAGTCATAAACGCCAAATATCTTTGAGGATAGTATACATCGCGCCACGAAACCGGCGGGCCCGGACAGGAAACTTTTGAACGGGGCGGCGTTCCCCCGGCCCTAACTCTCTCTCTCTCTCCCTCTCTCTCTAATGTGACGCTTGTATATCCTTGCACGTCAAATAACCCTCCTGTTCTTCCACTGGCGAAGCGCTACGTTTTTTTGTTTTTCACGGCGAAGATGCGAATGGGAGTCATTGTTCCGTATGCAAAAATTATTAGTAAAATTTATTGTTAGAAAAGAGGTGATTTAATGGGCCTGTTCGGTGTCTTTCTGGGAGGTTTGGACCCGAACCTTGCTTTTTACCAATTTGTAAACACAATGATATTAAACTTTGTAAACAAGACGAAATGTGTCGCAAAATAATTGTAATTGCAAACTGCAATGTGTTTAACTCGTTTATTGTGTAATCGTTAAACATTAAAGGCGCCCTCCCGTTAAAAATTTATGTGTCTTTATACCTGTGTTCTTCCCTCACTCGTTGGTTTGCTCACTTCGCTATAGATCTGAACCGCCTGCCGCCATATTAACGTAACACAACGTAGGTCCTAACCTTGCTAGACGTTCACGATCATTGGCCAAATTATTCATTTGAATTTGCGCGGTTTTCTTGTGTTCAGAGTGCGCATGTGCAATATTCGGCGGCAGGGTTGGGTTATTACAATATCAAAATCACAAGCCGAAATGGAATGGTAGGAAAGGTTATTTTTGGTGTTAAGTCCTGTAGCATTCGTTACGTATAAATTTTAAACAAATGTGAACCAAGCTTACGTAAGTGCGGCCCCTGTGTGATGTGAGTTGTGTTTAGAAATAACGCTAGATTTGAGATACTAATTAGAAATCAATATCATTTATTTAAATCCATTAGATACCTTCTTATTTATATTAATAGTTTTGTTTTTGTAAATATTTATTACTCCTACTTATTTGGAACTAAATTGGTAGTTGTTAGTTCAGTGAGTTGATTTTAGTTTACTAACTACCTGGCGCCTACTAACCAGACTCCTTGTCACTTAGACACAAAATCGACTATAGTTTATTGAGGAAATTGCGTCGACCTACGACTCGCCGCCAAAAACAAACTGAGAGCCGTACGCTGTAACCGTTGAGGAAAAGTTGTTAACGGTGATACTTAAAGATTTAGAGTTGAAAGTCTCCTTAAAACTAACGTTGTTGGATGTATTACAATTTCCCATGAAGTTAAAAGGGTCTGGATTTTTAAATTTCATAGATTTCAAGATATTATTTGGCGAGTCGTCTGTAGCACCAAGCAGGGTGACAGTGAAAGTCCGATATTTTGAATTACTATTTATTAATAACATAATAACCGACTAACCGTAGATATAATGCAGGCTGCGGACCAGTGACGACTGCCGCTACCATTGTCCACCTAGTGGTGTGTGGAGGGAGTAGATATACAGGGACATTTTTTTAACTCTGAACATACACCATAATATCCCTATGTTCAATCTGAACAAAAACACATCAATGTATTGGAAGTATGCAACCAATATTACATCGAACCTACGCGATAATTAGAAAAAAAAAGATTTAAACTTGTCAACTTGTCAAAATATAATTTGAAAATTTGAGAATACAAACAACGTTTTATACAACGGAAGAGAAAGTACAAATTTTTAACTTGGTATCGTAGGCACAGAATTGTACGTGAACTTTTTTCAGTCAATTATGTCAATAGACTAATTGTGTCAACACCCACGGATGCGTCGAATATAAACATCGCTAGAAAAACAGATCAAATTATGTCCCAACTAAAGAAGTATTAATATACAATTAAACATCTTATATTATCCCCGCAAAGTGTTAAAACACTTTAAATACAAATGTTATAAATTCACCAAATCATCAATAACTAAGTCCAGAAGTAAAATTAAAAAAACGGATTTTTGAGAAACAGTATTTAATTTAAGAAACAATAAACACATTTTACAAAACATCGTATTTACAGATGAAGCATTATTATCATTAGATGGTGAAGTCTATTCCCAACATTATCAGTTAGTCCTGTTAACACCCTTGTCCCTTTATATCTTTTTCCTTTCTTTACAGATATTAGTCAAATGCTAATCCTCGTCAAAAGCACAATATAACCGTAGGGCTAATAAAATATTGGAAGGAAATATAAACCAAACCTTAAACCTGGTCCATTTTTTATTGAAGAAAATTTGAATTCTAATTCCTTTTTAAGACTGCTTCGTTACCACATAGTGCACCAAATTCAAAACTTAAATATTAATGATGATTGGTTTCGTTTCAAATGGATGGAACTCCCCCACATAACACATTATTTACACGAAATTTTTAGAGCAATTGACCAAAAAAATAACACGTACCTACCCACAATTCGAATGATTACATGGCGATAGTACCAATTTAATATTTGTACGTTTTCTTCTGTTGTATTCATTTCTTAAATTTCCAAATTATATTTTGACAAGTTGGCAAGTTTAATTTTTTTCTATTAATCACGTAGGTTTGATGTAATCTTGGTTGTATACTTTCAATACATTGATGTGTTTTTTTTTCAGATTGAACATAGGGACTTTCTGGTGTATGTTCAGAGTTAAAAAAATATCCCTGTATACACCCTACGTGCATCCTACCTCCACATTTTCTCCCTTTTAATTTTCCTGAATACACTTTAAGATTTTGTTGGTAGAATAGCAATCTCAATCTGCTTATAACTAACAATCTTAACCTAGGCGGTACATCTGTATTATTGATAAAAATCGTTATAGCGTGTGGGACGTCTCACGTTACGCCCTCTACTTAGACAATTAGCGAAACCACGTTTCGTAGAACGTAGAGCACGCAAAACGTAGAAAAAACTGTTATATCTATGGAAACATAGAAAATACAATGAAATTACGTTCCGTATAACGTATTTTAGGTTAACGTACACAATCGCCAATAGGGACACTGGGGCCTGTCTAATTTGCAGACCACAGTTTATCTTGCAGACTGGGGGTTTAAAATGCTGCAATCAAGTCGAAACTCGACATTTGCTTATTTCCCAATACGAAGATTGTTGGTACAAAATTTCAACCCGTTCGGAGAAACCCTTAAAAACCACCCCCAAAACAACCTTGCAGACTGGGGCTTAAAAATACTCCAATCAAGTCAAAATTTGATATTCGCTAGTTTTTCAATACGAGGATTATCGATACAAAATTTCAGCCTATTCGAAAAAACCCTCAAAAATCACCCCCAAAATAACCTTGCAGACTGGGGGTTAAAAATGCTCCAATCAAGTCAAAACTCGACAGTCGCTTATTTCTCAATACAAAGATCGTTGATACAAAATTTCAAGCCGTTCGGAGAAACCCTTAAAAATCACCCCCAAAACAACCTTGCAGACTGGGGGTTAAAAATGCTCCAATCAAGTCAAAACTCGATATTTCCTAATTTCTCAATACGAAGATTGTTGATACAAAATTTCAACCCGTTCGGAGAAATCGTTGAAAACTACCCCCAAAACAACCTTGCAGACTGGGGATTAAAAATGCTCCAATCAAGTCAAAACTCGACATGTGCTTATTTCTCAATACGAAGATTGTTGGCACAAAATTTTAAGCCGTTCGGAGAAACCCTTAAAAATCACCCCCAAAACAACCTTGCAGACTGGGTGTTAAAAATGCTCCAATCAAGTCAAAACTCGATATTTCTTAATTTCTCAATACGAAGATTGTTGATACAAAATTGCAACCCGTTCGGAAAAATCGTTAAAAACTACCCCCACAACAAGCTTGCAGACTGGGGCTTAAAAATACTCCAATCAAGTCAAAATTTAACAATCGCTAGTTTTTCAATACGAGGATTATCGGTACAAAAATTTCAGCCTATTCGAAGAAACCCTTAAAAATCACCCCCAAAACAACCTTGCAGACTGGGGATTAAAAATGCTTCAATCAAAGCAAAACTCGACAGTCGCTTATTTGTCAATACAAAGATTGTTGATACAAAATTTCAAGCCGTTCGGGGAAACCCTTAAAAATCACCCCCAAAACAACCTTGCAGACCGGGGGTTAAAAATGCTCCAATCAAGTCGGAACTCGATATTTCTTAATTTCTCAATACGAAGATTGTTGATACAAAATTTCAGCCTATTCGAATAAACGCTCAAAAATCACCCCCAAAACAACCTTGCAGACTGGGGATTAAAAATGCTCCAATCAAGTCAAAACTTTATATTCGCCAGTTTATCAATATGGGGATTATCGATACGAAATCTCAGCCTATTTGAAGAAACCCTCAAAAATCACCCCCAAAACAACCTTGCAGGCTGGGGATTAAAAATGCTCCAATCAAGTCAAAATTTGATATTCGCTAGTTTCTCAATATGAGGATTATCGATACAAAATTTCAGCCTATTCGAAAAAACCCTCAAAAATCACCCCTAAAACAACCTTGCAGACTGGGGATTAAAAATGCTTCAATCAAAGCAAAACTTGACAGTCGCTTATTTCTCAATAGAAAGATTGTTGATACAAAATTGCAAGCCGTTCGGGGAAACCGTTAAAAATCACCCCCAAAACAACCTTACAGACTGGGGGTTAAAAATGCTCCAATCAAGTCGGAACTCGATATTTCTTAATTTCTCAATACGAAGATTGTTGATACAAAATCTCAGCCTATTTGAAGAAGCCCTCAAGAATCACCCCCAAAACAACCTTGCAGGCTGGAGATTAAAAATACTCCAATCAAATCAAAACTCGACATTTGCTTATTTCTCAATACGAAGATTGTTGTCACAAAATTTTAACCCGTTCGCAAAGACCCTTAAAAACTACCCCCAGACAGACTTGCAGACTGGGGGTAAAAAATACTTCAATCAAGTCAAAACTCGAGATTTGCTTATTTCTCAATACGAAGATTGTTGATGCAAATTTTCAACCCGTTTGGAGAAACCGTTAAAAGCTACCCCCAAAACAACCTTGAAGACTGGGCCTTAAAAATATTATTACCAAATCGAAACTTGGTGTTTAGTTTTTATCTATACGAGAAGTGATAATGCAAAAAAACCAGTCTTTTTTAAGCTGCTCTTAACAAGTACCCCAAAGCAATCTTTCATACGGAAGCTTAAAAATACTCCAATTGAGTCGAAAGTTACCACTTGCTGAGTTCTTTACACAAAAAAATTATCATGTCAAATTTTAGTCACCTTGAAGCAACTTATAAAAATGATTGATAGTTGACATTCATTTAAAGTACAAGTAGCAGAAAAATTTCAGACACACATAAAGAGACAGTACATTATGTCTAAAGTAGGTGCGCACCATAGAGGTAGAATGAGAGGAGGGAAGATTGATTGAAAAAATGCCTGGTACCGCGCTTTCTACTAGGGTCATAAATGGTTCTTCCAGGTCCTCCGAGAAACTGGTTGTTCCAGTGGCGTGCTCGAAAGCGTTTGCGGGATACTAGGCATAAAACAAAAATAATTTCATAAGAAAGCATATAAAAGCAGCAGCAGCAAATTTACTTGAGTTTTTAATTGGTTAAGATTCGTTGCTACGGTCGTTGTGTTATCTCCACCTTTGCGCAAACCGAGCTAATTCCTACAATAATTAATCACCTAATAATCTTAATATGCATTGTTAATTATGAAAAATATTGTTTTGTTACCTTTTATAACTGTATTTTAATGTACATACACTGACCGGCAAAAACCCTGCCACACTGTAAAATTTCGCGAAACCAAACTTTAGAAATTGTTAATTTAACTAGTGATCGTTGTTTTATTAAAGAACCATTCACTGTTGACACATGGTGTATAAATTAGCAACAAAAAAGAAGACAAATAAACGCAGAATTAAATTTAATTTAACAAAATAACAGAAACAGAGCGACAATTTGGGAAACGTCTGTAAGAGTTAACGGCATTATTTTCGCGTGAAAACGTTTATTAACTGCCAAACTTATAATCAAATGATGAAAAACACTGTTGACAACAACAGCCTCCTTTATTATTTTAATTTTGAAAATATCCTAGTTGGTCTGTTTCTGTTATTTTGTTAAATTAAATTAAATTTTGGGTTTATTTGTCTTCTTTTTTTTTGTTAATTTGTACATCATGTGTCAACAGTTAATAAATAAGGTATGTAGTGCCATTAAAATCATGTATATTTTCAAATTCTATATTTTTTTTCTCGAATTTTCATATCTATATCGTTATTTCCATCTAAGAATTTAATTTATCAATACAACTAAAATTTCCCTAAATACATGCACTCAACTAGATTAGTCTTAACTGTCGTCGTCTTTACTTTTACTAAGATTTTCCAATTCTATGTCACTTTTACCGCTAGTACGTAAAAGAGTTTTGAGAAAAATTTACATATACTCCTATCTTTTTTTGAACTTAAAATGCAATCGAATCAAGTTACATTTACAACAGCGTAACCAAACAAACTTTCTTATTTCCCATGTTATACAATTTATGTCATAGATTTATGTCAATTAACGCTTAAACAATGTCATACAAAATAGAGTTGCAAAGAGCCATATACCAGTTAGTTACCCAAGCATCTAAAAGTGAAATTGTGAATATATTTTGGACCAAATATATTACACGCGCAACTATATACAGAACAATTAAAGACTGCGAGGTAGCAATACCACAATAAGTTTAGAAAGATTAAGAAGAAAGACAAGAGCCTGGAACATCAACAAGAAGATTGGCTCGATTGTTTAGAGTTCCTATATAATAGTTTCTAGAGAAATAGGCAAAAACAACTTAAAATACAGCAAAAGAGCTATATGTTCAAAACATACAGCATCGCAGTTAGAGAGAATTCTTAGATGTTGCCGGCTATTGAGAATTCATCATTTTCTGGACAATCATGTGGTTGTGCTAGGCGATGAAAAATATTTTACATTTGCCCATTCAGAGATGGAAGGTAACGATGGATTTTATACAAACAATATAGAAGAAATTAAAAGTAAAATTTAAGTCGAAGGCAAAATTTGAAGATAAAATTTTGGTTTGATGGGCTATATCTCCGGCCGGCGTTTCAGCACAATTCATTGGCCGTACTAAAGGTGACGCGGTCAATACATAACAATATATGGGAATATGGGAACACCATAATAACGACGATGTAATATTTTGGCTAAATTTAGCAAGTTGCCATTATACTAGAACGTCCAGGGATTGGTTAGAAAGCAATAATATAAGTTTTGTACCTAAGAAAAGGTAATCCCCCCATAGTGCCCCCAGTGCGAACAATCGAAAACAAAATTTGGGGAATACTAAGTAGAAAGGTTTACAACAACGGCTGGGAAGCCAATTTAGAAGAACAATTAAAAAGAACAATTTACCAGACAGTTAGAGAAATGGACGTGGACACCATCCAAAGGCTGTAAGACCTACATATGAAGACAATTTTGCGTCGTATTGAATATAACGAATCTTTATTTGTTTTCCCATTAATAATAATTAATTAAGAAATTAAGCATATTTCTGGGTTCGTTTTGAAATTCAAATAAAATTAAGTTTGAGCTTCCTATTATTAATTTAAATTTTTTCTCAAAACGTTTTTTTTTACGTTAGTTTTCTCGGAAATTAAAAATGTCTCTAATTTTCTTTAAAATATCTTTAAGATTTTTTTTCCTCTGAATTTTAAATTTTCTCTTTTGGACACCACTAACTTTGTATTTTTTGACTGATAATGAAAGTTTAATTATATCTCAAAGAACTCAAAACCAGCATATAGTATGTACTGAATGAACCAAGTTAACAGCAAAAATGACGTGTAAAAACGCACAAAAAATGAGAGATTGGACGAAAAAATGCCCAACTTATGCATTCTTATATAGTAGCAACAATTATCTAACAGCGATAAACATGAACTCAAATTATCACAATTCACGTATCTGTAACAAATACTCCTATATGTATTCGTAATTTATATATTTTTTAAATTTAAATATAAATTAATTAATAATTAACAATAAAATAATAAAAAAATAAATTAATGTCAAATTTTGACTTGATTAGAGTATTTTTAAGCCCTAGTCTGCAAGGTTGTTTTAGGGGTAGTTTTTAACGGTTTCTCCGAACAGGTTGAAATTTTGTATTAACAATCTTCGTATTGAGAAATAAGCAAATATCGAGTTTTAACTAGATTGGAGCATTTTTAACCCCCAGTCTGCAAGGTTGTTTTAGGGGTGATTTTTGAGGGTTTCTCCGAATGGGCTGAAATTTTGCATCAATAATCCTCGTATTGAAAAACTAGGGATTGTCAAAGTTTAACTTGATCAGAGTATTTTTAAGCCCCAGTCTGCAAGATTGTTTTGGGGGTAGTTTTTAACGGTTTCTCCGAACGGGTTGAAATTTTGTGTCAATAATCTTCGTATTGAGAAATAAGCAAATATCGAGTTTTGATTGGATTGAAGCATTTTTTACCCCTAGTCTGCAAGGTTGTTTTAGGGGTAGTTTGTAACGGTTTCTCCGAACGGGTTGAAATTTTGTATTAACAATCTTCGTATTGAGAAATAAGCAAATATCGAGTTTTAACTAGATTGGAGCATTTTTAACCCCAGTCTGCAAGGTTGTTTTAGGGGTGATTTTTGAGGGTTTCTCCGAATGGGCTGAAATTTTGCATCAATAATCCTCGTATTGAAAAACTAGGGATTGTCAAAGTTTAACTTGATCAGAGTATTTTTAAGCCCCAGTCTGCAAGGTTGTTTTGGGGGTAGTTTTTAACGGTTTCTCCGAACGGGTTGAAATTTTGTGTCAATAATCTTCGTATTGAGAGATAAGCAAATATCGAGTTTTGATTTGATTGAAGCATTTTTTACCCCCAATCTGCAAGGTTGTTTTGGGGATGATTTTTGAGGGTTTCTCCGAATGGGGTGAAATTTTGCATCAATAATCCTAGTATTGAAAAACTAGCGAATGTCAAATTTTGAATTGATTGGAGTATTTTTAAGCCCTAGTCTGCAAGGTTGTTTTAGGGGTAGTTTGTAACGGTTTCTCCGAACGGGTTGAAATTTTGTATTAACAATCTTCGTATTGAGAAATAAGCAAATATCGAGTTTTAACTTGATTGGAGCATTTTTAACCCCCAGTCTGCAAGGTTGTTTTGGGGGTGATTTTTGAGGGTTTCTCGGAATGGGCTGAAATTTTGCATCAATAATCCTTGTATTGAAAAACTAGCGAATGTCAAAATTTAACCTGATTAGAGTATTTTTAAGTGCCAGTCTGCAAGGTTGTTTTGGGGGTAGTTTTTAACGGTTTCTCCGATCGGGTTGAAATTTTGTGTCAATAATCTTCGTATTGAGAAATAAGCAACTGTTGAGTTTCAACTTGATTGGAGCATTTTTAACCCCCAGTCTGCAAGATAAACTGTGGTCTGCAAATTAGAAACGCCTGGGACACTGCATTTTCTATGTTTCCGTAGATATAACAGTTTTTTCTACGTTTTGTTTTTGTACGTATGTTCTGCGGAACGTGGTTTCGCTAATTGGCTAATATCGGTAAGTCTAATGTGGCACTTCCATTGAAATGCACTTGTGTATTCCCATCTTCCTTCCTTCCTGAAACCAAATCGTCTGCTCAACTAATATTATCTTTTTTCGCAATAGATTCTCTGGTTTTCAACAAGGATGGCATCAGGTATTTACGATTCCTACTATACACACCTTTGTTACCTACAGCAATCTTATATCTGCGGCCTCCTACCTGTTGTAACAATTTGCTTGGCTGTCAGATTGAATTTGGTTGAAGCTGTATCAAAACGTTTGTATTTGGGTGCAACACTGACAATTCCTTTGTGCCTCGTTTATACCTATGTTATAGTATTGTTTTTGTTTGGTTTGAGTAACTTCTAAGGACTTACAAAAATGATTTTTATTAACTAAAGTGTGGTTTCAAGTGCTGCAATTTTAAAGGTAATAAGGGATTTCTAGAAGCTGTGGACATTAAAATTTCGCTCGGAGTGCTGCCCCCGACCATTGGAGTGTTTCGTAGCTGTAGTAACGTCAAGTGTATGTCTTTACTGTTTTCTATGGCATTTTTAATCGTCTATTTAATGGTTTGAACATGCCGCTCCGCCATTCCGTTTGACTGGCTATGGGTTGGTGAGGTTATTTTGTGTTGGAAATTCCAAGTTTTTGCAAAGTTTTTAAATTCGTACGAGGTAAATTGTCTGCCTCCGTCACTTACTACAATATGTGGAACTCCAAACCTCGCAAACATGGTTTTCGGATTGTTAATTACTTGTATGCTTTTCATGTTCCTATAAAGTTTTTCAACCTCTACATATTTAGAGTAATAATGAACAATGAGGTAATAATGACCATTCAGTTCAAACAAGTCACAACCTACTTTTGCCCATGGTATGGCTAAAATTTCATGAGGTTTTAATGGTTCTGGTGGTTGTGAACCCGTATATTTCTGACAAACTGGACTTTCATCGATTAACTGTTTTATCTGATTTTTTATAGTGGGCCAAAATACTGATTTCTGTGCCAGTTTTGCACTTGCTGTACCCTAAATGGCTATAATGGATTTTATGTAGTATCTGTTTTCGCAATGATTTGGGGATTACATAGCTATTGTCACAGTCACATAAATATGTAACCTAGTTACGATGGGATTGCCGAACACCCTGTTCGCGATATGATTCCATCGAGGCCATGGAGTGTCGACACATACCGACAGTAGGGATAGTTGCTGACACTGCAAGGGCTTCGTGGGGTTGACGAGAGCGGGTGGACGGTAGTTGGGTTGTGGCAAGAAAAAAAAAAAGAACCTGTGACATGTTTCTCCCAGCAAAACAGTAAGTAGTTTTATTGTATTTGAATCATTAATAGAAAATAACGTAAACTCACGAACTGGGCTTTGTCAGTCGTGACACTATTATTTCTATAAATTATTCCATCTTCAATTACGAGATCACTTTTAAATTTAATATGTGACCTAATTAGATTATTTAAACTTTTACTACTGTTTGGCCAACCGTTTAAAACCACTTTAGACAGCGCCTGTAATTCTGTATCCTTAGCCGTTTCCGCTTTTATTTTATCAATCCACTCGTCTGAAACATTGGCCTCTGAGACAACACATCTGATCTGTTAGTTCTAGATCATTGCTAGCAGTATGAGGTCTGCAAGCCCTAGACAAAACATCGGCTTTTATAAGATTTGTACCACGTTTGTATTTTAAAGTGAAATGGTACCGTTGTAATGCTAACAATAATCGTTGCAGACGAGCTGGAGCTCAATTGAGTGGTTTTTTAATCAAAGCTAAAAGTGGTTTGTGGTCTGTTTCGACAGTGATATGTCTACCAAAAACATACTCATGAAATTTGGCAAGCCCGGACCATATCGCCATTACCTCTTTTGTAATCTGAGCCTGGTTACTTTGACTTTGTGTTAAAGCTTTTGACGCATAATGTACGGGCCGATTATCTTGCATTAAACAAGCTCCGACACCATTTTGGCTAGCATCAACTGACACAAGTATTTCTTTATCAGAGTTAAAAAAATTAAGTACTGGGGTATTACTTAAATTGTGTTTAATTTTTTCGACTGCATTACTGTGAAAACAACATCTTTTTTCAATAAGTTACAGAGCGGTTTCGTTTCATCTGAAAAATTGGGAATGTACTTTGAAACATAATTTACGACTCCCAAGAACCTTTGTAGACTCTGTTTGTATCATAGAAATAATATTATATGGAAGTAACTTAGAGAGAGATGCGCGTTGTCAACACAGTCGGACAGAGATGGGTTTCTTTGGGTGGCAACACATTGGCGCGAAACTGCCCGGCAATGTGTTTCTGGGAGGTTTCTTTCGTGTTCTCGCATGGTGTGTGAAGGTGTTTTGTTTGCAAAATTACGTTTAGTGGACTCAAGTTACAATTATTCAAATTAGTAGTGTTCTTAGGTTGCATTTTATCGAACTATTTGTTAAATATGGTGAAATCGTGTTGTGCATATAACTGCACGGAACGTGCAAACGGAAGCAATTTTATTTCATTTCACAGGTAGTAATTACATGTTGTATACAAACGAAGGATTTCGCATAATATAAAAATTTTGTTAGATTCCCTAAACATCCCGAATTACGAAAAAAATGGATTATAGCTACAAAAAGGGAGGATTTTATACCTACTGAAAATACTAGTATTTGTGGAAAACATTTTCTAGAATCAGATTTCATAATCCATTTTGGTAAAAGACAATTGAAGAAAGATGTTATTCCCAGCGTCTTTAATTTTCCTGAACATTTATGCAAAAATAAAAAAAACAGAAGAATACTTAAGCGAAGGCGTTCATTTCCAACAAGGTACCTAAACACACTTACTTTACTCATTAATCAATATTATTATTTTTTAACTCATTTTTGGTTATTGTGTTAGTTAATTGTACGTGAATTTAAAAAATTGATCTTGGTAGAGAATTCACACAATTTAATATGTCTAATTAAATTAGTCAAACTGTTAGTTTTTCCGAAAGTTTAATTACTTTTATCCTAAAAATTCAGATTTCCAAATGTTAGCTTGAAAAAACAATTATTGTACACTATTAGATTTCGGTAACTTGTAGAAGATTGTTGTATTAACTGAATTCGTAATGTATTGTAGATTCTGCACACATTTCATTTTATTAAAAGAGGATTTCCATCGCTTAACACGATTTCTGTTATTTTAGATTATATATAATTATAATGTAAGCTGTGAAAATATAGTTTTCATTAATAAACGTTTGTTATAATAATTTGTTTGAACAAATTCGGAAGAAAACGTATTAATTCCCGTGCAAATGAAGCGTTTCTTGCCACTCAGCACGTGACACCCAGTCAGCCGTCCTTTCCCCACTGACGCATAACCGGTCTAGCTATTTCTCTCTTATGTTGATTACACTCGCCTGCGTATGGAAACGTATACAAGGCTCCATCCACTCCTTTATTATATCAATGGTTTGTATGCTGGTTGAGGAAAAGTTTTTATTGCCTGCATCCTGTCAGGGTCTAGAGCTACACCCTCACCGCTTATTATGTATGTTCCATAAATTTAAGTTCGTTTACCCCAAACTTGCATTTTGTGTCATTGAATTTCACATTATTTTCACGGGCAATTTTCAACACCGCCCTTAAAGTATTGTTATGATTTGTTTTCGACTTTCCCCATATTAAAATATTATCAATATACACCGCTACATTAGGAATATTAAAATTATTTAGGAAATATTCATTAAATACTTCCGGCGTACACTTTACCCCGTAAGGTAAACGCAAAAATTTGTACCGCCCAAAAGGTGTTCCCACTGTGCACAAATTGCTACTCTCCTAATCCAGAGGTATTTGATAAAATGCTTGATTTGCGTCTAATTTCGAAAATACTTTAGCCCCTTTCAATTGCTCCGTTATCAAACGTAATAACAAGTGTTCAACCCCCACTTGTATCCAGGGAGCGACGACCTATATCCCGCAATAACCTTCAGACTTACTACGTCATTAACCCAGCAGTGTATGCACACTCATCTTAGCCGTCGCTAGACTGATCCCCACTTCATCCTCACAACTGGAATTTCATCAGCTTCCCATATTTTTACCATATAAGGACGCGGAACTACCGATTGGTCTACGCATCTTCGCATCTCATTACCATGTAAGGGCATACAGTACCACACAGGAAGCACGGGTCTACTCCTCTCCAAGACGAAGCTATATAAGGGCGAATTTCCAGCAGAAGCGGGATTGAAGTCATGTTCTCCAGTAAAAAGTCGCAAGTCGTACCGTACGCCGTTCCCACATATAAAATAGTATATTCAGTTCAATTAGTAGATAAATTGTGTTAACCTGCTGTGTTTTATAGAATCAAATTTTCCTCAATCAGATTGTAAATTCATGCACCTATTTATATATAATCTACACAGATGCTAATGGACTGTTATTTCCTGGTATCATGTGGGCCCACAGTGAAAAATTTTGAGGAGCAACAACAAATGCTTGCAAATCGTTCCACGCGAAATATAATAACTCATTTGGTTCTTGTCATCCTAATAGTGTTACTTTTTCGAAATATTAAAGAAATCTGTCTATGTAAAAATTTGGTTTTCTTTAAAGAAGAAAAACACCATACTCAGAAATTATGAAAGAAAGCTCCAACAAAATTTTACCTACTTCATGGAGGATAAAATGGGGTAGGTGTGATAATATTTCCAGGTAGCGAGCGCAACTCGGAACATCTACCTACAGTGAAATGTGCGCAATTCGGACTTTTTGAGCTCGAAAACTCAGGTAGCAGTGTAGCCCTTAAGGTGGAGATGGTGGACTTCCATCTGCCTGAAATTTTTTTTTTTGGTGGAGGGGAAATGTCTACGCAGACCACCGTAATGGTTCTTGGCCTCTTCTGCGGCCTACGGTGGTACTGGGGGAATAGTTACCGCCCTAAAACCCCTCCTTCTTCTGCTCGGGTACCTGGACATTGTCCCTTACACCCATGACGAGCATCTCGGTAGACACAGTGGGAGCTGCGCTACCGAGCTCGGTTGAGCTATTGATTGCCTAGGAGTTGGCCCCCAACATCGGCTTTCCCTCGCGGTTTCTGTGCCCGGTGGAGATCTGAAACAGAAAAAGTGCGCTATGCGCTGGCGTTAGATGTGCAACATCTTGGCGGCGATGCGGTCGGGCAGTGGGGGAGGCTGGGGAAGGCCGGTTGGTGGAGACGGCAGGTGGTGTACTTGCCGGCCAATAGGGCGAGGGTGAGAACCTCCGTTAAACTGTGAATTTATTGCCGTTCAGTATGATCCCGTTTTCTGATTATTTTGCCATACTTTTGGGAAACCTCGCATTTCATTTTAATTTAATAATTTCACTGTACTTTAGCGCATTAATGGTACTAATTTCTCAACGTTTAGCTGTACTTAAAGACTGTGACCATTCATTTTTGCGTCTATTTGACTGTCCCGTAACCGCTGATTTTCTCGTGAACAAGTGTTCGCACTCGGCGTATTTAGCTAATTAAATAAAGTAATATTTACTTATCTCTCTCTTTGCATGTTTAATTTCACAAGTTAGCGTAGATTTAAGTATATGTTGTGATAACCCAAACTTCCCGCCTTTCAATTGACCTTAAAAAAGTTTGAAAGGCCCGCGAAAAATTTAAAAATTCAAAGTTTGGGCTTGGCTGTGATCGTCTAACAAATGAGAACCTACGTTGTGTTTTTTTTTTGTTTTTGAAAAATTGGCGGGAAGACGTTCTTTCATACAAGTGCATACACTGTCGAGAGCGCAAGAAATAATAGACAAAATTAGGTAGGACGAAAGCCTTCCTAAGGAGGAAAAAGAAACGAAGAACGACAGGGACTCAACTTGCCCTTCTGGCGACTCCGCAGTGTCAAGGTGTCATCGGTCTTCATTCCCCAAAACCCCCTGGGGTTTTATTCACCGAAATATTACATTTCAAACACGTTAAGATATATGAAAGAAAACACTCGCGAATTGACAGACATACACGTATGAAAAACGAACAAACGGAAAATTCTATACATCTGTTTGGGATCAATGCAAATATTTGAATATCACAAATTTAATAAAACAAATCAAAACTGAATCAAATAGCTGGATAGAAATACACAAGTTATTACAGGCGTGAGGCGTAAGATCCTTTTTTTTGTTACAGCAGTTAACAGGAGCACAACAAAAATACCCCTGGGGCGTTGTAGCATAAGCGGAGTCTGGGCTACCGGTCTGGAGCTGTTCTCCCCCCACGACGGTGATTCTATCTATCGCAAAGCCTACCCCACACGCATATCTCCATTACTACCGTGCCCTGCAGAACTAGGCCATGACGGTCGTCCGACCCGCAAGAGATCTCGGCTATGTGCAGAAGCCGAGAAATTTACAACAACGGCGGCCGCCCTTGAATCTATCCAAACCTGTGGACTTGTACAGGTGGCACGATTAATCTCGTCAGCTCGACTAGGAACCGAACTTCGCTTCTGCCACGTCTTCTGTGTCATTTAACCTCAATTCCATTTTTAAATATTCAATCTCTTATAACTCTGATATTAACAATAATTGAACAAGTGTTAAAGTTTCAAAGAGCAATAAACAACATTCAGATTCGCCATACAACCTTGTGAAATTTTAAACAACAAATAATTCTTATGTGAGATTCAAATTGGACATCAAATGATATGATAGAAACATTCATCAACAAAGTATTTACAAAACAAAACTTAGCAAGGATTTATGAAACAGAAGATCTGGTGTGAAATAAACTTGTACAAATAGAAATATTATGTGAGGTTAAAACTGTAGGACATGAAATTTACGTTCAATTAAAATTATACAACAAACAAAATTACTGAGGTTAAAATTGTGAGATTAAGAAATATTGTATGAGGTGAAAATTTGCAGAGTTAACAAAATTTACATGAGATTAATACTTGCCACACTTTATCAACGGTTCAAACAAAGAGTTTACAATATGTCAAATTATATCATGATCTAAGTGATTGGTTACTTCAAAAAAACAATTTACTTTGAAAGTTTAAAATACCGCGAACTGGTTACCCCAACAAAACACATAATAAACAAACAGAAAAATATCCAATCATCGCTCCGAGGCAAAAAGCGTCTCGGGGATGCAAATTTTAAAATCGTTGCGAGGAAAAAACGTCTCGGTGATGTAAATTTCAAAATCGTTGCGAGGAAAAAGCGTCTCGGTGATGTAATCAATCTGTAGCGTCGTGAGGCATGCCTTGATAAATTAATCAATCTGAAGCGTTGTGGTGGCATGCCTTGATGAATTAATCAATCTGTGCCGTTGTGATGACGTGCCTTGATGAATTAATCAATCTGTAGCGTTGTGATGGCATGCTCCGATGAATCAATCATGATAACGATGATAAGCGCATAAGGGAAGAAAACATTTTAAACCCCTCGAGCCAGTTCGCAGTATAATGAACTTGTTTAACTGCCGTAAATGAACTATTAGCAATCTTGTATGAAGAATTTAGAAGTGTTATAATGTAACACTTACGTATATGCATCCAGAGACCTATTCGTAATTACACATAAGGTGTTTTTCCTGACTAAGTGAATTTCATGAAATCTTCTAGCAAATGGTTTATTTAAATAATCCTGATTGTTAAATTGTGTTTGCACTAGCTGACTATTAAGAAAAACTAACTTGATTGGTGAATTTACAAACAATGAAACAAATTTACAACACGTGTTTCGGGTGGACCGGAAGTCCGCATTTCTCCGATTAAAATGCCACAAGAATTAACCGCGCGGGTTGGGGACAACTGTATCACTATGAAAATTACGATTGATTGTCGTTAAACAAAGGCTTCCTCCCGTTTTATTAACTACCAAACCAACTAATTTAAACCTAGCGTTTACCACGTAGTTACACTCACACCAACACATTCATAATAATCTACGCCATGCAGCTTCTCTACCAACCCTCTAACTGCAATCTCCCTAGCCTTACGTGCTGCCATCTAACTCAAAGATCATGCATTAACCCGACATGTCTATTTGGCTGCCTATGTTTAACGATTCCCTTTTCGTGATTGAATTTTTTTTTTTTCAAATTCAAATTATTCAAATGTGATTTCGCGCCGCTGTTAATTAATTTCAGCGCGAAAACTTTGATTTAAATTCGGTCACCACAATGTTTTAATTCGTTAGTTGTAATTGTTTTAATAGTAGGTACTTAGTAGACGGATAAATACCCAATCGCAGTTTATTAAATACTTAAGTGCATTACTCGAATTCGTATTTAGCAATTTTCGAAGTTTACTTATCAGGCACGTAATATTAATATTGTTTAGAAGGTATCGCACCTAATTAGGGATTTACTATGTTAATTTGAAGTTTTTAGTTGGATAATAATATTAGATGCTTTTTTAGGATTAAATTTAGAGTCTTGGGTTATGTTCGTAGATTTTAAGGTTTTCAGTAATGGAACACAATTGCGTAGCGCTTTTTACATAGTTTTGCATGTTTTTAGTTATGTAAGGTTAATCTCATGTTTTATTTTGCCACTCTCTATTTACATATTTACTCATTTATCATTTTTGTTGTAGTTTTATTTTTCCATATAATATGTATTAAATTGTTAGGAACGTTTAATTATTCCCCCATACGCAGTTTAGCTCTTCCATTTACAAGGAAATGGGTCTACACCCAAATAAACAATTTTGTTAGTGTCCAAATGCTCGGCCGCGGTAAAAAACAATTTGGGCACGACAATACTCCAGTTTTTCTTAGTTTTGGGAAAAATTTAACAACGGTGCACTCAATATTCAGATTTACGAGGGTTGTCCGGCGGAAATTGAGCCTCGTCTAGAAGATGGGTGTTTAAAAAAAAAACTTCGACTGTATGTATACACCATTGATATAATAAAGGAGTGGATGGAGCCTTGTATACGTTTCCATACGCAGGCGAGTGTAATCAACATAAGAGAGAAACAGCTATAATTGGATTCATGTATCTTTTGACACACGTGACCGAAGTATCATACAAGCTCAGACAGCACCTACCATAAGAATCTTTGTTTTAAGGATTACAAAAACGAAAAGCCAGACAAATAGTATGTCTACCGAAATTAGGCCAAATTACGCTCTACGTCAGTTATTCTCTTCCACAAAGTTCCTTGAATTAGAAAAAGATAAAATACGCAATAAATGCGTCCACATAGTGCGACAGGCACTGATGTAGTCAATCTAGTGACTGTTAATAATTCATCGATTTTTCAACAAACGTCACTGTCATTTTTGGTTTTACTCAGAGTGGTTAATCGCAGTTTTTCGTTGTTCTATTTAAGTTTTCTATTCAGTTCTTCGTAAAGTTCGTTGGTTGTTAGGATTCTTGTTTCATTGTCCTATTTTTTATGTTTTGTTATCTTATTTCTTATTCGTGTTTGGTCTACAACATGGCGGGCAAACGTTTGAGTTCCCGTGCCCAGGACATCGTGTCCAACTTTATCGAGTATTTTGCTCTTGAGAAGGAAAATGGTGGTCCTTTAATCTCATTAAATGGTACAGAACAAGTAAGTAAGTAAAAACCACTTGAAGGTTCATGGTTAATAATTTCGCTCAAATTTTTAGCGAGTTGCAGATGCTCTAGGCGTTACTCGCCGAACCGTTTCGAAGATTAAAACTCGAAAAGAAAGATTCTGCGTTCTTCCCAGTCCGACAAAATCACGACCCAATCGGAAAGCACCGAAACCAAAAGACCTGCCTGAGCCTACACATTTGTGTCATGTTGACGTTATGAACATTGCTATCTTTTTGACTAATTACTACAAAGTAACAGTTATTAGTTCGGACGTTAGCTTTTGGTCACGTGTGTAAAAAGATACATTAATCCAACTATAGACCGGTTATGCGTCAGTGGGGAAAGGACGGCGGACTGGGTGTCACGTGCTGAGTGGCAAGAAAAGCTTCATTTGCACGGGAATTAATACGTTTTCTTCCGAATTTGTTCAAACAAATTATTATAACAAACGTTTATTAATGAAAACTATATTTTCACAGCTTACATTATAATTATATATAATCTAAAATAACAGAAATCGTGTTAAGCGATGGAAATCCTCTTTTAATAAAATGAAATGTGTGCAGAATCTACAATACATTACGAATCCAGTTAATACAACAATCTTCTACAAGTTACCGAAATCTAATAGTGTACAATAATTGTTTTTTCAAGCTAACATTTGGAAATCTGAATTTTTAGGATAAAAGTAATTAAACTTTCGGAAAATCTAACAGTTTGACTAATTTAATTAAACATATTAAATTGTGTGAATTCTCTACCAAGATCAATTTTTTAAATTCACATACAATTAACTAACACAATAACCAAAAATGAGTTAAAAAATAATAATATTGATTAATGAGTAAAGTAAGTGTGTTTAGGTACCTTGTTGGAAATGAACGCCTTCGCTTAAGTATTCTTTTGTTTTTTTTTATTTTTGCATAAATGTTCAGGAAAATTAAAGACGCTGGGAATAACATCTTTCTTCAATTGTCTTTTACCAAAATGGATTATGAAATCTGATTCTAGAAAATGTTTGCATAAATACGAGTATTTTCAATAGGTATAAAATCCTCCCTTTTTGTAGCTATAATCCATTTTTTTCGTAATTCGGGATGTTTAGGGAATCTAACAAAATTTTTATATTATGCGAAATCCTTCGTTTGTATACAACATGTAATTACTACCTATGAAATGAAATAAAATTGCTTCCGTTTGCACGTTCCGTGCAGTTATATGCACAACACGATTTCACCATATTTAACAAATAGTTCGATAAAATGCAACCTAAGAACACTACTAATTTGAATAATTGTAACTTGAGTCCACTAAACGTAATTTTGCAAACAAAACACCTTCACACACCATGCGAGAACACGAAAGAAACCTCCCAGAAACACATTGCCGGGCAGTTTCGCGCCAATGTGTTGCCACCCAAAGAAACCCATCTCTGTCCGACTGTGTTGACAACGCGCATCTCTCTCTAAGTTACTTCCATATAATATTATTTCTATGGTATACACACATAATGTTAGTAGTTGATGTCAGGGGTCTTGAAATGAGATAGCCTTCACCTTATCCTTTCTTTGCGAAGTTTTCCGACCCGCCCGCCAGGAGTCGTAATGAAAAGAAATCTGTAAAAGCTGTGATTTTCAAAATTTTTGAGAATTCGTTTAAATCTCCTAGCAACGGCAGTGTTTATCATTTGACACATTTCCTGTGTTGTATTCGCGTGATTTATGCGTGATTTCATAGTGGGATAGTGATTCTCAAAGTTTTCTTAATTTATGTGTTTACATTGTACATTGTAGAGTGTAATTGCCAAATGTAAGTATATAACTTTGCCTTGACTAGATTATTATACCCAATTTTTGTAGAACAAAAATGCAAGACAACAACATGTTACGGATATACGACGAGAGTTAAGCCGATCTTTGGGTTCCACGTCCAAATCGGTTTATGGCGCAAATAATAAAGCTGCGAATAACCAAAAACTGGTGGTTTTAAACAACAACCAAATTTATAGCAGGGGGTACACTGGCTTCCATCATTTTCGACCAGACAACGACTACATACCAGAACGCAAAAGCCGCATAGATTTGCAGTACCAGCTATTTTGCCTTTCCACGGTAAAACAAATTGAAAGTCACTACAAAACAAATATTAAGATATTTTTATTCACAGCTGATAGTGAACTTGCTACAGCATCACTCGAAGCCAACCACATTGATGTGGCAATCACAAGAACGCCTTTCGCTCCGCTAAGAAGTTTCTAGGAGATCAACGTTTGGTTGGTATCGTGAAAGGATTGGCTTCTTTTCAGCGAGAATTTTTTGAAAACTAGATTAGAAACGTAAATCGAAAAGCAGGAGTTTTACATTTGAGGTGAAAGCAGATGCCATTGCCATTTGGAAGTATGGTTCAACATCGTATAAACTTCTGCCAAGAATGTTTATGTTGCTATCTATTAACACTTTGAGGGCAACCCTAAATAAAGTTCCAATAGAACCGGGTATCATCAACTTATATTCGAAGTTCTCAGAAAGCAAGTAAGTCACAAAATTAACCCTAAGTTTGTATTCTCATCTTTGATGAGATGTTCATTCAGCCTCATCTGGACCACTTGCCTTGTGAGGACAGTTGTGGTTTTTGAAGATGACGGTTCAACAAGGACGGAAAAAATTGCAGACCATATTTGCGTACTCAGAGGAATTTTCGGAAGGTAGAAGCAACCTGTTGTTTTTGCTTTTTGTAAAAATTCCATGCCTGGCGTAAACTCTGCCCATTTTTTGATAAAACGGTTATGAAAGGGGCGATTGATTTTGATTTTCGGGAGTGTTTTGCATATCGAAGAACTAAAAACTCAACTTTTTCATTTATTTTTAAGAGAGTCTATCTTTAGATCTATGAAAAAAGTCAGCAATGTAGTAATTGGTAAGGAAGACCCAAACAAATCAATTCCATTGGAAACAGAAATGCAACAGTTATATTTACGTTTTACAGAAAGAAAGTAGAACGTTTGTATAATTTTGGATTTTGCAGGTTATTCATCAGCTTTGTTTTGTTCACACCATAACAAAGTACTGGGAAACATATTTGGTTATCAATTTTGAACATTTAATATTTAAAATGTTATTTTATTTTGCACTATTTTGTTTGACTTTTGCTTACTTTTCTAATTTTCTCTTAAGATATTTTTAGGATATTATCAATGTATTTATTTATTTATTTATTGTTATTATTGTATTTACATTTACAACTGAATGTTAAGTTTTAAATATACTGTGTCAAATATTTTATCTACTTTTTTTTACACTGTTTGTGTTTTTTATATGTCAGCTTCAAAACGTATTTATACGTTTTGAAACTAACATATAAAATACACAAACCATATTTTCCCCTTCAATTATAAAAAATTCACCTTAAAAATTCGCTTTCAAATTTAGCGCCAGTTTTAGTTCCCGACCCAGCCAGTAGATGCTGACATTGTGACCAACATAAAAGCATTAGAGATCGTGTTCTATAGAGAGGGTATTCTATGGTTGATGTCTCAAATTTGGTTATGATTGATGTAACGGTTATTGAGAAAACGTAAAACAAACCACAACATGTCTAGTGAAACGCTGTCTTTTTGGAAATTGGAATATCGTGCTGTGATAAAATACCTTCTAAAAAAAGGTAAATGTGTCAAAGAAATTAATGAAGAATTATTGGCCACTTATTCACAATGTGCTCCATCATATGCAACAGTCAAAAGGTGGACTCGACTGTTCAAAGAGGGACGAAAGTTAATTGAATACGATGAACACCCAGGGCTTTCTTGCACTCTCGTTCCCGACAAAATATCAAAAAAGTAGAACAATTAGTTCTTGAAGATCGTCGAATTCGAGTTCGTCAGATAGCAGAGGAATTGAAGATTAGTAAAGATAGTGTTGGACAAATTCTTCATAATCATTTGTTAATGAGCAAGGTGCGCGCGTTGGGTACCCAAAATGCTAACGCCGTTAGATCGGGAACGGAGAGTGGAAAGTTCTCATGATTTTCTTCATTTATGTGAGAATGATTTGGATGCAATTTGTCATCGTATTGTAACCGGTGATGAAACATGGATTTATCAGTACGATCCAGAATCCAAACAAGAGTCTATGCATTGCATAAAAAAGGGAAAAAAGCCACCGAGCAAGTTTAAGGTTCAAAGGATGGCAACCAAACTTATGGCAACGATATTCTGGGATAACGCAGGAATACTTCTGGTGGATTACCTTCCAAGAGAAAGAACAATGAACAGTCAATATTATGCTGACTTAATAATCAAACTGCGACAAGCTATTATTGAAAAACGCAGGGGCAAACTTAGCCGAGGAATTCTCCTATTGCAGGACAATGCGCCAGTTCACACAGCTCAAGTTGCAAGGCGTGCTGTACAAGATATGGGCTTCGAGGAAATTAATCATCCACCCTACAGTCCAGATCTGGCTACCAGCCATTTTTATTTGTTTAAAGATTTAAAAAAGGCGTTACGTGGTAGGAGATTTTTCGATGAAAACGAAATGAAGTCAGCTGTAGATGAGCATTTTGCAGACCAAGTTTCGGAATATTTTTTTCGCGGAATAAAACAATTGCACGGTCGATGTGAAAAGTGTATTGAAATAGATAGAGATTATGTTACAAAGTAAAAAATATAATAGATTTTAAAAGTCAGTCTTTCGACCTTAGGCTCACTTTCCGCCGGACAGCCCTCGTATACTGGTACAATTTTGTCGAACAGCATATTCCAGAAAATCAGAAATCTCATCTTTATAAATTTCACGTCATACCTACAATTTTTATTCCAGGTTGGATGCCCTTTATTTTTTTGATTTCGTAATCTTCCGCAAGTTTCTCACTTGCATTTTTTTTAAATCGAAAGTTTTCCTGTTTTGAAGAGAATCCTACAAGAACACCACCTTCTTTAACATTTTTAACTTCAGCAATTGGCAGCTGTGAATCAACTGCATTGATATTTTCATTAATACAGGTGTGGGGTTGATGTTGGTCAGGACTCAATAACTCTCAATTTCAATGAGAAAAATGCGAGGGGCTTTTGAGACGATTCTTCCAACTGCTGTAACACTCCTCCGATGGCCTCAGCTGAAGCATCTACTGCTAAACTGAGTGGCAGTTTGGGATCGGGGAATGTTAGTGTTGTTACGTTAGCTAGATCCGACTTACATTTTTCAAAAGCTCTCTCAGCTTCCTGGTTCCAACGTAAATCGGCGTTTTTACGTGAACACCCTTGAAGAAGGTTGTTCAGGGGTGCTTGGGTATTTGCTGCGCCATTGATCCATCTGCGGTAATAGTTTAGCATTCCCAAAAACCTATGCAAGTCTTTTGAAGTTTTTGGTTTTGGGAAAGTTCTTATTGCGCTGACTTTCTCTGGGAGCGGTTCCAGGCCTTTGTTTGAAACCTTGACGCCAAGGAATGCTAGCTCAGGTACGCCAAACTTGCATTTTCCTGGGTTGATGACTATGCCATGTTTGTGCAGACGTCGGAGCATTTCCTCCACATGTTGGACATGTTCTTGTTCTGAGGTGCTGGCAACAAGTATGTCGTCTATATAGGCGTAGGCGAAGTCAAGTCCGTACAATGCTTGGTCTACAAATCTCTGGAATGTTTGTCCGGCATTTTTTAACCCATATGGCATCCGCAGGAATTCGAAGAGTCCGAATGGTGTTGTGACAGCTGTCTTTGGTCTATCGCTTGGATTTACAGGTATCTGAAAATATGCGGTTAATAGGTCCAATGAGGAGAAAATTGTCTTGCCCTTTAAATTGGCGGCGAAGTCTTGGATGTGCGGCACTGGATAGCGGTCGGGGATTGTGACTGCGTTAAGACCGCGATAGTCCCCGCATAGACGCCATGTGCCATTGTTTTTGGGGACCATATGCAAAGGACTGGCCCAAGGTGAGGAGGACGGCTGTATGATGCCATTTTCCCTCATACGCCGAAATTCTTCTTTGGCGATTCGCAGCTTGTCAGGCGGCAGTCTTCGGGGTCTAAAGTGGGCTGGGGGTCCCCGAGTTGGAATGTGGTGAACCACGTCATGTTTCGTTTCGCGTGGCGTTGTTGTAGCTCGGGTGACCTCTGGGTACTTTTGCAGCATCTGTTTATATGTTGCACTCGCACCTTCGAGGACTGCGTGGATCCCGTGTTCGTGAGCGCGTTTCAAACGCCCTTCGACCGAAAGCGATGTGCGCGAGTCACTTATTTTTTTGTTTTTTATGTCCACGCACAAGCCATAATGCTCGAGAAAATCTGCGCCGATTATTGCGTTCGTTACCTCGGCGACTATAAAGGTCCACTTGAACTCGCGGCGAAGGCCAAGATTTAGTGTGACGGTTATTTGACCAAAAACGCGGATATCCGAACCATCGGCTGACTGTAGTCGCAACGAGGTGGGTTCACGGGCGCACTTGTGTTTGAATTTGGCGGGCAGAATGCTGATATCGGCGCCTGTGTCGACCAAGAAGTGTATCTTCCACCCTTTGTCGACGATGAACAGGCGTCGAGACGCTTGCCGGGCCACCGCAGCTGCCCTTACGTGCGGCCCTCGTGCCCGTTTTTTTGGAAGCTGCAGGGTCGTGTGCACTTATTGGCTTTCTCCCCAAATTTTCGATGATACCAGCACTGCTGGTCCTCTCTGCTTCTGCTTCGACTTCGAGTTCGCTTTTTGCTTTCCCCTTCGAGCCGTTGCATCAGATTGTCCATTTTTTCCAGGATTTTTGACATCATCTGCATCATGTCGACGTCGCTCGAGCGTGATGGACCTGGTTGCGGAGACCTTGCTCGTACTTCCGCCACCGCTGCCGACGGGGTGGACTCAAGTATTTTGTCGGCCACCTCTGCCACCTTGTCGATTTCGACTTGTGTAAGCGACACAAGGATCGGCTGAATGGATACTGGCATCTGTTGAATAAATAGTTCTCGTAACGCTGTGGCATTTACGTAGGGCGTATTTTGTATTAGGGACTGCATGTGTCTCAACAGCTGTGAGGGCTTCCTGGAACCTAACTCCTGGCCTCCTAACAACTGCTTTAGTCGCTGCGTCTCGGTGATGCAGGTGCGACTGACGATGGCTTGTTTGAGACATGTGTAAGGCTCCGTGTCGTGTGGCTTCAAGATGACGTCGGATACTTCGGCTGCTACATCGGGTGGTAATATGGTGAGCACATGGTTGAAACGTGTCTCCTCTTTTGTAATTTTGCTGATCTGGAACTTTGCTTCTACCGTTGTGAACCATAGGTCTGGCTTGGCTGACCAGAATGGGGGCAGTACGAAATGGGTTGCGGCAGACGCGTGCGTTTGTTCGCTTTGATCATCGTCGCCAGCCATCTTGTTTTTTCGTCCCGGTGCGGCGTGGAGTTGCTTGACCACGTGGCTGGGTTTTTTCGCTCTCCTCGCGTTGATTTGCCTTTTAGTCGGGGTCACCAATTTGTGGGGTTGATGTTGGTCAGGACTCAATAACTCTCAATTCCCAACAATTAACAATTTATTCACAAACGTTCACACAAGGGAAAATACAAAGCAGTGTTCATGTCAGAGCGAGACTCTCAGAAGTACTAATTCTCCTAGCCCTCTCGTGGGGGGAAACGCCGCGGTCAGGTCTACATAGATGGCGCCACACAGGTTTTTGTTTTTATTGTCTTCTGTACTTTGTTTTTAACCCACCTGATCCACAGAAACACATTCTATCACAATTCACACATTTCCAGGACAAACCGCGAACATGTTTGAATTGTCTGAATAAATCAGATGAAATATTTATATACGATATATGAAAACGGTTATTGCAAACCCCTACATAAAATACTTACTGAGAGATATACTTACTGTTTTTGTTAATGGCTGCTAAGCACTCACCGCACGGAGTTAACATGTTGAGGATGCAATCACATTTCTCCCGGACAGGAAAGTTCAGATTACAAAGAATCCAGCTAAAAAGAATTAAAGGTAAAAATAACCTATGAGACGAAAAAATAAACGCCCTGATAATTCGCCTATGGCCGACGAGCCGGCCAGCTAAGTCATATTCGAAACGGTATCAGCAGTAAAAACAGCAAACGCACTTGCCGAAAATATTAAATTAAATTAATTCGAAAGCAATTAATATTTATCTGAAAGGCAAAATGCAAGACAAGCTGCATCAATATGGACAAAAAAAAATACATTGTACAAGTTTATAGAAAAATAAACCAGTAATAAATTAATGAATATACCAAAAACACCAGAAAACCACAGAGCGATGCACACACTTACGATTCTGATCTTGACTCTTACAGGAATTTATAGGACTCAAGACCTATGGGAGGTGGGACACAGTGGGTCTGAAGGCCTCTCTCAAACAAAAAGAATCACCACTTTGGGTATAAACCAAATGCTTAGAGTTGCAGATTTTTTATTGCTTGGAATAGGCATAAATACAAAGTGACACTCAATCATAATCATTCTTAAACAATTAAGAATGAGTATGATGTGTATGCAAATATATGTACATAAATCTACCTTAATGCAATCATGCAGACAAAATTAGATTCATTAATTTTTTGTAACCATGTGGATACTGCAAACTTGATGATCACAAAATCATAAAGTGACTAAATTAAACTTTTCTCTGGCTATTAATGGACTATCTTCAGTTGCGCCGAGTTTGTCTAATTTTTTTACTGGAAAAAGAAAAAAACATTTACTAATGTTAAGTAAGTTATGTGATACGTACAGTTCATGTCATTAATCTTTCCATTGATACTGATAATTGTATACATAATTTCTTTGATTTGGGCATAATCAACAACATACTTTTGCGTTACATCGTATGCATTAAAAATGATTAGACTTAGTACTTCAACATAATTTTTTAATAAAAGTCCTGCCTTACGAGGAGAAATTTCATGTATTTTTAAATTTTTGTAAATAATTCCGATCGACAACTTGTATAATTTGCATATACATTCGTATCTGAAACACCACAGAAATGTGTATCTAAAAACTAAGTAGTTGCATATATTTTGTTACGTTTTATTTGCCTTTAAAATGTTATGTGTTAGATTCAAAATAGTTGAAATAAAATCTGAAAATTCATCGCTTTTTTCATTTTTCAACAAGGTGTCTTCTAATAAAGAAACATATATAAGAAACCTGCAACATTCTTGACAGGGCTTAATTTGTATTATTGATGAGAAAATACAGTACATACCATTACTACAGCGACTGTTTAAATTCTCGTGATTGAATAAACAAGTGTATGATAAATTATGACTACACACAATTACATTGAGTAACACATTCATTTGTTGCATTAGTTGAAAATCAAGATTTAGGATAAGCAATTCCTGCAAGATATTCACTTGCGTATTTTGCCTGGAAAAAAAAACAAGTTAACGTTTTCATAATATGATACAAGTCGATATTACTTAAGATGTGTCGAGTCTTCTGAACTGAATATTCTACATAGTAGTTTCATGACAGTCAGCAAAAATTTGTTGAACGTTTTTTCTTGTTTCTGAAAGACAAAACGGTTAAAAATATAAAATAACAATTATAATAATATACGGAAGAACTGAAAAAGTTTGCTTTGTATATAAGCTAACCCTCTCAGCAAGGATTAAAAAACATCTTGATTCGCAGATTAGAGATCAAGGAAATAATAAAAAAAAAACTTGCTATAAGTTGGCATATTTTGTGCAGTGAAAACAAAATGAAAATAATATTTTATTTGGTGAAATATAACATAACAAAGTAACATATGTAACAAAAACATACTGAAACATAACGTTATCTTTGGCACCATGTTATACATACATATATTGACTTAAGGAATATTTTTTTAAGTTCAATATCTTCTATTTTCGATGTTTGAATATTATTAATCCCGTATTAGTCAAAAATAAGCATTTTAAAAATTACGACACAAAACTTACAGTTTTTCCAATAATGGAAATAATGTGTGATAAAGGTATCCAACAGATACTCTCTGTTACGTTGGCAAATGACTGGGTGATCCTAGTACTTTCGAAATGCGTTGCTGGCTGCATTACTAAATATGTTTCTAAAAAAGTATTGAAAGGTAACAATTCTTGCAGGAATCTTATAACCTCAGTACAGAACAGACTTAAACGTTGCAACCTGAAACAAGTACCAAAATACGAAACATTTATCTAGTTGCAAATTATACCAAAAAACACTGACGTTCCAATTTTAAAAATATAACATTGTTTTGTACAAAAAAGGACCTTTTCGTTTTTTTACTGCTACTTTCTAATCCATGTAAATCAATTTATAACACGGTTGTTTACTTTTAATGTTATTGTAACATATTAATTGAGAGTATCAGAAAATATGCTATATTTTTAAGTATTATACTTACCCGTTGTTAAGCGAGTACTGTACACCTTGTTCTCTTGTTTCGTGAAAAGGTCCGCAGTTATTTTCTATTTCTTTAAAATAATCTTGAAATATTTTTAATAGCTGACAAAGAACATCCACAACCTAATAAATCAAGGAAAAAATCTACCAAAACCAGTTAATTTTAAAATTTACCCACTTTGATTGCGGAATGATTAGCCTGGTGACAATTCAAATCTTCAGAAGATAATTTGACTAGAGATGTAATTTCTTTCAATAAAGAACTCATAATCGAATCTACTGTCAGGCTAGAAAAAGTTCCTTTTTGTTGATCGCCATTTTTTTTGTAATTTATATTCTGTAATACTTTAGAATCCTTTGTCTGTGTGAACGATAAGTCAAAAGACTTTAATGGATAACCTAAAATAAAAATTCATATAACCACCGATAGTACTTACTGCCGTGCCAAAATATTCATAACATTATCAAAGTTTACAAAAATTTAAAACTTTGTGATACAGTCCAAGTTTGGACATTGGTTTTTATTTTATAACATCTCCCTCGATCACTTTAAAGCTATTATTTGATGCATTTGTGGAGGTCAAGGACGGGTATCGGCCAGTATTTTTTTCAAATCGTTGCATTTCGTTCTTATTCACTATAAAAAATCGTATTTTAAAATTAGCGCTCGGCCAGATTTGTCGTGAAACGTTCCGTCTCAGTTCGACGATCGCCTCTTTGGATTAGACATGGAAAATCGAAATGTCGAAGTCAAAGTGAATTTAAAATTATTATTATTATTGATCATAATTGAGTAGAGCTCTAATGAGCTATATTACTCTCTAGAAATATTCACATCAAATTATTGCCACATACTTATAAAATTTGTCGAATCGGTTTTTGAATATATTTGTATTTTCATTTTCGTTTTAAATTGTGGTGTTGATAAGTGTAATCGGTGTCCTCTTAATCGTTGTTCGTTGCGCGTTTTCATAGGTTTCTAAATCTTGTAATCTGCTCAGAGACCATACCACACTTGCAAATTCAAGACTTGGTTTAATGTACATTTTAAATAATTGTGCCCTGATACTAATGTTTGTTTTAGCAAAGGATCGATGTAAAATGTACATTCGCGAATTGGCTTTTTTTACTTGCCTTAATATTATTATTATTTTTTATTATTAATATTATTATTCAGTGTGTTCAGCAGAGCTACCTCCATTTACAGAACATACAACCGTTATTTTATCACATAAAAATAAAGACATACCATCTATTAGAACAAAAACCTGTAGAAATATAAATAACACTAACTGTGAAAAACTTGTCAATGTATTGAGGCAGCAAAACTTTGCATATGTTAATGATAACAATCTATCAGTAGAGGAGGTGTTTAACTACTTCCATCAAAGATTTGTAGATATATTTAATGTAGTAATTCCTGAAAACTTAGTTACAACAAATGTGAATCGACGACATAAAATAAAATGGTTCAATAACGAACTTCATCAAATGAGAAAACAAATTGAAATTTTAGGTATTGTGCGTCAATATGAAAAATCTTTAGATAATGTTTACAAATCACTAAGATCTAAATATAAATACAAATTAATAGAAGCGAAAAAAAAAGCTAACAACGATTTCATCCTGGCTTCTTCAAACAAAAGCAAAGCGGTATGGAAACTTATTAAATCAGAACTAAATGTAAAGTATAACAGCACCCGTCAAAGTTTACATACAGCTGAAGAGTTAAATACACATTTTGTCAAGGTTGCCAACCAACTAATCTCAAACATTCCATCGGCAAAAACAAGCAGTTGTTCCACTTTTGTTAACAACTTAAACAAATCACCAGTAAATTCCATTTGCTTCTGGCAAACTGATGAAAACGAAATCTTAAAAAGCGTCAATGAATTAAAATCTTCTACTAGCAACGATTTGTATGGCCTAAATTCGACTGTTATTAAATTCGTAGCTCCCACCATTGCTAAACCCTTATCAGTACTAATAAACAGATGTATTGACGAAGGTATATTTCCAAGTTGCTTGAAAGTTGCAAAAACCATAGCATTACATAAGAAAGGGGATATAAATAACATTAACAATTACAGACCCATATCTATTTTGCCAATTATTTCTAAAATATTTGAAAAAATCTTAAAAAAGAGACTAGTCCAATTTTTCGAAAATAATCATGTGTTTGTTAGTGAGCAATTTAGATTTAGAAAAAACAAATCAACTATTTTAGCTATCCTAAATCTAGTAGAAACTACAAGGTGATTGCGAAATACATGCAAAAAAAAAATGGGGAATAGCTCACAATATGATTATGTCACTGGGTAAAATTCACGGTCCTAAGTAGTAGCAGTGTCTAGAAAAAATTATTTGAAATTAAATGTAAATTGTTGTACGCGCCGCGCCGCTGGACTGTTTTGTGACCTACATAATTACTACAATGAATGGAACAGAGTGAGTCGGATTAAGAACCAAAAAAGTGACTTTATCAGGCACTTTTTTAATCGCAACGTGAAAAACACGAAAAGGGCCAGTTAGCATCGAGCGGTCGGTGAAATCGGTTTATGGTGGAGTTTTCCCATGCAGATTGTGTCGATATGGTAATTGGTGCATCAGTGGTACAGCATCTTCGAGATCATGGTACCTTCAACCTCAAACTCACGATCGTGGCCGTGATAGGACAGAAAGAAGAAGTTTGATTTTCACAGCTTGTAGTGCATCCTACATTAAAAGAATACGGCCACAACCATACCATGTTGACAAAGTACAGAGTTTGGAGCCCGCTGATTGTCCACGTTGTGTAACTCACTTTTTGTCCGATCAAACTCCACATGCTCGTCAACAAGTACGATTGCAAGAGACGGTTTTCGATAAATGTGTATCGGTTGGATGAAACAGTTAGTTTGTGAAAATCAACAGTGTCCAGAAATTATCGAAGAGCTTCAACAACAAGTGAAAGTGGCAGCCGCTACTCCGGTCTTTTTTTACCTATCAACAAACATCTTGCGACGCTCTGACGCCTGTATGGCTAGTCAAGGACAACATTTTCAACATTTCTTATAAAAAGGTAGTAACATTTTAAGTTGCTCTTATTTTTGTTCCAATAAACAATGCAAAATCGTTGTGGCAAGGACCAAACATCCGTCAGAATCAAAAGTTGATCACCATGAAGCATTACCAAAAAATTTTCGCACTGACCTTTAACGATGCATGAATAAATGAATGAACGAATGATAAGCAGCAAAAAGTCGGTTTTACTTTTAATTGAAACTGAAAGTGTTTAGGTCGTTTTTATTCGAACGTTTTTCCAACTCTGTTTACAAGGTGGCTCAGTGCCTTCGAATCGAGGGTGGTTCATGGGGGTTTTGCCCCATTCGATTTTTAATTTGTTTTTTCTATATTTCGACTCTACTAGGGTAGGGGATGCCGTGGTTAAAATATTTGCACTTATTTCGCAGTCACCCTGTATAATGTCTAACATCGAAAACAACAAAGCCACTTGCGCGACGATGCTTGATCTATCGAAGGCTTTCGATTGTGTAAACCACCACATCCTATTAAATAAACTATATTATTATGGAGTAAGAGGCAAATGCCACGAACTTCTTGCGTCATATTTAAAAGATAGAACACAAGTAGTATCTGAAAAAAGCATATTATCGCTACCCAAAACATTGAAGATTGGAGTTCCCCAGGGTTCAATATTGGGACCAATATTATTTTTAATTTATATCAATGATATTGCTGCAAATATAGATACACAAAAATGTATATTATTTGCGGATGACACGAGTCTCGTCAATTCGTCAGATAACATTCAGGATCTTAAAAAAATGGAAAGTCACAGTAAGCAAAAAACAAAGGAATGGCTTGCATCGAATAGTTTAGTTTTAAATGAAGAGAAAAATCAATGTGTTATATTTTCCTTAAAATCTAACTTAACAAACACTACTGATGTTATGAATGTAGGAAAACCATTAGGGCTGACATTGGACAGTAGACTTACATGGAAACCACACATTGATGTACTGGCACCACGACTGAACTCAGTATTATACCAAATAAAAAAATTAATGTTGTATTGCTCCAGCGATATAGCTCGCACATTTTATTTCAGTAATTTTAATAGTTTACTAAGCTATGGTATTATACTTTGGGGAAATTCTAGTAACGCAACTCGAATATTTTCTATACAGAAAAAAGCTATCCGAGTTCTATCAAACTGTCGTGACATGAGGGCACATTGTAAACCCTTCTTTAAAAAACTTAATATCTTGCCTCTTCCTTGCATTTATATTTATAATATACTACTATATGCATATGAACAACAAAATAACTTTGTTAAACATTCAGACGTCCATGATTACCCAACTCGTAACAAAGATAAATTCATGATGCCATACCATCGGTTAGAAAAAACAAAAAATTCCATACAAGTAACTTGCATTAAAATGTTTAACTTATTACCACACACGGTCAAAAGTCTTTCGACCAATAAATTTAAGTCTAAGATTAAGTCCATTTTGCATGAAAAATTGTTTTATAACATTGAGGAATTTGCTAGTGTTCACATATAGGATGTCTTCGGCGGCGCAGATCATTTATTGATTGTTTTAGCAGTACTGTTATGTAGGTACTTGATTGTACTTGTTTATACAAAGTGTATATTTTAGTCTAGTGTGTAAGTATATGTTATATAAGTGTGTACATTTTGTTACTGGACGAGGCTAAACAAATTGTATTTTGTATGCTAATAAATTTATTCTATTCTATTCTATTCTATTAAATGTGCGACGAACTACCTCTGATGCAAACCGCAATGATTTATTTCATGGGTAACTCGGATATGGAAGTTGGTCAGCGTTGTGCTCATAATCAACATAATCAAACATTAAAGCGAGACGTTGGGTGGTATGAATAAAACTGAGTAGATACTCATATTCGAAGTACGAAGTACCTACTTCATTATTACTCTTATACATATACCTGAGCATCTACTCTATGTACTGAGTACCTACTTGGAAACATTGTATCTCCCCGGACACAAATTGAACATATCCGCGTTTTGTGAGCATTTAATCTAAAAATGAGGATTGGCGTGGCAAATAACTGAGCTGTCTGTAAACCAGCTTAGAAAACGAGTAGGATCGTTGTAAGAGTGAATTTTAACTAAACATGACGACTTTCATGAACGTGGAACGTCGTCAAAAGGTGCATTCAATTTGAAAAACAGGAATATCGAAAACTTTTCAGGTAATTACCTTTTATTTATGCATAAATTGTGCAGTGCGTTTTTTCTAACACTGGGTATAGAGATTCCCATCTATCTGTCTACCCCATACTAACTTATATTTTGGTGACTCGATTTTTGCCTTGATGGTTGAAGACTGTTACTGTTTTCCTTTTTTGTTGTATCGAGATGCTACTTGAGCATCAACTGTTACCTATTGAAGTATTAGCAGCATCTAGAAAAACTAGAAATATTTTGATTTGATATTCGAGTAGATACTTCGTATTTCGAGTATGAGCATCTACTGAGTTTTATTTAGTGTCAAAAAATTGATCGAACGTTGTTTCGACAGAACTTCCTTCGCACCAAAAGTATAATGAAACATATTCAGCATTTTCGAGTTGAGTCTTTTCTTCACACAATTTTATGATGACCCAATCAACATTTACGATCAACACGTATACCACCTTGGGTTGGTGCAGTGTAATACTAAAAATAACTGTATTGTATTCCCAAAATTATTTGCGAAAATCGAGTAAGCCATTCCATCAATTTTTTGGGGGGAATAAATAAATATTCTTAACAATTTACCATGCTTACAATATCTTTAAAACGTCTGCAACATCTCAAAGTGTTCATTTCTGCAACTCTTGAGTTATTCATTAAAATAAATTGATTGATCCATATATTTTTTTGAGTCACTGTAAAAGCAAATATAAAAAATATGAATGCAGTGATAAATTACGAAAATATACTGATGATATTTTGCACATTTTAGGTAGGATTTATTCGGCAAGATCTTGAGATGACATCATCAAGTTTTTGGGCTTGATAAACAGATATATTTTGATTAAAAACATACCATGTCAAACAATAACTTCAAAACGTCTGCAATATTTCAAAATTCAGTTTTGCAATTCTTGATTCAATCAATAAAATAAAATGACTCAGTGATTAATTTTTTTGAGACACCCCCTATAAGCAAAACTAAAAATATGAATGAATCACAAGTATAGTCTCATTCTATTTTGGACATTTTAGATAGGATCCATTTGGCAAAATTTTGGGCTGACGTCATCAATTTTTTGGAGTGGATAAGTAAATATATTTTGAATAAAAATTTATTATGCTTATCATATATTTAAAACATCTGCAAGATTTCAAAGCATTAGGTTTTGCAGATTCAAAATTAAATTGTAGGTGAAACGAAGTTCACGGGGTCACCTAGTTAAAAATAAATGGGATGTCTTAGACAAACAAAGGAAGTCATTTACCTTATTATTCGGTTTCTGGTATTATTTATCTGTATTTATTATAATGCACATATAAAGGTAATCACTAGAGAGCGGATTTTATGAAATTTGCATATCCGTTATTTTTTGCATATAAGTCTTGATATTTAATATGTGCACGAATCATGCTAATTAGAAATGAATACAGCTATAAAAAAATTGCATATCTGCATATGTTTGCCTTCTGCTGCATATTTCACGTAACGGGTGCATATTTTGCATTTTTAACAATTTTTGTGCTACTTTAAAAAAAATGATTGTCATTCTATCGGCATTTATCTAGAAACACGAAATTTTATGAATCATGTTACAAATATGTTGTACTGACATTCAAATAACTAGGAAATGTTTGGGTATTATGGTAGTTTGGAGAAAACACTGGGTGTTAAGCCATCCTTCCAGGTAAATTCGTGCCCGAATTACTTTTGGAAACACCGTTCATTCCCAATATTTTTGTTCGTGTATTAATAGTATGTACGTTTTATGGTGGTCGAAAGGACATTATCCTGTTATTTTTCATCGTGAGTTTGCATTGAAAGCATTTAAAGCGGTACAGGTGTGTTAATATGTCGAAGATAACTCAAATTAATTTATGGATTAAACCTTTTCCTGAACTTATTTTTCAAGAAGGAACTGTGTTTTGTCGCGCCTGCTCTAAACCGATAAGTATTTTTACATCTGTGGACGTAGTACGCAGTTTTTCTATTTACAAATACATTTTTAGAATCACCGGAAAAACTTTTTGTTAGAATGTTTCGAAAAATATTTAAAAATAAATTGTTACCAAAATAGTAATTAAATAGTCGATTACTACTATTTTGTAATTTGTTCTGTTTATATTTATACTTTAGTATAAGAATATTACCTTTAAAAATGTGACTTATGTATTTTTTGTAATAAAACGTAAGCTCGGGAAACCTGTTTTGTAATTTGTAAATAAATTTAGTTCTGTTATTACGTTTTTTTTTTAATTTTTGGAGCATATACAACTGCATATCTCTGCATATATTAAGAAAGTTACTTTGCATAAATTTGATGCATATCATATGATAATATTTCCCAAAATTTTGCTGCATATTTTCCGTTCTCTAGTTATCACAAATTAAAATTCGTAAAATCAAATTTTTTAATTTTTTAAGAAACGGGATTTGTTGGACTGTATTTCAAGGCGAGGAAAGTCTTGTGGAAATAACCTCCGACATTTTTTTTTGCTTTCTGAGCGTGAGCTAAGGAAGTATACCAATCGAATCCATGGGACGACTTGTCACTGTTTTCTCGACGTTTCATGACCAGTAGTGTACGAAAAAAGTAGTCTCCCGTTTCCGTTTGTCTGTCGTCTGTCTATATCTATTTTTATTAGACCGATAATCTTCGGAAACTACCGGACCTATTGTTGTCAATTTTTTTTATGTATATTAGGATTATCATATAGATGGTAAAAGGTTAATCATTCTCACCACTATCGGGATGGCGTCATCTTCAAAATATGCAATAGTAAATGTGTTTTTAATTTTATACAATAAGATATTCTGGCACTAATTGTGTATGAATCGGTATTGCTTATACAGCGTAGATCAAAAAAATTAATGAATGAGGCAATTTATTGTATTGATTAAATCAAGGGAGATTCACCCCATTTTCCCGAAGTGAGGAGCTTGTTTTCTTTGTGTATGAACAATATCGAAGATGATAATCTATTGGTAACAATTGTTACATTAGAAGGCAAAATGTACCGAAGCGTATTTTCGCCGACCGAAAACCGTGATAAGAAACCAAGAGTCGAGGGTGAATCCGTAAACAAAATATTCGTCTGTGAGAGGAGTTGGTGGAAGATTGAACAGATTTTGCTGTTTGTGGAAGAACGCGGAAAATTCTTTGGAATTGCAGGCGCCGTTACCGACGTTCCGACCCGTAAGTAACGAGTTAGGTCCTGCGCGATATCGTTCTCTACCCCCAAACTTACGAATCGTTACACCGCCCCTATTCTCTTTTTATCCACGCCCGTATGCTAAACCGTTGGGTCATCGTGACCGCGTGACCAGTCTCCCTGTCGGGGTACTGTGCCCGTGCTTTCTCCGTTTCGGTGTCGTCACCACAGAACTCGGAGCCCGTCCAGTGAGGGAGCCGTCGACAGGGATGAAATGACCATGATTGTTATTTTGTCTTTCTTTAACAGTATTAATTTCTTTAGCCGATAAGTTTTATTTAGTCGTGTAGCTGCTGGGAGGCAATAAAAGTCGGTTATTTTAAATCTTCACCGCAGTACTATTTATTATTGTCACGGTTTCTCACGAGACAGGGTCACGGGCGCGAGAGCAAACCGCCCCCGTTGAAAGCGCCATTCCTGTGATGTGGAGGCGACCATATCGCCTAGACCGCCTAGATGTGTCTTCAGCGGCACTGGTCGGTCCAGGGCGCGACTCCGGTGTATGTCACACCCCAAGATATCGGCAAGACCGGTGCCGTCGCCGTCACCGTCACCGTCGCTTTCATCGTCACCGTCGCCGTCGCCGATCAACCCGCGGTTTCGTTGCAACCGTGGAAGTAGAATGATAGGCGGGGGCACGCAAGCATGTCGCATTAAACCATTCTTAAAAAAGTGTCGACAAAAGAGGTCCACTCAAAAGTTATTTATGACCCCACATGTTTTCCGTCCTACATTGGAAACGGTCGGTCCACAACGGAGAATCAGAGGCCGTTTAAAATTTTTCGCGATAGAAAATGTTACTAAACGTATAAGGTTAAAAAAATTAAATTCCGCTACTTACATTTTTGAAGACTGATAAAAATTCTGTCATTTCCACTATAACTGAAGTATATGTTTTCTTCTGGACTGATGAGATGAACTTTGCTGTAATTGTAAAAAGTCAGTGAGGATTCATATCAATTGCTGTTGTTCATTTTATATATACAGGGGGATGGCAAAAAGCGCCGCGGCTCGTAGTGCCTTTATTAACAATCACACAACAATATATCATATCTCAAACTTAATGGCTGTATGAGTACTACATTTTGGACTGAAAAAAAAATGTAGCTTTCTTGATTATCGTAACAATATTCAAATTTTTTATTTTAAATTGATACATACATCCAACGATGTTACGGTACAGCATAATTGCAGCAACCAAAAAAAAATTAAAACTAACAATAATTATATATGCAGTTTGTTGCACTAATAAAATATTGCCTAAATCAAGGAGGCATACGTCATACATATCTGTCAATGTCAATTTTTTGAATATTTGTGCGTTTGATCGCATTATTTAAAATGTTTAGTGCACAAATTGAGAAACTGGAATTTCGAAATTCAGTCCGTGCTTTGGCATTGTTGTACCAGCAATCTTATCCAGGCAGACATGCATTTTCTCGTAGACAGTTTGGTCGTTTAGAAAAAAATTAAAGACGAAAATATTGACTTAAATGTGCTTTTGGAAATACAAGAAAATCCTATACGTCGTTACGCCAAACTGTAGCAAATCACTAATTTCTCACGAATTAGTGCATTACATTAAAAAAAATGGCCGAAGTTGTTTCGACAAAACTTCCCCCGCTCCTGAAGTACAATGAAACATATCCAGCATTTTTGCGTTGATTTTTCCTTTACACAATTTTTCGACATTTTTGCGAGAACATGTGTATCAACATTACTGCAGTGTAATACTAAAAATAATAGTATTGTATTTCAAAAATTTTTTGGGAAAATGGAGTGAGCCGCTCCTCATCCATTAATTTTTTTGAAGCACCTGTATAACCAAATCTAAGAAATCTGAATGCAATGATAAATCACAAGTAAAAGCTCATAATATTTTGCATATTCGGCAAAATTTTAAGATGACGTCATCAATTTTTTGGGGGGAATCAAATAAATCAAAATACATTTTGTTTAACAATTTACCATGCTTACAGTAACATTAAAACGTCTGCAAGATTTCAAAGTATTTAGTTTTACAATTCTTGATTTATTTAATACAATAAATTGACTGATTCATTAATTTTTTTGAGTCACCTTGCATAAGCAAATCTAAAAAATATTGATGCCATAACAAATTACAAGTATAGACTGATCTGCACATTTTAGATAGGATTTATTCGGCAAAATTTTGAGCTGACGTCATTAATTATTTGGAGGGAATAAGTAAATATATTTTGATTAAACATTTATCATGCTTATCACAACTTTAAAACGTCTGCAAGATTTCAAAGCATTCGGTTTTGCAGATTCAAAATTAAATTGCAAAACGTTGTTTTATAATTTTGTTTTTTTTTGCCAAAAATCTGGAAGTTTCGGGTAATTTCCGAAAATATTGGGCCGATTATTGTAAAATTTTCTTTTTATATTAGGAATATCATGTAGATTGTAAAACGTTAACCAAAATTTGTCTAATCATTCCCACCAACAACGTGATGAGATCCCCAAAATCTTGTATAATTCATATATCTTAAATTTCATAAAATATTATACCCCCACACTTGTGTTTTGTGAATCCACCCTGCTTCTGTTTATTATTAATATTATTATTGCTCAACAACACTGTTCTTTTACCACATAATACGTCGCTTAGTAAACATAGAAAATAGCTTAGCTATACGAGAGTCTGGTTTCCAAACGGAAGGCCAGGTATGACTCCCGGCGTGTCCAACTTTTTTTTTTTACTTCAAATCAGAAACAACACATCCCATTTTCACAATGTGGAAATACAATAATAGGTAACTGTTATTATTACACTGTAGTTATCCATGTGCTTTACAACGCATTCATATTTTTCCATTATTGTTGGTAGATAAGGATCAATGCAGTAGATGTAATAAACAAAATTAAAGTAGATTCATTAATGAATGCATAAAAAGGTCTCTCCAGGAAACTTTAAAAGAATACCGTATACTGGGTCATTTGCTTATCGGCGGAGTAACCGTCGCGCGGCATATAAACAATTCGTCCAAATAAACACAAGCATCAGTGGTGGAACATGGGTTAAGGTAACATTTTAAAGAAAATTTGAATATCGTTGACCAAAAAACAAACCTTGGGTGTTGTAGTCTAAGTAAAGTATGATACATCATCTGAATGTTGAACAAAAATGTGGTCAAAAGTTACTTATATACAACTTCTCTCGCCCTTGAAATGCAGTCGAACAAATACAGAGTTTAGCTTTGTCTAAATAATGCCAAAGTGGTTGGCGAAACGCCTCGACAAATATTTTGTGTTTTCGGTGTTGTGCGAATAAACGTTCTATTAAATACAAATTATAAGTATAAAATACTTGGCAGAAATACAAATACTGCTTCCTTGAATGATCTTATAAATTTGTTAGTTAAATTGCTATAATTTTTCGCAATGGGGCCAAATGACTCAAGATGGGGTTCGCATAACCAAATAAATTACAACTACTTACTTGTTAGAAATTTGAAGTCTTTGCGTAACTCTTTGTTCAAAGTCAACAAGTTTCGAAAGTTCTGCTATTTGCTGCTTGAGATTTACTATCTCAAAATTCTGAAAAACAAAGAAAATATTCGTTAAATGAAAACAGTGCAAAATAATAATATCAATAATAATAATAATAATATTAATTGTATATATATCATTAACCAATGAGTGAAGGTCTTGAAGGTCACGTCTAAAATTTTTAATAATCTCTATAAGGAAGTATAGTAATCGACTCCATCGGCCGAATTGCCACTTTCATATTTTCTCGATGTGTCATGACCTCCATAGTACGAAAAAAATGGTCTCCCGTTTTCGTCTGTCTGTCTGTTGGTATTCATTTTTATTAGACAAGTAATCTCCGAAACTACTGGAGCGATTGTTGTCAAATTTTGTATATCAGGAATATCATGGAGATGGTTAAATACTAACTAAAATTTGGTTAATCGTCCCCACCACCAATAGGAAGACGTCGACACCAAAATTTAAAATAAAAAGTTTTTTTAAATTTCATAAAATAAGATACTCCTGCACTTGTGGTGTGTGCAGTTGTGTAGAATTTTCACCCTAGACATCCAGAATTTTTGTAAAAAATTCAAAACTGAATATCAATATTTTGCAACATAACTTTGAAACTTCAAAACCGAATGCTCGGAAATCTTGTAAATATTTTAAGATTATCCTAATCATGGTAAATCGTTAAGCAAAATATATTCGTTCATCCCATCCCAAAAAATTGATGACGTCATCTCAAAATTTTGCCGAATAAATCGTATCAAAAATGTACAAAATATATATATATATATATGTAAGGGTAAGGATTAAGTACCCTCACTCTTATTGAATCTAACCTCGCAATTAGGTTGGTAAGTTAGATCTCTGAATGGGATGATTAATTATTGCATGTGGCAATGAGTGACGAAGCAAGTCAGATTTCATATAATGATGTAAAATATTATGAATAATAACATTGATTGTTGTTTCTTTGTTGTTTATAGGTAGGATTAGTAATTAGATTAAGTACTTTAATAAAAAACTTCGTTGTTTACAGAGAAACAATTCAAGTTTTCTTCCCTTTTAAAGATAAGAAGGAAAAACGGAAATAACCTCACATTACATACAGGGCATTACACGAATGAGTACGAGCCTGCAATAATTAAAAATGCAACCCAAAATACAAATTCAAAACTTACTTGGATGCCTCTTTTAAATTTCAAATATCGTTAAAACGGATCTGATTCTCATTTATGGGGAATGCACGAAGAACGGTTCTTTGGCAGCTAGAATGTATGCGGAACATTATCCGCAGAAAAGAGCACCTACCAACAAAATCTTTAAAAGCCGGAAATGTCGTTACGGGAGAGTTGGCCACCAATTAAAAAACCAAGGCAGAGTACAACTACCGGCCCCGAAAATGACCCTCACGTGAGTCGAAAAACAGTGGCCGTTGCAGTAGGTGTTAGTGTAGCCTCCGTCAGCGGGATTTTGAAAGTCAACAAATTTCATCTCTACCACCTGACCGTAGTGCAAGAATTAAAGCCGGCAGATTACGGACAACGATTAGCTCTTTTCAATTTCTTGATGTTAATAAAAAATCTTTTTGAAGTTTCAAATCAATTGAGGTTTTTTCTCAAAAGTTAACAAAAGTCAAAATTGCCCTCTATGTTTATTTTTGAAAAAAGAATTTATAAAACCATGGCCGACTAGTATAAGATTATGGCCTGTCCAAGAGGTACATAGATAACATAATAATATACTATCGTACTAGCTGACCCGGCCACGCGTTGCTGTGGCTAAAGTTTTTGTTATATTACATTATAGTAAACAATCTAAGAGGAACAATAAGAGAACATCAGTCACGGAGTCCACTATGCTTTTTCACACAGATGGTATTTGTAAAAAAATATGGTGATCTCCTTATTTGACTTTCTACTACTATAACCCTTTAGTACAATGAAATTATTTACGAACAAAGACGAAAATGTTGATGTTGGTATACAAATTCACTGGATTGAGATTTGAAGGGGAAGTACGTTGAAGACAATATTTCGTTCACTACAAAATAAATTTAATTAATTTTATAGCGTCAACAACACGTTGTAATTATGCTGTTAAAATGTAGCTTATATGACACGTTCGTAGATTTACCATAGCAGCGCCATCTATTGATTACTTACTCAACCCAGTCGAAAGGTATCGACATCTGTTAGAATCATTTGGAGTTAACAGATAATTGTGACTGTCAAATAATAACAGACAAATAATTAGCAATAAATTAAAATTGCGACTATAATTTGAGATTTAAACTATCCTATCTCTCAAGTTGGATCGAACTGCACATGGTGTGCGAATTTTATTATAATCGATTAAGTGGTTTAGGAGTCCATTGAGGACAAACATTGTGACACGAGATTTATATATATAATATATATAAGAAGATATAGAATGAAAACTTAATCATGTCGTCAGTTACTCTTACGAACCAACCACAGCCCATCAGAGGGCGCAATAGTTGCAAAATTGTAGCAATCTATTTGGCCATGAAAAAAAAAATTCAAAGAATCCAAATAATGTCATTAAAATTGAATGTTATAGTTTGTTAACGTCAGTTTAATCAATATTACACTATTAGTAACATTCTAGACAAGAAAAAATGAGAATTTGCAGCGTGCATACTTGTTACAACACGACAGGCACGCGCCACAGGTTTCCCAATCCCAAAAAAGATCGGGCACGTTTTGATATGTGGATACAACGATGCGGTAATTCCCGTTTGGTACAAATTGACCCCTTAAAGGTGTATAACCAGCACACGGTTTGTAATTTACACTTTAATGCTAATGATTTCTCCAGTAATAATAAACTTCAAAGTACCGCGGTATCTGTGTTGCACATTCCTTCAGGTAAAGTAAAAAATTTCAAATATAGTGCAATAATTAGTTCTTTTAGAAAATGGGAATTCGACAATAAGTTCTGCAGCTTCGACAGTTTTAACGCGATCTGTTGAAATTCAAAATGATTTCGTGATTCAACTACCCATACAGGCGTTGCCTTTGCCTGCCGTAAATAATGTTCCTGATGCTCCTATAACCACCACTTCAAGCAGTACTATGAATAGAAAAACAACATGTGAGACTTTAAAAGATACTAAATCGACAAGGAAAAGGAATCTATCTCCTGTAGCTGAAATGATTCATCACTCTTGTTTAAAATACAAGAAGGCAGCACGAAAAAGTAAATCTCGGGCAGCAGAATATCGTCAACGTTTGAAATTAGCTTTACAATTTGATATGAAACTAAACAGCAAGGTTCTGGATGACACCGCAGTCAATTTCTGTTTATCTCAATTAAGAAAACGAAATATTAAAACTAAAGGCCGCAGGTATACCACTGATGAAAAAGTGTTAGCACTAGCGTTATATAAACAGTCTGGGAGAGCTTACACGAAATTAAGACAGCTATTTGCGCTGCCTACGCGACATACAATTATGTCAATGTTGAACAAAGTACCCTTAAATGCAGGCTACAATAAACTAATATTTGATAATTTAAAACAAGCAGTTTCAAAATTGAGAAACCGAGACAAAATGTGTTCTGTCGTTTTCGATGAAATGTCGATAATGCCGCATCTAGATTATGATAAAAGCAATGATCAGTTTTATGGTTTTCAAGACTTGGATGAAAATACGTCAGACCTGAAAATTGCAGATCACGTTCTAGTGTTTTATCTTCGTGGGATTTTTAAAAAATGGCAACAGCCCATGTTATTTAGATTCTCGTCATCAGCCACAAAATCCAATGTCTTAGTCGATGTAATAAAACTGATAGTCACTGAAGTTCAAAATTGTGGGTTAAAAGTCAAAGCAATAATCTGTGATCAAGGAAAACCAAATCAAGCTGCTATAAATTTCTTATTAAAACAATCGCAACAAATTTATAAAAGCCGTAACGAAACAATAAAAAGAAGAATTATAATTGGTAATGACGAAATTATTCCTCTGTATGATCCACCACATCTTATCAAGGGTGTTAGAAATAATTTATTAACTAAAGATTTGGTATGGGAAACGAATAATGAAATTTTGAAAGCGGAATGGAAACATATTTTAGACGCTTATTTCAATGATCAGCCTTGTGGTGAATTACGAGCTCTGCAAAAGATTACTGATTTACATGTTATTACCAATAAAATACCAAAAATGAAAGTCTGCTACGCTACTCAGCTTCTTAGCCATTCTATGGCCTCAACTATTTCTTTATTAGTTAAAACTGGTATGTTTTTGACTATATTTAATTTTAATCCGACTAAATATGTTGTGTATTAGGTCAGCTTCAAGAACAAGCTCTAGGAACGGCGAAAATCGTCAATTTTTTTGATAAACTTTTCGATAGTGTGAATGGTGGCACACTTCGTTCACATGCTGGCAAGCCTCTTCGCGGTGGTGTGTTCAAAAATTCTGGGCATACAACATTTTGGAAAGAAGCGATTCAAAATTTGAAAAATATGTATTTTATTGACAAAAATGGAAAGAAAATTGTGCCGCCAAGTTTGAAAAATTGGATATACACTTTGGAAGGATTTTTAGAATTGTATGAAATACTGATTTATGAAGGAAAATCAAAATTTTTTTTAACTAGATCTCTAAATCAAGACATTATAGAAAATTATTTTGGCAGAATTAGAAATCAACGAAATCAGGCTATTAATCCCACAGCATTACAGTTTAGAGATAGTTTTAAATCACTCATGATACGAGAATTTTTTGGATCAAAAGCAATAGGGACAAACTGCGAGGAAACTAATGTTCCAGATTTATTCAATATTAGAAACTTAGTAGACAACATAAAAAATATCAGTTGCAAAAGTCATGAAATTTCAACCGAAGTATTTAATGTGGATAAATATATTTCAGGACTTCTTGATTTTCAGTTAGAAAAAGAAATTCACAAAAGCATAATAGGTTACGTCTCTGGCTGGATCGTCAAAACCTTAAAAAACTTAAACTGTGAACACTGCAGATCAAAAATTATTTGCCCATATAATGAGAATGAAAAGTGTCATAAATTAGTAAATGAGAGAGAATATAATTCTGAACGGAGAAAATTGCAGTACTGTAATCCCGACTTTATAAAAAGTATTAACAAGGTTTATAACATAGCAAGAATAGTATTAGGTAATATAACTTGTCCCAATAATATTAAAAACAAAATTTTAGTAGTAGTTTCCAATCGCGTTAAATTTTCATTTACTTGTGAACACAGACACAAAATTGAAGAGGAAATTGTAAATAAAATAGTCAACTTAACGATATTTATGTTTGTTAAAGGAGCTAATCTAATTTTAAGTGGTAAAGACACTAGGTGTTCATTACATAAAAACAAAATTTATAAGGCTGCCGTGGAAATGTACAAAAAGAAATTGCATATGAAAAATATAAAATAAAACTTTTCTCATATTGTAATATCTATTTATTTCAAAATCTTAAAAATCAGAATTGCTAAAAAGAATTAAATACAGATGCGCAGTAAGACCTAGCAGGCTATGCTATTTTACACCCTCCACAAATCAACAGATGGTGCTAGCGTTTGAGGGGAAAAAAAAGATAGGTAGTTTGCGTTCTATATTTGTATTATGTTATCTATGAAGAGGTACCATACGTGCTGCCATCTATTAATAATTACACTTAATAATTTAGCAAAATTTTTATTTGATTTAACATTATGAGACTTCAAAACGTGTAATGGTCGTTTGTTTCGGTATGAATGCCTTTGTGCCTTTCAAAAAGTGTTAATAATTCTTTTGTCGTTTTTGAATTATTAATAGATGGCAGCACGTATGGTACCCTTGGACAGGCCATAATCTTTATACTAGTCGGCCATGATAAAACTTAAAAAAATATCCAATTAAGCTTGGATGGTGTATTTTGGGTTGCATTTCCAATTCAGTCGGGCTCGTACCACAGTATAGAGATCAATCAGTAGAGACAACTCGTGTCGGCGCCTTTGATCTTTATGACCCGAATTTTAAGCCGTCATCGGTGGTCGTTGCCCAAAATATTTCTAGATGTCGCCACCCAATTTAAAAAGGATCACAAACGCTTCACTTTAAAATTGATTCGTGTACACAATTTACTACACTTTGTGCAAATGAATTTTTGGAAAAGACTTAAAAATAGTGTAATAACAATAACATTTTGTAACTAGTTGATCTTAGAAACCACACAGTCTATTATAATAAATAATTAATTAAGCGCCCTATAACAGAGATGCCGTGTTGAAATTTAGATGTGGCCCGCTTCTCTGATTCCGATTTTACGTTTCATTAATTTCTTTTTCATGATGGCTGTAAATGGTTGTAAAATTCAACGTTACTAGAAGACGCCAATATATGTACATTTAATTTTTTTACAAAAACAGTAAACAATGGTCCTATGAAAACGTGAACAACGCTTTTTAAAATGTCTCTGTGAAAATTACAATTAACTGCAATAATTACACCGAAAGATCAGCCTTAAATCATCAAAACCAATGCAACTAAACTGCCAAATTTCCAATATTTCACATTAAAGTCACTAGACAACCAAAGTACCGCAGTTCAATGTCCCAATGTGTAAGAAAGAGAAGTACTTTGCGTTGCGCGCCCTCATACGGTCACAAGACAAACGACCACCCATGAAAACGGGTCAGTAAAAATAGCGAGTTGTCTCTACTGATTGATATCTATACTGTGCTCGTACTGATTCGTGTTGGCTTTGTTGGTTTAAGGTTGACTTTCGGGGGAATTATTTCACTTATATCCTTAGTGCATTGATTATTTCCTGAAATTTTTTCGAATACATTCGAAAAACGTATTAATAAGCCCGAGTGGAACACGTGGGCTAATTACGTTTTTGAAATGCATGAGAATAAAATTTTAGGATGTTAATCAATGCACGAGGGCGTATTCGGTAAGAAAATCGTACAAGACACAAACAGCCCCAATTTGAGTAATTTTATTCAAATTCATGTGCCTAACCGATCTAGACACAATATATCATAATCTTAATAACGGTAAACAAATACGTTCATAAAGCGTAAATATTGTCTGCCATTTGCAAAATGTTGCGATTTGGTACAGTTTGTTTACAATATATTGATGAAGCATTGCATTCTACACAGCCACTGAATACGAAAAGAAGCAAGTGGACTCAATTTTTAATGTTTTGGGAAGAAAAAAAATACGCTCTAGAAAATCCACACCATTAGAAGAATTGGCCATCATTCTTAAAGACTGGGCCGTTAACATGAAAAGGAAAGATGGCAAAGAATACAAAGAAGCTGTGGTCAAAGTTATGTGGAATTCGACAGACGAGCAGCTACAAGACATGTATTACGAAAAATTTAAAATTAAATTTAATGCTTTTGCGGATATTGAATTTAATGGTGCCAGAGCGGCCCGTGACGCAAAAAGACGCAATTTACAAACTAGCCCGACCAAGAGAAAACAGAGTTCATCTGCTTTAAAAATAGAAGAATTGTCAAACACGGTATCAATATGGAATGAAAACACTCCGGAAGGTCTGCATCGAAAGTTGTTTCACATTATTGGATACGAGTTGGCCTGGCGTGGGGCAAAGGAAGTAGCTCTTGCGTGCACCACTTCTTAGAAGAAAAAGATAATATGAGTGTGAATACAGGACGTATTGAGTATAACTCTGTGTATACGAAAACAACTCAAGAAGGAGCGAAAAACTTAGCGAACTTGAATACAATTTTTCTTTTCAGATTCAGAAGAGCATTAGAAAAAAGAACCAAATTTATCACCACCCTTAGATTCTTTTTGAGACCAAATTCAAATTGGCAGAATAAATTATCAAAAGGATGATACAAAAACACATCTGTAGAAAGGAATCAGATTTCTCGGTGGATGGTTGACTCAGCCAAAAAGATTGGCATTGACACGAAAAAAATTAAGATCACTAACCATTCTGTACGAGCAACAGCTGTCTCTAATTTGGCAAAATAAGGGATTGGCGAAGAACAGCTTATAAAAATTACAGGGCACGGTAACGTCCATTCTATTCGTCCGTACCTACAGTTAGATACCGAACACCATAAAAAAATTATTGATGCAATGAGAGGAACGAAAGCTGAAAGTTTATGGCCAAAGTCCATCTGGAAGCACTATTTTTTCCGCTGCTAATACCACATACTGTTCTAACAAAAATGTTATTAATAATTACAATATTTGTGTATTTTATTTAAATCAGCAATAAATTTTATCCCAATTGTGATTGTCAAAAAAATTCCAATTATTAATTTCTGTGAGAAGGCGACAAAAATCTCCAGGAAATTTTTGGTTGCTGCGGTAACAGTCTGAAATTCTATTCTCTTATTGGCCTGTATTCGTGTCGTACGATTTTCAGTTAAATGTGATTTTTACAGATATACAGCGTGATTCACATAACTTGCCGACTCTGAAGAACTTTAAATGCAACCCAACATACAATTTTCATAACTCTGTTGCTATCTTTGATCAGGTTTATTTGCCATGAAATGTGGACACCCCTGGCAATGTAGATGACAGCGGTTTTGACAAATCCTTTTTTTTTGGTAAAGTTTTGCAATATCAAAATATATTCCCAATGTTGCTGATCTATGTCGAGTGCAGAAAGAATGCAGTAGCAGCGGAAAATATGTTATCAGCCAAACTCTAGGCTTCCTAGAGATAAGACCTTTAAACAACTAGAGAAGACACTGCGCCTAAATTGGCCCAAACAATAGACGACGAATTACAACGAATCCTGATGTGATAATGAAATCAGAGTTATCGAAGCCGTAGACAATAATCTCCATAAAAGTCGAATACAAATTTCGAGATAATGTGGAATTAGCCAGTCTTCCATTTGCCGGATTTTAAAATCCAATCAATTTCATCCCTACCATGTTACAATGGTCCAAGCGTTAAAATAAGCGGATTTATGGAAACTTTGAAAGAAAGAATTCGTGCTGCATTCCGAGAAATTACAAAAGACGTTTTAGTAAGAGTTTGCCAGTCTTTTGTGAGGCGCACTCAAGTGTGTTTACAAAATAATGGACACCAGTTTGAACATTTATTACACTAGTTCTGTGGTTTGTTTACTTTTATTGTACAGCGGCCTTTTATTCAGTGTCTACCTAAATAAAAATGTTATCGATGACAGTATTTATTGACGTTATTTGACTTTTGTGAGGGATGTCCAAACTAAACAAAAGTTCACATTTCTTAATGTTTTTCAATCAAGTTAATCATGACTAATGTTTTACTGGTTGTATTTAAAGTTTGTCGGGGTCGGAAAATTATGTTAATCACCCTGTATTCTAAAAACATTCTTTACGTTTTGATGGGACCATTGTTTACTAATTGTTTATAGTTTATTGTAAAAAATAAAATGTATATTAACGTTTCCTAATATCGTCGAATTTTACAGGCGTCAAAAGAGAAAATACATTAATAAAACGTAAAGTCGTTACCCGAGAAGTGGGAATTTCAACACGGCATCTCTGTTGTAGGGCGCTTATTCTCTCTCTGGTTTTTGGACTTCTCGGAAAAGATCATCAATCATCATACACATAACACCTTTTTTCGCATAAAAATTTGTCGCAAACAGACAACAACGGTGATTATGAAATAAATAATAAATATTCGAAATAAACTATACAAATACATATTACAGCACTCTTCTCGATAAATCAATAGTTTTAATTTTTATATTCATTATTTAAGATAACAGATTGTGTGGTTTTTAAGATTAACTGCAAAAAAAATCTCAAACCAAACAGAATTTATACTTGATACACATATTTATCTATTGTTTTTTAAGTTAATTGTTCACTTTAGTTTTTAAAGATTTTTTTTAATCTAGACTGACACTAATTAATTGCGCAATTTGCGACATTTTAATTCCACTGTGGTATCTTCATATTGGTATAGTACCATCAGGACTAGCATCCAGGAAACCACACTTAAAAAAAAACAGTCCTGAAATGGGCATTTAACTAAATATGCATGTTTCTTTTAAATTTACAAATGCCAAAGATGAAAGATTTAATACAAAGAAAATATTAAATATATTCTTTTATTTTCGAAATGTATTTTTTTTTATCTTTTGGAAAGAAATTTCTTTGTTTTTATACGTATTTATTACATTATTTTGATAATCATCACAGAACTACAAGTATCCTGAGAAAGATTGTGTGAATTGTGCGAGTAATAAATTAAGATCTGCAACAAATCATCACGTGCACGAATCAATTTTTAAACTTTTAATCGAAGATTAAATACATACAGATAATATCCGTTCGCAAAACTCCCGCACTGTCAGTGTCAGATTTGGAAAAAATAACCTGAGTATACTGAGTGGTGAGATGCGAAAAACCTGTACAATATGTTGCAAAATTGCAATCTAGTGACAAATTAGTAACTAAAAATAACTTGTCAAATAAAAATGTCAAAAGCACATTAACTGAAGATTTTTATCAATTCAAGTAATGAAAGAATATGACACACGAACGACAGCGAAAGTTTCTTCTGAATAATATATATTTTTGACCTTACTGTCCATTTCCACGCTTCTGGTGCTACAATTTGTTTGAATTATTGACAAGTTCTTTAAACACATTCAACACTTCAGCAACTCAAAAAGGTAAAATAGTTAATAAACATTTGATTTTTCAAATGCCAAATAGACATTAATTTTGAAAATTTTAAATTTAAGGTGGTAATCATATAAACTTAAAAATGTTTTAGGGGATTATTTCTCATACCAACAGAATGTCATTTTATTTCTTTTAAAAGTTTCTCACAAGTAAATGGGATTATTATAATGAATAAATAATACAAACAAATTATTACTTGTTATTTTAAATACTTGTTAGTGCTACTGAAAACGTAAATAGTGAATAACGTTATTATTATAAATACGATCCGGTAACTCAAATTTTACACTACGGGTTTCAGAACGAGCCGACCGTAGAGAGCCGAGCATACTATCAACATATATTTTTAGTCGATAAAATAATTACTATTTTGAGAAAAAATTCAAATCGAGTCACTTTTTCTGACATCGTTAGCAACCGCTGTTTGGCAAATGTTTTAATTTGTTTATTCGTGCAAATCAGCATCAAATCTTTAAACACATAGTAACACTTTACAAGACTTGTCCTTTTTGGCTCAATTTTACCGGACTTGTCCGTTATTTTATTTTACCGGACTCGTTCGAATCCAGTAAAACGTCAAATTGGACGCAGTATGAAGTAAAATAAATGGAAATAACACATTGGATTTTTTTTACGCTTTCGTGAGCTCTCTTTTGTTACTAATAGTAATAATACAAAGGAAAATGGTTTTAAATGCGTTCTCTCAAAACTTCCTATATTTTTTTTAGAAAATTTATAAGACTAGAGACGGGCAGATATACAGTGCATCTTTTTAAAAATGGCCATAGGGATTCCCATGTTAAATTATTAGACCCCATGTTAACTTTTGTTAGGGTGAAAACTCAGAGATGATTTTGACGGTGGAAATAGCCCAAGGGTTCTACTTTCATTTCCATTACCACTTTTTGTAGTAAATTGTTAATTTCTGTTTTAAAAAGTAAACATTATTTTGGTTACAAAGTTTAGGTACATCATAGGAGGTTTTGACTTATCATGTTGACTTGTCATTTTTGACAGCATAATTTTAATTTAATTATTAAACACCTTTGTTGCAGTTTTTAGAAGGAAACGGAGTGATCAAATTCAAACATAAATGAAGAAAATAAAAGATAATTTAACTGAAATTGCGTTTTTGATGTCTACGATCGAGACAACTTGTTTTTATAAATGTGTTATAAAATGTTTGAATTCTGCCCTTCCTGAGTATGGAACGATGTGAAAATGCTGCAGCAGAATTTTGCGCAATTTTTCCTGTCGATAAGCCTTTAATGTATCCAGTGACCATTTCTGCTTTTTCTTTAACTGTGTACTGCCTCATGTTGACAAATTCCGGTCAGTAAAAATGGTAAAAACCGGTAATCGAACGAGTAATCAAATTTTAGAAATGTCACGTAAATGTCTATTTTTACATGGCTGCCTACAATATTAACGGCAGAAATACCCAAATAATTTAATTTTTTAAAAGAAATGTTTAATCTAAAGGATAATCTTTCATTAAATCGACAAAAGATGACGCAAATTTCATCCAGTAAAAATTTCAACTCTGAATGTTTACTCAAACATAAGTTAACATGGGGTATAAAATTTAATATGGGAATCCCTATGGCCACTTTTAAAAAAGATGCACTGTATACTAAAGGCAAAACATATGCATTCATATATGTCTTAAAAAACGGGTAACATATGCCGCATAAACTCAAAAATAAGACATTTTCTTTCACATTTTATGATGTAAATACAATTAAGTGTATCGATAACTCGCTACGGAACATTTACCAAACAGCGGTTGCTAACGATGTCAGAAAAAGTGACTCGATTTGAACTTTTTCTCAAAATAGTAATTATTTTATCGAATAAAAATATATGTTGACAGTATGAAATAAAATTCATTGCGACTTACGTCCGTTAACTCTTTTCGCAGTACTCGTTTCGAAATTAAAGACTCGGCTCCCTATGGTCGCCTCGTTCTGAAACATCTCACTCGTAGTGTAAAATTTGAGTTACCGGACCGTATTTATAATAACGTTATTTACTATATAGGTTTTCATTAGCACTAACAAGTATTTAAAATAACAAGTAATAATTTGTTGGTATTATTTATTCATTATAATAATCCCATTTATTTGTCAGAAACTTTTAAACGAAATAAAATCTAAATGACTAGAAATAACGGCAGAGTTGTGTTAGGCTCATCTGGCAACGTTGTAAATTATCTAAATGCTTACTATGAGATTTTTGCACATTTTTTTCGTCGCCCTCTATCGAGTGGTAGATTTATCCGCTGTATGTGGCTTGCCTATGTACGCGATTGGGGTCCAAGCTATTCGCCGACGATTGACGGTCAACTGTTGGTGCGCCATCTCTTGTTCGCCGGTCTTTGGTCTGTTCGCTCCAAACAATAGCATGGGTCTATCTGTATGTATTTAATCAATGTCGAAGCGTTCTTTAAATTTGGTGGCGACATCTAGAAATAGTTTAGGCAACGACCACCGATGACGGCTTAAAATTCGGGTCAGGAAGATCAAAGGCGCCAACACGAGTTGCCCCTACTGAATGATCTCTATACTGTGGTGTGGTCAACAAATCATTTCCTCCATTGCTGAAGTCTGAGCTCTAGTTCGATAGGCATAAATCTTCAGAATTCTTGTCCAAACTGCCCGAAAATAGTCGTAAAATCAGTTATTAATTTCAGATCTCACATCCGACACCAGTGTTACGTTGAACGGGTGAATAAAATCGGCGTGGGTTAAAGTCAACAATTTATTTCTTAGTAACTCAGATTTACATGACTATTACAGCGATTATGTATAAAATAATTCCGGCGCAACATTCAATGGGTTTTCTCGATACTCGTTGGACTCGACTTGTTAACTGAATTCAGCTCTCGTTGTTTGGACTACACTGACTGCCCCCGACGGTGGTTCCCATTTACAAAAATATGACAACAACCGATCCAGTAGTTTCAGAGATTACTTGTCTAATAAAAATGGATACAGACATCAGACAGACAGACGGAAACGGGATACCACTTTTTTCGTGCTCTAGAGGTCATGCATGGCACGTCGAGAAAATATGAAAGTGGCAATTCGGCCGATGCACTCGATTACGATACTTCCTTAACTTATGCTCCGGAAGTAAAAATGCAATGTATAAATAAATTGGATATGTTTATTTATTAAGACCCACCACTGATCCGGAAATGACCGGCATTCAGGCAAGACTTCTATCATTACGGGTACTAAGACCAAGTAATGATATGCATTTATTTTTTATTTACCTCTATTTCCCAATAATTATTATTTAGACATAGTCCGGTCAAAATAGACATTTCAAATAACAAAAACTCCGACAGAGCTGAATTTTGGTAGAAACCTTGGGTAGACCAGTAGAAATAAAGTGGCACAAGTCCCCATAGATCCCATGTGTGCTAAAAAAGTTATTCAAGGTCAAAGGTATTTTTTTTTGGTTTTTTGAATTTTTCTCGAGGACGGTAAGTTTTATCAAAAATATAGTTTTTCATAAAATTATCTACAAAAATGGTTCTTATACTTTTTTTCCTAGGTATCACCATTCCCAAGATATCGCCGTTCTAAAAGTTGAAGGAGTTACATTCTAGGACATAATATGCACACAAATGCCGCGTATATACATAGTTAGACCCTTAAGGGGGAACGCTAGACGAGAGACAAGTTTGAATTGGGCGCCATTTGTTGCTTTAAACGCAACCAGCAATTCTTCTTTACATCTACCTGACGCGCTGGGATAGACGACTACCGGACGTGGGTCATCAAAGCATCGTAAGCCGATAATGCAGAATAATGATAATTTATGACATAACATACCTTCAGCACAGAATAATCATTTCTCGTATTCTTTTGACATATTAATTTTAATATTCGAGATAATTGACCCTTTTCCTGTAAGATCGTAAAACATCCATAGTGACTTTCCGTGCGCACGCATCTTCAAAACCACGTTGGAAATAGTATCCGGCACTACGGCAGCAGAGCAAAGGCCTGTGACAACAAACCGCTTTGACAGAATGCAACCGGTAACACATGCGTAATCTGTTGCCCATTGGTTAATTTTAACTTGGCGCTCCAAAAATCTGACTTCGCCTGCGCGATGTTGTCTCACTCTGTATCATTGGAATTTACATAATATCTACTCACTTTGCTTACAGGAAAAGGGTCAATTATTATACAGGGTTAGTCGCGAGAGAATTACTTCTGAAAATTATTTTTACGCAACCCAAAATACAAATACCATGTACCATTTGATACTAACTGAATTTAAAATGAAATGTTTAATCCATGATTGCTTTGAGTTTGGCAATCTCATTTTGACAATTGTGGAAAAGGAGGTTACGCGAGTGTCTATGGCACGGAGGTAGAAGAGACCGGAGGGAGCGTACCGTATGCTAGCAATGTAACGATTCTGGCATCGTTCAAGACCCGGTCAGACACCGGTTATGATCTTATTTGAACAAGGCGCCAATATTTGCCAGCCCGACGCAAACGCGCTCCTACACTCAACAGCTGACAGAGTTTGGATTTCCAGTGGCGTACTATCACGTAACACGTGCTGTTTATATGCAATTGTTCGTTCTTGAGTTTCGAGTTTAGTTGTGCTGTTGTAGTTTTGGACGTGTTGTTGGTGTTTTTAATTTGAATATTTTTGATTATAATTAAAGATCATAATAACATTTAGAGACTTAGTATATATAAGGTTGTCAACATAAAATATGTTGCCCCGCCACTGGTTATGACTGCTAAACATTTAGAGGGTGGAGCTTAGCACAGCGCGCATTTCAAGTAGGGTCATAAACGGTGCCTGAGTCTGTGTCACAAAATTCACGACACCTTCCCTCCGGTCTTTTCTACCTCCGTGGTCTATGGTGGTACCGCAGCCAGTCGGAAATCTCCTCCGGCGCCGCTAATAAATTTGTCAGTGTGCCTCTTGATCTTTTGCAACCGATTAATCACGAGAAAATTATTTCTAAAAATTTCTTTTACGGCATTTTATTATTATAATATATTTCAAAGAAAAGTGTCCGAATTACAAAAGTTATACAAGGCACCACTGGTACGCCATATATTTTTTACGTCGTTCCGCTCAGCTGTTCCTCTTCTCTCTGCGCCGGTCCACGCCAGCGGCGCCAGCATCACGGGGGCCGGTCCAGTGGCGGCCACGTGGCGGCAGCGGTAACAGTCGGCTACGCTACCAGCCTCCGCGTCCCCGTGGAGCGAGTTGCCCTAAAAGAAGAGGGACCAGTTAACAAACAAATTAGGCTAAATCTCGCCTCAACTATTCCCGAGTTAGTAACCCTATATAACTTATTCTAAGCTTATAATAACATAACCTGTTGCTAGGGGATACTAAGACAGCAACGTAGTGATCTTAGAATTCCACTAGCTGACCTTATGACGAACAACCCTCATGGCTAGTCTCAGATTCTCCGTCGGATTCTGAACTAACTCTCACGTTGTAGGGCTTTAGCTTATCGAGGGAAACGACTCCTCTGTAGCTTCTCTGCGATCGAGAAGAACCTGTCATGTCCTCGACTACATAGCGATCATGTGTCAGGACTTCTGTAATGACAAAGGGCCCACTATACTTTGGCAGAAGCTTCTTGCTTTGGCCCTGGTTACTAGCAGCAATCGTTCGCACTAGAACCTGTTCACCTTTCTTATACGTTCGCCCCGCACGTCGATGTGCATCGAAGGAAGCTTTGCGTTTGCTTTGATGGGCGTCTATAAGAGCTTTTGCGTTCGCTCTCATTGCTTGGACGTCTCCTGCATTCTCTGGTTCAATTGCCACTTCGTTGGCCAGAAATGCAGTACCAGTGCTTCTTGGCACGCATCCGAACAGCAACTCGTACGGCGATTTTCCCGTAGACGAATTCGCCGTAGAATTCAGTCCCCATCGCACTGCCGAGACGGCTTCGTCCCATCTTTGTTCATCTTCCATAGATGACGCCAGTGAGGCTAATATCGTGCGGTTGTAACGTTCAACCTGACCATTTGCTCTCGGGGTTGCCGTTGCGTTCAAAACATGCTTTATGTTTAGAGTCTTGCAGTATTCCGTGAACTGCTTACTAGTAAAACAGCTACCTCGATCTGAGATGATTCTTCTAGGAACACCAAAATTGTCTATCATGCTATTCAAGAAGTTAACCACGAGTCGTGCCTTAGTTGATGGGACTGCCTTCATGAACACGAACTTTGTAAAAGCATCTACAAGCACTATTAAATATGCATTCTTTCGTTTCGACTTGACAAAAGGGCCCAGATGGTCAACGTGAAGTGTGTCAAAGGGCACCGCAATTTTCTCGATAGGGTGCATGTAGCCTGGCTTTTTCCCACCCATGTCTTTGTTGTACAAGCACGGTAGGCAACTCGATATATACTTCTTGACGTATCTACGCATTCCAGGAAACCAGTATGATGCCGATATGGCCGATATCGTCTTCATATCTGCCAAGTGGCCATTCTCGTCATGGAAATGCGAGACGACGTTTCGTCTTGCCGTCTTAGGCACAACCCACTTATTCCCGTTGTTTGTAATCTTATACAGTCTATTGTTGATAAGACGATAGTTTGCATGTATATCTCGTTCTTCCTTATCCTCTGGCTTCCGTTGCAGAGTCTCGATAAGGTACTTGCACCTATCGTCCAACATCTGAGCGGTTAGAACCCAATCATCTTCGTTGATGTTTACGGCACCTGCAATCGTTACTTCTAAACCGACAGGGTTTCTGCTCAAAGCATCAGCGTGTGACATTTTGTGTCCCGGACGATATTCGACGTCAAACGTATAATCTTGGATGCTTAGCCACCATCTTCCAATTCTAGGGACCAAATCACGCTTCGATAGAGTGGCGCGAATCGCGCTACAATCCGTCACAACCTTAAATTTCAGACCAATCAAATATATTCTAAATGCTTTCAATGTATACACCACTGCCATTGTCTCTAACTCGTATGAGTGGTATCGTTGTTCTTCCTTCGTAGTCTGTCTGGAATAATATAGTACTGGTCGAACAGTACCGTCCCTTTGCCTTTGTAATAGAATGCCACCTATTCCCCATTTGGATGCGTCAGTGTGAACCTCCGTCGTCAATTGCGGGTCGTAAATCGCCAATAGAGGTCGTGATGTTAATGACTTTTTGAGGGCGTCAAAAGCTATCCGTTGTTCGTCACCCCATGTGAAAACAGTGTCTTTTTTTGTTAGGATTGTTAGCGGTTTAGCGATTCTAGCGAAATCTCTAACATACTTTCTGAAATAACTAGCCAAGCCAAGAAACTGTCTGACACCGCGTACATCAGTCGGCGTTGGGAAATTCTCGACTGCGACTGTCTTTGCTTTCCCTGGTCATATGCCTTGGCCACTAATCTCATGTCCTAAGTATTCAACTTTTTCCATAAAAAACTGGCACTTGGCCGGGCGTAAAGTAAGTCCAGCAGTGCGAAGTGACTGTAAGACCAGTCTTAGATTAGCCATGCCACTTTCGATGTCTTCTGTCGGCAGCAATATGTCGTCCATATAAGCTAGCGCCTTCCCGTAACGCAAATTCCCCAAAACCTTGTTTATAGTTCTTTGGAACACAGCTGGTGCGTTACACAATCCAAATGGAACCCTGAGGAACTCGTAGTGACCGTCTGGAGTGACAAAAGCCGTTTTAGGAACAGAAGAAGCTTCTATTTGCAATTGGTGGTATCCGCTGGCCAGGTCCAGACTTGTAAAGTACCTACATCCTTTCAATTTTTCTACGAATTCGTCAACGTGTGGAAGAGGGAACCTGTCCTTTACTGTTTTGGCGTTTAAGGCTCTGTAGTCGACGCACATACGCTGCTCACCGTTTTTCTTCTTCACGAGGACTATAGGGCTCGAGTAAGGCGAATCCGATTCTTGGATGATCTCATTTTCGAGTAGATCTTTTACGATGTCTCTCACAACTTGGCGTTCATTGTGAGAGAGACGATATGGCCGATAGACCACAGGATTGTCATCCTGAAGATGTATCGACATCTTCAACACGTCGGTTTTGCCTAGATGTTTAGTGGTTGACGCAAAACAATCGCTAAATTCGTTTATTAAACTAACTAAATCACGGACCTGCGTTGGCGTGAGATGTTGATTGTATATCAGATTATGGAAATCGAAAACATCGACTACATCAACGGATTGTGTCGCTAACGGCAATGCAGTTGTTACTTTTGACACCGGAGACGACTTTTCCTCAAAACAAACTACAGACCTAACTAAGATTGTTTTGGGACTTACCTCGATATGCCGGTACGAAAGATTCGTGATGGCGACGTAGCCATCCTCCCCCTTCGTAATACATTCGTGTACGACGTGTTCTCCATCAGGCAGCGGTCGTAAGCCACCTCTTACGTATACGTCGTCGGCACAGGCACCTCGAGAAGTCACGGCGACGAGAGCCGTTGTTCTCGGTTCTAACACGATTGATTCCTTTGCCCATAAAGGAATTTTCCTGGGAGGAACATCGAGAGTTTCGCACAAGTCACTTCCTCTTCGGGTAACTCGTACGGTCTGTCCAGAAACAATCATCATGATCTCATCTTGATTTAAGAAAGTTTGGCCCACCAGCACAGGAATTTCTTGAGCAGTATTGGGTACTATCAGGCTCTCAACTTCAGCCTCTGCACCATCTATCTTGAGTCGGATGGTCAGTTTTCCGAGAGTTTTCGTGGCTACTCCGCCGTAACCTATTACATATTTCGTGCAGGGACTGCGTTCCATGTTCAGCATGTTGGCGGTATCTTCCCGGATTAGAACAGCGCCGCACCCCGAATCAACATATGCCTGGGAGGGCGTTTCATTAACCCAGCAGTCAAAAAAATAACTACTGTTGACGGGTGCCAAGTCTTTCTCAAGGACAACTTGATTCTTGATGGACTGCCTGCGGCAATCTTTTGTAAGGTGGCCCAACCGCTTACAACTGGCACATTCCACTTTGGGTTTCGGACACTTATCGGCAAAGTGACCCTCATCCCTACAGTTATAGCATTTTGGGGGTCTTCTAGCCGGTGGTTTCGCTTTTTTTGAAGGCGGCTCATTCGATCGCTCCCTTTCGCTCAAAGGACGGCGATGTGGAGTTGTAAACGCAGTTTTCGCTACAGTCGTGCTCGAGACGGACTTTTCAGGTTTTAGAACAGAGATATATTCAGCGTAGAGCCGGTCTGGGCTCGTATATCTACCTGCTCTGGCTCCTGCTTGGACGCTTGGATCTTCAATACCATCAATAATACACGACACGGCTCTATGTCCATTAATATCGCAAGCATTTGTAAGTTCTACCTTGTCAAAGTAATATCTTTCCCATGATTCTGTAGGCAACTTCATCCGATTTACGAGGGCACGTAACGTAGTGGCGAAATCTCTGTGTTCAGGGAAGGATTTTACGAGCAATTTCTTCCACTCTTTCCAACTCAGTCGATATGTTGATAAATTATCATACCAGCGTCGAGCTAATCCACTTAGACGACTCTGCATTAAAAATATCATGGTTGGCTCATCCCAGTTATTAATTTTTGCCAACTGTTCGATTTTTGCGATCCATTTCGCTGAACTCAAATTTGGATTTCCAGGCGTGAACTCGGGTATACTTTCCGGTTTTATAGCAACCCTAATTCCACGATGGTGTTTGTCTTTCGCCTTTGTTTGGTGCTTAATCAACTTTTCCACCAACACTTCTAACCTGCTCACAGTATCGTTGGATTTTGGTAACGGAGGTGTATTTGATGGCGTACATGACTTATGGTCGCTGCCCCGGCTCGTACCAGGTGCGCTTAAGTTTCGGGACGCTTTGGAAGGTGATCGAGTACGCTTCTGTCTGCTCTTGTAGTTCCCATCCGCTGAACTCGATCTGGAGCTCGAGCTACTGGAGTAACTATCACGATCCATCGCATTCACATCACTCCCGAACTCTCACAGAAAAGCACAAGGGCTATCCCACCGCTGCCCTATAATATATTTCAAAGAAAAGTGTCCGAATTACAAAAGTTATACAAGGCACCACTGGTACGCCATATATTTTTTACGTCGTTCCGCTCAGCTGTTCCTCTTCTCTCTGCGCCGGTCCACGCCAGCGGCGCCAGCATCACGGGGGCCGGTCCAGTGGCGGCCACGTGGCGGCAGCGGTAACATTATTATTATTATTATTATTATTATTATTATTATTACTAATACAATGCCTCAACAGAGTGAAAACTCCAATTATTAGGCAAGGAGCATAAAGATTATAACATAAAACAAAAAGAGAGAAGTGAAATTAGCAAGTTTAAATTATAACAAATAAGGAAAAAAAACAAAAAGAACATAGATATGAAAATGAGATTTTTAACCAAATCTAAATTTGATTTCTTGCAAACTACAGCAAAATATATCCAAATCAGCTTCAATATCGCAATAGTTACGAAGCATCTGGTACAAAGGTGATGAAGCAAGCATGTTAGTTTTAGCCCTAGGTAAGTAAAGTACAGTGGTGTAACGACTATTAACACGCGGTATTCGATAGGATATCTGTTCTACTATGTACTTACAGTCAATAAAATTGTGTATGAGTTTGTACAAAAATACCGTTAAATGCAAGGATCTTCTTTTTGCAAGGCTCTGAATACCAAATCTATTTAATAATAAGTCTTGTGGAAAATTACGAACGGGATAAGAGCCGTCCAGCATGAATGTAACAAACTTCAGAAATCTTCTCTGAATTCTTTCCAGATTGGAACTGTGGATGTTATAAAAGGGCGACCATATGACAGATGCGTATTCTAGTTTACTACGAACAAACGCAAAGTAAATTATATTAATTGAAGATACTTTAGTGAAATCTTTGGTGTTACGTACAATGAAACCTAAGCATTTGTAAGCTGAGTTTATAATTTTAGCGATGTGATGTACAAATGACAATTTGCTATCAAAAGATACACCTAAGTCACTGACAACATCCGGTCTCTCTAAAGTAACATCATCAAGGCTGTAGGGATAAGTGATTTTTTTAATCCGTCTTGTGAATGTCATGACATAGCATTTTCGTTTATTTAAATTCAGATTGTTTACTCGGCCCCAAGTCATTTTATTCAAAGGTTACGACACAAACTCAAACAAGTAAGTAAATAATTTAACTACTAATCTGTTGAAAATGTTGGGCATTTTGGGGGGATGCTACGGCTTTTTTGTAAATGGATGGCCGAAGAAGTCCAGAGGTTGCAGATTTGCGCTTCGAAGAGGCTTTAGGTGACGCAGAGATGGCGAATTAACACATGCACATTAGCGGCGAACAACATTGGTAGAGCACTTACAGCTTCAGTATAGCCCAGATTGATTTGACTGTATGTCGTCGATCCAATGGGGCTCTAGAGGCGAATCAACGATGAAAAAAAATTATAAAAATTAATTAACGTCAAAGTGACACTGCCAAAGTCAAAGCAATCATGGATTAGGCATTTCATTTTAAATTTAGATAATATCAAGTGGTACAGGGTATTAGTATTTTGGGTTGCGTAAAAATAATTTTCAGAAGTAATTATCTCGTGACTAACCCTGTATTACTCAAACACAATTTAGACACTGTAGAGCAAACAAGGCTTATCAAGCCCGTCTATTAGTTTGTTCGCCTAAGTGTATTATTAATACCGTTTTCAAATTACACCAAAATTGAAAAATCGAAAACTTAATAATTGAAAAATTGAAACATTTTAAATGAAAAAAATCGGTAAACCGAAAAATTGAAAAATCTACAAATCGAGAAATTGAACAATCTAAAAATTAAACAATTTAAAAATCGAAGAATTGGAAAAACAAAAAATCTAAACCGAGAACTTGAAAAATCGAATAATCGAGAAATCAAAACATCAAGGAAAACAAAAAAATCAACGGAAAATCTAGAACTTTAAAAATGAAAAACCGAGAAATCGAAACATCAAAAAATGGAAAAATTGAAGAACCGAAACATTGCAAAATCTCAGAACTGAAATACTGAAAAACTGAAAAATGGAAGGAAAATTGAAAAATCGAAAAAGTGAAAAAATTCAAAACTGAAATCTTGAAAAACTGGAAAATGGAAAGAAAATTGAAGAATCGGAAAAGTGAAAAAATCCAAAACTGAAACATTGAAAAATCAAGAAATAGAGAAATGGGAAAATCAAAAAATTAGTTAATCGAAAAATTGAAAAATCGAAAAATTTAGAAACGTCAAAAATTGAAAACTGAAAAATTAAAAAAATTAAAAATCGTAAAACTGAAATATCGTAAAGTTAATAAATTGAAAAACTGAAAATTTTTGAAAAAAAAAAATCGCATCAAAAACTAAAAATTCAAAAAATCGAGAAATTGAACAATCAAAAAATCAAAACATTGAAATCCCAGTAAGTTGATAAATAGGAAAATATAAAAAACCAAAAATTTTAAAAATCCAAGAATTGAACAACAAAAAAATCTAAGCCTGAAAACTCAGAAAATTGAATGATCGAGAACAAAAAATTTAAAATTTAAAAATTCGACAAATTGAAAAATCATGGAACTGAAAAATCGAAAAGTCGAGATAGTGAGAAATCTAAAAACCTAAAACTTTAAAAACTGAAAAATTAAAATATCGAAAAATTTAAAAACAGAGAAAACACAATATCAAAAACTTGAAAAATTGAAGAAACGAAATATTGCAAAATTCCAAAGCTGAAATATCGAAAAACCTAAAAATGGAAGGAAAAGTAATGAATCGAAACAGTGAAAAAATCCCAAACTGAAATATTGAAAAATTGAGAAATGGAAAAATGGGAAAACCAAAAAAATTGGTCTAAAGAGTTTAGACAGTACTTCCCTCGCTATCGGAACCGTGACGACTGCATGCCTATTATGTTTTTTTTTCACATTAGATTTCAAAGCATTCGGTTTTGTAGTTCCTGATTAAATCAATAAAATAAATTTGCACATTCATTAAATTTTTTGAGTATCCGAATCCAAAAAATATGAATGGAATGATAAATTACAAGAAGAGACTTATCATATTTTGTAAATTTTAAATAGGATTATACGGCAAACTTTTGAGCTGACGTCATCAATTTTTTGGAGGGGATAAGCAAATATATTTTGACTAAAAATTTATTATGCTCTTTATAACCTTAAAACATTTGCAAGATTTCAAAGCATTGGGTTCTGTAGTTCCTGATTAAATCAATAAAATAAATTTACGCATTCATTAATTTTTGGGGTCATCTTGTATATGCAAATCCAAAAAACATGAATGGAATGATAAATCACAAGAAGAGACTCATCATATTTTATAAAATTTAGATAGGATTTATTCAGCAAAATTTTGAGGTGACGTCATCAATTTTTTAGAGGGGATAAGTAAATATATTGTGATTAAAACGGTCCTGGTTTAATAACAAAAAAATATTGTTCGTCTATAAAACAAGCTCATCTTGGACAAATATTCGTAAAAAAAATATGTCGTAAAAAAATTTACGTATGCTGGTCCCGACTGCGATTATGGTTTAAATATTTTTTAGAAAATCCTGTCATGGATGTAGAAACATTTGTGACAGCCAAAGAGGTTTTTTTGAGAAAATTATCTTTGAATTTAGACCAAATTGAAATAGACACTAGGCAACAGGCACATTTGGGCAAAAGAAAGAGAAATTAGAGTTACGGCTTCAAATTTTGGACGTATTTACAAATTTAGACCGACTACAGCAATAGCTAAAACTGTGGAGTCTCTGTTGTACAGTACATTTAGAGGTAATAGTCATACATACTATGGACAGCAAAGTGAGGAAAAAGTTGTCAAGTGTTTTGAAATAAATAAAAATATAAAAACTGAACTGGCTTGTTTATTTCAAAACAATTTCCTTACTTGGCTACTAGTCCAGACAGGGTTCTAGAGGATAGGAGTGCATTAGTCGAAAATAAATGCCCTTCAAAATCGCAAGATTTGTCTCCCGAAGAACATTGACACAGTGGCGGCTTCTCAGGTGAGGCAGGTGAGGCAGGGCCTCACCATACATAATCATAAAAAATGTTTTTCTTCCATTAGTATGAAACATGGATTTTTTTTGTACGGGGGAATTTAAAATTAGCGCGACAACTGAACTTTCTATGCCAACCACAAAATAAAGGCGCAGCGTTATTCTAACCAATCATGTATTTTCATGCGTTTAGGCCGGCCTCACGGGTTGATCAAAATGTGGGAATAGGAGGCTCGATGTTTTTACAACGCACAGTATTGCCGGTTCCGTTTATTATGGGAATCAAATGCTTTAGGACAGATAGTTTTGAGGCCGGCCGCAGCTCTTATCTGATTGGTTCTCCTTCTTAGTTCAGTCCACATCATAGGTCAACATGCACGTGCGTTTTGCATTTTGCAGAGTGCATAAATTTTAAATTTCAGTCGTTGTCGTTAAAGAGTTCGCTACTTGGTTAAGTAGTGGATTGTGGATACTCCGATTAATTTTATTTGTAATTAAATAATAATGAACATGGACGCAGCCCATCTGGTACTCAGGTAATCTCCACGGTTCGAAATACAAATGACATTGTTATTAACTTTCTCGTGAATAAATGTCCCTCCAATAAGTTAACATACGAAGATAAACAGTTTGTAAAGTAAAGCAAACGTCCATGTCCAGATCTAAGCTTAACATTAATTCAAAGAGAAAAACAAAAAAATCAGGGTGTTCAGTCTCAATTGGTATACAAAATATGATTGGCTTGCTGCGAGTACAACTGTGAATAAACTTTTCTGTTGGCCATGTATTTTATTCTCGAATAGTGGAGAATCGGTTTGGTGAGAAACTTGATATGCAGATTTGAAAAATTTGTCGGGTTCCTTGGAAAAATATTCCAAAAGTAAAGATCACATATCATCTACTTCCAAGTTTGTTCTTCTCGGCCAACAGAATATTGTCAGTACTCTAGATTCTGCTCGCAAAATTCAAATAGAAAATTTTAATGTCAAAGTTCGCGAAAATAGGAAAATTATTAAAAAGTTAATTGATGTTGCTATATTTTTATGCACACAAGAGCTTAGCTTTAGAGGACATGACGAGTCAGAAACGTCTTTCAATCGCGGTAATTTCAAAGAATTAATTTCGTTGTTGAATAGATATGACACTTAGGCATATGGGAAATTTTTTGGAAAAAGATTCTGACAATAAACCCGTGTTTTCCAGTACTTCAAAAATGATTCAGAACGAGTTAGCTGAATCAATTTCTTTTGTCATAAACAAGAACATTAGCAAACAAATTTTTGAAGCTTTTTTTTTCCTGGCAGATTGATGAAACGACTGACATAAGTTGTAAATCGCAATTATCAGTTATTTTTCGTTACATTATCTCCGGTAAAATTGTCGAAAGATTCATGGGTTTTTTCGATGTTATTTCTGGACGAACTTCTGAAGGTTTATTTCAATTGCTACATAATTTCAGTAAATACAACCTACAAGATAAATTAATCCATAAGTATTGTTATTGTTTATATTATTTATAAATCTTTTTTTTTGTTATTTACCACGGTTTTGAAGCGGTTGTTCGAAAACTACAATTTTTATTAAGTTTTCATTTTACTTATATTACTATTGTTTTGCCACATTTTTTATTTACCTTTGTTTTAAACCTTCCACTTGTTATCATTCTTGTTTCCTATTCTGCCCTATCCTTTTTTCTTGGCAAGAAAACTCTACACCTCCACGTCGGTTCTTGCCGGATAGTTGATTATGTGGTGCATTTTTGTTAATATTTTTTTATGTTCAAATTTCCTGTGATCAAAAAACGCCGAATTCGTGATAAAATAAATTTTCATCTAGTATTGGCGTATAAAACCAACTTACAATTCCAAATTTCTTAAGTAAGTCGCCAAGTGTGGGAAAAATGGAAGTGGAAATTTTTTTAATCTCAGGTATCACTTTCAACTGACAGAGTAGAGTAATTTACAGATATAAAAAAAAATTATATGTATTTAACTATTTTTACGTCATAAGGTGTGGCCTCACCAAAATTTTAGGTCACGAGCCGCCACTGCATTGACAGACAGAGAATTGAAACTAAAAAGAAAATCATGATTACTACTTTCAAGTTCAGGGACAAATGCTTGTTACGGGTATTTCACAAGTTTATTTTGTTGTATGGACACCCAAAGGAATAAATATAGAAAAAATTTATAAAGACGAAGAAATATATGTAAAAAAATGGTAGATAAACTTGGCAGATTTTACTTTGGCGCATTATTGTCCGATAAATAATTGATTCAAGAAGAAAGAGGAACCTGCCTTTGCGAGAGATTTTTTTTAAATAAATAAAATTTGTTTCTATTTTTTTATGTACTTTAATAATTTATTAGGAGTACATTTTTCATCACCAAGACTTGCATATTTTTATTATAAATATATTTTGAAAATGATCTCTCGGCAAATGAAAACATATGCAAACACTTTTTTCGAGTAAACAATGAAGGGAGAAGTTACTGGGCGTAGGGCTTTTTTAAAACACCTCCTTTCAGGGATAAGTAGTAGATACACTTAGCTACTTATACGTATTAAACAAAAGCTGTATTTTATATATTTTTTATTATTATTATAAATATGTTTATTAGTTTTATTAATTAAGAAAGCAAAATATATATTAACAATAATATTACAATGAATTTTTAGTAATCATGTGTATTGAATTCAGGATCCTGAGTGGAGTAAAAATATTATAGTTCCCCAGTTTTAATTCGGTTTTATGACAGTACCTCATTGCGTAAAAGTTAATTTCCTTAACAATAGATTACTACGGCCGGTCCTGGCGGCTTGTTATAAAACTGAGTTCCTTGCCATAAATTAGTAAAATCAGCCGAGAACTCTTAACAATCAGCTTATGGTAGAGCAGGCGAAAAGGGTTTTACCTGGAAAGTCGCTTCCGTAAATTTTAGTGGCGCTCCTATCGGCAAAGTACTGAACTAACTGCTTAAATTTTGTCGAATTGATACCCATTTTTTTCAATAATTGTTAGTTTTTGTTAAAAACTCTGCTAACCAATAAATCATTATTTTGCATTAATTTATGGTATATTTTGATTTTAATTAACACATTATTATTTAAACAAATTGTACCACTAACAAACATTTAATGACTCTGCGCCCTGTAAAAAGTGATGTTTTATCCATGTGCGAATTTTCAAGCGATTCTATGATGGTTATGACTCAAAAAACTTGAAAAGAAAACATACAATGGTGCTTTTTTACGATATTTCCCAGCCATATTTTTTTAGTTGATTGAACTGGTCTCTGCGCTCTAGAATATGAAAAAAGCTGCAGTTTGATGTATGATACATCTATTATTAATATTATTTTTTAATACAAAAAACCAAAAAAAATGTTATACCTCGTCTAGCGAGCCCCCTTAATGTAAGTAAAAATGTCATTCGTGTCTCTTACAAGTATAAAATAACGACGAACAATGTAATAAATAACTACTAACAATTCTGAGAATATATACTCAAAAGAAATTCAGTCCCTTGGCCAGTTCCTTCTAATAATAATATTAATATTAATAATAATAATAATAATATTAATGTTTATTGCCCAACAGATACAATCCAATTACTGGACAATAGTAACTTAACTAGTAGCAAAATAAAATAAAATAAACAACGTAAAATAAAAATGTAAATTAGATCATATTCGTTCCCAAACTAAATTATTATCATACCCACAATTAGAAGCTATCCTTAGTATAAACTAAATAAACGAACACATTACAGTTTACTTGGGAGAAAAAAAATATCATCATACAGTTTATCAGCATTACTACACATATGAACTAACGGTGCCTTTCTTAGCAAATTCGTTCTAGAAATTGGTTGATGAAACGTGGCCATGTAGCGAGACGCAACACGTGGTACATGAAAATTGATTCTTTCCAACAATTCAGGACAATCTATCTTGCCACTTATCAATCTGGATATGAAACGAGCACTATGCTCTTCACGTCGATTCTTTAAACTAACAAATCCATGTTTCTGAAGGAGGTAATTGTAGTCTACATTTCTTTGAGGATAAAATCCATCAATCTTATACGAAAGATACTTCAAGAAGCGACGCTGTACCTTTTCAACAGCAAGATTATGTATCACATAGTAAGGATACCAGACAACAGAGGCATATTCCATCTTGCTTACCACATACGCAAAATACAGACTTTTTAACAGAAGAGGATCTTGAAAAGTTTTTGATACCCGAAATATAAATCCAAGCATTTTAGATGCTGAGGTGGATATGTTACTGATGTGCTCCACAAATGAAAGGCGCGAATCAAAAAGAACACCAAGATCCTTTACCTTATTCTTCTTGCAAAGAATCCGACCGTTGATGGTATAGTCTGATTTTACCACATTTACTTTCCTACTGAATGTCATTACATAACACTTATCTTCTACCATAGATTGATAATAGTTATTTACATTATGAGTGCAGTAGGTAACATTTTGCAGGTTGAGGTCCTAATTTGCCACCCGACGCGAAGCGGAGGATGGCATGGGACCGAAACCTGCAAAATGCCTAACGCACGAAAATTGTATTCAATTTTTTCGCCGAAATCTAGACTTGACGTTTACTGAAGGAATCTATAATACCGACAGCCACGAGATGGCGCCATGTGATTTTTTTTTAAATAATTCATTTTTTCTAATTCAAAAGTTTTTATCGAACAAAACATGATGTAAAGTAGTATTCTAGTATGTTTTCTTTTATTATTTATACAGAACTTTTTTTATTAGAGCTTCTAGAGGCTAATGCATATTGAATTACTTTGGCACCCAAAGGCGGGTAAGCAACGGTAAATTGATATTTGGTGCGTAAAGTCATTGTTACGCGGCATGTCAAAGGTGTATGAATGTTTTGTTTACATGTCAGGAGGCGAAAATAGTATATTATTAGCCAAGGTTGCAGAGCCAAGCATTCTAGACCGAGCGCAAATTAGAACCCGAGACGCGCAGCGTCGAGGGCTCTAAGTGCGAGGTCTAGAAGTGGCTTTGCAACCGTGGTTAATATACTATTTTTTTCACTAGAGAAACCATAAGACAATAAACTGAAAAATAAACGTTCAATTTTTTGACGCAACATGATTTTGTTTGGATTTCTAATCAAACTTGATCTAAATCTTCAACACAAAGAAAACCGTTTATACTTGTCGCTGAGTTAATCATTTTATCTTCTACCGTCTACCAACTACCATGCGTATACTCAAGTAATGTTTGTAGCACACATTTGTTCATTTTTTAAGAAATAATCACATCAAACATTGCGTACATAACCTCAATTTTTCTTTTTGAACCCGTGGTAGCAAAAGTTGAATTTGCTACCACTAAATGAGTCGACATTTGCATGCGCCCAGGCTGCTAGTGAAAAATAGTATATTATTAGCCAAGGTTGCAGAGCCAAGCATTCTAGACCGAGCGCAAATTAGAACCCGAGACGCGCAGCGTCGAGGGCTCTGAAGCGCGAGGTCTAGAAGTGGCTTTGCAACCGTGGTTAATATACTATTTTTTCACTAGTAGAAACTATAAGACAATAAATTGAAAAAATAAACGTTCAATTTTTTGACGCAACGTGATTTTGTTTTGATTTCTAATCAAACTTAATCTAAATCTTCAACACAAAGAAAACCGTTTATACTTGTCGCTGAGTTAATCATTTTATCTTCTACCGTCTACCAACTACCATGCGTATACTCAAGTAATGTTAATATCACACATTTATTCATTTTTTAAGAAATAATCACATCAAGTATTGCGTACATAACCTCAATCTTCTTTTTGAACCGGTGGTCGCAAAAGTTGAATTTGCTACCTCTAAATGAGTCGACATTTGGATGCTCCATGGCTGCTAGTGAAAAAAATTATTTATGTACTTTTTAAAACCTGGAAAGGCTCAACAGCGAAGAGAAATATATTCTTCAAGATGTTTATTTGCTTATCCAAAATGCCAAAACCATATTTTATTTTTACATGCAATAACCGGCTGCGATACTACTCGTACATCAGCAATATTCAGAAGGGGTAAAACATCAGGCCTGAAATTATTTGAAAAAAAGGACTTAATTGATTGCGCTAAAGTATTTGAAGAAATTGACTCGTCTCCTCAAACGATAATCACAAAAGGCATTTGCTTTCTCTTTGCTGTTTATGGAGCTCCAAAAAAATTAATTGTATCGACAAGTATAGATATTTAACTTTCGTAAAAAAAAAAAACGAAACAAGAAACAAGTACAACCATCTTGTATCGAGTATACTATCAAATTCAGACATGGCTAGGCTATCAACTGAACCCCGAAGACTGGGGTTGGAAATTAACAGATAATACTTTGGAACCGATTCAAACTATACTTCCACCTGCTCCGAAAAAACTCCTAAACACAATTTTTTGTACTAAATGTGGCTGTAGAAGAGTAGGGTTGTTGTGTTCACCAGCGTGCACTAATTGCCAAGGACACTCTTGTTCGAATGTTCAATTGAATCCAACAGACGAAGATTCATGTGATATCGATGAAGAGACAGCTGATTGATCTTCAGTTGAACAATTTATGAACACCCAACAAGAAGAAGAGGAAGAAGAAGAAATTGAAGAAGACCATGACTGTTGCAGTCGAATTTGAAGAGTATGAATGTTAACAGAAATTGGGACTATAGTTTAAATCAATCAACTATATCAATATCAAAATCAATAATCATCATGCAGTAAATACAGTATTTTCCCATAAAACTCCGTCATAACCTCATAACAGATCGTAGGCCTACTGGGGAAACCACGTTAAAAAAAACGCGCCAAGTACACTACCTCACAGGTGGTGTGGAAATATGTACATATGTAAAATGCAACTCCCTCAACTATTAGAACGGTGATATCTTAGGAATGGTGATTCTTAGGAAAAAAAAGCATAAGGACCATTTTTGTAGATAATTTTATGCTCTATAATTTTTGTCTGAACTATATTTTTGATAAAACTTACCGTTAATCCAAAAAAATAAAAATTTTGACCTTTGACCTTGAATAACTTCTTTAGCACACATGGGATCTATAAGGACTTTTGGCACGTTATTTATACTGGTGTACTCAAGGTATCTACCAAAATTCAGCTCTGTCGGAGTTTTTGTTATTTGATCACTATTTTTATGTCTATTTTGACTGGACAAACAGTCACTTTGTGATTTATATTCTGTCTATTGTTGATAAATATGATTTATTTTCAGTATATGCAATTTGACTATTTAATAGAAGTAATAATTTTTGTAAAAGTTAGAAATTCTTTGATATTATCAGATATACACTTTCAAAGAATTTTTGCAATTTTTCACATCAAACAATTCGTGATTTTAAAATCCAACAAATATTCCCTAAAAAGTATTAAATTGTAGTATAGGTACCTATAGCTTTCTCATAAGTGTTTTTAAATTTGTATACCTATTGACGTATTTGCGCCATTGTTCTGATTGCTTAAAATTATCAAGATAACCTGTCAGAGAACCAGGACATGCATTTAGATTTTGATCCACTTTCAGCAAAAATTTTTCACCAACGTACACTCCACGGCCATATATAACAGGTCTGCGAACTCCGAGTTTAAAATGGTCTTTTTTCAAAGAGATCCCAGAAGGCCACGGGAGCTTAAAGTTCCTAGCGCCGTCTACTGGATACTATGATGAAACTGTCCACAACAATGAATGAAATTTGCGTAAAAATGTCCTTGAATGCAAGTTGTCACAAATGTCAGCTTTATAGGTTAGGTTTTGTGACATCTTTTTGAAAGATGAGGGGAAATATACGTCAAATGTCATGTCAAACGTCAGTCGATAGTGCAAATAGTATAATTAACTACCACATGGTGGCGGTCATCTTAAGCTCCCACTAAAGTCACTAGATAGATTAAGTACCGCAATGCTCCTCCATTTTGGGGCAAAAAAGCGGTAAATTTAAATGTTATTTATCTGAAATCTGAATTTTTCAAGGAATGCAAAAATATTTAGCCAAGAGGGCTATATACTTTGGTATATAGTGAAAATAATAGACATCAACATTATTATGGGAGGTAAATGCTGAGAAGGTAATTATTTTTTAAACAAACAAAAATTGGAAATTTCCAGTTACCAGGTTTTGGGAGAACAAGAATATAAAAAGGGCTGGGAGATACGTAATGCAACTAACAATAAACTAATTATTATTTATTATTATACACGTGCTATACACCACAGAACTCAATTTATGTGACGTAGCAGAGAATGCGTCCTTGAAGCACTTCTACCAGTAAACTTTTAGTAATGTACAAAAGACACTAAAAAGCGCCACCATTTTGGGGCAAAATTGACATTCTCTCTCTAACTCATGGGCCTAATGGATTGCGGTACTTAATCTATCTAGTGACTTTAGCTCCCACAACCTACTACGATACCAGTTTTTAAGCGCCCGTTTTATGAAAATTTATGAATGGAGTTGAAACACCTTACTTATACCACCGTGGTACACTCCATGGCATTTAGTGCATTTAACTAATTCTGACACTTGACAGTTCGGATATTTGTGGAATTCACTACATATTAACTTTTTTTTAAGATATTCAAGAAGTAAAAGAATTAATGCATATGAAAGCATATACCAACCTTAAATTCTAAATCGCTCTTAATCGTTTTATTTTCTTTTTCAATAATAGACAACTTTTCTTTCCATTGTAAATCCTTTTGCTCTTGATCTAATTGACACGATGTTCTGAGATTCTGTAAATTCAATCGTAAAATTGAAGCTTCTCCTTCTTTTGCTGAATATTTCTCTTCTAATTTTCGAATTCGTTCCTCAATGCTGACTTGCTTTTCAAGAGCTGGTTGTGAGTACTGGGTAGATGTTAACATGTGCTTCGGTTTCTTAAAAACACTGTTATATGATGACATCAAAGAAACATCCGCAGCAGCTTCCTAAAAAACCATATTGTTTTATTCTGTACTTGGATCAATTGAACATTCATTTAACACCTGTGTCGCTTTTTTAAAGCAGTCATCGATGGCATCTTCATCCAAATCATCCTCCCAAAAATCACTCGAGTCGTTCACTTTCACGTTTTTTGTAACCAAATTTTTACAGCTTACACTACATGCACTTCTTTTTGCCATTTTGTGGAGAACATGAAGGCATTGACATAACCTGCATAAATATAAAGATGTTATTAGTTTTTGTTGCGTTCACGGCCGTATATAACAGGTCTGCGAACTCCGAGATGAAAATGGTCTTTTTTCGAAGAGATCACAGAAGGCCACGGGAGCTTAAAGTTCCTAGCGCCGCCTACTGGATACTATGATGAAACTGTCCACAATAATGAATGAAATTTGCGTAAAAATGTCATTACGCCATATTAGTGTGACGTAGCAGTTGTGGTAGGTCAAGCACAGTGAAGCTAAACAAACACCGAATTGTTAAGGGTTTTGCGTGTTTTTATTAATTATAAACTTATTATACAGTTGTAGTGTATCAAAAGTGAATTGTGAGTGTTGGTAAGTACTAATAAACAATCTAGAATTGATTAAACGTCCTGATGGATTCTTCTTTTGTTAAAATTTTATGTTGATACGTTTTAACCTCACTTTCTTTCTTTGTGTGTAAATTCAAAATCCTGCAAAGCAGCCGAACTATTAATATTTCCTCTCACATAATAACAAAGTGAGGTAACTTGCTGACTCATATAAAAACGAAAAGTTGTTTGTTCTTAATATTTATATTATTTGTAGAGGAGTTGAACTCAGACCTTTGAAGGGGCAAAATGGGAATGTGTTGGGCACCTGATTGCAAGCACTACAGTACCCGCGATACTTGTAGGTTTTTTAGGTTTCCGAAATCGGAAAAGGAAAGTGCAAAATGGAAACGTTTGCTTAGGTGAACATCATAACATATTTTTTCATATTTATAAAATCGTTTTTAACTTTTTAGGAGAGATGTTGAACCAGGCCCTGGTGCATACGTCTGCAGTTGCCACTTTAGGGACGGAGAGAAAAAGAATGGCCCTGAGTTGTTCTTACATAATATTAAAAAAAAATTCATTGCTTCAACGCCTGAGAAAAAAAAGAAGCGAACAAGGAAGATGAAGACTTTCGATGATCCAGCAATACCTGGTCCTTCATCAGCTGAAGAGTAATGATTAATAAAAATACATATTTATTGCATTAAACCATTTAAATTTTTAGAATGCCATCAACTTCAACATCGTTTAGAGATGTGGCAATATTAACTGTCGAAGGTAATTATTATTCATATCCAACATCAGCAAATTGTGAGGCGTTATATTTAAGATTCTTCTTATGATTAACCAAGTGTCAGCGGATCACTTAAACATTAATGTTTTCAGAACCATCAGCATCACATGCAAGACCATCAACCTCCAGTGCAGGGCCATCTTCAGCAGCTCAATCGGTGTCAGCTGCTTCAAATGTTGCTCTGGAAGTTGAAGTGTATTTTTTAAAACAAAGACTCCAAGAATGTGAGGAAAAGATTAAGTACCTCTCAGTGAGATTTTCATATGAGAATATTAAGAATAATGACAGACTTGTACTTTTGTACACTGGACTGCCAAAAAGTACAATTTTTGAGACTTTATTTAAGCTCATTGAAAACATTGAGATTAAGTGGTACTTAAAATGGGGCATCAAAAAGTTGAATAAAATTGATCAACTGCTGCTGACGTTGATGAAACTTCGGCTAAACTGCCCCCACCTAGATTTAGCACAACGTTTCGATATTTCGCAAGCAGCTGTAACGAATATCGTGATTACATATGTGCATCTAATTTATGAAGTCCTATATCAACAATTTATGGAGGTGATACCATCTCGACAGAAAAATAAGTCTTGTTTGCCAACAAGCTTCAGCAATTTTACAAATTGCAGAGCAGTTCTAGACTGTACATAAATATTTACAGTTGTTGCTAGAACGTCAATGAAAAAGCAACGTCTTACGTACAGCAGCTACAAACACCACAACACTTTTAAGGGCTTAATAGGTGTGGCTCCAAATGGTGTCATTACCTATGTAAGTGACCTGTACGTAGGATCTACTTCAGATCAAAAAGTTGTACAGGATTGTGGGATATTAAAACAGTTAGAAGTGGGCGATTTAATATTAGCCGACAGGGGTTTTCTTATTCAAAATATATTGCCTCCTGGTGTGAGTGTGAATATTCCACCATTTTTAAGAAGTCCCCAGTTTACACCAGAACAAGTCCAATGCACTGAAAATATAGCACGTGCAAGAATTCATGTGGAACGGGCTATACGACGCATGAAGTGCTATCACATTTTAAATTTCATGCCAGGCTCATTATGTAGTTATGGGGATGTGGTATTTAAAGCTGTGGCAGCATTAACAAATCTACAATATCCCCTTATTAGAGAAGTGAGCCAATTTTTTAACGACGAGTAAACGTTTAATGAAACATTGTACGTTAAAAAAAAAACCTTTAAAGCAATGCTCATGGAGTCCCTTAACACCAGACCACAGGAAGTCAGCTAGTAAGAGTCTGAAACTTCCCAAAATAGTGGAACCATGCTCCAGGAGGATTTCGCCCCCACCAGAAAAAAAAACTACATAATTTCTTATGTACAATTGTTTTATTTTAAAATATATGGAAGATACTTTGAAATATAAAAGTTTTTTAAAGTTTCCAAATTTTTCCCCACTCCATATCTTTTTCTATTTGGAAAATTAGTGTGTTTTTTAATGTCCACACTACAAAGTGGCAGACATTTCGACCTGATAGATATAACTGGCCCTGCACCTGATGGTAATAGTTATGTTCTTGGTTAATTATCAAGTCTTCTCCTTCATACCACAGAAGTATTTTTTATCCAGTTCCTTGAAGGAAAGGGCATCTCGATATTTGTACGGACATTTTATTTCCACCACTGCATCAGATCCAACTAATCCATCAGGACTGGCCCCTAAAAATCCTGATCTATCTAACCAAAAGCCAGTTGGTTCCACTTCAGCAACGACAGCTTCCCTGAATGCTTGCAGAGCTGTCTTTTCATGTTCTTTGCCCCACTGTACAGCCGCAACCCGATCCAAGTTGTAACCTTCCGCCAGACTCTTAAACAGCGACGGAGGGAATTTATTCCTTTTAATTGCTGACAGCACCATACCAAATCTGCTAGCTGTTAGACGATGCTTTCTGGCAATGTGCCAGTTTTCATTGACATGTTGCCCTTTTGTCAAATTTACAATTTGGGAAATTATTTCTTTGGTTATTTTACTTGTTTTGATTACAAAATCATCCTTGTCTTCGGCCGATATGTATTGGGGTGAATGCAAAATTTCTTCAATATCTGGGATTAACATGGACGCCTCTTGAGTGGCTTCAGGACGCAACAGCCAAGAAAATCCCACAATATTTGTTGCGCCTAATTGTTTCCGAAATTCTGTAATTTCTGCGTCAGTTGCCTTTCTCTGACCAGCTTTATAACTTTGCTTTGCTGGATAAATATCCTTTAATTTTACCACTCCATTACCACCTTTTACGCGTGGAGCACTCCACTGACATTCCACATCAGTGGTGCTCACATGGTAGTGAGCATGGTATAATAAAGCCGCCATATGGTGGCAAAGGACCTTTCCTCTTGGGCAAGTACATGACGCCTCCTTAACTCCTTCATCTAGATCAAAGGAAACCTAAAAAAAATGTAATTAAAAACTCATAACTGCATAACTCCCAACATACCTCAACGTTATAATTGTTTGCTTTCATGCTGGCTTTAACCTCCCCCTTTATCAACATTGGTTTCATGTTTAGCTTCACGCACTGACCACTCTCAACAAAAATGGCGTCATCTACGTCATCACTAATAGAGCGTATTGAATGCAAGTTGTCACAAATGTCAGCTTTATAGGTTAGGTTTTGTGACATCTTTTTGAAAGAATATACGTCAAATATCATGTCAAACGTCAATCGATAGTGCAAATAGTACAATTAACTACCACATGGTGGCGGGTGGCGGTCATCTTAAGTAAAGTCACTAGATATATATATAATATCTACCTACCTTAAGTAGTGTCCCTGTAGAGAGAGTTCCGCAATTGCTTTACTCACTACCTTGGACTTAAAATGGCGGCTCGGCATCAGCTGGAAGAAAGCTAGTTTTGCTTCAAGATTCGTAAAGTATATAGGTTGCCTGGTAAGTATGGGCCAATCAGAGCGAGGCGGAAACTGGCGGGAATTGACGTCACTCAGCAGCCTCATTTAAACAACGTTATGCATAACGTGACTCGCTAACTGTTCAGCAACAATCAAATTTTGTTGTCAAATCAAAAATAATTATATTAAATGAAAAAAAAGTGTACTATCGTCAAATAAAATTATAGCTCACAGACACTGTGAACATTGTTAATCACAAATTTCTTGGAGTGAACTAATAGGTGACCGAAAAAAATTTGTTAGTACCTTAGTATTATTTACTTATTCAGTTAATTGACATGTTTTACTGTTATAAAGACAACAATCTAGTTCTACTGCAAGTCATCTCAGTTTTGGGTATATCCTGTATTCGTTTAAAAATGTCATGTATCAACTTGTCGTGTCTACTACAACATGTTTTTTAAGCAACTTGTGATCTTTTTAAATCAACACATGAAATTATATTAGAATAAATTATTGGTATCGTTAGTGTTGTTACAGGTAATAGTGCAAATCTTACTTGAATGCCGGTCGTTTATTTGGGTAAATGGTGGGTTTAAAATAATAACAATAAAACTACGATAAACGAAAAGACGTTTTAATTTACAATTTTCTTCATTTTTTTTACTGTTTTTGTAGATGCACCTGCTAACGCATGCTTCCGTTTCCGCAGTTTAGCTTCCTCTTTTCGAAAATTTAAAAATTTGATCCTAATAAAGATCCTTTGACGAGCAAAAGCTTTAACCAACTTGTCTGGAATCATCAAATTATAAACTTTTTTTTTAATATACATAGCTGTGTTGTTGGTAATGTTTTTGCCTTTCACGATATCGTTTTTGTGGAAACGTTGGAAATATTTTTCCATCGCCTCCACTTGATGCATCCAAATTTCTGAGGGTTGTATTAGTCCTCCAAATGACAGGCTCTCTATCCAAGATGGCATCATATATGAATGCAAATTCATCGCCTCCTGTGTTTCGTGCGTGTATCGACCAAGAGATGAGTACTCCTTTAAAAATTTTTTTGCTAAATACCCTGCTACATACAAAAGACCACCTTTTTCCGCAACAGATGTCGAAGAAATAGATCCAGTGGAACTGTTTGTAGAGCTGGCATCATCCTCGACATTCACTGGTTGAGGTTCAGTAATTTGTATGTTCTCAATATTAGCACGTTTCAAGGCTGCAGCCAAAACAAAACTATCGTCTTCACATTCCACAGGGATTTCTACATTTGCAGATTTTTGGACTAGGCCTGGATTCTTACCCAGAAGAATCATGCGAATCCGGTACAACGCATTCAAAGGCGAAGGGTGGTCATGAAGGCCTCCTCTGGTTCTAAGCTAAAAACAAATATTTTGTAAATGTGATTAAAAAATTATGCAAAGTCTATACCTGAGAAAAGAAATTTTCTAGACAGTCTTGATTTAAGCGATGGGTTAAGATGTAACTTATGTTCATGGTTTCCTTGAGGTGCTGGAACAACCCTTGCAATGAATTAATACTCATTACAATTCCCCTCTGGAAGGTTTACAGGCTTTTTTTCCCACAGCAAGTCATGCCACTAATAGTTGCCTTCATGTCTTCTAATGTAGCATTTTGTTGAATCATATTCAATCCAAAAGGTCTTTTTGTAGGAACGACAGCTGACGGAGTATAACTGTTCATGATATCGAACCAGTTATTTACCAGTTCAATAAATTCTCCAACATCTCTGGCCAATATTTTATTCGAACCAGGTAAATACCGTTTCAGCGCCGTCGCTGTTGTGTTTGAAAACACCTCGGCTGCCAACCTTACATTTTGTCGCTGTGTTTTCTCACAGGTGACGTGTGTTGACTTAAGTTTGTGACAAGAACTTATCTCGCTACTTGTAGCATCAACAAGTGCTCTCACTGGCTCCACATTAATTAAAGTTCCATCTTTTAAAATAAAGCCTGTATCTAGGAACCAATTTCTCACTAACTTCAATAGGTGGGGAACATCAGCAAAGAAATAAACAGGTTTTTGAGTGCTTGGATGTAAGATACTGGAATTTTCAATGCTTAGATTGAATTCTTTCCAAAGTCCCTGATTACCTCCTCCACAGTCAGATGTGCAAGCAACAACATTATAATCAATATCATGTAAACATGTTAAAATGTTATTAATTAAAGTTTTAGTGACTTTTGTGTCAAAAGCTATAAACACCGGCTGTTTCCATGCATCAAACACACCTCTAGCCATCATGACCTGCATGTACGAATGAGGCCCCACTACTTCATCTTCTTTCTGATCATATTCAAACAGACTCGCAATTTTGACTTCATCAAATGATAAAACAGTGGTCCTCTGTAATAACGTTTTGCTTTTACCCATAGTCTCCATGATTCTTAAAACGTCCGTAAGCACCCCATTGCGCAGATTTATATTTGCAGCCCACTGCTGTAATGTAGACAAACCTGGTAATGGATAGTGTAAGATGGTTCTTAAATATATATATGCTCTTTTGCTGAAATATCTGAGGGTGAAAGCTCGAGATAATTCTTCTTGGGTCCATCTCGCTTTTTTCTTAATCTTTAGAGCTATCTCAATTTGATTAGGACTTAATAAATCCTTGAAACTTTCTTTCACTTTATCTTCAAAATTGGAGTGAGCTTCTTTTAGCTGCTTCTCAAACTCTGCAATTTGACTCCGCATTTTTTCTTCATTACTTTGGTAATCCAAAATTTGTTTTTTCAAATTTTCATTCTCTGATTTCAATTCTATTATTTTTATTCTTAATTGTTCTGTTGCATTGGCTGAAGTTTCAACTACATTCATACTAGTTGAAGTTGTAAATACGTCTGTACTGGTGGAAGGTAGATCACATAAATGTGTAGCAGATTCAACTGATGAAGCTGTTTGTGGAGTTGTTATTAAAGTTTCTACAAAAAGTTTCCTCTGCTTTATTTCCGCTCTCTTTGTCCGTTCTGTAATTGCAGTGGTTGAGCTACATGACTCGTTCAGTAAGTGTAGAGAAGGAACAGCTAAAAATTGTATATTTTAGAGAATGTTACAAAGCATAAACCACGTTACATACCGTTTTTTTTCAATTTTTTTGGCCTAATTTTTAATAATCTAGCTTGCAACAAATCTTCATAATCATCGGGTGTAAAATGATCGCTGCAAACTCTTTTATTTTGTGGGTCAAATTTGTCTTTCCGATGGCACTTCCTAACCCATTCCTTCCTAATCTGGGGATCTTTAGGGAAGTTAAAAAACATCTGACTTTGTCCACTTTCTTTCGCCTTCTTGGAATTGTTCTTGCAAATAGCAACGCTACAAATACTTCCTCCAGGCATCTAATAAATTAAAAGAATATAGCTAACACATCACTTGTTTACAATTAATACCTATTACCATAAAATACTACTATAAACACCGGTAGAACAACAAATTTTCAACAAAATCACTCAGTTTCACTACAGTAAACAAGCTGTCTGCAAGCTGTGGGCACGCTGGATGACGTAGCAATATGGCGACACCTCCCACCACTCGTTAGTTACCAGGCAACCTGTATACTTTACGAATCTTGGTTTTGCTTGTTGTTTTTCGGGCAAAAACAGGGCGCGAATGTGTGTATAGTGCGTGTATATATAATATGTATATAATATTATTTACTGGGAAAACATGGAAATAAGTTTATAGATAAAAAAAATTCTTACCAATAGTGCCAGTATTAAGGGTATTGCGATGCGTATTTTGGCAAACAAAATGCAATAAGACATTTCAGTATTTCTGCGTTTCATTGACCTTTCGTTCGTATACCTAAATTATTGTTATATCATTAAGATCCAAATTAAAACAGTATTATAACCTGGATGGTGTGAATAAAATTGGGAAATAATACTTTGTTTCGATTCAAAAGTTGTCCTTCGTTTTACATTTATTCTAAAAATTTATTATTATTCATACCTCTCATCAACTTGGTCCGTTTAAAGTTGGCGCGTAGTGTTGGAGTTACAATGGCGGAGGTTTGCGGAACTCTCTCTACAGGGACACTAATCTTAAGTTCCCACAACCTACTACGATACCAGTTTTTAAGCGCCCGTTTTATGAAAATTTATTAATGGAGTTGAGACACCTTACTTATACCACAGCATATCATTCAGTAAAGACAGCTCGTCAAATATTGGAACAACGTGTCCTTACCCAACCGTTTTGATTAGGCGGGATTTTTGAAACGAAGTGGAATATTGGTTGCCTAAATTACAAATACAGCTCGTCCGTAGAACAATGTAAAAGGAACTGATATAAACATCGAATGAACTGAAACCAATTTTTGGAGTGTGGTATGAAGACTACGAAAAAAATACCACTTTGAACAATAAAAAGGAATTGTGCTTATATTTATTTTATTCATTAATAAAAGTCTATCACTTTACCAAGTTAATTTCAACATAAACATATCAACTACCTATTTTGTCAATGCCTTCAATTTTCGCCAAGTGTGAACCGTTTGAAGAGTCAGAAAGTGAACGCTGTTGTTTTCATCTTCCCTGGGAAAAGTAATTTGATGTTTTTGGTTGAATTTTTGTTGTTAGTTAAATTAGTGAAGTAATTCTGAGAACTTTTTCATAGTAACATGGACTATAGTGGTAGACCACCTCGTGATTCCAGGCACAATAAAAAAACCTGCTTCAGAGGCTTCTTTAAATTTCCCTCGGAATCTGTAAGATAAGAAATATAAAGAAGTATATTATTCTATAATCAATACAAAAATTATTTGGTATGCAATTTTTACAGCACAGTGAAAATTCCAATAGTTGTAATGATTTAGGATCTATTTTACTAGCAACTGAATCTAAAGAAAGTAACCAGTGTCAAATTATTAACAGAGTTTTAAGTTGAACAACTTTTGCACATAAATCTGTGGAAGTAAATATGACAGACTACAGACATCTGGACATGGAGGAACAAAATTCTTTAAGTTATGTCTGTGGATACTTACTGAAGAAATGCTTGATGAAATATACCTGTGAAACATGTAGTTATTTTGCCGTTGCACGTAATGTCATCATATATGATAAACTTCTCTGTCACTTCAACGTCTTTGATGATGATCCACCATTTTGGCAATCCTAAAGCTGGCCATTCACACTCCAACGTCCCATTGGATGCAACTGTTGTACAATTCTGTTAAAAAGCAGCAGTACACACACACGTTACGACCTTGCAGTTAAAAATTTGCGATCGTGATGACATGTCCGACAAAATGACGAAAATGTACTTTTATAGCTGCTCTCACGATTTGAATAACATACACTGTCGAGTCATGTCCACACATCATCAAATTTCCATCCAATACAACACGATTGTACTGCTGCAGACAGACTTGTTCACCGACCGTTCACATCCAACCGATTTGCATACACAGACGTTCAAAAACACTTCAATTTGGTCATATCAAACACAATTGTTCTGCGGCGTTGAAACGTGAGTGGCGCGTTTAAGATGCTACATGAAACATTCACCTTTTATGTTGCAGCCCTAGAAAAACGATTTGTTTCACTATTTTCTACCAACTCAATTTTACCTTCATGTGGCCGATATATAAAAGCTGCCCTCGTAACTGTGTCCATACCAGCATACCGCACCCCTGTGCCCTGTGTACAGTTTCCACAATATTATTTATTTTATTTATTTGTTCGAACGCGCATTTTCTATTCAGTAAAAATAATAAATCACCGTTACAATATTAAATACCAAACATCTAAAATGTCAAATTTGACGCACAATGTTGACATGGTGGTAAATTTTATTTAGTAACAAGGTTTGCCACTACAGTTTCTAGCCAAAATTCAAGGTCATGTCCTTACCCAACGGTCGATTATTGTTGTTCTAGTCCGTTACGTGTATTTCTTATGGGCCTTTCAAAAGCTGTCCTTACTGAATGATATGCTGTGATGGAATTCTGTCAGACTTATGTCAAGCGTCATATCACAGAATATCATAGTATACTGTCACAGTAGATCAGTAACGAAACTTCAGCAATATTTGCGGAACGGGTGTGACCTTGGGAGCCCGTTCCCGGGAAACACGAAGATTCAAATATTTCGTATCATTCGTATGTGATTCATATAATACTAATAATAATTGTACACAAAAATAAAAATGGGTGGCATGTACTAGTGACATTGGCCATTTTTTTCTTTCTTATAAATTATTAATATATTCAAGCAAAACATTTTTATTCAATTTTGACGTTTTAAACTGCGTTTATTAAATCCTTAACAAGTCTGACAAATAAGTTGTTATCCACAAGTGAATTGCAAAATTTTATTTCACTCTTAATATTTTTAAATCACTCACAAAAAAATAAAAAACAACTTCAGGAACATAAACATTTTGCGTATTATTTTTAATAGTTTTCACAGAATACAATTTGTTTACAATTTTCACTAAAAGGTTGCTGCAACTAAATCAGTATTGTTTGACATACAAAGTGTGTTTCGGAAACTATTTACTACAGATTATTTCGATACAAGTGCAAGAACCAACTGTGAAACACTATTTTATTTGAAATAAAAAATTTGCCAAGGTGTTCTTTTAAACAAACTTCCACAACACATCTCCCCTGTATTCCAGCCTCTTCAACAATCATTAAGTAATGTGAGTTACCGGAAACTCACCTTGAAAGAACACAACTGTTTATGGTATGTTTGTGGATACTCATTAATACGAAAATTCTTACACCACCACTTCTGCGAAGTTTGTTGTGAACTTTGCACATTCTTACGAAGTGGTACATCCTGTTTTAATTGTGTGACATTTCAAAGTCTTCAATGAAGATGTGATTTTTAGCAATTTAATGATACCACCTAGACATTTTGCAGTTTATACTCCGATGGGTAATACATTTTGTGAGTTTTTCCCAATTTATGCACCGTAGTCGTTAACTGGTTTGCGGCTAAAAAACGAACCATACAAAAATACCATTCCACCACCCCTGCAAAGACTTTCCTCTTGATTACCTCGTTTCAGTTTTTATTAGTTAGAATTTTTTACACACTAAAATTTAAAAATAAATCTTGGACCGCTCAAACACGCACACATCGAAAATTAAACTATTTCGTTTAACCTGCAGTTTGTTGACTTCTTTAGCCTGGAATTTTCTAGTATTTTTTACATGTATCGTAAGTATCTATTACTTTGTTAAAATAAATTTTACGTTTGTTTTTAACCCTATAACCCAACATCCCGTATGATTCCGTAATTAATATGACATTTCTTGTTGACAAAACCAGACAAAACGTTCACCGAAAACCTTAAAATGAAAAAGAAACTATGTTCTTCAAGGTCGGAGCACCTTTAGTGACGCTAGTGACCTCTTTATGTCGTTCCGTAAGCTCCCCATGTATTTCTTATGGAATCAGCTGAGACTTTCATAGCCCTGATACTGTGGTCATATCATTGTTGTCAAATGTCAAAGATACGTCAAACGTACCATTACTAGCGTAAACAATCTACATATAGTATATAAAAATCAATTGCTGTTCGTTAGTCTCGCTAAAACTCGAGAACGGCTGAACGGATTTATCTTATCTTGGTTTTGAAATGTCCGTGGAGGTCTAGGGTAGGTTTAAAAGGTGAGAAAAATTCGAATAATTGCCGGTAAAACCCTAAAAACAGCACTTTTCTTCTTAACAACCAAGTGACAATCTTTTATTTCTAAAAAGACAGAAGACATCAAATGTTTCACAGTTCAGAACATGTTGTATTGGAAAATAGAATTTCTGTTTTTAGTATTTTTGTTTCTCACCGTTTAAACCTTCTCTGAATTTCCATAAATATTTCAAGACCAAACTCTCAGCTAAAAGATAAAAAAAATTCTAAAAATTTTGCATGGGAATCGCCACTTCGAATTAATTTGAATAGTTGGCGTTCCTGATGGACCTGTCGTCTAACTGACGTGTCATACAAAACTAATTCTTCCGTGCGATTGTGAAAAGTATATTGCATTTCAAGTCGTTCTTTGTTTTTTCGTAAAAAAAAACGTCGTTTATTTTAAGAAAAGTCTTGGTTAAAGTGAATTTAGTTACACATTGCGAAAGTGTCTTATTAATTTTGATCTGCCATTCTATTTACCTATAGTCACTTTGTTGGTTTCGACAAAACCTCAAACTTTACCGTTATTCGAGGATTTAATTTGAAGTTTTCAATATTTTAAAATTCTCAAGACAAAATTTACAGATTTGATTGACTGTGAAAATAATTCTGTGTCGTTTTATGAAGTTCATTACAATGCCGAGAAGACGACAAGTTGACATAGGTCCACGAAGTCAATCCGCAATGAATTATTTCATGGGTAATTCGGATATGGAAGTTGATCAGCGCTGTGCTCATAATCAACATAATCAAACATTGAAGCGAGACATTGGGTGGTATGAATAAAAGTGAATAGATACTCATATTCGAAGTACGAAGTACCTACTTCATTATTACTCTTATATACCTGAGCATCTACTCTATGTACTGAGTACCTACTTGAAAACATTGCATCTCCCCGGACACAAATTGAACATCTATCTATGCGTTTTGTGAGCATTTAATCTAAAAATGAGCATCGGCGTGGCAAATGACTGAGCTGTCTGTAAAGCAGCTTAGAAAACGAGTAGGATCGTTGTAAGAGTGAATTTTGATTAAACATCAATGATCTAATAACTAATGGATGGAATGTTGAGGCGCGTAATCCCGCTCGCATGCGGTGACAACTAGAGAGAGAAATAAACATATCTACAGTCAGTGTTGTTAGACAAGGCCAACACGTATCGGTAGGCAAGAACGAGCTTCGGTGCCGTTGAGTTAAATAGGAGATCATGTAAAAATGGTTTTAAAATTCTTTGTTGTCGTTTTTTTTTTTATTTTGTAGGACACTGTATATACATACAATACAAAATGAATATAAACACACAATTTATTGAACAAAATTAATTTTGTGTATACCTGTCTGATTTTATTAGGAACTTGATTATTTCTGCTGTTTTCATAATTCAGTCTAATAATAAAAAAATACGTAAAATTACATAGACCAACTCGACTACATGATTGTTAAGTGGATCTTGATCCAAAATGTGGTCATTTAAGACATTAAACATATTTCTGAAATTTAGTAATCTAATGGTTTTAATTGTAACAATATTAATAACATTCGCTGAAATATTATATTTCATAGTTCTGAAAGTGGTTTCAGCTATCTTACAAACTTTGATGACATCAACTGATGGCTTTGTAAGTCCACCTCTCTTTTTTTTAATTTAGCAGTGCCGAAAGAGTCTCATTGGGTCTCATTGTTAGTCAGTTTTCTAGGCCTTGTTTCATTTTTTTTGTTTTGAAAAATTGAAAATGAATGGTACTGCATCCTTTTTTAAAATTCTCAGTTGTTGTGTGGGATTAACAGAATTTGTTAACTGCTGAAAATTCTCATTTTTAAAATGTTTGCTACACACTCTTGACGCAGACGTCCGAACAAATTTATCTCGTTTAAGTGCAACAATCCATTGCTTTCTTAGCAACAGATTTGTCGGAAAACTGAAATTAAATTAAATAAAGATTGTATGAAAAAATTATTCAGCAGATATCTCACCGATGAAATGAAATATTACAGCCTTTGTGATGCCGCTCCTCGCATCCAAATGCACAACAAGATATAACCATCGTGAATATGATTGTTATTATTGCGATTGTAAGAAAACAAGCACTTTAGAACTGCACAGAAATGCCACACACACCAGGAAGTGAGTAATTAAAAGTAAATTTTAACTGGAAGTTGCTCTGTTTTGCCTACCGATTCGGACCTCTCAAATGGTCACCGTACCCTCTCTCTCTAACATCTCTCCAGTCTGAGATCTCTATGTTAAACATGGATACTTTCATGGACGTGGAACGTCGTCAAAAGGTGCATTCAGTTTGAAAAACACAATAGGAGCGGGAATATCGAAAATTTTTCAGGTAATTGACTTTTATTTATGCATTGCGTTTTTTGTAACACTGGCCATAGAGATTCCCATCTCAAGGTGTCTACCCCATACTAACTTATATTTTGGTGACTCGAGTTTTGCCTTGATGGACACTGTCACTGTTTTCCTTTTTTGTTATATGGAGATGCTACTTGAGCATCATTTGTTAGGACTGAAGTATTAGCATTATATAGAAAAACTAGAAATATTTTGATTTGATATTCGAGTATATACTTCGTATTTCGAGTATGAGCATCTAGGCATATACTGAGTTTTATTTATATCAACCATTGTCAAAAAATTGATCGACCGTTGTTTCGACAGAACTTCCTTCGCACCAAAAGTATAATGAAACATATTCAGCATTTTCAAGTTGAGTCTTTTCTTCACACAATTTTGTGATGACCTAATCAACATTTACGATCAACACGTATACCACCTTGGATTGGTGCAGTGTAATACTAAAAATAACTGTATTGTATTCCCAAAATTATCTGCGAAAATCAAGTAAGCCGTTCCATCAATTTTTTGGGGGGAGTAAATAACTATTCTTAACAATTTACTATGCTTACAAAAATTTTAAAACGTCTGCAAGATCTCAAAGTACTTATTCATTTCTGCAACTTGAGTTATTCTCTAAAATAAATTGACTGATCCATACATTTTTTTTAGTCACTGTAAAAGCAAATCTAAAAAATATGAATATAATGATAAATTACGAAAATATACTGATGATATTTTGCACATTTTAGATAGGATTTATTCGGCAAAATCTTGAGATGACTTCATCAAGTTTTTGGGCTTGATAAACAGATATATTTTGATTAAAAACCTACCATGTCAAACAGTAACTTCAAAACGTCTGCAATATTTCAAAATTCAGTTTTGCAATTCTTGATTCAATCAATAAAATAAATTGACTCAGTGATTAATTTTTTTGAGACACCTCCTATAAGCAAAACTAAAAAATATGAATGGAATGATAAATCACTAGTATAGTCTCATCTTATTTTGGACATTTTAGATAGGATTCATTTGGCAAAATTTTGGGCTGACGCCATCAATTTTTTGGAGGGAATAAGTAAATATATTTTGAATAAAAATGTATTATGCTTATCATATGTTTAAAACATCTGCAAGATTTCAACGCATTCGGTTTTGCAGATTCAAAATTAAATTGTAGGTGAAACGAAGTTCACAGGGTCAGCTAGTATAATTATAAAAGTTCGTGATTTGATTATGTATGCAAATAACTTTTCTAAATAAGCAAGTGTTTCAAGTGTAGTAATGTGACAATTACCTTTAATAAAAATATGAAATTATTGTTCATCGAAATTGTTCCATTGATTCAGATGAAAACTTCAGAAACGAGCGGTATGTGTGTATCTATAGGAGACAAAACGCATAATAAGTAATAACTTGCATTTTACTTTGTCCTCTAAAGTGAAACGATCATCTAAAAAGTGGTTCCGCAACAGTTTTAACAAATGTGGCACATCCGCAGAAACAAATATTAATTTACTTTCATCACAGGGATGCGTGAAAGTGTTTTTAGATGTGTCAATTCCCAGGTCCTTCCATAGCCGCTGATTTGTGGAGCCCATATGACTGACCATAGCGACAACAATATAATTACTATTATGAAGTTGCAATTGCCTCTTCAAGTATGTTTTTTGTTACTGCTTGGTCAAGGTCATAATATACTGGTTGCTTCCAATTGGAGCATAATCCCCGAGCAGTCATCACCTGAACCGTGCGATTGGGACCAAATACCATTTCGTATTTTTTCTCTAAACAAATTTGACTTTTGATGAACATTTCATCAAAACTTATGACTGTTAGCCGTTCAATAACTGAAAGATCCTTTGCTTTTTGCTGCATTAACTTTGCAACATTTTTTAGGTGTCCTGGTCTAACGTCAAATGTAGCAGCCCAACGTCGCAGTGTGCTCAGGGATGGAAGAGGGAAATGACAATGGTATTTTAGGTATCGATAGGCTTTTGCACTAACACTTCTTAAAGAAATAGCTGAAGAAATATCTTCTGGTGACCATTTTACGTTACTCCCAGACATTAAACTCCTTATCTGGCCTTGAGTAAACAACACATTTACGGCTTCCACAATTTTCAAATTATCGTTTAATTGTTTTTGCAAAATGTTTTTTTCCTCAGTTACTTCTTTTAATTCTCTCTGAAGCTTTTTGACTTCATTGTCTCTCTTTGTAATGTCTTGCTTCCACTCAGATCTTTTCTCCTCCAACTGTAATCTGTATGGACACTCGGAGGCATAATGTTTTAGTGGGAAAACGCCCTTTTCTATAGCTTCCCTACTTTCAGCTTTTTTAATGTGGAATAAATTCTTTGCGATAAATTTCTTTTTTAGCGATGTGACACTCATTGTAGATCCACTTTTGTCTGGTGTGAAAGGACCTGCTGTAGATGAACGTCGAGCTATCGGCGACTGTTGAGCACAGGGTGATCGTCGCGTAATAGGTGAACGTTGTGCTGAAGACGAATTTTGAGAAGCTACAGAAACAGTTTTTGTCGGTACTGCTGACATCATGATGCGTTTTCTCGTGGGAGGACTATAATCCAAAAGTTTTTGTTGAAGGGATTTATAGTCGAATTTGTCCGAAAAATGTTGGGAACAAATACGAGCTGAAATCAATTGTTTTGATGTCTTGTATGTAACGTAATAACTGACAGGTTCTAATGACTGCTAGATTTACCATTTTTTGTGTTGAGAACGCGCGTACTGTTACAAAATTGCACCCATTTTTCACACAACTCGGGGTCTTTGGGAAATCTATAAAAATGTACATTTTTTGTTTTTCGTTGGTTATTTTTACAACCAGACACTGCACAAGTTGCCATCACAAATTAAATTATTGGTGTATCGTAAGGCTAATAAAAACTAACTAGTCAGCAATTTACGTTTCTTTATTTTGCCTACAAAACTCAAAACATTCTTAAGTGGTGGTTGGGTAGTTGCGTTGGTAAGCACTTGAAATGAATACTATTTTCTTCGAGCGAAATTCAAATGTGGTGCCTACTTTTGCAGCCTGGTGACGTCACACAAAATGCGTATAGTCATAGGCCATGGTCATACCTAATGTGTTTGTATCATGGTACTCGGTATTTCGGCAATCGGTTCTTGCTTCCTTAGTATTTGAATCCAGAATGCATACTCGAAATCACGAAATGATCAGTACCCTGTTAAAAATGCCCAATCAAATCCAATATAACCCAATCTAAGTTAGATTGGACCAGATTGTGTTTGATTGGGTTAATTGGGATTCAATTTGAACTTATATTGGATTTGATTGGGCAAACACAATTAAGGGCTTTGATTGGATTTGATTGGATTTGATTGTGAAAATTGGAAATAATTGTGTATTACCAATAAAAACATCTAAAAAGCAAAATGTGATGTAATAAATACAATTTTGGTTTGGAGTGTGCTAGAACGTGCAAATGGAACATTATATTTTATTTTATCACTAACATTGATGTCCCTAATATAAATAATTTTGTTGCTTTCGTTTAGATTCCCAAAATGGCTTTGAGTTATCATTTACAATAAAATGCCGTAAAAGATAATTATTTATTATGGAAATAAAACGCTTATTGAAACAATTATAACGAAAAATACAATTATTTGAAAAAAGCACCCCCTTCACGAATAGAATAAGTTGTTAACATTTTATTACCCGAGAACAAGGCTCGAAAGAATTCTGAATCGATCACAAGAATATACATCTATATGCATTTTCATAAAAATTGCATAAATATGTTCTGCGTATTAGCAGCCCCCATAGGGGGGTCGACGGGGAACGTAACCACCCACTTCGATGAGAAGTCGTAAAGAAACACATTACGCAACCATTTTGCATCCTACGGCAACGATACGGACCGCACGTGCCTCAATATTACGTTTAAACGACGTTCACAGTGTCGCCCAATCTCGCCCAATCTGCGAATAATTCGCACGCCAATCGCACAAAGCAGGTAAAAAATGACCTCCACAATGGCCACGTGGTACGCGAGCAAACATATTATCACTATTATAGCGAACAATAAAACTTTTTTAAAAAACAACCCTTTTACGCGGGTTTAAGTGTTAATATTATCCGAGAGAAGTATATTTTTGGGAAAAAATTCTGTGTTCGACACGATAACGTTTACAGCGATAAGCATACCAAAAAAAAATTGCATAATATTTTCTACAAATTACCAACACCAATAAGGGGGTCAACGGAGAACGTAACCACCCACTTCGATGAGAAGTCGTAAAGAAACACATTACGGAACCATTTTGCATCCTACGGCAACGATACGGACCGTAGGTGCCTCAATTTCACGTTTAAACGACGGTCACAGTGTCGCCCAATCTGGCCCAATCAATCCAATCCCAAATTGGGGGCGCCCAATCAAATCCAATCTGCGAATAATTCGCACGCCAATCGCACAAAGAAGGTAAAAAATGACCACCACAATGGTCACGTGGTACGCAAGCAAACATATTATCACTATTATAGCGAAAAATAAAACTTTTTTAAAAAACAACCCTTTTACGCGGGTTTAAGTGTTAATACTGTCCGACCAGAGTATATTTTTGGGAAAAAATTCTGTGTTCGACACGATAACGTTTACAGCGATAAGCATACCAAAAAAAATGCATAAAAATTGTCTGCGTATTAGCAACCCCCATAAGGGGGTCGACGGAGAACGTCACCACCCACTTCGATGAGAAGTCGTAAAGAAACACATTTCGCAACCATTTTGCATCCTACGGCAACGATACGGACCGTAGGTGCCTCAATATTACGTTTAAACGACGGTCACAGTGTCGCCCAATCTGGTCCAATCAAATCCAATCCCAAATTGGGGGCGCCCAATCAAATCCAATCTGCGAATAATTCGCACGCCAATCGCACAAAGAAGGTAAAAAATGACCACCACAATGGTCACGTGGTACGCAAGCAAACATATTATCACCATTATAGCGAACAATAAAACTTTTTTAAAAAACAACCCTTTTACGCGGGTTTAAGTGTTAATATTATCCGACAGGAGTATATTTTTGGGAAAAAATTCTGTGTTCGACACGATAGGATTTATGACGATAAGCATACTCAAAAAAAATGCATAAATATTTTCCTGCGTATTAGCAACCCCCATAAGGAGGTCGACGGAGAACGTAACCACCCACTTCGATGAGAAGTCATAAAGAAACACATTACGCAACCATTTTGCATCCTACGGCAACGATACGGACCGTAGGTGCCTCAATATTACGTTTAAACGACGTTCACAGTGTCGCCCAATCTCGCCCAATCTGCGAATAATTCGCACGCCAATCGCACAAAGCAGGTAAAAAATGACCTCCACAATGGTCACGTGGTACGCGAGCAAACATATTATCACTATTATAGCGAACTTAATGTATAATTAAGTAATAATAAATGAACAATAAAACTTTTTTAAAAAACAACCCTTTTACGCGGGTTTAAGTGTTAATATTATCCGAGAGAAGTATATTTTTGGGAAAAAATTCTGTGTTCGACACAATGAAATGTATAACTGTAATCATGATTAAAAAAGTTATATAAATATTTTGTATAAATTAGCAACCCCTGTAAGGGGGTTGACGCTGAACGTAACGACCCACTTTGATAAGAAAACGTAAAGGGACACATAACAATTATTTTTTATTCCACGGGAATGGTCCTGACCAGACTTGGCTCAATATTGCGTTTAAACGACATTCATAGTGTCGCCCAATCAAATACAATCTGCGAATAATCCGCACACCCATCTCACACAGAAGGTACAGAATAACCACCAGGGTGGTAATCTGGTACGCAAGCAAGCATATTATCACCATTTTAACGAATAATAAAACTTTTTTAGAAAACAACCCTGTTACGGGGTTTTAAGGGTTAATACTGCACCACCGGAGTATACTATTGGAAAAAAATTCTGTGTTCGACACAATAAAATGTATAACTATAAACATGAGAAGTTAGATATTTTGTATAAATTAGCAACCCCTGTATGAGGGTTGACGCAGAACGTACTGACTCACTTAATAATAATAATAATAATAATCGTAATTTATTATCCAACAGACAAAGATCTATGTGGATACTTGTACATAACTCCGGATAAGTATACACAAATACATATAACAAAAAAAGAAAGAAATCAATACAAAACAATTATATAACTAAACACTAATCACTAAAAAATTATATAACTCAACATGCAGGAATGTCAACTACAGTGGCGTAAGAACTGCATTTTTACACAGATAAGTGAAATGTTTGATATTCTGTAAAAAGATGTCAGCAAGAGGAGCAATATTATTGTAACTTCTGCACATATTATATAACGGCGAATAGAAATGTTGATTAGTTCTACACCAATCTATTGCAAATGTTCCAACATATCTACAATTTAAGCGCGGTATGTGAAAACTAAGATTACCAAGCAGATTTTGTGAAAAAATTTTCCCGTGAATCAGCTGATGTAAAAATATAATATTTGCCACCGTTCTTCTATCCTTCAACGAGTATAGATTAAATTCATTGAAAACAACTACGCTCGAACAAGTTCTTACGGGATATCTGCCAAATTTAACATAAAATAAATGTTTACAAAATTTTCTTTGAATACGCTCTATTGAAGATATATGAATTTTGTAGTATGGATCCCATACGACGGATGAATATTCCAGTTTAGAACGAATAAATGAATAATATAATACAAGCAAAGAATCAACATTGGTAAAACCGACAGTATTTCTTATAATAAACCCTAACATTCTATTAGCATGATCACAAATATGTTGAAAATGGGGTATAAATGACAATTTTGAATCAACCACAACACCAAGGTCTTTAATTTGGAATATTCTATCTATTTCTGTATCGTTTAATTCATACTTAAATTGTGTAGTATCAGGTGATCTAGAAAAGGTTATTACTTTACATTTGGCTACATTAATATTTTGTTTATTATTGTGACACCATATAATAAAATTATTAAGATCATTTTGAAGCGAGTAACAATCATCAAGCGTGGTAATAGTTTTAGCCACCTTCATGTCATCAGCGTACACAAAGATAGGACACTTAAATTCTAAAAGTGCGTCATTGAAGTATATAATAAATAAAATAGGTCCAAGGTTTGACCCTTGCGTTACACCACTCGTAGTTACATAAGTTTGAGAGCGAAAACCACGGTACTCAACATACTGAATGCGATTACACAAAAAGGATTGAAATAACTTTATTAAATTACTACACAGGCCAAATTTGCTCAACTTATCAAGCAAAATCGAGTGATTAACCACATCGAAAGCTTTAGATAAATCTGTGTAAATAACATCAACTTGTTTTTTACTTTCAAGAGAATCAGATATGTATTGGATGTATTCACACAGATTTGTTGAAGTTGACTTTCCTTTTATAAAGCCATGTTGACTGGGGCTAAGTTGATTAGATACATGATTATATAAATTATTAGCTACAATTCTTTCAAAGATCTTACTAAAATTTGAAACTATTGCAATGGGCCTATAATTCTCGATGTTATTACGTACGCCAGATTTGAAGACCGGGATAACTTTAGTAGACTTCCACTTATTAGGATATGCAGCCTCAGCAATAATTAAATTAAACAAGTAGCAAAGGGCTTCACATAAACAAGAAATACAGTCTTTTACAAGGAAAGCAGGCACATTGTCAGGACCCATAGTAAAATTAGAATTGACTTTTTTGACGGCATCCAAAATATCACAGGTATTTATTACGAAATTGTGTAAGACGCTCACTATATCACTTTCTCTATCACAGACTGGGAAACTATCACAGATATTATCACTACTAAAGACGTCACTGAAATGAATCGCGAAATGATTGACAATTTCTTGTGGATCAGTTAGTTCAATACCATTATTGAACACATGGCCTGGGATACTCGAGACATTTTTCTTTTGATTAATATATGCCCATAAATGAGATGAGAACTCGTGAAGAGACGCATAACACAACTGTTTTGTATTCTACGGCAATGATCCTGACCAGACGTGGGTCAAAATTACGTTTAAACGACGTTCACAATGTCATTAGTCAATTCAATTTTGAAACATTGTTTGTAATCCAGGTTCAGGTGGAATCGGTATTTTGGGTTGCGTATTTTAAAAACATAAATGGATCATCTTAGCTGAATAACCCTGTATATGCAATAATTTTAAACACGGTATTCCCCACCCTGGTAGTATCGAAATATAGAAAAAACAAATTGAAAATCGAATGGGGCAAAACCTCCGTGAACCACCTTCGATACGAAGACGCTCAGCCACCTCGTAAACAGAGTTGGAAAAACGTTCGAATAAAAACGACGTAAACACTTTCAGTTTCAATTAAAAGTAAAACCGACTTTTTGCTGCTTATCACTCATTCATGGATTCATTCATCGTTAATGGTCAGTGCTAAAGTTTTTTTGGTAATGCTTCATGACGATCGACTTTTGATTTTAACGGATGTTTGGTCCTTGCCACAACGATTTTACATTGTTTATTGGAACAAAAATAAGAGTAACTTAGAATGCTACAAGAAGTGTTGAAAATGTTGTCCCTGAGTAGCAATCAGGCGTCAGAGCGTCGCAAGATGTTTGTTGATAAATATCACTTGTTCTTGAAGCTCTACGATATTTTCTGGACACTGTTGATTTCCACAAACTAACTGTTGCATCCAACCAATACACGTTTATCGAAAACGGTCTCTTGAACTCGTACTTGTTGACGAGCATGTGGAGTCTCATCGGACAAAAAATGAGTGTTGTCGCTATTGAACTAGTAAGTTGCATGGTTCGAAAAAAACGTTTTTTAGGAATCATGATAAAACAATATCGTAAATGGCCTTGGCATGGCACTAACGAAGAAAAACAATTCCGTGAAATCTACGTTGAATGGTTTCATTAACGTATGTTTGTATTACATACACCATTGTCTTTTCAAATTTATGATCCGGTCTTCCCCATCGTAGCAGTGTTTAAAGTTCCTATCCAGTGTTTCTACCAAATCCGAAAACACCAAACTAACACTAGGTTTATTCTTTATTTGAATATCAGAGTGCAGGTCCTATTAACAGAAATCAGTCTCTAAACGTGGAATCATATTACCTATCTCTTGGTGTGCGAAAAAGACGAGGATACAAGCTAGAGCTGGTCGCCCATCAAACGTCTTTTAATCTATCGTCTTCGACGTACCATATGAAATGCGAAAAAGGACCATCAACTATATAGACGATTCTTGCCGTCAGCCTTCGTATCATTACTAACAGGATAGTGATACAAATGGTATAATTTGTTGTCAGCTTAACCAAAATATCATCAGTATTCATCAGTGATATTACTGAATACCTGTGTAGGTACTTTTAAAAACGAGATACCGTCGCGAGCAAAAAATTCTGGTCGTCAGTATCAGCGTGTGCCATTTAATTCGGTGCACAAAAATGACATTGACGACTAGAATTTTTTGCTCACGATGATAGGTGCGATTTTAATGTCGGCCTTTCCATGTGAAACAGCATGTGTGAATAAACATGTGTTCGCATGATTGATGAAACAATTGAGGACGCTCGTTTAGGTAACCAATTTGAAAAACCGTCGTCATTTATTGGTTTGGGTTCTTCACTTCCGATCGGCACCTATTATAGGTCTAAAGTTCAAACTTCTATTATGGGCTGTAACACGTTTCTACATATAAAACGCTGTGGTGTCCAAATGTGGATTCAAATTTGGCGAAAAAAAAAAAACAACGGGACGAAATCGCATTTGAATAATTTGAATAAAAGAAATTAAGAAAATCGTTAAATCTTGGCAACCAAGTGTAACGTTTCATCCATGTGTGAATTTAGGGCGACATGTTTGGGTTATCACAAGGCATTGAAATGATTATAATTTTATTTATTTGCTTAAAAGGTGGCTTTCATACGTACATACTTACTAGAAAGCTCTCGAGAAAACCCAAGGCGTCGTACCGAGGCGGCGTATGAGTTTATTTCGTAACAATAATAAAAATAATAATAATGTTAAGCGGGTATTACGGACATCAATGCGAATATTGTATTAGTATTTATCTTCCCTTGTCCATGAATGAGGTTGTCAATGTATTAAATGAAATATAGCACTAAAAACAGATTCACTCTCATTGATCGAATATGTATTAGTGTCGGTGTTACAAAAATTTATCAGGAATCTTTGCCGCAAAAAGTACAATCGTTTAATTGTGTCGGCTAGAAGTTTCAACATTCAGGCGTGGTGCTTATTATAAAAACATCGAGAATTAACCGATTAGGTATTTTTGTATGCTTGTAACGTACGTTAAAGCAAAACGAATTACGATATTCAATGTTCAGTTATTCCTAATGTAGTTAAGTCTTTTACTATTATATCATCAATATTGATGTTCCTCATTCCTCTCTATTGTAATTGTCGCTAAATGCTTTGCTTACTTTCATAACCTCAGTCATTGGGATATTGTCGAATTTGGAAATGTATTTCCTATTTGACAATACATCTTATTAATATTATGGTAGGACTCATCACTGACCCGGATATGACCGGCATTTACGGATACTAAAACCTATTAATGTTATGCATTGATTAGATGAATAAAAAAATTTGGCAATCCCAGACTTACAAAATACACATTCGTCAGCTATTATTCTCTAATTTCACCCCATCCCAGGCGTTTCTAATTTGCAGTTTATCTTGCAGACTGGGGGTTAAAAATCCTCCAATCAAGTCAAAACTCGACATTTGCTTATTTCTCAATGCGAAGATTGTTGATACAAAATATCAACCCGTTCGAAGAAATCGTTAAAAACTACCCCCACAACAACCTTGCAGACTGGGGTCTAAAAATACTCTAATCAAGTTAAAATTTGATATTCGCTACTTTTTCAATACGAGGATTATTGATGTAAAATTTCAGCCCATTCGGAGAAACCCTCAACAATCACCCCCAAAACAACCTTGCAGACTGGGGGTTAAAAATGCTCCAACCAAGTCAAAACTCGATATTTGCTTATTTCTCAATGCGAAGATTCTTGATACAAAATTTCAAGCCGTTCGGAAAAACTTTTAAAAACCACCCTTAAAACAGATTTGCAGACTGGGTGTTAAAAATACTCCAATCAAGTCAAAACTCGACATTTGCTTATTTACTAATACGAAGATTGTTAATACAAGATTTCAATCCGTTCGGAGAAACAGTTAAAAACCACCCCTAAAACAACTTTGCAGACTGAGACTTAAAAATACTCTAATCAAGTTAAAATTTGACATTCGCTATTTTTTCAATACGAGGATTACTGATGCAAAATTTCAGCCTATTCCGGAGAAACCCTCAACAATCACCCCCAAAACAACCTTGCAGACTGGGGGTTAAAAATGCTCCAATCAAGTCAAAACTCGATATTTGCTTATTTCTCAATACGAAGATTGTTAATACAAAAATTCAACCCGTTCGGAGAAACGGTTAAAAACTACCCCTAAAACAACCTTGCAGACTGGGGGTTAAAACTATTTTAATCAAGTCAAAATTTCACAATCGCTAGTTTTTCAATACGACGATTTTTGGTGCAAAATTTCAGCCCATTTGGAGCAACCCTCAAAAACCACCCCCAAAACAACCTTGCAGACTGGGGGTTGAAAAATGCTCCAATCAAAACTATATTTGCTTATTTCTCAATACGAAGATTGTTGATACAAAATTTCAGTACATTCGTAGAAATCCTTAAAAGAAACAGACTAGGGATTAAAACAGCCCGGCTACCCAGCGATCGCCTTAAAAGCTCCCTAAACGAATCACTCCAAAAAATTATTTTATTATTTAAATTTAATTTAGTTTTTTTAATTTATTTTTTTATTATTTTATTGTTAATTATTAATTAATTTATTAATATTTAAATTTAAATTTACAAAATATGTAAATTACGAATATAGGAGTATTTGTTATAGATACGTGAATTGCGATAATTTGAGTTTATGTTTATCGCTGTTAGATAATAATCAGTTGCTACTATGTAAGGATGCATAAGTTCGGCATTTTTTCGTTCATTCTCTCAATTTGGGGTGTGTTTTTACACGTCATTTTTGCTGTTAACTTGGTTCATTCAGTACATACTATATGCTGGTTTTAAGTTCTTTGGGGTATCTATTATTAAACTTTCATCATCAGTCAAAAAATACAAAGTGGTGTCCAGAAGAGAAAATTTAAAATTCAGAGGAAACAAAATCTTAAAGACATTATTTTAAAGCACATTAGACATTTTTAATTTTTGAGAAACCTAACGTAAAGAAAACGTTTTGAGAGAAAGTTTAAAGTAATAATAGGAAGCTCAAACTTAATTTTATTTGAATTTCATAAAGAACCCAGAAAAGTGCTAATTTCTTAATTAATTATTATTAATAGGAAAACAGATAAAGATCCATTATATACTACTCGCCGAAAAAATCGCAACACCAAGAAGTAGTGTTTTTATTTTAACTAAAGTTTGTGAGTGTTATTGTCTTAACAAAAGAAATGCACCATAACATTTGCAGTTTAAAATTCGACGAACAACAGTAAAAAATTAATAATGTGTCGGCCCACCCCTTGCATTTACACATTCTGCAACTCGCCGTGGCATACTTCTAACTAAATTATTGATATCCTCCTGAGACAGGGATTCCCAGGCAACCTGGACTTCATGTCTAAGTTGAGCTAGAGTCTGTGGATACTGTGGTAATTCACCTAGCTTTCTGCCGATCATGTCCCACACATGTTCAATAGGTGGCAGGTCCGGCGAACGAGGAGGCCAAGGAAGAATTTGCACTTGGGCATCTTCTAAGCACCTCAAAGAGACCCGTGCAATATGCGGCCGGGCATTGTCCTGCTGAAATAGGGCATCTTCGATGGTTTGAACAAACGGTATAACAACCGGTTCCAGGATTTCATCAACATATCGTTGAGCTGTCATAGAGCCTTGAATCATGACTAAAGGTGACCTGCTGCCATATGCAACAGCTCCCCATATCATTATGCCCACAGTTCGAGCCACATGCCGTTCCACAGAAAAAGCAATATTCCTTCGTTCTCCACGAAATCTTCTAACCCTTTGCCGACCGTCGTGCATGCCTAAACAAAAGCGGGATTCATCTGAAAAGACTACTGAATTCCACTCAAGATCCCAGCCTAAACGTTCGCGGCACCATTCCAAGCGTTGACGGCGATGTTCTGGAGTTAGCGGTAGTACCAAATGGGGACGATAGGAACGTAGTCCAAAAGACTGAATGCGGGTGTAAATTGTTCTCATCGCAATCGGCCGACCAACCGCCGCATACCAGTCATCTGCTATCCTGCGTGTAGACACATGTCGGTTTCTTACTGCCAATGTTCGTAGGTACCGATCTTCACGTGGATTCGTGCTCCTCCTGCGCCCAGAACCTCTAGCTCGGTGACCTCTACCTTCCTCGTGCCATGCTCGCCAGCATCGCAATACAGTTGAAACATTTCGATCCACGCGAGCAGCGATTTCTCGAAATGACAACCCTGCTTCGCGAAGTCCCAAAATGCGACCTCGCTCTAACAGACTTAGTTGTTGAAAATTTCGACGTCTACGCACACGAGACATTGTGACAGTACTAATATTGTCAGATAGCACAATAAAACACAAATTCCCATGGTGAACAGTAATGCAAAGAAATTATCAGTGGCAGAGAACAATAAGAAAGAAAAAATTTTATAAGCTTCGGTTTTCGGTAAAATCTGTTGTAACTTTTATCAGTACATTATCAAACATAGATACATATTTCCACAAAGTTTCATTAATAAAAAACCGCCACTTCTTGGTGTTGCGATTTTTTCGGCGAGTAGTATATTCAATACGACGCAAAATTGTCTTCATAGATCTTACAGCCTTTGGATAGTGTCCACGTCCATTTTTCTAACTTTCTGGTAGATTGTGCTTATTAATTGTTCTTCTAAATTGGCTTCCCAGCCGTTGTTGTAAACCTTTCTACCTAGTATTGCCCAAATGTTGTTTTCGATTGTTCGCACTGGGGGCATTATGGGGGGGATTATCTTTTCTTAGGTACAAAATTTATATTATTTCTTTCTAACCAATCCCTGGACATTCTATTATAATGGCAGCTTGCAAAATCTGGCCAAAATATTACATCGTTGTTATTATCGTGTTGTCATATATTGTTATGTATTGACCGCGTCACCACTAATACGACCAATGAATGGTGCTGAAGCGCCAGCCGGAGATATAGCCCATCAAACCAAAATTTTATCTTCAAATTTTGCTTTCGACTTAAATTTTATTTGAAATTTCTTCTATATTGTTTGTATAAAATCCATCGTTACCTTCCATCTCGGAATAGGCAAACGTAAACTATTTTTCATCGCATAGCATAACCACACGATTATCCAGAAAATGATGAATTCTCAATAGCCGGGAACATCTGAAAATTCTCTCTAACTGCGATGCTGTATGTTTAACATTTAGCTTTTTTGCTGTATTTTAAGTTGTTTTTGTCTATTTCTTTAGAAACTGTTATATGGGAACTCTAAACAATTGAGCTAATCAATCTTCTTGTTGATGTTCCAGATTCTTGTCTTTACTATTTCTTCTTAATCTTTCTAAACTTATTTCACTGAAAATTCGTGGCCTATCACTTTTTGGCAAATTAATACCAGGTGGTATTGCTACCTCGCAGTCTTTAATTGTTGTGTGCATACTTAGTTGCGAGTACCTATAACATATTTGGTCCAAAATATATTCACAATTTCAGTTTTAGGTACTTCGGTAATTAACTGATATATGGCTTTTTGCAATTCTATTTTGTATGACATTGTTTAAGCGTTAATTGACATATGACATAAATTGTATAAAATGGGAAACAAGAAAGGTTGCTTGGTTTAAAAAAAAATTTAGTAGTTTTTCTCTCTTTTTTTACGTACTAGCGGTGAAAGTGACTTAAAATTGGAAAATCTTAGTAAAAGTAAAGACGGCTAATCTAGTTGAGTGCATGTATTTAGGAACATTCTAGTTGTATTGAAATAACGATATAGATGTGAAAATTCAAGAAAAAAAAAAGTAGAATTTGAAAATATACATGATTTTAATCTTTCCAATCCAATGGCACTACATACCTTATTTATAAAGCTAAGTCCTAATGTACCCTTGAATACTAAATTATCTACCTACCAATTTTGGAAATAAAAATTACCATTAGACTCCAGAAAAAGTATATTTAGGAGTTTTATTTTGGTAGAGAAAATTAACAGAAAATGGGTTTCATATTCTGTTGGTTTTGAAAAAATATTTTGTTGCAATACTCTTATCAAGTCAAAACTCGATATTTTGTTACTTACGATAATCCCCGTATTGAGAAACTAGCAAATGTCAAATTTTGACTTGATTAGAGTATTTTTAAGCCCCAGTCTGCAAGCTTGTTGTGGGGGTAGTCTTTAACGATTTCTCCGAACGGGTTGAAATTTTGTATCAAGAATCTTCGTATTGAAAAATTATGAAATATCAAGTTTTGACTTGATTGAACCATTTTAAACCCCCACTCTGCAAGGTTGTTTTGGGGGTGATTTTTGAGGGTTTCTTCGAATAGGCTGAAATTTTGTATCGATAATCCTCGTATTGAAAAACTAGCGAATGTCAAATTTTAACTTGATTAGAGTATTTTTAAGCCCCAGTCTGCAAGCTTTTTGTGGGGGTAGTTTTTAACGATTTCTCCGAACGAGTTGAAATTTTGTATCAAGAATCTTCGTATTAAAAAATTAAGAAATATCGAGTTTTGACTTGATTGGAGCATTTTTGACCTCCAGTCTGCAAGGTTGTTTTGGGGGTGATTTTTAAAGGTTTCTCCGAATGGCTTGAACTTTTGTATGAACAATCTTCGTATTGAGAAATAAGCGTCTGTCGAGTTTTGACTTGATTGGAATATTTTTAACCCCCAGTCTGCAAGGTTCTTTTGGGGGTGATTTTTGAGGGTTCCTTCGAATAGGCTGAAATTTTGTATCGATAATGCTCGTATCGAGAAACTAGCAAATATCAAATTTTGACTTGATTGGAGTATTTTTAAGCCTCAGTCTGCAAGGTTGTTTTGGGGGTGGTTTGTAAGGGTTTCTCCGAACGGTTTGAAATTTTGTATCAACAATTTTCGTATTGAGCAATAAGCAAATGTCGAGTTTTGACTTGATTGCAGCATTTTTAACCCCCAGTTTGCAAGATAAACTGTGGTCTGCAAATTAGACACGCCCCCCCATCCCTAAGAGCCTAGCGTAACTACCGGTTATTTATCCACGCATCACTTGAAAAGTGACCTACACTACTCTGACCTACTGCTGCTAACCTTTTCTTTTTATTTCAACGGTCTACGTAAACTAGATAGATATGACATTATGAATTAGTTATTTATTGTGAAAAGCTGCTGCTGGAAATACGATGCAGATATTTTGTCTCTTCAGGTACTACAAATTACGCATATTTAAGAAGTGTGTGTACTAATACAAAAACCGAACTATAAAACAAAGTTCAAGTTCACGATAGTAGCTCATTCATTGCGGCATTATGCAGATTAATCTGAGTGTTTTTTTTATAAAAACGTATTGATGAAAAACTTAAGTGATAAGACGTATCCAGTCTGCCAGGTAAATCATGGGAATGACCTCGCTTATTTACGTTGACTAATGCTTTGGCGCTCTAGGATTCAGTCGCATAGTTCCGATGTTTGTTAATGAATATAATCAATTAATCATATTGTTTAACTATCTCTCTTTTCTTATCTGCATGTTGGGGTATTCTATCGTCATCTTTAACTTACTTGTAAGCAATACATACAGATATGTGGGCAATTAATTGTGTCGAAAAGCACCGTTATACCGGGTGTCGGAAAATGGTAGATTAACTCTCTGCTACGCTCTTAACAATCAACTGGTGAGTTTGGAAATAGTAAAATAGCTATTTATGGTATAAATGACTAAAAACGAACTTTGTCTAACGAAAAAACAGTTTAGCACACGAGGCGAAGCCGCGTGTGATAATGTTTTATAGTGGATATTATTCGTTTATTCACGTGTTTCATAGAAGATTGTTTCCAATTTCGCAAAATTAAAAAATTAAAATCTTTAGGTACAGTATTTACATAAATATTAATTGTACTCCTACTAATATGATGAGCATTTAAAGAAGGTAAATTGCCTAAGTTGCCTATACTTTCGTCACGGTCAAATTCAAAGGATGTTCCTGGCCTTTCATTAGGATTGTTTTACAGAAGGTGGACCATCAAGCGTTGCAAATTTTAGTTGAATATGTTTACACATCCGTAGCAACGAAAATTTCAGTGGTAGTGCAAATTTGTAGTTTTTTTTACTTTATTCGTGTGAATAAAGTGTTGCTATGAACATTTTATTCATCCTTTCGATTAAACTATGGTTTTAATAGCGAGATTTAACATATAGTCCGGTCATAATAGACATTCCCAGTAAACACAGTTGTGATGTTAACGTGTCAGGTACGTACTCACAAAAGAACAATAAGTACATCGCATGATTATGTCTTAACGATATACCTGGAACGTAAGCTATATAACATCACAATGGAGTACTCATGCTATGTAACAAACACGTAATGTTGACTACATTTACTAAATATCTCATTATTATGTCGCAGCGATATAGCTTGCATATAAGCATTTAAACATCACACTGTGGTACTCCTGTTATGTAACTAACACCTAATGTTAACTGCATTTACTAGATATCTCATTATTGTGTCGCTGCGATATAGTTGGCAGGTAAGCCTTGTGACATCACAATGGAGTACTACGGTTATGTAACCAATAAGTAATGTTAACTGTAGTTACTAGATATCTGATTAATATATATATATACATGCTTCGAAATGTTATTAGTTAATTATGCAAAGTGTTTTTCAGTTGATTTTACAAAATGGCATGTTAAATCGAAAATTAACGTTTCTGACAGGGCAACAGCAAAAAACATTTAAAAACATACATATCGAGTATTATATAGCTCTATTTTATATTTATTATTTACGTTTGTGTTGCAAGTAAATAGTATATTCATAACAAAAGATGCTGAGTCTTAAAAAAAGAAATTTCTTCCCTGTCTTAAATCTTGCACAAGCGAGATGACGCCAATAGTGAGTTGCTCTTATTTTTTTTTTTCATATTATATTTCCTGTAATTATATTTATTTATAATTTTATTTTTATAAGTGCATAACGACCTGCGCTTTATAAAACAGAACAAGAGACTTAATGCACATAGTTTATGATCAGAATTAAAAAATGTCCCATCTAACAGGTAATACGAATTAAGACTAGTAATGAGACATTATTTTTTAACCTCTGCCTATGCGTCACTGCCAAAAAGGAACAATTATACATATACAGAATTTTGAAATGACCTCGAAAAATAAAATGATATATTTCATTATTTTATTAATTCTAATGCAAAATATGTTGATCGGCAACAAAAGCAACAAAAAGAAAAAAATCGAAATTAAAAACCAATCTATTTCAAGGTCAGCGATATCGTTCTTAAATAAAAATGAATTAAATAATTTCTTCACTTTGATCGTAAGGAAAATAAATAATAATTTGAATACAAAACAATAATTGATCATCGAGTTTTGTGTATTGACTTTCGCACTCAGTTATAGGTATATCTGTTTAACATTAAATTTTCAAAAGTTTAGATTTTTTCAATGTAATCTTGGGCTCTAAAATAAACTGGTAATGTAAAATGTATAATTATAATTGAGTATTTTTGTGGCTGATCTTTAAATTATTATTTATTCAAAAAATTCACTTAATTTCATATCCAATATGTAACTAACTGAAAACTGATAATAAAGCAGCAGATATGACGAAATAGTGTAGACTTTTTTTAATGTCGGTAATAGAGTGTATGTATAATAACTAGAGAGCGGAAAATATGCAGCAAAATTTTGGGAAATATGATCATATGACATGCATCAAATTTATGCAAATATGCAATAACTTTCTTAATATATGCAGAGATATGCAGTTGCACATGCTCAAAAAATTAAAAAAAGCGTAATAACCGAACTAAATTTATTTACAAATTGCAAAAACACCTTAACTTTTATTACAAAAAATACATAAATCACATTGCAAAGTGTTTAATTAGATCTCACTGACAAATAAATGACATTTTTAAGATAATATTCTTATACTCAAAAATAAATATAGGTAAACAGAACGAATTAAAAAATAGTAGTAATCGACTATTTAATTACTATTTTGGTAAAAATTTATTTTTAAATATTTTTCGAAATATTCTAACAAAAATTTTTCTGGTGATTCTAAAGTATGTATTTGTAAATAAAAAAACTGCGTACTGCGTCCACAGATGTAAAAATACTTATCGGATTAGAGCAGGCACAACAAAACACAATTCCTTCTTGAAGAATAAGTTCAGGAAAAGGTTTAATTCATAAATTAATTTGAGTTATCTACATATTGACACACATCTCTATCGCTTTAAATACTTAAATGCAAACTCACGATGAAAAATAATAGGATAACGTCCCTTCGACCACCATAAAACGTACCATTAATACACTTAAGTAACGAACAAAAATATTGAAATGAACGGTATTTCCAAAAGTAATTAGGACCCGAATTTACCTGGAAGGATGGCTTAACACCCAGTGGTTCCTCCAAACTACCATAAAACCCAAACCCAGTTATTTGAAGCTCAGGACAATATTTGCAATATGATTCATGAAGTTTCGTTTTTCTAGAAAAATGCCGATCGAATGGCATTTTTTTTTCAAAGTAGCACAAAAATTGATAAAAATGCAAAATATGCACCCGGTATGTGAAATATGCAGCAGAAGGCAAATATATGCAAATATGCAATTTTTTATAGCTGCATTCATTTTTAATTAGCATGATTCGTTCACATATTAAATATCAAGACTTATATGCAAAAAATAACGGATATGCAAATTTCATAAAATCCGCTCTCTAATAATAACCAATACCTGCGCCTAAATTAAGGAAAATTTCCAACTGCACAATCGCAATAATCCCCCTTGTGTTCTTAATAGTACTTTTACACCTCTCCCCCTTCCCCCCCATTAAAGTGCAGTATGATTTTGTCGATTTTGTGAGAATACCTACAACATTAATAATAAATAAATAATAGCAAAACGCAAATTCAAAATAAATATATTGTAAAGATATAAACAAAAATCTAAAAAAGGCATAATACCGACACGATTAATACATACATATATCACTATTTAAAGGTACATCACAAAAGTTTGTGTGTTGTCTTCCCAAAACAGAAGACTAAAATAATTAATTAAGCCACAATCGAAAAAAATGTTCTGAATTTTATTATTATAATTCTTATTTTGTCATTTTTAAATAAAGACTTGCGTATTCTCATATTTTTAAGAAAATGGGGTGACACGTTCTTAATTGGATCAATAAAAAATTTGTGATGACGCCAATAATAATGTAAATAATACTTGTCATAGCACAAAAGAAAATTAGAAACAGCGCATTACCAATGCAAGAAAAAACCAAAGTGATAAGAGCTGTGAAGGCAGTACGACTCCGCAAGTACGACTGATAAAATTTTTGTTGTGCAATTTTTCGAAATCACTGAGACAAGTGTTATTGTTAAGCAGGTACGTAAAATAGCACATCTGGGGTTTCTTGAGGTTCCAACTTGACAAATAAAATCATAAAAATTCCTCGATTCTTTTCGGTGAAGGGATGAACCGGCGTCAGTAATAGTAACTTACGCTCGGGAAGTAAAAATGTTAATAATGTGAAAAAGTTACTGCACAAATTGCAATTTCCAGCTGCACAAATGCATTTTTGAACTGCACAAAATGTGTAGAAGTGCACATTAATTTAGGCCCTGCCCAATACATCGGGTATGTTTCTGTTGTTGTCTTCGTTCGACACCACTGTATTTACAGTATTTAAGCAGGTATACGTTTCCGCCCCTAAAATCCCACGTACGGCATCTTTGCCCAAGTAAATACAGCACCTGGAATGAAGACAGAAACAGAAATAGTTTTACAACACCTTATCAAAATTTAAAAAAACCACTATGGTATTATTTGAAATTTATTGTTAAAGATTGTATGGTCAATTAGATGTGGGTCGTCGTATTCTTTAAAAAGTGACCTTCGTCAGTGAGTTCGTAATGCTTAATTAATAATTATATTCAGAGCGAAAAATACAACGGCTTTATTAGAAATACACCAAAGACAAGTTTTTCCATTGTAATAATTTCTAAGAATTATTTCTGTAAACTTGTTCACTTGAAATGTTATTTTGTAAGTACCTGCTTGGCAAATTATAAATAGAACATCTGTAAGGTGACCAGATTTCAAAAGTCCGAAACCGGAACATTAGTTTCCATTTCCATCGTAATCTGATATATAACTGCTTTGAAAATTTTTAGTTGTAATATACTAACAGTACTGACATCTGCTGACATTTAAAACAGTGCTGACAACCGTATCGATACAAGTTTTGTTCCCAATTTTTCACAAAATAAAATTACTATTCATGAAAATTAGTGATTTATCCGAGGATTTATCTTTATTCTTATCAGATTTATAGAAATCGGAACATTCACGGAACGAATGTTTTAATCGGAACATTTATTGGACGAAATTTGAAATCGGAATTATTAGAGTATTGAAATCGGTACAGTTCCGATCAAATCGGAACGTCTGGTCACCTTAAACATCTGGGGTTAATATAGGGAAGACCCAACGACACAAACAAAGCCATAAAAATTCTTTGCCCATTGTCCCTGAAACGGGACAAGGTTTTGAAGAGTTCATTCGTCGAATTTTGATTTTATAACGACGTTTATAAAGCGATGATGGGTAGCAAAAAAACTAGAGAGTGGTTAATTTTGATTTTATTAAATTTATTTTATCTAGTGAAAAAATAACGCTCAACTTCTGCATTTACTATCCACCAGATGTTTGGGGGGTGCAGTCGGTCCTTTGTTGGTTTGGTTTGTCTATGAGTCGGACGATCCCTTTTTTCCGTATTTATGGTTATTGCACTTCAGACTCACAGTGAAGCTGTCGAATTCCATTTGGCCATTTGGTTCACAATAACCACCGAACCTTTCTCGTGAATCCGTAAATCACTTCATTTTTAATGCAGTTTTGTGAAAATTGTGCCATTCAGTGTGTATTAAATTTACACTAGGTAAGTTAATATAATTCTAATGAAGTAATCATTTTAATTTTTACATGCTTCTGTTGTTTTTGATAACTGTACGTAAATAACAACAACAGTTTTTTCAGACAAGCTGGAAATACCACCATTAATCACTGAAGATACTCCCGCTGATTTTGAAGAACTTACGGTGATTGTTTTTGAAAGTGAGGCGCTTTGCCATAACATGTTGCAAAGGTATGTTACTGCAATTTTTTATGAACTAGGTGCTAATGAACATAATTTTACTCTAGACTTGAAACAAATACAAAAAATATGTGCGAAACAAAAGAAATTCTAAAGGAAACGAGTGAACAAATCTCCAATATGAAAACGTCATCAAATGTGACAAATCAAAAAGAAAACAGTAATAGAAGATATGCCGCCAAGACCACAGGTAAACAAATTTTGAGGAATTAGAAGATTATCTCTGCCTACTACAACAAGCAGGCTTCTTTGTAAGTTAAAAAAATACAATTAGTCCAGTCAAATTAGCGATCAACCTCGAAATGAGAGATAATAAGCTGAATTTTCGTATATACCTTCATTTTAGCGTTCTAAAAGTTGTCTCAAAAGTCTCATAAAATCTCGTGTCTGCGTCGTAAGTTATTCAAGGTCAAAGGTCAAGAAAAACATTATTTTGCGATTATCTCGGTTTCTATTGCTCTAATGATGTTAACACCTATTATCATAATTGTAGAGCACAAATTTGGGACAAATTTTATTTGAAACATTTTTTGATACACTTAATCGTTTTTGAGATAGCGGGCAGTGGGCGCGCAGCGTTCATCCATACATACTGTAATGCAATCAACCGTGAAAATATCTGTGAATACTACCTTGAATTTTGAAAAATTTGTATTATTTATCAGTTAATACATTGCATTTAATAACATTTTGCATATTTGCAATACATTTATTTAATGATACTTACCTACTTTGTGTAATTAAAAACTCTTTAAATGACATATTTATTGTAGGTATATCTTAGGTTAGATTATTATATATCTTAAAGTTATATTAATTTTTTCAAAGTAAATTTTAAGGAAGTAAAACGAGTTCATATATTTTAATTTTATCTTTATTCAGCAGCTGGACATTTCTTACGATTCATCTTGCAGTGAAAATCTATAAATTTTTAATAATTTAAAGAACAAAAGTATCAATTTTCTTCTTCTTCACCGTCATCTTCTGGACGTTCGGGAATTTCTGTTTCATCGTCGTCATCTTCGGTGCCCTGAATTGTTGTTTCCAGACCTTCCAGTTATAATCATGATAAGAAAATAAGTATTTAAAAACTTGCACATTTTAAAGATACAAATAAATTGAGATATACAATAAATATTTCATTAAATGAGTTTTTAATTACACAAAATAGTTAAGTATTATTCTATGAATATATTGAAAATATGTAAAATGTTATTAAATACAATGTATTAATTGATTAATAATACAAATTATTCAAAATTCAAGGTAGAATTGACAGATATTCACGGTTGATTGCATTACAGTACCTACGTATGGACGAGCGCTGCGCGCTCACTGTGCTCTATCTCCAAAACGATTGAGCGCATGAAAAAATATTTCAAATAAAATTTGTCCCAAATTTTGTGCTCTACAATTATGATAATAATTGTTAACATCATTGGAGCAATAGAAACTGAGATAATTGCAAAAAACTGTTTTTCTTGACCTTTGACCTTGAATAACTTACGACGCAGACACGAGATTTTATTAGACTTTTGAGACAACTTTTAGAACGCCAAAATTAAGGCGTATACAAAAATTCAGCTTATTGTCTCTCATTCTGAGGTTGATCCCTTTTTTATGCTCAAATGACTGGACTAAATATATTTATATGTACTTACATATAACATAATTTTGGATATTATATACAGGTAGATGCCTGTAATACTATAACACTTTTTAGGAACCTACTACATTTCGCTTAACACGTTACATACATATTGGGTTGCAGAAAAGTCTTATAGTGAAGCACCCTGTATGTTATACATACGCGGTGACTTCCAAATAGATTCGAAAAAAAAATCCTTTAATTGTCACACGGATTCAAAGTAATTAAATTGCTGCTGCAGTTTCAAGAAACAAATACGGAACAACTTGTTAAATGTAAATGATGCGGCAATGATTTATTCAGTTTCCATTGTGACTAAATTTTTTCTTTATTTTTAAAATCGACAAAAATACAGTTTCTAGCTAAAATTTGATGGTTTCGTTGCACTTTCCGAGCCCGTAGGGTATCTGAGTGGCTTAAAAGTCCAAGAAAACACTTCAAAAGTGACGTTTCTGAAGAATTTTAACAGTTTTCTTGTATCTACGAACGCCAGAATGCATAAAATTGACCTAAACGTCTCCTTTTCCTATTCTGAGTCGATTCTGCATGCTTTAAGTGTGTTTGGTGGCTCAGAACCATCAAAAAACGTTGAAATATAGTTCAAATTCAATAAAAATCGACAAAAATACAGTTTCTAGCTAAAATTTGATGGTTTCGTTGCACTTTCCGAGCCCGTTGGGTATCTGAGTGGCTTAAAAGTACAAGAAAACACTTCAAAAGTGACGTTTCTGAGGAATTTTAACAGTTTTCTTGTATCTACGAACGCCAGAATGCATAAAATTGACCTAAACGTCTCCTTGTCCTATTCTGAGTCGATTCTGCATGCTTTAAGTGTGTTTGGTGGCTCAGAACCATCAAAAAACGTTGAAATATAGTTCAAATTCAATAAAAATCGACAAAAATACAGTTTCTAACTAAAATTTGATGGTTTCGTTGCACTTTCCGAGCCCGTTGGGTATCTGAGTGGCTTAAAAGTACAAGAAAACACTTCAAAAGTGACGTTTCTGAAGAATTTTAACAGTTTTCTTGTATCTACGAACGCCAGAATGCATAATATTGACCTAAACGTCTCCTTTTCCTGTTCTGAGTCGATTCTGCATGCTTTAAGTGTGTTTGGTGGCTCAGAACCATCAAAAAACGTTGAAATATAGTTCAAATTCAATAAAAATCGACAAAAACACAGTCTCTAGCTAAAATTTGATGGTTTCGTTGCACTTTCCGAGCCCGTAGGGTATCTGAGTGGCTTAAAAGTACAAGAAAACACTTCAAAAGTGACGTTTCTGAAGAATTTTAACAGTTTTCTTGTATCTACGAACGCCAGAATGCATAAAATTGACCTAAACGTCTCCTTTTCCTTTTCTGAGTCGATTCTGCTTGCTTTAAGTGTGTTTGGTGGCTCAGAACCATCAAAAAACGTTGAAATATAGTTCAAATTCAATAAAAATCGACAAAAATACAGTTTCTAACTAAAATTTGATGGTTTCGTTGCACTTTCCGAGCCCGTAGAGTATCTGAGTGGCTTAAAAGTACAAGAAAACACTTCAAAAGTGACGTTGCTGAAGAATTTTAACAGTTTTCTTGTATCTACGAACGCCAGAATGCATAAATTTGACCTAAACGTCTCCTTTTCCTGTTCTGAGTCGATTCTGCATGCTTTAAGTGTGTTTGGTGGCTCAGAACCATCAAAAAACGTTGAAATATAGTTCAAATTCAATAAAAATCGACAAAAATACAGTTTCTAGCTAAAATTTGATGGTTTCGTTGCACTTTCCGAGCCCGTAGGGTATTTGAGTGGCTTAAAAGTACAAGAAAACACTTCAAAAGTGACGTTTCTGAAGAATTTTAACAGTTTTCTTGTATCTACGAACGCCAGAATGCATAAAATTGACCTAAACGTCTCCTTTTCCTATTCTGAGTCGATTCTGCAAGCTTTAAGTGTGTTTGGTGGCTCAGAACCATCAAAAAACGTTGAAATATAGTTCAAATTCAATAAAAATCGACAAAAATACAGTTTCTAGCTAAAATTCGATGGTTTCGTTGCACTTTCCGAGACCATAGGGTATCTGAGTGGCTTAAAAGTACAAGAAAACACTTCAAAAGTGACGTTTCTGAAGAATTTTAACAGTTTTCTTGTATCTACGTACGCCAGAATGCATAAAATTGACCTAAACGTCTCCTTTTCCTATTCTGAGTCGATTCTGCATGCTTTAAGTGTGTTTGGTTGCTCAGAACCATCAAAAACCGTTGAAATATAGTTCAAATTCAATAAAAATCGACAAAAATACAGTTTCTACCTAAAATTTGATGGTTTCGTTGCACTTTCCGAGCCCATAGGGTATCTGAGTGGCTTAAAAGTACAAGAAAACACTTCAAAAGTGACGTTTCTGAAGAATTTTAACAGTTTTCTTGTATCTACGAAAGCCAGAATGCATAAAATTGACCTAAACGTCTCCTTTTCCTACTCTGAGTCGATTCTGCATGCTTTAAGTGTGTTTGGTGGCTCAGAACCATCAAAAAACGTTGAAATATTGTTCAAATTCAATAAAAATCGACAAAAATACAGTTTCTAGCTAAAATTTGATGGTTTCGTTGCACTTTCCGAGCCCGTAGGGTATCTGAGTGGCTTAAAAGTACAAGAAAACACTTCAAAAGTGACGTTTCTGAAGAATTTTAACGGTTTTCTTGTATCTACGAACGCCAGAATGCATAAAATTGACCTAAACGTCTCCTTTTCCAATTCTGAGTCGATTCTGCATGCTTTAAGTGTGTTTGGTGGTTCAGAACCATCAAAAAACGTTGAAATATAGTTCAAATTCAATAAAAATCGACAAAAATACAGTTTCTAGCTAAAATTTGATGGTTTCGTTGCACTTTCCGAGCCCGTAGGGTATCTGAGTGGCTTAAAAGTACAAGAAAACACTTCAAAAGTGACGTTTCTGAAGAATTTTAACAGTTTTCTTGTATCTACGAACGCCAGAATGCATAAAATTGACCTAAACGTCTCCTTTTCCTATTCTGAGTCGCTTCTGCATGCTTTAAGTGTGTTTGGAGGCTCAGAACCATCAAAAAACGTTGAAATATAGTTCAAATTCAATAAAAATCGACAAAAATACAGTTTCTAGCTAAAATTTGATTGTTTCGTTGCACTTTCCGAGCCCGTTGGGTATCTGAGTGGCTTAGAAGTACAAGAAAACACTTCAAAAGTGACGTTTCTGAAGAATTTTAACAGTTTTCTTGTATCTACGAACGCCAGAATGCATAAAATTGACCTAAACGTCTCCTTTTCCTATTCTGAGTCGATTCTGCATGCTTTAAGTGTGTTTGGTGGCTCAGAACCATCAAAAAACGTTGAAATATAGTTCAAATTCAGTAAAAATCGACAAAAATACAGTTTCTAGCTAAAATTTGATGGTTTCGTTGCACTTTTCGAGCCCGTAGGGTATCTGAGTGGCTTAAAAGTACAAGAAAACACTTCAAAAGTGACGTTTCTGAAGAATTTTAACAGTTTTCTTGTATCTACGAACGCCAGAATGCATAAAATTGACCTAAATGTCTTCTTTTCCTATTCTGAGTCGATTCTGCATGCTTTAAGTGTGTTTGGTGGCTCAGAACCATCAAAAAACGTTGAAATATAGTTCAAATTCAATAAAAATCGACAAAAATACAGTTTCTAGCTAAAATTTGATGGTTTCGTTGCACTTTCCGAGCCCGTAGGGTATCTGAGTGGCTTAAAAGTACAAGAAAACACTTCAAAAGTGACGTTTCTGAAGAATTTTAACAGTTTTCTTGTATCTACGAACGCCAGAATGCATAAAATTGACCTAAACGTCTCCTTTTCCTATTCTGAGTCGATTCTGCATGCTTTAAGTGTGTTTGGTGGCTCAGAACCATCAAAAAACGTTGAAATATAGTTCAAATTCAATAAAAATCGACAAAAATACAGTTTCTAGCTAAAATTTGATGGTTACGTTGCACTTTCCGAGCCCGTAGGGTATCTGAGTGGCTTAAAAGTACAAGAAAACACTTCAAAAGTGACGTTTCTGAAGAATTTTAACAGTTTTCTTGTGTCTACGAACGCCAGAATGCATAAAATTGACCTAAACGTCTCCTTTTCCTATTCTGAGTCGATTCTGCATGCTTTAAGTGTGTTTGGTGGCTCAGAACCATCAAAAAACGTTGAAATATAGTTCAAATTCAATAAGAATCGACAAAAATACAGTTTCTAGCTAAAATTTGATGGTTTCGTTGCACTTTCCGAGCCCGTAGGGTATCTGAGTGGCTTAAAAGTACAAGAAAACACTTCAAAAGTGACGTTTCTGAAGAATTTTAACAGTTTTCTTGTATCTACGAACGCCAGAATGCATAAAATTGACCTAAACGTCTCCTTTTCCTATTCTGAGTCGATTCTGCATGCTTTAAGTGTGTTTGGTGGCTCAGAACCATCAAAAAACGTTGAAATATAGTTCAAATTCAATAAAAATCGACAAAAATACAGTTTCTAGCTAAAATTTGATGGTTACGTTGCACTTTCCGAGCCCGTAGGGTATCTGAGTGGCTTAAAAGTACAAGAAAACACTTCAAAAGTGACGTTTCTGAAGAATTTTAACAGTTTTCTTGTGTCTACGAACGCCAGAATGCATAAAATTGACCTAAACGTCTCCTTTTCCTATTCTGAGTCGATTCTGCATGCTTTAAGTGTGTTTGGTGGCTCAGAACCATCAAAAAACGTTGAAATATAGTTCAAATTCAATAAGAATCGACAAAAATACAGTTTCTAGCTAAAATTTGATGGTTTCGTTGCACTTTCCGAGCCCGTAGGGTATCTGAGTGGCTTAAAAGTACAAGAAAACACTTCAAAAGTGACGTTTCTGAAGAATTTTAACAGTTTTCTTGTGTCTACGAACGCCAGAATGCATAAAATTGACCTAAACGTCTCCTTTTCCTATTCTGAGTCGATTCTGCATGCTTTAAGTGTGTTTGGTGGCTCAGAACCATCAAAAAACGTTGAAATATAGTTCAAATTCAATAAGAATCGACAAAAATACAGTTTCTAGCTAAAATTTGATGGTTTCGTTGCACTTTCCGAGCCCGTAGGGTATCTGAGTGGCTTAAAAGTACAAGAAAACACTTCAAAAGTGACGTTTCTGAAGAATTTTAACAGTTTTCTTGTATCTACGAACGCCAGAATGCATAAAATTGACCTAAACGTCTCCTTTTCCTATTCTGAGTCGATTCTGCATGCTTTAAGTGTGTTTGGTGGCTCAGAACCATCAAAAAACGTTGAAATATAGTTCAAATTCAATAAAAATCGACAAAATACAGTTTCCAGCTAAAATTTGATGGTTTCGTTGCACTTTCCGAGCCCGTAGGGTATCTGAGTGGCTTAAAAGTACAAGAAAACACTTCAAAAGTGACGTTTCTGAAGAATTTTAACAGTTTTCTTGTATCTACGAACGCCAGAATGCATAAAATTGACCTAAACGTCTCCTTTTCCTATTCTGAGTCGATTCTGCATGCTTTAAGTGTGTTTGGTGGCTCAGAACCATCAAAAAACGTTGAAATATAGTTCAAATTCAATAAAAATCGACAAAAATACAGTTTCTAGCTAAAATTTGATGGTTTCGTTGCACTTTCCGAGCCCGTAGGGTATCTGAATGGCTTAAAAGTACAAGAAAACACTTCAAAAGTGACGTTTCTGAAGAATTTTAACAGTTTTCTTGTATCTACGAACGCCAGAATGCATAAAATTGACCTAAACGTCTCCTTTTCCTATTCTGAGTCGATTCTGCATGCTTTAAGTGTGTTTGGTGGCTCAGAACCATCAAAAAAAGTTGAAATATAGTTCAAATTCAATAAAAATCGACAAAAATACAGTTTCTAGCTAAAATTTGATGGTTTCGTTGCACTTTCCGAGCCCGTAGGGTATCTGAGTGGCTTAAAAGCACAAGAAAACACTTCAAAAGTGACGTTTCTGAAGAATTTTAACAGGTTTCTTGTATCTACGAACGCCAGAATGCATAAAATTGACCTAAACGTCTCCTTTTCCTATTCTGAGTCGATTCTGCATGCTTTAAGTGTGTTTGGTGGCTCAGAACCATCAAAAAACGTTGAAATATAGTTCAAATTCAATAATAATCGACAAAAATACAGTTTCTAGCTAAAATTTGATGGTTTCGTTGCACTTTTCGAGCCCGTAGGGTATCTGAGTGGCTTAAAAGTACAAGAAAACACTTCAAAAGTGACGTTTCTGAAGAATTTTAACAGTTTTCTTGTATCTACGAACGCCAGAATGCATAAAATTGACCTAAACGTCTCCTTTACCTATTCTGAGTCGATTCTGCATGCTTTCAGTGTGTTTGGTGGCTCAGAACCATCAAAAAACGTTGAAATATAGTTCAAATTCAATAAAAATCGACAAAAATACAGTTTCTAGCTAAAATTTGATGGTTTCGTTGCACTTTCCGAGCCCGTTGGGTATCTGAGTGGCTTAAAAGTACAAGAAAACACTTCAAAAGTGACGTTTCTGAAGAATTTTAACAGTTTTCTTGTATCTACGAACGCCAGAATGCATAAAATTGACCTAAACGTCTTCTTTTCCTATTCTGAGTCGATTCTGCATGCTTTAAGTGTGTTTGGTGGCTCAGAACCATCAAAAAGGTTGAAATATAGTTCAAATTCAATAAAAATCGACAAAAATACAGTTTCTAGCTAAAATTTGATGGTTTCGTTGCACTTTCCGAGCCCGTAGGGTATCTGAGTGGCTTAAAAGTTCAAGAAAACACTTCAAAAGTGACGTTTCTGAAGAATTTTAACAGTTTTCTTGTATCTACGAACGCCAGAATGCATAAAATTGACCTAAACGTCTCCTTTTCCTATTCTGAGTCGATTCTGCATGCTTTAAGTGTGTTTGGTGGCTCAGAACCATCAAAAAACGTTGAAATATAGTTCAAATTCAATAAAAATCGACAAAAATACAGCTTCTAGCTAAAATTTGATGGTTTCGTTGCATCCGAGCCCGTTGGGTATCTGAGTGGCTTAAAAGTACAAGAAAACACTTCAAAAGTGACGTTTCTGAAGAATTTTAACAGTTTTCTTGTATCTACGAACGCCAGAATGCATAAAATTGACCTAAACGTCTCCTTTTCCTATTCTGAGTCGATTCTGCATGCTTTAAGTGTGTTTGGTGGCTCAGAACCATCAAAAAACGTTGAAATATAGTTCAAATTCAATAAAAATCGACAAAAATACAGTTTCTAGCTAAAATTTGATGGTTTCGTTGCACTTTCCGAGCCCGTAGGGTATCTGAGTGGCTTAAAATTACAAGAAAACACTTCAAAGTGACGTTTCTGAAGAATTTTAACAGTTTTCTTGTATCTACGAACGCCAGAATGCATAAAATTGACCTAAACGTCTCCTTTTCCTATTCTGAGTCGATTCTGCATGCTTTAAGTGTGTTTGGTGGCTCAGAACCATCAAAAAACGTTGAAATATAGTTCAAATTCAATAAAAATCGACAAAAATACAGTTTCTAGCTAAAATTTGATGGTTTCGTTGCACTTTCCGAGCCCGTAGGGTATCTGAGTGGCTTAAAAGTACAAGAAAACACTTCAAAAGTGACGTTTCTGAAGAATTTTAACAGTTTTCTTGTATCTACGAACGCCAGAATGCATAAAATTGACCTAAACGTCTCCTTTTCCTATTCTGAGTCGATTCTGCATGCTTTAAGTGTGTTTGGTGGCTCAGAACCATCAAAAAACGTTGAAATATAGTTCAAATTCCATAAAAATCGACAAAAATACAGTTTCTAGCTAAAATTTGATGGTTTCGTTGCACTTTCCGAGCCCGTAGGGTATCTGAGTGGCTTAAAATTACAAGAAAACACTTCAAAAGTGACGTTTCTGAAGAATTTTAACAGTTTTCTTGTATCTACGAACGCCAGAATGCATAAAATTGACCTAAACGTCTCCTTTTCCTATTCTGAGTCGATTCTGCATGCTTTAAGTGTGTTTGGTGGCTCAGAACCATCAAAAAACGTTGAAATATAGTTCAAATTCAATAAAAATCGACAAAAATACAGTTTCTAGCTAAAATTTGATGGTTTCGTTGCACTTTCCGAGCCCGTTGGGTATCTGAGTGGCTTAAAAGTACAAGAAAAGACTTCAAAAGTGACGTTTCTGAAGAATTTTAACAGTTTTCTTGGATCTACGAACGCCAGAATGCATAAAATTTACCTAAACGTCTCCTTTTCCTATTCAGAGTCGATTCTGCATGCTTTAAGTGTGTTTGGTGGCTCAGAACCATCAAAAAACGTTGAAATATAGCTCAAATCCAATAAAAATCGACAAAAATACAGTTTCTAGCTAAAATTTGATGGTTTCGTTGCACTTTCCGAGCCCGTAGGATATCTGAGTGGCTTAAAAGTACAAGAAAACACTTCAAAAGTGACGTTTCTGAAGAATTTTAACAGTTTTCTTGTATCTACGAACGCCAGAATGCATAAAATTGACCTAAACGTCTCCTTTTCCTATTCTGAGTCGATTCTGCATGCTTTAAGTGTGTTTGGTGGCTCAGAACCATCAAAAAACGTTGAAATATAGTTCAAATTCAATAAAAATCGACAAAAATACAGTTTCTAGCTAAAATTTGATGGTTTCGTTGCACTTTCCGAGCCCGTTGGGTATCTGAGTGGCTTAAAAGTACAAGAAAACACTTCAAAAGTGACGTTTCTGAAGAATTTTAACAGTTTTCTTGTATCTACGAACGCCAGAATGCATAAAATTGACCTAAACATCTCCTTTTCCTATTCTGAGTCGATTCTGCATGCTTTAAGTGTGTTTGGTGGCTCAGAACCATCAAAAAACGTTGAAATATAGTTCAAATTCAATAAAAATCGACAAAAATACAGTTTCTAGCTAAAATTTGATGGTTTCGTTGCACTTTCCGAGCCCGTTGGGTATCTGAGTGGCTTAAAAGTACAAGAAAACACTTCAAAAGTGACGTTTCTGAAGAATTTTAACAGTTTTCTTGTATCTACGAACGCCAGAATGCATAAAATTGACCTAAACGTCTCCTTTTCCTATTCTGAGTCGATTCTGCATGCTTTAAGTGTGTTTGGTGGCTCAGAACCATCAAAAAACGTTGATATATAGTTCAAATTCAATAAAAATCGACAAAAATACAGTTTCTAGCTAAAATTTGATGGTTTCGTTGCACTTTCCGAGCCCGTAGGGTATCTGAGTGGCTTAACAGTACAAGAAAACACTTCAAAAGTGACGTTTCTGAAGAATTTTAACAGTTTTCTTATATCTACTAACGCCAGAATGCATAAAATTGACCTAAACGTCTCCTTTTCCTATTCTGAGTCGATTCTGCATGCTTTAAGTGTGTTTGGTGGCTCAGAACCATCAAAAAACGTTGAAATATAGTTCAACTTCAATAAAAATCGACAAAAATACAGTTTCTAGCTAAAATTTGATGGTTTCGTTGCACTTTCCGAGCCCGTAGGGTATCTGAGTGGCTTAAAAGTACAAGAAAACACTTCAAAAGTGACGTTTCTGAAGAATTTTAACAGTTTTCTTGTATCTACGAACGCCAGAATGCATAAAATTAACCTAAACGTCTCCTTTTCCTATTCTGAGTCGATTCTGCATGCTTTAAGTGTGTTTGGTGGCTCAGAACCATCAAAAAACGTTGAAATATAGTTCAACTTCAATAAAAATCGACAAAAATACAGTTTCTAGCTAAAATTTGATGGTTTCGTTGCACTTTCCGAGCCCGTAGGGTATCTGAGTGGCTTAAAAGTACAAGAAAACACTTCAAAAGTGACGTTTCAGAAGAATTTTAACAGTTTTCTTGTATCTACGAACGCCAGAATGCATAAAATTGACCTAAACGTCTCCTTTTCCTATTCTGAGTCGATTCTGCATGCTTTAAGTGTGTTTGGTGGCTCAGAACCATCAAAAAACGTTGAAATATAGTTCAAATTCAATAAAAATCGACAAAAATACAGTTTCTAGCTAAAATTTGATGGTTTCGTTGCACTTTCCGAACCCGTAGGGTATCTGAGTGGCTTAAAAGTACAAGAAAACACTTCAAAAGTGACGTTTCTGAAGAATTTTAATAGTTTTCTTGTATCTACGAACGCCAGAATGCATAAAATTGACCTAAACGTCTCCTTTTCCTATTCTGAGTCGATTCTGCATGTTTAAGTGTGTTTGGTGGCTCAGAACCATCAAAAAACGTTGAAATATAGTTCAAATTCAAAAAAATCGACAAAAATACAGTTTCTAGCTAAAATTTGATGGTTTCGTTGCACTTTCCGAGCCCGTAGGGTATCTGAGTGGCTTAAAAGTACAAGAAAACACTTCAAAAGTGACGTTTCTGAAGAATTTTAACAGTTTTCTTGTATCTACGAACGCCAGAATGCATAAAATTGACCTAAACGTCTCCTTTTCCTATTCTGAGTCGATTCTGCATGCTTTAAGTGTGTTTGGTGGCTCAGAACCATCAAAAAACGTTGAAATATAGTTCAAATTCAATAAAAATCGACAAAAATACAGTTTCTAGCTAAAATTTGATGGTTTCGTTGCACTTTCCGAGCCCGTAGGGTATCTGAGTGGCTTAAAAGTACAAGAAAACATTTCAAAAGTGACGTTTCTGAAGAATTTTAACAGTTTTCTTGTATCTACGAACGCCAGAATGCATAAAATTGACCTAAACGTCTCCTTTTCCTATTCTGAGTCGATTCTGCATGCTTTAAGAGTGTTTGGTGGCTCAGAACCATCAAAAAACGTTGAAATATAGTTCAAATTTAATAAAAATCGACAAAAATACAGTTTCTAGCTAAAATTTGATGGTTTCGTTGCACTTTCCGAGCCCGTTGGTTATCTGAGTGGCTTAAAAGTACAAGAAAATACTTCAAAAGTGACGTTTCTGAAGAATTTTAACAGTTTTCTTCTATCTACGAACGCCAGAATGCATAAAATTAACCTAAACGTCTCCTTTTCCTATTCTGAGTCGATTCTGCATGCTTTAAGTGTGTTTGGTGGCTCAGAACCATCAAAAAACGTTGAAATATAGTTCAACTTCAATAAAAATCGACAAAAATACAGTTTCTAGCTAAAATTTGATGGTTTCGTTGCACTTTCCGAGCCCGTAGGGTATCTGAGTGGCTTAAAAGTACAAGAAAACACTTCAAAAGTGACGTTTCAGAAGAATTTTAACAGTTTTCTTGTATCTACGAACGCCAGAATGCATAAAATTGACCTAAACGTCTCCTTTTCCTATTCTGAGTCGATTCTGCATGCTTTAAGTGTGTTTGGTGGCTCAGAACCATCAAAAAACGTTGAAATATAGTTCAAATTCAATAAAAATCGACAAAAATACAGTTTCTAGCTAAAATTTGATGGTTTCGTTGCACTTTCCGAACCCGTCGGGTATCTGAGTGGCTTAAAAGTACAAGAAAACACTTCAAAAGTGACGTTTCTGAAGAATTTTAATAGTTTTCTTGTATCTACGAACGCCAGAATGCATAAAATTGACCTAAACGTCTCCTTTTCCTATTCTGAGTCGATTCTGCATGCTTTAAGTGTGTTTGGTGGCTCAGAACCATCAAAAAACGTTGTAAATATAGTTCAAATTCAATAAAAATCGACAAAAATACAGTTTCTAGCTAAAATTTGATGGTTTCGTTGCACTTTCCGAGCCCGTTGGGTATCTGAGTGGCTTAAAAGTACAAGAAAACACTTCAAAAGTGACGTTTCTGAAGAATTTTAACAGTTTTCTTGTATCTACGAACGCCAGAATGCATAAAATTGACCTAAACGTCTCCTTTTCCTATTCTGAGTCGATTCTGCATGCTTTAAGAGTGTTTGGTGGCTCAGAACCATCAAAAAACGTTGAAATATAGTTCAAATTCAATAAAAATCGACAAAAATACAGTTTCTAGCTAAAATTTGATGGTTTCGTTGCACTTTCCGAGCCCGTAGGGTATCTGAGTGGCTTAAAAGTACAAGAAAACATTTCAAAAGTGACGTTTCTGAAGAATTTTAACAGTTTTCTTGTATCTACGAACGCCAGAATGCATAAAATTGACCTAAACGTCTCCTTTTCCTATTCTGAGTCGATTCTGCATGCTTTAAGAGTGTTTGGTGGCTCAGAACCATCAAAAAACGTTGAAATATAGTTCAAATTCAATAAAAATCGACAAAAATACAGTTTCTAGCTAAAATTTGATGGTTTCGTTGCACTTTCCGAGCCCGTCGGTTATCTGAGTGGCTTAAAAGTACAAGAAAACACTTCAAAAGTGACGTTTCTGAAGAATTTTAACAGTTTTCTTCTATCTACGAACGCCAGAATGCATAAAATTGACCTAAACGTCTCCTTTTCCTATTCTGAGTCGAATCTGCATGCTTTAAGTGTGTTTGGTGGCTCAGAACCATCAAAAAACGTTGAAATATAGTTCAAATTCAATAAAAATCGACAAAAATACAGTTTCTAGCTAAAATTTGATGGTTTCGTTGCACTTTCCGAGCCCGTAGAGTATCTGAGTGGCTTAAAAGTACAAGAAAACACTTCAAAAGTGACGTTTCTGAAGAATTTTAACAGTTTTCTTGTATCTACGAACGCCAGAATGCATAAAATTGACCTAAACGTCTCCTTTTCCTATTCTGAGTCGATTCTGCATGCTTTAAGTGTGTTTGGTGGCTCAGAACCATCAAAAAACTTTGAAATATAGTTCAAATTCAATAAAAATCGACAAAAATACAGTTTCTAGCTAAAATTTGATGATTTCGTTGCACTTTCCGAGCCCGTAGGGTATCTGAGTGGCTTGAAAGTATAAGAAAACACTTCAAAAGTGACGTTTCTGAAGAATTTTAACAGTTTTCTTGTATCTACGAACGCCAGAATGCATAAAATTGACCTAAACGTCTCCTTTTCCTATTCTGAGTCGATTCTGCATGCTTTCAGTGTGTTTGGTGGCTCAGAACCATCAAAAAACGTTGAAATATAGTTCAAATTCAATAAAAATCGACAAAAATACAGTTTCTAGCTAAAATTTGATGGTTTCGTTGCACTTTCCGAGCCCGTAGGGTATCTGAGTGGCTTAAAAGTACAAGAAAACACTTCAAAAGTGACGTTTCTGAAGAATTTTAACAGTTTTCTTGTATCTACGAACGCCAGAATGCATAAAATTGACCTAAACATCTCCTTTTCCTATTCTGAGTCGATTCTGCATGCTTTAAGTGTGTTTGGTGGCTCAGAACCATCAAAAAACGTTGAAATATAGTTCAAATTCAATGAAAATCGACAAAAATACAGTTTCTAGCTAAAATTTGATGGTTTCGTTGCACTTTCCGAGCCCGTTGGGTATCTGAGTGGCTTAAAAGTACAAGAAAACACTTCAAAAGTGACGTTTCTGAAGAATTTTAACAGTTTTCTTATATCTACGAACGCCAGAATGCATAAAATTGACCTAAACGTCTCCTTTTCCTATTCTGAGTCGATTCTGCATGCTTTAAGTGTGTTTGGTGGCTCAGAACCATCAAAAAACGTTGAAATATAGTTCAACTTCAATAAAAATCGACAAAAATACAGTTTCTAGCTAAAATTTGATGGTTTCGTTGCACTTTCCGAGCCCGTAGGGTATCTGAGTGGCTTAAAAGTACAAGAAAACACTTCAAAAGTGACGTTTCTGAAGAATTTTAACAGTTTTCTTGTATCTACGAACGCCAGAATGCATAAAATTGACCTAAACGTCTCCTTTTCCTATTCTGAGTCGATTCTGCATGCTGTAAGTGTGTTTGGTGGCTCAGAACCATCAAAAAACGTTGAAATATAGTTCAAATTCAATAAAAATCGACCAAAATACAGTTTCTAGCTAAAATTTGATGGTTTCGTTGCACTTTCCGAGCCCGCAGGGTATCTGAGTGGCTTAAAAGTACAAGAAAACACTTCAAAAGTGACGTTTCTGAAGAATTTTAACAGTTTTCTTGTATCTACGAATGCCAGAATGCATAAAATTGACCTAAACGTCTCCTTTTCCTATTCTGAGTCGATTCTGCATGCTTTAAGTGTGTTTGGTGGCTCAGAACCATCAAAAAACGTTGAAATATAGTTCAAATTCAATAAAAATCGACAAAAACACAGTTTCTAGCTAAAATTTGATGGTTTCGTTGCACTTTCCGAGCCCGTAGGGTATCTGAGTGGCTTAAAAGTACAAGAAAACACTTCAAAAGTGACGTTTCTGAAGAATTTTAACAGTTTTCTTGTATCTACGAACGCCAGAATGCATAAAATTGACCTAAACGTCTCCTTTTCCTATTCTGAGTCGATTTTGCATGCTTTAAGTGTGTTTGGTGGCTCAGAACCTTCAAAAAACGTTGAAAAATAGTTCAAATTCAATAAAAATCGACAAAAATACAGTTTCTAGCTAAAATTTGATGGTTTCGTTGCACTTTCCGAGCCCGTAGGGTATCTGAGTGGCTTAAAAGTACAAGAAAACAGTTCAAAAGTGACGTTTCTGAAGAATTTTAACAGTTTTCTTGTATCTACGAACGCCAGAATGCATAAAATTGACCTAAACGTCTCCTTTTCCTATTCTGAGTCGATTCTGCATGCTTTAAGTGTGTTTGGTGGCTCAGAACCCTCAAAAAACGTTGAAATATAGTTCAAATTCAATAAAAATCGACAAAAATACAGTTTCTAGCTAAAATTTGATGGTTTCGTTGCACTTTCCGAGCCCGTAGGGTATCTGAGTGGCTTAAAAGTACAAGAAAACACTTCAAAAGTGACGTTTCTGAAGACTTTTAACAGTTTTCTTGTATCTACGAACGCCAGAATGCATAAAATTGACCTAAACGTCTCCTTTTCCTATTCTGAGTCGATTCTGCATGCTTTAAGTGTGTTTGGTGGCTCAGAACCATCAAAAAACGTTGAAATATAGTTCAAATTCAATAAAAATCGACAAAAATACAGTTTCTAGCTAAAATTTGATGGTTTCGTTGCACTTTCCGAGCCCGTAGGGTATCTGAGTGGCTTAAAAGTACAAGAAAACACTTCAAAAGTGACGTTTCTGAAGAATTTTAACAGTTTTCTTGTGTCTACGAACGCCAGAATGCATAAAATTGACCTAAACGTCTCCTTTTCCTATTCTGAGTCGATTCTGCATGCTTTAAGTGTGTTTGGTGGCTCAGAACCATCAAAAAACGTTGAAATATAGTTCAAATTCAATAAAAATCGACAAAATACAGTTTCTAGCTAAAATTTGATGGTTTCGTTGTACTTTCCGAGCCCTTAGGGTATCTGAGTGGCTTAAAAGTACAAGAAAACACTTCAAAAGTGACGTTTCTGAAGAATTTTAACAGTTTTCTTGTATCTACGAACGCCAGAATGCATAAAATTGACCTAAACGTCTCCTTTTCCTATTCTGAGTCGATTCTGCATGCTTTAAGTGTGTTTGGTGGCTCAGAACCATCAAAAAACGTTGAAATATAGTTCAAATTCAATAAAAATCGACAAAATCCAGTTTCTAGCTAAAATTTGATGGTTTCGTTGCACTTTCCGAGCCCGTAGGGTATCTGAGTGGCTTAAAAGTACAAGAAAACACTTCAAAAGTGATGTTTCTGAAGAATTTTAACAGTTTTCTTGTATCTACGAACGCCAGAATGCATAAAATTGACCTAAACGTCTCCTTTTCCTATTCTGAGTCGATTCTGCATGCTTTAAGTGTGTTTGGTGGCTCAGAACCATCAAAAAACGTTGAAATATAGTTCAAATTCAATAAAAATCGACAAAAATACAGTTTCTAGCTAAGATTTGATGGTTTCGTTGCACTTTCCGAACCCGTAGGGTATCTGAGTGGCTTAAAAGTACAAGAAAACACTTCAAAAGTGACGTTTCTGAAGAATTTTAACAGTTTCCTTGTATCTACGAACGCCAGAATGCATAAAATTGACCTAAACGTCTCCTTTTCCTATTCTGAGTCGATTCTGCATGCTTTAAGTGTGTTTGGTGGCTCAGAACCATCAAAAACGTTGAAATATAGTTCAAATTCAATAAAAATCGACAAAAATACAGTTTCTAGCTAAAATTTGATGGTTTCGTTGCACTTTCCGAGCCCGTAGGGTATCTGAGTGGCTTAAAAGTACAAGAAAACACTTCAAAAGTGACGTTCCTGAAGAATTTTAACAGTTTTCTTGTATCTACGAACGCCAGAATGCATAAAATCGACCTAAACGTCTCCTTTTCCTATTCTGAGTCGATTCTGCATGCTTTAAGTGTGTTTGGTGGCTCAGAACCATCAAAAAACGTTGAAATATAGTTCAAATTCAATAAAAATCGACAAAAATACAGTTTCTAGCTAAAATTTGATGGTTTCGTTGCACTTTCCGTGCCCGTAGGGTATCTGAGTGGCTTAAAAGTACAAGAAAACACTTCAAAAGTGACGTTTCTGAAGAATTTTAACAGTTTTCTTGTATCTACGAACGCCAGAATGCATAAAATTGACCTAAACGTCTCCTTTTCCTATTCTGTGTCGATTCTGCATGCTTTAAGTGTGTTTGGTGGCTCAGAACCATCAAAAAACATTGAAATATAGTTCAAATTCAATAAAAATCGACAAAAATACAGTTTCTAGCTAAAATTTGATGGTTTCGTTGCACTTTCCGAGCCCGTGGGGTATCTGAGTGGCTTAAAAGTACAAGAAAACACTTCAAAAGTGACGTTTCTGAAGAATTTTAACAGTTTTCTTGTATCTACGAACTCCAGAATGCATAAAATTGACCTAAACGTCTCCTTTTCCTATTCTGAGTCGATTCTGCATGCTTTAAGTGTGTTTGGTGGCTCAGAACCATCAAAAAACGTTGAAATATAGTTCAAATTCAATAAAAATCGACAAAAATACAGTTTCTAGCTAAAATTTGATGGTTTCGTTGCACTTTCCGAGCCCGTAGGGTATCTGAGTGGCTTAAAAGTACAAGAAAACACTTCAAAAGTGACGTTTCTGAAGAATTTTAACAGTTTTCTTGTATCTACGAACGCCAGAATGCATAAAATTGACCTAAACGTCTCCTTTTCCTATTCTGAGTCGATTCTGCATGCTTTAAGTGTGTTTGGTGGCTCAGAACCATCAAAAAACGTTGAAATATAGTTCAAATTCAATAAAAATCGACAAAAATACAGTTTCTAGCTAAAATTTGATGGTTTCGTTGCACTTTCCGAGCCCGTAGGGTATCTGAGTGGCTTAAAAGTACAAGAAAACACTTCAAAAGTGACGTTTCTGAAGAATTTTAACAGTTTTCTTGTATCTACGAACGCCAGAATGCATAAAATTGACCTAAACGTCTCCTTTTCCTATTCTGAGTCGATTCTGCATGCTTTAAGTGTGTTTGGTGGCTCAGAACCATCAAAAAACGTTGAAATATAGTTCAAATTCAATAAAAATCGACAAAAATACAGTTTCTAGCTAAAATTTGATGGTTTGGTTGCACTTTAGGAGCCCATAGGGTATCTGAGTGGCTTAAAAGTACAAGAAAACACTTCAAAAGTGACGTTTCTGAAGAATTTTAACAGTTTTCTTGTATCTACGAACGCCAGAATGCATAAAATTGACCTAAACGTCTCCTTTTCCTATTCTGAGTCGATTCTGCATGCTTTAAGTGTGTTTGGTGACTCAGAACCATCAAAAAACGTTTAAATATAGTTCAAATTCAATAAAAATCGACAAAAATACAGTTTCTAGCTAAAATTTGATGGTTTCGTTGCACTTTCCGAGCCCGTAGGGTATCTGAGTGGCTTAAAAGTACAAGAAAACACTTCAAAAGTGACGTTTCTGAAGAATTTTAACAGTTTTCTTGTATCTACGAACGCCAGAATGCATAAAATTGACCTAAACGTGTCCTTTTCCTATTCTGAGTCGATTCTGCATGCTTTAAGTGTGCTTGGTGGCTCAGAACCATCAAAAAACGTTGAAATATAGTTCAAATTCAATAAAAATCGACAAAAATACAGTTTCTAGCTAAAATTTGATGGTTTCGTTGCACTTTCCGAGCCCGTAGGGTATCTGAGTGGCTTAAAAGTACAAGAAAACACTTCAAAAGTGACGTTTCTGAAGAATTTTAACAGTTTTCTTGTATCTACGGATGCTAGAATGCATAAAATTGACCTAAACGTCTCCTTTTCCTATTCTGAGTCGATTCTGCATGCTTTAAGTGTGTTTGGTGGCTCAGAACCATCAAAAAACGTTGAAATATAGTTCAAATTCAATAAAAATCGACAAAAATACAGTTTCTAGCTAAAATTTGATGGTTTCGTTGCACTTTCCGAGCCCGTAGGGTATCTGAGTGGCTTAAAAGTACAAGAAAACACTTCAAAAGTGACGTTTCTGAAGAATTTTAACAGTTTTCTTGTATCTACGAACGCCAGAATGCATAAAATTGACCTAAACGTCTCCTTTTCCTATTCTGAGTCGATTCTGAATGCTTTAAGTGTGTTTGGTGGCTCAGAACCATCAAAAAACGTTGAAATATAGTTCAAATTCAATAAAAATCGACAAAAATACAGTTTCTAGCTAAAATTTGATGGTTTCGTTGCACTTTCCGAGCCCGTAGGGTATCTGAGTGGCTTAAAAGTACAAGAAAACAATTCAAAAGTGACGTTTCTGAAGAATTTTAACAGTTTTCTTGTATCTACGAACTCCACAATGCATAAAATTGACCTAAACGTCTCCTTTTCCTATTCTGAGTCGATTCTGCATGCTTTAAGTGTGTTTGGTGGCTCAGAACCATCAAAAAACGTTGAAATATTGTTCAAATTCAATAAAAATCGACAAAAATACAGTTTCTAGCTAAAATTTGATGGTTTCGTTGCACTTTCCGAGCCCGTAGGGTATCTGAGTGGCTTAAAAGTACAAGAAAACACTTCAAAAGTGACGTTTCTGAAGAATTTTAACAGTTTTCTTGTATCTACGAACGCCAGAATGCATAAAATTGACCTAAACGTCTCCTTTTCCTATTCTGAGTCGATTCTGCATGCTTTAAGTGTGTTTGGTGGCTCAGAACCATCAAAAAACGTTGAAATATAGTTCAAATTCAATAAAAATCGACAAAAATACAGTTTCTAGCCAAAATTTGATGGTTTCGTTGCACTTTCCGAGCCCGTCGGGTATCTGAGTGGGTTAAAAGTGCAAGAAAACACTTCAAATGTGACGTTTCTGAAGAATTTTCACAGTTTTCTTGTATCTACGAACGCCAGAATGCATAAAATTGACCTAAACGTCTCCTTTTCCTATTCTGAGTCGATTCTGAATGCTTTAAGTGTGTTTGGTGGCTCAGAACCATCAAAAAACGTTGAAATATAGTTCAAATTCAATAAAAATCGACAAAAATACAGTTTCTAGCTAAGATTTGATGGTTTCGTTGCACTTTCCGAACCCGTAGGGTATCTGAGTGGCTTAAAAGTACAAGAAAACACTTCAAAAGTGACGTTTCTGAAGAATTTTAACAGTTTCCTTGTATCTACGAACGCCAGAATGCATAAAATTGACCTAAACGTCTCCTTTTCCTATTCTGAGTCGATTCTGCATGCTTTAAGTGTGTTTGGTGGCTCAGAACCATCAAAAACGTTGAAATATAGTTCAAATTCAATAAAAATCGACAAAAATACAGTTTCTAGCTAAAATTTGATGGTTTCGTTGCACTTTCCGAGCCCGTAGGGTATCTGAGTGGCTTAAAAGTACAAGAAAACACTTCAAAAGTGACGTTCCTGAAGAATTTTAACAGTTTTCTTGTATCTACGAACGCCAGAATGCATAAAATCGACCTAAACGTCTCCTTTTCCTATTCTGAGTCGATTCTGCATGCTTTAAGTGTGTTTGGTGGCTCAGAACCATCAAAAAACGTTGAAATATAGTTCAAATTCAATAAAAATCGACAAAAATACAGTTTCTAGCTAAAATTTGATGGTTTCGTTGCACTTTCCGTGCCCGTAGGGTATCTGAGTGGCTTAAAAGTACAAGAAAACACTTCAAAAGTGACGTTTCTGAAGAATTTTAACAGTTTTCTTGTATCTACGAACGCCAGAATGCATAAAATTGACCTAAACGTCTCCTTTTCCTATTCTGTGTCGATTCTGCATGCTTTAAGTGTGTTTGGTGGCTCAGAACCATCAAAAAACATTGAAATATAGTTCAAATTCAATAAAAATCGACAAAAATACAGTTTCTAGCTAAAATTTGATGGTTTCGTTGCACTTTCCGAGCCCGTGGGGTATCTGAGTGGCTTAAAAGTACAAGAAAACACTTCAAAAGTGACGTTTCTGAAGAATTTTAACAGTTTTCTTGTATCTACGAACTCCAGAATGCATAAAATTGACCTAAACGTCTCCTTTTCCTATTCTGAGTCGATTCTGCATGCTTTAAGTGTGTTTGGTGGCTCAGAACCATCAAAAAACGTTGAAATATAGTTCAAATTCAATAAAAATCGACAAAAATACAGTTTCTAGCTAAAATTTGATGGTTTCGTTGCACTTTCCGAGCCCGTAGGGTATCTGAGTGGCTTAAAAGTACAAGAAAACACTTCAAAAGTGACGTTTCTGAAGAATTTTAACAGTTTTCTTGTATCTACGAACGCCAGAATGCATAAAATTGACCTAAACGTCTCCTTTTCCTATTCTGAGTCGATTCTGCATGCTTTAAGTGTGTTTGGTGGCTCAGAACCATCAAAAAACGTTGAAATATAGTTCAAATTCAATAAAAATCGACAAAAATACAGTTTCTAGCTAAAATTTGATGGTTTCGTTGCACTTTCCGAGCCCGTAGGGTATCTGAGTGGCTTAAAAGTACAAGAAAACACTTCAAAAGTGACGTTTCTGAAGAATTTTAACAGTTTTCTTGTATCTACGAACGCCAGAATGCATAAAATTGACCTAAACGTCTCCTTTTCCTATTCTGAGTCGATTCTGCATGCTTTAAGTGTGTTTGGTGGCTCAGAACCATCAAAAAACGTTGAAATATAGTTCAAATTCAATAAAAATCGACAAAAATACAGTTTCTAGCTAAAATTTGATGGTTTGGTTGCACTTTAGGAGCCCATAGGGTATCTGAGTGGCTTAAAAGTACAAGAAAACACTTCAAAAGTGACGTTTCTGAAGAATTTTAACAGTTTTCTTGTATCTACGAACGCCAGAATGCATAAAATTGACCTAAACGTCTCCTTTTCCTATTCTGAGTCGATTCTGCATGCTTTAAGTGTGTTTGGTGACTCAGAACCATCAAAAAACGTTTAAATATAGTTCAAATTCAATAAAAATCGACAAAAATACAGTTTCTAGCTAAAATTTGATGGTTTCGTTGCACTTTCCGAGCCCGTAGGGTATCTGAGTGGCTTAAAAGTACAAGAAAACACTTCAAAAGTGACGTTTCTGAAGAATTTTAACAGTTTTCTTGTATCTACGAACGCCAGAATGCATAAAATTGACCTAAACGTGTCCTTTTCCTATTCTGAGTCGATTCTGCATGCTTTAAGTGTGCTTGGTGGCTCAGAACCATCAAAAAACGTTGAAATATAGTTCAAATTCAATAAAAATCGACAAAAATACAGTTTCTAGCTAAAATTTGATGGTTTCGTTGCACTTTCCGAGCCCGTAGGGTATCTGAGTGGCTTAAAAGTACAAGAAAACACTTCAGAAGTGACGTTTCTGAAGAATTTTAACAGTTTTCTTGTATCTACGGATGCTAGAATGCATAAAATTGACCTAAACGTCTCCTTTTCCTATTCTGAGTCGATTCTGCATGCTTTAAGTGTGTTTGGTGGCTCAGAACCATCAAAAAACGTTGAAATATAGTTCAAATTCAATAAAAATCGACAAAAATACAGTTTCTAGCTAAAATTTGATGGTTTCGTTGCACTTTCCGAGCCCGTAGGGTATCTGAGTGGCTTAAAAGTACAAGAAAACACTTCAAAAGTGACGTTTCTGAAGAATTTTAACAGTTTTCTTGTATCTACGAACGCCAGAATGCATAAAATTGACCTAAACGTCTCCTTTTCCTATTCTGAGTCGATTCTGAATGCTTTAAGTGTGTTTGGTGGCTCAGAACCATCAAAAAACGTTGAAATATAGTTCAAATTCAATAAAAATCGACAAAAATACAGTTTCTAGCTAAAATTTGATGGTTTCGTTGCACTTTCCGAGCCCGTAGGGTATCTGAGTGGCTTAAAAGTACAAGAAAACAATTCAAAAGTGACGTTTCTGAAGAATTTTAACAGTTTTCTTGTATCTACGAACTCCACAATGCATAAAATTGACCTAAACGTCTCCTTTTCCTATTCTGAGTCGATTCTGCATGCTTTAAGTGTGTTTGGTGGCTCAGAACCATCAAAAAACGTTGAAATATTGTTCAAATTCAATAAAAATCGACAAAAATACAGTTTCTAGCTAAAATTTGATGGTTTCGTTGCACTTTCCGAGCCCGTAGGGTATCTGAGTGGCTTAAAAGTACAAGAAAACACTTCAAAAGTGACGTTTCTGAAGAATTTTAACAGTTTTCTTGTATCTACGAACGCCAGAATGCATAAAATTGACCTAAACGTCTCCTTTTCCTATTCTGAGTCGATTCTGCATGCTTTAAGTGTGTTTGGTGGCTCAGAACCATCAAAAAACGTTGAAATATAGTTCAAATTCAATAAAAATCGACAAAAATACAGTTTCTAGCCAAAATTTGATGGTTTCGTTGCACTTTCCGAGCCCGTCGGGTATCTGAGTGGGTTAAAAGTGCAAGAAAACACTTCAAATGTGACGTTTCTGAAGAATTTTCACAGTTTTCTTGTATCTACGAACGCCAGAATGCATAAAATTGACCTAAACGTCTCCTTTTCCTATTCTGAGTCGATTCTGAATGCTTTAAGTGTGTTTGGTGGCTCAGAACCATCAAAAAACGTTGAAATATAGTTCAAATTCAATAAAAATCGACAAAAATTCAGTTTCTAGCTAAAATTTGATGGTTTCGTTGCACTTTCCGAGCCCGTAGGGTATCTGAGTGGCTTAAAAGTACAAGAAAACACTTCAATAGTGACGTTTCTGAAGAATTTTAACAGTTTTCTTGTATCTACGAACGCCAGAATGCATAAAATTGACCTAAACGTCTCCTTTTCCTATTCTGAGTCGATTCTGCATGCTTTAAGTGTGTTTGGTGGCTCAGAACCATCAAAAAACGTTGAAATATAGTTCAAATTCAATAAAAATCGACAAAAATACAGTTTCTAGCCAAAATTTGATGGTTTCGTTGCACTTTCCGAGCCCGTAGGGTATCTGAGTGGGTTAAAAGTGCAAGAAAACACTTCAAATGTGACGTTTCTGAAGAATTTTCACAGTTTTCTTGTATCTACGAACGCCAGAATGCATAAAATTGACCTAAACGTCTCCTTTTCCTATTCTGAGTCGATTCTGAATGCTTTAAGTGTGTTTGGTGGCTCAGAACCATCAAAAAACGTTGAAATATAGTTCAAATTCAATAAAAATCGACAAAAATTCAGTGTCTAGCTAAAATTTGATGGTTTCGTTGCACTTTCCGAGCCCGTAGGGTATCTGAGTGGCTTAAAAGTACAAGAAAACACTTCAAAAGTGACGTTTCTGAAGAATTTTAACAGTTTTCTTGTATCTACGAACGCCAGAATGCATAAAATTGACCTAAACGTCTCCTTTTCCTATTCTGAGTCGATTCTGCATGCTTTAAGTGTGTTTGGTGGCTCAGAACCATCAAAAAACGTTGAAATATAGTTCAAATTCAATAAAAATCGACAAAAATACAGTTTCTAGCTAAAATTTGATGGTTTCGTTGCAATTTCCGAGCCCGTAGGGTATCTGAGTGGCTTAAAAGTACAAGAAAACACTTCAAAAGTGACGTTTCTGAAGAATTTTAACAGTTTTCTTGTATCTACGAACGCCAGAATGCATAAAATTGACCTAAACGTCTCCTTTTCCTATTCTGAGTCGATTCTGCATGCTTTAAGTGTGTTTGGTGGCTCAGAACCATCAAAAAACGTTGAAATATAGTTCAAATTCAATAAAAATCCACAAAAATACAGTTTCTAGCTAAAATTTGATGGTTTCGTTGCACTCTCCGAGCCCGTAGGGTATCTGAGTGGCTTAAAAGTACAAGAAAACACTTCAAAAGTGACGTTTCTGAAGAATTTTAACAGTTTTCTTGTATCTACGAACGCCAGAATGCATAAAATTGACCTAAACGTCTCCTTTTCCTATTCTGAGTCGATTCTGCATGCTTTAAGTGTGTTTGGTGGCTCAGAACCATCAAAAAACGTTGAAATATAGTTCAAATTCAATAAAAATCGACAAAAATACAGTTTCTAGCTAAAATTTGATGGTTTCGTTGCACTTTCCGAGCCCGTAGGGTATCTGAGTGGCTTAAAAGTACAAGAAAACACTTCAAAAGTGACGTTTCTGAAGAATTTTAACAGTTTTCTTGAATCTACGAACGCCAGAATGCATAAAATTGACCTAAACATCTCCTTTTCCTATTCTGAGTCGATTCTGCATGCTTTAAGTGTCTTTGGTGGCTCAGAACCATCAAAAAACGTTGAAATATAGTTCAAATTCAATGAAAATCGACAAAAATACAGTTTCTAGCTAAAATTTGATGGTTTCGTTGCACTTTCCGAGCCCGTTGGGTATCTGAGTGGCTTAAAAGTACAAGAAAACACTTCAAAAGTGACGTTTCTGAAGAATTTTAACAGTTTTCTTATATCTACGAACGCCAGAATGCATAAAATTGACCTAAACGTCTCCTTTTCCTATTCTGAGTCGATTCTGCATGCTTTAAGTGTGTTTGGTGGCTCAGAACCATCAAAAAACGTTGAAATATAGTTCAACTTCAATAAAAATCGACAAAAATACAGTTTCTAGCTAAAATTTGATGGTTTCGTTGCACTTTCCGAGCCCGTAGGGTATCTGAGTGGCTTAAAAGTACAAGAAAACACTTCAAAAGTGACGTTTCTGAAGAATTTTAACAGTTTTCTTGTATCTACGAACGCCAGAATGCATAAAATTGACCTAAACGTCTCCTTTTCCTATTCTGAGTCGATTCTGCATGCTGTAAGTGTGTTTGGTGGCTCAGAACCATCAAAAAACGTTGAAATATAGTTCAAATTCAATAAAAATCGACCAAAATACAGTTTCTAGCTAAAATTTGATGGTTTCGTTGCACTTTCCGAGCCCGCAGGGTATCTGAGTGGCTTAAAAGTACAAGAAAACACTTCAAAAGTGACGTTTCTGAAGAATTTTAACAGTTTTCTTGTATCTACGAATGCCAGAATGCATAAAATTGACCTAAACGTCTCCTTTTCCTATTCTGAGTCGATTCTGCATGCTTTAAGTGTGTTTGGTGGCTCAGAACCATCAAAAAACGTTGAAATATAGTTCAAATTCAATAAAAATCGACAAAAATACAGTTTCTAGCTAAAATTTGATGGTTTCGTTGCACTTTCCGAGCCCGTAGGGTATCTGAGTGGCTTAAAAGTACAAGAAAACACTTCAAAAGTGACGTTTCTGAAGAATTTTAACAGTTTTCTTGTATCTACGAACGCCAGAATGCATAAAATTGACCTAAACGTCTCCTTTTCCTATTCTGAGTCGATTTTGCATGCTTTAAGTGTGTTTGGTGGCTCAGAACCATCAAAAAACGTTGAAAAATAGTTCAAATTCAATAAAAATCGACAAAAATACAGTTTCTAGCTAAAATTTGATGGTTTCGTTGCACTTTCCGAGCCCGTAGGGTATCTGAGTGGCTTAAAAGTACAAGAAAACAGTTCAAAAGTGACGTTTCTGAAGAATTTTAACAGTTTTCTTGTATCTACGAACGCCAGAATGCATAAAATTGACCTAAACGTCTCCTTTTCCTATTCTGAGTCGATTCTGCATGCTTTAAGTGTGTTTGGTGGCTCAGAACCCTCAAAAAACGTTGAAATATAGTTCAAATTCAATAAAAATCGACAAAAATACAGTTTCTAGCTAAAATTTGATGGTTTCGTTGCACTTTCCGAGCCCGTAGGGTATCTGAGTGGCTTAAAAGTACAAGAAAACACTTCAAAAGTGACGTTTCTGAAGACTTTTAACAGTTTTCTTGTATCTACGAACGCCAGAATGCATAAAATTGACCTAAACGTCTCCTTTTCCTATTCTGAGTCGATTCTGCATGCTTTAAGTGTGTTTGGTGGCTCAGAACCATCAAAAAACGTTGAAATATAGTTCAAATTCAATAAAAATCGACAAAAATACAGTTTCTAGCTAAAATTTGATGGTTTCGTTGCACTTTCCGAGCCCGTAGGGTATCTGAGTGGCTTAAAAGTACAAGAAAACACTTCAAAAGTGACGTTTCTGAAGAATTTTAACAGTTTTCTTGTGTCTACGAACGCCAGAATGCATAAAATTGACCTAAACGTCTCCTTTTCCTATTCTGAGTCGATTCTGCATGCTTTAAGTGTGTTTGGTGGCTCAGAACCATCAAAAAACGTTGAAATATAGTTCAAATTCAATAAAATCGACAAAATACAGTTTCTAGCTAAAATTTGATGGTTTCGTTGTACTTTCCGAGCCCTTAGGGTATCTGAGTGGCTTAAAAGTACAAGAAAACACTTCAAAAGTGACGTTTCTGAAGAATTTTAACAGTTTTCTTGTATCTACGAACGCCAGAATGCATAAAATTGACCTAAACGTCTCCTTTTCCTATTCTGAGTCGATTCTGCATGCTTTAACTGTGTTTGGTGGCTCAGAACCATCAAAAAACGTTGAAATATAGTTCAAATTCAATAAAAATCGACAAAATCCAGTTTCTAGCTAAAATTTGATGGTTTCGTTGCACTTTCCGAGCCCGTAGGGTATCTGAGTGGCTTAAAAGTACAAGAAAACACTTCAAAAGTGATGTTTCTGAAGAATTTTAACAGTTTTCTTGTATCTACGAACGCCAGAATGCATAAAATTGACCTAAACGTCTCCTTTTCCTATTCTGAGTCGATTCTGCATGCTTTAAGTGTGTTTGGTGGCTCAGAACCATCAAAAAACGTTGAAATATAGTTCAAATTCAATAAAAATCGACAAAAATACAGTTTCTAGCTAAGATTTGATGGTTTCGTTGCACTTTCCGAACCCGTAGGGTATCTGAGTGGCTTAAAAGTACAAGAAAACACTTCAAAAGTGACGTTTCTGAAGAATTTTAACAGTTTCCTTGTATCTACGAACGCCAGAATGCATAAAATTGACCTAAACGTCTCCTTTTCCTATTCTGAGTCGATTCTGCATGCTTTAAGTGTGTTTGGTGGCTCAGAACCATCAAAAACGTTGAAATATAGTTCAAATTCAATAAAAATCGACAAAAATACAGTTTCTAGCTAAAATTTGATGGTTTCGTTGCACTTTCCGAGCCCGTAGGGTATCTGAGTGGCTTAAAAGTACAAGAAAACGCTTCAAAAGTGACGTTCCTGAAGAATTTTAACAGTTTTCTTGTATCTACGAACGCCAGAATGCATAAAATCGACCTAAACGTCTCCTTTTCCTATTCTGAGTCGATTCTGCATGCTTTAAGTGTGTTTGGTGGCTCAGAACCATCAAAAAACGTTGAAATATAGTTCAAATTCAATAAAAATCGACAAAAATACAGTTTCTAGCTAAAATTTTATGGTTTCGTTGCACTTTCCGTGCCCGTAGGGTATCTGAGTGGCTTAAAAGTACAAGAAAACACTTCAAAAGTGACGTTTCTGAAGAATTTTAACAGTTTTCTTGTATCTACGAACGCCAGAATGCATAAAATTGACCTAAACGTCTCCTTTTCCTATTCTGTGTCGATTCTGCATGCTTTAAGTGTGTTTGGTGGCTCAGAACCATCAAAAAACATTGAAAAATAGTTCAAATTCAATAAAAATCGACAAAAATACAGTTTCTAGCTAAAATTTGATGGTTTCGTTGCACTTTCCGAGCCCGTGGGGTATCTGAGTGGCTTAAAAGTACAAGAAAACACTTCAAAAGTGACGTTTCTGAAGAATTTTAACAGTTTTCTTGTATCTACGAACTCCAGAATGCATAAAATTGACCTAAACGTCTCCTTTTCCTATTCTGAGTCGATTCTGCATGCTTTAAGTGTGTTTGGTGGCTCAGAACCATCAAAAAACGTTGAAATATAGTTCAAATTCAATAAAAATCGACAAAAATACAGTTTCTAGCTAAAATTTGATGGTTTCGTTGCACTTTCCGAGCCCGTAGAATATCTGAGTGGCTTAAAAGTACAAGAAAACACTTCAAAAGTGACGTTTCTGAAGAATTTTAACAGTTTTCTTGTATCTACGAACGCCAGAATGCATAAAATTGACCTAAACGTCTCCTTTTCCTATTCTGAGTCGATTCTGCATGCTTTAAGTGTGTTTGGTGGCTCAGAACCATCAAAAAACGTTGAAATATAGTTCAAATTCAATAAAAATCGACAAAAATACAGTTTCTAGCTAAAATTTGATGGTTTCGTTGCACTTTCCGAGCCCGTAGGGTATCTGAGTGGCTTAAAAGTACAAGAAAACACTTCAAAAGTGACGTTTCTGAAGAATTTTAACAGTTTTCTTGTATCTACGAACGCCAGAATGCATAAAATTGACCTAAACGTCTCCTTTTCCTATTCTGAGTCGATTCTGCATGCTTTAAGTGTGTTTGGTGGCTCAGAACCATCAAAAACGTTGAAATATAGTTCAAATTCAATAAAAATCGACAAAAATACAGTTTCTAGCTAAAATTTGATGGTTTGGTTGCACTTTAGGAGCCCATAGGGTATCTGAGTGGCTCAAAAGTACAAGAAAACACTTCAAAAGTGACGTTTCTGAAGAATTTTAACAGTTTTCTTGTATCTACGAACGCCAGAATGCATAAAATTGACCTAAACGTCTCCTTTTCCTATTCTGAGTCGATTCTGCATGCTTTAAGTGTGTTTGGTGACTCAGAACCATCAAAAAACGTTTAAATATAGTTCAAATTCAATAAAAATCGACAAAAATACAGTTTCTAGCTAAAATTTGATGGTTTCGTTGCACTTTCCGAGCCCCGTAGGGTATCTGAGTGGCTTAAAAGTACAAGAAAACACTTCAAAAGTGACGTTTCTGAAGAATTTTAACAGTTTTCTTGTATCTACGAACGCCAGAATGCATAAAATTGACCTAAACGTGTCCTTTTCCTATTCTGAGTCGATTCTGCATGCTTTAAGTGTGCTTGGTGGCTCAGAACCATCAAAAAACGTTGAAATATAGTTCAAATTCAATAAAAATCGACAAAAATACAGTTTCTAGCTAAAATTTGATGGTTTCGTTGCACTTTCCGAGCCCGTAGGGTATCTGAGTGGCTTAAAAGTACAAGAAAACACTTCAGAAGTGACGTTTCTGAAGAATTTTAACAGTTTTCTTGTATCTACGAATGCTAGAATGCATAAAATTGACCTAAACGTCTCCTTTTCCTATTCTGAGTCGATTCTGCATGCTTTAAGTGTGTTTGGTGGCTCAGAACCATCAAAAAACGTTGAAATATAGTTCAAATTCAATAAAAATCGACAAAAATACAGTTTCTAGCTAAAATTTGATGGTTTCGTTGCACTTTCCGAGCCCGTAGGGTATCTGAGTGGCTTAAAAGTACAAGAAAACACTTCAAAAGTGACGTTTCTGAAGAATTTTAACAGTTTTCTTGTATCTACGAACGCCAGAATGCATAAAATTGACCTAAACGTCTCCTTTTCCTATTCTGAGTCGATTCTGAATGCTTTAAGTGTGTTTGGTGGCTCAGAACCATCAAAAAACGTTGAAATATAGTTCAAATTCAATAAAAATCGACAAAAATTCAGTTTCTAGCTAAAATTTGATGGTTTCGTTGCACTTTCCGAGCCCGTAGGGTATCTGAGTGGCTTAAAAGTACAAGAAAACACTTCAAAAGTGACGTTTCTGAAGAATTTTAACAGTTTTCTTGTATCTACGAACGCCAGAATGCATAAAATTGACCTAAACGTCTCCTTTTCCTATTCTGAGTCGATTCTGCATGCTTTAAGTGTGTTTGGTGGCTCAGAACCATCAAAAAACGTTGAAATATAGTTCAAATTCAATAAAAATCGACAAAAATACAGTTTCTAGCTAAAATTTGATGGTTTCGTTGCACTTTCCGAGCCCGTAGGGTATCTGAGTGGCTTAAAAGTACATGAAAACACTTCAAAAGTGACGTTTCTGAAGAATTTTAACAGTTTTCTTGTATCTACGAACGCCAGAATGCATAAAATTGACCTAAACGTCTCCTTTTCCTATTCTGAGTCGATTCTGCATGCTTTAAGTGTGTTTGGTGGCTCAGAACCATCAAAAAACGTTGAAATATAGTTCAAATTCAATAAAAATCGACAAAAATACAGTTTCTAGCTAAAATTTGATGGTTTCGTTGCACTCTCCGAGCCCGTAGGGTATCTGAGTGGCTTAAAAGTACAAGAAAACACTTCAAAAGTGACGTTTCTGAAGAATTTTAACAGTTTTCTTGTATCTACGAACGCCAGAATGCATAAAATTGACCTAAACGTCTCCTTTTCCTATTCTGAGTCGATTCTGCATGCTTTAAGTGTGTTTGGTGGCTCAGAACCATCAAAAAACGTTGAAATATAGTTCAAATTCAATAAAATCGACAAAAATACAGTTTCTAGCTAAAATTTGATGGTTTCGTTGCACTTTCCGAGCCCGTAGGGTATCTGAGTGGCTTAAAAGTACAAGAAAACACTTCAAAAGTGACGTTTCTGAAGAATTTTAACAGTTTTCTTGTATCTACGAACGCCAGAATGCATAAAATTGACCTAAACGTCTCCTTTTCCTATTCTGAGTCGATTCTGCATGCTTTAAGTGTGTTTGGTGGCTCAGAACCATCAAAAAACGTTGAAATATAGTTCAAATTCAATAAAAATCGACAAAAATACAGTTTCTAGCTAAAATTTGATGGTTTCGTTGCACTTTCCGAGCCCGTAGGGTATCTGAGTGGCTTAAAAGTACAAGTAAACACTTCAAAAGTGACGTTTCTGAAGAATTTTAACAGTTTTCTTGTATCTACGAACGCCAGAATGCATAAAATTGACCTAAACGTCTCCTTTTCCTATTCTGAGTCGATTCTGCATGCTTTAAGTGTGTTTGGTGGCTCAGAACCATCAAAAAACGTTGAAATATTGTTCAAATTCAATAAAAATCGACAAAATACAGTTTCTAGCTAAAATTTGATGGTTTCGTTGCACTTTCCGAGCCCGTAGGGTATCTGAGTGGCTTAAAAGTACAAGAAAACACTTCAAAAGTGACGTTTCTGAAGAATTTTAACAGTTTTCTTGTATCAACGAACGCCAGAGTGCATAAAATTGACCTAAACGTCTCCTTTTCCTATTCTGAGTCGATTCTGCATGCTTTAAGTGTGTTTGGTGGCTCAGAACCATCAAAAAACGTTGAAATATAGTTCAAATTCAATAAAAATCGACAAAAATACAGTTTCTAGCTAAAATTTGATGGTTTCGTTGCACTTTCCGAGCCCGTAGGGTATCTGATTGGCTTAAAAGTACAAGAAAACACTTCAAAAGTGACGTTTCTGAAGAATTTTAACAGTTTTCTTGTATCTACGAACGCCAGAATGCATAAAATTGACCTAAACGTCTCCTTTTCCTATTCTGAGTCGATTCTGCATGCTTTAAGTGTGTTTGGTGGCTCAGAACCATCAAAAAACATTGAAATATAGTTCAAATTCAATCAAAATCGACAAAAATACAGTTTCTAGCTAAAATTTGATGGTTTCGTTGCACTTTCCGAGCCCATAGGGTATCTGATTGGCTTAAAAGTACAAGAAAACACTTCAAAAGTGACGTTTCTGAAGAATTTTAACAGTTTTCTTGTATCTAGGAACGCCAGAATGCATAAAATTGACCTAAACGTCTCCTTTTCCTATTCTGAGTCGATTCTGCATGCTTTAAGTGTGTTTGGTGGCTCAGAACCATCAAAAAACGTTGAAATATAGTTCAAATTCAATAAAAATCGACAAAAATACAGTTTCTAGCTAAAATTTGATGGTTTCGTTGCACTTTCCGAGACCGTAGGGTATCTGAGTGGCTTAAAAGTACAAGAAAACACTTCAAAAGTGACGTTTCTGAAGAATTTTAACAGTTTTCTTGTATCTACGAACGCCAGAATGCATAAAATTGACCTAAACGTCTCCTTTTCCTATTCTGAGTCGATTCTGCATGCTTTAAGTGTGTTTGGTGGCTCAGAACCATCAAAAAACGTTGAAATATAGTTCAAATTCAATAAAAATCGACAAAAATACAGTTTCTAGCTAAAATTTGATGGTTTCGTTGCACTTTCCGAGCCCGTAGGGTATCTGATTGGCTTAAAAGTACAAGAAAACACTTCAAAAGTGACGTTTCTGAAGAATTTTAACTGTTTTCTTGTATCTACGAACGCCAGAATGCATAAAATTGACCTAAACGTCTTCTTTTCCTATTCTGAGTCGATTCTGCATGCTTTAAGTGTGTTTGGTGGCTCAGAACCATCAAAAAACGTTGAAATATTGTTCAAATTCAATAAAAATCGACAAAAATACAGTTTCTAGCTAAAATTTGATGGTTTCGTTGCTCTTTCCGAGCCCGTAGGGTATCTGAGTGGCTTAAAAGTACAAGAAAACACTTCAAAAGTGACTTTTCTGAAGAATTTTAACAGTTTTCTTGTATCTACGAACGCCAGAATGCATAAAATTGACCTAAACCTCTCCTTTTCCTATTCTGAGTCGATTCTGCATGCTTTAAGTGTGTTTGGTGGCTCAGAACGATCAAAAAACGTTGAAATATAGTTCAAATTCAATAAAAATCGACAAAAATACAGTTTCTAGCTAAAATTTGATGGTTTCGTTGCACTTTCCGAGCCCGTAGGGTATCTGAGTGGCTTAAAAGTACAAGAAAACACTTCAAAAGTGACGTTTCTGAAGAATTTTAACAGTTTTCTTGTATCTACGAACGCCAGAATGCATAAAATTGACCTAAACGTCTCCTTTTCCTATTCTGAGTCGATTCTGCATGCTTTAAGTGTGTTTGGTGGCTCAGAACCATCAAAAAACGTTGAAATATAGTTCAAATTCAATAAAAATCGACAAAAATACAGTTTCTAGCTAAAATTTGATGGTTTCGTTGCACTTTCCGAGCCCGTAGGGTATCTGAGTGGCTTAAAAGTACAAGAAAACACTTCAAAAGTGACGTTTCTGAAGAATTTTAACAGTTTTCTTGTATCTACGAACGCCAGAATGCATAAAATTGACCTAAACGTCTCCTTTTCCTATTCTGAGTCGATTCTGCATGCTTTAAGTGTGTTTGGTGGCTCAGAACCATCAAAAAACGTTGAAATATTGTTCAAATTCAATAAAAATCGACAAAATACAGTTTCTAGCTAAAATTTGATGGTTTCGTTGCACTTTCCGAGCCCGTTGGGTATCTGAGTGGCTTAAAAGTACAAGAAAACACTTCAAAAGTGACGTTTCTGAAGAATTTTAACAGTTTTCATGTATCAACGAACGCCAGAATGCATAAAATTGACCTAAACGTCTCCTTTTCCTATTCTGAGTCGATTCTGCATGCTTTAAGTGTGTTTGGTGGCTCAGAACCATCAAAAAACGTTGAAATATAGTTCAAATTCAATAAAAATCGACAAAAATACAGTTTCTAGCTAAAATTTGATGGTTTCGTTGCACTTTCCGAGCCCGTAGGGTATCTGATTGGCTTAAAAGTACAAGAAAACACTTCAAAAGTGACGTTTCTGAAGAATTTTAACAGTTTTCTTGTATCTACGAACGCCAGAATGCATAAAATTGACCTAAACGTCTCCTTTTCCTATTCTGAGTCGATTCTGCATGCTTTAAGTGTGTTTGGTGGCTCAGAACCATCAAAAAACGTTGAAATATAGTTCAAATTCAATAAAAATCGACAAAAATACAGTTTCTAGCTAAAATTTGATGGTTTCGTTGCACTTTCCGAGCCCGTAGGGTATCTGATTGGCTTAAAAGTACAAGAAAACACTTCAAAAGTGACGTTTCTGAAGAATTTTAACTGTTTTCTTGTATCTACGAATGCCAGAATGCATAAAATTGACCTAAACGTCTCCTTTTCCTATTCTGAGTCGATTCTGCATGCTTTAAGTGTGTTTGGTGGCTCAGAACCATCAAAAAACGTTGAAATATAGTTCAAATTCAATAAAAATCGACAAAAATACAGTTTCTAGCTAAAATTTACTGGTTTCGTTGCACTTTCCGAGCCCGTAGGGTATCTGATT